>NC_049242.1:39756061-41107936 GCF_011100685.1 Canis lupus familiaris | reverse complement strand
CCGGGTGAGGCCAACTCTGGTCTCAGAATGACATTTTGAGTAGCAAGGCAATTGCTAAATGTCAGGCATCCATAGGGCCAAAAAAATGGCTTGCCAGATGAAAGCCTGTGGCTGCATGAAGAGGAATACTGGAGACCCAGCAAGGAGAGTGACTTACTTGCCTCAGGTCATGCAACAGAGGCTGGGATTAAATCCTAGTCACCACTTTCTCCCTTCGTGTCAGATGGGCTTTCCCTCTGCCAATCTGGAAAGAAGTAGCAATAAAGAAGTAAAGAAGTAGAAATCAAGTTCCTGTTTGCATTCTCAGGTTTAGAGCAACCTCACAGAGCCGAAATCTGATGTTGTAGTCCAGGCCTGACTGGGGCCTTCTTTCTTGCATTTTTGTGAGACATTTTCTGTGTCACCTCAGGGTCTTAAACAGAGTTTCCTCCCTCCCATTCCTGGAGTTCAGTGGTACTTCTAGGACAGAGCTGAGTCCCTTTCACACTGGTGCCAGAAGGTGCCAGATGGCCCAAAATGAATCTTTAGACTGAACTAACTCTTAGACTCCAGGAGCGAAAGATGGGTCCTAGGATGCTGAGCCAGGCAGCAGACTGCAGGAGTGGCTTAGCACTTCGACTCAGCATATACTCATTGGTGAAGGGAACTACTGGGAATGGGGTCAGTAAGTTTGACCCAGAGACCCTGCTGGGAAGGGCACGGCAGCCAGAGGACATGGCAGTAAGCAACAGTACGATAGTTTGCAGTCATCCAGGCAAGTGGGCAAACTTTTCATCCTATAAATACTTATTGTGTGCCTGCCACATGCCAGAGGCTGAGCTGCACCCTGGGAAATGTGATGATGCATTCTGGTCCACGGAGGTTTCTGGGTAGATTCTGCATCAAGACCATCTCTTGGAGTAATAGTAAAGTAGTACTCTGGTCTTGGTGGGACAGGTTACTAGGTGCGGATTCAGTTAGAGGAAACAACTCAGGGTCATGGTTACTGGGCCTCTGGCACAAAGCAGGGCATGGTTGCCAGAGCAGGGCAGATGCTTAGTGATGAAAACCAATGAACAAGGTCAGAACAGGAATGGCGCACACTGAATTTGCTTCTGAGTTGCTAACCTCAGATACTTTGAACCTCTCCTACCTGAGGACAGTACTGACTGGTCAGGGCTGGACTGGGGCTGAGCCTGTAGGTAAAGATCACCTGGTGAGGACATGGCATCAGGCACTCTGATACCGGAAGGACATAGCCATGTAGGCTTACCATCTGTTCTCCTGCCTTGGCCCTGGTTGTAAGAATCATCCTACTCTGTTGTTATGGAGGATAAGGTTCTGGAAACTTCACAGAATCGGGCCCCCCTGGAGCAACAGAGGTGGCAAGAGGCCCCACTCCCCACATCATTTGCATTAACATGTCCCAGGGTGTCTCAGGGCTGAGATGTCATTAAGTATCTCCCGATGCAGTCAAGCAACACATGCTTCAGTGGGGAAAATACTAGGTGAACGGGGCCATGGCTTGAGCCCACAGACCAGGCTGCATTTGAAAGTGATATCCCGTGACTGAGCAGAAGAGGGGCAGTGTTCTTAATGATGGAAACAGAGGTGAACAAACGCCTGGCACCTGCTGGGCCCTCAGTAAATATTTGTTGACTCAATAGGTGTTAACGAAGTGCTTTATAGTTTGCAAAACGCTTCCAAGTGCATTCTCTCCCCCAGACTCTGTGAGATAGGTAGAGTGTTAAACCCACTCGATATTGAGGAAGCGGAGGCTCAGGGTGATCACATAGCTGGTCAGTGGCAGAGCTGACACTAGACCTCAGGTCTCCTGAGTCTCCCTCTAATGTTCTCTCCTTGAAGACACCTGCTGAAAATGCACAGAGGTGCTGCCAGCGATCTTGCCGTCGTACATTTGATTTTTGGTACTTATTAAACAGATACCGTTTTTTAATGCAAAACATTTTTTTTAAAGGAAATGTGCCTCTCTGTGTGCATTTTTACCAAATTGAGCCCTTGGGTGTCTTTATTTTTAATAAGGAAGAAACACTTGGGTCTGGAACAGCTGAACCAAGCACCATTGCTGCCTACTCATTAGCTCTGTCTAATTAGATTGAAACCAAGGAAGGAAGCAGCGGAGGCAACCATTTTGTGTTTAGCAGGAAGGGTCATGTATGGCCTTGAACCTTCCTCCCTTTCTTCCCTCTACAGGACACCATTAGAATGCAGCTCCTTTCATAGGACAGTAGTATGTTTCTATTGCAGAGAACGACAGAGAGAGAGACAGGGTGGGGGTGGGATGGAAAGGAGAGGAGAGAGATACAGAGGAGGTGGGGAGGGAGGAAGGAGGAGAGACTGAAGGAAGAGAGAGAGAAGGACGGAGGGGGAGGGAGAGGGCGGGCAAGAGAGAGAGTGTGTGTTTGTGTGTGTGTGTGTGTGAATGTGTGTGACATATGGACAGACAGACTGATTTCTGGGACCCTAGAGACTTGGTGAGTCATTACATCTTCTCATTGGCACCCAGGCATGTAGGGCAAAGAGGCCACTGTTTTTTCTTTAAGAACAAACTAGGTATAAGCCATTTCTCTGAAGTACTTGAAAGACCTTGGGTTCCTGTAAATAGCTTTAAAAAAAAAAAAAAGTACACCTGAAAGATTTTGTTGCTAAACCTTGGACCCTAAGTTCTCATACAAGCGCAAAGTGCTGGCCCTGATCCCAGGCCTGTCGTAGGCGGTTTTGCCCAGTGGTGACTGTGACCTCTGGGCCTGCTCACCCCAGTCACAGCCCTCGGCTGGAATTTTCCGTATTCATGCTCCTGAGCGGTTGCACAAATTGTGAGGCAAGGCAATATGGAGAGGAGGGGATTTATCTAATGCATTGATAGGAAGTTCTTTGAAGGAGCCTTGGAGGAGCACCAAGGGCCGGTTGGCAGTTTCTCTGAGACTCAGTTTCTCCCCAGCTCCATGAGCTGGCTTGCCTCATTTCCCTCTCTCTCTATGCCCATCTCCATCCTCCTCCCCGCACCCCAGACCGCACCTGCTCCCCTCATTGCCCTGTGTTTCCCCCAGGCTCGACCCCTCCTCCACATTCCACGCAGCCACCAGAGCAGAGCACCTGTGCCCTCCCTCCCTGCTCGGAAGGAAGGCTGCAGTGGCTCTTCGGTAGTGGCCAGAGAAGCCACCTCCGTGCCAGAGCATGCAGGGACTTGCCGGCTCTTACTGATGGCCTCAGCCTGTGGCACCGCTGCTCCCGCCTACAAAGCCTGCTTGCACCCAGACTTGCAGTTCCCAAGCACACCGGACTCCGACCTGCCCGTGTGCCATTGCAAGTGCCGTTCCTTTGTCTGGAGTTTAGCTCCTTACATTTTTTTTTAATTTTTTTCTTCTTTTTTTAAAGATTTTATTTATTTATTCATGACAGACACAGAGAGAGAGAGAGAGAGGCAGAGACACATGCAGAGGGAGAAGCAGGCTCCATGCAGGGAGCCCGATGCAGGACTCAATCCCGGATCTCCAGGATCACACCCTGGGCCGAAGGCAGGCGCCAAACCGCTGAGCCACCCAGGGATCCCCCAGCTCCTTACATTTTAAGTCAAGTGGTATCTGTGTCCTCTGTGATATTCTCTGTACGTACCCAGGTGGAAGTAGGTGCGTGTCTCCTTTCCTGCTCTTAGAGTGATCCAAATGTGTTCCTGCTGGCTGGTCAGTCAGAAGTTTGTCGCGGTGTGGTGACCGTGTATCCCCCCCTTTACCCCTGATTCATCAAGCATTTGCTCATAGTCTGCTCCGTAACACCACTACCACCTGACGTTGCGTGCTGAATCAGCCTTCGGCTAAGTGAGGGCTTTCCGTACACTGCTCATTTCCTCCTCCTTGAGCGTAGAGATGATCATTGTCTCTACCCTACAGACTATAAATTGAGGCTTAGAGAGCTTACGTGACTTGGCAAGGCCACAGAGTTAGGAACTGGTAGACCTGGGCCTTGCGGGGGGACGCTGTGCTGGATGCTGCAGATACAATGCAGAGACGTAATCTCTACCCCCAAGGAGCTTGTGGTCTAGCAGGTGAGACAGGTGAGTCGGAGTGCCAGTCCATGACGCTGACCCAGTGATGAGGAGGATCAGGGTGCTCTGAGGGCGTGGGTTGCTGGGCCTGTGTGTGTACCCACTTGGCACCCCCAGCACCCAGCACTGTGTTACTGTCTCCTGTGACCAGGACTCCCATCTCTCTGTCAACTTCCATCCTGCTCTCTACACTCTCATCTGTTCTGCCACAGTACCTTCCTTTATGTGGAGTCTAGCATCTGTCTTGCCTATGCCCTGGGCCACCCCGTCCACATGAACTGCCCCAGTATGGGAGGAATATGTGTGAGAGCGTGGAGGTTTCTGGAGTACCAGGAGTCTCTGGAGATTGCCTCTCTGCTCAGCTCATTTGTCATTGCCTAGGCTTCCTGGAGTGTTTCCATCTGAGGAAATTTTTTTTTGGCCTCAAGACAGAACTTCTAAGAACATGTCCCAGGATTGGGCCCTCTGGCATCGTGTCCCTCTCACCCCACCAGCACTGGCCAGCCTCTGCTATATGCTGGATTCCGTGCCACTCTCGGAGTGGAGGGTGCTGAGATGTAGCTCCTGCTTTCTGGGGGCTCGGGATCCAGTGGCTGGAACCAGGTGAGGGACAGAGGGCTGGCTAGCCTTGTGGGGGACCCTGAGCCTGTGGCAGGCCTGGACCAGTAGACAGGAATCAGCTGTGAGGGGAGAGGAAGGTTGCACGAGCAGGGCAACATGCCAGCCTCATAGATGAGTCAGCTAGGGAGGAGGAGCACAAGCGGAGGTGTGACCAGGTGGGCTAGACTGAGGTCTGACTGAGGAGAGGTGTGAAAGGGCCGGAGTCCTTACCTGAGTGTCTTCCCGTTAGGGTAGCTCACAAACAGAAGTTAGTCGAACCAGGTTGAGGCCCCGAAGTACCTGTTTTGATCTGAAATCAGAAGAGCTGAACCCAGGGCCAGCCAGGAAAACATTCTAATTTTTCAGAGGCACAAAGGAGAGGAGTAAAGGGAACGGGAAGCAAAAGATAAGAAGCCCCTCCCGTGTACGTTGTGCCAGGTTATTATTTAATAATGTGTGTGTTATTTAATTTTCCCAACCACTCCACGGATCGACATTGACGGATGAGGAAGCTGGGACTGGGAGCGACACAGCTAGTAAACAGGAGAGCGGTCTTTGAGGCCAGGTGAGGCTCCAGAGCTTCACCTCAGCGGGCCGCCTGTTCCCAGGGGATGGACAGATACACCCCGGGAGACAACTGGGTCAAGCCTTAAGTATCGCACAGGAAGCCCCAAACATGCCAGTGTGAAAATGTCAACCAAGGAGCAAAGAGTTGTTAATGAGCTCTTTGCTAGCATGGGCCGTTGCACCTTGAAAAAACCCTCGCTTTCCTCAGAGTCAGGTTCTTTCTACTTTCTCTTCCCTGCTCTGGCCACGACAGCCACTTCCTAGGGTTCTCCAAAAGCTCTGGGTCACCACAGGACCCCACCACCTCTGAGAGAGCCCTGTGTCTCGCCCCGTCTGTTGGTGCGTTGATGAATAACCCCAGGACGATTTAGGCTGGCCTGCCAGGGTCCTCTCGGTGAGCGTGTGCGATCCGTCTTAGCTGCCAGAGCTCATTTGGTCTCGTTTAATAATTGAAGGCCAGCGTTAAACGTTTCATGGTTTGTCCTTCGTGGATAGGAGTGGTTTTCTGGGTGTAAGTGATAGGCCCTGTCTCCCAAGGACGCTCTGTTTCCTGAAGTGCAGCTGATTCAGCGTGTTCAGACGTTGCCACTGGGTAGCTGGGATTTCGTCAGATCCTCTTCAAGAGAGATCTCTCCTGTCTCATCTGGGGGAGCGAGCATGGGGGGCTGGGGCCCTGGGGCCCCACCATCACTTTACTGGGAATTTCCAGGAGACATGCTCAGCCACTTCCCATTGTGCTGAGGAATGGGTGCATTTTGTTGCTTTAACACGAAAGAGGGGCCATTGCAGGTCTAAATACCTGCAACATTTGCCTCGCATTGGTCATCCTAGGCCAGTTCCAATTGCAGTTTCTCCAAGTCATGTGCTGTTTTCTTGCTTTGAGGCCTCCCTGCCCTCCTCACCATTCCCCACACTCTGCTCACTTCTTTTCCCCTTTCTGACTCAGCTCTGGCCTTGCTCTCCATGAGAAAAGGCTTTTTTTTTTTCTGTACTCCCCTCAGCCCCATGTGTCTCCCCATCTTCCTGGGTGAGAGTTACCTGTGTGGTTACCTTTCCCCAGTAAGACAATTGACATTAATTGAGGACCTGTTGTGACCCAGGCACTGGGCTAGATGTGCTGATTCAACTTTCACAATGGCCTTGGATTGTGGACATTAGAGGTTATACAAAGAGGTCAAGATTCCTGCAGTCTTTCATTGTTATCCTTGTTTTTGGACTGACTCATCGCAAATGACCTGCTTTATAATTTAATAATGAGTACTTTCAAAACTTAAAAAAAATGCTTTCTTTTAATTTTGCAGTTTCACAGTTTAGCATTGAGTGCAATAATATATCAGATGACTGTCAAAATGCAGAACCAACTCTTTTGCTGGAAATAATTACACTCTGCCAACCCTGTTTATTTTGAGCAGCTCCAGTGGTTAATGTGCTGCGCTGTAAATTGAGCCTGTGATATACGGATTATGTGGTTGGGGGGAGGGGGTTGGGGGTGAGTGGATCCGAGTGGCAGTGAAACCAAATGCGGACCCACTGGATGGGTGGTATAAAGGGAAATTGAATATGTCCCTTTGTTAAGTACGTTCCCCTAAAGATAAGTTTGTGATTTGACAGTTTAGACAGCTGGAAAAATTAAGAGCTGCTTTGCTGGAGAAGCTGGCCTGATTCTTCAGACTTGTGCTCAGGAAATGAAGCCATTGGTTCTCTTGGTGGTTCTCTGGTCAGAGTGCCTGTGTCTCAGGCTGTAGACAGTCAGGACCCACACACGTGGACCTGCCCCCAGCCAGGCCGGGTCTCCTGTCTTGCAGGTGTGGTTGCTGTTGACTTGAATCACATTTCTCACTGCTTGCTGCTTATGTCCTCCCAGATAGGTCACTGTCCCCTCAGAGGTGGCCTGTCTCAAGCAAGACTCAGCCTGGCAGAGAGGAAGTTTGAGTTGGGCAAATTTGTGTTTGAATTCAGGCTTCCACTCCTGACCAACAGCTGTGTTATTTAGGCAAAGTTGCATTGCCTTTCCGAGCCTCCCATTTTCTTATCTGTAAGATGGAGATAATACACTGAGCAGTTATTTATTGAATGTCTGTTATGTGCTAGCTACTGTTCAAGGTATTTGTGAAATAGAAATCCTTGTCCTTGTGGAATTTACATTTTAGTGAGAGATAAACGTTAAACCGTAGACATAGTAAGTAAGAAAATTATATGTTAGAAGATAGTACAATAAAAAAGAACAGGGTATGGGACTTTGGGAATTGTGGAGTGGAGCTGGGATGCGTGGGTTGCAGTTTTCGATGGGCCTCATTGAGGTGGTAAACATTGGAGCAAAGATGTAGAGCTGGCGAGGGACTTGACTCTGCAGGTGTCCGGTGAAGAGTGTCCCAGCACAGAGGCACTAAAGTGGGAGCAGGCCTAGCACACTCGAGAACCTGCAAGGAAGCTAGTGCTGCTCAAGCAGAGGGAGCATGGGCAAGGATAAGAGGCTGCGGTCAGAGGGCTATCCACAGGGTGGCGAGGACTCAGTGAAGTGGTGTCTGTAAAGCACCTTGCTCTTCCATCCGATGGCCCGATTTTCCATTGGTGCTGTTCTCTCCCAGCCACCCAGGCTGCTGACTTTAGGCGAGACCCTGATGGCTCCCTTCTCTTTGCCCCATTGCCAGTCACTTGCTAGGCCCTATAGCTGGGTATCTCTTTCTGTCCCAGTAGGTGGCCTCTCACCTATCCAGTCACAGAAGCCTCCTATCAGTTAGATCCACTGTCTCCAGTCTCTCCATCACCACCCCTGTGCGCCCCCTTCCTTTCCATGCCATGATGCCCTATAGAGCCACCCTCTCTCGCTCATTGGTATATTTGTGTATTCATTCCTTTGTTCATACATCAGCATCTACTAATACTCAAGCTCATTCAAATTTAGTCTAATGGAGGAAGCAGACTTGAAAATAATTATAATACCATTTCAGAAATGTTTGTTTTTACCCTAGCTTGTTTCAAAAAGGATTTGGAGTTCAATAGATTTATTATATAATATGATGAGTAATGTGAAGCAGCTCTATATATGTACAGAGCAAAATTCCGAACTCTCAACCTAACATTTAAGTCCCCCTGTTTAGGCACAGAGCTGCCTTTCTAGTTTCATCTCCCACATCTGAGTTAAGTGGACCTTTTGCTTCAACCAAGGAGACATCTTGCAGTTCTACAACATGACCTTCTCTTTCACAGCTCCATGCCTTGGTTCAGACTCTTCCATTTGCTTGGAGCACCAGTTTTGGCTGATCCATGTTCTAACTGGCTCCCCACACCCATTTCCTTAGGAAGTCTTACCTGATCCTTGATGCTAAGTGATCTCTTCCTTCTCTCAACTTCCATAGCAGCACTATCTTTTGTCGCTCACCATATCCCACCTTGGATGTTAGGTAGTAGGGTGTGTGTGTGTGTGTGTGTGTGTGTGTGTTTCTGCTTTTTTTCCTTACTGGACTATGAATTCCTTGAGGAATGGATCACTTTCATCTTTATCACCCATAGCACCGGCAAAGCACCTTTTCCATAGGAGGCACTCAGTAAATGGTTTAGTGAGGAAATGAATGGATGTTTCTGAGCCATAACATCTATGGATTTGCTTTGGAGGTGCGTTCTCTTATGGTGATATGAATGAAGTACTAACAAGTTTCTGGAGCCCAGGAGTAATGACCCTGCAGGGAGCTGCTGTCATCTGGTGTTCTAACTCAGAATGCATTTTCTTGTAGAAGTCATGATGCAAATAGTTTCTGCAAGTAGTGCCATCAGGAGTTCCAAATATCTGACTCAGAAACACACACTTTTGGAGGTTTACTCCTTCATAAATTGAGGACTGCTTCCTTTTTGAAATTGCTCCATTGGTATCGGCGGGCTGGTGGTGTCTGCTTAGCCATACGGTCAACCACCGTACACGGGCATCATGGGGTGGAGAGACACACAGACTTGGGTCCCACAGAGTGGACCAGCTCTACTACTACTTAGTTGTGTGGCCTTCAGCAAATTACTTTACTGATTTGAGCCTCAGTTTTCTAATCTGTAAAACAGGAGTAAAACTACCTACTACTAGGCGTAGTGAGGATGAACAAAGTAACCTAGGTAAAGGGCCTGGTAAGTATTTACAATGCCATTTAACAATCGAAATGCCATATTCAGCTCCCTTTTTTTCTTGTGCATCTGTGAAATTCCTGTGTCCTAGGACTGTACTGCTCAGATGGTCTTGAGTGAGTCACCCAGGGACTTCATTAAAATATGGAACCTTCCAGCTCCCTGCATGGAGCCTGCTTCTCCTCCCTCTGCCTATGTCTCTGCCTCTCCTCTGTGTGTCTCTTGTGAATAAATAAATAAAGTCTTTTAAAAAAAATGTGGAACCTGATTTAATAGAATCTGATTTAGTAGGTCTGGGGTGGGGACCTGAGATTCTACATTTCTAATATGCTGTGTTGCTGACCATACTTGGAGTAGATGTTAGGTCAGGGCTTCTCAAACTGTAGCCTGCCTCTGAATCCCCTGGAAAGCTTGTTAAAGCAGGTTTCTGGGCCCCACCTCCAATGATGCACTCATTCAGTAGGTCTGTGGTAGGGCCTGATAATTTTCATTTCTAATAATTTCCTAGGTTGTGGTGACGCTGCTGGTTCTGGGACCACACTTTGAGAACTACTGTGCTAGGGGGATGACAGGGATGAAATTAATAAGAAAAAAAGAGGTAAATAATGGTAGTTCTTCACTGTAGGATACTTGTGCTTTCTGCTCTTTTAACTGTGGATCTCCATATAGTAACTATTATCTGACCAGGTTCTGGAATGTCTTATTAATAATTAAATAGCAGCAACAACTAACAGTTACTGAGCACTTATTATGTGCCAGGCACTGTGCCAACAGTTTTATATAGTTCCACTCAATTCTGATAATAATCCTATGCAGTGGACGCTGTGATTTTCTAGCTTGATGTTTCCCACACTAATCAATGCATAAGAATCACTGGCATGCTTGCTAAAAATACAGATTTCTAGGTCTCTACTCTGGTGATTCTAATTTGGTGAAGTCCAGTGCCCCATAGGAGATTTTTATGATCATGTAAGGCTAGGAATCTTTGCTATAGTTAATCAGCTCTCTGCTTCTTCACCTATGCCCAATAGAAAATTGCCACTTTTGAAGAAGTACCATATTAATGTTAATATATTTGACATTAAAAGTTACACTAATTTACATTTTTCTTTGAGAATGCAGAAAACCTTTTGTAATCTCCAGATGCTTTAGGGTCCTCATTTTGACCATCCCTAGACTGTAGAGGTGCAGAAAGGCCAGGTGATAGGGCATTTTATTCACTAGAAGGCCAAGGAAGCCCATGCCAACAGTATAATACTTGGCTCTCTTGAGGAAGAGCATTTTGTTTGGAATGTTATTCTAGGAAATTGGTCTTCATTGCATCCAGATGGATTCTATGTTTCTACAGGGTTTTAAGAAAAATGAAAAGAAAATGTTGTACTTGCTTCTTGTCAGGCCAGAGCTTGTTTGCCCACATCAAGGCCAGCTGGCCAACCACTTGCTTAGAGCACATCCCATCACTACACCAGCAATCCCAGTACCTGCTGGTCTCCTTCCCCTGGCCAGGGTCTTCAGCTCCTCTCTAGTTTCCCAGCCACTGGCTTCTTTACATAGGCTTTTCCATTTAGCCTATGGTGGTATATTCCATATTTTGTTGGAACTATGGTTGAGGTTGGAAAAGAGGAAACATTCAGAGTTGTAGATACAGTTGGAGATTCCACCAACCCCTTGCCTGCTCTGGGAGGCCCTCTCTGCCTCCCTTGATAGAGGTGGTGTAATGGGGCAGTAAGGTACAGTGAGAGTGAGGTTGTTGTCTGTTAAATGCACCATATTTTAGCCATCATGGAAGACAGTTCTGAAGCCAAAGAAAATTGAGGGTTTTGTTTTTATTTAAGTTTTACTGATGCTAATCTTTCTTTCCTAGGCCAGGTAATAGCCCTCAGAATAATTTTCTGATGCTAATGAGAAAAGTGTTTCAGTTTGATGGAATGAGCACTATACCAGGAGTCAGAAGAGCTGAGGACTCAGGTCAGCTCTCCCTCTGATTTCTTCTGTGATCTTGGCCCAGTAATCAAGAATCAAAACTGACTCTCTGGATGTCAGTTTTATCTTTAAAATGAAAAGACTGGTCTCAATAGTCTCAGGATCAGCTTGCTATTCTGTGATCTTGTGATGATCTGTTCTCAGGAACATATGCCATTCACCCATTCAGTCAATATCTGTTGAATATCTAGTGTATTTCAAGTACTTCCTGGGCACTGGGGTGGGGGGTGGGGTATATACCCACAGATAAGGCCCATTGACCCATTCACTCACTCATGCTTTCATTCATTCATACAAAAAGCACTCATTTTTGTGCCAAGCACTATGCAGAAGGCTATGAGAGATACAAAGGTGAATGAGAGAGACAAAGACACAGGTTTTGTTGTCAGGCAGTATCTTGAAGGGGTTCCTAACCACTCTCTCTGAAGGAGGGCCTCTTCTTTTATTCTCCATCCCCTTACCCTACTTATAAAAGTACTTACCATCTGACCTTACTGTATATTTTTTGTTTGTTATCTGTCTTCTTATCAGAATCTAAGCTCCATGAGAACAGGGGCTTTATTTTGATCATTGCTGTATTCCAGTACCTAGAATAATGCCTGACAAACACTTAAAAGGCTTTTCACAATAAAATAGCTATATAAGAAGCTAGAAGTTATGTGTCATAAAACAAGTTTAGATAAAGTGCTGTGAGAGCTCAGTGGAGAGAGATCACTTCTAACTTAGGATAATGGTTTTTAAATCTGGTTGCATATTAGAAACACCTTGGGAAGTAAAAAAAAAAAAAAAATCAATTACCTAATGTCCTATTCCAGACTGATTAAATCAGAATATCTGGGTGAAGATTGGACATTAGTATTTTATAAGAGCTCCCTGGGTAATGATAATGGGTAGCCAAAATAATGTGAACCAGAATAATCAGGCAAAGCTTCATGGAAGGGGTGTGATTTGAGCTGGCTTCAAAAACAGGTAGCATTTGGCTAAGAAGGGGGCATTTCAGATAGAGCACACAGCACAAAGTACAGAGGCAGGTATCCTAGGCTGAGCTCAGGGATAAGAGGTAGTTCATTTCATCTAGAGCCTATAGGACACAAAAGGGAATAATTGAAGCAAAGTTAGAAAGGTTGACTGGGGCCAGTTTGAGAAGGTGTTCAGATGCTAGGCTAGGGGATTTGGGCTTCATTTGGTTTTGCAATCAGTGAGAATTGTGAATGATTTTTAAACAGAAGTGATGTAATCAGAGCTCTCCCTGGCTGTTTTGGAGGATGGCTTGGAAGCAGACAGGGAGACCAGTTTAGGAGGCCACGTAGCATGGGCTCAGCTTTGGGCTGCATCATTGTCATTGAAGAGGAGGGTTGAGGTGGAGCCAGGCTGCAAGGCCTGCCCATCTTCCAGCCATGGTCCTCCTTTGAGAGGAGTGACTGCCATTGCAGTGATCAGTGCCTTCTGGTCAAGCCAGGGCATCAGGCTGCACTGGTATCCCTAACCTAGTTTTTTCCTATGCATGACTGGTGAACCAGTAGTATAGCCCGGCTTCTTTCCTGAAATGATAGGCCATTTTATCTGGAGAAGCATTTCTACAGGTGAAATTCGGTACCATGCCAACTTACCTTTGAGACAGAGGTTTCTGTTGTTTTAATACAGCAGTGTGTGTTTATGCTTCATCTCTGGCTAATTCCAGCACCATAGACACTATGGGGTATGGCTGGTAGAGGTCAGCTCTATCAGAATCTGGAGCTGCTGATTTCTCAAGTTCTGGTTGTACCGAGGACATCCTGCCTTCAGCATGTCAGACAGCTTTGTTTTTTTTTTTTTTTTTTAATTTTTTATTTATGATAGTCACAGAGAGAGAGAGAGAGAGAGAGAGAGAGAGGCAGAGACACAGGCAGAGGGAGAAGCAGGCTCCATGCACCGGGAGCCTGACGTGGGACTCGATCCCGGGTCTCCAGGATCGCGCCCTGGGCCAAAGGCAGGCACTAAACCGCTGCGCCACCCAGGGATCCCTCAGACAGCTTTGAACAAGGGCTGGGGGCCATGGGCCTTGGGCCAGGGGGTATATTTCCAGTAGCCCCATAGCAGAATGCTCCTCTACAAAGAGATGAAACTTTTGGGGGCATAGGACATCTGCATAGGCAAGGGCACCATATGTGTGTGGGACTGAGGGAAAGAGGG
Source organism: Canis lupus familiaris (assembly GCF_011100685.1). Taxonomy (NCBI): domain Eukaryota; kingdom Metazoa; phylum Chordata; class Mammalia; order Carnivora; family Canidae; genus Canis; species Canis lupus. Next base: position 41,094,459 of record NC_049242.1, on the reverse strand, counting down.
GTTGGTGGAGGGAGGATGGTGATTGGGTCCAGTTTGCTGACACAGGCTCGTGCAGAGAGGACTGCCTGCCCTTGGCCAGATGCTGCTGGTAGCTGGTGTGTCCCCAGGGTCATACACTACCCAAAGGACAGGCAAGCAGGAGTTGCTGGTGTAGATACTTTTCCTTCCCTCTGTCTGTTTGCCAGGACTGACCTTATTCACAGTCAGTTTCAGAATGTCAGTCCCTCAGAGATGCACAGACTAGAGCAGTTTGCCAGAAGCTTTCACACTCTGTCTCACTGGCATCTCACAAAAATCTCCCGAACTAATTGTGACAGTTGTTGTTGATCCATTTGACTGATGAGAAAACTGGGGCCTAGAGTGGGGTTAGGTAGCCTGCTCTAAAGTCATACAGATATAAAGCACAAGGGCTGAGGCTTGTTCACACTCGAGCCAAGAGGCGACTCATCAGGGCTGCTTTAGATGGAATTTATGCATGTTGCATTAAGAGAAGTTAACAGTTTAGCTTCTTCCTTAACTAGATGGGTGACTTTGGCAAGTACTTTCTTGTGTGTCTCACTGTTGTCCGCTATAAAATGAGAGTAGTTATACTTAATAGGATTATTTGAGGGTTAAATGATCATTTATTAAGAAACGTGTCCAGTACAATGCCTAGCATAAATTAGATGTTCAGTTAGTTCAGTTAGTTCCTTTAAAAATAAACAGAAAAACTTTTTTCTTGAAATAGTTATGGACTTGCAGGAAGTTATAAAAATAGTACAGAGAATCCTGGGTGTCCTTCACCCAGCTTTCCCCAATGGTAGGATCTTAGGTAGTTATAATATAGTATCAAAACTAGGGAATTGAGACGCCTGGGTGGCTTCTGCTGGTTGAGTGGCCGACTCTTGATTTCAGCTTGGTCATGATATCAGGGTTGTGAAATCAAGCCCTACGTTGGGCTCCACACTCAGCTCAGAGGCTGCATGAGATTCTTTCTCTTCTTCTCCATCTCCCCCTCCCCTGCTTGCACACACCCGTGTCTCTCAATCAGTCAATCAATCATATCTTAAAATGGGTATAATACTTATTATTAACTATACCACACACTTTATTCAGATTCCCTTTATCTTTTCAGATAAAAATTATATTCTAAGTTTTTCTTTTCTAGCTCCGAAATGCTATGTACAGTGTCTTCATTGTCCTTGACTTTTCTGTGGCATCTGACTTTCTAGATACTTTCTCCTCCCTTGGTTTTTATAACACCATGCATCTCCCGCTACCTCCTCACATCTTCTCGGTCTTCACTGTTTTCCTATCTTCTATACAGTATGTATACTCAGTTCTTAGCTCCTGCTCTTCCCCGCTGGGGTTTTTCCTTAGGTGGAATCTTACTTCCATCTTTACTTGAGGATTCTGAAGTCCGTATTTCCACCTCAAAGTGCCACACCTCTCTGCAGTTCCCTGTGTCTGCTTATGTGCTGAATGTGTGCTCTAATTCGTCATATCCAGAACAAAACCTGTCATTTTTTTAAACCCTGAAACTAATGCCCTCCTACTGCTCTGCTGGACTTTCTCTTTCTCTTGGTGAATTATCATTAAAACTGCCCAGATAATGAGGAAACTTTTGGGTGATGGATAACGCTCCCTGTCTTGATTGTAGTGAGTGTTTTGCTAGCTCTATACATAAGTCAAAACTTATCAGATTGTACATGTTAAATACAAATCTATCAGTTATGCCTCAATAAATTTTTTTTTCAAAAGTTAAAGAACTGTCCAGACCCAGACAGCATAGTACTAAATCCTGGCTTTGCCACTCAGACAAGTCACATAACTTTCTGCGCCTTATTTTCTTCATCTGTGAAAGGAGGATATTAACCATAACTATATAGGATTTTGGGGAGGATGAAGTGAGTTAATTAATGTAAAGTGCATAGAACCTTACCTGCTGCAGGTGAAGCTCAGTGGCGTGTTACTCATTTCAGGCTCACAGCGTCTGGCACAGGGTAGGTGTGCGGTAAGCGTTTATGAATGAACGAACTGGCGAATGAATGCTGCCATGATCTTGAAGCGCTATTTTTCGTCTCCTGCTTTCATCCAAATATTTCTGCCTTTTTAAGATCCAGCTCTGGTTCTGCACTTTTTCTCCACTCCCTTGAGTCCACAAAGCCCTGCTGGCCTCCCTCCTTGCTCCCCTCCCTGATGTTTTGTTCTAGTGTTTTCGGCACTGACTCACAGCCAGGTTTGTTTTTTCAAGCAACCTCATGTGTATATATATATATTATCATTCCATCTACTTCTGTGTCTTCTGAGGGCATGTGTCCTTTCTGATTGTTTTTTTTTTTTTCTCTATTTCGCCTTTGCCTAGGCTGGGCATATAGTAGGTGCCCTGTAAATGTGGAATGAATGAATGAATGGTATATGATTTGCAAGGTATTATGAAGGCTTTGTGCAATGAGACAAATTCCCATCAGCTGATTATTAAAACAAACACAAAACTTACAAAATTCATCCTAAAGGGAAAATTGCTAAGTGTGCATAGGTGGCAAGTGGTCCCACTTCTGACTCTCAGATCTCACCTTCCCTTTTGGGTCTTGCGGGAGCTTAGACCTCCATTTATACCTTGGCCCAAGCTTAGACACCTTTCTCTGAGTCCCCTGAGTCCAGCTGAGAGAGGCTGCTGGCACCGTTCTGAAGGCTTGTCTGAACCACAGTGAGGGAACCAAAGGGAGCTCGGCAAAGGGGAGGAGAAAAGTTGAAGCAGATCAGCTCACTCAGGCCAAGACACAGCGTCTCTTGTCCCAGAGGTTGGGTACAGCTCCTCGAACTCCAGCCTGATCCTCTGTTTTCTAGCTTCAGCCTCTTGCTTATGTGGAGGGTCCAATTTAAAAACTAATTTGTTAGGACCTCCTCCTTGGACATCCTGACATTTTTGTGTCTACAACCAGAGAACCTGGTTTCTGTTTTTCCAACTTAAGGGACATACTCAGGATGATCACTATTTAGGTGATACTCTTGACATTACATTTCTTACAGCTGTACTTCTGGCTTGTCCTTTGCGAATCTAAAATCTAATAATATAATGATACCTTAGTGATATCATCAATAAGACATCCATACTGTGGCGGTACTCACACAAAATAACACAATATTCTATGTCATCCCTGCTGGGCCCTGATTTGGCTTACAAGTTGATCATTACTCGTGCCATTCCTGTGGATTAAGCATTGCCTTTTTCAACAGCATCTCTTGCTGGGAATATAACAGATCAGGCCCTGTATATACTAGAGTGTGTTCATTTAGTTCATTTACCAACATACATTCCTCCCCTTCACAAGAAATCTGGAACAGCTTATAAGCACTAGATGCCTTGGGACAGAAGACACACAGCTTCTGGCCAACATTCATAATAATAGGCTCCCATTACATTAATCTTTTCATTTACAAAGTATAGCATGCCTCATATGTTTCTTTAAAGAGTTCTATGAAATGAGTGTTGTGTTCCAATTTTGACCAATGAAGAATCTAAGGATCCTATAGAAAAGGCTTGGCTTGTCCAAGGTCATGGAGCTGAAAGTGCTAGAGTGCCTGACTCCAAACTTTGTTCTTTCCATTGTACCTCCTGGCCCCACCTACCAGTATCTTCTCTTTGATCTGCCTAGGCTTGTTCTGGCTTTAACCTCAGGTTTTTTCTGTGATTCCAGGCTAAACTATTTATTACTTTCTCTGCTGCTTCTATACCTTTTTAGTCTTGGGAGAGTTCCATAGATTCCAGCAGGAAGTTTATTCCCTCTCAGACCCTGAGATTCTTTTGTGACTTCCCATGCTGACCGTGGAACTCCGTCTGTCTCCCCTAGCTTGAGCTCCCACTGGTCTCTGCCTTTATTTTTCCCACTGTCAAGTTTATCTTTGGTCTGAACCCTAGACCCTGCTTTGTCCCTTGTCTTTTTTCTCTTGATCTGTCCCATGGTTCTTATGGTTCTTCCTGTGAGTCTTGCTCCTTTGATAAACTAAGGTCACTCCCCTCCTATGAGGTAGGCTCAGTTTCCCACACTCATTTATTTACTCATTTATTTTTTCATCAGCTGCTTTCAGATGCCTGTGTCAAGCACTGTATTTAGGTGTGGGCAGGGATGAGGGCTATGTTTCCAAGATGCTAAAGCATGGTTGAGGAGACTAAAGAATCAGGAGCCCTTTACAATTCACCATGGTAATGGTTATGAAGACATAAACAAAAGATGTCTGTGGGAACAAAGAAGAGGGATGTGTCGTCCAGATTTGGGGGTGTCAGAGAAATCTTCCTGGGAGAGATCATGTCTGAACTGAGCCCTAAGGGGTAAATTCAGGTTGGCTTAGAGTGAGCAGAGGTGATGGTGAGTGGTACAGAGGGCAGAGTGCCATGTAGAATGGGCCATATGAAGCTGAATGTTTAGGGGCCTGCCAGCACTTTAGCCTAACTGGAACAGAGATTGTAGGGATGGTGAGGGATGAGGCAGGAGAGGTACTCTAGAACTAGACTGTGCATGGGCTCTTATTTTGCTCTGAAGGTGATGAAGGATCATGGAAAGATTTTAAGTAGAGGGGTGACTTGTTTAGAATAGTATTTTAGAAAGATCACTATGGTGCCAGGGTTAAGGATGGACTGGAGAGAGACATAGATAAGAGGTGAGTCAGAAGACTAGAGCAGTGATTGAGGCCTGAATTGAGAACTTGAGCTAAGGTGTGGTAGTGATAAAGGAGAGAAGTAAATGGTTGCAGAATATAAGGAAGGTGGAATTTCTAGGGCTGGTCGCTGATCTGCTGTCTATACAGTTAAGAAGATACATGTTCTTTTGCTTTACCCTTATATTTGTCTGCCTTGACTTATCTTACATGCAGTCCTTTTCTGCTGTCAGAAGAGAAATCTGATATTTGATTCCGGTTGGCTGTGTTTATCCAGCCCTCTTCCCAGACCCCATTCTCCCTGGAAGGTCCTTTTCCTTTTTGGCTAGCCCTCCCCTTATCATTGTCTTATGAATGCCTGGCCATTCTTTCAGTGTGCCGTTTGGAAACCTGAGTGGCATCACAGGTCAACCAAGAGATGTCACTCAAGTTTCCTCCTACGGACCTCTCATTCCCCCTCTGCTTGGGTAGTGCCATTCTCCTTTCAGAGTGGTTCCTGGGGAGTAGTGAGATAAAAGGTGACATTATGTGCTGAGTTACCTCTAAAGGAGGAAGAGGCAAGTATCTCTCTTGCAGTTTTAGAACAGAACATCTTTACATACAGTAGGAAAGAACATGTAACTAACTCCCATCAAGAGAAGAGGAAGCCTGGTGTAGGTCTATTGAAATGCTCCAGGTTGGTGACACTTGGAACTGTCCTCTCTATGGTAGCGCTGACCAATTTATTCTTTTACGGGGTGGAATAGAGCACTAGCATTGGGAGGGACCTTAGAGTTCATCTGATTCATCTTCCTCATTTTGCAGATAAGGACTTTGAAGTCTCTAAGGATGGGATGGTTTGCCCAAGGTCACAATTAGCTAGTAGCAGAACTGGGACCAAATCCAGGCCCTCTAGTTCACTTCTTGTTTCTCTAGTCCCATGAAAGTACAGGGTTGGTTTTTTTTTTTTTTTTTTCTTCTTCTTCTTCTTATTTGGTCATAAGTTTGACAGTTTGACAGTCTGGAGAATAAAGAACAGGCTGTTTTAATGACAGTCTAGTTTGATAGTATCCCTTTTCCCAGGAGAATGGAAGTAGCTGGTCCAAGGTCACAGGGTGAATGAGAGGTAGAAGGGCCACCAGACTTGTAGTCTCCTGCTCTTGCCAGCATCGTCCAAGGTCTCAGCCAGGGCCCAGGACTTGGACAGCTGGGCTCCAGTGACACTGAGCAGCATCATTCTTCAAATGCATCACAACCACAATTTCTTAAGTTCTGAAAGACACAATTTCTTTCCTTTTTCTTTTTCCCCTGAGTGTTTTTTTTTTTTTCTTATTTGATAAAAGTGTATGGCTGTGGAAATTACGTCAGTTTAATTAGGCTGCTTGACACAGTACTTTTCCACTGAATTTACTAGGAACTGTGAATTTGTTGTAGCAAACTGCACTGCAGGCTGCAGTATCTGATTGGCATGCCAGGAGCATCACTAGCGAACAGCTAAATAGAGATTGGGGAGAAAACTGGGTCAGGAAACAGCCTCCTGTACCTGCAGCGGCTGCGGAAGGCGGCGCAGAGGCGACAGGTGGCCACAGCATGGCACTGTCTCCCAGAGCCTGAGCCACTGGGCGCCTCCCCCCCCACCCCCAGCCCTGCACTGCAGCCTCCCCTTACCCCACCCCCCAGCCTTTGTAGGTGATCATTTTTGTGGCCATATTGCCCTTCTCTTTCTCTCCAGACTGCAAAGCTTTTATACCTACAAAGTTCAGGAATGGCGTTTTCCTCAATTAAAAAGCCAAAGATTGGTTGAGGTGGAATCTAGCTACTGGTATTCCAAATCATGGAAGCCAGTCTCTTGGCTTTCCAGAGCTGGGTTTGTGAGGCAACGGGTAGAACTGGGTTGAGGGGGGGTTCTACACGGTGAAGAGGAAAGGGTTGTAGTATTTCCATTTGTTTCTCTCCAATTCCTACCCCCCCTGCTGCCCAATTGTGTGGCATTAATCTCTGAAAGTCTCAGTGCCAAGCATCAAGACAAATCAGGGACTCCTAGAGGGAGGAGTGGATGATTATGTCAGAAAGGTCAGGGGGAGCTTCTCGAAGGCAGTGGCCTTCGAGCTAGGCTTTGAGTGATTAATTGAGTCAAGATATGAATTAATGAGGGGAACTAATGAATGGCCTAACCACACTGGTCTCGGGACTGCCCTGTGGAGGCTGAGACCTCTCCAGGCATCTGGGGCTAGAATCTATCTCCCCACTTTGGAGCTGACTGGGCCCTAAGGAGCTTTTCATCTAAGCTCCTTGTTTTTTAGTTGGACAGATGAAGGCACAGAGAGGAAGAGACTGGAACAGAGGCCAGCCCAATGTTGTTCTACCCACACTATGCCCAGTTATGCACTTGTCCTCATTGCAGATGGGGTTCTCAGAACATCCACTTCCTCCTTCAAAATTCCACTCCTGTCATCTCCTTTCTGACTCCTCTCATGTCAACTCAGAGATACCCAATGGTCTCTACCTATCAGTTACCATTAAGGGGAGAACCTGGTTGCTGGCATCAAATTCCCAGGTCACTCAGATCTCTGCTAGACAGTCATATCCCTTCCTTCCTAAGCCAGGCCAGATCAGGCCAGAACTGGTTTCTCAGTAGGGCTGATGCCTCCCCATGAATGCTTAGTGGGAGTGGGTCTCGCCTCAGAGTGAGGGCTCAAATTCTCACAGACAGAAAAGCTGAGTGTAGCAGAAATCCAGGCCATTGTACTTTTATGTTATTTTGTGAGAAAATTGGGCTTATTTTGACTGAAAATTGTTTTCAATGAAGTATACTTAAATTTACTGAAATTTGCTTTAAAGACAACTTTTGTTAGACCATTTAAATTCTGTACAGCATCTCTTTCCTTTTTGAGGAGAAATCAGAGGGTGGGAATAAAACAGTCTCCCTAGTAATTTTCCCTGAATCTTTTGGATGGTCTCAATTCAGTATGAGGAATTCTGTCTTCAGACCAAGTACTGATGTTACAATTGAAATGCAGAAATGTATACCCATTTTCTGATAGACATACCAAAATTTGCTAATCAAGTGAACCATTTGCTCAGGATCTTTCAAAGCCAACTTTAGAGCCAACATACTTTGGAAGAGAGTTGACAATTCAAATGTCAAGTAGTCTGTAGCTTGGGCTAAGTGGAGTGAGCGGAGGAACATGCTCAGCAGACATCAGGCATTTGGGTTGTGAAATCAAGCTTTGATGGCCCTGGAAGTCAGGTGGCCAGATCAGATCCAGACCTCTTCAAAGCAGAGGTTCCCTTATTTTTTATTACTTATTTTATCTTATTTTAATTTGGGTCAGAGCATGTGGTTTTAGATGCCTTTAAATAATTTCCCTGGTCTTGGAAGGTATTCATTTGTAAATTAGTAGACCTTACATCTAGTTGGCATTTGCAGAAGGAAAGAAAGGGGAGAAGGGAAGGGAGGGAAGGAAAGATGAAATGCTTCTTGATGCTGAGGCAGGTTTCTACCCAGAGGCTGACACATTCATAGAAATTTCCATATATTCTCATTTTGGGGTCATACTAGGACTTGTCACCAGAGTGTGCATCACCTGAACAATTCATAGAAGTGGTTGGAATAGACAGAGAAAAGCTGGAGAGAGATTATAATTTGAAGTTTGTCAGGAGTCTCCTATCTTCCTTGCAGGGTTACATAAAGGGAGATGAAAGGCAGGGCTACAGTTACAGTGGATGCCCTGCCGTGATGGAGGCTCTCTGGATAGTCTTCCCTAAACTTGTCCACCCCTGCCCCCTCCTTGGTCAACGATACTTAAGAATGGTCCTCAATCTTCAATCATTCATGCAGGCTGTTGCCAAGGACAGCTTGGAGAACCTGGGCTCCTTTCCCTGAGGACCACCCCCTTCCCTGCTCCACTGGTTCAGGCCATGGTCCATGCTCCCATTTCCAGCATCGGAAATGTTTTTCTGTTCTTGGAGCCTTCTTCTAAGGAAGAAGGTATATGAGACACAAAACCAGTAAAGAGCCTAAAGCAGGGACTTTACATTTTCTCCTCTTCCCTCCACTCTACTGGTCTCAGCCCCTGAACACTCCCCTGAATGTGCTTTCCTGACCCTAGACACCCGTCCCCCTGTTTTGAGCATAGAGCAGATGCGGGCTGACTGCTCTGGTGCTTTGTGGTCATTCCTCCAAAGGCCGTAAGGCAGAAGGGATTGTAGTTGCACACTCCTGATGGCTGTTGTCTGGTCCTTTAAGATTGTCCACAAACTCTAAAGACACCCCTTTCCTTCTCTCTCTCCATGGCTGTCCTCTTGCTTACTTTGATGGCTTCCTGGTTCTGATGCTGGGTAGAAAGCTCAGGCAGCTTCAGTGTGCCTCTTGCTTCCTTTCATGTCCATCCATCCAGTTGTCAAATCCTAGGATTCTACTTCTGCAATTTCCCGCATATCCATCCCTATCTACTCACGTCTGTTGTCACCTGAACTGCAGATAAGCTTCTCTTCCCAAAGCTCTGCTCTGGAACTGTCTGCCCTGGTTGTAGCTTCCACAGTGTCAGCTTCCACTGCTAGCCGCCCAGGCCCCATCATCATTTACTTGTTTGCATCCCAGGCTCTTCTATTAAATGTTCATTAAACGTTCTACGATCCATCCAGAGCAACCTTGTCAGAACAGAGAGCGAAAAAGCAAATATCTATCTTCTCTCTTGTCATTTCTCTCAGATGAATGAATTAAATATTTTTATTGCCTCGAAGATTAATTATCTTCTGTCCCTGGGCCAGCTTTAATATTCTAGCTGTATCTTCTTATGACAGGGACCTGGCAGTTGGAATCTCTGCCCCTGCTCTAAATCTCTTTGGCCAGGTTTCTCCACATCTCCATACTATGTTGGCTTCTGCAGTGAGTCACTGTCCATGGGTTCTGAGAAATTGGAGTCTGACCTGTAGGATTTAGTCTAAGTACTGAATCAAAGATCTCAGAACTCTGAGACCTCCTGAAATCTTCTGGTTCTTTCTGACGTGTGAGATACTGTTATTGCACCTAAGAAATAAAACACCCAAGACCCAGAGAGTTTAAGTGACTAACCCAAGGTTACCCAGATCATAAATTTTGGACCTTAACACCACACTAGGTTTTAGGCTATAAATGCACTTTATCTTGTCCACATAAGCCTTTATTTGAAGAAGACACCAATTCTCCGAATTTCTCTTTGCACATAGAACAACTCAGACGTGTTTTTTCGGTACTATGCCTTGTCAGTGTAAGGAAAGGCAGCCCAGAAGAGGTGACCTCCTCCCAGGCAGGTGATGTCTGATGGGTAGGTGGACAGCCTGGTTTTTTTTGCTCCTCAGAGAGCTCCTGGAGTCAGCATGTGGGACACTTGGTCCTACACGACTCTTGTTCAGTGGACCTTGTAGGCCCTGTGTACAAAAGGAGGTTTTTGTTTGTTTCTAAAGTAGTTTCTCAGGCCCTCAGGACTACCAGGTACTAAGGTACCAGGTACTCATCTCTGCCTGCGTTCCACCTCAGACTCCATTAATTTGGGTCCTTCCCACATGTGCTGCTCCCTGCATGTCCTCCCTATCTCCGAGCAGTCCCTTGGTTCTCCAGTTCTTCTGTCTTCCTGATTCCTGACTTGGGGCTCTAGGAGACTCAGCTGGTCAGAATTCTCCACTCATGTAGCCTGTCAGCACTCATCAACCCTGTCATTTTTTAACTTGGGCCTGCCTTGCAAATCCACCCATTCCTGGCTGCTCCCTTGTGGCTGTCACCAGTCACAGCCAGGCATTGGTGTCCTCTTCCTCCAACCACTGTGGCAGCCTCTTAGTGATCTCCTGGTCTATAGTCCTTCATCCAGCCTGCAGACTCATAGAGTCGAAGCACTGACCCACTTTTGAGTCTTAGACTCCCTGAAACTACCAGGCCAAAACATTCCAGCTCCTTCATAATCTACTGTTCCATCCCCAGTATGAGTTGTTTATACCAGTCAGACTGGGTCACTCACCTCTCCTACATATGTGGTGATTCTTTGCTCATTCCTTCCTTCCTTCTCTCCCTCCTTCAGTGAAAAACTATAATAATCTTTCCTTGCAAACCATAAAGCATGCAAGCTTTTATTTGTTTAACAAGTACTCTGCTGTGTGAAAAGTAAGAAAGGGGTTTGGGATTTAGTGACTCCCTACAGTGTGCCGATAATTTGCGTATTTTATCTTAAACCTTTTGATTTTCCTGTGAGTTGAGTTGTGTTCATATTACAGATGTTGAAATGGAGGCCCTGAGCAAAAAGCATGTGCTCTTCTGCTGTACTGTGGACATGGTGCTATAGATAGAGTGGTAGACAGGAGCTAAAAGTCTCTAGGCTGGCAGGAGGGATAGAGCAAGCTCATAAACAGCTGTCATGAAAGAAAATGCTGTTGTCCTAAGAGCTATAGATATAGCGCTCTAGAAATTCTGAGGATGGTGAAATTTCTTCTAGCTAGGAGATAGGGAAGACTTCATGGAGAAGGTAGGTTTTCACTGAGTGTGAAGGATGGGCAGTAATTTGACCAAAGGACCTGGGAGGCAGGATATGAAAGGGGGGACTAGCATAGAGGCCCAGAGCGGGAAATGCCCTTGGTATCACAAGAGATCATCAGTGAATGGTACACTTTGGTCAGAATACACAGTTCTCTTTGGGGGAAACGTAGCAGGCTATAAGGCTGCAAAGGAGAGCTGTAGCCTGTTCACAGATGGACTTAAATGTCTGGTGAGGAGACTCATGGTATGCTCTCTAGGCACAGGGGAGCCATTGGTAGGTTTTGAGCAGGAGAGTTACTAGTTGAAGCTGAGATTTAGGAATATTACCTTGGGCACCCAATGAATTGGAGAGAAAGGAAACAACAGAAAAAGGAAATAATTAGAAGCTATTGCAATTGTCCAGTACAGATGTTCTGAGGGTCTGAAATAGCACATTGACAAGGGGGTGGATAAGAGAGGCAGCGTAAGAGCAGTACCAGGGAGACAGAATTCTAGAATTTGGTGGTTGGCAGGGCTGATAAGTGAGAGGAGGATTCCTGGGTGCTTCTGAGGTGACTGTGAAGATGGTGGCGAGAGCACCCAACAGAAAAAGGAGGGTCAGGAGGGTAAAGGGATTTGGGGGTGTGTGGGGTGGGGGATGGTATGTGGTTCGTTCTGTTTTGTTCAGGTGGAATTTTAGGTGCTAACGAATTGCTTATTTCACATTTGTGCTCAGTGCTCTTCACCACTCTTGGCCATCATTCCTGATCGCCTCTGTCCTTCCTCTTTATTAAGAGAACTCCCGGCCGCTTTTTATGGTCCGGTTGAATGAAACCTCAAAAGGATTATCTTTGAATTTCTGATGCATCGTCCAGGCCACTCAGTATTTCCCAAGTCCAGTCTCCTGAGCATACACACAGTTATGTGTATGCCTCATACACATAACTATACCTGGAATATGTGGGATGAGCACCTGATGGTTACAACTGACATAATCACAACAATAGTTCATGTTTGTTTGAATGTTTATAGTTGGTAAAGCACTGAGAATGGTCAGAAGCACATTGCATTTCCCTGCCAGCCCACCCCATGTAGGGCCACTGAAGTACTGACTTAGTAAGTGAAAAGATTATTGGGGAATAAATGGTAGATTTAACTTTACTAACAAATGCAGTTGAAGACATTAGTATGTACCGGATGGGAAAGCTAGGATGATTTGTAGCCACTATAATGAGGTAGACTCTGTTAGAAAGAATGGTCAAGTTTTAAAACATATTCTAAATGATACCAATGCTAAGATTGATATTTTCTGGTATTCAGAATAAAGACTCTTAGCATTATACTTGGCATATAGCACTCAACAAATGTTGAATTATATTATTACTGATGGAAAATTTGAAAATGTGAAAGGGAAAAAAAGCCATTGTTTAGGACCATTGTGATTAATATGGAAATTAATGCTTTTAAAATGCCATGTAGGAGTCTAAAATTATTGCTAGTTGATGAATATAAAAATATTTGTTTGCTCATAAGGTTATCAGAGCTGACACAGAGAGAATCGAGTTCAGAAAATTTCGGAAGAGTTGGTTTTCTCTTCTAATTTTTTTTTTCTTTGATGGAGGATAATAGAGGTCTGGGGGAAAAAAAGATTGCTTCCCTACTTCAACAATTTCCCACTTCCCCTCTTGTTTCTCTGGGCCATCGGATCTCCAAATGAATAAACAGGCAAGTGAACTAGCATGTAAGTGTCTACTTTGTCCAAGGCACTAAATATAGGTAATTGAATTCAATCCTCAGGATAGTCATGTGAGGTTATTGCTTTAATTCCAGCTATGCAGATGAGGAAATTGAGGCTCACACAGTCTTAGTAATTTGGCCAAGTTCACAGAATGAATAGGCGATGGGATCAGAGGTGAAGCTTGCTTTTATCCAGACTTCTGCAGCAGCCTCCTGACAGCCTGTGATTGAGAGCCTTGCTGCTGCTTGTGGCAGAGGGTGGCAGCTTATGTTTACAGCTTCACACTAGAGCTGCTGGAACAAGTAGCTCATTCAAAAATATTTGACCTCTGCTTTGCTTGAAGGCAGGGCCAGAATCCCGAGTTCCTCTGTCACCATTGCTCTCTGCTATTTATTGTAAATCTTTTTATAAGTGTTAAATTATTGGGAATACTCAATTCTCCCAGTATGGCCTCTCTGTAAATGGGACACACTGTTAAAAAGAACTGGACAAGAGAAATCTGTGGCATAGCTATTTATTTATTTATTTATTTATTTATTTATTTATTTATTTATTTATGAAAGCATAAGCAAGGGGGGAGAGGCAAAAAGAGTGAGGGGAAACAGACTCCCCACTGAGCAGGAAGCCCGATGCAGGGCTCAACCCCATGACCCCAAGATCATGACCTGAGCTGAAGGCAGGCACTTCATCAACTGAGCCACTCAGGTGCCTCTATGTCATCATGGCTTTTTGAAAACTTGATTATTCAACCCTTTGGAATGAGAGTTGTAAGGTTTCAAATTGTGCTTTAGATAGAACATTTACCCACATTAGGGTTAGGGGCTCATGGGGCCTTCTGTCTTATTAGAGTGTCAGAGAAAGAAGTGAATGGGCCTCCTTGATTCCAGTTCTGGACTGAGGATGCGGAGGGAGGCAGAGAAGTCAGATGGTAAGGAGGTGGGACCAGTCAGCCCCCACCCCCGCTCCAATCCTGGCCTTTTTATACTATAAATTACATTTGTCTATCTGCTTTCTATCACTATAAATCAGATTCATTTTTCCTAGAGTTTCATATTAATGGAATCATATAGTATGTACTTTTTTGTGTCTGGTTTCTTTCATTCAGCCCACTGTGTTTGAGATTCATCCATGTTATGTGAACCAGTGGATGGCTCCTTCTTATTGAGTAATATTCCATCATATGATACACCACAGTTTGTTTAATTCATTTACCTATTATCTTAGTTTTCTCTTGCTGCATAACAGATTGTCACAAACATAGTTCTATAGGTCAGAAGTCTGGGTAGGTTCAGCCAGGTTTTCTGCTCAGGATTTCACAAAGCCAAAATCAACACATCAGCTGAGCTGGATTCTTATCTGAAGATGCTGAGAAGAGTCTGCTTCTAAACTCCTTCAGCTCATTGGCTGTAGGACTGAGGGCCCTGTCCTTGCTGGTTGTTGGCCTGAGGTTGTTCTCAGCAACTAGGTGCGGCTCTCCAGTCCTTGCATACAGCACCTCTATCTTCAAGGCCAGCTACTGTGCCTCCAATTCTTGTGCTTCAAATCTTGCTGGATTCTTTTGCCATCAGCTGGAGAAAACTCCGTTTCTAAAGGGTCTGTATGATTACATTTGGCCCACCTGGAAACAACCCTTCCATTTTTGGTAGACTTTCATTTTTAGAATGCCCTCTCTGATATTAAGGAGTATTTTGACATTTTAAGCACTTCTGTCCATTGATCCTCACTCTGTCATCTCATCCTGCAATCTGATTCCCCTTCTCCGTGTGTTGTGGCCCTTGTAACATCCAAGTTTTCTCTTCTCCAGCTTGAAAACACTCATTTCCCCCTTTACTTTTTACACGACATGTTGCAGCAGAACAGAAAGTGTACTCTCTTAGAATCACATGCATAATTGGATTGAAATTCAGCTATGCCACCTACTAACTGTGATGTTGGACCAGTTAACGTCTCTGAACCTTGATTTCCTTATCTGTGCATACTTTATAGGATTAATTCACAGATTACATGAGTTAATGCATGCAAAGCTTTTAAGCACCTTCCCTGTCACATAGACACTCAATATACGTTAGCCAATATTATTACTTCCATATTGTTACCCTTTTCGCATTTTGTTCTTTTTCTGCTGGATGTGATCTATTTTGTCAGTGACCCTAATAAAATGTACTGCCTGAATCGTGTAAGTGCCTTAAAGAGGTTTACCGTCATTTATTCAATAATTCTACTTTAGAAAATTCATGCCAAGGAAATAATCAGAATGTAGGCAAAGATTTTTGTTCCAGAATGTTCATCAAAACACAGTTTATAATGGCAAAATATTGAAAGCAATTTGAGTATCCAACAGTAGGGAAATAATGAAATTAGGGTTAAGGGTACATTTCTATGATTCAATAAAGCTGTAAAATCACAATTTCAATGAAAGTAATGACATAGGAAACAACATGATGTTAAGTGCAAAAGTCATGATATAAAACTGAATATATAGCATGACCCCAACTATGTTTCTGAAATTACATAAATTTTGTTAATGCACAAATAATGATAGGGAAAAGATTGGAAGGAAATATACCACGTGTTAATAGTAGGTGGTGGGATTATAGGTGTTTTAAAGTTTTCCTCATTTTTTTTTGCCATACTTGTATATTACTTCTATAATCTGAAAAAAATGAGTGAGCTTTATTTAAAAATTATTTTGTGTTTGTAGCCCAGCACAGAACCTAATAATCTACAACTTTGTCTTGAACCAGAAGAGTGGCAGAGTCACATTGTAGATCAAGGAGGTACCTCTGAGGGTCACTCAGCTGGGAACTGGAGCGAAGACAGTGGGATGCTAGCAAGCTGCCACCTGGGGACAGGCCAGCAGCACTCATCAGCCTGCTGACTTGTGGGGCTGCACTTGGGAAGGAAGGCTGGCAGGCTGGGTCACGTGGCCCCCGTTGCAGCAGATACAGTCCTCATTGGTAGTGCCTTGCTCATCGTTCAAGTGCACACACTTGTTGTGATAAGCTTTGGTCTCTGTCACCATCTAATCTGTATTCTTGACTTTTTAATCCCAGAAAGAATAACACTTTAGAATGTGGGCCTCTAGATTTTGTTTTGTTTTAGTCTAATCAAAAAAGCAAAAGTGATCCATTATGTGAGGAGCTCCACCTGGCCCCTTGGTCTAGGACCACGTTCAGGTACTCCTGCCCCATGCCTGGCGATGGCCCAGCAAGCTCTGCTGTGTAGCTGCAGCAAAGGGAAAGATTTCTTGGGCCTTGTGTATAAATGGCTCTGGGTCAGCCTGGCAGCTTGTTTCTTACTGTTACTATTATGGGGGATAGAATCAAGGTAGGAGGGTCTGTGCCATCTCCCTCCACACACTAGGGGGTTCACTTTCTTATTGTTTCCACCCTGGGGGGCCACCCAGGGCTTTTCCTCAAAGCCTTGTGGGGTTTACCTGTCTTGTCCTGGGAGGCCATTCTGTTTATCCATTGACTCAAATTCTGAATATCTGAAGGATAATCTAGTTTCTGAATTCAACTGTTATTTACAGAGCCCCAAGCATTTAGGAAACCCCAGTAAAGAGCTGAGGAAATTCAAGGATGAATCCAGTATCCTTCCTCTCACATTTCCTGGGTACCTACTCTGTGTAGACTCTGAGCCAAAGAGCTGTGGGGGTTAGGCATGCAGATGAGTGACTTCAAATATGTGTTTGGGACCTACTATGTGCAGGGCGCTGTGTGAGCCATTGAGGAAAGAGATTACTAATACCCAGTCCTCATGTTTAAGAACGTTATAATCTATGTAATCTGGGGAGAGACAAACATGTGAACCACTTAATAATAGGAGGAGTAAGTGCTATTCCTATAGCAGAACCCAGAGGAGGGAGCAATTAGTTCTGATGTGCCCTGGCCACTTACAGCTATGTTTTTAGTCAAGGCATTTAACCAATCTGTGCCTCACTTGATCTATCGAATGAAGGCATAATGAGTTAATTCACCTACTTTCCTAGAATGGGATTTAGTAGTCAGTAAGTGCCTTTTGTTCTCCTTTTCTCCCCTCTCCCTCCTTCCCAAGGAGGAGTGGTGAAGGTTCCCTTCCCCAAGGGGGCAGCATGAGCCACACATGATGAGGAGTGGATGTAGGATGCTGTGCTTGGGGTCCAAAGAAGTGCCGACATATAAGTATTTGTGGATGATTCTACTGGGGAAAGAGGCTGGGGGACCACACTAGCGCCAGACCATGGAGGATCTTCAGTACCAGACAGGAATTTGGGCTTGGGCAATGGGGAGCACAATGGTCCGCATGTACTTGAGGAAGAACAGGGAGAGATTGGAGAGGAGAGGAGCACCCGGGAAGCTGCTTCACATTCCAAGTCAGAGCCACGGCCAGAGCTAGGACCCAGACCATTTCTCTGACTCCCTCAGTGTGACAGAGGCTGAGGATGAGATTTAGTTCTCTTTAGTTCTCTTCCATGTGGGTTTCTTGCTAAAGGAACATTGGCTCGAGTGACAGTTTATCCCATGTGTGTATTTGTGTCCTCTCTTTCTTTTCTGAAGATTTAACAGTGATAGAAGGCATTATCTAATGCACAGAGCATCTTCATGTTTCTCCAGTTGTCTCAATGATATCTTTGACGGCAATTTTTCACTTTGATCCAGGACCCAGGATCATATACTGCGTTTTGTTGTCATGTCTTTTTGCTTCCTTTAATCTGGAATAGCTTGTCTTTATCTTCTATGACATTGATATTTTTTAAGAGTACAGGACAGTTGTTTTGCATAATAGTGCTCAATTTGGTTTCATCTGATTTTCCTTCATGATTGGATTTCACATAGGCACTTCGGGCAGGGATGCTAAATAAGTGATATTGTGTCTTTAATGCATTGCACAGAAGAGGCACCTGAATGTCAGTTTATCCCATTATTAGGGATACTGACTTAGATCCCTTGCCTGGGCAAGGTGGTGTTGGCCTCCTTTCTCTGCTACAGAGTTACCATTTCTCCTTTGTAGCTAAGAAATGATCTGTGAAGAGATACCCTGAAATTATGTAAATATTCCATTCCACTTTAGACTTCTGCCCAGTAATTTCAACATGCATTCATGATTCTTGCCTGAATTTATTATTATTGCAAAATCATTTTCTTTCCCAAGTATTCCTTTACGTTTATTACTGTTGACATCATACGCTAAGGAAGAGCTGTCCCTTTTCCCCTATTTGTTTATTATTCAGGAAGTACTTATGAATTTTTATTTTATTCAATGAGTTATAATCTAATACTGTCATTATTCATTCTGATGTTCAAATTCTTCCTGATTTAGTCAGTGGAAAACCCTTCTGGAAAACCTGGTATCCTTTTGACATTTCCCTGTCATGTTTTGATCACTTCCTTACTTCCTGGCACAAATAGATGTTCCAGGCTCAAATTGTTCTTTCCCTGTCCCAATCCTGAAATCAGCCATTTCTCCAAGGAGCTCTGATTCCTCTTAGTCAGATAGTATTTAAAAGCCAAGATTGGTGTACCAAGTGAACTCATTGCTGTTAGGGTGTCATTGCTTCTAGGAAATTTCATATTGATTGAACTTCGTGTGTGTGTGTATAAAACTGTAAGTTCACACTGATACCTCTCATTCAAATCCCATGTCCACAGTGTTCCTCTTTGCCATCCCTTATTCCATATTTGTGCTTTCTTTGTCTACAGTGAAAACTCTGGCTTCCAGAGACATTAATATATTTCCTTAGTTGCACAGTCCTACAATAATACAAAATACTTTCAGAATTGATACATACGTACTACTATGGAAAAAAAAAGAATCCACTAATTAAAGTTTTTTTTTTTTTACAGCTCTTTTTGTTTCTAGATGGAAATTATTTAGTCAAAGAACTTTGTTTAAAAGTTTTAAAGGGAGGGGCACCTGAGTGGCTCAGTCAGTTAAGTGTCTGCCTTCAGCTCAGTCGTGGTCCCAGGGTTCTGGGATCAAGCCCCACATCAGGCTCCCTGCTCAGTGGGGAGTTTGCTTCTCCCTCTTTCCCTTGACCCCTGCTCATGATCTCTCTCTCTCTCCCAAATAAATAAAATCTTCAAAAAAAAGTTACTAGGGGTACATCTGGGTGGCTCAGTCTGTTAAGCATCCAACTCTTGATTTTGGCTGAGGTCATGATCTCAGGGTCCTGGGATGGAGGCACCTCCCCTTTCCGTGGGGCTCCATGCTCAATGGAGAGTCTGCTTGGGATCCCTCTGCCCCTCACCTGCTCACTCATGCTCACACACTCTTTCTCTCTCTAAAATAAAACAAATCATTTAAAAAAGTTACTAGGATTAGTTACTTTTTTCCCCTTTATAACAGTGACTTATTTGACTTATTTGAAATAAGTTTTGCCTATTTTTGAGCTTCGTGTAAATAGAGTCACACACTGTTTACCCTTCTGTATCTGATTTCTTTTGTTCACCAAAGTTCTTGAAGATTTATCCATGTTGTGAATAGCAGTTATTATAAAATATTCTTTTTTATTATAAAATATTCTGAATATACCACACTTTATCCATTTTGCTGCTGATGAATATTTGGTTAATTTTATGTTTGTATTTATTATGAATAAAACTGCTATGAACATTCTTACACATGTCTTTGGATGGGATAAAATAATCATTCATTTTGGGTACCTGGTTCTCCTGGCATCTATATATCTATCTATGTTTACCTTTGGTAGATAATGCCAAATAGTTTTTCAAAGCAGTTGTTGAATTTATATTCCTGCCAGCAGTGTAAGAGTTTTCCAGTTATTCCACATCCTTGCCAGCATTTGGTAATGGCAGTCTTTCTAATTCCAGCCCATCTTGGCTATTAGGGCAAAAGTTCAATTGTTTTTGAGAAAGATGCTATAGGGTGTTTAACTGTCCTGATTCTGTTAATTACCTGTATTTGAAGTTGGTTGTTCAGCGCACATGGTTCTATGCTGTTCTCAAGAGTGTAAATAACTTAATGGTGTGCCTTTCCTGAAATCTAGATGCATTGTTGCATTAGGTGCTTTTGGTAAAGATCAGAGGTAGTCTTGAGTTACTCTGGTATTGTAAGAATGGGTATAAGTTGGCAAAATAGGTAAAGCGAATGCTGGAAGGTCATTTAGAACACAAGCTACCTCGGCAGCCCAGACCCTCTTATGCCCTCAGCAGTAGGATCAAGAAATCTCATATTCTAGTGACTTAGCTACTCTTCTCTACTTTGACTATTCCTGTTGTCCTGGCTCCTCTGCCTGTTGCTGCTCCTTTCATTAACCTTTCTTGTGTCTGTTTCTTCCAGCTACCAACTAAAGGACTCACTCCCTACAATCACTTACAGGCAGAATTTTCACATCAGGCCACTTCACAGGGTATAGCTAATCTATGCGTTAACCTCCTTAGAGACAGGTATCTGTCCATAGTCCATCCACGCCAGTTAGGTATGGGCACAAGAAACAGGAGTACTGGTATCAACATGGCAACTTAGGAGAAAGGAATTCCCTTGAAGTGAGGAAAGCAAGCATTCTGAGTGTCTGCTAGTTTAACTGTGTATATTATATTCTAATTCAGCAGACATTTCTTTAGCTCTCTCCTTTTTTTTGCCAATAGGGTAACTCTGTTGGAAAGGGAAATGAACCTATGCCAGTTCCTTTTATATGTTCCTAAATTGTATATTTTTATATATCGTGGACACATATCTGTAGAACAGTGTTCAAGCTCAAAGTAAATTTTATTCTGTAGATTGGGGGGAATGGGGGCATGAACAGGTTTTAGTATGTATGAGATCTATTTGGTTATTATTCTGTTTTAAAGATGAGGGAACTGAAATCCAGAGAGGCAAAGAGATTTGCCCAAGGCTACGTGACAAGGAAGTGGCAGGGCTAAGACTCAACATCCAGGTCTTCTGGGTCTGTAACTCCTACCCCACACTGACTGGGGAGACATGCCCTACCCCAGTACCCAAATTATTAATAGTACAAAGGAGAGCTGACAAGAGTAAACTCCAGCCAAGGCAAGTGGTAGGATTTGAGAGATCTGGGAGGCTTCCTCAAGGCAGTGGGTTTGGAACGGAGTCTTGTAGGCTTCGGGTTCATAGTATATGAAGAGAGAATGGTGCAAAAGTGGGGAAACAGATTTCCCAGGGACAGAGAAGCTACATAGGTTTCTATGTAGCAAAGGAGAGAGAGAGAGAGAGATACACCAGGTGTGGTAGGAAGTTAGGAGGCTTTGAGACTATGACAGCTTCCAAATAAAAAATCAGATTATGACATGACAGAAGAAAGCTTGAAGTCATTTAGGTGGCTTTTTAAAAAGTCCAGCATGGGGGCATCTAGGTCCCATCTCAGCCATTTTAGTGTCTGACTCTTGGTTTCAGTTCAAGTCATGATCTCAGGGTCCTGGGACTGAACTTCCCCACTGGCGCTCAGTGGAGAGTCTGCTGGAGAATTCCCTTCCTCTTCCTCTGCCCCTGCTCCCGTACATGAGCATTCTCTCTCTCTCTCTCTCTCGCTCGCTCAAATAAATAAATCTTTTTTTTTTTTAAGAGTCTAGCCTGGAATGAAAAGGACTGAAGATGGAGCAGCTAGAGATTAAGACAGATTTGAGAATCTTTGGGAAGGCAGAACTAACAGGGTGGAGACAGACTAGGAGGAGGTAGAGAGCTGCCACTAGAGAATTTGAGCTTCAGTGATGGGGGTGGTCTGGTGCCAGGATCAGAAGAGGAGGGACAGTATGTATAGTGGGGAAGCCCACAGGCTTTGGATCAAGGCTGACTTGGGTGCATAGCCCCTTGTGACTTGGGACCAGTGATTTAGCTCCTCTGAGTTTGCTGACCTGTTGAGTAAGGGACACAGATTCCCACTTCCCAGAGTAGCTGTGAGGATGTGAGGCTGTGCAGGGAGAGTGAAATTCTATGATGCCACATGCCTGGCATCCAGGCATTTACCAAATCTTAGCTCCCTTCCTCCACAACCCAATCTCTCAGAGGAAGTAGTAGAATGTACTTTAAGACTCATCTTCTTATATGAAATATACTTCAGGAAAAAAAAAGTAATTGTCTTTACAGGGAAAATGGGTTCTTTGGGAACCCAATCAATGGGACTTTGAATTGGAGGACAGATGGAGCCTCTTATTTTTTAGCCTCCTTTGACATCTAGGCTTCAGTTAAAAATTGAAGCCCTCACAAAGGAGTTAGAAGTATCTTTGCAAGGCTAAGTACTTCCAAAAGCAAGCACCTGTGCTGCCTCTCTGCTGCCTCGATGACCTCCATTTGGGGCTATTTCTGAGCCTAGGGGTAAAACTCCATTGGCTGACAGGACCGCAGCTTTCTGTAAAACATGCCCAGCGTCCCAGCCTGCTTTTATAACAGGTTTGGAAATTCTAGTTGTCTCCTCAGACTTGTACACACAGCAGCTGGGTTTGGGCAGGGTTCTAGCAAAGGCTGCACTGAGGCACCCATTCCCTTCCCTGGTAACCCCCGCCGTCGGGAGGCTGCCTCTCTGGAGCTGCTCCCAACACGCTTCTCCTGCAGGCGGTGGTGCCTGCCAAAGACTCTCCGAGGCGTGGAGCCCAGGCTTCGAATCCCTCCTCCGAGTCCCCGGGAATGGCCCGCCTCCGCCAGGCTCCTGGTTGCCATAGCATCCGCGGGCACACGGGCCCATTGGCACAGGGCGGGAACCAATCAGAAGGCCCGCTGTGCTCCTGGGTGGTCCCAGGGCTGCCAGGGGGGCTGCTCCCTGGAAGATGACGGTGGCTCCAGGCCAGTGACACAGGACTGGCCCAGGCCCCGCATCCTCTCCTTGGGATGTCAGTGCTACTTCCCCTGAGTCCTGGTGACACCTTCCCTGCTCACCCCGCCCCCCAAGAGTTGAGCAATCTAGTGGAGTTACCCGCTAGGGAGGGCAGGGGAGAAGCTTTGTTGCCACTTTACAGCCTTTCCCCCTGGAAAAAGCTCTAGAGCAGCTTCTTGATTGGTCCAGAAGTGGGCGCTCCTAGCCCCAGGAAGATGTTTGGGCCTTTGTGAGTCTAAAGCCGCCCCAGCCTTAGGATCCCTTGCTAATAGGCACATGGTTTCCAGATCTAAGGAACTGGAACTAGGTGGGCGGTTTATTTCTATCCTGTTTGCCAACAGGAAGGTTAAAACGATTGGGAGGACGGGAAAGTTGAATCTGAAAGATCATAGAATCCTGCACCTCCACTCGCTGTAAGAGACTGAGCAAGTTACTGTACTCTCTGAACCCCAGTCGCCCGATTTGTATAAACAGTTATAACAAAAGAACCTCTCTGCTAAGGTTGGGGTAAGTTTAAATGAAATAATACAGGCAAAGCAGTTAGTCCGGTGGCTGGCCATAAGCACTCAGTAAGGGGTAGTCACCTGTTTTTAGAAGCGGTACAACAGTACTGCCCAGAGCTAGAGAACTTACATAATAACATTTGACAGATGTTTTCACCTTCATCTAATTTTTGTTTATTCATCTAATTTAGTTATTCATTCATTTAACCCATTAGTGCATTCAGCATATAGTCTCTAGGCATCTACTCTCTGTACTATTCCAATTTCCGTCTACGTGCTACCGAAGTGAGCACATACTGCCTGGGCATCTAATGCCAGTCAGTTCATCCCTGTCCAGCCGTACCTAGTGGGATCCAGCCCCCAGGCCGGTTGCCACTTTCTTCACAAGAACTGATGGAGTCTAGCCTGGCAGAAGGCTCTCCAGGAGATCTTGGCCCCATGGCAGTTGGGGGTTTGGAAATTGTTTTCTGCAGCTCTGCCTCCTGTGGCTGAGGGGCCTGAACAGAGCAGTCAGTACAGGTTTCCACAGCTGCTTTTGTTCCCCTCACTTGTGGGGAGGAGTGCCCCCTTCTCCTGAAGGCCCCAATTGGAAAGCTGGAACCTACTTTCTCCGTAGTGGGACTCCCGTCTCCTGGGACTGACCTCCTTTGTTGGCCCACTGGACTTTGCCATCTGGAGTTCCTGAAGCAATCCGACTGTAACTTTTCAGGCTCCTATCACCTCCACACTGTGTTCTTGTAGCGCTGTTCCCTTCCTGGCCTCCCTGTGCATCTCAGCACCCGGCTCCAGTTTGGCTGGAGTGATCACACCACTACTCATGCTTGTTTGGGATCATCTAACTTCTCTGGGCCCCTCATCTTTGTACCCCTCACCCCTCCAACTTCATGCCCCCATATACTTGGGCTGTGTGACAGAGACAGGGGGAGGGGAGGCACTCTCCTGGCACGTCTGAGTGACAGAGGTGCTTCACACATGCACACTTCATAAATAGACTTCTCATGTGTGATGAGGCCGTGCTGTTGGGAGCAGGTCAGGTGGAGCAGCTGGCTCCACTGCGAGCATCACCAGGAGGTGATGTTTGGGCAATCTTAAAGGATTTAGCTAGGTAGACAATGGGAGAAAGGGAATTCCAGTCAAGGAAAATAGCATTCACAAAAGCCTGAAATTGCCTCATGTTCTTAGATAAAATATAATGTGTGAATGGGGAAAAAAAAAAAAAAGGGACTATGTTATTTGGGGTTGAGTGTTCATGAGTAGCAGAGGGAAGAAGTGAGGCCAAAAAGCTGAACAGGGACCTTCTCATGCGCACCTTGAAAGCCACCACTGGGAGCCTGGGAACGGCTTTACACAGGGGCCTCACATTCAGATTTATATGCTAGGCAGGTGAGACAAATGGCTGTGAGGGGATGGATGGTCTCATTTGTTCGCTAGCAAATTCTGTGAGGCAGACGGGTCGACACTATTATCTACTTGTTACACTTGAGAACACTGAGGCCCGAGCAGTTAAATATCTTGCCAAAGGTCTCAGAGCCAAGAGCCAGAGAGCCGAGCACCTCGGATGCACCTGGCTTCCTGGCTCTGAATCTCTTCCTCCTGGGCATGCTGCCATTGTGAACAGAGTCTTCTAGAAAGCTGCCTGCAGCTTCATAGCGGGTAGATGCTGACAGGAGCAATATGAAGCCCATGGTCATTGATACGATCTTGCTGAAGGAGTGTAGCACTGGGATTTTGCGGCCTGTGGTCTTCAGTCTCCTGACCCATACGCCAGGGCACAGGCAGCAAGGCGCAGCGGGGAGCTGTGAGCCTCAGGCCCTGCAGTGCTCGGCAAACTCCATTCATCAGTGCCTCGCTCATTAATTCAGAGCAGCATCTGCCGCCTGGTGCTGGCATTTGTCAGTGGCTTGTTTCTGCAAGCCCCCGGTCTTCCAGGTTGGTCAGCTCTGTAGTCCGCAGCCCCAGGCTGAACCCTGGCAGTCAGAGGCTGGCCCCTTCTCTGTCTGCGGTTTGTAAAATGAAATAACTTTATTTTTTAAAAAAGTAACATCTAGCAACACAGAACACAAGCTTAGAGATCAGACAGGTGTAGCTCTTGAGTTCTGCTGCTGCCACATAGCTAGCTATGGGCCTCAGTTTTCTTATCTCTAAGGTGGGCGCAAACCTCCCTGGAAGGATTATTGGGATGATTAAGATGAGATGATGTTTACCGAGTGCCTTCACATGCTGCTTGGCTTTTCTACATCCTCAATATTTAATGACTTTAATTCCTGCTGTTATTGCTGCACGACTACTGCCGCCATCACAGTTAAAGACTCTTTGAAAAACAGAGAACAGAAGAAAAAATATATTATAATCCTACCATCATGATGCAACTACCATCATAATTTATATTTCCTTCAACTCTTTTTTCCTCCCACAACTCCAGAACATATCAGATTTTATAGCATATTTATTTTATAGCCATATTTATTCATTATTTTTCTTCTGTAGTGGGTACATTTATTTTTCCTATGTTGAGTAATTTGTTTCTGACTATAAGATTACTGTATAAAATTTAGAGAACATAGAAAAAGCAAAAGGACAAACCATACTTTTAATGCATACCTCATTCCTAGCCCTGAGGCTATCACTATAGACTTTTTTTTTTTTTTTTTTAGATTTTATTTATTTATTTGAGAGACAGAGAGTGAGCGAGAGAAAGCATGAGCAGGATGAGGGGCAGAGGGAGAAGCAGACTCCCCACTGAGCAGGGAGCCCAATGCCAGGCTCGATTCCAGGACCCCAGGATCACGACCTGGTGCAAAGGCAGATGCTTAACCGACTGAGCCACTCACGTGCCCCTACTATAAACTTTTGATGTATCTTCTCCAGTCTTTTGTTGTATTTTATTACAGAGTCAAGATCACATTACATATGCAGTTTGTAAATGATTTTTCAGTTCATAGGATATCATGAGCATTTTTCTTTGTTGTAAGCATTATTTTTCAAGGCTACGTAAGAGTCCATCAGATGGCTCCACCATAATTTACATAAGCATTCCTCTGTTGCTAGACATCTAAGTTCTTTCCAATTCCTCAGTCTAAGCAGCTTTTTATGAGGGAACCTAGGGACCCAGCCTCAGTGTAACCAGGAAGCATAAAGTGAACTTGTGCTGTGTGTATGGTCCTGGGTGAAAGAAGGTGGAACCCGTCAGGCAAATTAGACGCTGAGCCTGCCTCAAGAGAGTTCAGAGGGAAATATTTATTGGTGTGAAATATGCAGGTGTTTCTTTGCCCCACACTGTCAGGGAGTTCACCTAAGTGCAGGTATCTCTATTCCTGTGGAAGCTGGGATCTGGAACACGCAGCTTTTACAAAGACAAAAGTCTCAGAAGCTTTACTGACCCTTCTCACCTACCAGTGTGCTATTAGGCCTCCAATACTCAAATGTCTTTTGAGCCTGTTACCTTGACTGCCAGGGGCCTGTACTAATGACCTTTGAATATCACTTCCAAGTGGTTTTCACTGGGAAGGGGTGAGAAGCTACAGCATCAAGAAAGGAACTTGCATGAGCCTCAGGAGAATCAGAGATCTCCCAAGCCTCAGGAGAATCAGTCTTTGTTTTGATGCACACTTGCTCCGGCATCCGAGGCCAGTTATTTCCTCTTACCAAGCCTCTGTTTTCTCCTCACAACGTAGAAAGATTGGACTAGATGATCTCCAGGGCCATTCCAGCATTGATGTTCCGTGGGGACCTGAAGTCTTCCTCTTGCTAGGAGCTGAAGTGAGCATCCTGATAAAGGCCACAGGATGCTTCTCCAGAGTCCAGAGTTTCTTTTAATTAGTGCCTGGGGAAGCACTGATGCTTTTATATTCCCACTTCCTCCTGGTAGCGGCTGGGCTGAGTAGAGACTGAAAGGCAGGAAGTGCTGCTCGCTGGGTGAAAACACTAGAACCCCAAAGGATTGTCTCTTATGTAGTAGGTATTTTTTCTTTCATGTACTTGGTTTTTTCATTCGTTCTCTTACTTAGCAGATGTTAACTGAGCCCCAGACCTTATACAATCCAGAGGTGAATGAGACTCAGGCCTGTTCTCAAGACATATGCAGTCTAGTGAGAGACAGGAACAAGTGTAAAGGTAATAAAAGAATTGCTTTGATGGGGGTACAGAGAAGTTGCATAATAAAGGGAGCACTTGAGTCTACCTAGAAGCAGGGGAGTCTCAGTGGACACAATGAGGCTTTAAAGGATGAGTGCAAGTTTTCTAGGCAGACAGTCGAGGAGAGGGCATTCCAAATAGAGGAGCCACATGTGCAAAGGCCCGGAGGTATGAGAGTACATGTCGTGTTCTTTGTGTGACTGGAGGTGAAAGGGACAGTGAAGCAGGTGAAGTGACTTGAGAAAAAGTCAAGTACTTTTCCTTGGACAAGGAATTTTCTTTCTCTAATATAACTTACTATTTTTTTTCTTTTTGTAGGTCTCTTGTGGCTCCGAGCATAATCTGGCAGTGATTGGTAAGTAATTAGTATAGTGATAACTGTGTGTTTTCTCAAACTCCTGTGGTAGAGTTAGAGAAGACTTTTGGTTAACCAAAGGCCGAGGTGCATGTGTGTGTGTGTACATGTTGGGGGAGACTCTAGGAAATGGAAGGCTTTGATTGCCCAAGGCTTTACTAGAAGCCCCTTTTCTAAAACTTTCTATCCACATCATTGAGCATCTTTTTAAGGTACCTAAGCTGGCCTCCCTGCCCCAGGCAGTGGCATTTGAGGATATTAAAGATTTCATAGGCCACGGATATCATGTGTAGAAAGCCAGACATAAAAGGGGAGAAGGATTGGGCTGCTCCTATTTCTCTGAATAAATCCCTTGCTCCACCTCTTTCCTCTTTCTTTGGAAACATGGGGCTCTGCTCACTGCCTCCGCTGCCTTGTATTCCATGGCACTTAGGAACCCCCAGATGAAACCAACCTTCTGATTAGTTGAGGTTTCCACCTAACTGATTCTGGATAATCGGGGTGCACTGTTTTTACACTTAGGCCTATGAGTAATTCCTTCAAGAAGCTTTCTCATTACTTCTCCGGGTAGACCAGTCTCCATATCACAGTGCATTAAAGAGACAAGAGTATAGGGCCCAACTGCCTGAATTCAGTACAGGCTTCCCCTTACTAGTTGTGTGAAGTTGGGCGAGGTACTTAACCCTTCCATGGGAGGGCAGTAGCGCCTACCTTCTAGGATTGCTCTGAGGGTTCCAGGAGTTTATTTATATATATATATATATACACAAATATATACAAATAAATATATATAAATACACACACACACACATATGGCACATAGAACCGTGCTTAGGTCCTAGTAAGGGTTTTAGAAATATTCCTTGTTATTATCTTTTTAAAAAAATATTTTATTTATTTATTCATGAGACACACAAAGAGAGAGAGAGGCAGAGACACAGGCTGAGGGAGAAGCAGGCTCCATGCAGAGAGCCCTATGTGGGACTTGATCCTGGATCTCGGGATCATGCCCTGGGCTGAAGGCAGACACTCAGCCGTTGAGCCACTCAGACGTCCCTCATTGTTATTATCCAATATGTGTTCTAATTGCCCTCCTTGGGGCTTTAAAATGGAGGGATTAAAAATCAAGGTTCCCTCCTGCTCTGATATTTTAGGATCCTGTTACAAACCCATCACTGCCTGCATTCTGTTGATGATTTCTGTTCCTGGCTACTTCTCTCCCAGCCTGTGACTCAGCTTCTGAAGGCCAAGACCCCTGCATTCTCCTTTTGTTTCCTGCCTATTTGCAGCACCCAGAGCAGTGCCTGGTACTCAGCAGAGACTCGGGCACTGTTTTCTGAATTGAGCTCAGACTGGCTCAGCCGCCTGCGGTGGCAGCAGTTTGAAGCACTACTCTGTAGGCCTGAACGTGATGTGCAACGAGGCAGAACCAAGGACAGCTGAGGAGGTAGGCTGCCAGCCAGCAGAGGGGGTGGGGAGTAAACTGGGCTAGAGTCAGAGAAGGAGCGAGAAAATGTAACAGCAAACCTGCATGCTTTGCAGCAGCACCAGATACTTTATACCGGAACTGCTTCAGCCTGGGTGTAATTAAGACAAGCTAATCAGAGAATCAGAGGTGGTGCCTAGGATGCTGCTGCTGCTTTCACTGGTCTAGGAGAGAGGTTGGCTCCCTCTATAAGCCGCACAAACAAGAAGATTGCAGGGAATCTAAATACATGAAAGAGCACAATCCAGATGAAGGAGGGGCCGGAGCCAGCAGGGCGCAGGCTGAGTGACAGAGGCAGCCTAGGGCTGCAGAAAGAGCATAGACTCCGCAGGCAGGCAACCTTGGTTCACACCAGCTTCGTCTCTGTGTGAGCTTCCGTTTCCCCCCCTCATCTACGTAATGGGGAGAATTCCACTTTGCAGGATTGCTGTGAAGATTAAGTATGTGAGATACCTGGTATATAAGGGGTGTGAGAGAAATGTGCGTGCGTGTGTGTATTTTTATAATTCTATTTGCTTCTCATTTCTCTTGGTCAGGGTGGGGGGAGAATGGCTTGCTCGTGTAACTGTGCTAGTGAAGTGATTGTCACTTGGGAGAGAGAACGGATACCATGCTGCAAAGGTGTCCAGTGTTATACCCAAGTGAGGAGGACGTCAGAGGCAGCGGAGAGCAAGGTGTGCCCGTGAGCTCCCGGAGGGCGGACGTGTTCTTTCTGTTCTGTCCTCAGTGCCCTGGTCTTGGCTCACAGGCTGTTGCGTGCATGGTTGCAGAGTCGGGGAAGGGCCCGGGCACACGGCTTCGAGCATCTCTACCTGCCTGCACCTGAGCTGGCAGCAGAGGTGCCCACCACTGGTGTGATAGGGACCCCGGGTGCCCAGCCCAGCGCGGGCTGTGCTGGAAGCCACGAGAAGCACAGTTGGCTCTGGCAGAAGGCCAGAAGTGGGAGACAGCCCGAGGAGGAGAGCCCTGCGGCCTTGGGTCTCGCAGCCAGCTCCTCCCCACAGCCCTCCTAAGGTGCCTGCGGATGGATTCCTCTGGTTTGTGTCTCATTCCCCAAGACCTGGGTCCTCTGTGCCTGGTGACAGGTCTCACGTGTGATAGGCGCCAATGGTTTCAGAATAGACTAGAACAGAGGATGAGGAAGACAAACTTTCCTCAAGTGTAGAAACGGCTTTGGTGCCTAATGAAGGTGCCACAGACAAACCAGGAAGGGACATGGAATAGAGGTGGGTGGAAGGACAGAGCTGAGGACCTGCTCTGTCTTAGAATGGACAAAGCATATTTGTTGCACCCATTTTATAGAGAAGAAACCTGAGACTCAGAGGTTCGACAGGTTGTCCGGAGGAAGTAGCGATAAATAGTAGAGCTGTCTACCTGACTTCCAACACTGCTCTTTCGACCCTGTCATATCCTAGGACCTGAGGCAGTATGGGGGGTGGTTAGGAAGAGCACAGGCACTAGGTCAGATTGCTTGATTCAAATCCTGACTCCTACACTTAGGGGCTGTGTAACCTTATAGCAGTGGCTTAACCCCCCTGTGTCTTGATCACCTCATCTGAAATATATTATTGACCTCATGAGGTTGTTATGTAAAGTGCTAACAGTGCTTGGCACAAAAGTAGAGGCTCAATGAATGTTAGCTGGTATTATTTTTTTTTGTTTTAATTTTTATTTATTCATGATAGGCACACAGTGAGAGAGAGAGAGAGGCAGAGACACAGGCAGAGGGAGAAGCAGGCTCCATGCACCGGGAGCCTGACGTGGGATTCGATCCCGGATCTCCAGGATCGTGCCCTGGGCCAAAGGCAGGCGCCAAACTGCTGCGCCACCCAGGGATCCCTAGCTGGTATTATTATTATCACTATCATCATCATCATCATCATCATCATCATCATCATCATCATCATCATATATTAAGACTTCAAGGAAGGAATTGTAGGATGAGCATAGGAAGGCTTGAGGCTCAGGGTGGGAGCCTCAGAAGAGGGAAGTGTCTTCCCCAGAATGCCGGGGACCAGTGCAGGATCTCAGCCTAGCTGCAGAAGGGATTTGTAAAACTTGGAGTCTAGGGACCCCAGTCTGTGGGGATCTGGAAATCCCGACTGCCCTGGAAACAATGTCAGACCAGATTTGTTTCAGATCAGGCTTCTGCTATCCCCTGCCCCAGACAGGGATTCAGAACATGCATGTTCCAGCTGAAGCAGACCCCACAGCAGCCTTACTTAGGTTTCTTAGTAAGCAGAATAATTCTACTCTGCTACTTCATTTGCTTCCAGGTTTCTTTTTCCCCTTCTTTTGCAATTTGGTTTGGTTCTTTGCTTAGTTTTCCAGTGAGCCTTCTTTTGACATATTCTGTGTCTGCCACCAGGCATTGCCATGGCTAGACAGGATGGTGAGGTGGTACAAGTTCCCACTTTGGACAAAGGAGGAGCTGCTGGAGCTCGGCATAGAGAGAAACTCAAGTGACCATGAGGAAGGAGGCCAGAGGCCACAGCTGGCTTGGCCACTTCTAACTGTGCGCCTTACGTAGTCGTTCCACCTCAAGAAGCCTGATCCCTCATCTGTACAGTCAACCACCCCTGAAAGTTGTTCTTCCAAATGGCATAGGTATGTCAGGTGCCTGCTCAGTGCCTGCCACATAACAGGTGCTCAGCAGGTGCTCGCTCGCTTGGCAGGTTCCTGAGCCATTTTTTCTTTCTGCCTTCCCACCTAGGATTTCCCTCTACCTCTCACAGAGCTGGCTGACTGGCTCCCATTCGTGGGCATAGATAGACTAAGGTCAGCAGAGGTGACATGAGGGCATGTGACCACCACTTACTCAGAAGATCCCTGCCTACCAGAGGCTGCTCCCAGGCCCAGCTCTGTCTTCGGGGCCCTCACCTCCGTGTCTGGCTGAATTGGCTCCAGCTGTTCTGCTTCCCCTAGGAGCAGCTTATTTTGGCTTGAATGGGCAATTTGTTTGCCTTCTCTCCTGATGTGCAGTTGTTCAGCCTTCCCTTCCTGCAGAGAAAAAAGAGCTGACTGCATTTCCTCTCTCCCAGCTCCACGCAGACCTTTGGAAAGGATTTTATTGGTGGCCTTTTCCTGGAGCATTCAAGCTTGCCAGACAGGCATTGTTAAAGGGTTAGATATTTGGCAGGAAAGTGTCATGCCTCCCCCTCCTCCTCCTCCAAGCAAAGCCAGCTTTTACCAAATTGGAGCTATAATCTATGTAAGGATCTTTTTCCCCCCTTCGTTTTGTGATGATTTCCAATTACTGAACCTTTATACCTTTATAATACGTGTGGTATAGCATCTGACCTTGGCTTGAAACCCGTCAGACAGGGTCATATAGGAATTTAATAGTGAAAACTAAATCTTTTTTGACACTGGTTGTTCCTCTGAGAGGTAATACCTCCAAACCCCAGGGCCTTGCAGAGAGCTTAGGGGCAAGTATAAACTTGTATGGTCCTATGCTCAGTGTGATTGGCAAAGCATAAATGCTTTATATTATCTCATTTAATCCTCAGAGCAAATCGCTGATTGGTGCTGTTGTTAACTCCATTTTCTAGATGAGGGAAGCTGAAGCATCGGCTGAGCAGTTTGTTAGGAGGAATCAGTGTGTCAGGTCTTTAACCCAGGCCTCTAACTTCGGAGCCTGTGGTCCTCACGCTGCCTTCCATGCTGTCACTTCCAGTGACAGTCCAGCCTGTTCTTAAGGCCACCAGATAAGATGATCTCATCTCTTCATTTCAATACTTCGTTCCCCTTCATGTTAGCAACTTCTTCTGTCTTCTAGCCTAAATGTTTCTGCTTCAGATTCAGCAGTTCTCTGTATAATTACCAGATAGAATTGTGGAGTTGATGACATCATTTTGTAAAACTACCCCTTTGAGGTGGTTTCCCCTCTCATTGTCCTTTACCTCTTAAAATAATTAATTTACTTATTTAATTTTTGAACAATTAATATATGCACGTGATTCAAACTTAAAAGGCATAAGATTTAAAATGAAAAACTTCCCTTCTACCCTGTCCCCCATTTGTCCAACATCCAAAAACCCTTGTACCACATGTGCAGCTAATGTCTGTTGTTCTGTGTGTCTCTAGTTCCTTTTTGCATATATTAAGTAAACGCTAAGATATATTTTTATCCCTCCTTTCACATAAATGGCACTATATTATGTACATTTTGTAGTGTCTTTTTCTTTCAGCAATTTATCTGGGAAATCTTTACATATCAGTATAAAAGCCTTCCTAGTTAGTTATTATAGGTACATAGTATTACAATATACCTATGTTCCATGATTTATTTAACCCGTGCCCTTGTGATGGACATGTAGATCATCTCTGGTATTTTGCTATTAAAGGTAATGATGTAGTGAATAACCTTGTGTATATATGTCATTTCATTTGTGAGATGTTGAAGAACAAATCCCTAGAAGTGAAATTACTGTATCAAAGAGTAAGTATGTCAGTTTTGCAAGAGGAATTGCCTTCATAGACAGATTTGCCTTCATAGGAATTATACCATTTTTCACTCCCACTAGCAATATATGAGTGCCTGTTTCTGCAGCCTCCCTAAGAATTTAAGAAACTTCTAGATTTTCAATGATCTAATAGGTGAAAAACTAAGGTGGTTTTTGTCTTATTTTTTTTAAATTGAAGTACAATATATATACAGTAAAGTGTACAGATCTTAAAGGTTCAGTTTGATGAATGTTTATATATGTATATACCTAGGAAACCACCACCCAGTACAAGATACAGGATGTTTCAAGCACCCCAGAAGATATCTCCTCTCAGTTAATACCCTAGCCCTAGAGTTAACTGCTCTTCTAACTTCTGTCTCCAGAAATGAGTTTTGCATGTGGTTGAACTTCATGTAAAGGGTGTTATGCACTTTGTACTCTTTTGTGTTCAGCTTCTTTATTGAACACATTGTGTCTCTAAGAATCATGTATTTCATATACAGTGGAAGTTCTTTTTTTAT
Organism: Canis lupus familiaris; assembly: GCF_011100685.1. Classification (NCBI taxonomy): domain Eukaryota; kingdom Metazoa; phylum Chordata; class Mammalia; order Carnivora; family Canidae; genus Canis; species Canis lupus. The sequence goes on along the minus strand of NC_049242.1, from coordinate 41,060,401 downwards.
TGGTCAGTAATAGCCCACTGGATGAATGTACCACAACTTATATGTCCATTTCACTGTTGAAGATTTGGATTGCTTCTAGTTGGAGGATTATGAGTAAGGCTGCTCTCAAAATTCTTATACCTGCCTTTTGGTGAAAATACACATTGATTTCTCTTCCGTGTGTAACTGAGAGTATGATTTCTGGATCATATCCTTAGCATGAGCAGATAAACAGTTTTCCGAAGTAGTAGGGCCAATTATATATATTGCCCATCAGCAATATACGGGAGTTCCAACTGTGCCATATCCTTGCCAGGTATTTTCAGTCTTGCTGATTGAGGCTATCCTGTGGGGTAAGTAGTGTGGAACCTCACTGTCATTTTAGTTTACATTTTTCTTATAACCAATAATACAGAGCACCATTTCATATACTTACAGGCCACTTAGGTAGCTTCTTCTGTCAAGTGCAAAGACTTAATTAAGCGCACTCTCAAGTGGGTTTTGTCTATGTTTTTCTTAATGGTTTACAGGCATCCTTTATCTGATGGATCCAAGACCTTTTCTCTGTGTGTGTGTGTGTGTGTGTGTGTGTGTGTGTACACACACATATATAGCGTGAACTAACTTATACATATATACATATATGGTATATATATACCATAGTATATACATATATATATACACACACACATATATATATAGTGTGTGAACATCTTTTCCCAGTCAGTGGCCTGCTCTTTTGCTCTCTTAATGGTGTCTTTTGTGCACAGATATCCTTAACTCTAATGAAGTCCAATTTATTAATCTTTTATTTAATAGTTTGAGGTATTTGTGTCCTCTTTAAAACATTTTTGATTGCTCCAAGGTCATGAAATGAAAATATTCTCCTTTGTGTTCAACTTGAAACTTTATTATTTTGCCTTTTACATTTTAGGCTTACAATCCATTTTGAATCAATATAAAAAAGCAACAAAACATTGCTCTAAAACCTTCTACTGAAAAGTTTGTCCTTTCTCCATTGAATTTCAGAGGCTCCTTTGTTGTAAATCAAGGGACTATATATGTGTAAATTTGTTTTTGGACTCTCTCTTCTCTTTCATTAGTTATTTTTCTATGTGCATTCTAGTACCAAACCACCTTGATTGCAGCTTTATAATAAATTCTGGTATCTGGTATTAAGTCTTCCAACGCTGTTCTTCTTTAAGATGATTGTGGCCTTTCTAATCCCTCTATTTGTAGTTGTGAATGAAAATTGAGCACCTTTTTGTATATTCAATAGGAGCTCTTTGTATTTTTTCCTTTTTTAAATTTTTATTTATTTGAGAGAGTATGTATGTGCACAAGCAGGGAGAAGAGCAGAAGAGGAAGGAGAGGGAGAGAATCTCAGGCAGACCGCCACTGAGCATGGAACCTGATGCGGGGCTCTATCTCACAACCTTGAGATCAGAACCTGAGCTAAAACGAAAAGTTGGATGCTTTACTGATGGAGCCACCCAGGCACCCCTGTATTTATGAAGGGTTTCTCCATAACTTGTTAGTTTTTCATGGCTACAATAACAGATTACCAGAAAATTAGTGGCTTTAAACAACACAAATGAGTTATTGTACAGTTCAAGGTGAAAAGTCCGAAATGGGTCTCACTGGGCTAAAATCAGGGTGTCAGCAGGCTGCATTTTTTTTTTTTTTCCTGAGGTCTATAGGGAGAGTGTTTTCTTGCCTCTTTCAGCTTCTGGAGGCCACCTGTGTTTCTTGACTGTGACCTCTGCCATCTTCAAAGCAGTGGCTGGTTGAATCAATCTTGCATCACATCACTCTGATGCTGACTTTCCACAGGATTCCTTTAGGCCCCCCTCCTGCCCTGGAAAATCCAACATAATCTCCCTATCTTAAAGTCAGCTAATTAACAAATTTAATTTCATCTACCACCTCAGTTCTTCTTTGCCATGTCATGTAACACTCACAGGCTCCAGGAATTAGGACTTTGGGACAATATTGTCTGGCCTGCCTCAGTATCCTTTGCCCTTTCTTCTAGTTAGATTGTTGGTCTTTTTCTAATAAATTTCTAGGAGCAGGACGCCTGGGTAGCTCAGTTGGTTAAGCATCTGCCTTCAATTCATGTCATGATCTCAGGGTCCTGGGATTGAGCCCTACTTCAGGCTCCCTGCTCAGTGGGGAATCTGCTTCTCCCTCTCTCTCTGCCCCTTCCCCCCACTCACTTTCCCCACCCCCACCCCTTTCTCAAATAAATAAAATCTCTTAAAAAAAATTCTAGGAGTTTTTTATGGATTGGGAAAAGTAGGCCTTTGTGGTTCAGACTATAAATGTATTTTCTCAACTTTTTTTGTTTCTGCTTTTGGTGTTTTTGTTTGGTCCTGATTTTGCTATGCAACTTTCTCTTTCTCTATAGATGAAACGTATCAGTGTTTTCCTGTATGGCTTCTGGATTTTGAGTTAGAGAAGCCCTCCCTATTTCGGGGTATAAAAGACTTTCCTCATATTTTACTCTGGTACTTTTTATGTTTGTTTGTTTAACATGTAAGTCTCTGGTCCATTTGGAACTTATGTTGGTATAGAGTGTCAAGTGTGGATTCAACTTCATTTTTTTCCGATGGCTACCCAATATGCTTTGAACACTATTTATTGAATTCCCTTTCTTTGGCTGCCCTTCTGGATCCCATTGCTCCCAGAGCAGCCCTAAGGCATAAAGAGAGGCAGTGACTGACCCAAGATTTCCAGCTAGTCAGTGGCAGAGCTGGGAGTAGACCTTAGGTCCACCTCATGCTGTTCAGTCTAAAGCTGGTGGCTGATTCTCAAGGTACTTTCCCGGGTGGCTATGACCTCCTGGGCTGTTTGTTGAGGCAGAGCAGCCCTTTGGTTCTGTGGGTTCTCAGTGTACTATCCCAGATCATGCTTTGCTCATCTCTGGAGTGAGATATATTCATTGCCACTGCCTAGGGCACCTGGCTGCCTGGGGCACCGCACTTTCTTCTCTATCAGGCCAGAAACGCGATAAGATCTTTGGCATTTGGGAGAGATGTTTCACAATTAATACAGAGATGTTTTTACAGACCACTGGTTATTGTTTAAATCACATTTCTGTTGAGTCATTTGTTTTCAAGGCATGGCCTCACATTACAAGGTATGCCTTTTTAGCTTTCAATAAAGGTGGATTTTTTTTCGCTATTATTCCCAAAGAAGCAATGGTAGTATCACTCCACAGGCATCATTCTATATGAGACCACAGGTGAGCATTTCAGGCTGTCAAGGAGGCTCACATACTTGCTAATTACTCTTTCATGCCAGCCTTTTTGGGCACAAGATTTGTTTACCACATTTTAGCACAATGCTCTCTGATCCTCTTAGGGTTGCTTCTAGTAGCAGAAACCACAGTCGTGACCTGCTGTACTTGTTTATAAATATGAGGCTTGGGGCCTTGCAAAGGTAAATATAACAAAGGTGAACTCAAGGTAAAAACTACAGAGAGGTAGAGTGAGCTAGAAGCCACCTTCCCCAGTGGAAGGGCTGGGGTCTGGTCCCAGCTTTGTCTGCCATCTGCTCTCTATGTGATCTTGGCAGTCACTTTCCCTCTCTGGGCCTGAGGATCCCCATATGAGAAATGTTTCTAAAGTTCTGCTGCAACACTCAAGTCTGACCTCATGTCCACAAACTGCTTTGCACTTAAAAAAAAATTTATTAATGGTGGTGTCATTTAATGAGGTTTCTTCTCATAAAGATTTTTAAGTGTACAAAATGGTATTGTTATCTGTAGGCACAATATTGTACCACAGTCCTCTAGAACCTACTCATCTTCCTTCTTGAAACAGTTTTCTTGGTGTTCATGACACCCTGCTCTCCTGGTTCCTCCGTTTCATTGGCTGCTTCTCCTTAGTCTCCTTCATGGGCTCCATCTCTCTGCCCAAAAGCTCAAGGTCCGAGCACTCTGGGGCTCTGTGTTGGTCTCCCATCTTTTCTCTCTCTGCTGGTTTTCCAGTCAACCACATTTAGTCCCATGATTTAAAAAACTTTGTATGCTGATTATTTCCCAATTTTTATGTTCAGCTCTGACCTCTCCTCTGAACAGATCATATATCCAGGTCCCCATTTGACATCTCCACATTAATTTTAAATAGGTATCTCCAATGTAATGTGCCCAGAATAGAACTTTTATTTGTTTTTTTCAAGACCATCTCTACTGGGTCTTTTAATTGGTATATAGGCATCACCATCGACCCAGTCATTGAAGCCAAAAATCTAGGAGTCCACATTGATTCCTCTCCTTTCCTCATTCATCTTCTCATAGAATCCCTAAGTCTTGCTGACTTTACCTCTAAACATATCCTGAGAACATCCACTCTGCTCTGTTTCTACTACTACTGCTTAGTCCAAGCCAGCAGAATCTTTCCTTGGGACTGTTTCTATGATCTTAACTATACCAAGGTTCCCTTCTCTTCCCCACCACCAGTATGGATGGAATTCCTATGGGATGGTATATGGTACCCAGAGTACTTTTTATGTGTTGTGCCTCTTAATAGTCTGAATTGTCTCTGCCTGCCTTGCATGCAGGGGTGCTACACATTTGTTAAATACTGACAGTCACATACAGTATTATCCTCATTCCTTCCCTTCAGGCCATATTAGTGGCTGACAGTATGCCATGTGGCATTCTGGGTGCTGCAGAGGAATATAGCCAGTGCTTGTTGCCCTGTGTCAAGGAGCTCACATTTAGTGGGAAAGAGACCTATGAATTAAGTCTGGCACATAATATGTACTTAATAAACACTGGGGCACTCAGGTGACTCAGTTGGTTAAGTGTCTGCCTTTGGCTTGGGTGGTGATCCCAGGCTCCTGGGATCAACCCCCACATCTGGCTCCCTGCTCAGTAGAGCGTCTGCTTCTCTGCCCCTCCCCCCGCTGTGCTCACATGCTCTCTCTCTCTCTCTCTCTCTCTCTCAAATAAATAAAATCTTTAAAAAAAAATGTACTCCATAAACTCTGTATGAATCCCAAGCAGAGAGTGATAGGAATTAGAAGAAAAGGTTGAAAAGGAGAAATGATTAATTTTGGAAATCCTCATAGAAGAGGTAGCTTTTGAGCGGAAGAAGCGTGAAGAGCCTTGTGTGCTGAGGGGCCAACCTGAGCAAAGGGAAGGAAGGCTTTAAAGAGTGAATCATGGTTGAAGGACAGTGGCCAACCATCAGAACAGCTGCGGGTCAGCTAGGGCCAGGTCTCCAACGGCATGCTGAGGGGCATTGACTTTATTGTATAGACAGTGTGGAGCCATTATGGGTTATTTAGGAAGACACTCCAGAAGTTGACAATTATAGCAGAAGATAAAAGGCTTTGAAAAAAAATAGATAATGCCTTTTTGCAGAGAAAAGAGAATGGATAGTAGTTGGGTGCCTACTGTGTGCTGGCACCATTCTGAGCACTTGGCGTATATCGTTTCATTTCATGCACCATCAGCATGGACAGATGAGAATTATCCCTGATTGTCAGACGGGAAACTGGGAACTCAAAGAGCTGGAGCCTGGGATTCAGACTAACACCCCTTGACTCTGAGGTCTGCACTTTCCCCTCATCCTGCTACCTCCCTGAAGGGGTCGAGCTTTGGCTTAATTAGCATAGCAGGCAGCACCAGATAATCTTATAGCGTGCATGTGACTTTGGAAGCCAGGAAGAAGCAACAGCAGAGCTACTGCCGATAGCATCTGTCTGCAGGGCCAGAGGCCAGCCCCTGCCTCGTTGTCTCTCCTCAGAGCATAATACCTAGGGGACCATGGGCAGCATGGAGCAGCTTTACAATGACCAAGAAGTCTGGCCTGTGGGCCCACTCTGTCCTTCCTTAGGAGCAAGCTTCCAGAGTCTGGGTGGCACTAAGAAGTGGCACTTCACAGTGTTGCCCCTTAGCACCCTCCTACCCTGTGGCTGTTGTCCCTGCTGCCTCTTCTCTCTCTGGAATCCCTCTTCCTCCTGGGTGCACCAAAAGCCCTTAACACAGAACAGCTGTGACTACTCATTCCAAAGTGCTCTCTCTGGGCAGGCCTTTGTCAATGCTCTGTTTGCCCATTTGGCCATTCATGGATTTATTGATTCATTAAGAGGCTGCATCATGTAGTAGAAAGAGCCCTGGGCCATGGGACTGGAGTGCAAGACTAGCTGCTGTCACCCTGGGCTGGCCACTTTCCTTCTCTGGACCTCCGTTTCTTTATGGATAAAAGAAGAGACTTGTGTAAGATAATCTTCAGGGTGTCTTCCAGCTGTGACACTTTTTGGTTTTATTCTTCCATAAAGTCACGCCTTGCTCCTAACATGGCATTAAGGGAATGCTTCTCAGAGGAGATCATGTATAAGTGGGTCTTAAATAAGGAGAAAGGCATTCCAGCAAATGGGATCAGCATGAGCAAGAGCATGGAGAAGGTATGGCAAATTGGGGGAAAAGAAGGGATCAGGTGGGGAACAGAGCAAAGGGAGATAAGACTGCTGGGTGTCTGCAGCCAGCTCACAAAGGCCTTGAGTGACGAGCTATGGGGCTGGGACTTCATCTTGCAGAGTCACAGTATCATGATACAGCTGCTGTGCTATACTTTCTCTTTTCCTGGGGTTAAAGTTGCATGTTTCCCCCCCTCCCCTTCCTTTGATTGATTTTCTATATATTTCAACAGAAGAATCACAGAGGAACTGGGTTTGATCTTGTGGCTTTGTAAGATATTAATTCAGTAAGCTTGTGCTTTTCTGCTTGAGACAAGAAGGATGCTGCTGACCTGGCCCTTAGCACAATGATACCAGGCATCAGGCTCCAGAATCCCCGTCAGATTCCTTGGCCAGGACTCTGCCCTCTCCTAGGTGCAACTCCAGGCCCAGCTCGAGGCTAGTCCTTTCCTCTTCCCATGGGAGCCAAGAGACTAACAGGAATGGGAAGCTCGCTGCATAGCCCTCATGTGGCGTGTGTGCGGACAGGAGTGCCTCTTACATGTGCTCGCGGCTCACAGTGCCCAAGGCTCTCTGACTCACCTGCTTGTTCTCACTGTCCCCGCTGCTTGGAGGTTCTCAGGGGAGGCTCAGTCCCTATGTGCAGGTGACGACAAGGAGTCTCAGGAAAGTTGCCAAATTTGCCCCAGGCGATGTAAGATAGTGTAAGAAGCCTGAGGCCTTGGAGTTAGGAGGCCATGACTTCCAATTCCAGCTCTGCTGCTTAATGTCTGTGTGACCATGTGCAAGTTGCCACTCTCTCTGAACTGTGGGTTCTACTTCTTTGAAGATTGAGATAATAACCGCTTCTATAAATGCTTGTCCCTGGAGTGAATTGTGTGGTTTATGGAAAAGCTCTTGGCACAGAGTAGGTGCTCAGTATGTCTAGTTCTGACTCACTTGAGGGCTCTTTCTGGTGTTTCGCCTTGCTTCCCATATGGCCCTCTTCGTCATCTTGCTCCTCTCCTCTTAAGTCAATGCCACAGACAACAGACATAGACTAGTGAAAATACTCTTCCTATGTGTCCAGTGTGAGGCTAGGTCCTGTGGATGGGCTGTGAGGACACAGGTAATGGGCCATGCCCTCACTTTGCTTATTGCCTGGTTGAGTTGTATTGGAGCAGAGAGTCTAGTCTTCACTCTTGAAACGGAGCCAAGGTGATGTGACCGTCACATGTGCCAGTGATCTCCCTCCTCCCCCGGGAACTTACCGTGTGGCACGAGCCAGACTAAGCTCTTACATCCACTGTCTCACTAAGCTCTGGCATATACTCCTACATATTCGTGTGCCTGTAGCTTACTTACACTGTAACATGCAATCCTGTTGTGCAGATGAAAAAAACGAGACTCAGAAAAGGTAAGCATCTTAAGATCTTACGAGTGGTGCTGGGTGGCACTGTTTGAACCAGATTATCTGACTCTGGAGTGTGTGCTTTTTTATTAGATTACTTTTTGTTTAATACAGAATAGTGTGTGCATGTGTGTGTGTGTGTATACATATATATATACACACACATATAGTTAAAAAGTTAAAAAAAAAAGCATTGAAAGGTTTAAGAATGGCACTTTCTGCCTCACCTTTTCTCATCCCAAGACCCATTCCCAGAACCAGCCATTTTGAATTCTTTTCAGATATTTACCTCTGTATTTCTTTTTTTTTTTTTTTAAGATTTTATTTATTTATTCATGAGAGACACAGAGAGAGAGGCAGAGACACAGGCAGAGGGAAAAGCAGGCTCCACGCAGGGAACCCAATGTTGAACTTGATCCCAGGACTCCAGGATCACGCCCTGGGCCAAAGGCAGACGCTCAACCGCTGAGCCACCCAGGCGCCCTACCTCTGTATTTCTAAATCAAATGCTCATTTAAGATATCAATTTTAAATAAAACAAATTATGTCTATTGATTTATAAATATACATTAAAATTTAGGAGCACCTGGGTGGCTCTGTTGGTTGAACGTCCAACTCTTGATTTTGGCTCAGGTCATGATCTCAGGGTGGTGAGATCGAGCCCCAGGTTGGGCTCAGCATGGAGTCTGCTTAAGATTCTCCCTCTTTCCCTCCTCAATCTCTCTCCCCTTTTCAAAAAATAAATAAATAAATAAATACATACATACATACATACAATTCACATTTATTGATTTCTTAATATAAATAAAAATTATCTTACGTCATCACTTCCATTTCTTCTTCCTCCATCCTCCACTGTACTGAAATCATTAGTCTGTTATTAAGACGAGTATAAATACTGTTCTCACTGCTGAACCAAGTAACATATCGTGATAGAGCTTCTGTGCTATACTTTCTCTTTTTCTTGGAGAAAATTGCTTGTTTCCCGCCCCCCCTCCTTTGTTTGATTTTTCTGTATACTAACCACTAATTCTTCCCAAATGCCCCCAAATATCTGTAAAACACCTCTTCACCTCTTTTTAAAAGATTTATTTATTTATTTTAGAGAGAGAGAGTGTGTGTGGGAGTACATGCAAACAGAGGGAGGAGCAGAGGATGGAAAGCTCAAACAGAGTCCGTGCTAAGTGCGGAGCCCGATGTGGGCCTTGATCTCATGACCCTGAGATCATGACCTGAACCAAAAATTAAGACCCATACTCAGCCAACTGAGCCACCCAGGTGCCCCTTCTTTGCCTCTTGATACTCTTTTTATATGGTCAAATACTTCAAGTCTGTTAGCAGTGTCCCCACCCCCACTGCACCCCAGAGCCCTGGTTCTGTCTGAAATGCTTACACCAGGCCTGCACAGCCATTACCCTGTTAGTGATCTTTACTGCTCTCCTGTGTTAAATCCTGATTCATCTGCTGTTCCCTGTCTTCCTCCTTCTTGAGATTGGTCTCTTTGGTGGAATGCATGTTCCAGTAGCTCCCTGAGAAAGAGTAGTTAGAGGTAAATTTTTTGATTCCTGGAATTTCTGAAAATACATGTTTTCACACTTGATTGACAGTTGAGCTGTGTGTAGGATTCGAGGTTGGAAATCCTTTTCCTTCTGATTTTTGGAGGTTTTTCCATTGTCCTCTAGCTTCTAGTGTTACTAGTGAGCAGTCTATTTTTTTTTTTTCTAATTTCTGTTCCTTTGTATGTGACCAGGTTTTTTTTTTTTTTTTTTTCTCTTTAAAATTTTTAGGAGTTTCTCTTTCTCTTCATTGTTTTGAAATTTTACAATGACGTGCCTTGGTGTGGATGTTCTTTTATTCCTTGTCCTGGTACTCATTGAATCTTCTAGTGGATGCTTATGCCCTTGAATTCTGGGAAATTTTTCTTGAAATCATTTTTGATAATTTTTTCCTTATTTGTCTCAGTTCTCACTTTCTGGGACTTCTTAGATGTGTATTGAATTTCCTGGACTTTCCTTCTAATTTTCTTAGGTTTTCTTTCCTCTTGGAAATCTTTTGACTTTTTGCATCACCTTCTGGGAATTTTGCTGACTTGATTTTCCAGCCTTTATAATGGAATTTTTATTTTGGCTCTCTTTTTTAATTTTCAAGGACTCTTTATTCTTCTGAAATCCTTTTTTTAAAAAAATAATTTTCTAGGGGGGGCACTTCACGGGGTGAGCACTGGGTGTTATGCTATATGTTGGCAAGTTGAATTCCAATAAAAAAAATTTTTAATAAATAAAATAAAAAATAATTTTCTGTCCTTGATCATATTGTAGCTTTGTCATCTATTATTTTTCAGTAGGTACTAGTATAAATGAGTTTTAAAAATGTTTTCTTTTGCTCTTGGCTTTGTCTCCGTTTCTTCTACTTTTTTCTTTTCTTTGTTTGGGGTTTTGTCCTACCTATTGGAGACTATGCTGGATGTTGTTTGTTTGCCCCCCAGATGTGCTCTTTACACCCTGTCATGTGCCTCCCAGGAGACTGAGCTCCATGGCCTGTATCAGCAGGCTCCCTTGCCTTCTGACTTCTAGTAGGATTCGGCTAATGAGAGGCACAGCAGGAGATCTGAGGACTGGAGAAAGGTGAGGTCAGCATATTTATTCTCCCAGCTTCTCCCCTCTCCATAACTTCACCCTCTGGTTCCACTAGACACAGCCTTCCCTTGCCTCTGCTGGCTTAGAGGTGGTGAAGCTCTAGCTTTACCAGTGGTCCTGGGGTGTGAAACTATCCCTGTTTATTTCCCTAAATATTGTCCCTGCCTCTGTGAATGATTCCTTTACAAAACTCTGCCCTGCTGCTCCTGTGAGGTGTAGTCTGTCTTGTGCTGAGGCCTGGACTGTTGCAAAGGTTTTCCTCTCTAGAAACATGGTCATCTTTAGCTGTCTGTTCATATTGGGAGTGAGACACAAAGTGAGGCTATGTTTGCATGGAGAAGGCTCCCTGCCTCGTAGGTAGACCTCGTGTAAGATGTGGGGCAGAGGAGTGAGGGAAGCTTTTTCATTCATGGACCTCCCGAGATGAGTATTTATGGGCTTTTTTTCTAATTTCTTGCCTTGTCATATCTATGCCTGGCTGTTGACTTTCTGGAACAGGATGGAGGATGGAGGCTTGGGGTCCCATCACTCATAACACAGATTGTCACTGAAACTATTTGTTTCATCCTTATTGTCACTCCAGACCTGCAGTGTGTCTGTTTTTTCTTGAGTTCAGGGCCTCCCTGGTTTAGTTTCTCCAGAGAATAAATATCTAGTGTTCCCTTAGGAAGTAGCTTGCCTGGTTCTGTGTGCTGGGAAAAATCTGAGAACCTAACTGTCCCATACAGAGGCTTTCAGCCAATCTCTCTGAGTTCAGCTCTGTCTTTACCCCACTTTCAAAGGCACTTGGTGCCTCTCAGTCCTGAGGCTTTCCAGAGTTGTGCAAGAAAAGTGGATTCTAGTTTTACTATCCCCTCCAGCCTGCACTGGACTGCAGCCTGCTTCACTCTGAGTAGTTACCTCTTCTATCCCTTCTTCATCTGGAATATGTTGTGCTATCTTGTCTGCTGTTGTCTCTCCTATTCTCCTTTCCTAGGTAGATTTATACTTTCTTTAGTTCTTTCCAGTCCTTTTAATGTGGCTTTAGAAGGGAGTAGAGATGAAAGTAGAGGTGAAAGACTCGGTCTGCCCTAGTTAGTGGGAAGTTCCTAGCTCTCCTTGGTAGCCCATAGCTGCAAAGAGCAGAGGAAGTGGCCCCAGAGTAGCCCAGAGACTACAAGGCAGGCTATGAGTTGATGGAAGGTAAGCCATCCAGAGCTGAAGCTTCTGCATCTTGGCCTTTGTGATGGTGGATTTTGAGAGTTTTGTGAGCCTGTTCGTTTTATTCAGGAAGCACCTCTTAGATAAATTCTGCATATGAAGAGAATTTATTTCAATTGGTTGGGAACTGACTTGCAAAAAAATTCAACAAATGCCAATACACAGCAGAAGGCATACAAAAACAACAAAAACCAAAAAACAACAAGTAAAATCATAGAGACTCTTGGACAAACGCATTTTAAAAACTTAACTTTGCCAAATGGAGTGGGTAGCCAAATGTTTATGGGCTTCTACTGTGGGAGGGACCTGCCTTCTTGAGAGAGGGAAGCAGAAGTTTAGCTGCTCTAATCCCCCCCAAAGAGGAAATGATGGCCTGAATGGGGAAATGATTTGCCCCAAATCACACAGCAAGTCAGAGGCTAAGCCCAGGATGACAGCCCCCAAGTGTTGACTCCAGTTGGCATCACCACACCTCTTTGGAGACAGAGCATTAGCAACACTTGAGGTGAGCTCCAAAGGTCTCACTCTTGTCACTGTGACCTGGCAGCCATGGCATGGAAGCCCTTGACTCGGTTCACTTCTGGGTAATTTCTGCTGCTCATCCCCACTAGACACATCATGTCCTCCATTTCCCTCCCCGACAATAGCTCACAGGTTGTTAGCATGTGTGGCCCACTACAGTATAGAAATTAGACCTATTTCCTTTCATTCCCCAAGTTTTGAGGCCCTTTCGGGTGTTGCTATATGAATTCAACTGCAGTTTGAAAAAGAAGGCAAAGACCTCAGTAATTCAGGTTTGGGGGAAGGTAAGGGAAAAATAAGCCAACACAGTAAATTACCAACTCTTGAATATTTATTGACCAAAATAACGGTAATAGCTGACATTGTTGGTCCTTCCCATGGACCATGCATGGTTTTATACGTTTTATATGCATTATTAATTGGTTCTTTACATTAAACATAAGGTAGGTACTATTATGCTTGGTTCACAGATGGAGAAACTAAAGCAAAGAGAGGTTAAATAACTTGCTCAAGAAGAAGAGCATTGTCCTGAGTGTATTCTACATTGTAAAGGGCTAGATATCCAATGTGGAGGATTCATAATTATTGATATTCTCCCAAATTATTCATTAGATTGATAAGAGCTGCAAAGGGATCTCTTCTGGCTGCCAAGGTTTCCAGCCTCAGACTGTCCCCAAGAAGACAAAGAAGAATGAGTGAGTGTGTTCCACTTTCTGAGATATGAGAAAACTGGGAGGGTTTATATATGCAAAGAATGACAAAATCAGAAACAAAGCAAGGATGGAGATATGAGCTGAAGCCAACAAAGTAACATTTAACTGGGTATAAATGTAAGAGCAGGCCTAATAGAAATTCTGAGTCTTGGGTGTTGACTGCCTAGATGATTCCTGGTCAGCTGCAGTGAGGTCTCCAGCCACGGCAGTGGAGATGTGGGCAGAGGGTAAAAGACAAACTTGATGGCTCTGTTGCCTTTAAGCTGTCAGTGGTACAAGCAATGGAGCTGTCCTGAAGACAGACTGTAAAGGGGTCTCAAGGCCTTTCAGCTGATTGGATCAGGGCCACCCATGTTATCCAGAATAATTTCTCCATAAAGTCAATTCATTATAGATGTTAATCACATCTACAGAATATTTTTACGGCAACACCTTAGATTAGTGTTTGATTGAATAATTGGGTACACATGCCACATAAAACTGACCATCGCTTGATCCAAATTGTATTTTAAATCATTCTGGAACTGGAGGATGGCTGAATTGAAGGAAGGAGGGTCTGGAAGAGAGAGATGAGTGGAGAAGCCAAAGCATTCATTACCTTAAGGGATGGGCGATGAGGATCTGAAATAAGTCACGGCAACTGAGATAGAAAGTAAGAAGAGATTTGAAAGACCAAGCTCACCTTATTGGGATTTCAATGACATGGCATGAACAGGGTTGAGAAGGGAAGGAGAAGAACGGACAGGATCACAGATGGTGTCCAGTGATCTGCTTGGTAGCCTGGGTGGATGAGCCATCATTGACTAAGAAGGCAAATACATGGAGAGAGGAAAGAGTAGGCTATAGGCAAGGTGATGAATTTATTTTTGAACATAACCGAGTGTGAGATGCCTGTGGAACATCCAAATAGAACTACCTGGTAGGAGATTGGGATGAAGACTTTTAACTCTTCAGAGAGGTCAGGGAGTTTCTGTAGAGAAAGATTAGTGAAGCAGGACTACCTAAGTAGTTTTTTCTTCTTTGTGTCTATATGGATAGTGTTTTTGCTAAGTGGCCCTGCTCTAGGGTATAGTTTTGCCATGCTTTGATAATGTTACACCGATGTGACCATTCTGTGATTATTCCTGCTGCTGTAGTAGTTTGACCCTGGGCAGAGACTGCTTTCCTGGCCGTGTTTTGCAAGGTTGTACCCCACCTTCAAGACTTTCTCCTTAGATGTCAAGAAGCCATTGTGAGGGTTTGGTCCTGGGTAGGAGCCCATACATGTGAGGGGTGTGTCTCCTTGAGGAAAATCCACGATGTGATTGCTAATTTCTGGGGAGTGACCTGAAAGCACATAGCACGAAGTATGATTAATGATTTCATGTAGCAGCTCACTGCCCCAGAAAACAAGGCCATCCCAGTCAGGCTGCCCGGGAAGAAGCACCGTCTGTTCTCCCGATTTCCAACCCTAGACCTCCTCTCAACAGGTCTGCAGGTAATGGATGGAGAGTTTCTGCCCTGAGAGGTGTGGGGGCATGGGGAAGCAGAGGAGACAGGATTTACTGAGCATCTCCTGGTGCCAAGCAGTGTGCTGAGCACCCTCCTTAAGCATGATGATAAAAACAGTGACAATCACCTCTTGGTGCCAGGCACTGGGCATATATTGTTTGATTTTCTTTTCAATTTAATTGATACCATAACTATGTAAGGTAGGTACTATTATCAGCTATGTTGTACAAGTGAGGAGGTTAAGGGGCACCTGGGTGGCTCAGTTGGTTGAGCATCCAGCTCTTGGTTTTTGGCTCAGGTTGTGATCCTCAAGGTCATGAGATTGAGCCCTGCATCAGGCTCTGTGCCCAGCAGGGAATCTGCTTGAATAATCTCTCCCTTTTCCTGTCCCCTGACTCACTCTCTCTCTCTCTCTCAAATAAATCTTAAAAAACACAAGTGAGGAAGTCAAGCAGAGAGATCAAGTGACTTGCCCAGGGCCACACAATTAGTAGATATCTAAGGTGGGATTTGAAAAAAAAAGGTTCTGATTCCAAAGCCTAGACATTATGCTGCTTCTCTCTGGTCCTGACCCTTGCTGGTCCTGTCATTCGGAGGAGCAAGTCTATAGGCCTTTTCTTTTATAGGCCTCACAAATTTCTGTCTTCACAGCTTTAAGGAGTGGGTGGGTTGGGGGAAGCCCTGGATGGGAATTAGGAGTCGTAGGTTCTTGTCTCAGCCTCTGTCTGACCTTGGACTTTTGACCTTAACATTTTGGAACCACATTTTCATCACCTATAAAATGGAGAGTCTAAAATTTACCTCCCAGGATGTTATGAGCATTGGATGGAGAAATTGCTAAGAAAGTGTTTTCGTAAACTTTGGAAGTTATTCTATTGTGTTTGTACCAATGGCTCTGCTTTTTAGAAAATCCTCTCCTGTTATTTTCCCCGACCCTGACTCCCCTTGTCCTTTATTGTGACTTCTGGCATTCTTATCACTTAAAAGTCTCTGATAATCATGCTTTGAGGCAGGAGGCTACTGAAATTCTTATATAAATAATTCCACCTCCCCGAGCCAGCTGGAGGGGGTGGGGTGGCCACGCAGATTTAGCAGCTGCCAAAGCTATAACTAAGAAGAGTCTTCTTGTCAGTCACAGGAGTGAATCATTTAAATGGCTGCTTTGCTGCATCCTTCCCAGAGTCCTAAGGTAAATTGGATAGCACTGTTGCTTCTATCAGTCAATAGGCCTTACGTGAAGCTCGCCTTCTTTCTTTGAAATGTAGCAGGCATGTGTATTTGAAAGAACATGAGTTCTGGACCCAGACTCACCTGGGTTCTATTCCCAGCATCACCACTTACAAGCTGAGTGACCCTGAGCAAGTCCTCTTGCCAGCCTGGGCCTCGGTATCCTCATCTATAAAATGGGAGTGATAAGACCTGCCTCACACGGTCATCACGCAGCTCAGAGGAGATCGCAAAGGGCCCAGCACGATAGCAGGTGCTCATTAGACTCTCAGTAACGCTACTTCCCCGCATCTCCAAGCTGTGGCAACGAGTGCCTTGGAATGGTGGGGTTGATGAAGAGTGAAACGGTCTGGTTTCCAGAGTGCAGAGGCAGAGGACTCAGTAATAGACACTTGACTCACGGCTCTATTTTTAGCTTGATGCTGCCTAAGGTTTAAAAATGTGGTGTCTGCCTCAAGTGTCCCTTTATCCTTTCAGCTTAAGAGTGGGGGGTCAGAGTGAGGGTGGGGAGGAGACTGTCCAGCTTCTCTGGAGGTGCCTGTCCCACCTTCACAGTCACACCTTCCTCCTCTGTGTCCGGCACAGTCACCTTGGACGTCATCAGCTTCGAGGAAGCCGTGCCGATGCTCAGGCATGAGTGCTTTGCCCTGGTCTTCAGCAGGGCCCTCTCACTACCAAACCGGCCTTCAGCTGCTTGTTACAGCTTGGGACGATTTCATCCATCACTCCTGCCCATGTTCACTGCGTGGCTGACTTCATGAATTTGGGGAGCACAGCAGTAAATCTTTTTCAGGCAGTTCCTGTCTCTCCCCTCTGTTCTCAAGATCCATACATTACAGTAATAAATGTTATTTCATGTCATCTTGCAACAGCTTCCTGTTAGGCAGGAATTTTATTTGGCGGTGAAGAGCACAGGGTCTCAAAGAGACGAGAGTTTGAATCCTAACTCTGCAGCTGAACACTGTGACCTGGAACAGATGACTGAATAACTGAGTGTAGGCTTCTGCATCGGTCAAATGGAGATAATAGTATTCATCTCCTAGGATGGTGAGGGTGAGTGAAAGAATGTTTGAGGAGCCTCAGCACGGGGCCAGGCACACAGTGAGCACTTGACACATCGTAACTGGGGCATCAGTCTCAGAGCAGGGGAAACAGCAGTCCAGGACATTAACTCATTTGCCTAGGATGAGGCATTTTCCCTATTTTCTATGAAAGAGAAGGCCGAGAGATCTTGCCCAAGGTTATACAACTAGTAAGCTGCAAAATCTGAATTATAAGCCAGTTTTCCCAACACCTCAGCCAGGTCCCCTGACATTGTACCAGAAGCCTCTGCAAAACTGGAATGAATGCCCCAAACCCATTTGTAACTGGCCCCCTGGTGGTGGAGTCTGAGCCCAGCCAGCCTTCTCCTGAATCCTGCTTTTTAGAAATGGGCCGCTGGTAAAAGACGTGTATGTGTGCACATCTATATATATAGGAGCAGGAAAATGTACTGGGAAACCATAATTCCCTAGAGGCTCCAGGAATGCAGTATTTTGGCTAATGGATCTTCTGAGTTTTAACTTCTTGATTTCAGGTCTTACTGCAGGTCATTAAGAAATGCATTGCAGCCAGCCACTTTCTGGTGTTAGAAGGGGCTGTCTAGAGAACATCATTAAATCCTTTTTAAATGACAGAGGATCTTGGCAGGGTCTCCAGTCATTGTCATAATGACCCGTAATGTTCATGACTCTAATTGTATGTCTGTCTGAATCTCTGACACTCATTCAGTCTTGACAACTGCTGTATGTGTGTGTGTGTGTGTGTGTGTGTGTGTGTGTGTGTGTGTGTGTGTGTTGGGAGTGAGGGCAGGATAGGGAGATAATTATCCCCATCTCATAGGTGAGAAAGCTAGGACTCAGCATGAATCCTCACGGGGGACCATAGAGCTTGATCACAGGCAGAGCCAGAACTGAAGTGACATTTGCTGAGACACTGTAGTAAAGCAGGGGAAAAAAAAAAAAGGTCCTTTGAGTCAGACATACTTGGATTTAAATCCCAGTTTTGACACTTTCTAATGGTGTTGACCTTTGAGCAAGTTACCCAGTGTTGCAGGTCTCCCATTCCTCATCTGTAAAATGGCAAGAATAATTATTTCCCTTGCTGGGATTATTTTAAGGTCATTCTGGGTAATGTATGTGAAGCACCTGGCATTGTGGCTACTCAGAGTAGGTCCTCAGCACATGGACACCATGATTCTCCCGATCCTTTCCAATCTACCGAGATGCCTGTCTGCTATAGTGACACGGGAGGCACAGGGTATGAGACTGACCTTTCTTGAGCCCATCAAACTCTAGAAGTGCTTTTTTGAAGTAAATCTACCCTCATTAACTTTAGGAAGGCGTAAGTGTTTTTGATTTACCTCTAATAATGGAGGCCCGAGACGAACTTTTATTTTGTAGATACACTTAAATAGTTTTACATCAATGCTAGAGGTGCTGCAAAACAATAAAATAAGTATCATATATGAGTGTTATGGTGGCAAATGCCCACAGAGTCTGGAAATGTTTTTTGGATCGTATAGGTCTGTCTTTTTAAATCATGCGTAGAATTTGAAGAGGTGAACAGGAGATATTTCATGTAGGATCAAAGGTGCAGAGGTAAGATAGTGTAAAATATTCTTGGCTTGGTTAGAACAGAAACTGTAATTGCGGGGAAGAGCATATATGATAAGGTTAGAAACAGACTTTCATATAGAGTTTCACATGTGTTCATGTGCCTAAGCATGTACATATTACTCTAATATCCCATCCATGTATAAACTAACCTAAGATCCTTAGTTAGAAGTGATCACAGGCATTGGCTATATATATCTTATTGCTTTCAGCCCAAGTCTGTAGGTAGGCAATGTGTTGTAGAAGACAGAACACTGGACCAGGAGTTAGGAGACTCAGGTTTTGCTCTTGGATCCACCCCCATTCAGCATCTGGGATAAGACTTATAACTTCTTTGGACCCTCCCTCCTCATTTACAAGAACAAGTCACTTTTGGAAAGTCCTTTGGAACTATTTATCAAGAGCCTTGAAGATGTCCATTCAATTTCATCTATTAATTCATGTCCTGGAATTGTCTCCAAAGGAAAGACCTTAAATATGGAAACAGCTTTATGGTTAAAGATAGTCCATCTTAGTGTTTGTATGATTTAGTAAAACTAGAAGCTGCGTAAATGTCTGATAATTGGGATTGGATCAATTATGACTTGATTAATTTGCAGTATTTACTAAAGAGTAACAGCTTTGGGGGCGCCTGGGTGGCTCAATCGGTTAAGCATCTACCTTTGGCTCAGGTCATGATCTCAGGGTCCTGGGATAGAGGCCTACATCAGGTTCCCTGCTCAGGGGAACCCTGCTTCTCTCTCTTCTGCTCCCTCTGCTTGTGCTTTCTCTCTCTCTAAGAAATAAAGTCTTAAAAATAAAAAAAAGTAATAGCATTGGTCATGTAAAAATGAAACCAAAAAGGCATCTATAAAAAAAAAGTGTATTGGAAAAATCATGCTTCCTAATGTAGGCAACACTGTTGATATCATCCAGGATCCTTCATGATCTGGCCCCAGTCGTTCACACCAGCTACCCCTGTGCCACCATTTGCCATATATGGTGACCTAGGACATTTTCCCAACTGTGTGTGCTTTGTATGTTCTGTTCATTCCTTCTGAAATGCTCTTCCCTCCCTTGGCCAGAAGGTGAATACTTAATCTCCTTCCAGGTCAGCTTAAGATTTCCCTGACTTCGTAGGAAAAGTAACTTGTGCCTTCATCTCTGTTTCTGCACATTTTGTAAGAAGGATCTAACATGTCTATAATCGTGTTAGTTTTCTCTATCTGTTTCTGTCTCTAAACATAGACTGGATGCCCCTTGAGGGTCAGAACTGTGTTATTGCCAAATCCCCAGGGCTTAGTAGAGGGCCCGGCACTTAATGGGTACTCAATACATGTTGTTTAAATTGTTTTTCACTCTTTACTTTTCCATATTTTCTGCATATTTTATAATGACTATACATTACCCTTATAATGGAGGTCAAATAACAGTAATTCATTTACCCATTTATTTTTAAGGAGGTGACTGGCCTAACTCAAAGGTTCTTGAACCTGGCAGTGCAGATACCACAGATACTTGGAAAGCTTAGTAAAATGCAAATTCTCATGTCCCAAGACAGGTGTCCTGAATCCCAAAATCCAGGGCAAAGATCTGGAATCAGTATTGTTTTGTTTGCTTAAATATTTATTTATTTATTTATTTTAGAGAGAGAGAGTGCGCATGTGGTGGGGAGGGGTATAGGGAGTGGGAGAGAGAGAATCCCATGTAGACTCCAAGCTGATCATGGAGCCTGTTGTGGGGCTCTATCCCATGACCCTGAGATTATGACCTGAGCCCAAATCAAGAGTCAGACACTTAAGCAACTCAGCCACCCAGGCGCCCTGGGAATCAGTGTTGTTAATAAGCTGCTTTAGTTACTGTGATGCTTAGCCATGTGTGGGAACACTTGACCTAACTACCTCTAAGGTGCTTTCAGCCTAAAATCTATCTGGTTCTCCGAGTGGTCTGCTAGCCCTTTGCCCCTGCTGCCATAAGAGGCTTCAGCATGAGGGCACTGTGGACCAGCAGGCCAGACAGTGGAGAGAGTAACTATTACCGCTTCATTATCGAGCACCTGTTCTTTGTCAACGACTCCTTTACATACAGCATTTCTTATCTGTATAGTACCTTGAGGTCAGTTTTATTATCTCCGTTTTACAGATGAGGAGACTGAGGCAAAGAAAATTTAAGTGTCCTGCCCAAGGTTAAGTAATAAGTACACAGTGGAGCTCATATTTGAATGCAGTTCTATCAGACTTCAAATCCCAGGAACTGTTCCCACCCCTTCTCTCCCTCCCCACCCCGTACAGAGCATCCTGGGAGGGGGGGGCAGCCAGGTGTAGCCCTGCTGTGTGCAGACGTCGCGGGTTGGGCAGGGTGGGCACTGGAGCCCTCTGCCCTGTGGGCAGATGTGTGGGATTAGCATGCGTAGTGGGCAGCCAGATGCCACAGAAGCGGAGGTTCCTGCTCACCAAATGTGCTCTGACGCCCACCCACCTGCTTCCAGGGTGCAGTGAAGCAGTGGAATTCAATTTGCAGCAGTGACCTAAGAGGGGCTATTTTTAGTAAGAAAGTAGGTCAGGGGCTGCAGCGGTGCTGCCTGAGAAATGAGCAGCCTCCCCTCTCACCAGGAGGCTTCTTCACTTCTCACGCAGCCAGTGTGGAGTTGAGGAAGGCACATCCGACATCCTCACATGCCTGCAGTTGTAATCGTCACCGTGGAGCCACTGGGGGGTGGGGAGTGGCGGGACACACACATACACATCTGAAACACAAAGCTTCTTGTCTGGGATTGCGTAGGGTCCTGGCCCTAATCCTCCTCCAGAGGTTAGAATCCCTTCAGAAAACATCTCGAACGGGATAGGAGGCTCATAAACCATACGCCCCCTCCATGCCAGCTACTCTTCTGGGTTTGATATGCATTATCTGATTTAGTACTTGCAAATACCTCTGCAAAATAGATATTCTTATCCCCATTTTGCAGATGTGGAAACTAAGTCAGAGAAATGAAGAGACTTACTCGAGGTCACACAGCTTGTATGTAGTAGAGTTGGCTTTTGAATCCTGTTCAAGACTTCAGAGCTGATAATAGATGATCAGGCCGTCCAACCATGCTGCGGGTGATTTTTTTTTTTTAATTCCCACTCTCTGCCCCATCTTGTTTGGTACTTCAGACAAAGTAGTATAGAGATGGCTTCCTCTAGGTGGACTTACCTGAGTCAGACATCCTTTTACCTCCAGGACACAAAAGGGTACCCAGAACACAGACCTGGTCCCCAAAGAGGAGAATGTACATCCCTACCTACTGCTGCCCAATCACTGAGGCCAGTAGTTGCCAAAAACAATCCAACCACCTGATTTCCCTGGGCCTGGAGTATCTCAAAATCCTCTGCCCCCCTTGCTGTGCCACATATTAACTGCAGATCTGTGGCAAATTGCAGGGCACTCATTGGCGATGCACAGGCGGACACGAGCTTGTTAACAGAATGTAGTAATTGACATATCGTGATTCATTATGCACAGCACGGAGGACTCTAGCAGAAGCCCACTTTGTGGCCAACCGCCGCTGGCACCACCAGCCTTGAGAATTTGTTCCTGGCTCTGTTCTGGCTCTCCAGCTGGAGAGCACCATACCTTCAAGGGCCAGAAGCAGCCCGAGGCTTCTGTTTTATCCTGCTCCCTCCCTCCAGGCAAGGAGAGAGGATATTTCCCCTGCCCCCAGGCTGCCTGACCTTGGAGGGACCTTATTTGTTCATTCATTCATTCAACAAACATTTTGAAAATGTTCCAGGCAGGCAGTGGGGAATGAGACAGATAGTCCCAGCCCTCAGCCCACAGAGAATTTATAGTCCTCTGGGCCTTAATTTCCTTATCATCAAATGGGCAGGAAAGAAAAAACTGCATCGGTCAATCTCTTCTAGCTCTAAGATTTCAGACTCTGTAGTTCTGGATTATAAACATTTATTATTGAGTCATAGTGTCAATCTTAGTCATTTGTACCCAATGCCAAAAAAGAAAAAAATAGAATTTCAGAATCTGGATGGGAACCATGGACACAAGCTAATTCAATTTCCTCACTTACAGATGAGAAAAATGAGGCTAAAAGAAGGGTATGACTTGCCTGGCATATCAGTGACAGACCCAGGGTGGGGAGGCCAGTGAGCTGAGCTCGCTTCCGCTCTAATCCTTCTGAGGCCACCTCCCCACTCGGCACTGCTCTTGTACCCCTCCTTGGAACCCTTTCTGCATTTAGCTTCTCTAACACTGAGCTCTGCTGAGTCTTTCCTATCTACCCCTCTAACCACTGCTTCTGGGCTCCCTTACCAGCCTCAGAACCTGGGGCCTGCAAGTGGAAGAGGAAGGAATAGCCCTGGAAGCTGGGCCTCAAAAAGTAAATGGAATTGGGTGCTCGCTTCAGCAGCACATATCCTAAAATTGGAATGATACAGAAAAGATTAACAAGGCCCCTACACAAAGATGACATGCAAATTGGTAAATGGTATTGGATTTGGGCAAGACTGCCAAAAAGCAGGACATGAGGAAATTGAGGCAGAGCATGTAGTTTGCTGTCAGAGTTCTCAAACAGCAGTATGGGCAAACTTCAGTGAAACTGAAAAAGGAGACCCAGTGGAGATAGCTGGTGAGCAGCTCAGTGAGCTCACAGAACGCCTGCAGAAAGGCCTGCTTCCCCTCAAGCCTCAGAACCTCTGTACCTCTGACCTTTGCCTGTCACCTACATGTATCCAGTAGAAGGAATCTAAAGCTGGAAGGACAGAGGATCTTTCTGATATTCTAGCAAGGCAAGGGAATTGAGCTGCCTGTGGAGAAGTCAGGAGCAGGAGGCTCAGCACTTTTTCAGTGGCCAGAGTGTCCCCTCCTGGGTGGAGAAAGATGCTGTGGGTATAGCAAGGCCTGAGCCAACCCGAAGTGCTTTATTTGTCTGTTGCTTTTCCCTTGCCTTCATCACAGTCTGAGAACCCAGACCTTGAAGCACTGTCCTTGATTAATTAATAAAGTTTATTGCCCTATTGCGCTCCCCTAGGATGGCGGTGGTCAGAGGTTAGGATAGGGCGGAGAATATGGTTGTTGATTATGAAAACCTGTATCCATCCTGTATATCCATTTTAGTCTTCTAAATAGATCTGTGTTATTTTCCACACTGTGCTTTTGTAAAAAATAATTTTCCAGTAGGCACATAACATTATCCTGAGAGAACTAGCTAGTACATGTACATAAAATGTCTTATGTACGTTTACAAATGCAGATACAATGCCTAAAAGTAAATCATTCTGAATTTTTGAAAAATGACTTCAAGTCGTTTGGCCGGAAGCTGGCAACTTGAGTCTGAAGCATGGACTCTTGTATGTCCTTGGGTTAGTCATGTTCCCTTTCTGCACTTCTGCTTTCATACCTGCCAAGGGAAAGGGATGGATCTGTGGTTTTATTCACCTGGACTGTGAACCAGTTCTACTGAACCACTTAGGATAATTGTTAACTGTACTGATTCCTGGGCCCACTTGCACATCCGTAGAATTGGAGATTGAATGCTTGGAAATTTTTGGTTCTAATAATCTTCCAGATTGATTCCAAGTGATGCAGCCAGGTTTTGAGTAGTTGTCTTCCAAGAACCCGTCTGGTTCTGATGTTTTAGAATCCTCTGCCCTTCTCGCTCTTACTCAGTTTCCTGATTTTGTCTTAGCTTTTCTTTCCCTGGAGAGCCTCCCTCACTATACTGTGACCCCTCTCAGGAGCAGGGGCCATAGTTTGTTCACCCCTAGATCCCTGGCACCCAGCATAGTGTCAGGCACAGAGGAGGTGCTTAGTAAGCAGAGGAAGGGACAGATGGGCTTTCATGGCTTTCCCATTTCTCTGCACATCCAGCTAATTTCCAGAATTCTTCCTGTAGACTCGGGCATTATAAATCTTTTGATACAGTACATAGAAATACAGGTTTCAGAACCTAACAAAACTGGATTTGAATCTATTTCACCTCTTAATGTATAGTGATTTGCCCCAAGTCATTTAATCTCTTTAAGATACAGTTTCCTTCATTATAAAATGAGAATAATAGCTCTTGTTGCTCACGATATTTATGAGGATTAACTTCCTGCATGAAAATATGCATATAAAAGTTCTTGATATATAGTAGGAACTCATTTACTCTGGCTGCTTTCTTCCTTTACATGGCCACTGGTGAGTAACGGGAAAAGGGGGGACTCAGAAGAATGGATCATCCCCAAACAGACTGAGAGAATGACATATGGCCCTTGTTGTCTCCTGGCTTCCTGGGACCCTGAGGCTCTGATAAGTCACCTTGATGGATCCCTACTTGCTTCGCTCTGGTCACATCAGAATTCAGACTTAGAATCTGACTCCAGATGCAGTGTGTTCTCTCTCTTACTCTGCTACAGGGACATAGAAAAAGAAGTAGCAAAAGAAATTCAAGGAACTATTGTAGATTTGGGTTCCCCAGGCAGGCCCAATGTCTGAGCTTAACCGTAAGAAACCCAAGTTCATTCAGAACGGTTAGTTCCCGGGGCCAGAGATCTTAGGGTTGGTTTTGTTAGCACATCAGCTTCCCTCTCCACATACTCTGTGTTGGAACTGTCACAGCATGCTGCTTTTCATAAAAGTCTCTTTTTCAAACCAAGTCCAACTGTTTCAGCCCCAGAAAGGCAATCAGATTAGCTCTCTTCTGGGCAAAATGGTAAATGATCACCCCACAATGCCTCCAGCACCACAGTAATCATAACAGCCACCCCTTACCTAGTGCCTACTGTGCTGGAATTTTCATGACACCACTATGAGTAGGTATGAGTAACTCCATTTTGCTGGGCAGCAGGCAGTAATTAAGACTGTAGACTTTAGAGTCAGACTAAGGTGCCGACCCTGGCCCCATCATGTTTTAGCCAGCCCCCTCCAAGTCTCAGTTTCTTTATCAGCAGAATGGGATTAATGTACACCCCATAGTATTAGGAGGACTACATTAATACCACAAACATGGTACTATTGAAATAGTTGCGCCAGTCATGTAAAATTATAAACTAGGATAAATGCTATGTGAGAAAGGGACAAGCTGCCATGAGAGCATATAATAGGGATCCTGACCTCTTTGCTGAGGAATTGACATCTGAGCTGAGATCTGAAGGGTCATTAGGAGTTTATTAGGTGAAAGGAGTGGGTAGGGTGGGGGGAAAGCTTTCTAGGCATATGTACTGATACGGCCTCAAAGGTGAAGAGGGAACTTAGTGCTTTTAGGGAACTGGGAGGCTCGGTATGACTTGGGTGTAGAGAGTAGAGAAGAGTAGAAGAGAAGAGTCTGGACAGGGAAATCAGGGCCTTATTAAGGATTTTTTCCCCTTTATTCTAAGAGCATAAGGACCATTGAAGGATTTGGAGCAAAATATATGTGTGTTGTACATGTGGAGAGTGATATGACCAATTTGATATTTACAAGAGATCTTTTTGACAGTGGTCTTAATGGGTTGGAGGGTGCAAGAGTGACTGTGAGGAAATCAGTTCAGAGGAGGCTTTGTATTTGTCCCAGAGAGAAATAACATTGGGCAGAGCTGGAGTAGTGATGGCAGAGATGAAGGGATAGGGGGGTTGAGATATTTACGGGGTAAAATTGCGGGACTTGTTGATGGCTTAGATACAGCTATGAGGAAAGAGTATAAAGAACAACTTACCAAACTCAACACTCCAAAAAATAAAAAATCCAGTCAAGAAATGGGCAGAAGACATGAACAGACATTTCTCCAAAGATCTACAAGTGGCTAACAGACATATGAAAAAAATGCTCGATATCACTCAGCATCAAGGAAATACAAATCAAAACCACAATGGAAT
The DNA here is from genome assembly GCF_011100685.1 of Canis lupus familiaris. Lineage (NCBI taxonomy): Eukaryota > Metazoa > Chordata > Mammalia > Carnivora > Canidae > Canis > Canis lupus. The sequence goes on along the minus strand of NC_049242.1, from coordinate 41,034,351 downwards.
ACTACCTCACACCAGTCAGAATGGCTAAAATTAACAAGTCAGGAAACAACCAATGTTGGTGAGGATGTGGAGAAAGAGGAGCCCTCTTACACTGTTGATGGGAGTGCAAGCTGGTGCAGCCCCTCTGGAAAACAGTATGAAGTTTCCTCAAAAGTTAAAAATAGAATTACCCTACAACCTAGCAATTGTACTTCTAGGTATTTATCCAAAGGATACAAAAATAGTGATTCAAAGGGGAATCTGCACCTCAGGGTTTATAGCAGCATTGTCCACAATAGTCAAATTATGGAAAGAGCCCAAATTCTATCAACAGATAAATGGAAAAAGAAGTTTTGGGGTGTGTGTGTGTGTGTGTGTACGCGCGCTCCATCACACAGTGGAATATTATTCAGTGGAATATTATTTAGCCATCAAAAATAATGAAATCTTGCCATTTGCAATGATGTGGATGGAACTAGAGGGCGTTATGATCAGCGAAATCAGGCAGAGACAAACACCATATGATTTCACTCATACATGGAATTTAAGAAACAAAAAAAATGAACATAGGAGAAGGGAAGGAAAAATAAAATAAGGTGAAGACTGAAAGGAAGACAAACTGTAAGAGACTCTTAATTATAGGAAACTAAGGGTTGCTGGAGGGGAGGTGTGGGGGGGGATAGGGTAACTGGGTGATAAGCATTAAGGAGGGCATGTGATGGAATGAGTACTGGGTGTTATATGCAACTGATGAATCACTAACTTCTACCCCTAAAATTAATAATACACTATAGGCTACCTAAATTGAATTTAAACAAATTTTTTTTAAAAAAAGAACAGCTACCAGCTTTCTTGCCATTCTAAGCTTAAAAAAAAAAAAACAAAAAAAAGTGGAAGAAGACTTGGTTTGGGTAGAAATATCTTGATCTGAGAATCTGAACACACTGCACTCAAGGTGCCTTTTAGATATCCACATGTGGATGTTCCATGCCCAAGGCCATCCACGGTAGGACACAGTGGCCTTGGAATGCCTTTGGGCAGTCTGACCCAGATCCAGCCCCTGTGGGGGTAGGGCTTGTTTTAGACTGGTTAGTCTGAGGCCTCCTCGTTTGCCCCCCAACCCCTCATGGTTCTGTTTCTTTACCAGAATATCAGAATACCAGGATATCCTGAAAAAGAACATGTGAGAAAATTCAGCCTACGAAGTCTGACCCATGAACGGTCTGAGGGGAATCTGCTTCTTCAGGGAAAGCAGTTCAGATATTGATGCATGTCGTTCGAGGTGCTTTTTTCCCCAAATCTGTGGGTGAGATAGTTGTGTTTGATGTGTGTCCTTGTATTCATTTCTTCATTTATTATTAAAATATTTGCTATTAATATATATCTACGATGTGGCAGGCACAATGCCAAGTCAGAAAGGACCCCTGATTCTTTGGGAAGTGACATCCCCAGGACCCATTTGGCGCTGCTGTTCTTGTGATCATAAAGACACCAGCAGGATGCTGCCCTTTCTCTGAATACTAAATCTCCAGGATGCTGAGCTCTGCTGACTTTTATCAAGGGGGCACGTCCTTGAGTTCAGAGAGTTGGTTTGTCAAGGGCTCCCTCTGCAGCTGCGACTCCCAGGTCTATATCTGGGCCTCCTGTCTTTTTGCAGAGTCTCCCTAGACAGTAACTACATCAATGCCAGTTTTTCACTTTGAATGGAGCTCAGCTGGGCAGTCTGAGCCCCACCGCCCACTGCACACCTGTGCCATGTGTTCTGGTTTTTTGTCTGAGAGCATTGCTTGTCCCTGTGAGGGGAAAGAAGTAACAGAGCAGGCTTCGTGTCCTCCTGTGGAATGGTCAAGGAAGTTCAACCAGCAAGCAGGGCAGGTGTGGGGAGAGGGGAGCAGCAGAGTGACTCACCAAGCCTTGGCACCGCGTGATAGGATTTATGAATCCCAAGTGGAACAGATACGTGCTCTAAGAACATGTTGGCCTGGTGAAAATCTAAACTCATGAGCTACATGAGTGATTACCATCGTGAAAGGGAGCATAGGCGTCCTTTTAAAAATCCTCTGGTATATTTAACACACAGTGAAGGAGGGGGACAAACTATGCCAAGTCAGGGACTCCGGGAAAGCTGACATTCTCTGTGTCAGTGGAACAAAGAACTTCTTACAACTGGAGTAGATATTAAGCCCCTGTTAGGGGAGATGTTCCTGCAGAGGGTTGACCATGTGTCCAGTGGGACAGAGAAACTGCTTCCCAGGGTAGGATGGTGACCTGAGAATTGCATCTCTTAAGATCCTCTGATTCCTATCTTTGCCTTTCATCTTGATCTTCAGGGACTTGAAGGATCCTTGAAGTCAGAAGCACCTTGGCTAAATCCCAGCTCCACCTCTTCTAGCTGTGTGATTAGGGTGCGTTGCTCTCTGCACCTCCTTCTTACAGTCTTCCAAACCAGGTTCATAATATCCTGCAGAGTTGTGTATGTACCAGGGTCAGATTAATTAAGCTTAGCAGCCAGCACCCCAGGATGTAAGAATGGGAGGATCCTGGGGTGCCTCCAGTCAGCTGTCAACTCTGTGGTATGTGTGTGGCCTGGATCTGCATGGCTCCCCAGAGCATGTATGCAGGCCATGTGTCAGCTCGCTGCAGCCAGGGGTGGGCAGGGACACACTGAGCTGGTTCTGCCTGAGGAGACACTGCTCAGCAAGCAGCCCACCCAGCTTCAGTTTCCCCAAAGAACTCAGTCTTCCTTACAGAAGATCCTTCCAGGTGCCAAAGGTAGCACATTGCTTGCAATTCGACCCCCTTAAGAATTCTGGTTATGCCCCTTTTTCATGCCATCTGTCTCCTTAAGCTGATTTTTTGAGGAGTTATTTTCCTAATGTATTGGATAAAATTCTGGTGGTGTCTTGGGAAGCTCACACTGTTTTCGTTTTCCAGGAGAACATTAACAATCTATAGACTAGCCTTTGAATGATGCCAGCACAGTCACTGTAAACTCAAGGCCATTTGCTGCATGCAAAATCCTTGGTACCCAGGTATGGCTCTGGCTTCATATGTCACCGTGTAACACACTTGAATCATGCCAACCTGAAGATACTTGTCCCCATTTGGGGTGCTTATCACAGATATCATGGTTCCCAACTGCACACACAAGGCAGTTACAGTCATTGGTTATTTATTCCTCTGGCCTCCCTGCAGGCTCTATAGGGCGAAGCTCTTGGGCCCTTTATTCAGATGAAGAGAGCATGGCTCTTGCTGGGTACAATAGTTTGTCTGAGGTCACACAGCTAATTATTGGCAAAGCTGTGTTTCAAATCCTGGTCTTCTCTAGAGCAGCCTGATGGTGAAAACACCATTCAGCATTCGCATCTCACCTAGGATGTTCGTGAGCCCTGTGACCTTGAACAAGCTAGTGATTAATATTATAAGTGGTTATTAATAGTAACAGTAAAATTTACAAAGCACCTGGCTCAGGTGTGCAGGAGACCATGTTTCCCTGCTTTCTCATACCCATTTTTCCAAGAAGCATCCTGAAATTCAGAGAGCTAAAGCAACTTGTGCAGGCCTCAGTTTCTTTATAATGAGAATATTGCTACCTCCCTGGGAGGGTGATTACAAGGCCTGGATGAGGTCATGTGGATGCACTGCCTAGCACAGAGCCTGCAGTGGAGGGGGTGCTCATGCAGTGCTTCTTTGCCTTCTCTAGTTCCCCCTCTGAGTCCTAATCCTGTGGTCTTTCCGCTGCATCCCATATAATACATTTAGAAGCTGAGGTCATGCTGAAGTCTTCTCCCTAGCTTTCTTCATCACACCCCGCCAATTCCCCAGAGGCCACTTCCAGCCTCTGATCTGAGTTCCCTGTCAGATACCGCCTGTTTAGTCTTTTGCCAGCTCAGGAAACACCATCCTTCCCTGGCATGCTGCACTGCACCCCTGACATTTATTCCAGGGCTGTGTTCTGGAACGCTAAAGCCTATTCTGGCCTCTCCCGCTGCAGGGCTCTCCCCTTTCCTGACTTTGTCTAAGGCAAATACAAGTTGTTTTCCTTATTTTGGCATCCTGCCTGGATCTTTCAGGTTGTTATGCTGTGTTTCACGAGGGGCCACACATGGGAGTGACCTAGAATCCAGGTCTCCTGACTTCTAGCATCATGATCTGCAGCTTATCATAATTTAATGTTTAAGAAGAGTATGCAGTAGTCAGGGGAAAAAGTAGGAGCCCTGTCTTTGGGGATCCTCAGAAGTATATTCATTTGGCTTTCAGTAAAAATTTATTTATGCAGCACCTTCTCCTTTTTTTTCTTTTTTTTTTAAGATTTTACTTATTTATTTGAGAGAGAGAAAGAGACAGAGAGAGAGAGAGAGAGAGAGCAGGTGGGGGGAGGAACAGAAAGAGGGTCAAGCAGACTCTGCGCTAGCACAGAGCCTGATGTAGGGCTCTATCTCACCACCCTGAGATCATGACCTGAGCTGAAATCAAGAGTCAGATGCTTAACTGACTGAGCCACTCCAGGCTCCAGCCCCTCAGCACCTGCTTTCTGCCAGACCCTGTGTTAGTAGCTATGGCAGTGAAGGAGGCAGGTCTTTCATGGAGCTCACATTGTAGTGTGAGAGGTCAATAACAAAAGCATAAAGAACTAAGTTAGTAAGATGATTTTAGATTTTAAGTATCATAAAAGAAATAAATAGAGCTCTGGGATGGAGAGTAACTGGAAGATAATTTTATGCGTTTTGGATAGAATGGTCAAGGAAGGACCCTTTGAGGAAGTGACTCTTGAGCTAAGCTCTCAAATGAAAAGCCAGGGCAAGAGCATTCCAGGCTAAGGGAGCCATGAGAACAAAGACCCAATGTTGGAAAGGGCTTGGCCATTCAAGGAGTAAAATGGAGATCAGGATGGCTGGGAGGAGTGTACCAGAGGGAGGAGCCGTAAGATCAGAGAGCATAAGCCGGATCATGTTGGGCCTTGGAGGGCACAGAAGAGTTTGGATTTTTTTTTTTTTCTCCTAGAATTAGTGGGAAGCCACTGAAAGGCTTTAAGCAGGGAGTGGTGTGACCTTAAGTAAAACTGAGGTGCCTAAGTGGAGAGTGGGTTATAAAATGTAAACAGGGAAGCAGAGACACGGATTAAGAGGCTGTTATAATAGCCCAGAGAGTGACAGTGGCCTAGACGGGGTTATGATGGGAGAGACCGGCAGGTAAATATGTGATTATGTTGAAGTGAGGGTAACAGGGTTTGACAAAGGATTAGATGAAATAATCCATTCTGCTTAATCTACTTAGTACCCAATTAGTGTAGATCAAAGTGATACCTAGTTTCAGTTCCTAAACCTGGAGCAGGGGGAGGACGTCTTGACAGGTGACAGACCTGACTGTCAGGGTGCACCTCTACAAGTTTGACTCTATGTAGGGGCTAGTTCTTGCATCTCAGAAAGAAGCCTTAGAGAAGTGAAAAAGAGAGATATTTTCAAAGAATTCATTCATTCATGAGTCCTGTAGGAAGTGCCTTATCTGTGTAGTTGGTGTTCTACTTTTGACAAACAAAATAGGGCTCTGTTCTTTAGGGCCTCCCCTCTTTGGGGAAGTAGACATATAAATAAATAAATCTCAGTCTGTATAGTGGCAAAAGGACAAACAAGGAGGTGTAGGAACACGAAGGAGAGAGCTAGCTTTTCATGTGATAAATAAAGGAGGGCTTCACAAAGCCTATACTTTATATTTCAGTAAAAATTTGTAGTTAAAATAATACAACTAATGGCCAGGAACAACTCAGTTTATGAACATTAATATCTATTTGTTCTCTACTGGAAAATGGGGGTAGGGGTGGCAAGAAGAGAGGACCTTCCAGAAAAAAAGGAATAGCATTTGGAAAGGCCCAGAATCCTGAAGGAGTGAGGTGTATTCAAGAAATAGAAAATACCTCCGGAGCGCCTGGGTAGCTCAGTGACTGAGCATCGAGTCGTGATCTCGGAGTCCTGGGATTGAGTCCTGCATCAGGCTCCTCGCAGGGAACGTCCTTCTCCCTCTGCCTAGGTCTCTGCCTCTCCCTATGTACCTCTCATGAATAAATAAAATAAAATCTTTAAAAAAAAAAGAAAAAACACTTCAGCATGGCTGGGGTATAGGGTGTGTGGGGTGGAGATACAGGCTGGTTTGTAAGGTTGTTGACTGCACTGTGAAGCACTTTATGTGCCACATTGACAGTGTTGGACTTAATCCTTTAGGCGCCTGGAGACCAACAGAGATTTTAAAGCCAGGGTCTAGTTGGTAGAAAGCAAATAGCTCCCCCATAGACCGACAATCAATCAAATCCCCATTTCCTACTGCGTCTGGATGCAGCCTCAGAAACGTTCTCAACATAGCACACCAGGCAGTCACTTCCAGTCAGCCAGAAGTGGCAGAGGATGGGGCCTTTTCTCCATTCCCCAAAGAAGACGAGTTTGTGTATGAGTTTAAAGAGGGAAGTGTTGAGGACCCAAAACTACCTTGTACAGTTGTCTCATCAGCACAAGCATAAGTTGCCTACATTGTGTAAGGCATGGTGGAGAACAGTGAAGTGAGAAATAACAATCTAGTCTGAAGGAAGATTTGTCTGAGTGTGGCCATGGTTGTATGAATTCCAAGGAGATAGTGCTAAGGCAGAAAGTACTAGACTTTCAAGGAATTCCAGTCCGCTAGCCCTTGAATGGGTGCCCTTGACTTGTAGGGAAGTGCTCCAGTAAATGCAAGGCTTTCTTGTCCAATAGACATTGGTCCTTTCCCTGGAAGCTCTCTCAAAGAGGCCATGTTGTTCCTTTGAAGAAAGTTAAATGTCCTGGGCCGGGGAACCAAGACGTGACCAGCAGCCTGAGAACCCAGTCATGGCTTTGATTGTCTATGCCAGTTCCACATCCCTGGCACCTAGCATAAGACATGTGGAAGAGCAGGGCAAAGAAAACCGACAAACCAGGCAACCAAACATGGGTTCTAAGCCCCGCTCTTGCACCTCACTTCTCTCAGCCTTGTCATGACTTGGTTGGTCTCCACAGCCCTTCATTGTGCTGTCCCTAGGATTCTAGGATGATGCATAGAATGGTTCAGAGCAAGCCAAGTCATCACTCATATTTCTGGTATGCCTCAAGTATAATCAGAATAAAATATCAAAATTAAGCAATACTTTACAGCATCTCAGATATGCCTTCTAAAAACAGAACCTGTGTCTGTCTCTGAGTTGTGAAGAAAATGTATTAGGTTATATTAAACAGCAAGATTGTCCCTTTTGTAGGAAAAAAAATATGAATTAAATCTTGTCTTCCTGACTGGGGATTTTAATTGGGATTTGAGTCAATTTGATCTAAATTTGAGCATCCATCCAGAGAACATTTATTGACATCTGCTATGAGCAGGGCTTTGTGCTATGCATGGGGGAGATAGAATGAACAAGATACAAGATGAACAAGATCCTTCCAGGCAGGAATTGACGGTCTAGACGGAGAGATAAAACATATACATACTTGACTGTGACCTCAGGTGGGCAGAGAATAAGCTGGGACAGGCCAGATCCAGGGCGGGGGGAGGTCAGAAGAAGAAATCCCTTCAAGTACATCATTTAAGCGAGAAGTCTTGCCACACTGCCTGAGTAGGGCTTAGAATTCCCGGAGGCACCATGGTCTTGAGGACATGCTCTGTAGTTGCCTGGAGCTCCCGGTCAGCCTGCCACCACCAAACTGAGCACCTTGGCTTTTTTTTTTTTTTTTAAGAAAGATTTTATTTATTTATTCATGAGAGACACAGAGAGAGAGAGGCAGAGACCTAGGCAGAGGGAGAAGCAGGCTCCCTGTGGGGAGCCTGATGTGGGACTTGATCCCAGGACCCTGGAATCACGCCCTGAGCCGAAGGCAGATGCTCAACCACTGAGCCACCAGGCGCTGCACAGCGCTGCACCAGTGGCTTTTATGAGCAATGACTACACTGCCTCGCCAAGCTCTGTGGCCCCCTTTTATGGCTCACGCTCTTAGAGTTGATTTCAAGAAAAAGTTGTTGACTTTAATAGGAATTCATAATCTTTTGTAAGACTGGCACCTATCTGCCCATGTGACCCTCTCTGCCTTGGCTGCCACTGGAATTAATGATCCAGCTGCAACGGGAGCATCTGCTTTCTGATATTCACTCAGCAGTTGCTTATCAAAGTATTCACTGTGCAGGGCCCTGTGCTAAGTGGGGTGGCGACTCACAGGCGCTGCCGTCCCATGCGAGCCAGGCCCGAGAAGAGCTATAATGTCAGCTGTAACACCGCTCAGGTTGTGACCCAGAAGGCCCAGTGCAGTACCAGCAGCTACAAGAGAGAGTTTGCTTTTAGGCCGGGACATCGAGGGAAAACCTAAAAGACATCTGTGTGATTTGGACCTTGAGAGCTGTAGGGATCTTCCACATTGAAAGATGTAGTAGGTTTCCAAAATAATGACAAAAGCATTAAGGAAGCAGAAAACTCCAGGCACGTTTGAGAAACTAGGAATACATCACTTTGACTCTAACAAAGGGAGCATAAAGGGGAACAATGCTTTAAAAAAGAGTTGGGAAAAAAAATAAAAAAATAAATAAAATAAATAAAAAAGAGTTGGGGCCTAAGTCAGGTCAGGCTGCTATAATAAGATACCATAGACGTACGGGTGGCTTAACCAAACCTCTATTTCCTATGGTTCTGGAGACTTGAGGTTCAGGATCAGGGTGCCAGCATGGCCAGGTTCTTGTTGAGAGCCTTCCTTCTGGTTCACAGATGGCTATCTTCCTGCCATGTCCTCTCATGGTGGAGAGCAGAAAGAGAGAAAGCAATTTTCTTTTGTGTCTCTTCTTAGAAGGGCACTTAGCCCATCACGGGAGCTCCACTGTCATGACTTAGCCACCTCCCACAGGCCCTACCTGCAAACACCATCACACTGGGGATTAGAGTTTCAACATATGAATTCTGAGAGGACACAAACATTCAGTTCATGGTAGAGCAGATCACAGAGGGCTTCCTTAAATGTTCCAGGGTGAGGCAGTTGTGTATTTAATTCTTAGGCAATAAGATGTCATTAATAGTTTTTATTTTTTTTTATTTTTTTTTATTATTATTATTTTTATTTTTATGATAGTCACACAGAGAGAGAGAGAGGCAAAGACATAGGCAGAGGGAGAAACAGGCTCCATGCACCGGGAGCCCGATGTGGGATTCGATCCCGGATGTCCAGGATCGCGCCCTGGGCCAAAGGCAGGCGCCAAACCGCTGCGCCACCCAGGGATCCCTCATTAATAGTTTTTAATCAGGAATAAAACCCTAGGATTGAAAAGGACTTTGGAGATAAGTCATTATAGCCCTCTGTCTCACACGTAAAGACCAAATCCCAAAAAGGGAAATAAGTAACTGAAGGTCAGACAGCTAGTTAATGATGAAGCTGGATCTGGAGCTGGAGCTAGGGCCAGAACCAGATCTGGGTGTAGTTACGGTGGTCTTTTACACTCCAGGATGAGATCTATGCTCAGGAAATCAATGAGTCTTTCTGGTGGAGATTGAGGGAAAAGGAAGGGTGTCAGGGAGACCCTGGGGAGGCCTTTCTATAAAGTTAAGAAGAAAGATGGCACTTGAGTTCTCTAATCAGGGCCATGGCAGTGGTTGATGAGAAGGGGCTGATGGAAGAGACAAGACAGTGGCCCAGTCAGCAGGGTGTGAATGTGGAAGGGAGACAGTTACTTGTCCTTTCTTTGGTCGCTGTTCTTTACTGGATTGTCCCATTGGGTAAGCTGCCTTGAAGTAAGAGAAGAGGAATACAAATCCAAAATAAATATATCCAACACATTCAGTATTTCCTAAGTTGAGCCTTTTTGTAATTTTTCCTTCCTTTCCTCCTTCCCTCCCTCCCTCTTTCTTTCTCTCCCTTCCTTTCTCTCTCCCTTTCTTTCTCTCTCTCTCCTTTTCTTTCTCTTTCTTTTCTTTTTCTTTCTTTCTTTCCCTCCCTCTGTCCCTTCCTTCCTTCCTTCTCTGTTACCTAGAGGGTCTGGTTGTTTTCCAGAACCTAGCCTTCTAGGTCTTACGTCCTCAGAAATGTGATCTATTTCCCAGCCACCACTCTATCTTCACAGTTTTTCACATGGAACATGGGAACTGCCATCATCATCTGAGAGTCTCTGGTTTTAGGTTTCCTGCCTGGCCCTGTGAAGGTGCAATCTGTATGACTTGCCTCCTATCCCATGACTCTAGGTTTGGATCCAAAGCCCTGAAACAACCTCCAACAGAGACTGAGCTCCATAATACACCAGGTACCTGGCCTGAGGAAGGCACTGGGGTGAGCTCTAGTCATCTGGGGGCCTGGCCCCACGTCTGTAGACCCCCTACCTCAGAAACTGGGGAGCATTAAGATGCAGATTCTTAGGCTCTATCTTATACCCACTGAATCAGAACCTCTGGGAGCAGGAGGCCAGGACTCTATTTTTGACAAGTGCCCCAAGTGATTCTTATGAACCTAAAGTTTGAGACTCTGCCTTAGATCACTTAATTTTTTTTTCTGGCCTTCAGTTTCCTTGTTTGAAAATGGGGAAATGATATATTTGATTACTATGAAAATAGAAAAGCACTTTGAAAAAATGATAAAAGCTTTATATATGCATATATGTGCATATATAAACATCTGTGTATGTATATAAAACTAATGTGTATATATATAATATAATTATATATATAATTACATATAATTAATAATAAGAATAATATTATATATAATACAATAATGTAATTATGATAATATATAATTATATGATAATATAATATAATAATTATATAATATATATAATTACTATATATATTACTAAGCTGACAATCTTGGGATCAAGAAAGTTTGAGACATTTCTCAAATAAAAATACACTGAAAACTGATAAAAAGGTCTGAGTGTTCACACTTGGAGCATATACATTCACCAAGAGAATGAATATATGAATGAATACCTCCAGGAAACATAAACCCTGTTGCAAGGTCATTCTCTTTCATATTCTCCACCTCATGTATTCAATCAACATCATTCATATGTGCCTAATATGGGTCAGTGCACTGTGCCAGGCTGAGTATATGGAAATAAATAAGACATGGTCCCTGACCTCAGAGGGTTGGAGATCAATATGGAAATGAGTATTCAATTACAGTTCAAGACCAACTCTGGAGGTAGGGTGGGTGGGGTAGAGAGGTAGTCATTAGTGCTTTGGCAACAAGAGCAGGAACCAGCTGTCAGGGTAGGTGTCACCAAGGAAGTATCACCAAGGAGGTGACTCTGGAGCTGTGTCTTGAACATAAGTGTGATTGTTCCAAGAAGGAAAGCCTCTTTCACAGCCCTTTCCACTGGCTTCCCTTTTCCATTCCATCAGATTCTCTCATCAGTTTCCTCCCCACCTCCCCCATCAAACTAAGCTCAGGGACCTGGTGGTCTTGGCAGCTTCCTCCCTTACCTCCCCAAATCTGCCTTTGGTGGTCAAAGCTTTCAATGCCTCTTTTTGTGTGGAGGGGTGCCATTTACATTGTTACCCCCAGAAGTGTTCATCTGAGGTGCTTTAAGTTCTATTGGAGATTTGCTTGTTTGTAAGTTTGCATTTTACATCAGCCAGCTGATGTATAGTGGGTTATTTTTTTTTCGAGGAAGAAGATTGATGACAAGTGGTTTTTGCCAACCCTTGTTATTTTACTAGATAAATAATCAGTATTTGGCTTACCTGTGAAGAATCAAGTATTAATACATAGTCTGAGTTATAGAATGACCTTCTTTGCATTTTAAGGTAGAACAACACTGGATAAAGAATCAGAACTCAAACTGACATAGCCTGTCACATGCTCTGACCATGTATGTCCTTTCTATTAAAACAGTGATCCACAAACTCTCAGCCTTGGCCTTGGTCAGCACTAATTAGAAATGCAGAACCTCAGGCCCTAGTTGAGATCTGCTGGATCAGAATCTGTATTTTTACAAGATTCCCTGCAATTTATCTGCTCATTAAAGTTTAAAAGAGACTATGAAATTAGTGATTTATCCCCATTGATTAAGACACTGAAGTCTAGAGAAGAACTTACCCAAGATCACATAACAAGTAAGAGCCAGAATTCAAGCCCTGGTCCATCTAATTCCAAGCTTAGTGCTCTGTCTGCTGTGCAGGTGAGCTACTTTGTGTCATATTAAAGACCACTTCTTTAGTGGTTACTAGTCATTTAAGAGGGGGGACAATGACACTTTTTCAGGGTGCAAATATATCTTTTTGAAAGTTGCAGGGGATAAGGGGAATCTAAGGAGAGCTCACACACTGAGCTTGGACTTTATACCACGCACTTGGACAAGTCTGCATGACAGGTAGCCTTGTCTCCATTTTACAGATGGCAAGAACTCTTCACATTTCCCTGAGGGTATCCAACCTCTAGGGACTCTTAGCAAGTTGAAGATAATATTTAAAGGTCTGATACTGGGACTTCCTGGGTCAGAGGTCAAGGAGTCAGAAATGTTGTGAGCATTTATTTTCATCCTTGAAGATCCCCCTCCTGTGTGAAGCCAGCTTCTTCCTTGACTAGTCAGGTTTGGTGGCTTCCCACTCTTTCCAAAGTCAGGAATTCAGGCTTCGGTCACTTGGAACTCCTCTTGATTTATGAACAACTCTGTCTCATAGAGTAAAAGAGGTTTTCCCAAAGAGGAAAAAATAGCTTTAAAGAAGGCCTTGAAGAATCAAGATGACAAAATGTATTATTTATAAGGGCCTAAAATAAGTGCCGGATCCTCCACTCAAAGTGAGCAGGCGACAGCCAAGCGCTGTTGTGGAGTGGAGCCCAGTCGACTCCAGCTAAATCCACGTGGTAGGGCTGGTCAACCACGGCTCCACTCAGTATTCCAGGGGTCCTTCTTGGGACATGAATGAGACCCAATTACAAATGAATACAACAGATCAGCTAAATGAGGAGGTTCTTGAAGGAAAAGGGGAGAAAGGCAGTGAGAGTCTGGATTGGCAGGAATGAGCACACACTACACACGTACATGCACACCATTTATAAGATCACATTGAGTTCCTGATTTTATAACCCAAGGATGCAGGTATGTACTGGGAGTAAGGAGACTGAGCAAGACCTAAGTAGATGCAGAATGTTGATCTTGCATCCAGCCCCTGGTTCCAAAATGCAGCATGCAGCTGCTGGTGATGCTGTCCGTGCAGAGTAGGCCCCAGAGCATCCAAGAAACAGCTTATTTGTGCTGCAGCACAGATCTTTTATACATAAGACCTGGCTCATCATTCCTGAAGAACTTAACAATTTCTCTGTTTTCTTTTAAGAGAATGTTTACAAGTGCCTCTCTTACAAAGAGCTTTCCTACTTTGGGAAGCAAACTCAGGGCTAGCAAGTCTATATTTTGGCCAGGGGGGAAGAAACGGAGTCAGTGTCAAGGAGTCTCTGATCAACAGTCAGTTTTATGGAAAACCCATTTCCCTGTCTCTGATCCCTTGACTCTGCCATAATACCTTTGTTATCTGGGTGCTTTTGATACTGACTTAGACCTGAGGACCATTTCCCAAACTCATTTGTCTATAGAGGGCAAGATTCAGTGGCTGGAGGGAGGTCACTGAAAAACAGAAGGTGATGCCAGGGGACTTCTGAGGATACCCAAGGCAATCATGAGATGATGTGCTGGCTTCAGAGTGATTACGAGTTTGGTTTTACTGACAGAACAGTGGGCTGGGATTTGAACAGAAGCCGTAGCCTTCAGAACCTCTCACCTGTCTCTACTCCTTCTTCTGCTTCATCTTCTTCCTTCCTCTTCTGAATTTCTCTTCTGGGATGTGGTGACTACCCTAAAGGGACTGGAGGGAAATGCTTTCAGTAGCTTTAGATATATCTGGAGCTTGCCTTGTGTTCTCTGTTGGCTGGTGGCCTCCCTCCCAGTCATGGGAGCTAGCTGTGGTCCTTGGGTCCTGATATAGCCTTCTGGTGTAACATCAAGCTGGTATTTCTGCTGATTCTAATATCAAAGGTCTTCCAGTTTCCTCTTACTAGAATGGTTACCACTGGCATACAGGGCACCTATGGAATAGGGTTGGGTTCACCTACATGCCCTGGAGCCTTCTAAAAGACATCTGACCTTCTTATACCCCACACCTCAATTCAGAATAATAAGATTAAAAGAAATCATGGACATTTTAAAATCCAGGTATCTACTCAGTATTTGAGTGTGAAGCAGCATGGTCTAGAAGGACATGGTAGTTTTGAACCATTTGTTTCACATCCCATCTCTGCTACTTTCTAGTTGTATGATCCTGGGCTGGTCACCTGATCTCTCTAAGCAAGAAATGCCTTGAAGAGCCCTACTGGAGAATAAAGATAATGTGAATAAAGTGCCTAACATATATGATGTGCCTGGTTGGAGTGGGTAATATCATTATTCTGAAAACCAGCGTTTCCAAACTTGTGCCTGAAGAATACCTGAGTTCTTTCATGTGTTTTCCATCATATGTGGGTTTTAGAGCACTCACTACTGTGGTTACTTTATTTGTTATTATTACTATTTCTACTATTACAACCTTCACTGTGGTAAAATTCACATAAAAAAACTTTACATTTTGGGCAGCCCCGGTGGCCCAGCGGTTTAGCACCGCCTTCAGCCCGGGGTGCGATCCTGGAGACCCGGGATCGAGTCCCATGTCAGGCTTCCTGCATGGAACCTGCTTCTCCCTCTGCCTGTGTCTCTGCCTCTCTCTTTGTCTCTGTGTCTGTCATGAATAAATAAATAAAATCTTTAAAAAAACTTAACATTTTAATCATTTTCAGTATACAATTCAGTGGCCTTAAGTACATTGACATTGTGGTGCAGCATCACCACCACCCAGCTCCCGAACTTCATCATCTTCCCATACTGAAACTCTACCCATTAAATGATGACTCCCCATTCCTCCCTTTGCCCAGCCTGGTCACTCTCTTTTTCAGTAGCATGCTCCAAAGTCTTCACTGTTGGCGATTGAAAAGGGGTTGTAAAGGTAGGATCCTTGGTAGGATTTCCTTTGAGTTCTCTGAACTCCTGCTGGGGAGCCTCGGAGTTAAAGGTTTTTGCCATTTGCAGCAAACTTTGAGGATTGCAGATGGTTACAAAATAGATGTCAATACAGCTGCTTTGCATGGGATGGATCTGGAAGAGCCTTCCAAGGACTGGTGCATTTCTCCTAAAAATACCCAAGGATGTGGCTTGGCATAGCTTTGGGGAGAAACCAACAGTTTTTAAATTCTTCAATAGCATCTACCTCCTGGTGAAGACTAAATGAAAGAACTCATGTCGTGTGTATGATACAGTGCCTGGCACAGATAAGACCTGTGCATGTAGGCTGTTGTTACTGTTACTGCACTCTGGCAGAGATATTATGTATTATGTTTTGTATTTAATCCCCACAATAGATAGATATCATCTTCATTTTACTTGAGGAAGCTAAGGCTCTGAGCTGTTAACATCCTCAAAATTACCGAGCTTATAAGTGCCAGAGTAGCAGAAGGGGGATTCAAACCCGTACTCCTCCTCTCATTAGATGCCACCTGTTGTAGTATACAAAGAATGGAGCTCTATGGGTGAGTCCTATTGACTTTATTCTTGATATTTCATCTTTCCGCCTACCCTGGCCTTTCACTGGACTACTCTTCTTGCTACTTCTTCGTAAAGTCAGGCAGCTAATGTCCAAGCTTCAGAGCTTTCTGGATTTACCAGTCCTCAATCTCTGCACCATTTCAAAGTGATCACTCACAGTCTTAATAAGCTCTCTGCTCTAGAAAAAGAAACTGAAACCATGCTGCTTCCAGAAGAATAAAAGACACCAGAGATCACTTTCCCTTTGTTTGGGCACATGGAAAGGCCATCTGCAGGCCAGGAAGAGAGGGTTCAGCAGAAACCACCCCTGAAAGCATGTTGAGTTTGGATTTCTAGCTTCCAGAAATGTGAGAAAATAAATTTCTGTTCTTTAAGCCACCCAATCTGTCGTATTTTGTCATGGCAGCGTGAAGCGACTGATACACTTCTGTATGAGAAGTCTGATATTCAGTCCAGGGCTGGTAGCCGTAGGAAGAGCTGTCTCTCTATTTCACTTTCCTTAGTGCAGGCTTGCTTCTTCAAGGTTTTCTCGTGGTCTAATATAGCTGCTGGAGTTCTAGCTGTCACATCCATATTCCAGCAGGAGGCAAGTAGAGGGAAAGCAGACAAAAAGTGGCTCTATTAAGGTACTTTCCCTGAGGTGGTACCCAGCAGTGTCCACCTACAGCCTGTTGGCCAGAACCTAGTTACATGGCCACACCTAACCATAATGAAAGCTTGAAATTAGGGTTTTCGCTGGGGCACGTGGCTTCCCTCAATGAAATGTGCGGAGAATGGATCTTGAGTAGATAACCACTAGTTTCTCCCTCAAGAAGCACGAGCACTCTGGGGAATAAGGAATCTAGAAATGAGCTTCTCAGTCACAAGAACAGTCCTACTTCTCAGAGCCTGTGAACCGCCCCCGGTATCCTAGCAAGATACAATAGGAGATGGCTCCTGTTGTCTGCAGGGTAGCCCGTGCCCCTACTTGGCTGGAGGAAGCTGTGCAGTTTGCTCTCAGCAGCCCTCCCAACCTTTTCTTCCCCGTTCACCAACACCTTGTCTCAAGCCCCATTCCCTGAATATGCCTGCACTCACCTGCCTTCCAGTTCCCTCTACCTGAACTATGCCCTCTGCCCTTTGGCACCCTAATATCTTATCCATCCATTCAGGCCCACCCAAACGCTTCCTCCCAGAAGCACCTGAGGTGATGTAGAATGTTCCCTTTCCTATATTCCTGTGCACTTTGCCTACATGTGTATCCTAATATTCATCATGAGCTGCTTGTAGTTAAGAATTATGTAGAATATTGTCTCTACTTTTGTGTATGTTTGAAAGTTTGTGTAATAGGCTGTTCACATGTGCCTACCCCAAAGGCAGGGATGGCATCATTTCGTTGCCATACCACCAGGGTTTTACAAGTATTTATTTGGCACCTACTAAGCGTCAGGCATTCTTCTTGACCCTAGGATATAGCAATGAGCAAAACTATCCCTGACCTCATAATGCCTGCTAACCTGGAGACATGGGGAGCAGCAGATGTTAGGCAGCAAATTTATAATAAATACATGAAACATTAATAAATGTGTAATTGCAAATTGTGAGAAATACTGTTAAGGAAAAAGCAGGATGCAAAATCAGAGAGGAGTGGTATGTATTTTAGGTGGTATGTCCCATAGACCAGAATTTAAATCCCTTCTCTCCCATATGGAATAATTCCACACAATTAATGTAGATACTCTCCTGTTAAGGAGCTGGAACTTAACTTCCCATTCGCTGAGCATGGGCTCTACTTAGTGACTTGCTTCCAAAGAGTAGAGCCTGGAAGTGCAGGGGACAGGTAGGGGGTTGGAGGGTGGTGGAAGGAAGCAGAACTTTACAGTGAAGAAACCCAGCAAACATTACCAAGGCCAGATGATCAAGGTTAACAGCATCAGTGATAAACTGTGTGGATATTATATACCTTGGATATGACACAAGGAGAAGGGCACTTCACCTCTGTGAATCCAGCCTAACCAGGAATAAAACGTCAGAAAAAGCAAAACAGAACAAAACAAAAAACAACTGGATGTAGGAGCATCCTACAAAATACCTGGCTAGTACTTCTAACACCATCAAGGCCAGGAAGCACAGGGAAAGTTGGAAGAACTCTAAGGGACCTGAGGAGCCTAAGGAGACACGACAACTAAACCTTATGTGCTGTCCCAGATGGCATCCTGGAGCAGAAGGACGGGTGGGGGAAAACTCAAGAAATCTAAACGGAGTGTAGCATTTAGTGAACAATAGTGGTCCCTTCGTTGTGACAGATCCGCCACAGTAATGTGTTAGTAAGAAGGACCCCCCGCCCCCGTTTGGGGAGAGGCATTTGGGAGCTGTACTATCTTTTCAACTCCTCTGTAAAGCTAACGCTGTTCTACAGTTAAAACTTGATGAAGCTACGTCCCTGCCCTCCTGCTCCCTGACCATAGGAGTTGGGCGAGTGACTTCACCCCTCTGGGCTCAGTCCAGCAGCAGAATGGGGGTGACTGCACCTTCACTGCAGGATTGAGAAGAGGCTTCAGTGCAACAGCGTGTGGCAGCTTTGGCGACAGTGTGCTCAGCGTGCAGGTTCCCCTCCTGCTCCTTCGGCTGCTGGCAGAGGGGCTCTCCAGAGGCTTTCCAGGGGCTGCTGCCCCTGCCGCGCCTTGGTATCAGACTTCCGTGCGGAAAACTTCTCCCTCACCTTTCCTGACAGCTTGCTCGGAGGGACTAAGACTGCATTTTTATTTTCATATTTCACTTGATTTTTTTTTCCCCCTTGAATTTGGTGTTTCTCTTCAGGAATCAGCATATGATTCAAACTGCCAGTTCTAAATTTAGTACTGCCTGCGATACGGAGAATGCATTTAGTGCTGCCTGGGATATGTATTTGGAAATAATGGTTTTATTTATCCACATCCAGTAATTCTGACTGCCTGCTGGGTTCTTTCAGGAAAGAGTTTGTCATCTCCTTTCCTCCTAATGATGAAATGTTGCCTGGTCAGGTCCCAGAGGCCTAGGCCGAGCCAGAGGCTGGTGACTCGAGTCTCTGTTTAATTAAACAATATCATCCCCAGGATTCTGCAGTCATGGGTTCTCTCCAAGGCTTCTGCTTAGAAGGAATTTGGAAGCAAGGTCTAGAAAGGACTTAAGGGCTCTTTGGAGCCTGGAGGCTTATTTCTGGGTACCAGCATGATAAGATTTGCCTCCTTTTCAGAGAATTGCCCCTTCAGGGCTGGACTGTATGAAAGGAGGAGGCAGTCGCATGGGTATGGAGCACGGTACCGGGCTTCGGATGCTGAGGCTGTAGAGGCAAATCACATACAGCCCCTGCCCCCTGAGAGCTAGAGTTCATTCAGTGATTCAAACAAATGTATTGAGTCTCTACCAGGTAGAGACACCATGCCAATCAGTAGGGTTACATTAGTGACTGTCACCAAAGTTTCAGTCCCCAGAAGCTGGAGTTCTTATACATGTGGTTTGTGTGGCTCCGACATAAAGCGGGAGATAAGGGGTGATGTGTAATAAGTTAGGGAGAGGCAGTGTGTGTTCATTTCCTAGGATGCAGTAATAAAGTACCACAATCCAAGGGGCTTACAACAGAAATACATTCTCACAGTTCTGTCTGAAAAGGCGTCAGCAGGGCCATGCTCCCTCTGGAGGCTCTAGGAGAGAATCCATCCTTGCTCCTCTGTCTTTGGACGGCCACAGGTATTCACCCATTGACTTGTGGCTGCAGGACTCCATTGTCTGCTTCTGTCTTCCCACTGCCTTTTCCTGTGTGTCTGTGTCTCCCATCTTACAAGGACCCTTGTCATTGGATTTAGGGCCCACCTGGATAATCCCAGATGATCTCATCTCAAGGCTCTTAGCTTAGTTACACAGGTCTATCTGCCAAGACTCTAGAGGAGAGAGCATCCTTCCTTCTACCAGCTTCTGATAGCTGCTACCTTTCCTTGACTTGTGGCCACATCACCCTACTCTTTGCCTCCAAGGTCACATTGCCTCCTCGTCTTTTCTGTGTCAGGAGTCCCTCTGCCTTTCTCTTAAGAGGACATTTGTGATGGTGCCGAGGTTCATGCAGATAATCCAGGACAATTTTTTCATCTCAAGATCCTTAACTAATTCACATCTGTAAAGACCCTGTTTGGAAAAAGGTTCACAGGTTCTAGGGGGTTAAGATACGAATATATCTTTTGGAGGGCTACTGTGTCACCTCCTACACAGTGCAAAAGTATATAGCCTTTGAATGTTCACCCATTGAGGTTGGTTGAATTCCCCTTTTCCACTCGAGGACATTAAGGTTCAGAGAAATTAAGTGTTTTACCCAAAGACATTCAAAACGGAAGTAGCAGAATCAGGGATGAGACCAGGAGTTGTCTGCCTTTGAAGCCCATTCTTTTCCTCCTGTGGCTCCTGACCAGCTAGATTTTGAGGCATCTGTCCTTTGGTTTAAGACACAAGTGGCCATGGGAAACCACACTTGGCTTTACCAGCATTAAGATCTGGTGGGAGCTAGTCCGAGGCCCCTGGTAGCTGAGAGCAGGCTGCGGTGGAGATGGACGGGAAGTTTGGGGGAGGGCTGGGGTGGGGGCTGAGGGCTGCAGGCTGCTAATGAAGGAAGGGGGTCTAGAACCAGGTGTGGGGCCAGGGTACCTTCTAAATAAGGGAAATAGTCCCTAGAGGAGAGGTGGGCAATGCTTTGCCATCTCCGAGTTTTGTACCATGCCTTCTCCGGTTCTTTGATGCGTGAGGGACTTCTGTGCTCGCCTGCAGCTGAGAATCTGTAGGGAAGGGCTCTGTGGTTTGGGTTGGCCATGCCCCCAGCATTCCCTGAGACCTCTCTGAGTGAGGCCCTGGGAACTCTGAGATGAATACCTTGTGGTCCTTTCACTGGTGGCAGAGTGACAAAGGAGAAAAACATGGAGAGTCAAATCCCGCTCTGCCTCTCTCACTGTGTGACCTCGGTCGGACGAGATATACTTTACCTTTCCAAGCATGTGTTTCCTTATCTGGAAAAAAATAAAGAATTTTTTTGTTTTTGAGATTTAAAGGGGATAAAAATGAGAAGTGTACTGGCACAGCCCAGAATATAGTAGAGTCCATAAATGTTACTTCCATTGCATCAAAAAAGCTCACTTCTGGGCCAGAGCAGTGGTTCACAAACTGTAAGCTCTGGCACTTAGAATCTAGAGAATAGAATAACATCCCCAAATAGCTATATATACCTATAAGCAGCATTGTTTCATATATATAATATATATATTATATATATATAATATATATATATATATTTGTGTGGTATTGTGCTGTTTTTTTTATTGTGTTTTCAATGGAGAAATCCTCTGTTTACAAAATAGCTCTTGAAAAATACAAGTACAGATACTATAAAACAAAGCAAACTCCAGTCATGAGACACTACATACATCATGCGAAAGGGATCATTATATATATATATATATATAGGGAGAGAGAGAGAGAGACAGAAAGAGAGAGAGATGCTATCATATTGACTCAGATACAGTTACATTTAAAAGCTTTACTGAATTCATAGTAACTTTTTATTATTACATGTTGCTTTGATCAGTGTGCATGGAAAGGTTCTGAAGTTCTCTGATATGGAAAAGGAGTCTTCATACTCAAATATGTTGGCCAGCACTGCAGTAGCATGGGAGACAGAGGTATAAACTGACCAATCAGATGGCGCATGAGCATTGCTCTTACAGAGCGAAGTCTGGGTTCTACAGAAGCACAGAGGAAAGCTAGACAAGCTGCCTGGAGAGATCTGGGGAGGAGGAGGGGATATTTAGGCTAGGCCTTCGAAGATGAGTCGGAGTTTGCCTCATTTGGGGAGCAAGCTCTGCAGGCAGGGAGAAGAGCAGGTTAAAAGGCACAAAGTCCGGGTGCTGAGGACTGAGGTTTGGGGGAGAGAAGGGGAAAGGCCAGACAAGGAGGTGGGAGCTGGGTCAGGGCCAGGCCTGAACGCTGTGCTAGGGGAAGATCACCATAGGCAGGGGAACCACAGGAGGGTTTGCACAGTGTTAGATTGGCCTTCTAGAAAGATCACTGCCCTGATGGGAAGTGGAGCTCAGGATGCCTGTGAGTAGGAGGGATGTTGGGGAGAAGGCGCGGAGCTCACAGCAGAGTGGGAAAGCACAACGTTTCAGAGCGTGCAGCCTGGGCCTAAATCTTCGCCCTGCCCCCTGTCAGCTGAGTGATCCAAGTACTTGTCTCCCTGTCCCTCAGTCTCCTTTCCGTACGGTGGACATAATGTGTCTGCCTCAGAGGACTCTTGGGAGGATTAAATGAGCAAATGCACTTCATGGGATAGTCGGTCTTAAAAAGGAAGGCCACTCAGACGCACGCCACAACATGGATGTACCTCGAGGGCATCATGCTCAGCGACAGAAGCCAGTCACCAAGGGCAAACGCTGTGTGACTCCACTCACAGCAGCTACTGAGAGTAGTCACACTCAGAGAGATAGAAAGTAGAAGAGCAGGTGGCAGGGGCTCAGGAGGGGGAGAAATAGGAAGCTACTATCTCACAGGTATAGAGTTTCATTATGTGAAGACGCAAAGATGCGGTGACAGTTGCACACAGTGTGAGTGTAGCTCACACCACTGAGCTGTGTGCACCTAAACATGGTTAAAAGCACAAACTTTATGTCAGGTATGTCTTAGTACAATTTTTTTAAAAAGAAAAGTTAAAAATGCATTTCAAATGATGTTAGTATTATTGTGCTAGGTAAGTGATGATGAGGGTCGGCAAAAATGAGGATGGAGAAGAGGAAATATCATCTCCATCTTTTCAGGCAGATCCCACAGGGCTGGGTGACCCGGAGCTATGGGTATAAAGCTGAAGCACAGCAGCTACCAGGACTCCACAGAGCCAGGGCCAGGCCACACACCTCCATCAGAGCCTCTCTGAGGACCCATGAATTTCTGCGGCTTGTCCTGCAGGGGCAGAGGGCCAGAGCCAGCTGGTGCTGAGTCACCCCCTGGGCCTGGTGCTGCCAAAGGCCCATCCCTGTACCCATCTCCCAGACGACAGCAGCTGCCACGTCCCAGGCTTGGGTGCTCAGGGCTCTGCGAAGGAATAGCCTCTGTCCCCCAGAATCATACCACAGCAATCTTACCACGATGGCCTTCCTCCCTCCCGTGGGATCTGAAAGCCTAGGGAACGATCCCACCAGAAACCTGAGAGAAGAGGCTGAAGGGCGCCTCCCATTGATCATTCCAGTTCAAGCATGGCATTTCCATGCCTATGTTTTATGGAAACCTCACAGAAACCAAGATGGGGAGGTTTGTGCCACCTCAGCCCAGCCCCGTAGGAGAGGGCCAAGCTGACAGCGAAAGGCCTGAGGTGTCCCCACAGTGGAATTGGGGAGCCTTTTGGGCCTTTTTAGAAGAGGCAGTTGGTGTGGCCGTGAAGCTTCCAGGCTTCAGCCATGCCACTAACTGCTTATGTGACAGTGAACAAACTAACCTTTCTGAGTTTCAGTTTCCTTGATGGGAAAGGGGAGATAGCTATCTCATGGGATTTCTGTGAAATATAATTGAGATACCTACATAGAGCATGGTACATTATAAGTGCTTAATAAACATGTTTTCTTTCTGTGCTGTAAAATTTCATACTTTTTTTTTCTCATAACCACCCTGAAAGGAAGAATTTCTTTGTTTGCTTTTTTTTTTGTTGTTTTATAGGTAAGGAAATTAGAACTCTTAGAGATTAAGAAACTTGGCCTAAATCCCCACAGGTAGTGGATGGTAGCTCTGGATCCCTCTAAGCCTTTGTCCTTCCACTGGGAGGCTGTGCTTCCTGTGTCTCACTGAGTCCTGGACACAGATTTCACACATGAGACCACTTCTAGAGCAGTACTTGGGTAGAGTGGACACCCAGAAAGCTATAACCATACAGTGTTCAGATACAATAATGGGAAAGTGTGTGCCTGGTCACAGGAGTATGGCTCTCCTAGGCCTTCTTTCCATCTAAAAGAAGGAGAAAAATAAATACACACACACACACACACACACACACCCCTAATTTGCTTCTACCTGGAGTACTGGCTGATGGTGATCATAAGCTGTAGCAGCTACTATAAACATGCAGGTAACTCTTTTTTGGCGGGGAGGAAGAGGTGCACAGCAACACCAGCAGCAGGAGAGAGGGACCCCTGGTCTTTCAGTAGACACAGAAGACAATGCACCTGTCCTGACAGGCTTCTTGAGGAAAAGGAGTACTTTTCCTGGTCCTTGAAGGACCACCTTTTGGTGTATAATGGGTAAGGCCATTTCTCTATTTGAGATTTCATCTGAGTGATGATATCATTTTCTTGTCACCACATTCCAGGCCATTATCGGAGGAGGAAGTAGAACCCCCACCCAGACCCGAGCTCAGAAATGAAAGGATTGGCCTAGGCAGAAGGCAGGGTTGATGTTGGATCTCCTGACTTGGATAACAAGTGCAGCAAAGCTCTGTAGGACAGATTTCCCAACCAGGGAATGAAGACCATGAGGCGCCGACGGTGCATAGCCAGGCATAGGCTGCTGGCAGGCGCCAGTCTTTGGACCACCCAGTCACCTCCCCCTTCAGCCAGTGTGTCAAGCATTGTCATATCTCACATGTGCCTTAACATGTCAGGAAGTACTGCTCTGGGAGGCTGTGCCTTTGAGAGAATAAGCAAGATAGTGACCAAGGGGATACTGCTGCTGGAAATTCAAAGGACAGGAAGCAAAAGCTGCTGCAGATGTATGTCCCAGCCCCTTGGAGAGAGACAGGAGATGTTAGAGTCAGAAACCTCATCTTGGCAGCCCTGCCTGCCTGCCTGGAGATATGTTTTGGATACTGGGATTCTTTCTTTTTAGTGCCCTAGCATTTAGTAAACTTCCATGTGCAAATCCTGCCCTACCTCTGCTGCATTAATGGGAAAGAGGTTCCTCCATCCTTGGGCTAAGGTTGTTCAGAGGAAGAATTCTCCTGCTTCCCGGAGACCGTGGTGAGAGGCCAAGACAGCCTGAGGAAGCAGAAGAAAGGCTGCTTGAGAACACAGTCTACCTGCTTCCCACCAGGAGCCAAATGGAAATAGTCTCCAGCCTGGACTTGCCTTCGGGAGGAAGTCCACTCGCGGATTAACAAAAATCCGTGTCTTCCCCAACACTCAGAGCTCAGGCTGAGAAGCCGTAAGACACTCAGGTATTTGTGCAGATCCAAATCCCAAATCAGATACAGATCCCAGGGAAGAATGGAGATCCTAAAAACCATGTTTTGCAAAAGCAGGTTGTCTTGCTTGAATGAGCAAACCTATTCATACCCCCAGTCCTTGTTGGCACTAACTGCATCCCCGTGGAGAAGGAGAGCTCAGCAATCAGCAAGACTGTTGGCGAGGAATTCCTGTCCCAGCATTCTTCAGAGAAATTCTACTTCCTCAAACCCTGTGAGAAATTGGTAAAGCATAAGCTTTGGGGTCTCCGTTACCAAGTGACTCAACTCTCTGAACCTCAGTTCCTTATCTGTAGGCAAACATCAAAATAGCAAAACCTACCTCTCAGGTCTTTTGGAGGATTACATGAAGTAAGCTAGATGAAAACACCCGGTCTCATGTGTCGTCATGTATTAGTTAAGGTTCTCAAAAAAACCCCAGAACCAACAGGATCTATCGGTCGACCGATCTATCTAGATTTATTTTAAAGAATTGTCTCATATGGTCGTGGGGGCTGCCAAGTCTGAAATCCTTGGGATAAGCCAGCAGGCTGGAGATTAAGTGAGAGTTGATGTTGCAGTGCTGAATCCAAAGGCTAGAAACTCAGGCAGGATTTCTCTGTTGCAACCTTGAGGCAAGATTCCTTCTTCAGTTAACAGCCTTTGCTCTTAAGGCCTTCAGCTGATTGGATGAGGCCCACCACAATTGATTGTAAATGTTAATCACATCTCAAAAAAAAAAAAAAAAAAAAAAAAAACCTTTACAGCAACATCTAGCATCTAGACTGGTGTCCAGAAACAACTGGTCGCCAAAAGCTGGCCAGGGTGGCACAGAGTTAACTATTAGACCACAAAAAGGCTAGGGTTCTCAACAGACATTCCCTTGCCTCTCTTTCTTCTTTTCAAAGTCACTGCTGAGGTCTGAAGAGGCTTCACTCAGTGACATCTCTGGTGTGTGGGCCTGGAAACTATTAGAATCTGGGCAGTGAGACCTGTGTGTCCCTCCTGTCGCTCTGAGATCTGTTTCTGCTGACTTCACACCCTAGGGAATCAGTGTCCCTACTCCTGAGTCAAGCCCTGGAGGAGGCTTTGTGGTTTTCCGTTGAAGTCTGCATTCGGAGCCATACCAGTTTCCCTCTGTGTTCTGTCCAGGTTGTTTCTGATCCGCTTCTCCAGTACCTGCAGTGTGGCGTTCATTATTTTTGTTTCTGGGGTTGGATCAGAAGACCGGGGCAAGACGGTTTGACCCTCCTGGGCAGCCTTTCTGGCGCAGGGCTAGCTAGCAGTGACTAGGAGACTGCAAGGAAACACTTGGTGGGCGAGTAAGAGTTAACTCCCTGCCTAGAATGTTTCAGGTGGCATCATGCCTGGAAGGAGAGAGCTGGACTCCGTTCCATCACAGAGATTTATACTCCGCAGGTGATCCAAAGTGCTTCTCCGTTTAATGGAATGTGGAATTGCTTTTGCCAAAGAATCCCTGGATGGGTCCTCTATGGCAGCATAAGGTTAGGGAAAAGGCGCTGGACCCGGACTTAGACCTGGACCCGGCTTTGCCCCTACCTCCCCTTGTGATTGTGGACAAGTCACTTCCTGAATTTAGGCCTCAGCTTCCACTTTCACAAAATTCTGGAAACAACACTCCATTTCTACCTTAGCTTTGCACAGGTACCACCTTACAGCTTTTATTTTATTTAAGATTTTATTTGTTTTAGAGAGTGTGTGTGAGAGCAGGGACAGAGGGAGAGGGAGAAAATTTTAAGCAGACTGCACTGACTGTGGGGTCTGATGTGGGGCTCAACCTCAGGACCCTGAGATCATGACCTGAGCCTAAACCAAGAGTCGGACACTTAAAGCCACTGAGCCACCCAGGTGCCCCTACCTTGTAGCTTTTAGTGCACCTCCACAATTAGTCATCTCTGTTCCTCATACCACCCTTATGAGGTGGGCAGGATATAGGTATGGAAATGGACTGTTCCCATCCTCCAGACAAGGTCCAAAGAGATTAAATGACTTGCCTAAGCCCACACAGACGGGAGATGATCTAGGAGAATTGAACCCAGCTTGTTTGGGGGCATCCTTCTGAATATGGCCACGTCTGTAGAACTGTAAAGAAGGGCGCACACGGAGCAGCCAGCCAGTGAGGGGGACCCAGTGGGAAGGGCAGCAACCCCAGAGCGGGGTGATACTGCTCCCAAAGCACCCAAGGGTTTGGAGGCACAAGCTAGTCTCCGCGGACTCCCATAGACTGAAGGAGGGTTAGTCTCCTGCTACTCAAATTAAAATGTTTTCTTGTGCTATTGATTCAATTCCGAAAACATTTATTGAAGCTTTATCACAGACCAGGCGCTCTACTGGGAGGGGGGCGCAGAGTAAGTAAGCAGAAGTATAATGCAAAGTCGACCGTCGACTTCTGCAAGCAGAAGTATAATGAAAAGTTTTATATTTGAAATGCAAACAGAGGGCTTTGGATCCGCACTGGAAGGTGTGTGCGATTGAGTCATCCCGGGGAGATGAAGGCAAATACAGCTGAGCCCTGAAGGATGAAGCCGGATTTGGCCATCAGGAGACAGAAGGAGGAAAGGGGTCGCTGCCCTGCCCTTCCTTGGTCGGTGGCGCCCGCTGCAGCCACCCCTGCGGCCGTGCGACGGGAAGCCAGCTGCCACAGCCTGCTCGCCCTAGGACCTGGCCAGCCCCAGCCTGGCCCCTGAGGAGCCTCTGCCCTTGCTCAGGTTTGATGCAGTGCCTGAAGCAGACAGTGCAGAGCAAGAGGGATGGTGCAGCTCTCGGCAGAGTGCACAGTGGGAGGGGAGGCAGGGCCCCCCCCCCGGCAGGGGGATGGGCGGCTGGGAAGGAGGTGCCTTTTTTAGTGATTGGGCCTACCCCTTCCAAGGGCCTGGGAGGCTGAGCTGTTGCTGTGCATGTGTGATGTTAGACTCAGAGTGTTTTGTGTCTTTATTTTAAAACTGGCTTCTCAGTCTCCTGTGCAATTTTCTGTCATCTCGTTGCCATGGAGAAGTCGGCTGGGGCTGGAAGCTCCTGTCCCTCTCTGTGTCAGCATTTTGGGACCTGCCAGCTGCCTCCCGCCCTCTACAGATGGAGGGGGGCGCAGGACCCCACTTGGGGGTTGGACCCTCTCTCTGCCGGGAGTGGTGCTGCATCTCGATTCCCCTTGGGGTAGGAGTTTCATTCATCTGCGTCCTGACTCAGCAGCTCTGTAGTGACTGTCCCTGCGGGCCAGGCCCAAAGGTGACTGTGGCCGGGGGCACACACATATTCAGGCACCACTCTGCCAACCAGTTCTTTCGCATCATCCCTTTCTTGTCCTGACCCTCAACCTCATTCTTCTGTAGAATTAAAGGACTGTGTTTGCTTCTCCTCCAACCTTTATAACTGCTCATTTAGAATCTCCCTGGAAGTTTCTTATGAGTCTCTGTGCTTCTGGATCCCATTTCCTCTCTGTGGCTCCAGCACCTGGCTCAGGATCTCCGGCAAAAGAAGGGCTCCCCCAGGAAGTATCTGTCCAATGGAATCCTTTCTCAGACTCTCTGGGTGTCTGTCTGTCTTGCCTTTCTTCCTCTCTTCCGAGCCCAGAGGCAGCGTGGGTGGCAGCCTGAGCCAGTGGGAAAGGATGGACTTTGGAACCAGAGAAGTCTGCACTTGAGTTTTGGCACCACCTTTTTCTAGCTGTATGATTTCAAGCAAGTGGCTTTTTCACTTGGAGCCGTAGGCAAACCTAATACTTTCCTTTAAACCTGCATCGCCTGTCAATCGGTAATTGAGTTTGGACATTTTAAAAAATGGCATAGGAAGTTCTGGTGGCCCTTTACCCCTACCGGATGCTCTCCTTGCACACCCATGGGGGACCCAGTGAGTAAAGGGTCCCTGCAGGAGGCCTCAGAGCTGTGTTCTGGCTGTGACCCTGAGGTATGACTTGACTGTTCAAATCTCTTTCCTTCCCAAGGCCTGTTTTCCTATTTGAAAAATTAGGGCATTAGATTACATGATCTTGAAGAGTTCTTTTCACCCTAAAAACCTGAAGATTCAACTTTAAAAGAAAAACCTTGCCACAGCTGGTATGACCATCAGTACCAGTGCCCCTCGGGTGCAGGCTGGCCTCAGCATGACCCCTTCAGCCAGCCTCTCCAGCTACTCTCCCAGGAAGCCCTGGCGTTGGATGCGGAAATCTCTTTTGGATATAAAAGCCCTCTTGAATGCATCATCTCTATCCCACCCCAATCTAGAGGCTAGGCTTGGCTTGCGTCCCAGAACAGTGGAGAACTGCTGAAAGGAGGGTTTTTTTTCCTTCTTCCCCAGTGTTGCTTTTTCCTCAGGACCTGTTGCCTTTCTGAGGCTCTAGCTAGTGAGGATTGTATTTCCTGAGCTACCTGCAAGCCAGGGCTCTGTGCCAGAGGAGTAGAGACACAGGAGGCATCCCTCCACACCCCACCCCGCCCCCGCAGTGTTATGCACAGGCGAAACAAAGCAGAGCCTTCCAGTTCCTGAGAGGCTTGTCCAGCGAGTTTACGTGGTCCTGGCCCCTCTGCCTTGGGCAGACTCTTCCCTTGCAGTGCCCAGTGTCCTTTTCCATAGCATTGAGAGGGTTGGGCCAGGGATCTCAAAGTTCCCTTCCTGCTCTGGCACTTCTGTTCTAAGTGCTATAGCTCAGTGAAGGGGCACTTGTGGTAGGCCTTCTAGTAGAGGGACTTGAGCCAAGCCTTGAAGGCCAGACAAGGATTTGGACTGGCCCAGAAGAAATGGATGAGGGCCTTCCTGACTAGAAGAAATGGAAGGAACATGTATGAGCACGGTCAGAGGCTATAGAGCACAGGTGCGGGTGGGAAGCCCTCCAATCAAAACAGAGGGTTCATGCAGGTCATGAGGAGCAAGAGCGATCTTGGACGAGCTAGCTCTTGCCATCCCTCTGAGGGCCGTCATTCCCAGGGGCACAGGGTAGCAGTGGTACCTAAGGACAGAGAAGCAAACAAGGTGGGATACCTCCCTATCTGAGGGCCCCAGTCTGATGCTTCTCATGACAGAATGGCCTGCACCCAGAAGGCACAAGGGTCAGAGCTAGGAGAGGACACCCCCTCCAGGTCCTTTCCTTCTCACTTCAGCTAGCAGGTTCTTGGTTGGTAGGATCAGGGCAGAGTGTGGAAGAGTAAGTCTTCCCAGGATAGCTGCCCTTCTGCATGGTTTGTTCCTACCCATATGTTTTCTTGAAGTCCAGGTGACAAGAGGGGTATTGTGACTATGTCCTTGGGACTGGATTCTAGATCCATCTACGAGGCTTATGAATCAGAGTCTCACATCCTAGACCTAGCCGTGACGTCCATCCCCCCAGTCCTCTGGCTGAGGCTGACTCCCGTCACCCCTCTGTACCCGCAGCTTCACAGATGCCAGGTCCTCTCAGTGCTGCATCCTTGCTTTCTCTCCTGCCATCTGCCTTCTGCATCCCACCGCTTCTGAGACTGTGGGGTTCGCTCATCCTCTTTCTCGTGGACTTTACCTCTTTCTCCGAGCAGATCTTCCTGTAGCCCCTCCTCCACATTCAGCCAAAGTGCTCCCTAAATGTAATCCGCCGTGACGACAACGACAATGATGATGACTGTTATTATCCAGATTTTGCTTCTGAAGCACAGCTCTAATTCTGCTCCTCCCTTGCTCAAGTCTTAGTGGCTTCCAATGGCTGCTGGATAAAGTCCAAAATCTTTAGTCAGGCGTTTTGAGGATTATATTTCCTGAGCCATCTGCAGTGATATGCCCCCTACCTGTCATTCCAAATTTATTTCTTTCTACTGCCTTTTGCACTGCCTCTCCTTCCACCAAACCGAGCTACCACCATTAGCTCTATAAGCTCCATCTACCTTCCCAGCAAAGCCTTTGTTCACACTGTTCTTCCTGCTTGGAAGGCCCTTCCTCCTCCTCCTCCCTTAACTTTTATTTTTCTGTTGGGAAGTCTCCTCTGGTCACCTAGACTATATATTCCTTAATGGTTCATTCTGTGTCCCTGATGGCATCTACCAAGATAAACTCAATAATTTGTGGGTGTGGGGGGGGGGGGGGGGGGGAGTGACTAGAAGGATCCTGCTTTTGACCAAACTTGAAATTAGGGTCATTGGAATTAGGGGAAGCTTAGTCATCAAGGCCTGTCCAGCAAGGCCTCAATGTCTATGAAATTCGTTGAAGCGATCTGGAAGTTACCTAGTGTCCGTGGGCACATATGCAGTCAACGAGCTCCACATGCTCATGTCTTTTCTATGCTGCGTACAAGCAAATTGGCAGGAAAGGGTAGAAACCTAGGGGAGCCATACTAACTATGGAGTTGGCTCTTGCTGTAGGTCAGGATAGGGATCAACCTTCCAAGGTGTAGGGGCCTATATGATCCTAAGAATATATCCTGGAGGCTATGTATCCTGGAGGGGCTGTTGGGGGTCCTTCAGCAGGAAGGTGAGGGATCTGAGAGCAGGAATCTTAAGGTAATTATTGTAGGACATTCAGATCCCAAGGGGATCCAGTCAGACATCAACAGGGGTTCAGGCCCTTAGGTGGTGAGATGGCAACAGAGTGTAGGCAGAGTGTCAGGGTCTTGACCATCCAGCCAGAATTAACTCAGACCCTCTAGCCTCAGAAACTTTCAATTTAGGGGACACTAGTCCTTTGGCTGGGCATTCCCAATGGGGATCCTCAGGAAGGCTGTCAGAGGGAAATGGGCTCCCTTTCTGGTCAGGATTGACCTGGAAATAGGCATGCCTTTAATTTGGAGACACGTTCTTCTGGTCTTCAGCTCCTATAGGCAGGCAGAACTGGGGGAGGCAATGGCTGACATTTTGCCAGGCCTGAAGGTGAGTCCTGTCTCTCCACTTGGTTCACAGTCAAGCTCACCAGGCCCTTGCCTCCATTTCAAGCTCAGGCCATGATCTAGCCACCTCTGGGCCACTGGTGGGAAAAGTCAATCTCAGGCTGATACTCACTGCCTGTAAATGGCGTGGAATTAGACTAATCAGTGACTCTTAATTCCCCAACAAATGCAAGTGCTGTGCTAATTGCCAGGGTCCACGCAGGCAGATCCCTGGCTGGCAGCATCAAACAAGAGAAGTGGTAATTTGGGGGCTGGAGTGGGGGAGGGCCTGCTTTGTTGGCTGAGCCAGTTAAAAACCGTATTACCCCGAGTGAGCCATAGTGTAGAGAGCCGGGGTCTGGCCTCCCCATCAGCCAACAGCCACTTGAGTGGCCCACAAGTATGTTTGCAAAAGCTGAATCTCAACACCAGTGGAGCAGTTGCTTGTCCATTAATGGGATTTTCTTTTCCTTTGGTTCATCAAGGAAGATTCCACCAGCAGCCTGGCATGGCACTGCCAGGGCAGCTCATGGGGGATAAAGCATCCCGAACCTTGGTGTGCTGTTACTATGGCAACATGGCATTCCAGACTCTCCAGGCAACCTTACTGGCATCTGCTGCTGTGAAATTTTCAGATGGAGAAGGGCCACTGCTCTTTCTCCAGTAGAGACAGAGCAAATTGTGAAGACAGGGAGCCTTGCACCAAGGACCAGGTCTTAAAGGAAAATGCTGTTCCATCGGTATGGAGGCTTCTTGATGAAATGGTATTTAAGCAGTTAAAGCTCTCTGTCCTAGTCTATCAGGGAGAGCCGCAGGGTCAGGAGAGACCTCCTGGAGGAAAAAAGTAAGAGGAGATGGGGAAGAGTAAAGGGGAACAGTATGAACAAAAGCCCAGCTGGGAAAGCAGATGGAGTGAGTAGATGGGATGGGCCGTTTGGTTTGGTGGGAGAAAAGACATTGGTGGAGGTGGACACGTGTCAGCCTTGCCTCTCTGAACTTGCTGCTCTGAGCCCGAAGCAAAGGCCTGACCGTGGCCTCACTCCACCTATTCAGTGGGTGGAGGACACTCTGCCTTCCTTTCCCAAGATCTCTGCACCTCACACCTCACTTCGGGTGGGCATTTCTTTTTCTCTGTTTTGGCTCACAAGTATTTGCCTTATCTCTTGTACCCACTAGAATCATTGAGCCTCTCCAGAAAAGAAGATGCTTGCCTAAGGTATCCAAAATACGGAGGTCACAGAACATAGGGGTTAAGAACTTAGGATCTGGAGGTCGACTGACCTGGCTCCACCATTCAGTTTTCAGGTGAGCCTGACCCTAACCTTCAGGGCTGAATAGGAATTCTGAACATTCCTGCCCACTGGGGTGTGAAGTGAGAGAGTGGAAGTAGTAGCACAGCACTCCCAGAATGTAGGGGGAGCTCAGGAAATGCTAGTTGTTAAGAGATTGGGAATTCCTTAAAAGAAGGGGACTATCTTATTCATCTTTGCTCATTCCTCCTTCTCTTTCCTCATATACATGAACACCCAGGTAGTACTTTACCTGGAATTGGTAGTAGAAGGATGTCTGTTGATTGGATGAATGCTCGGAACAAAGAACTGTCCACATTGATGGGCTGTACACTCCTGTCAAGTGTGTTGAGCTTTGGCGCTGTTTGGTCTCATAGGACTGGGGTCAGACAGGCCCAGCATCCTGTGCAGCTCAGCCTGCAGAATGAAGTGACTTGCCCATTCACGTCTCATATTCAGCTCCCTGTGGCCTGAAACTTTTACTTCCCAGGATTGTTGGTTTCTTGAAGGACAGGAATAGAGTCCTTCAACCTTTGGGCACAATATATGTGGTAACTAATATATAGCTTTATAATATACAAATGTCTGCATTCCCTCTCACACAAACCTTACTATAGCATGGAACTGTCAGGAGTACCACACCCCCATTCAGGGAGGAAGCTGCTGAGGCTCAGTACCGGGGAGTGGGTAGTCCAGAGACACACAGCAGGAAGAGCTGGACCAGGAGCCTGGTCCCGTCCTCTGACTTCAGCTCTGGTGATCCACCAAGGAAAGTTCTTTGGGCCCATATTTCTTCTATGGGACTGAGAGTACTGGGGCGTGATCCCAGCGAAGTAAGGAGCTCTGAGCCTGGAGTCAAAATGCCATGATTTAGGTCACATGACCCATCACTTAGAAGGATGCAGTTGCTAAGTGAGCTGCCTCTCTTCTAGACATGCTTGCTCTCTGATCTTCCTGCCTTGGGTTTATAGTGGTGCTTTGAGAAGTCTGAAACTCTCTAGGGAGGGGGCATTGTTTTCAGCAAATGACGTCTCCATGAGCCACTTCGAGCCCAGCAAGGCGACAGCCTTAGCACATCTAAATGTGTCTGAAATGACAGCCAGGGCATGTTGGGAGGTACGCTCCATTGTCCTGAAGCATTAGCCATCAGAGCTGGAGATTAGTGAAGCTAGTGCCTTGGGTTTATAGGTATGGAAACAGAGGACCTGGGAGGGGCAGTGGCTCACCCAAGCCCACGTGCTGAGTTAGTGGCAGAGCTGGCCCTGCAGTCCTCCAGTAGGCCCATGCTGCCCCCTCCCAGCAGAGCCTGACAGTTGCCCTTGCTCTGAGTGCCTCGTCTGAACTCATTTTAAAGCATCAGATGGGGCAGCCCGGGTGGCTCAGTGGTTTAGCGCTGCCTTCAGTCCAGGGCATGATCCTGGAGACCCGGGATCGAATCCCATGTCGGGCTCCCTGCATTGGAGCCTGCTTCTCTTTCTCTCTTTCTGTCTCTCATGAATAAATAAAATAAAATTTTTTAAAAAATTATAAAGCACCAGGTGAAGACATAAGAGTTTTTGAAAGAACTTTGGATATCAGACAGTATTTTCAACATTTAAAAAAACCCTTTTATTATGAAAGTAATATATGACCAATGAAGAAAGTTTGGATAGTAGAGAAATATTCCACTTAGAAGATCACAAACTGAGTAATGCTCTTAAACCTCAGGAACACCCCTGTTGGGCAACGTGCTGTCTTTTAGATGAAGCTTTCAGGCCAGTGGCACCCCCCAGCCCTGTTACACTCTCCAGAAGTTTAACTGCAGAGAGTAGTAGACTAACATTTACAGAGGCCTCTAAGGACCTTAGTTCTGCGACCTGAGGTGGTTATATATTATACTAAAACCAATAGTAGTTGCAGTGGTGGTTAGTGTCTGAAGAGTCTCCTCCGGGTAACACACCACTTTGTTTGTTTGTTTGTTTGTTTGTGTGTTTAAGGTTGTTTATTTGAAAGAGAGAAAAAGAGCTCACGAGTAGGGGGAGGGGCACAGGGAGAGGGAAAAACAGACACCCCAACATGGGTCTTGATCCCCACAACCCCAAGATCATGACCTGAGCCAAAACCAAGAGTTGTACACTCAACCGACTGAGCCACCCAGGCGCCCCACGCCACTTCTTTATAGGTGCTCTCACTTGATTATTTGACCATTATAAGAATCCTGTAAGGTAGGGGAAAAGGTATTCCTTTCCCATTTTGCAAATGAGAAATTTGAGTCCCAGAGACATTAACTGGCCCAAGATTATGCATCTAGTAAGTAATAGAGCTACTGATTTAAGACGAATACCTGCATAAAGAAAGCAGAAGGCACCTAGTAAATATCTATGAATGAATGTTTGACTTCCCTTCTAGGGAAGATGCTAGAAATCACTGAGTCTAGGAGTTTTCAGACTGTGCTCTGGGAAGCTCTAGGATGCTGTGGAGCCCATGGTGGGTGGTGGGGGGCTGAGCACAAGGGGGCTCTGAGCACATCACCCCTGCTCCAACCACAACAGCTTCAAGTGTTACCTGTTCTATCCCCTGGGAAGTTGAAAACTGTTTAGCTGGTCTTACTCCTACATCAGTGGCTCTCAAACTCTGGCGTTCATCTAACGGCTGGTCTGACAGGGCACCAGAACTCTGGCTTTAACAAGTGCAGATCGTCACCGTCAGGCCATGGCTTGAGGAACAGTGGCCTACTGCCTGGTGCTGGGGAAAGTAAGACCCAGGAAGAAGCAGAGGTAGGCTCGGTCATGCAGCCCATAGGCACATAGGCCCTGCTAGGAGTCTAATCTTCCTGGACCTCAATCCACTGCCCTCCCCCTGTGCCGCCAAGGCAGCAGAGCCAGGAAACAAGTGACACCGTGGAGAATAGCAGAGTGGTTTCCATAGCAATGCTCAGTGGCTTGGGCCTGTCGGGACACCTCAATCACTGATCTGAGCTCTAAGCCACAACTTGTGTGAAGTGTTACCTACTTGTTCCATGCAAGGGGTTTTAGGGGATGGGAGCAGAGTAGGAATGGTACACTTTTATCATGTGCCCTGTGCTGGGGATAGTCCCAAATGTACTAACATCTGGAGCAAGAGAGACCAGACCAAGGAGGGCTGGGAACTGGATCCTGGGCAGCAGCTGGGGAGATGGGGGAGGAAACAAGTGTCAACCATGCGTGCATCACAGTGTGGACTCTGCTGAGCACGCTGCACATCATTCAGGGGTAAAGGAAGGGTGATTGTCATTTACAGATAAAGAAACCAAAGCTCAGAAATACACAGCCGGTAACAGGCAAGGTCAACTCCAAGCCCGTCTGGCTCCATAGCTGCTGAGGAACAACAGTTGTTTCCAAATTCCCTAGCCCATGGAATGAGAACCTGAGATGCATGCTGTCCAGCGGACTCTTCCTGCTTAGGGCAGGGGAACGTCTGCCTGCAGGGGACTGGCTGGGTGCTTGTTCAAAGAGCAAGGACAGGCTTGACCAGGCTGAGAGAGCCAAAGGCTGCATCTGACCAGTCACTAGCTATAACATGTCTCTTCTGCACAACTGAGGCTGCAGGCACTCTACAAACCACACGTGCCTTGGACACAGGCTGCCCTGACTGCCCCCTGCAGACCCCCTCAGCGTTCTGGTGCCCCCTGGGGTGGCCTAACCAGCTCTTTGACTGGGTTTCCCTCTCAAGGGAATGAGCTCCTCCTGGGGCAAGTGACACCTATTCATTCCTAAAACAAATATTTATTGAGCACCTTTCATATACCCATAACTATTCTCAGGGCTGGGGAAGCAGCATTTGAACAAAATGAAATTTTTGCTCTCATGAAGTTTTCCGTTCTAGTGGAGAGACAAGTAAATATGTGATGGGGCAGTGTGTGCTACGAAGGAAAATAAAGCAGTGTCAGGGGACAGCAGGACGGGGTTGAGTGGTCAGGAAAAGTGCTCTGAGAAAATGGCATTTAAACTGAGCCCCGAATGCAGGGGGGTAGGCCTCCATGTGGATTCCTGGAGAGGAGTGTCCCAGGCAGAGGGAGCAGCCGGTGTGAAGGCTGAAGCTGGAAGCCCGACTGGCCAGTTGGGAACAGCAAGGAGGCCACCGTGGCTCTCAGGAGGAATGAATGGGACAGGCGTGGCAGCGGTAGGCATCAGAGAGGTAGCTGGGGCCCAGCTGGTACGGAACCATATAGACCAAGGTCCAAACTTTGGATTTCCTTCTGAGCTGAGATGCCACTGGAAGATTCGCACTCTGGGGACACATGGCTGGCCTCCACCCTAGAGCTTCTAGCCCCCTGGGGGAACAGGGGAAGCTGTTCCTTGGGACCGAGCCCACGGGAGGCAGAGTAGTCCCAGCGAGGGAACAGTCACGTAGGCAGGGAGCCTGGCGGGCCTCCCCAGGCCTCCCCAGCTGCAGTGTGTGGTCTTCTCGGGCCCAGGGCCAGAGGGCCTCTCCGAGCCGCCTCCCTCACAGGCCCTCAGCCTGGGCGGCCTCACATTCCCTGGGAACACGTTTGTTGGGGAGAGTCTGGCGGCAGGGCTGCAGCATTTCTCGCGCGGTGCAGCCCCCCCACCAGGCTCTGGGATTGCTGCTCCTCCTGCTGACACCCGCCCCAGGGAGGTGTCCCCGGCCCCGCAGCCCTGGCCACCACTCACCAGGCTGAGGGGAGGGTGCTGCTTCCCTCCGGACCACGGGGAGAACTTGGGCTGGTGGGTTATAATTACCCAAAAGGGCAGTTTTGCTTTCAAGCATTTTATGTTTTTTTATAAAGTAGGGACATTCACAGAGGACGTTTGTATTTATCAGCCTGTGTAGTGTGCACGCGTCCCCGTCATGCACTCCCACTCAAGAAAATGCAAAAACAAGCTGGACTTCAGCGTGAGGAAGGCACCGAGTCAGGCGCCTTGGAGTCCGAGGCACGCCGATGCCTCCTGAGCTGCCCGCGGCTCACCTGAGAGCTCCGATGGTGTCATTCCCGCACTTGCCCTCTTCTCACTCAGTTCACAGTCCCCCGGGCTCACCAGAAGGGTCTTTGGGACGGGTGTTCATTCATTCATTCATTCATTCATTCGTTCATTCATGTCCAGAACAGAACTCTCGGGTTTTCTCGCCCAGCCCAGCCTCCCCCAGGCTCCTCAGCCTCATAAATGTTAGTGCTGCTGTAGTGAACCCCGCTTCCACTCCCTGGGTCAGACCATCGGCAGGTCCCGGACGCCGTGCTATGAGGGTAGAGGGAATCTGTGGGAACCACGGCCCCAGCCCCCAGCCCCCCCCTGCCCCTGCACACGGGAGCCTCCTGAATGCCTCCCTGGTCTGCCTTTCGCCGCGGCCTTTTCAGGTTAAGTCAGACCTTTCAGTCCCGGCTTAAACCTTCCAGTGGCTTCTCAGCATTCTCCGAAATCAACCCCCAGCTCCTCCGCAGACCTCCCTTGCCTCCTGCCGGCCTCACGCCCACTCCTGGATCCCACCCAGGGACCCCACCCAGGCGCAGCAGCCTCCTCCCTGTGCCCACTTGGGGACTTGGTGCTTGTCGTTGCCCCCGTCCGGAGAGCGCGTCCTCCAGGTGCCCCTGATGGGGCGGGATGTGCCTGTGGCCGGCTCCTTTCACCTTTCAGGTCACAGCTCAGAGGCCACCCTCCTGGAGAGGACTTCCCCACCCCGTCCTCCTCATCCTGTCATTCCACTCTGTTTCTTTATAGCTCTTATCACCAGCTGCATCCCGTCGGCTTGTGCGTCTGCTTGCTTGTTGCTCCCCCTGCAGAACGTGCGGCCCTGGAGGACGCGGCCTGCGTCTTATCCCCGCTCTTCTCCTCCCGCTAGAGCGCGCGTGAGCCTTCGGGTGCTCTGTAACTGTTCCTCCGCTCGTGTGTTCACTCTGCCGCATAAAACCATAAATAAATAGATGGGGCACGGAGCACTTAGGACAGTGAACTCTTCGTCTGATGCTGTAACGGTGGATGCATGTCATCGGGTATTTGTCAAAACCCAGAGAAGAAGGTACAACATTGCCAAGAGGGGCCTCTAATGTAAACTGTGGGCTTTGGGCCGCAATGATGTGTCAAGCTGGGGTCCTCACCTGCAACAAATGTGCCGCTCAGGTGCGGGATGTTGGTTGTGGGGAAGCTGTGCATGTGTGGGGACAGGGAACTTTCTGTACTCTATGCTCCATTTTTCTGTGAACGTGAAACTGCTCTAAAAAAAATCAAGTTTTCTTAAAAGGAAAATAATACATTAATGTAAATTAAAAGGATTAATCCCTTAGGTGTTTTTCCTATTATATTTCCTTCCTTTTTTTTTTTTTTTTTCTTGACTGTCTTGAAGTTCAATAAAAATTTACTATCTGGGGGAAGCCCAGGTGGCTCAGCGCCTTCGACCCAGGGTGTGATCCTGGAGACCCAGGATCGAGTCCCACACTGGGCTCCCTGCATGGAGCCTGCTTCTCCCTCTGCCTGTGTCTCTGCCTCTCTCTCTCTCTCTCTCTCTCTCTCATGAATAAATAAATAAAATCTTAAAAAAAAATTTACGATCTGAAAAAAATAGAGACTCTATTCCCAAAAGGCTTTGATCCTTCTGAAGAACTGGCCACCGCTCTCCCAGGTGCCCCGACCTAGCACGTGTGCTGCCTGAGGGCTGCTCACCGTGTGCCCCGTGCACCGAGCTAAGTGGGCTGCGGCCCCACACGCAGAGAGGATGCTCAGCAGGCATCGAGTGAGTGATGGGAAAGCAAGAGCGATTTCCTTCTCAGGCCTGTTATATCTAGTGGCTTCTCCCTAGAGCCCTATGTTCTGGTCTGCATGTGGATTCTTCTGGCCCCGACTCTGGGTTCCAGAACAGACCTTCTCACCCGCACCCTCACTGCTGCTCTAACTCCCAGCCTCCCCTCCTTGCACACGGGTGGTTCCCAGACAGGCATGGAGAGAACAGCGTCGAGACGCTCGGTCGGTGACCAGGTTCCAGAAATGGCAGGAGTCCCGCTGCCCCTGGTCCCGGAGCTGCATCTGTGCTGGTGCCCCCCAGGATTGCTGTGTTCATTTAATAAGATGATAATTAATGGAGACAACCTGAAAGTTCTGGCCAGGTCCAGAACAGCCGCACACAGGCCAGGCCAGGGGAGACGGCGCAGATTCTCATGCACAGTTTAGGAGTATATGTGGGCTGTGGGCTCAGCAAGAGTCAGCAGACTTGGACTCCAGCGTAGCTAAGGTGACCCCAGGCTTAACTGATAGAATCAGCCTCCGAGACAGGGTGTTCATCTGGCAGAGCGCATGGTCCCTAGAGCCCTTGGCCAGGTCTGGGAATGACCAAGAGAGAGATGATGGCAACCTGGGACCTCCTGAGAGCAGGGTCCTTGGTTGGCTGTGAGGACAGGCCACCAGATTGTACAGGGGATGATACGTCACCTCCAGGGAAGAAATCTTAGAGGATAGGAGAGCTATCCTACACTATGCCACACTTGAAGGAACCGAACTCCAGAGGTGCCAGCCTGTGCCCTTAACGCTCCACCCACCAGGGGCAGACCCCAGCTGGCAGGACCAGGCCGCACGCCAGGCCTGCTCATGTCAGCATCTCTCCTAGCCTGTTTCTTCCTCCACAGAGCGTGATCACAATGCCATCTTCCCAGGGCTGCCCTGTGAAATGGGCTGGGTCGTGCAAAAGCTCTGGCACCATACATGGTCCTAGTAGGGCCTCGACAGGGCACATTGCCTTTTCTGTTCCCTCTCCCGGTGCAGCCGGCAAGCCCAGAAAGCCAGCAGTTCCACAGGGAGCACAGAATTCAGAAAGACAGTCTGTGGGGAGGATTTCAGTTGTTTATAAAACAGGCCAACACGTTTCCACCTCGTAAGTTCTAAATCCATCATTTCTAGCTCCCCGGATCTAAGAATAGTCACCCAGTGGAGCCAACGTGCCGCGTGCCACAGCACGCTCTCTGCGCAGGTGACTGGGGAAATGTAGCCCCAGCAGCCCCAGCACCTCCTACTCCCCAGGGGGGTGGGGGGGTGGCTGGAAGGCTGGCCTCTGCCTCCCCCGGCTTAGCTGTTTCCACACCTCGCCCAGACTCAGTTTTCTTTTCCATGCAGTGTTGATCCTCACCGGGCCGCCCTGACCATCCCATGTGGTGCCGGCAGCGGTGCAGAGGGGCTGCGGAGAGCAGCGGGGAGGTGTGGAGGTGCGGACCTCAGGCCAGTACTGCCCCACTCTGGGCCTCAGTTTCCTCTTATGTAATGGGACAGAAATCGACAAAGAACTGGACAACTTTCTGAGATACGGGGTTTTAAAAGAGGTTCTCAAGCAGCCCCAGCCTGGCAGCCTCAAAATGAGACCTGTGGGGGCAAACCCAGGAATTCAGCACATTTGTCTTTATCATCTGAACCAAGGCTATTGGTCTCTCTGGTCTGAGGGAGCCTGCGTGGAGGCCTGGGGCCTGAGTGGGGATGCCGCGACTCTGCTCTTCGGCCTCCACATTTCTCCGTCTCTCATACACGTCCACGCCTACCCACACCACCACACAAGCTCTCTTCCCAGACTCTGCCCACTGTGGGAGGGCCCGCACCAGCTGGGGGTTGGAGCCTCCAGCGGCAGGCCACCTGCTGCTCTTCCAGGCAGGCTCCCAGCCATTCCAGCCTTCTCCCTGTTAATGAGCGGAGACCGCTCTGCCCGTGGCATCTCCCCACTACATCCACAGGCTCGCTCTTGGCCCTCCAGGAGAGAACAAGGCAGCTCCATTCTCTTGCTTAGCCATTCGTTCATTCGTTCACTCGTTCATAGGTTTATTCCAACAGGTATTAAGTACTAATATACGCTAAGCAAGGTTTAGGCGCTGGGGCACAACAGCATACAAAACAATCCCTGCTTTCAAAGAGCTGTGTTCTAGTCAGGAGAGAGAGAGAGATAATGATCAGTAAAAATACATTTATAAAGGAAAATAAAGCAGATGAGAAGACAGAGGTGGAGGGGGTGTAGATAGCCATTTCACACAGAGTTGTCAGATAAGGTGACGTTAGAACGTGAGGGAGGGAACCTGTAGTTATCAGGGGCGAGAGCATTCCAGACAGCAGGAACAGCAAGTGCAAAGGCCCTGAGGCGAGTACTGTTTGAGGAACAGGAAGTCAGTGCAGCTATGGCCACGTTAGCAGGATAGAACACACGGGCCTCAGGTCAGAGAGGAGCTGCTGTTTATGTGAGTAAACGGAGAAGCCACTGGAGGATTCTGAGCAGAGCAGTGCCGAGTCTGACTTAGGTTTTAACAGGATCACTGGGGCTCTGTGCGGAGGACAGACAACGGAGCGGCGAGAAAGGCACGCGGAGGCCGCACGAAGCCCTCCCAGAGTTGCAGCGCGAGGCGAGGGGACGGGGCTGGCAGGAAGCGGCGGGGTCCTGGCTGTGTTCTGACCTTACCCTCCTGAATCCCTTCCTCCCCCGCCCGCCTCTTTCTTCCGCGTGGACACGCAGCGCTCCTCGTGGCCCTCAGCCTTCACCCCCAGGGCCTTCCCGGTGCGCAGGGCCCGTAGGCCAGCCTGCCTCCTCTCCCAGCCCTCCCTGGGGCCACGGGGGCCACAAGCCCAGAACGCCGCCAGAGTGATTCTGTGGGCGACCAGCCCCACTTTCTGATTGTGCAGTGGCTTCTTCCCGCTGCCTCAGCTCTTGCCTGAGGGCGTCATTGGCCTCTTGCCCCAGCGGCCCGGAGGGGCCACTGTCCTCCGGCCGCTCTCTGTAGGAGCTGCCCCTGTCCTGGGAGTGACGGGGAGAGAGACTTGCAGCTCCCTGCTCTTGACGCCTGTGGCCGGGGCGGCTCTGTACAGGCCAGCAGCCAGGCACAGGACCCGGGTTGATGGCACCCGGTTTCAGCGTCATGTGTGCATGTGGGCCCCTCCCGGCTGTTCTCCAGACAGAAGAGCGGCTCAGAAAGGCCGTGGGCAGGGCACAGGTCCACATGTGCTACGTCCCCTCGCCTGTCCCGTGTGCCCTGTTCTCAGCACCCCACCCCATCGGCTCACTGCCTGGTGAGACAAGTGCAAATGTAAATTTGTGAGGTCTTTGGAGACGAGGTGACCTGTTAGTTACCGGACTTCTTTGCCCACATTCCTCCCTCCGTCCTCCGCCTACCAGAGGCAGGAGAGGCAGGGCCTTCCCGACCCCCTGAGGCCTGGGCTAGAGAAGACTGTATATGAACAGGAGAGGCCCGGGGTCACACTGCCCAGGTTGGACTCCAGCTGGGTCTGAACTCAACCAGCTCTGTTACCTTGAGTGGTTCATGCCATCCCTCTGGAAAGTGGGGATGACGGTAGATTGTACCCTCACAGGGGGGATTCAGTGAATTCAGTATTCATCACGGGGCCCGGCATACACTAAGCATTTGGTGGTTTTATGCCATTTCATGTGGTTTGGCAGTAGGGAATGAGCCTGAGACTCGGGAGTCATGGATTCGAGTCCTGCTCAGAGTGGCTGTGTGACTGTGAACAAGTTATTTCACCCCGCTGAGCCTAGTTACTGCATCTGTAAAACGGAGTTTGTAACACCTTCAAGGTTGCTCTGGGGATTAAGTGCCATTTGTGTGAAATTGGGAAGCACCATCCTGAGGGGGCAGCCATCATCCTTGTGGCTTGAGATGGCAGGTAGGGCTCCAGCCACCACACAGATTCCCAGTGGCAAAGGGTGCATGCCATCCGTCTTTGAAGGCAGGGTGCTGTAAGCTGTTACAGAACATTCTGGCTTCCATCCTATTGGCCATACCCAGCTGCAAGAGAGGTTGGGAAATGTAGTCTTCACTGTGTGGTTCCAAATGAAGCTTTACCACACGTGCTTTGTCACATGCTCAGGTGTTTGCCCCTCTTCAGCATGGCCCTCCAGCAGAAATGCGGCCTCCTCCCTAGCACTGGGCTATAATCCCGGCACCATAAGGCCCTGTAAGGACCCAGGTTGCCAAGAAGCTCAGGCAGGTGCCACAAGGCCTGAACAGATTTGAGTATTGTGTCCAGCCTGTGCCAGGACCCTGCCAGTCCCTAGGTTCCGCTGCCTGCAGGGCTCCTAGGCTGACGCAAGTGTGGTGGGCCACCAGCCCATCACTTGTCACAGCGTAGATGGATCAGGCCAACTCCATTGAGCCCCATGAGGCTAGGGAGTCCCCCCAGGAACTGTCGTCTTTCCACCCAAGGCCCAGCCATGTGCCTCGGGGCCAGTATCACAGATCTGGATCAATCAGGTGGGTTTCACTTCCCCAAGGACCTGGTGAGCGCCAGGCGT
The DNA here is from genome assembly GCF_011100685.1 of Canis lupus familiaris. Taxonomy (NCBI): domain Eukaryota; kingdom Metazoa; phylum Chordata; class Mammalia; order Carnivora; family Canidae; genus Canis; species Canis lupus. The sequence continues at coordinate 40,990,220 of NC_049242.1, read as the reverse complement.
GCTGCAGAGAGCCCTCCGTAAGGCCAGGAATCATCCGCAACCTACCTGTTTTGAAAACTGCGCGTTCCATATTCCGGTTAGCCTAGGGAGAGGCCTACCGTAGGCTACCCCCCCTTCTTCTCACCTCTTCGTGAGAATAGCCTGCACAGCAGCAGCGTGCGGAATCCAGAGGGTCTTCCCATCCTCACGGTGCCGCTGAAAAGGCGGCCCTAAGTGAGGCTGGAGGGGGATAAAGGGAACCCATTCTAAACTGCTGGGGGGGCTCAGTACCCATTCTAAACTGCTGGGGGGGCTCAGTACGTCAAGGTGTCGTCCGTTCAGGGGCCAGTCCTTCATTTTTAAAGTTCAGCAGCCTGGTTTCTTCCTATAGAAAGTGTGTTTAAAGCATTCAGAAACCCTCAGCTTCTTGTCATTCCAGCCTGGGCCTTCCCATCTGCTTTGACACTGGCCTGGCCTTCCTCGCCGTTCCCCCCTCTCCCCGTGGTGTGCCTCATACATGGGCAGGAGCTGTCACCAAGTGTCAGGCACTGTGCTGGGTCTTTGAATATGTCAACTCATGCCGTGCTCCCCCCGGCAACCCAGCGATGCAGACGGGAACAGGAGTGCCATTGTCACACAGATGTTTGGGAGTGTGGGACCCAGGACAGCACTGCCCAGTCTGCGGTGAACAGCGTATGTTGACACATGTCCGCCAGGGGCCAGCAAGGTCCGACCCGCAGGCCAAAGCCGGCCTTCGGCCTGTTGTGCTTGGCCTCGCGAGCTAGGAATGGTTTCGAAAGGGTTATGATAGAGAAGAAGAATACGCAACGGAAACCAAATGAGGCTCTCAAACCTCAAATATTTACTATCTGCCTTTTTAGAATAAATTTGGCAAGCCCTGGTATGTAATATGCAGAGCTGGTACGGATTCTGGAGCCACACCGCCTGCCTCCTGGCGCCTCTGCGTCATCATCTATGAAATGAGGATCATCTATGAAGCATGGCCTCACAGGGCTGCTGGAGTTAAACGAGATAAAGAACCTAAAACGCCCAACTTCCAGTAGGCTTCTTGGGAAGTACTGGGGGAGGACATCTCCGGCCCCTTGCCAGGCTTCTCGACCCAGTGGGCATGAGAGGCCTGGCTCGAGGCCTCTGGCTCCCCGGCCCCTCGGAGCGCGCTTCCTTGGGCGGAGGAGAGGGCCCTGCCAGCTGCCCGTCGTGCCGCGTCCTGCCGGCCGCCCAGCGCTGCCTTCCTCCCACCGCCGCTCCCGCTGACCGTCAGCTGGTGCCGCTCACCAGGGCCGGGCACCAAGCCCACGCCAGGTGCCGGGCCGGGCCCGCAGGTCCCGAGCCGCGTCCGCCCCCCGCCCCGGGCCTCGCACCCACCTGGCCGACGGGGCCTGTGACTGTCGGAGCCGCAGCCTGGGGCCCGTCCTCTCTGCGTGCACTTCCTTCGCTCGTGGGCCAAACAGGGGGACATCTGTGTTTCCCCAAACCCAAGCTTTTGGCCGGTGACTGCCTTCCTACTAGGGACAAGGAAAAGGAAGGGTAATCCCGGGCCAGCCAGCCTCTCCCTGTGACAAAGTGGTCTGTGAAACAGATTTTCAGTGGATACAGAATGAAATGGAGAGATTTTAAAAAATAAATAAAACCATCGAAAAATCAAAAAAGAGTATTTCCTGATCCGGATAGGGATGGGTTTTCAATTCTTAGAAGCAGTAGAAGAAAGTATAAAAGATCAATGTATTTTACTACAAAGAACCATAAGGCTTATGTTTTCTATCAAAAGACCCAAAACAAAATTTTAAGTCAGACCGAGAAAAAAACATTTATGCCAGCTATGGCAGAGAAAGAATTTAATATTTTAGGAATTAATATTCCTAAAATAAAAATCTTTAAAACAAGAAGGCTCTTAACAGACAATAAGAACAAGTATTTATATAATACTACGTGCCAGGCACCATTCTAAGTATTTTATACATACTTACTCATTTAATGGTTGTAAACAACTTTATGGTGACAGTGCTGTTGTCCCCAATTAACAGATGAAGGACATGAGGCACAGAAATGCTAAGTAACTTGCCCAGCGTGACTCAGCTAATAAATAAAGGAACTGGGATTTGAACCCCGACCACCTGTCTCTTGGGTCTGACACTTAAAGCCTTCTTTCTGTACTAAACAGGAAAAAGATATGAAGCAGACAGTATACAAAAGAGGAAATACAAATATTTGAGAAACATAAGAATTATTTTTCAGTTTTGATGGCAGTGAAAGACCAATAAAAACAGTGATATATCTTTTCTGTCTTCAAACTAGAGAAGATTTCTAAACGGTAGAATAAGCAATAAATACTGGCAATGCTGGAGTAAAATGGAGACTTCCACAGGTTGCTGTAGTTGTATTCAGGTGGCCTTTCTGAGAAAATACTGTGGAAGCACTCAGAGCAGTACTCGGGAATCTCAAAAACGTCCATGCCCATTGACGAGGAATTCCCGTTCTAAGAATCTAGTTTGAGAAAGCAATTAGATGGACAAAGATCGATGTGCAACGATGTTCACAGGAATATTATTCCAAATAATGAAAAATTAGAAACAACCTATGTATCTGGTAATAGGATACAGGTTAAGGAAACTGTTGAGTCTCCGCAATGGACAATTTAGACAATCATCTGAAAGAAATGTGTTTAACAAAAGATACCATAAGCAAAGCGAAGAGACATAACCATGGACTTTTGGGAAAAGACGCTTAAAATGCAGAGCACAGTGAAGAATTGTGTAAATAAAAGAATACACAAAGAAAACGTACAGATCGGCGAGAAAAAGGCAAACAACCAAAGAGGAAAACAGGCAAAGAATGTACAGAGGCGGTTCATAAGAGGTGACTCGGTACAGTCCCTCTCACTAGCAGTCAGAGAAACGCAGATTCATTCATCGTACGGATCAGCTGTTGGGGCTGGAGGGGAGGACAGTAATTAGGCCATACCGAAAATCCCAACAGGAGACTCCACAGCCTCACACTTGTAGGGACCCACCCTTCACAAGCACTGCTTTGTACAAGGAGACGTGCTCAAGAGTGTTCACGGTAGTGCTGCTTACAATAGCAGCAATATTACTATCATTGTATAATATTCTTGCACATCATATATTGCGTAATCATATATTATATTGCATAATAAAATAGCGGCAGTTATTACCACGAGAGAGCTATCCATCGGGAGGGAGGCGGATAAGTAAAAATCTGATTTCTCCCATCCCAGGATACTACGCGCCGTTAAAATAAACGAACTAGACCTGTAACTATCAGCTCGGATAAATTTCCAAAAGCAAAGCTGAGTGTAAAGAACAAGTATAAAAAAAGATATTTCAGTGATGCTATTTATGTAAATCTTTAAAACAAACTAAAAACATTACACAGTATTTAAGGACACATAGGTAAAAAGTATAAAACCAGCCTGGCAGTAATGAATACCAGCTTCAAAACAGTGGCTCTTTCCCGGGAGAAGAAGTGGCTGGAGGGCAAGAGTGGGAAGCAGGGCTTAGTCTGTATTTTTATGATCGATCTTTTTTTTTTTTTTTTCTTTTTAAGGGAAGGGTTGAAGCAGATACAGTAAAATGATGACTAATGTTCTGGATCTGGCTGGGGTAATGTGTCTTGTCTGTTAAATTATTTTTTGTACCTTTCTGTGGGTTGAACTACAAAATTTCAAACAAGTTATTTTTAACTTACTTTTTGAATAATTTACAGTTCTGTGGATAAATATTTGTGTTACAATAGTAAGGGACAAAAGCAGGACAAAACATACACAAGTATTTACAAATTTCACCAATTAAAGATCTCTAAAGAGATTATCTAAAATATTCATACTAATGGCAAGACTCAAAGTCTGCTTTTTCTTTACACTCATCCATATTTTCCATTTTTTGTCATGAAGATTAGCATTCGTTTAATAAACTGGACAGGAAAGTTTTTCAATGACTGCAGAAAAACGTGAGTGAATTTGGCCCTAGGAAAGGGTCTAAAAGCTAGAAAGAGGGTGCTGTGATGGGGCATGGGCATCACAGGCTGTCAGAAATCTGCACTCAAATGCTGGCCTGGAGACTCCCTGGCTCTGTGACTGAGTCCATTCGATCTTTTCCCCATTAGTGAGCCTTTATTGAGCACCAGCTGTGTACCGGGCTAGGGATACAGCAGTGAACAGAACATACACGGTCCTTCCCACCCCTGTAGAGCAGATAGTCTAGTGAGAGGGAACAGTACGTGCACCATCCCTGTGAGGGGAAAGTCCAAGGGTGATAAGAAGCACCTGAGTTGGATTGGGAGGCCCAGTACAGAGAGGGCCTGGAGAGAAGAGAAGACCCTGCAAGGCGTATGTAAGGAAGTGAAAGAAGGCAGGGGTTCTGGAATGCAGTGGGGTGGAGAGGAGTTGGGTAAGGGGAGGCCAGCAAGGCAGTCAGGAGCCAGAGCTCACTCAGGGCCTCTCAGGCCGCGGAAAGGCCTTTATGAGGATGTGGGAAGCACTGAAGGCTTTTGAGCGGGGGAGCCATGCAACAAACCTGGGTTGTCAGAGGTGACCAAGACGCTCCTCCATCCTTGAAGGTTGGGGTGGGTGGTGAGCAGCCCGTTGGCCCGTTGGCTGTCGGCATGGCTCACCGAGTAGGAGAGTGGTGTTGGGATCAGGGGATGGCGCAGATGGAGAGACGGGGAAGGATTTGAAGTATTTCGAGGCAGAGTTGGCGGGCCTTGGACGATGGTGGGTGGAGGCTGCTGGTAGACGAGGTTAGAGTGAGGGAGGGGCTGAGGAGGAAGGTCAGGGGGGTTGGCGGGAGAGGGAGACCCTGAAAAGGCTGTGGGGGGCAGGGTGGCAGCAGGGGTAGTGAGCTCGCCACCAAGCGTGGTTGAGCTTCGGTGTCTTCACCTGTAAACGGGGTTTATGGTCTCCCGGGCTCCCAGGGTGAGCGTTGCAGCGCTGTTCTCAAAACCTCTTCTAGAACAGTCTTCTCTCTCTTACACAGGAGGGACGTGTTACTCTTGGGGCTGGAACGAGCATGGCATGTGCGGGGATGGCTCCGAAGCCAACGTCTGGGCCCCGAAGCCCGTGGAGGCTCTGCGGTCGTCACGGGGACTCCTCGTGGGCTGTGGGGCTGGCCACTCCCTGGCCCTCTGCCAGCCGCCAGCCCGCCCTGAGTTGGACCAGCGCCCCAAGGCCACCAGCTCTTCCCCAGATGCCACTGAGGACACTGAATCTCAGGAAGCCACGGACAAAGAGAGAGAAAGTGGAAGGAAAGACAACCAGAAACTTCTACCCAAAGTCAATCTGGCAGGTCCAGAAATGGGGGGCTTGTAACAGAGGCCGTTTAATAAAGTGACTTTTCCCACCCAAAGTGTTCCCAGAGAATTGCTTGGTCAGCTGGTGGGGCTGGCCTGAGAAGGGCTCCGGAGGTACTGTGGTTGGGCTGACCACGGGCCAGAATGATGGGAGGCTGTCTGGCCAGTGTCTGGGGTTCAAGGACACAGACATCCCTTCCGCCCAGCAGATGGGAACAAGTCTCCCCACGAGGGCAATAGCAAGAACCCAAGTTGGTTGCATGGCTGGGGAATCTGGTCTCTGAGCAACATTCAAACTGCCATTGCCAAGGACATGGAAACCAGCAGGTTCCAGCCTGTCTTTCCCTGTGGGGACAGAGAACCCAGCCCAGCACCCATGGCTGTCACGGTCCAGCAGCCTTCGAGTCTCAGCACATTAGTTTGCTGGTTTGAGGAGGTCGGGGTGTCCTGGTCAGGCAAGCGGGCACTTGGACAGGAAGGAGTTCTTATCTTGGTGACTAGGTGAAGGGAGAAGGTTCTGGATGGAGGGTTGGAAGGAAGTGGAGATGAGTGAGGGGGAAAGAGACAAGACTTCTGGGAAGACCTAGCGGAGGGGACGCTGGGGACAGACCAGGGAATCTAGAACCAGAAGACTGGTGTCTTCATGCGAGCCAGACAGGACCCTGGATCCACCAAGCTATATAGCTTCAGGTGAGGGGCAGGGGGAGTCTGACCCTAATTAACCCCTGACATCTGCCCTTGCCTCTGCAGGAAGGGGCTTCAGGTAAAATGGGGACAGGCCAGACCACTGGCCCCAGGCTTCCCTAGGTGGTGGCTGTGGCTTTGGGGGACAGAGCGCCTGTCTCTCTGCTATGACTGGTAGCAGGCCTTTGGCCAGAGGGCCTCAGAAAATGGCTTTCCCCTGGAGACTGTGTGGCAGTGTCCCCAGCTTGCTGGCCCAGTCTGTGGCCCACTCCACACCACCTCCCCTCGGCGACTCAGGAGAGGATTGGGTCCCTGAGGGCCAGACTTCAGGAAGTTACAAAACCCCAGGACCTCAGAGCAGAGGACCTGTCATGACCTCCTAGCCTAGTGACCTTCAAAGTGCATTTGTTAGAGCCCTGGAAGTCTCCCGAGAATTCAGAGGCCACCGTGGGCTATGGGCAAAGGAAAGCCACCTGGACAGAGGTCCGGGTCCCCAACCCTCCACCTTACTCACAGCAGCTTTATTTTCATCTACATTATATACTGGGCTTCACAGAAGCTTTCACTTGACAAGGGGTCCTTGAGAAAGTTTGGAAACCACTGGTCTTACCCAACATTTCCATTTTTCATTTGGGAAAACAGAGGGGAAAGGACAAAAGGGGAAACAAAAGGGGAAAGGACCACACACCTCACTCCTGGCCCTGGGTCCTGATCGGGAGGTGACCCATCCAGAGCCTCGAACCAGACCAGGGGGGCCAGACAAGAGGCAACCCTGGGACCAGGAGTGGGTTTAGCTCCATGGAGTAGGGCCGAGGACCACCCTGAGCTCCCCGGGCCTGAGCCTGGGCACCACCCGCAGCCACTGGCTGACCGTGAACCAGTGAGTGGAGGCCTGTTCCCAATGCTGCATCCTGGGAACGGCACCACCGGCCAGCGAGGCCCGGGTCGCCCACTCCCGGAACCAGCGAGAGCCTAGAACAGTCTGTAAGCGCTTCTGCAACGGGAAGGACGGCTCTGTGCACCTTGAGCTGGTCTTGCCGAGGTTCCCACACCCTCAGATGGAGCAGCTGGGTGGCCCGGGATGACCCCCGCCCCGCCCGGCCTACAGGCTGGACGATCCGCGTCAGGCACAGGCCAGAGCCGTCACGCACCGAGAGCCCTCAGGCCCGGACTTCTGGACGGGCTTCCGCCTCACGAGGAGCCAACACGGCCTGGGGGGCCCGGGTCCCCTGCCGCCGCCCTCAGCACCTGCTGGCAGGCACCCCAGTTCTGAGTCTTCTGCTGAGCCCTAGGGCCCCTCCCGAGGCCTTGTGGGCCTAAGAAAGGAGCCTCTCAGGCCTCCTTCCCCGCTGAAACGGGGGGGGGCGGGGGGGGACGCATCTCAGGCCTCAGACTCGCTCGGGACTCGCCCACAGGGCACAGAAAACCCACACGCGGGGAGTGAGCGGCTCCCGGCACTAGACAACGCGGCTGACGGGCCTGTCACGTCGAGGGCCTCCCTCGTGCCTTTCCCGCGGCAGCAGGAAGTCCTTTCACCGGGTCTGACGGGGGCCTGGAAACTCCAGGCCCGTCCACAGTAGTGTCGCCCACGTGTTTTTCTGGACCCTTCAAGTCCTGTGGTCATTCTCCGACTTAGAGATGTCCAGGCCCCTCATTCCAAACAGACCCTGGGCTCTTCGAGAGCAAGGGGCCTGGTCTTGGTGGATTCCGGAACCCCTTCACCAAGGATGGGCTCTGATACAGCGGAAGGGCCCAATAAATGCTAACAAATGAGCCGGTGAGAACACTCCTAGGGCGCCCACGGGGTGGGGGGGCTTCAGGGGGGTCAGGATCCCCTCACACCACCCGTCCTCTGTTTGCCTCTGACAAGCGTGTGAGGACGACGCTGTGCAGGTTATAACCACTGACAGTCGGTGTCCGTGTCCTCCACCTGGTTAGCTAATGAGCCATAGGAGCCAGTTTGGGTAAATACTCGCTCATTTTAAAAAATGTCTTTCTTTCTGATAGACCAAGTAGAGTGGCCTTCGAATTCCTCCCGTGTGAGAAGAAGGAAGGGAACAGGAGAGGGGAGTGAGCCCAGCGTGTGCGCGCAAGCCTCGGGCCAGGCATCTGCAGTGACGGTATAGGGTCACCATGTACCAGGCGCGAGTGGCATGTGTACCTCCTCGCCTGCCTGCCACACGCCCTCCCCTCCTGGTCACAAGCACCCCCCTCTCCCCCAGCAGGCCCACCACCTTCCAACTCGCCATCAGATCCAAACTGGATGAGACTGTGCTTGCCAAGGTGAATGCGGGCCTGGGGCTCAGAGGAAAGTGCTCTCCCCTGCCCCCCAGGCGCCTGGAAGGACACCCAGTGACATGGGAATTGGGAGCTACCTGGTGAGGTGGGAAGTGGTGGGACTGTCCGAGGGAGGGAGTTACGCGTCCTGGGTGCACAGGGTCGGAGCCCCAGAGCCATAAGAGTCCACGGGGCGGCGGGGGGCGCTGTGCTGGCCAACTGAAGGAGCTTCCCTTCCCTTCTCAGGACACCAGGTGTTTAGGCAGGTGAGCAAGGTGGCCAGATGTGTGTGTGGAAGGTTCTGGGCTTCTATTGCACCCATGGCACTGCATGAAGGCAGGCAGGAGGCCAAGTCCTGGGGGCCCTGGGATCCGGGACCAGCCACACTAGTGTCCCTGTCAGTTCTGGGCTCTAGCCCCGGGAAGGCCCCAGTCAGCTTGAGACGGCTTCACCTGAGCCCTGAAGTCAGCCCGCCTGGGTTAAAATCTTCCTTCCTCTTCCATCCGCTGTGTGGCTTCAGGGCCAGTTACTTCCCCTCTCTGCACCTGTCCTCTAGCCTCTAAAACAGGCAGGTTGAATTACGTGGGCTGTCATTAGACAATGTTTCCCAGATGCTCCCCACGCAGCAGACGCTCAGGGCATGCTCATCTTTTTTCCCCATTAGCTACTATGTCCCAGAAAACCCACACCGTAAGTGGCTTTGTGCTATGTCCCCTCAAGTCCACCAGAGGTGCTCCCTCCAGCCTGGGTCCCAAGTAGACTGAACACGACGTTCCCTGCAGCAGCTGAGGCTGCTTGGCTTCCACCTCCTGAGACTTGGGAATGGCTGTGGGGTACATAGTGTGACCTTGCTGCTCTTCGGCTGCATGACCCCTTAGGTGGAGGCCTTACCGTACTCGTCGCTCCACTGACCCCCGGCCCTTGGTTTCCGGACCACACGGGGTGGAAGTTCAGGCAAAGGCTCCCAGGGGAACAAGGAAATGTTAGATGAGAATTCACACCTACCTTCAGCCTCCTACCCACCCACCTGACGGCCAACTCAGTCCATGCTGGAGGCATCGAGAGAGCTGACATCTGGGGAAACTCACACCCACTTTTCTGTGGCCCTGGGAAGAGCATTCTCCTCTGTAGGCCTCAGTTCCTCATCTACAAAATGCTCAGAGGCTGACCACCATGACCATTAGGGACCTCCCCACCTGAACATTCCTGGATCCTCCAATGAATAAGAAACAAAGTGGAAGCCCAGTCCCCACTCCATCCCCCATGAGAAACCAAGTGAACAACCAGTGCAAATCAAGATCCCCGAGAGAGGGCTCCTCCCCTTCAAGAGGCCTCCAGGCTGGGGGAGATGCATGCAGTAAGGAGGTCCACCAGACTGGGCCCAGCAGGGCGTAGCTGGGTAGGGCACCCAGACCTGTCCGTCAGCCCCTCGCCTCTGCCAACATCAGATTCACAGGTCTGGAAGGAGGGGGTGATTAAGGTCCGCACAGGGGCTGGGAGCTCTGACATGGCCAGATTCAAGGAGTCATCAAGATGGCATGACTCACAGAGAAGTTTCCGTGTCAGTGAACCCCCTAGAGGATGTCTCATTATAGGGTCAAGTCCTTGTATGCTCCATCCCTTCTGAGAGTTGTCTCCTTCCCCAGACCAAACAGGATCTGCAGAGAGGGTTCCAGAGGGCAACTTCTTTCTTAGGACCTGGTTTTGTTTTTTGTTGTTTTTGTTGTTGTTGTTTTTTCCCAGCAGGAGGACAGCCAGCATCTTGGCTGGGTCCTCGAGAGCAGAGGAGCGAGGGTTCAGGTTTACCCCAGCCCAGCCCAGCACAGCAGGCCGGATCACAGGCAGAACCAAATCACGACACTGCCCAAGGCAATAAAAACCCAAATCCGTGCTTCATCTCAAAAGTCAGCTTTTTATTATTGAGGGCCAGGGCCCAAGGAGGGGAGGGTGTTGAGCTAAAGCAGCATTGCTCTCTTTCCAGGAAATGTTGCGAGCTGCAGTGAAAGCTCGAGATGTTGCATTTTTTTTTTCAACTCAAGCATGTGTTTTTCAAAAATATCATCCTTCCCCACCCCCCACCCCACCACTAATTTTAGAGTCAGATCAAAGCCAAGCTACTGTCCTCTGTTTCTGTTGGGAAAATACTATATTTATTCAAGATGCAGAAGTGGGTCTCTGCAAACCTCCGATTGCTTCAGGAAAACAAATCTGCTTTAGACTATACAGAAACCATGATACAAAATTTATTTCATGCTAGAATCGCTTTGCATAACATTGGGCATGCAGTTTTTTTTTTTGTTTTTTGTTTTTTTGTTTTTTTACTCTGAAGTACTAAATTGCATACAATGCCAGGTTGTGCCTTGATAAAGGTGGAGGAGGGCCGCCCCTCCCGTGGTCCTGATCTTTTGGAGCTCTAAAGTAACACTTGGAAAATCCGTACAGTGTTGCTTAGTTACTATGAACAATTTGTTATGAGAGCTGGTCACACTGGATCTACACACCAAGAAGATGATAGAATCGACCTAGACTAGCCGCTGTCGGGGGTCTTGGGGAGACGTCCGCTGGGGTCACAAGCATGCCAGACAGGGAAGAAAGCCGCGGTGCGCGTTTCCACAATTCTATTTGGAGCAAAGTTCTCAGTTTCCGCGTGAGAGATGAGCTATGAAGGTGAGGTCAATATGACCGATGACTGACCGACTGCCCTTTATGGAACCTTGACTCTCGATCTCGTGTACAAAAAAGGGAAGCAATCCGTTCCCCGCCCTCGGCCCTCCCCCCCGCCCCCAGAAATGCACAGGTTTCTACCGACCGCCGCGACAGTCTGGCTCCAGCAACGTTTGTGTAAAAGTAAAGAGCTTTGAAAGAAAATAGAGGACTTTTGCTTTTTTTTTTTTCTCGTTGTTGTGGTTCTTTGGGGTGATCATTACAGTTGCAGGGGGGTTGGTGGGTTTGGTTTGCTGGGTTTTCTCTTTAACTTCATGCAAGTCATGCTAAGGAACCCCTCCACCCCCCTCCCCGAATAAAATAAAATTAAAAAAAAAAAAAAGAAAAGGAAAGGAAAAGAAGGAAAAGAAATCCTCTACGGTCGGTTACCATTTGGCCGTAGAAAAAGCTACGTCCGTCCTAGTACAAGACCTGGGCCACTCGGACTCGTCCGGCAAACCTGCATGGCGTGAATTTACTCTGTCCGAGGGTGAGGAGGGGCTGCTGGTCCACCCAGATGCTTAATAGCCACCAGTGTCCTCGGCCAAGCCGCCTGGTCAAGTCACTCTCACAGCCTCTGTCGGCATATACTTAGCAATGACAGGGCTTTCTTTGCAAAGATCTGTATGTAAAGAATACAATTAACACTTGAGCTTCTCTTCTTGGCTTTCCCATCCCGCTTGGTACTTAGTTTTTAAGGAAGGAGGAGGAAAGACAGAACAGCCGCATGCAGAGGCAGGCAGATTCTTCTCCAGCTGGCTTGGTTTTCCCATGCAGTGAGCCGGCCCAGCACTCCTCTCTTTCTCCCTCCTGGGGATCCAGTGAGTCCCTAACTCTCCTACCCTGCACGTGGCTTTATGCACTGCAATTATCCCGAGTAAGGCAAGTCCTCGGCGCTGTCATGACTCCATGAGAACAGGGCCGGGTGGATGTGGGTGGGGACACTTCAACCTTGGCGCCTCCCAAAGACCCTGGCACCCACGCCTCTGTGGGATCGGGGAGCGGGGTACCACCTGTGGACAGTGGTTGCCGCTGGGCTCCCTTGGCCACTACAGGGAGATGGGGCTTCTTCTGTCCCACACTCCCCGGGCTTCTGGAAGCACAGTCAAGACACTCTCCTGTCTGCTCTTTTATAAAGGCCACACAGATTGATCCAACATTCAAGATGAAGGAGATAGGCAGCCCGTGAGACCTTCCCGGGCAAAGCACAGCCACAAAGTCTCTCTGCTTTCCTCCCCCCTCTCTCCCCTGGGCTGCTCCTGCTCCTGTATTCTAGAGCCTCCACCCAGGAAGAAGCCAGTTGCGAAGGGGAGCATCAGGCCTATCCGTGGAAGGTGCCAAGGATGGGCCCGCCCCAGGCCCACAGCCCTCCACCATGCAGCACCATGCGGGCAGCAGTACGCCGCACTGGGGTCCGAGGGACCTCCAGGCAGGGCAAGGAAGCAGGGACCAGCCTGGATCAGGTGGGCACACACTAAGTGCCAGCGACCAGAAGGACTTCCCCAACTCAGTGGAGGCTGCCTCTCCTCCTTCTGGGTTTGGGATTGCCTTTTATTCTCAATTCTGTGTTTTCTCCTGGTGTGCTGTTGAACCACTTCAAATACTGGAGTAGTTGTGAATAGCCACAGGCCACACCAACTATTGCTCTGAAAAACCAACTATTCCCTCCGGCCCAACCTGCTCACTCCGGTCAGCATGCATCCCGGGTGAGCACGTGAGGCCCCTCCCAGGCATGCACGAGTTGTCCAGCCAGTCCGATAGGCCAAGGATGGCTTCCTCTACCTTCCAGGCCCATGCTGGAAGCCTGGAGCTAGGGTGCTCTGGGCCCCCGCCTCAAGCTTCTCTCCAGCCCATGCTCAAGCTCTAGTAAGTTTTTTCCCCGGGGGGGTCAGCCTGAGATAAGGGTCTGATACAAGGAGACCTTGAACAGAGGTCACCATGGGGCTCAGCCTTCACCAACCACAGGGGGCCGCTGACCACACCCAGGGCGGTGACCAGGGATGGAAGGCGCTGCACAGAGTTCTCTTGGCGAGTCCTCCAACTGCCACTAGCACACCTCTTACCTCTGCAAGGACACTGGCCTCACGCCCCCCAAGGCCTGAGGCCACCTCTCTCTTCATGCCTCCCCTCTCACTGGCCTACAGATTCTCTTTAAAGGGTGCTCTTCCCGAACATGGATCTTGGGTGGCTAAGCCCACAGGGTACTGGCCAGGCCAGGCCCACGCCGTTGGGTGTCCTCAACCAAGGGACAGGGGCGATCACCTTGCCTTCTTGGTCTCACCGGCCACCTGCCAGAGCAGCCTGGAGGAGTCACTTCTCCTCTCACATCCCCGGGTAGCCCCCTGCCTGAGGGTCACCACCCTGTAGTCACCCGGCCTATCCCGGGGTCCTTCCTGCCCCTCCGCTCAGTTCCAACCCACCGCTGCCGGGACCTCCAGTTCTCTCTGCCAGCCTGACATCCCACTTGGGAGAAAGGGACTCAGACCTCTGGAGGCCAAGCCTGGGGGGGTGGGGGGCTCCTTCCGCTCCTCGCCCCCCCAGCGTGCCTGCCTGCCCCTCAGCACCCCTCCCTGCCACCCCGCCCGCCCACCTGCAGGAGCGCGAGGCGGCCCAGCTGATGCAGAGTGCCCCCGCCTCCCCTACATACCCTTTCTCATTCCTCCACCAGGCGGGCACGCGTACTCCCCGGTTGATAAGAGGAAGCAGGGTCCGTATCTCTCGCGGGTGCCCGAGCGAGTAAAGGGCAGGCCCTCATCAGGAGTGAGGGCCTGGTCTATGTGGGGGCAGTCTTCGTTCGCCAGCGCGGCCTTCGCCACCTCCCCATTCAGTTTGGAATCTTCAAACATATAAGCAGAAGCTATTGAGACACTGAAAACCGTTTAGTGGGGGAGGGGGACAAGCCAGAGGCGGGGCATTGGCAGAGGGCGGCCTGTCCCTGAGGACAGAAGAGCGAGCGGGCCGAGGGGGAGGCCGAGGCTGCGGTCCCCGGCTCACTGAGGCAGCCTGCGGGCTGCCCACCGTGCGGGACGGAGGGGCTCCTGGGTTTGCTCAAAGTTTGCAAAAAGATGAGTTGGTGATGGGGCCAGCAAGCGTGGTGCTGGGGGCTGGGCCCAGGGCCCAGGGCCCAGGCGGGGCCGATGAGACAGGATGGTGTGGATGCGGTCATGGGTAGGGGGGCAGACACAGAGCTCGGGGAGAGGACAGACAGACACGCGGGAAAACTCCAGTCCACAGAGGGGGCCTCTTCAGACGGCTCTCTGCTGCTGACCAGAGCCTGGCTGCTGCCGATCGCACCTAGCTAGCTCCTCAAGGCTCCCCAGCCCACTGAGACCCCATCTGTCGCCTCCCCTCCCCCACTGCCATCCGCCTCACCACCCGCATCAGGCTGCTGTCCACACATACCCTATGTCATCGCTCGTCCTGCCCCCACTGTTTGGATTCAACCTGGTTCCTCGGCATGCCTTACCCCCGTACACACCAGGCCTGGCCACACGGCCTCCTCTGTCCCCAGATTCACCTGGGTCGCTCTCTGCCCCGACCCCCATACAGACTAGGGCTGGCCATGCAGTCTCTTCTGTCCCCATAGGCTCACCCAGGTCACTCCGCATACCCACCCCCCATCCAGACTACTCCTGGCCACATGGCCTCCTCTGTCCCCACAGGCTCGCCTGGGTCACTCTGTACGCCCACAGGCCCACATGCAGACCAAGCCTGGCCACACGGCCTCCTCTGTCCCCAGATTCACCTTGGTCGCTCTCTGCCCCGACCCCCATACAGACTAGGGCTGGCCATGCAGTCTTTTCTGTCCCCATAGGCTCACCCAGGTCACTCTGCATACCCACCCCCCATCCAGACTACTCCTGGCCACGCGGCCTCCTCTGTCCCCACAGGCTTGCCCAGGCCACTCCGTATGCCCACAGGCCCACATGCAGACCAGGCCTGGCCACACGGCCTCCTCTGTCCCCACACAGACCCAGGTCAACTGCCCTACCTGCTCCACCCCCCACGCAGACTTAAGCTAGTCCCTCAGTCGGCCCTGACCCCACTCGGATCACGCCGGCATCTACCGCCCCTCTCCGCCCGCAGCGGGCCTGGTCAGCTGGCACAGGCACAGGAGGGATGTATGCATGAGCGGTGAGAGCGGGCCGTGACGTGGGAGGGCCTCCCTTCCTCCGCTCCTCACAGCAGCGTCCCGGCAAAGCAGAGCAAATGGACGTGTAAAGACAACAGTGGCGGATGGACTCGGGCAGGGAAAGAGGAATCTTGGCCTCTGTGACAGCCTGAGAAGGAGCCTGGGGGGAGGTCTGAGGACACACGTGGTGGGGGGCAAGGCCTGGCCAGAGCAAGGAGCGCTCCCTCTCCCAAGTCCAGGGGCAGAGCCGTGGAAGCCTCTGGAGCTGGCACAGGTAGCCCTGTCTGGCCTCGGCTCCCGCCCATCACTCCTGGGGATTGAGCCTGCCCCCTGCTCTCTGCCCTCAAAGCAGAATCTTCCAGGCCAGGGCGGAGCAACTCAGTCCCCACGGTGGGCACCGGGGCTTCCTCAAAGCTTTCATCTGGGGTGAGAGCCTCCTGGGAAGGCGACACCAACGTGGGTGTGAACACGAGGGGAGGCTCTCTGAAAGGCTAAAGAGTGGACCCTCCTCCATGACCTTGTTCACATCATGTAACTACACGCACAAGTGATCCTCCTCCACGTGCACACACTCAGCGTGCCCGTGGGTGGGATCACGGCCCGTGTACACATCATGTCACTACAAAGAGGCAGTCAGTCAAAAGAGAAATGGACCAATCAGGTTTATTCGTAAAGCAAATCCAAAAAAAAAAAAAAAAAAAAGGAAAAGAAAAAGAAGAAAAAAAATCCCATCATAATTTTGGAACTTAAAAAAAAAAAGGTCTGTCGTACAAGATGGCAAAGCATTTCACGTACAGTGCGTTTCTTGACAAATCCCAGGGGCTTCGCTCCCCGATTTATTCTGAACCAGAAAGGCCAGTTACCAAGGTAACTCTGACACCACGTGACTGGGGCCTCTCTGGGGTCTGGGAGCTGCCTGGCGCTTGGGGCGTGTCTGTGGGCACACACGTGTGCGCGCGGACACGCCCCGGCCTGCCTCCCACTCTGGCTGGGCCCTGTGTCCCCTCCCGGGGCAGGGCGGGCGCAGGGGGACAGAAGGGAAGGGGCACCAGGGAGGGGAGAGTGGGTGAGGTGCGGGCGTGCTGCCTCCCTGTTGGCCACCATCTGTCTGTCCGTCCGGGAGGTACCTCTAGCCGGTAGCCCGGCCGGGGTGGGTCAGAGGTGGGTGGCGACCCGGCCTCCGGCTCTGAGCCCCCGCCCCTCCGCGCGTGCCCCCCGGAGAGTCCGGCTGCCTCGGCCTTCCAGGGCCCCAAGTTGGGCTGGTCTGCCCGCGGGGGCCGGGGGCAGGGGCAGCCGTCGGGCCTCCCGGGTGCGTGCGAGCTGGGCACCCGCGTCTCCCTGGAAAGCCTCCAGGACCCCCCTGGGGCCTGCTGCTTCTCTCAATGGTGGTGGCCTTCGCGGGAAGCTAGGGCTGGGTGCTGGGCTGGGCAGCGGGTTTATCTGCGGGTTGGGTTCGTCCGGGTTCTCCCTCCCCAACTCCAGAGGGGCGGCTGGAAAGGAGAGAAACCAACGAGGGCCCGACTCTCTGAACCCGGGGAACCCGTGAAAGAGGCCGGAGGTGCCAGCGCAGCCAAGCCTCCCCCCGCCCGCCCCCGCCCTGTCCTTCGGAGGAGAAGGCCACCGGGAGCCCTGGTTCCCACCTGCTCCCCCGAAGGCCGGGAGCCCTGCCCGCCCTGGCCCGGGCCCTCGGCCCCCCAGCCCCGCCGGCCTGCAATGATGAAATGACAGCATGGGCAGCGTCTCACGGAGATGGTTTCCAGGCTTTGAAATGGGCTGAGAGAGATGAGCATCTGCAAGAGGGTCATTTTTTTTTAAACTTTGGAGCAAGGAGAACCCGGTGTGTGGGCCCTCGGCCAGCACGGCTGGCGTCTCTGCCCTGCTCTCCGGGCACCGCCGAGGTACTTACTGTTCACACCAGCAACGGGCGCCGGGGGGGGCGCACGCCAGGCTGGGGCAGGGTGGGGGGTGCTGGGCATTGCCTTGGGTTTAGCCCCCAGGGGTCTGCCCAGCTGGGGGCCCAGGGAAAAAGTCCCAGGCTAACTGGGGACAGTCTGTGAGAGACACGAGCAGAGTATAATCACGAGAACTGGCACAAGTCATGCAACAAAACGAGGAGAGAGAGAGAAAGAGAGAGAGAGAGAAACATGATTAGTGGAGAGAGAGAGAAAGAGAGAAAATGTGAACAACACAGAAAAGAACACCCATGCCTGGCCCCCAGAGTGGGCTCATTTCTCTACTATTTCCCCCTTGGCCCGCCTGGGGGCCACGAGGACCCCACTCCGGACCCCAGCTGCCCACCCTGGCCCTCGAACCCGAGCAAAAACTCGGTCGGCCCCATGTGCAGGGCCCCTGCCCGCACCCTGTCTGGTCACCCCTCCCCGATCCTGTCACCCTCCCGCCCCATGGAGTACCGCCACTCCCAGCACCCCCTGCAGCCCAGCGGAGGACAGTGGAAGGCCAGGGCCGGGGGCCCTGCCAACGCAGCTGCTCAGGGAGAAGCCCCCTTCCAAGAGGACCAGAGGCTGCAGTGGTAGCTCCTGGGGAGCCCAGGTGGGAGTTTCTCTGGGGCTTCATGCTGTCCTACCTGCCAGTGGGCAAAAAGTAGGTGTGGCCACCAACCCACCCCCGTGCCAGTACCCCGCTCACCTACAGTGGGAGCCCCGTACGCAGCGCCACAGAGGACCAACCCATGTCACAGGAGCGGAGATGGACAAGACACACACGTGAATGGACATGGCAGGACAGAGGGAGCGCTCCGAGCTGTCCAAGGCAGGTGGTCTAGGAGCCCGACTACAGAGGGGGAGGAGACCCTTCTGGGGAGATGAGCAGCTTCTGAGCCATTGGCCCCAGGCAGTCCCTGACTATGTGAGGTGCCCTCCTGGCATCCCCCCATGAGGCTCTATGACCCCCCACAGGACAAATCCCCAAAACCCTGAGGCCATGCCAGCCATGGTACAGAGGAAGAGACCAGATCGTCCCTCACAGACACACAGACCTGAAGCTTCAGGACAGACCAAGAGGTGGAGGTGAGGGAAGGTGCTGTTGATGTGCCCAGGAGGCTTTGCTTGAGTCCTAGGAGTCTGGCCCTTGGTGGGGGGGTGAGGGGTAGGGGGTGTCCCAGAGCCCAGCAGGCTGCATGTGGCCTTAAACCAGATTCTAAATGTGGAATTAGGAAACCCAGATTTCACCGAGGCCACCTGACTGTCCTTGGGGGTGGAGCGAGGCTGGAAAGGCCTTGTGGGGTCGTGTCTTACCTCTCTCAATTCTTGTAGGGTCAGGTCTCCACCCACATTTGCCTTCCTCACCTCTGGCCTCCCCACCCCATTCACTCATAGACACCCCCACTCCCATCTAGGTATGTAGCTGCAAGCAGAAGAGGAAGCAAATGGGAAGGGACTCAGTGATGCAGAGATGGAGGTCCCTTTAGGACCATGCACCTTGGTGATAGATCATCTGGGTTTCACATACCAGCTTTTGGAAGCAGGAGCGTTTGGGTTAGGGATGAGGCTCAGAGGGGTCTGGGAGCCAAGGTCTGGACAGCACGACAGCACCTCCAGGGCAAGTGAGTATTTGGGGAGGGAGGGAGGGCAGACTGTAGTGGGGGGAGAGAAAGGCAGGAAGGTCTGGGCATCTGGGCTCCTGAGGGCCAGCTTGGGAGGCCCCAAATCCCTCCTCAGCCAGAGACTGCACGAGCCAGAGCTCTCTGGGGCCAGGGCAGCCAGGGCTGGGGGGCCCAGGGGATCCACCAGGAGTGGAAGGGCTTCACAGGTCTGCTGCAGCATGGGAAGAGGGCTTTGTCTCTGGGACTAGCTGGCGTGCATGCCCGAACACACACGCCTGCACTTGGCACACATGTGCGTGCATGTGTGCGTGTCTGAGCTTGCGTGTGCGTGTGCATGCCCTCAGCACATGGGGAATACTGGCATTTTCTAGGAGTACAGAGGAGTTTGTGCCTGACTGGAGTGAACTGGGGATCCTTGGTAGGCTGGCCTGGGCACCCAAGCTTGGGGCACTGACAGATCGAGTGTTGCAGGGCATGTGACAGGAGGGCCAAGTAGTGTCACGGTGATGTCACCCAACTCTGAGCTCTTCCTGCTGGGGCCTGGAGTGGAAGTGGGGGCTGAGCCAGCCCAGACCCTCCCCAGAGCCCCAGGAACTCCTCTTGCCGTCATGGTGGCTCCTGAGGTCACACATCCACCTAATCCAAAGCAGAGAGGTGGGGTAGGAGCTTTCCACTAGCCCGTGCCTCACCTGCCGATGGGAGCCATGCCTCAGCCCGGGGGCCCGGCCCTACCTCAGGCCCCCTGTTTTAGCCTCGGAGACCCTCGCCCACCCCCTGGTCCAGCCCAGGACCCTGACCACATTCCTCTTGAGTGCCTACAGGAATCCAGGAAGCGGGGAGGGGCATGGGACCAGATGAACGGGCAGGAGAGCCCCCACGGGCAGAGAGGCGGGTCTTGGGGATACTGCGCTGGGCAGCACAGGTGTGGAATGAAGCCAGATCGGGGGCAGGACAGGGTGGTGGGCGCATTAGCGGGGAAGAATCAATCATCCGCTGGGTGAGGCCACCCAAACCGGGGGAAACTTGCTCATCCAGGGCTGAGCTAGCCTCCTGCCAGACCTGGGCACGGGGACGTCCTTCATAGACTAAATGCTACCTACCACTCACTCAGCCTCCCTCACCCCGGCACTTCTTAGCTCAGTGCTGTCATTCTTCTCTGGGTCATTCATTTCCTTGAAATCCCTGTGTCCACAGAATAAGTCGATGGTATTCCATGGGTAGAGGTAGACTATGGGCTTTATATCTTCGGACCAGAGCCCCGTGATCAACTTTATGTGCTATGTGCAGGTTCTCATAAAACTGAGATAGTCCCATAACAAACCACTAGCCATGGAATATGAGAATATATCCCACGGTGACTAGTATTGTTTCGTGGCCCCCCTCCCCCCTGGCCCCCCACTGAATTCACGGGAATGTGGCTGTACACTGGTCTGGATGTCACGTATTGCTGCTGCAGTACCTACTGCCGGAAATGGGGAGAACCCTCGGTGGGAGGTGGTTGCTGGTCTGTAGTGCTTTCGTCTAAGCTGCCCGGGGTGGTGGCCCCCCTCTAGTCCTTTGCTCACCAGCCGCTTCCATCAGAAGAAGGCCACCGGAAACTCCCACTCGACCGTCAACCCAAACAGACAACGTGAAAGCTAGAGTCGCTCCAACAGGTTCCTAAAGATAAATGCTAAACTCTAGAGTGGTGGTAGATGAGTTGGTTCGGCATGCTATGGGGTAAGTAAGCTTGTTACGGAGGGCTACAGGCGTCTCCTAGGACGCACCTGGAGCTAGGCAGCCGGAATCAGAGCAGGAGTTCTACTCAGCTATGGAGACAGGCTCTGTTGGGGGTGAGAATCCTTGCTACTGCCTTCGCAGGGACCCTCCTGCCAGATCCCGTGCACCAACTGTGCTGCCCGCACAGCCTGAAGGGAGCCGAGTAAAGACCACATCAGAAGCTGTCTGGCATTTCCGAATCACACCCACCCCTGCCCTGCCCCGACACTGGGACAGTGGCCTGAGTCAGAGACTCACGCTTGCCTCCTGCCCACCGAGCAGCAGCCCCCTGGGCTCCTGCTAAGAGAGTCCTCAGCAACCTCGCGGGCCATGTCGTCTCTTCAGAACCTCACGAGACCAGCGCGCCAACCTCCTTACCCAGGGCCACCAGTGAGGTTCCTCCAGCAGGCTCTCGCCTTGTGAATTTGGCTGCCCAGCATCTCCCTGGGCCCCCAGGCTCCACACCTCGAGACTGAGTGCGGGGTCCGGGGTTGCCCACGGAACTAAGGAAGCAGTCTGACTGAATCAGGAATCATCGCTACAGGGGGCGGAGGTGAAAGGTCAGATCGACATGCCTCTAAGAGGTTTCCTACCTGCTCTGTTAATTTCTAAAATTTCTTCCTGGGCCAGCGGGCATGTGTCACTCTGAGTACTGTGGTGTGGAGAGTTTACGACAGATTTACAATAATTGGGAGATCCCAGCTGCGGTGGCCGTGGAATATGCTTCTTTTTTTTCTTTGGTAGTTTCTGCTTAGCCATGGCTAAGGAGTAATACATCCCAAAATTGTTCACGATGACGGGCACAGGCATGGCGATGGTCAGCACGCCCGCCAGCGCACACAGTGCTCCCACCAGCATGCCGGACCACGTCTGCGGGTACATGTCTCCGTAGCCCAGCGTCGTCATGGTGACCACGGCCCACCAGAAGCCAATGGGGATGTTCTTAAAGTGGGTGTGCTCACTGGCGCTGGGGTCATTGGGCTGGGCCCCTATCCTCTCGGCATAGTAGATCATGGTGGCGAAGATCAGGACGCCCAGGGCCAGGAAGATGATAAGCAGCAAGAACTCATTGGTGCTGGCACGGAGGGTGTGGCCCAGAACCCGCAGGCCCACGAAGTGGCGGGTCAGCTTGAAGATGCGCAGGATGCGCACAAAGCGGACGACGCGCAGGAAGCCCAGGACGTCCTTGGCAGCCTTAGAGGACAGCCCGCTTAGGCCCACCTCCAGGTAGAAGGGGAGGATGGCCACAAAGTCAATGATGTTGAGCGAGTTCTTGATGAACTCTACCTTGTTGGGGCAGAAGACGACACGCATGAGAAACTCGAAGGTAAACCAGACCACGCAGACGCCCTCGATGTAGGTGAGGAAGGCCTCCGTCTCCGCTTCCCGGTAGTAGCGCACTTGCGTGCCATTCCGAACGTTCTCGATCTCGGTCTTGTTCACAATAGGGTTGAAGCGCTCGTGGGTCTCCAGGCAGAAGGTGGTGATGGAGACCAGGATGAAGAAGAGGGAGGCAAAGGCCACATACTGCGGAGGAGAAACACAGTGTCAGAGGGAGGCCCTCCCACCCAGTGCAAAGAAACCCAGGGTACCTTTGCGTTGGGTCTGGTCAGAGGCCAGGCCAGGGGAAGATGCCTGCTCAGCGTCCCCTCCAACCTGGGCCAAACGGACAGGCCACCTTTCCGTCCTCAGAGCACCGACTAAGAGGCTCAGGGAGGTGAGAAGTTGTGGCAGAGATTGCTTTATTTTCACAAATGCCTCTCCTTTCCTACTGAACGTGCTGCTCGACTCCATTTGCAGGCTTCCTTGGGGTTAGCTGGGGTCCCGTGACTGAGTTCACGGCCAGTGGACAGGGCATGAAAGGGGTGTGCGCTGGTGACAGGCCTGGCTCTTAGAACCGCTCTACTCAATCTTCCAAGCCCTTTCCTCCCCCAGCTGCCAGTTACATGCTGACGCCCTAGGGCCCAGGGCGCCCACCAGGACATAGCCTCGGTCCCTGTAAAGGAAGATGTCCACTAAATACCTGAGTGGAAAACCAACTACTACTGTGTTAAGCCGCTGTGGTTTGGTGGGTGTGTGGGGGGAGGATTTCGCAAAGCACGTAGCCCACCCTGAGCATAAAACTGCACTAGCCTGTTGGGGCTGAAGGTGACAAAGGAATGAGAAGGGGCAGTGATGGTGGAATCTGGCCCCTCCCAGGCCACATGGCCCAGGCCTCCTCCTTCCTACCGCAGTCCATTAGCCTTTCTTTTCAGGAATGTATACCTCATTGATGGGGGCTCTTTAGGGTGCTCTTGAATCTAGAACTGCAAAAGATAGATATCTGCCCCACGGCCTTAGACGGTTTTTACACTCCATCTCTCCGTCCTCCTAGGAACTTCCACCACCAGCTTGGACGTGAGTTCCCCGTGCCTGGAAGTGCTGAGATAGAGGCTACATGGTCATTCGGCAGCAAAACTGTGCTGCGGGTTCAAGCAGCAGGAGAGTTGGACCAGGGGTCCTCAAAGGCCGCATACACCACAGGGTCTGCTTCTCTCCTGCTGCCTGCCAGCCCCAGGGTAGGGGAGTGGGTGGGGCGGAGGAGGGAGTTGCTGGGTGCTGGGGCTTTCCAAACATATATGGGCGCCTCCTCCTCTCAGACCCTACCAGTGAGAAAGAAATGGCTGGGATGACCCAGCCTGTCCAGAACCACCTGCTCTGGCCCTGAGCCCCTGGAGAAAGGTTCAGGAGCTCCTTTGCTTTGCTTTGGTGGCCTCATCTGATGACCCTGGGCTTCTCTGGCCCCCCGCAGACATGGATACCTGAGCAAAGAGAATCCAGCGCTATCAGCTCAGACTGAATTCCAGGCAAGGCCTCTCCTTACAGCCTCCAGCTGGGTCTGGAGCTGGAGCTCTGGAGAAGCTCTGGAGAAGCCCCGCCAGTTGGTTCTGGAGCTCTGGAGAAGCCCCGCCAGTTGGTTCTCCTCCAGGAGCCCAGCTGGTCATCCCCGCCTGCATGTTCCCACAGTTCCCTTCCCCTCTGGGGCCCTTTCTCCCAGGCTGCACAAGACAATGTCCGGAGCAAGGACACCTTCTGGAAGAAGCCCCGGGCTACAGTCTGGAGTGGGTGGCACCTGTGTTCTCCAGAGTTGCCCTCACAGATCTTCAAGAAGTGCCAAGGCCCCGCCCTGTGTCCACGACAAGAGGCAGCCACGCTGCTTCTAGCAACTCTGTAGTCTGCACAGATGCACCTCCCCACCTTGTGGTCATAGTAGGTGGCGGGGGTGGGGACGGCAGCACGGGAAGTCCAGGAACAGCCCTGTCTGGGTTGACCACAGCCACGGGACCTGGCACCTAACCCGGCATGGATCTAGAAACCAAGAACTATGTGGACCTTTCAAGGAACTCTCTGGGTTGGAGGAAGGGGCGAAGGAAGGGGAAGGGACAAAGACTGCATTTCAGAATGTCAGAGTAAGAGAAGTCTGTAGACATTCTCTGGTCCAAGACGGGAAGCCTCAGGCCCCCAAACAGGAAGCCGTTTCCCTGAGCCATGCATCATGGTATGCTCTGAGTCCTGCTGGTTGTAGAGCATTGCACAATTTTTAAAAATGTTATCCTAGACTACTATCAAGTATGATCCTTGTGCGTCCTTCCTTCCATCCACTGATCGATCTCTCCTGTCACTCATCTATCCTTCCTCCTTTCCCTCCTCCCTCCCTCCTTTCCTTCCCTTCCTTCCTTCCACCTGCCTGCTCATCCAGCCATCCAGCCATCCAGCCACCCATCCAACCATCCAGCCATCCAGCCCCCCTCCAACCATCCGGCCATCCAGCCATCCATCCTTCCATCCACCCTTTCTTCCTTCCACTCTTTACCAGGTGCTAGGTTATGGCCAGCAGAGTGGAATAAAGCCTCAGTCTTGGGGAGCTCCCTGCCCAGCTGAGGGTAAAGGACACACATGAAGACAAGTACAATGCAATGAACTGAAAAGATAAGCTCCCTCAGCCCTGTCTTGAAGTAGGTGGGGTTTGGACAAGCTCGGGCAGGGTAGGGACTAAGCCAGGGCTTCCCACTCCAGAAACAGCTCTCTAAGGGTCCAGAGAGTGCACAGCTGGGTCACCATGGAAGTGGACCAGGAAAGCAAAGTGGAAGCAACTCCAAGAGGCCACTACCTCTGACCACAGTTCATCTAGCTCCAGAGCTCCTTTCATCACCAGAGTTGCCGAAGCCCCTGGAGCTAAAGACACATTCCCAAATGCTGGGTATTTGCCTGCAGATTTCCTCTGGGGGCCTCCCCGTCTTAGAGTCTGACATTCACCAGATCCCAAAGGGCAGGTCATGCCCCTTTGTGAGAGAGGAGAAGAACATGTACCCCATGCGTGTCCGAGAAACGCTGAGAGGCAGGGCCCACTGCATCGCTGGGCACCCCCATTCCTGGCCAGGGGCAGAAGCATGAGGCACCTCCTCTCCTCACTGCCCCACCAGCCATGGCATCCCTTTCCTAAGGCCTCTCCCATCTATCCTCCTCTGTCCCCTCTGCTTACATGTGACCCCGTCTCAATAGCACCACTGCCATCAAAGCTAAGCAGGTCTAGGCTCAGAGTCTCAGCCGCCGTCCCACAGCTACCAGAGGGAGCAACCCGATGGCACCTCTGAGCATGCTGCGCACAGAGAAAAGCCCTGACACAGGAAACTCTCTGCACCTGGCCTCACTGACCTCCCAGGGCTCTCTCCCTACACACACCCAACGTTCTTGCCACCCGCAACCCTCTGCTACTTCTGACCTTCTCCGTGTCTCCCCCACCTCCACGTCTTTGTACCTCTGGAAAAATCCATTCATCCTTGAGTGCCCCCACTAAGTAGCTCTACTCCTGGGGCCCCTTCTCCAGGTGAGGCTCCTCCTGGAGCTGAGGCCCTAACGAGGCAGCAAATGAAGGGACCCTCCCCAAGGAGTCTCTAAATTCACCTCCAGGGAGGCAGCACACCTGTCTCCAACCCTGGCTCATTAGTGCGTGGGGAGGCTCACAGAAACAGCCCAACACGGCACTCACGTCCCAGGTGCCCCCACAGGCCCGCAGAGCTCTCATCCCGCTTGACCCTCTCACAGGAATAGTCCCGATGGGAAAACTGAGGCCCTGGAAGAGGGAGGGGCTGATAAAATTAGGGTAGAAAAAAATATTGCTTCTCAGCAATCAATGGACATCCTGTGTGGATGCCTACTGCTCCGGGCCCCGGCACCCAGGGAGGTGGCGGCGTTGGGGTGGTGGCAGCCCAGCCCAGAGCCAAGTGCCAGGACTCCTTTCCCAGGAGGAAGCAAGGGAGGTAGGAACCAGGCCTGCTGCCCTGCCCAGGCTTCCTGGGCGCCTGCCTTCATGGCCCCTGCTGCAGGCAGGCACAGGCAGGGCCCCGGCAACACCCAGGCCCAAGTGGGCCCTTGGGAGGGCTGAGGAGGGCTGAGGAGGGCTGCGGAGGCAGGCGCCCCTGGGGTGCTCAGACTGCCACACTCTCCTATGCCCAGGGACCAGCAGGCCAGCCAGAGCACGCACCCAAAGCAAGAGCTCACATCCAGCCGAACCCCAGCTCCCTCCCGTCCACCATCACAGAAGCTGACACTGGAAGGACAGAGGAGGAAGCTACCAGAGCTAAGGTCCCACTCTGCGCCTTCAGTCCTCTCACTGACCTAGTGAGACAGGTGGTCCTACCCCGTTGTGCCAAAAAGGACACCCAGGGACAGGGAGGTCAGGGACTGCACCAAGGCTTCAGAGCTCGTGAGGACGCTGTGGCTGGGACTCCAAGTGCATCTAGCTCTAGAACCTAAACTCCTTCTGCCTGCAGACTTGCCAAAGACACTGGGTAGCTGGCCCCGACTGTCTGGATGCCTCCGTCTCGGAGCTTGGCACCCACAGCTCAGACTCCCTGAGAGCAGGGTATGCCCACCCCGCCCCCGGGAGGGAGAGAACTAGGGTGCCTGACCCCACAGGCTGGAGCCCAGCCCCGCCTGAACTGTTTCCTGGGCTACAGCCCTGGACTGGAGGGGCTGCAGCCCACGTGAGCTGCCGCCTGCCGATGCCTGGCCCCCCGGAGACCACAGACCCACGACTACCCGGGTACAACACCTCGGCCCTTACCTCATGCACACGCTGTCCGTGTAGCCACACAGACCACAGCCTGGTGTCCCGACCACCGTGCACAGATGACACGGGCCGTGGTCCCCGGTGCACACCCCGCAGCCCCACGGCACTCGGGCACCCACACTCGGAGCCCGCAGGTGATGCGGCGGCCGTCACCACCCAGCACGCTCACTACCCGCACCACGGCACCCAGGCACTGGCGCCCAGCTGGGCCCTCTTCTGCCCATCTCCCCCCACCCCAAGGTGGGGCTGACTCAGCGTCTGTCTCTCCCACAGGACAGCAGCTCCAGCCCCTCGCCTCCGCCTCCTCAGCCTTCCCCGAGGGCCTCAGCTGCCTCCCGTGCCAGCGCCTGGACCTCCAGCCCCTCCACCTGCCCCTCAGCCACCCGCTTCCTGACTTCGGGCCCCCACCCCGACCCTGCCCCACCGGGCCTTGTCTCCTTCCCCAGCCCACCCGCAGCAGCCTCGCCCCCCACACCCAGGATCTAGGCCGCAGGAAGGCCAGTGTAAGGCCTGGGCTGTCTCCTGGGCCGCTGGTTTGCTTGTTGAGGAGGAAAGGGGGCACAAAGGGAGTTTTGCTTGGCGGCCCAGGGACAGCTGTCACCTAGCCTGGTCACCTCAGAGGCCACCCAGGGAAATTTCGAGACAACACAGGCAAGATCGCCTGATAATGCAGCATAAACCCAAGCTGGTAGTCCTGGCTCCCCCCGCCCCCCCTGCCCAGAACCAAATCACAAACTGTGAAAGACCCACCAATTGTGTTCTAGAAAGTGGTAGTCATGGCAACAGAACGAGGCATCCCATTTCTATGGTAACCAGGGTGGTGAGGCTGTTGGCTGTAAAGTCAGACAAACCTACTAAAGATCTGTTGACTTAAGAAGATGTTTTATAAATCACCAAGTTATTTTTATTGTAACCCCACCCCTGAAACCATAAATCAGAAGAGCAATTTACTATCTATTAAAATGACCAATATGCGCTATGACTTTCACTTATAAATTATGTATGCCACAGTCATCTGTCGAAAATCGTGCTCGCCTTTCAGAATTGTTCAGGGGTTCGCGGCGGGGGATCCGCGTTCTTGCAGGCAGTCTGGCGTTCCGGAAGCAGGCGATGGTTGTAACGTGGGGCGGGGACCGCCATCCTGGCCTGGCGCTCTCGCGCTGTGTGACCTTGGTAGGTCACCTGCTCTGGGCCTCACGTGCATCACTGGGACACTGCGGGGTGGACCTGGTCCTTCCCGAGGATTCCAAGACCAGCAGGGCTGCAGGCGGTGGGGCTGATCACAGGAGCCCTGGCTGCTGTCCAGGCCCCGAGCCCCCGGAGGCTTCAGGTCGGGTTTTTCGCCTAATTAAATCCGCCCAGCGGGGTATACAGCGTTTGAGTTAATCCGTGCGGAGTCAGTGATGCAGAGCAGGCGGGATGGCCAATTGGCCTAAATAAATTGTCAGTCGAGTGGAGTTTGGAAACTGAATTACCCTCGTCTGGACTTCCTCGGGCTGGGCAGGCCCGCAGGGTGCTGGGCCGGCCGAGGGCTGCAAGGGGGTGACTGGGGAGGGCGCTCTTTGGGGTCCAGTCCCTTTGTGATCCATCAGTAAATGGGGGGGCCCTGAGCAGTCCGTCCCGGCATCCGGGTCCTCCTCCCTCGGCACCCAGCTCAGGGAGCAGGGGGTGGGAGAGCTCCCCGTGATGCAACATGGAGGGTGTGAGTGGAAGTGTGTGAGAGTTTGTGCAGGGAACATTACGGGGGCGAGTGGGCACCTGTTTGCGGGAGAATTCTCAGGGGAGGGGAGAGGCTGTGTAAATGCGAGTAGATGTATACACGGTGAAGATGTGTCACCGGTTTATGCGACCTGATTCCACACGTGTGCGAAAGGCTCGTGTAAATGACCATCGTGTATAGTGTATGTGGTTCGTACAGGTGATAGAAGTGTGTGCGTGTGCACAAGTGGGTATGTGTGCATCAGGACACACATGAGGTGTGGTGTGTGCTTGTATGTGCATAAGGACACGTATGGGGTGTGATGTGTATGTGTTTGTGGGTAAGGACACGTACGGGACAGTGTGCGACGGGGCATGTAGGAGGGAATCAGGGTCTGGCGAGGCGCTCCGGACATGAGACCCAGCCCAGGGCCATGATCCTTTCCCAATGCAGAGACGGTCATTCACACACTAGCCTGGGGGGTGTGCTCCTTTCTCTGGAACTGTCTCTGAGACAGAGAGGAGAGAAAGCGCAAACATAGGGAAGAGGCCACTGAGCCAGCCCAGGAGGGCCACAGGGGGCCAGGGCTGTGTTCAGATCAGAACCCCCTCATCCTGCCGCACCGACCCTCTCAGCCCTAACCCAGCCTGGCAGTGACCAGGCCTCCAGACTTCCGGAGCCACCCTTCACTGAATTCACTCATGACCCTAGACCTAGGCCATACCTAGAAAGGGCTGCCCCGACAGCTAGGCTGGCAACCTGAGGTGACAGAGGTTCCTGTGGTGCTTTCATTTCAGGATGCACAGTTTTTCACATTTTGGAGATGAAAATATGTCATAAAATGTACACATCCTTAAAATAGTATGCGTTAGCACATCCCCAAGTGTGCTATTATTTAACTCATGTCATGTCTTAGATCGAGGGTACCTTGGACGTGTGGAACGTGTTCCCCGGAACACCAGGGAAGAGGAGGCCCTCAAGGGGGCCTGGGCTAAAAGGGAAAGGATCTGCCCAAGGTCACAGAGCTCTCAAGGTAGAGCGGAAATGAGAGTGTCAGTGCTGGGCTGCAGCCTGGAGCTTTCATCATCACGGCCTCCGAGCCTTTGCCTGAAATGCCCTGCCCAGGCCTCTCTGCTCTCCAGCCCTGCCTGCCTCCCAGACCCCAGCTTGAAAAGAGGCAGTGGCCGGAGCAGAAAGGACAGGATCTTGAAGTCAGGATCAACCTGAGTTTGAGGCCTGGCTTGGCTGGTGACCTTGGACAAGACACTGCCCCTTTCTGAACCTTCATTCTTGGATAGGAGGGGGTAGGAGGACATTCCCTGCCCCCCAAGGAGGGTGTTGTGATGAAGAAATAAAATTATACAGAAAGCAAGAAGGAGGTGTTCAAAGACATCGCCACAGTCCCCACATACATCCTCCTCCTCTGGCCCTCGTGGGCCCTCCTGCCCTGGACCCATCACAACCGAGTGCTAAGGATCAGAGCATCTCAGACGTAGAAAAATGAAGAACCTTTCAGTCATGACACAGGAACCACAAAGTTGGGAAACTGAGGTGGACACGCCCCCACATCTCAGAACAGCACCACAGGCCTCAGAGAGCCGCCCGTGTGGCATGCGTGAGGCTGGGTGCATGCTCCTATGCAGGCCTGGCTGAGCACCACCGTGACCAGTCCGCCCAACTAGGGCCAGCCCTGGCCCTGTGCTTCCTGAGAGACAGCCCCCGGGAGAAGTTTCTGGATTTAGCACCAAGGAGCACTTACTTGGTGGTGGCCAAACCCAGACCCTTGGAAGGGAAGATGGGAAGGCAGGAAGTACGAAGCCCTCCCTGGAGGAGTTCGGTGGGGCACGAAGGGGCCAGGAGTGACCTGAGGCCTGCCTGATGGAGGGGATGGTGGCTGCGGGGGAGAGTGACTCAGTGGAGACACGAATGCAGAGTCCTTGGCCCCAGGCCCAGAGACGGGTTCAGTAGTTGTAGGTGGGAACAGAAATCGACTTGTAACTTGTGTCCTCCATGGCCCTCATGCCGCCAGCCCCATCCTCACATCTGGGGTCCGTGAGGCCAGATGAGACCCAAGCGCCAGGCAGCTCGATGCACAATGAAACCCGTGAGCCCGAGACCACGCCAGACACTGGGAAGCAGGTCACATGGCAGAAAGAGAAGAGCCCCGTGCTTGGCTTCACGGACCTGAGTTCGAGTCCCAGCTCTCCCGCGAGCTCTATGACTGCAGCAGGCAAGTGACCTCTGGGAAAGGCAGTCCCGTCATTTTTAAAGCGAGGGTGATCACAATAATAATAGCACGTCCCGGGCAGATGCTACGGGGGTTCTGGAGGAAAAGCCCAGGTGACTAGGAGTTCCCCAAATCCAAGGCAGACTTCTGGGGTAGGGAGAAACCTCAAGACTGCCAGTTCCTTTGCACGCTGGTATTCCAGGAGTTGGGCCAAGGCTTCCTTCCACAAAAATCTAAACACAGCATTTTCCCCCCGAATTACTGGGGGCTGGTAGTTGCAAAGAACAGCAGCAACAGCTAAAGGGAGAAATGTGTTTAATTTCGGGGATTTTTTTTCCCTAATTTTTTTCTGCTCCTGCTACCACTTGCCTGCTAACAGACCAGGAGCAAATGACAGCCTCATGAGAGCCAAGGGCATGGCCTTGGGCCCACTTCCCAGCACCGCAGACCAAGGCAAAGCCGTGTCCAAGACCCCACACTACAGCCTCCCGCCGGTGAGGGACGTTCCTCAGGGTAATGGTGACTTAGCATGCCCACTTCCACATGGTTATCCACGTGAGCCCCTGCCGGGGCTGGGAGCCAGTAAGGCTGGGTGGGAAAGGGTATCCAAGGGCACACGGTGAGTGGGTGGGAGCCAGAGCTCCTGGCTTTCCGGCCTGACTCTGGTAATAAGGTGGAGGCCGACGATGGCAGCCTCCAGGTCTTGAGGAGGCCCTACCTCTTGTGCTCTCCATGCATCGGGTCATTTAAACCTCACGCCAATCTAGAAGTAAGTTCTATCATTATCACTTTTCAGACAAGGGGTCTAAGGTTTGCAGAGTCCTCAGTGGCACCATCAGCCCTACCCGGCTTCAAAGCCCCACACTGCAGGCCTCCCGGAGGCCCCCCATAAGCAGCCAGGCAGGGTATCCACGGTGCCAGTCGGCCTAGCTGCACCCTGAGAGCCAGACCTGGCTGCTCCGGCTTGGTTTTGCCCTTAGTCAGCGCCAGGGAGGCACACAGGCCTGCGTGCCGAGGGGAGTGGAGCCGTGCTGTCCCCAAGTGCCCCAAGAGTCCCCCATGCCAGGAAGGCTGACTGTCAGGGCCCCAGAAGGTCCCATCGGGAGTTGACACCCCACCTATTCCTGTGACCCTCCAGGGGACCACCCATTAGCATGTTCAACCTGGGGAAATACCAGTATGCCACGTAGGAAATGGTTCTATTTCAGGACTTAGAACTGTGTTTCACCGTGTGTCCCTGCCGCACGTGCCCCTCATAGATAGCTCCTCTTGGCTCTGACTGCCGGGGAGCTCAGCCACATTGGGTGCTCAGTTCAGAACCAAATCTTTCACTTGGGTGTGGGGTGTGGCTTTCTTCAATGTATGATACTACTTCCGTGTTTTCCTTTCTTCTTTATTTCTAAGGATTCTGTTGTAGGTGCGTCTCATGTGCCTCAAACCTTTTGGTGCCACAGACTGGAATAAGAAATATGTGACCAAGGCTCCCAGATAAGGAAGGGAGTAGGAAGGCACCCTATATAGGATAGAGAGGCCTCCCGTGGGGGCAGCTCAGTAACCCCTCTTCAGTGACCGCCAGTGATGGGGGCCTCCCAAGGCCACTCACTCATCCTGTCTTTGGGCAGCTCTAGAGACATGCATTTATTCTGTGTTTAAGTCAGCCTCCCTGCCTTTCTCCCAGCAATCCCAGTTCTGCCCTCTGCGGTCAACAGGACACACGTGCTCCTCTTCCCTGTGACAGCCTTGCCCACACTTGCAGATGGGCCTCAAAACCCACCTCTGAGCCATCCCTCCGGCAGGCCGGGCTTTCCCTGGCCCTCACCACATCCCCTCTCCTGGGCCAGCTCCGCTGTTTCAGAGCCTGATTTGGTTAAGCACTCACCGTGTGTGGCTAAATGGATCATACACGCTTTACCCTTTTGGGTTCCCACAACCACCTCAGTGGAGGGCGGGAGTGTTTGGTTTTGTCGAGGCCCACTGTGCTCTGCTATCAAGTAATAACGATCACCGTTACAAACATGATCTCGGTCATCCTTAAAAACTTCTCCCGAGGGAGATGTCATTACCTCCATATTGCAGACAAGAAAATTGAGGTTCAGAGTGGTTAAGACATGTCCCCAAAACCCCAAACCCACAGTTTGCAAGGGATAGTCAGAATTTGAAACCAGGTCTTTCTGACCCTAAAACCATCACGCTCCAGGGCTTCCATCTATAAATCTCTTTCATATCCATCCCAGTAGCCTCGGAGGAGGACAATAGTCTTCCGTTAGAATGACATTGGGTATTGCTGTCTACACTTTACAACACATCTGCACATTTTGAATCACATATGAATATTACACACACACACACACACACACACACACACACACACACTCCAATAGCTGGGCCATCAGCAGGACAGTCTTGATTGCCCCCAGTAGACAGATGAGAAAACTGAGTCCCCAGCTCCATGGTATACCCACTAGGAATCTAATGGGAAATTGCCCCCTGGGATCCACCTGTGTTTTTGCTTCGACTTAGTGGTCCCGATTCCCAACAGGGTATGCATGTGTGTATCCATACATATGTGTTGGGGGGAGGGGAATAAAAAGATGGCCCCAAGAGGGACAGCTCAGGGAGGGCGGTAGATGCAGTGCAGGTGGGACCACAGGTCACTGCCCACCTGCTCTCTCTCCAATGGAATATGTATGCCTTATCCCAGGTCTGTGCAGGGCACCGAGCACAGAGTGAGCAAAAACAGTCATAACCTCTGGCAGGGGAGGCTGACATTTATCCTATAACCATACAAGCAAATATGTAGCTATCTGAAGTGACAAGGGCTTTGAGGGGGAAGCACAAGGCATTTAATGGGCCTTTAACAACAAGTCTTGGGGTTATAGTGGTTTCCAGGAGGAAGTGACAAGTGTGCAGAGGTTAGAAGGATGGGTAAGAATACACTAGGGGAATACAGGTCGTAAGGAAGAGCATTTTAGGCAGAAAGAACAGGAACACTTCCCAGTCCTCATGTCCCTTGACCATCAGCAGCATCTGAGACAGCTGGTCACCCCCTCCTTTTTGTCACACTCCCAGGTTCCCACAGTCTCTTGATTTTCTTCCTACTTCACTGACTGCTCCTTCTTGATGTCCTTTGCCAACCTCTTCTCCCTGCCTCAAACTATTGGGGTGCCCCAGAACCTTAGTCTTCTCCATCTGCGTTCATCCCCTTAGCGATTCACCTAGTTTCCAGGCTTAAGTACCATGGCCTATTCAAATATCACTGGACACTCCTAAACGTCTACCTGCAGCTCAGCCCTCCTCCTGAACTCAGGACTTCAGTGTCCAACTCCTCAGCATCTCCAGGTGGAGGTCTGGTAGCACCATCTCCAACTCAACGCGCCACCTGGGGTCCCGCGCCGCCCCCACTGCCCACTGCCTCTCCATCGCACGAGACGGCAACTCCATCCTTCTGGATGCTCTTGCCCCAGACCGTGACACCTCACATTTCATCTGTAAGGAAAGCCCGCTGGCTAAGCTTGAAACAAATCCAGAGTGAGCACTTGCCCAGCACCACCCTTCCTACCTCTGTCCCAGCCACGGTCAGTCGTTTCCCCTGGGTTATGGTAAGATCCCCTTAACCGGTCTCCCAGCTGCCACTATTCCTGGGGCTCGAGAACTATTTTCAACTGAGCAGCGTGATGATCCTTTTAGCATCTAAATCTGCTTGTGTCATTTCTCTGCTCAAAACCCCTGCACAGGCTCCCCATCTCTCTCAGAGGAGAAGCCAAGGTCCTCACGTTCCATGCAGCCCCTACGTGATATGTCCTGCCCTGCCCCTCCTAGCTCCTCTCCTGCTGCTGTCCCCTTCGCTCGTTTCAGCCACACCCGCCTCCTCAAACATGTTCCTCCAACATGCCAGACATACGCCTGCCTTCGGGCCCCCGCACTGGCTGTTCCCCCCGTCCAGACGCCCTTCCCCAGGTATCCTCAGAGCTCATTCCCTCGGGATCTCCTGGGGCTTACTCAAAGCCAGCACCCCCACTGATCTGAGCTTCCTCCCTCTACCTCCCCTCACAGCACAGACCATGTTGGAGCACTGACTTCCCCAGCTTTACTGAGGTATAATTTACATCCAGTCACATTCAGCCAGTCCAAGCGTCCAGCCGGTTGAGCGTTGGTACTTCACGCTACCTGATTTACTTCCTTCTGGTCTTTATTGTTGGTCTCTCTTCTGCCTTAGAATGCAAGTTCGATGAAGTGGCTGGATCTGGGGATTGGGGTTGGCCCTGCCATCAGGCCCAGCCACATGCCACACACCAGTAGGGAAAGAGGGGCCGCTTTTTCGGGGACCAGGAGCACAGTTTTCCTTCTATGGGGAGGTCATGGATATAGATCCTATATATGCTGGTCTCCATCCTTCTATCTATGCAATGGGCACAGCAAAGTTGGCCCCTTCCACCTCCTTAGGAAGTGACCCCTCCTGTGGTGCCCGCCTCCCTTCATCTGTATGGGCAGTGTGCACAGTCACTGATGCGCCCATGCAGCATCTGCATCTACCCCGGCAATGTACACAGACACTGATTTCAGAGTCGTGTTTACACCGGCATGGACCACACTTCCAGCAGATCTATGTGTATGCTGGTAAAAGGATAATCTTTGTCTATGCATCTGTGACTCATCTGGTCACTAATCATCCACCTCCATCCTCAGCAGCTTAATCTCCACAGAGATTATTTGTCGTGCTGGCAATGGGCACCATGATTGAGAACAGATTCAGGTCTACACTGGCAATACTCATTGACAGCAGATACGTGCCTATCCTGGCTGCAGGCACAACCATGTCCGTCTTTCGACAATGGGCAAAATCAGTAAAGACCCGAGTCCCCACTGGCCTCGAACATGTGTGACTGAAGGAGAGTGGACACGAGGGCAAGAAGGTTCCTGTTCAGGGGGGTTGGTCTGGCTGAAGGCACTCATGGTGGAGCGCAACAGCCTGAGGCCTGCCCAGGGGGCATGACTGGCGAGGGGGTGCGGAATTCAAAACCTGCGTGCCAGCACTGGAGTGTGGCAGTTGGAATCCGGGATGCGTGGCAAGGAGATGAGACCTTGTCTATTCCCAGCGCCTTGAGATCACTCAAGGTGAGGAGAGACTCAGGCTGTGTGACTCCCGGTGCCACCCGCCCCCTCCCCACCCCACGCCTGGGGCCAGGCCCAGCCAGCCTGGGCTTAAAAAAAGCACCAGGAAATGTCACTTTCTTTTTGAGGAGGTGCGATGGGAGGAGATGGCCCAGGCGGTTTAGCTGCCGGCCTATTCAAGGGCTGGGAATGGTGACAGCACCCTTAAAGCCTTAAGCTTGCTTCCTACCTCCTTCCCAGGCTGGACAGAATTGCCACCCCTTCCCTGCAAACAGAGCCCCGCCTACTGCCAGTCCAGGGCCCCAGCCTGCCTGATGGCCCGATGGCCCAGCCGGGCCCTGGCTGGTGCTGCAGGACAATTGTCCAAGCGGGACCAGGCACTGCCCCCGGTGGGGCCACTTCCCCATCTGCAAAACGGGCAGGGGGTGCGCCCAGACAGCCTGGAAGTCCTCCTGTACCTCTAGGATCTCCCTGTTACCCACAGGAGTATCTAGATCCTACTGGAGACACAGCCTGGCCGAGAGACAAGTGAGGGTGGATGCCTTCGCAGAGGAGAAAGCTCCAAGGACATCCAACCATCCATTGATGCAGCTTTCAGTGGTTTGTTCATTCATTCAATCATCAAATATTTACTGAGAGCCTATTATATACCAGGCACTGCTTTTCACAATCACTTCCAGAAACGACAGCTTTAAACAAAGCTCCCAGCACAGAGCTAGGCACAGAGTAGGTACTCAGGAGGGAGGATACAGACATCTACCATGTACAGTCACTTATCCCCAGCCAGACCCATCCTAAGCACTCATATGCACCCCGTCTCACTGACCCCAACCCCAACTCTAGATCTGTACTGTGGTTGCCATCCCAATTTTATGGAGAGGGAAACTGAAGCATGGAGAGGCTAAGTTGCCCATAATCATGAACCTGGGAGGTGATGGGGTTAGAATTGGAAACCCGGCTTTGTCTGACTGCAGAACACATGCTCTCAACCCTTTCCTGGCTCTTCAACAAGCATTTGCTGAATGAAAGCCTGAGTGAGTGAGTGAGACTCTGTGTTGGTGCAAGTACAGGTCCATGCGTGTCCAGGGCCACCGGTATGCATGAGTGTGGGGAGCATGTGCATGCAGATGTTTGTGTGTTTGCATGTGGAGCTTTTTTATGGAAAGCCTTTCCCTTGTTGTCTTGGTCTTGCGTGTGCTGGAGCTATACTTAGCTGCAGCCGTGACTGTAATGAGTGGTTAGCGGCGCACCAGGCACTCTCATTGGGACCTGGTTTCCCAGGGAGATCGCTGGGGCCAGTGTATATGTGGGGGGTGCAGCCTGGTGCTGGGGAATGCTCTGGGCTTTGGGAGGGAGCCTGGAGCTCACAGCTCTGTGCCTTGTGCAAATGAAGGTCCTTAGCTCCAGCTGGAGGAATCTGCTCTAGGCTAGCACCATCCAAGCCTGCCAGGGTCCACTACTGGCCACCCTTGTCTGTGGTCCCTCTGCTAGCCCTTGCTAGGTAGTTAAAATGAAAGCGTTGGAGCTCACGTCTAGAGCCTGGGACTGATGACAAAAAGCAGTGGAGAGGCAGTGCATCTTGGTATACCTGAGCCAGGTGACTCAACAGGGCCCGCTCCTCAGCCAGGAGAGGGGCACTGTCCCCTCGTGCACGTCCTGTCAGAGCTATCAGAGGGGCTTGCTCATGGAGGCTGGGGACCTAGGGCAGACGAGTGGCCTCCCTACCCCAGGACAGATGGAAATCACAGGTATGCTCCGTGCAGCCCTGGGTTCTGAGGCCAACCCCCCACTTGCTGTCTGCCCTCCAGTGGCTACAGGGAGTCTGGAAAACCCTGGATCTTGAGGCTTCCCCTTCACCTGGCTCTGATTGCAACTTCTTTCCAGCCTGTCTTGGGGCTGCTCCATCAGAGCCTCTCACCTTTGAGAGTGGGCTAGTCTCCCAGGCCAGTCCCTGTGCCCAGGCCCAGGCTCCCTCACTCAGCAAACCACCCACCCCTACATCTGCAAACCTACTTTCTCCACTCATGAGCTAGGTTGGTCCACCCTGCCTTCCACATTGATGTCTTCGGCTTCCCAGCCCTCTCCTCTAGGGTGTTTCCATTCAGTGAGAGGTGAGACTTCCTTTCCTGCCGTGAAGCCAAGCAGCTAGAAATGTGTCCATCCATCCTTACAACTGTCCATTTGTTCACTCATACACCAAGGTACCCACCTAGATGGGTGTCCATTCATACATCCTTCCTTCCATCCATTCATCCACATCCAGCCATGGACTCATCTTTTCATCCATTCTTTCATCCACTTGTCCATCACCCATCTGTCCATCCAACCACCTCATTCTTGACCACAGAACCTTAGTATAATAGAGCAGAAAGGAACATGGCACTGCTGTAGTTGGACTGTTCAATTGCCGGAAGAAGACCTGGGGATCTAGTCCTTCCACTACTTGCTAACTGGATGGTCCATATAAACAAATTAATCTCTCTGGGCCAGTTGTTCCTTCCTCAATAAAATGGGGATGCTATCTCATCCTTCTACCTCACAGGGATGTGGTGAACTATGCCACTTTAGCAAAGATTTATTGATTCCATATTATGTAACCAGAACTATCATTCTTTGGCTGGTCCTTATCCTCAAAGAGGCTGCAGCTGAGTTGGGGAGATGTGTAACCTCAATAGGGCAGCTGGGTCAAGGGCAGGCAAAGCTCTCTGGGAGAGGAGACTGTTCGGGAAGGAACAGAACAGGCAAAGGCAGGAGGCAGGGGAGCTACACAGCT
The DNA here is from genome assembly GCF_011100685.1 of Canis lupus familiaris. Lineage (NCBI taxonomy): Eukaryota > Metazoa > Chordata > Mammalia > Carnivora > Canidae > Canis > Canis lupus. Next base: position 40,951,877 of record NC_049242.1, on the reverse strand, counting down.
AGGTGAATGGTTCACGTACCTGGAGGCCAGGGGTGGGTGGTCTGGAAAGACAGGTTGGGTGGGATTTTCCAAGGGTAGCACAATAGCATTTGGGAAAGACCATGGACATGGAAAGACTCGGCCAGTGGGTACAGACCATGGCGATTCCTTACTCTGAGGCTTTTCCTCAGGTCCCCAAACTGCCAGACAGGAAAAAAATATCTGCTTGGTGACAGCCGGGCCTTGGGAGACACGGTTCCTGCCACCTAGAAGAGAAGCCAGTGCCTGGCATTTCTGACCTTTGTGCTGCTAAATATATCATTGGTGACAGTGGTTCATGCCCCTGAGGCTGTGGGGCCACGGGACAAAGCTTCCACAGCTTGCTTCCTTGTCCCTGTGGCTCAGCCAGGGCCTCATGATGCCAGCTCCCCCCAGGGCATCCGAACCAAGTAGCCACATACAACCCCTGGTCGGCGTGTCTCGTGTGCTGGGCATGATGCTTCAGGCTTTGCCCTCTGAGACGCATCCCCATTTCGCACAGGAGGGCCCCCTGCCCAAGCCCACACAGGCCCAGCCAGGTCCAAGGCCTGTACTCTTGCCTCCTCCTGTCCCCTCCTCACACTTCCCCTGCCCTTGAGACAGCGGTCTCCTCTGGCACACATGGCCCTGCTTTGAACCATATCTTCTCCCTCATGCATTATCTTTCTGTCCCTGTCTTAGTGGATCCTGCAGCCCCTGAGAAGTAAGTGGCACCACTATGCACAATTCATAGATGAGGAAACTAAGGCCCCCAAAGACAAGCGCCATCCTCCAGGGGTGTGTGCTGGTCAGGCGCCAAGGTGGGAGCTCCCATGGCGATACGGGGAGGAGCACACGGCCCAGGGCCGGCCCTGAGCAGGTGCCAGCCACGTAGGCTGCCAAGAGCCCAGCCCTCATCCCAGGGCTCTGGTGGCTCCAGGTGTCCCAGTGGGTGACCGTGTTCCTCACAGCTGCTAAGAGAGCCCCTGAGGCTGAGCATAAAACATTAATCTCTAAGTGGTAAGATGATGTTGGCCCTGGCGGGAGGCCGTGATCTAAAATCTGTTCACAGTCCTGCCCTGGTGATAAGACACAAGGGAGTCACACTTCCCTGCGCTACCACCCTCATGGGCAGAGAAGATCCCTGGGGAATCACCGAAGCCTCCTGGTGACAGCAACCCCTTCTAGACATTAGTTTCATATTCTCAGAACTCCCCAGTTAAGTGGGAAGGCCAGTGTCTGCAGAGCATCCTAGAAAGACGCCTCGTGTGCCAAGTGGTGGGAATGACAAAGCATGACTCGAACCCCTGTGTTGTGCCACGTACTGTGCTGAAGAGCTTTCTGCACCTTATCTCATCAGGTTCTCATGGGGGGACTTGAAGTGGGAACTCCTGGTATTCCTCCCCCTTTACAGCTGAGTTGGCTGAGGCTTACAGAGGTCACACAGCTAATCATCAGTAGAACCAAGTTTGGACCCATAAACACTCCACTAACCATCTTTCTCAGCCCAACTGGGGTGAGAAGTGGGTAAGCCACCCTGGGGGGCTATGTGGATGGAAATTGCTCCCAGAACCTTTGTCTGTAAGGGCCCTTTTCCTCTGGCTCCCGCACCATCTTCTCCCTCAGAGAACAGCTTCCCCCGCAGCCTGGTGGCTGCCCTGTGTGGCCCCACAGACTCCCCCCGGGCACAGCTGGCCTTTAGGGAAAAGACAGAGGCCCCCCATTATGGTGAGGCAAGAGCCTCTTCCCTGAGGCCCCTGAGGCCATGGAGGGGAGTAGAGGGGAGGAAAGAGGACAGCAGTGGAGATAGAAACGCGGCCAAGAGCCAGGCTAGCACACCCAGAGAGCCCATGGGGCAAGACCCTACTGCCAAGAGCCCAGTGGGGCTGTGGGGAGCTCTGCTCGTCTCCTTCTGTCCTACCCCTGTCTCTTGGCTCTCTGAGCCCAGCCCTGGACATTGGCCCCTCGCTGTGTCTTGACCCCCAGGCACACACGCCTACTCAGGGCTTTTGCGTATCTCGTTGCCTCTGTTCCCTAGACGTCACAGGTCTCCCTTCCTCCCCTCCTTCAAGTCTTTGTTGAAACATACCTGCTCGGAGGGGCCTTTCCTGCCCCACTAGTCGAAGTCCTCACCCCCAGCACTCCTCGGGCCCGACCCTCCATCACATACCTCACCACACTCCTCACCACCTGACACACTATATATTCATGTATCCGTTTGTTTCTTTCTATTCTCACTGCACTAGAATGTAGGTTCTTGAGGGCAGGAATGTTTGACTGATTTGTTCTTTGCTCTATTCCCAGCTTCTAGAACAGTGCCTGCCACCTAGTAAGCGGACACTCAATAAATATTTGTTGAATGAACAGATGCACAAGTGAAAGCTCACGAGCAGCCCCTGGCCAGAACCCCACAGACCGTCTTCAGGTGCAGAGTAGGGCTGTAGGGAAAGAAGTCTCTTCCTGCTCGATGAATGGAGAAGGGAAGAGGTAAGGGGGGGCACATCATGAGCAGGCGGCCAGGGGCTTGTGGGCAGGAGCAGAGCCAGAGAGAGGCAGGAACAGGGCTGCCAGGCTAGTAAGGGGAAGGTCTGGACCCGGTCAGGGTAGAAGGGGCATCCAAGGCCGTGCCCAGGCTCGAGAAAGCTCCCTTTGGCTGCTGTGGCCCAGACCGAAGCCACATGTGAGTCCAGGCCCAGTGAAGCTCCTGAGGCCCCCTGAGCTCAGCTGTCTGGGGCTGCCCCGGCTAATATTAGCTCGTCCCCACCCGGCCTGGCGTCGGCCTGGCGGGGCAGGCCAGCCCCGGACTGGGCACCGCCCATTGGCACCGGCGGGAGCCCCAGGCCCCAGCAGCATCTAGGGTCGGCCTGGCCCTTGCTGCCCATGCTCGCTGTGCCTGCAAAGTAAGGCATTTGGAGGGCCCTGGCCACCAGCCCCCTCCACACTGGTACTCTTGCCAGCATCTCAGGTCCCCGTGCTTGGTTCCCCATCAGACACCAACGGCTCCCCTTGCCTCTCTACCCTGCCGGCAGAACTTTCCATCCTCCATCTCCCTCGTTCCCCACTACACCTGGAGAGGGGGCCAGAGCAGGGACCAGTGCCACATGACAAACAATGGGGAGACCGAGGTCCCCAGGAGGCCACGATCTGCCCGGGACGTGCAGCAGACTTGCAGCACAAAGCAAGATAGAAGCCAGGCCCGTCGGGATGACACCCCTGAAGCCTGGCCCCTGGGAGACAGACTGTGCTAGCCGGGGCCCCCAGGGCCAAGGTAGGCATGGTGACCCCTGGAGAGTTATTTGAAAGGAGAGTCAGTTGCTGAAAGAAGGAAGCAGCCAGTGAACAGCTGATGGATCTTCTAGAGCCAAGCGCCAGTAAAAAGACAATAATGGAACCTACGATAATTAAGCACTTATTATGTTTCGGGTTCTGGACTAAGTGCTTAACACATTCAAGCCTCTCGACTTCCCTATGAGTCAGGTGCTATTAATATCCCTCTCGAGGTACAGACAGGTTAGGGCATTTGTCCAAGGTCACACAGCTGGGAAGTGGTGGGGCCGGGACTCGAATGCAGGCCTCCTGGCTCAAGAGGCCACGCTCCGAGGAGAGAACTGGACTCCGGGTCACATTGCCGAGTGGGGCCTCGAGGCCCACCCACTTCCAGCTGAACACATGACTGGGGCTCCCAGCAGGGGAACCGAGGACAGAAAGCATCCTAGGCTTGCCGGGGGAAGAGTCTGTGTTGACAGCCAGTAACTAACAGAGGGAAGGGGATGACGGAAGGGACGGGGAAGAGAAGGAGGTGGATGGGGAAGTAGATGCGGAGGGAGAGGGAGGGAGAGAAAGCCGGGCTGGCTTACAGGAGGACGAGAAGTGAGACTTGGGCATGTGGCCCGACCACCTGGACCTGCAAACACTGTCCCTGCCACATCTCCATCCTTGTGTGACAGCTCGTGTGTCCTGGTTTGGGAAAATAGTTCCTTAGCCTCTGAGCTCCAGTCGTGGGGAGTGGGCCAGGGGCTCACCGGGCCGAGGCAGAGTGAAGGAGGACTTAGGACCTGGCATGGGAAGAGCCTCGTCTGGCCCTGAGTGGTGACAGTGGCAGGTGGGACCTGCCCTGACTGGTGTTGGCCTCCCCCCACCGCCAGCCCTGACCAGGATGCCCTGACTGGTGTTGGCCTCCCCCCACCGCCAGCCCTGACCAGGACACTCCAACACTCTTAGCCCGGCCTCAGCCCCTGCCTCTCCACCACTGCTCGGGGCTCAGGGATGGAGGGACGTGTTCCTGGGTGAGGCAAGGAAGAAGGGGGTCAGCCAGTAACAGGCTCAAAGGGGCGGTGCCAATGTCTGACCTAGGTCTTAAACTCTGGCCTCCGTATCCAATCCTCTAGAGAAATATTTATTCTGCACCCACTACGTGCCAGGTCCTGTTCTAGCGTCTTCTAGTGAAAGACACTGACAAACAAGGTAAATAAGTAAAACACAGTTAGATGGTGTTAATGCAAAGGGGGAAACGGGAGAGCATGAAATGAGCTGAATGACCTCCAGGTCCAGACCTGAAGCAGGTGAGGGAGAGAGTATGTGGGGGGGAAAGTGCTCCAGGTGGAGGGAACAGCAAGAGGAAGGGTCCTGAGGCAGAAGCACGAGCACTGCGCTGGTGGAAAACCAAGGAGGCCAGAATGGGGAGGAGGGGGAGAGAGAAGGAGAGCAGAAGGGGAGATGGTAGGCGCAAGGCGCTCGTGTGGAGCCCTAGAACCCTCAGAAGGACGTGGGCTTCTCCCTGGGTGAGACGGGAAGCCAGAGTTCGCAGAGCATAGAGGTGCCTTGGTCTGACCAGCATTTCACCCCGGATGGCCCTGGCTGCGTGCGGAGAAGGAGCTGGAGGGGAGGACAGTTGATGGTAGGCCAGGGGCCTAGTGGTGGAGGTGATATGACGCAGTTGGGTTCCGGGGCGCCTTCAACATGGAAAGAGCGGGATTTGCTGATGCCTGAGAGAAAGGAAGGAATCAAGGATGGTGCCAAGGGTTTGGGTCTGAGGATTGACGGATGCAGTTGCCACTTACTGACCTGGGGACTCATCCTCAGGCCCATCACCCTGTGCCAACGTCTTGGGCACAAGGAAAGATCAGAATCACCCCCCTTGAAGCTCTGCCAACCTGCACACACCCATTCAGGCTTCTCTGTGCCCTGATGCTTCCCCTCAACTGGGAATGGCTGCCCGCCTCAGCACTTCTCAGAATCGAATGTGCATATGATTCATCTGGGGATCTTGTTAAAATGAAGGTTCTGAATCAGCAGGTCTCTCCGGTGGGGCCTGAACCTCTTCACATCTACCGAGTGCCCAGGTGATGTTGCTGCTGTTGGTCAGAGGACCGCGCCAAGCAGCCAGAGCCCCTGTGTCCCGGCCCCCGGTGCGGATTCTCCCTTGCTGAGCATTCGCACCCCCTGAGAGTGGAGCGAGCACCCTGAGCACCCCTGCTCCCAGATCTAGGAATCAAATTCTCAAGGGACAGAGCCCAGGGGCCTGACCTTTTGGAAGCAGCCCAGGTAATGTGAGAGTCAGCCGTGGGTGGGAATCCTCCTGCAGCCCCCAGAGCGAGCACTGGATACCCCAGCCCCACCCCACCCCGCCCCATCCAGCACTGAGGGAGCTCGCTGCAACCACCTCCACAGCGCCCCTTCACCATCGAAGTTAGCCTCCCTGCCCTGCCCCAGCCCCTACAGGCTGGCTTAGCTGCTCCTCTCTGGGTGCACCTCTCTGCAACTCCCAGAGGGCAGACAGCCAAGAAAACGACCTGGAGAAGAGGGCAAACAGGTGCCACCTGCTGGGCCTGAGCAAGCAAACTCTGAAGAGGTGGTACCCACAGGTTTATGCCCGAGTGGCCTGGTGAGCCAACGATGGTTCACAGTGGTCACAGTGGCAACTCCAGGCAGGGCATGATTACTATGCCTTGAATGAATGAATGAATGAATGAATGAATCAATGAATCAATGAATCAATGAATGAATGAACTAACGAATGAACGAGAGCAGGTTGAGAAAGCCTGAATGAATGTAGGAAGAAGCCCTTCAGCACCCTGCCCCTGGGCTCCTGTCTGCTTGGTGTCAGGGGCCTTGGCAGGAGAGCTCAAATGCAACCTAGAGAGGGGCTGGCCTGGTGACGTGGGAGGAGAGCTAGGGAAGGACTAGCTTGGCCCCCGCGGTGACTCTGGGAAGCCAAAGTCCAGAATTCTTTGACTCCTGGAATGTCAGACCTGGGAAGGGACTTGGTGGTCATTTGGAATGACCTCTGTATTTCACGGAGGCAAAATCTGTAGCTTGAGGGGATGGTGGGATTTGCCCGAGGGAGCCCAGGTTGTCTTCATGGCCCGGCTACAGATCTTGCTCTGGCTCAGTTGCCTGATGCCCACAACTGGGGTCTTGTCTGTGGCCTCATCTCTCCATGCACCTGGGCTGGTCCTTGATCCAGAGGGCCTGCCTGTCCCCAGCCACAGGCCTCCGAAAGCGACCTGCTGATCTCCAGCTCAAATCGTGCAAGCCTCGTGACTCCATGCCCCGCCCAGACCCTTCACTCCCAAAAGTGGTCAGCTAGGGCAGGAGCAGCCAGGGTAAGCCTTAGGGGCCTTGTAGGGTGGGTTTTCACATTCAGCAAATCTAGAAGGGATACTGCGAGAGGGAAATAGATGAGCAAAAAACCCAAAGGTTGGAATGAGGGCTGAAGATGAGGAGGCTGGGGAGGAGCCTGGCAGAAAGGAACAGCTCATGGCCAGGTTCCAGAGCAGAAGGCCTCGAATGCCGAGCTGAGGAGGAGCCAGCCTCACCCCTAGCTTCCCCCATGTATCACCTCATGCAGGACAGCTTCCGATCCTCCCAGAGCCCTCTGCCATTTCCCTGTAGGCCCTATGGAGCCCAGGGCCTGCATGGCTAGTGGGGGACAGTGAGGCACCTTCTGAGGCCCCTCGTCCCGGTGCTGCCCACGAGGCTGGACCCCTACCTGCCTAAGCTCAGGGGTCAGAACGTGATGAGCAGGATTCCGGGACAGGTTGTGGGGAAAGGGTGTTAACTGGGGGAGGGAAGGAACCAGATGGAAACGGAAGCCTGAGCCAGGGTGTCCAGGATCCTGCGACGGCAACGGGAGGCAGCACCGAGCAGTGGTTACGGACAGAGGTCTGGTGTCTCGGGCAGCCTCGGCCGCTCCTGAGCTAAGTGACCCCAGATAAGTTACTAACCTCTTTGGGCCTCTGCAGCCTCATCTGTGACACTGGCGTGATGATCATGCTACAGTTCCATGGCAGTTTTGTGAGAATTAAATGAGAATATGTAAATGAGGCGCTTAAGACGGATACATAGTAAATGCTTTCGTAAATAGCAGCCGTTAGTATTATGATTCAAGAAAGGAAAGGGGTTCTAGAAACTCCTGCTAGGAGGATGATAAGAACAGAATTTGGGCCAACTTTGGGTTGGATGACCTGCAGACTTCTCAACCAGCTGTGCTGGGCCCCGGAGGAGGGTGTGGGGGGCAGCGGGCAGGAGGTGGAGGGCAGCTAACTGCTTTGTCTCCCTCCCTCTGGGGAGGAAATAATGGGGGTAAGAGAGCAGCATGCCCAGGTGGTATCTGGTGTCCTGTTCAAACTGAGAGCCAAAAGAAACGCAAATGGCCAGGCCCTGGGCCGAGAAGGCTGAGCCTCACGGATTCGCCGTGTGGTCTTGGGCAAGTGTCTTCCCATCTCTGAGTCTGGCTCTCCTCCACGGGATGAGGGCAGAGGTGGCCCAGGAGCACCCATCTTCTGTGACAGCCCCATGCGTGTGGAAGGCCGTCCCTCCCACCCCAGTGGTCCCCAAGAATAAGACCTGGGCAGCCAACAGTCCCAGGAGCCTCTGGGGCCCCTTCTCCTCTGGCCCTGCCCCTAGGGCAGGGAAGCTCAGGCCGGCGGCTGGCCTTGGGGCTGACGGGAGGCAGAGGCTTGAGGCCCTGACCTTTTGGTCCAGAGTGAGCACACTGGTCATGGGATCGCTCAGAATAGCCATAGCACTATATTCAGCTGTCTTGGGAGGCCCCGAGATCCCTGGCCTAGGCAGCGGGCCCTGACATGAGCCCCCTCCACACTCCCTCCCCCACCTCTAAGACAACCCGCCTGCCGCTCTCAGAAGCTCAAGCCAATCTTCCCAAAGCTTCTGGCAGATGCCAGGCCTCCCGCCCAGAGTTAAGGAGCACAGATACCTGCCTCTAGGGCATGGGAATCTAAGCACTCCCTGAGGCATGGGGAAGGTACATGAGGGTGATCGGCCACTGAGCCGAGAGTTAGAGATCTGGGTTTCTGAACCCGCCCCCCACCTGCTCACATTGGCCTTGGGAAAGCACTCCTCTCTGGGCCTCAACTGCCTCATCTGTCATTAACAGCAGCTCCTAATATACTGAGTATGTAAGAAGCTTAGAGTCTAGAGCAAGAGACAAACCAAACCAAGCGAGGCTGCTAATGAACATGTTATTACCTACCAGATAGCTTCTCTGAAGGGAAAAGCTCTCAACCCTGACCCAGGCTGTGGGGTCTGGGAAGGCATCACCGAGGAACAATGTTTCAAGCAGGGTGTGAAGGATGAAGATGTGCAGACCAGGAGGAAAGAGTGCTTCCCCGGGGCGGGGACAGCATGTGCAAAGGTCCTGAAGCAGGGGTGCATGGCACATGTAAGAAACTGAAATGAGGCCAGGGTAGCTGTTGGTCAGTGAGGAATGGGGAGGGCCAGGCCAGAGGAGACTGAGGAGGCAGGCAGGGCTGGAGGGGCCACGATAAGGTCCAGGGAAGCACTGAAGGGTTTTAAACAGGTAGGGGAATAGACTGACAGATTCGTGAGTTTAGGAGACTTCTCTCTGTGGTTGCCAAGGAGAGGGTGACCTGGAGGGGTCAGGGGCTGAAGGCAGGGGAGCAGCTGGGAGCAGCTGGGAGCCGCTGGAGGGGTGGGTCTGAGGGGAACACTGGCGGCTTGAACCAGGATGGTGGATGTGGAGACGGAGGGCCAAGGACGGAATCTAGAGAGCATGAAGTAGAATGATAATACAACCAATCGAGTGATGATAGCAACCAACATTTATTGAGTACTTGCTGCATGCCAGGCCCTGTGACTTGGGGCTCTCTACCTATCACCTCAGTTAATCTTTCATTAACTCTCTGAGGTAAGTTCTATTATTATGCCCAATTTAGAGGTGAAGGGGCTGAGAGACTGCGGCGGGGTGTCTGGGGAAGGTGCCATTTGGAGACACGAGGACTCCTGTAAAAGCATCACAGGAGGGAGAAAAGCGCCACGCGGGGGACACAGCATGTCGGGGAGCACACGGGATGGCGGCAGGGAGGGTAATGCACCAGCCTCTTCTCCCCCACTCATGGGGCTCCTTCGCCTGTTACCATGACTAGAGGTGGGGCCCCGGTGGGCTCTGGGGTGGGGGGCTGTCGCTGTCTAGAAAGTCCCTGAGAGCAGCTCTCTCCCTCCACATCTCAGAAAGACTCCAAGAGCCCCGTGTCAGCTGAGGCCCAAGGGAGGAACAGAAGTCCCTTGCGGGGCTCCTCATTCCAGCCGCCGAGTACATTTCCTTCTCCGGGAGCCGAGGAGGAGCTGGGGCTGCTCCAGGCCCCAAAGAGCCAGAGAACCAGCGAGCCAGCATCAGAGGAGAGGTGGGCAGGGGGGTGGAGGGGGCCTCCTCGGCTTGGGAACCACTGGCACCTCCTTGTCATTTGGAAGGTCAAGTGACTGTCATTTGAAAGGGGGACAGATGTCATCACACACACAGGATACTCTCTGGCCTACAGAGCAAGGACCGCCATCAGCCCTGACCTGACCCAGGACAATGTTCCTGATGAACACAGGCAAATCCTAGATCAAAGCCAAGGCCTGCGCCGGCCCCCGAGGCGGAGAGGAGGGCAGTTTCAGGGCAGGGCCGCCCCAGGCTCTGCCAACAGCCCTGGCACCTCCTCACCCTCACGGCCTTGCCTGCCGGGACTGCCGTCCCCCGCCATCTGCCTGGCTAGTTCCCACCTGCCCCCCAAAGCTTACCCTAGCATTGCCCCCTCTGGGACTCCGCCTCCTCTCGTGGCCCTCTCCACACAGCGTCACCAGCATCCTCTGCTCGCGTGTGTCCACCCCTCACCTTAGCCCGCCCCAGCTCACCTCCCCGCCCCTCACCCCCTCAGCCCGGACGCCCGGGGAAGCACAGGAGACAGGGCCCAGGGAACCGGCTGCCCTAGCTCGCATCGTCACCCCTCGAGGGGTCAGACGGGGCCTCCCCCTGCAGCCAAACAGCCCTTCCCTCCGGGGGCCAGCGAGGAGGCCTGGGGGGGGGGGTGGCCTCCCTGTCTGAGCCACGCATCAACACCTGGCCTGCACCAGAGCAGGACTTCCCTTGAGGACAGGAATGAGGAGCAAAACCACTCACTAGGGCAGCTCGGGAGGACCAGGAGATCAAGGGAGCAAGCAGGAAGCTGGTCTGGAGTTTCATCTTCCTCAAGGTCCACCCACACCTGGGCAACACAGGGTCTCTGTCACCAACAGGCACCCACCGCCGCATGACACACAGAGGCTCACGCACACACAGTGTGAGCCCACAGGCAGGGTCCCCCACCCCTCGTCCGGCCTCATGCACAGATGGTCTCGTGCGCACAGCCTTACACACACACACGCACACACACACAGCCTCACGGGCAGAGCTTCCCATGAACGATGCCACACTCGCCACACGCAGCAATACACTCACACAGTGACACACTCGCCTCAAGTTTCTCTCTCACACACACATTTCTCTTACACATACAGTCTCCCTCTCCTTCTTATATACGCACTCTCTCCCACGCTGTCTCGTTCTCACACACAAAGTCCATCTCAAAACACACAGAATCTGTCTCACATTCACACAGAATTTCTGATACGGAGACTCACGGACTCTCTCTCACACAGGCTCACCACAAACACACATACACGCGCACACACGTGCACACACATGCACACGCTACTCCCAGAGTCTCACTCACCCATATTTTCATTCTTATCCAGCGTTTCTCACACATATGAAGAGTCTCTCACACCCACAGTGATTCCCTCTTACACAGATTCTCTCTCTCACACACACACACACAAAACACACACGGCTTTTCTCTCACGCATACATACGATGTCACACACACCCAGGATTCTGGTCTAGAATCTAGAATCAAAATTTAAATCCCGACCCACCAGTTTGAGGAGGGGGGAGGGGTGCACAAAGGTGACAGCGGCAGCAGAGCGAAGATGGAGGGGGAGGAAGGGCAGGCAGCCGCTGGTCCCTGCGCAGACGAGCCGCAGAGAGGCAGCGCAATGCAGCTAGGCCAGCCTGGCGTGCAGCAGGAAGCCTGGGTTCTAATCCAGGCCCTGCCCTCACTCAGTTCCTGAGTGCCCTTGGGCAGGTCCCTCCTCGTGGGCCTCAGTGCCCTCCTATGTCACCCAAAGGAGTTGGAATGACCCTATGACCCTATGAGGCTACTGGGAAAAGAAGGTGGTGGCACAGATGTGGGGGGTGCTTCCATCTCCACCTCCCCACTGCACCCCAGCTTTTCCCTTAGAGTCTGCTCTTCAGTGAACACTTGAGACTATCAGGACTTTTCTGTAAGGTTCCGAACACCAACAAGACCCCAAACCACACTAACTAGCCCATTTATCTGCATTGGGTGAAGGCCACCCCCATGGCCTAGGAATGCCCAGTGGAAGAAGATGGACAGTGATGGGGGTGGAACGGGTCCCACACGTCCCCTGCCTATCCTGAAAGTCAGGAACACAGGCCAGAGCCCTAAGGCTGAGCCCAAGTGGTGGGGTGGGGGTATGTAGCCTCTTATTAGGGAGCCAGGTAGATGAAAGGACAAGGAGGAAGTTGGGCCTTCTCCTTCCTTCCTGGGCTGAGAAAGGTGATGGTGGTGGTGGTGGTGGTGGTGGTGGTGAGATGCTGTCCAAGGTCAAATGCAGGCTGAATGGGCAGCTGCTCTAACCCAGGCCCTCCCCCGCATGCCCCCCATCCCCAACATGTGCTGGTTCAACCTCCCAGTCCCCCTGCTCCTGCCCCTCCCCACAGCTCAGCCACAGCTCCCAGTTACATAATCCCCTGGCTACGGTGGCCTCTGTCAGGAGAGGAGAGGGGAGTGTGGACCTCTGAGGGTCCCAGTCCATTCTGGGAATGGCCGGGAGCTGGCAGCCAGTTCAGGGGAGGAGGGGTCCCAGGAGACCTGGGTTCTAGTCCTGCTTGGCCTCTAGCTCCCTGAGTGACCTTGTGTAGGGTCCTCAGTGGCAAAATGAGGGGCTTGGTTCTCTCCCTAGCCCCCCCCCCCACCCAACACACATCTATTCCAGGATTTAATGTATAAGACTCTGACCTGCACCCCCTCCCCCACGGGCTAAAACACTCAGTGTTTCATCTAAGTCACAAATCTGCCAGGCCTGTGGCTAAACACAGCCCTTTTCTTCTCAGTGCCTGCCAAGTCCCCTCCCCGCACTGATCCTCAGCCTTGACCTGCCTCCTCCCCTGCCCCGTCCTCCCCACCTTGGCTCCAGAGGGCCGGAGGGAAGGGATGTGGAGCAGTAACAAAGGGCAGTGATTTGCCTGCTGGGGGCTGGGGGGCGGGTGGCTCTGTTTTAAATTCCCAATTCTGACTCTCCCCCTCATGCTTAAGGTTCCATTCAGATCTCACAGAGCCCAGTGAATGGAAGGAGGATCTCCTCCAGGGTGGGTGGCTGCTACCAGCGTCTCCCATTTGGACTCAGTTAAGCAGCAAAGACTCTTAGATTTCACCAGACCCCCCCTCTCCCATTTTACAGATGAAGAAAGGAATCCAAAGAAGCCTCCTCGGAGAAGCCAAGGTCAGCAGCAGGGTGCCCTTCTACTCGGCATCAAGCTGCTCTCTCTAAAGGGGAGTGGCAGGTCGAGACACACCCACCTCTGACACACCTTCTTTCAGGTTCCCCCTTAAGACCCCCCCACTCTGCCCCTGACAGGTCCCAGAAGAAGCATAGGCATAAGCCCAGCGGTCCCCTCCAAAACCCTCTCCCTTTTGACGAGGAAGGACAGGCTGTGTTCCCGGGAGCAGGTCTCAGAGGGGCCGCATCACCCTCCCTACAGCCCGGGGCCCACACCAACTACCAAGCTATTAATTAGCCATAAAGATTCCCCCTTGACCATCCCTTCACAACAGCCTGAGGATGCTCCCTGGGGAGGGCTGGTGTGTCCCAAGCAGCAGACCAGGCCTCAAGCCCTCCTCTGCAGGCCCTGGCTGCCTCCGGATACCTTTTCACCCTGGAGGGAGGAAGAGCTCCCAGCTTGCCTCCCCACACCAGAATCTAAGGGCCAGTTCACACCTTCGCCGTGTGCATCCGCAAAGGCACAAATATGCAGGCATGCAGGCACTCCTGCACTCTCCAACATACACGCACGCGTTCACTCATCCCCACTAACACTTTAGCCACCCAAACACACGCCAGCTTACTTACATAAATGTGCACGCGCTTCTCATACACACACACACCCATTTGTACTCACTCATATGTATTACATTTGGAAAATACAGACGCAGACCCTAGGTACCTACAAAACCAGTCTACCCTGGAAGAGCAACCGCTCTCTTACCCCCCCCCCCCCCCCCCGTCCTATTCAGGTTCTCCTATGCGCGCGCGCACACACCCCTTTCAGTTCTGACTCCCCAGGCGCCGGTTCTCGAATCCACCCCCGCCCCGGGGAGGCAGAGGCCCCTGCCTTCCCCGCCCCGCTCCTCTGGTGGACCGGGAGGGGGGGGCACTTACCCGCGCGTAGCGGGAGGAGTAGGGGTCCTCGAAGAGCGCCCAGATGCGCGGCTGCCAGCGGCGCCAGAAGCCGCCGGGCCGGCCGTCCGGGGAGTCGCTGAGCGCCAGGCGCTTGGTCATCTCCAGCTCGTCCTCCCCGTCGCCCGAGTCCCCGGGCCCGTCGGCGTCCGCGTCGTCGGCGCTGTTGTCTAGGGGCGCGCCCCCGAAGCTGTCGAGCGCCTCCTCGGCGTCGCGGTGCTGGCGGTAGGTCATCCAGCAGCAGGGCTCCACGTCGGTCTCGTCGATGCCCCAGAAGGCCAGCTCCTCCTCGTAGAGCGGCCCGCACACGTCGGCCGGGCAGTGCAGCTTGCCGGTGCGGTAGTAGTTCAGGATGTGCGCGAAGACGCCGGGGTGGCGGTCGAAGAAGAACTCGTCGGCGCGCGGGTCATAGTCGAAGTGGCTGTGGGCGTCGGGCTCCGCCAGCCAGGCCAGCCGCGTGCCGGGCAGCGTGCGCAGCGTCGAGCGGTACGTCTGGTGGCGCGTGCCGCCCACGTTGATCACGATGCGCTCGCTCTCGTCCCCTTGGCCCATCGCGGCGCCCCCTTAGGCATGGCGCGGCCCAGCGACACCCATGGGAGCGGCCGCCAGGGGGAGTTGGCGCCGGGGAGGGGGGCGCGGGGCCTCCTCCCCCCTCCCCCCAGCCGTCGGGGGGCACAGAGGATGGCGGCTCCGGCCGCCCCGGGAGCGACCCGAGCCCCTCGGGGCGCTTTCGGTCGGGTGCCGGTCCGGGGCAGCGTGCGCGGGATCCCGGGGGTCTCTGGGCGCCAGGTGTGGGGAGGGAGCCGGTCCGGCTGCGGAGGAGGCGGAGGAGGAGGAGAGGAGGGAGGAGGACAGGGAGGGAGGGACGAAGGGAGGGAGGGAGAGGGCCGGCGCTCAGCGGCGAGCCCCGGGAGGAGGGAAAAGAGGGTTGGGGGGCCGGGCTCCCGTCCCCATCTCAGCGGGAAAATGGAGCAATGGACACAAAGCTTTTTCTTTCTTTCTTTCTTTCTTTTTTTTTTTTTTTTTTTGGCGGGTGTTGGGGAGGGGGGAGGTCAGCTGCTCCAAAGGCCGGACCGAGAGCTCAGCCCCCGGAAGGGGGAGGGGAGGGGAGGGGGCCGGGAAATTCGCGCTCCGCCGTGCGGTGGTCGCCGCAGCGCGCTCGGGGCCAGGGCGCCGGGGAGATGGACGACCGCTGCCTTCCTCCCTGCGTGGCCGGGCTGCGGCTCCGGGCTCCGGCCCCCTCCCTCTCTCCTTGCCTGGCTGCCTGCTCCCCCCGGCGGCGGGCGCGCCTGCCCGCCCGCCCGCCCGCCCGCCCTCCTCGCTCCTTCTCCCCGCCTCCTGGAGGAGATGGCGGGCCCCCCGGGCAGGGGCGCCGGGGCGCTGCTCGCTGCGGCGGCCGCGGGGCGCTGCGCTCGGTGCGCTCCGCCCGGAGCTGGGGTTCGGCGGCGCTGCGCTCGGGCTCCGGCGGTGCTGAAGGGACAGCTCCCGGGCTGCGGCGGGGCTGCGCGGGCTGCGCGGGCTGCGCGGGGCCGGGCGCGCGCTCTCCGGGCTGGTTCGGTCCGCGAGGCCGGTGGGCACTGGCTCCGGTGCCTCCGCGCCCCGCGCCCCGCGCCCCGCTTCGGACAGGCGGCGGAAGGTGCCGGTCCCAGCGAGGGGGCTGCGGCGGCGGCGGCGGCGGCGCCCGGGAGGCGGGGGTGGCGGGTCCGGGCGCGGCGCGGCGAGGCCGGCGAGGCCGGGAGGGAGGCGCGGAGCGGCCGCCGCCGCCGCGACGCTGCTGCCGCCCGGGCTGCTGCTGGGCTCGCTGGCTCCCCGCTCGCTCGCGCGGTCCGCGTCCAGCCCGCCGCTCTCCGGACACGGGCACACGGCGCGCGCAGCCGCACTCGCCCCCGGAGGGAGGCGCCGCGCTGGGTCCTAAAACGCCCCGATTCCGCGCCCCCCTCCCCGCCCCGCGCGGAGCCGGCCTCCCTCAACCCCCGCGCCGGGGGCGCCCGCCCCGCCAGGCTCCTGCGGCCGGGGGGACCCGCCGACGCCCCGCCCCGGGGCAGCGCCTCTCGATGGGCGGGGGGGGGGGCTCCGGGCGACGTCCAGGCCTGCGCCCCCCCCCCCCCCCCCCGTCAGCCGGAGGTGAGAAGGGCGTGGGCACCCGTCCCTTCCTTCCAAACCCGGGACTGTGGGACCCTCTAGTGCAGTGAGACGCCCCCGCCGCCATCGGGGACACCCCGACCTGGACCGGTACTGGCGGCTCCAAGCAACCTTTGATGCCGGCCTTTCCCGCAGAACCTGGAGCCCCCTTGGTCCCGTCACAGGTCCCTCTAAGAATGGGCCCCAAAATCGCATCCTCCAAACACACACGCTGTCCTCTAAGCCCTCCCAACAAGCCAATAATCCTGGACCCTGGGAACGCCTTTCGACCCTTTACTCACCTTGGGCCCCCCATAACTCCAGGCTGACCTAGTCTCCCCGGAGGGCCACAGGCCCTGCCATACGGATCCCAGCCCAAGGATCCTCCTACACTAGCTCTGGATCCCCACATGGGGGATCCCGTATGCAAAGGGTATCCTGCCCTTCGAGGTCAGAGAAGCGATTGCCCCTGCTGGCCCTGACCACTGACATCCTCCCACCGCCCCATGGGACTTCAGCTGCCCTGGGCGGCAAGCTGATGCTGAGCCTGGGAGCTGGACGGGAGCAGCTCCCGCTGTGATTCCCACAGCTTTTCAGTTTGGTCTCGGGGGTGAGGGTTACAGTTTGGGCCTGCCTCCGAGCCTTCCTGGCCCATGTTTGCTGCCAGTGCCTCAGTTTACCAAATCACTCTTTTGTTCCTTCCTTTTCCACACTCTGTCCCAGGCACAAGCGCACAAGAGACCTTGCCCTCGAGGGCCTTCTAGGCTTTTGGGGAAGTGGGCAGGTGGGCCTGAGCAGGGCTGGGGAGGTCAGGCCCAGCTCCACTGTTGGCTGCACCAGGAAAGAGGCTTATTGATCCCGGCCCAGCCCAATCGAACACAAGGCTGCCTGGGCAAAGGGCGATTTAATTAAGAAGACAGGAGGCTCTTATTTACCTGTCGGCACTTGCTCACTGTGCAGACAGCTGTCCCTCTACGCTGACCTGCAGACACAGCCGTGAGCCTGGGGACAAAGCTGTGCCTTAGACATCTCTCTCCTCACTCGGCCAGGGAAATCCCAGCCGGGGGAAATCTGTGTGTAGTAGGGAAAGCTTTGGAGGAGTGCAGAAGGCTGGAGAGGGCAAAGGGCAGAGCAAGACATGAGCAATGGGAGAAGGGCAAGGGCAGAAACAGAAAGAGGCAGCGTTAGGGGAGAAAGAGGGACAGAGAAACAGAGGCAAAGAGAGGGCTGGAGTTTGGGGCCCAGATGGCACCTCCTCCTCCAGAGACTGATCTAAACAGAAAGTGTTTCCTCTTCAATCTCAGAGGCATGCAGGCACGAGAGTCCTTGGAGTGTCTCACCATGACCAGTGTGATCCCCATCCCCTAACCATGAGACCTGACCTGGTACAGTTCAGCCTCACCAAAATTCAGACTCCCCAGGACGCAGGCTCTCAGAGAGCTCTGCTCCAATCCAAGGAGGTGACCAAACAGAGAAATGGGGACCTCCAGAAGGAAGAGAAAAAGATGGACACAGAGAGATGAACACATGTGTACGTGCACGCACACACACACACACACACACACACACACTTGGCTGGGATAGATCGAGTTGGGGAGAGACCAGAAAGGGGCCTCTCCAAACGTTCTCTTCCTTCCCAACCCCTCTTCTCTCTCAGAAAGCCTTCTGTGTTTCCACTAGCCATAGCCATGGGGACCCAGCACTCCCCCTCTTCCTTCTCCCGCAGGAAGGACCACATTGGAATCAGAGTATCACTCCCCCACCTTCACTCTTTCTTCACTCATCTCATTCCCCAGAATGGACTATCAGCTCCTCCAGGGCGGCTTCTTGATTGCTTTCTTCCACAGTGCCCAGAACACAGTGGCTCCTCAGTAAGGGCTAGATGATCTGAGAAAGGCCCTAAGAGAGGGCCTAGGATCCTAGCATCCCAGTGTCAGAGGCCATGAGAGATTGGAGCCCTGAACCAAGGCTGTGTCAGAGGGAGGGCCATACCCAGGATCGCTCAGGGAGTCAGTGCAGAGCCCACTCGGGCCACTACCCCATGATGAGCCACAATGGGAAGCTGAAGGGTGCCCCATGTGGTGAATAGATGGAGAGGTGGAGAGATAGAGAGAGGCTGCTAGCAGGGGGGAAGGTTAGTGATTAGGAGCCCTGGTCAGGCCTCGTCCTAAAGGATGTACTAGAAAAAAAAGAGGCAGGCGAGGGTTGGAGTGAGGGGAAATGTGAAAGAGTATCCACCACACCCTAAAGTCCCTGACATGGCAAGTGGAGAAGGCTCAGAGAGAGGAGCTGCCCAGGTGACAGGGGAACTGTCTCTGAGGTCCCCACACTGTCCCACTTTAGGATCCTCACCTTGATCCTTGATGGCAACTCCCAGCCCAGGCCCCGAAGAATGTGCCCCCACCAAGCAGGAACATAAAAGTCCCTTCTCTCACTTCCTTTTCACACTGTAAAAGGCTGGCATTTGCAGAAAACCCAGAAAAACTGAGAGGGCAACACAGAAAGAAAGAAAAAAAGCCCCAGAGAAATGGGAGTGGGAGGAGGAATTGCTGCCTGAGCCTTAGAGTCTCACCCACGACCATACCCTCAGCTCATCCAAGACCCTCACCCCTTTCCACTTGAGCAGCACCACCCCTTATTTGTAGCCATCTGTCTCCTCCCTTTCAGAGGAAGGCTTTTGGTCCCAGGCCAGAGGGTCATTGGGATCCATGGCTGGTGAGAAGAGGAGGCAATGAACTACCAGTGGGCTGGTGTTGTTCAGAGGTCAAGGGTATAGACTCAAGGGCCAGGCTGTCTGTGTTCAAATCCCAGCTCCATCATTGACTTAGCGATGACCTTGGGCAAGTTATTCAACTTCTCTATGCCTCAGCTTCTTTATTGTTGGATATGAATAATAACAAGCCCTAGATCCTTAACGCCTCAGCTCTGGGATTTCTCTTGTTCTGGCTGGAGGGGAGGGTATGTGCCAGGCTCCAGGAAGCTCCGGTGAGAATGGCTCCAGGAGGAGCTGGGGCTAAGAGTGGACTAGAAAAAGGTGAAGGGAGTCCTGAAGCCAAGTTTGGCCTATGTTCTCACACTTGGCACTTGTAAGCATTAGATCTGGTCCTGCTAGGCTCTGGAACTGGCCCAAGTCCAGCCCCTGGGCCTTTGTCCAGCTTGGCACATCCTCTATGCTGCTCTCCCCGGCCCAGAGCCTTACCATTCCCAGTGGGTTGGGGTGCCATCTTGTGGCCACATCCGGAAGCTAACCTTACCGGGCGCAAACAGCAGGTTTTGGGGGTGACCCACCACAAGCAATGACACCAATTGGGATCCTCTACCCTGACCAGAACTCCTCCTTCTGATGGACAGGGGAGACTGAAATTAGAAGTGCCATAGTGGGAAATTGGTGGCCATTGCTCTTGGGTCTGTAGCTTGAGCACTGACTCTGGTACCTCTGGGGATGGGGTAGGGTGTACTGCTCTTCCTTCCTGAGACCCCCACCCCCACCCCCAGGGAGTGGAGCCAGATCTATCAGGCCAGAAATCCAGAAAGGAGCCAAGGTAAAGAGTGCCCAGCGGAAGTGCTAGACCAGGGTTTCTCACCCTGGACACTGCTGACCTTTTGGACCAGATAATCCTTTGTTGTGGGGGGCTCTGCTGTGCATTGTAGAGTATTTAGCAGCATCCTTGGCCTCTACCAACTAGATGTCACTAGAGCCCCTTCCCCAGTCCTGACAATCAAGAAGGTCTACAGACACTGCCAAAAGTCCTTTGAGGGGTAAAATTTCCCCTGGTTGCATACATCTAGACATATTTGGTTACAAATCTCATTTGCTGCTTATTGGCGACTGTGAGCTATTCACTTTTCCTCACTAGGCTTCTGCTTCCTCATCTGTATAAAGGAAATAACATTTTGTTAAGGTTAAATGAGATAGTGCCTCTCATTTAACTTTTTCTCCTTCCCTTTCCCCCCTTCCCTCAGACTATCCATCCCCCTCAAGCCCTCTGTGACCTACTCTGACTCTGTATCTCTCTCACAGGCTCCTGCCAGTCCTCAGCAATGTCCTTCAGTCCCTCGGTGTCACTGTGGTCTCAGGGGGCAGAATGTCAGTCCTCCCGAGGCTTGGCTTTGGGGAAGATGGGGCCTCGACACTTCTCCTGCTGGTTAAGTGAGGTGGGAAGGTGGGAAATGCTGAACGCTGTGGTGAAGGATGCACGTGGAAGTCAGAGATGCTGACTTGTAGGGAGGGCAGGTGGGGGCAGGCACTTCTGTAGGAGTGTTCCCGGCAGGACTGGGCGGAAACCACTGAATTCTGCTTCTGGAAGCAGCTTGGAGGTGTGTGGCTATCCCAAAGGCCTGCGATGCCTATGCTAGGAGTCTTGTGGGTTCTCCCGGTGGACACCTGTGTGTGTGTCAGGCTGCAGGTACGCTTGGTTGGCACGTGTAGTGGTGGCTCCCGGTTTTGTGAGGTCTGATGTTTAGATATTTTGGGGTTACACTTTTGAAAAAACAGAAAGTTGGGCACAAAAGTGGATATATATTCAGACTTAGAAATCAGGACCAAATGTAAATTTTAGAAAGCTGACAAATACTACAAACCTTAGAAAATCCAGGAAAAAATTGCTTAGTATTTTTATTAACTGCCTCACACACCAACATAAAACTTCTTTTTAATGATTTTATTTATTTATTCGAGAGAGAGACAGACAGACAAGCGGAGGGAGAAGCAGGCTCTATGCAAGGAGCCTGATCTGGGACCCGATCCCAGGACTCCAAGATCATGCCCTGGGCCGAAGGCAGGCGCTAAACCCTTGAGCCACCCAGGGATCCCCCCAACATATGACTTTCAAATAAGTTATATTTACTTGGATGCCAACAAAAACAACTGCAACTTTTTTCTGCAATTACAGAAGGATGTTCAGTTAACAACACCACATTTGTTTTATTAAAACCATAGGGGTGCCTGAGTGGCTCAGCTGGTTAAGTGTCATGATCTCAGGGTCTGGGATCGAGCCCCTACGTTGGGATCTCTGCTCAGCAGGGAGCCTGCTTCTCCCTCTCCCTCTGCCTGCTGCTCCCTCCATTTGTGTTCTCTCTGTCAAATAAATCAGTAAAATTTTTATTTAAAAACTGCATCAAAGATGACTTACAGTGAAAATATAACCATCGTCCCATATAACTATTTTTTCTGTGCACCAATACTCAAGAACCTGCTTTAAATTTCCTTGACAACTTACAGCTCCCATATTATACCAGACAAGATTTGTGGCTACTTAAAATACCACCGAGACAGGGCTACTTAAAGATACATTCGTGAAATGCAGGGGACCCAGAATAGCCATAACAATTTTGAAGAAGAACAAGGTTGGAGGACTCAGCCTTCCTCATTTCAAAATGTACTACAAAGCTGCAGTCATCAGCACTGAGTAGTAATTGGCATAAGGATAGACATGTAGATCAGTGGAATAGAACTGAGAGCCCAGAAATAAATCCATACATTTATAGTTACTTAATTTGTGACAAGGATGCCAAGAAAATTCAGTGGGGGAATGGGAGAAAGAATAGCCCTTTCAATAAAAGGTGCTGGTACAACTGGATGTCTACATGGAAGAGTATGAAGTTGGACCACTTCTTTACACCAAATAGAAAAATCAACTAAAAATGGATGAAATATCTAAATGTAGGAGCTAAAACTATCATATTCTTACTTGGGCTAGGTTATGGTTTTTAGATATAATGCCCAAAACACAAGCCACAAAAGAAAAATATAGATAAATTGGACTCCATCAAAAAAAAATTGTGCTTTAAAAGACACTATCAGGAATGTGTAAAGACAACCTGTAGAATGAGAGAAAATATCTGCAAATCACATATCTGATAAGAGTCTAGTATCTAGAATACTTAGAGAACTTTCAAAACTCAACAATAAAAAGACAAATAACCTAATTTTAGGATGGACAGAGGAGGGCAGTCCCCGTGGCTCAGCAGTTTAGCACCACCTTCAGCCCAGGGCGTGATCTTGGAGACCCGGGATCAAGTCTCACTTCAGGCTCCCTACATGGAGCCTGCTTTTCCTCTCCCTCTGCCTATCTCTCTCTCTCTCTCTCTCTCTGACTCTCATAATAAATAAATAAATAAATAAATAAATAAATAAATAAATAAAATCTTTAAAAAAAAAGATAGAGGATTTGAATAGACATTTCCCCCCAAAGAAGAAATACAAATGGCCAATAGGCACATGAAAAGATACTCAACATCATTAGTCATTAGGGAAATGCAAATCAAAACCACAATGAGATACCACTTTACACCCACTAGGATGGCTAGAATAAAAAGACAAACAGTAATAGCGTTGTCGATGATGTAGAGAAATTGGAATCCTGATACATTGCTGATGGGAATGTAAAATGGTGCAGCTGCTTTAGGGAAGACGTTGGCAGTTCCTCAAAAATTTAAACAGAGTTATGATATACCCAGCAATTTCATTTTTAGGTATATACACCCAAGAGAATTAAAAGCATATGTTTACACAAAAATGTGTACTTGAATGTTCATAACAGCATTATTCATAATAGCTAAAAATGGAAACAATCCAGATATCTATCAACTGATGAATGGGCAAACAAAATAAGATGTATCCATACAATGCAATATTATTCAGCTCTACAAAGGAATGAAGTCTTGGTATATGCTACAACATGGATGAATCTTGAAAATATCAGGGAAAGAAGTCATACACAAAAGGCCACACGGTGTGTGACTCCACTCATGAAATGTTCAGAATAGACACATCCGGAGAGATAGAAAATAATTCGTGGTTGCCACGGGGTTGGGAGAGGAGGGGAGCAGTGACTGCAATTGGATAAGAGATTCTCTGGGGAGTAATGGAAATGTTCTGGATCAGATAGTAATGGTAATGTTGCACAACATTGTGAATATAGTACAAACCACCGAATTCAACACTTTCAAAGGCTGAATATCATGGTGCGTGAATTACATCTCAATAAAAAGTTGGGAAAAGTAAAGTAGGATCTGTAAACCAGGTTACAAATAATTTGCTTACACTGAGAAAAATCTCAGTTTGGCACGGTCTCAGTTTTCTTATCTGTAAAAGTTCTACTTCATTGTCTTTTTCTTTCTCTGAAATGCTTTAAGTAAAATACTAAAGAATTTCAGAATTGATACATACCTTTTAAATTCACTAATCCAATGACACAGAGAGAAAGCCCGGATCCGGTTGGGTTAAGTCACATTCCCAAGGTGTCAGAGCTGGTCAGTGGCACAGCCAGGCTTGGATCCCGGGAATTATGTAGTCATTGGCACCCTCCAGGACTCAGTTACCCTGCTACTGGGAAGGTTCTGCCTGAGTTAAAACTTGCTGTTAAATGTCTAAAAAAAGGTTAACTCTATGAAAATGACCCTGTATAATAGAAACATTAATATTATATAGCCTCACATTTTCATGTGTTTCCCTTGATTAGCAGTGAGTTTTATAGATTAGAAAACACTGAGCTAGAACCAACTTGTTCTTCATCATTAGCACCATCCTCATTTTTAAAAAAGATTTTGTTGATTTATTCATGAGAGAGAGAGAGAGAGAGAGAGGCAGGGACGCAGGCAGAGGGAGAAGCAGGCTCCATGCAGGGAGCCCGATGTGGGACTCCATCCTGGGTCTCCAGGATCACGCCCTGGACCGAAGGCAGGCACTAAACCGCCGAGCCACCTAGGGATCCCCAGCACCATCCTCATTTTTTTTTTTTTAAGATTTTGTTGATTTATTCATGAGAGACACACAGAGAGAGAGGCAGAGACAGAAGCAGGCTCCATGCAGGGAGCCTGACGTGGGAGTGGATCCCGGGACCCAAGGACCATGTCCTGGGCCGAAGGCAGGCGCTAAACCACTGAGCCACTCAGGGATCCCCAGGACCATCCTCATTTTTGTCTTCATCTTCCTCCTCGTCTCTTCAGCCTTCTGCCTCCCTCCTCACTCTCTTTTTTTCTTACCTTTGTTCTGTCTTGCCCACTCCTTTCTACCAACATCAAGCTGCATATTCTTTCATTGCTTCCTTCTTCATGTAACAATAGTTTTATATCATTTTCTATACAGAGAATTGAGAGACCATTCAAATAGTTTAGTCTTCCCTTCAACGTGGTGATCAAGACTTGTTTGGTATCATTTGTAATTTAGGGAAGTGGGGCTCCTGGCTGGCTCAGGTCATGATCCCGGGGTCCTGGGATCAAGTCCTGCATCAGGCTCCCCGCAGGGAACCTGTTCCTCCTTCTGCCTGTGTCTCTGCCTCTCCCTCTGTGTCGCTCATGAATAAATAAATAAATAAATAAATAAATAAATAAATAAATAAATAATCTAAAAAATTATTTAGGGAAGCTTTTTTCAGGCTCACCACTGTACTGGAAATGTCATGCCCAATTTTAGGGTTAGTGTCAAATTTGGGGAAAACCCCATCAAGTTTCTTTCGTTTGTGGGCTGTAAGAGTTCAAGGTATTTTGAGTTTTCTTCTGTGGTGACTATTTTTAAATTTTTTAAAGTTGATGACATTCATTCAAGGATCAGTTGATGTCAAGGTCTTGTGATAATGGCATATTATGAATTTTACTCTGTTGATGTTAGTGTTTTGTGTTAGATCAGCATAAGATTTAAAATCTCTTTCCGATGTGTTCATATAATTTACTTTTTACTGATTGGATTCTCAAACAATACAAGAGTCTAATAATTCCATACAAAAGTTACCTCTTTCTTTCAATAAACTGCTTTTTGGCATGATCTAAAAATATTTTGGATACAATTGTGTTCTCTTTTTTTTTCTTCAATTGTGTTCTCAATGTCAGATCATTTGGATTTATTTCAGTGTTCATTATTATTGCTTCTATTTTCTGTTTGTCTAAAACATATTCCACCAAATCCAAACAGAATGTATACCTTTAGATTGGACCCCACCATGCCACCCACCAGAAGGGAGAAGTCAGAGTAGAAAGGGACAATGGTCATAACTAATTGGCTAAAATAATTTTCCTTGGCAAATTAAGAAGGAGATTGGACCGGGGCCTTACAAGGGGCTCATGCAAGGGACCTAAGCTTAAACCCTGTTGCCTTCAAGGTCCATCAGCCTCTGGTGGTATGCTCTGGGTCCATGAGTGCTGTCGTATGAGCACACGTGTGGGTATGGGCCCAGTGTTCCCTCAGATCCAGCCCAGGTAAAAATGGCCCCCCAAACAAGTGCCGTTTCGTCTACACTGCAAATGGAGTTAGCCTCAGCTAGATGCTCCTCCCACCCCCAAATCCAGAGGACTGAAGTTAGAGATGGGTAGGAGGGGATCTCAATCCCCATCATCCATGGAGTGATCCAATCTCTAGCTGCTCCCCTCCCTCCTGACTTCCTGTGAAGAGATACAGGGTGAGGCAGCTAAGGGTGCAGTCTCTGCTGCCTCTCTGCCTGGGTTCAAGTCCTGGCTCATGACCTAAGCTAGTCCAATGAGGGTTCTTCTCTGGGAATTCATTCTGAACCAAACAAAAGCCTGAGTCAGTCTTGGCTCCCCCTTTCCCCTCACACTCTTAGGGTGTCTGTACACAAGGCTCTATAAACAGTTATGCATGTTGCTCACTGAACAAATACACCTGGCTAAGAAAGGCCGTGGGTGCTGAAATCCAGCCTGCTCTCTGCTTGCCTAACTATGAATCCCGGTGCAGAGCAGTGTCCTCAGGGAAGAAGAGACACATTTTTCCAATTGCACACTAGCTCCTGGGCCGCCTTCATACATGCAGTTGGTTCCCTCAGTGCAGGAATGCTACATCTTCCTTTCTGCACCTTCTTATACCCCTTTATCATACCTCCTTGCACCCTTTGCCTTGCCTTGTAGTATTTCTCACCATTTATTCACTTGTTTCTTTGTCTAATGGCTATTTCCCCAGGGGATTTTAAGCTGTGTGAGGGTAAGGACTGTGCCCTCGAGGTTCTCCACTATACCATCAACACCTACACTTTATCTGGCACAAATGTCTCCACTTGTGTGCTTTCCCTCGCATCCCAGTCACAGCCCCAGTACAGGCCATGTCATGTCTCCCCTGGGGAAGCCCTCATGGCCTCCTGACAAGTCTTCCTGTCTCAAATCTTGTTCCCTCCTATCCATTTTTCCAGGCTTTTCTAAATACAGATTTGCACCCTTCCATTGATTAGACTCCTCTATGGCTTCCTATTGCCCTCAGGATAAAGTTCAAATGAGGTCCATTGGGGTCCTGCCTCGGCCTTTTCCCCATCTCACCTCTGGCCTCTCCTTGTGAGCACCTTTGGTTCCATGAAAGCACAGTTTACTTTCTGTCACTTCAGGGCCTTTGCACTTGCTGTTTCCTTAGCTTGGAGTACTCTTCGTTGGCTTCGTTTTGTTTCCAAATCCTTCAAGATTCCTACTAGAGATTACCTACCTGTCTATACCTTCTATTCCTACTGTGCTCCTCTACCACATACACCCCCTTTAGAGCACTTAATTGTGATGTAATCAGCTGCTAAGAGATTCAATCTCCCCAAACATCTGAGTTTCCCAAGGTCAGGAACTGTCCACTGGTCTCTGTTTTCAGCCAGCATAGGACCTGGCAACTGTTGAATCAGTGAATTCATAAATGTGTCAAAGGGTCTCAAAGGAGTGCAAAGAACCCCAAGGTGCATCTGGGGAAGCAGCCAGAAAAAAAGCTGAGGATTATTAGTAACAGTATCTTCAGCACCCAGTGTTGGGGACAGCAGAGGCTCTCCTCAGAGCAGAGAGCAGAGGTCCTTCTTGTTGCCAACACATCTTGCCTGCAATCCTCAGGGTCATCCCACCTGGTGAGCAGAGCATTTGAAAGTGGGCCTGAAGGTTTTCAGGGGGAAAAAAAGGGTCTGTAAGGGTGAGATGTAGGAGTCATTGAGGTCCTGGACACAAACATATGTATGTTTGGGGGTGGGCTTGCAGTGGCATATCAATGGGGAAGAATTTTTACCAGACAATCCTTCCAGGGGTCCCCTTCCCAGCCACACATGTGTGTGCACATGAGCATGGGTCTGTGGGCATTGTCTATTGTCTTTTCTTATTTCTCAAGACACAGGTCAAATGGCACCTCTTCCAGGAAGCCCTCTCCAGCACCCTGGCTAAATCAATGGCCCCTCCTTTGCTCACAGATGCAAGTCTGCACTGCCCTGTCAGGGCCAGGATGCTCTAACAGCTGGGTTACTGGCTGAGGAGAGACATCTGTGCCTGTCTGGCCTTCTATCCTGTCCCCTTAAGATTACTCCTATCACTTGGAGCCCGTAAGTGCCACGCAGCTTACTTCGCCCCTTCACACTCACTTAGTTTTTCCTTATAATGCTATGAGCACCTTATCGCATTCTCTGTACCCATGAGGCTTCCGAGTGGCACCTTGAGCTACAAATATCCAGTGAACCTTCTGGACACCACACCTGGCTTCACTCAGTATGTAGGGGCATGATTCTCAACCTTGCACGCATTTTAGAATCGCTGGGGGAGCTCTCGAAAAATACCAATACCTGGCCCGGATATCAGGGGCAGATAGATTAAATCAGAATCTCTGGCGAGTGGGGCAGGCATGGATCATTTTTCTCCCTACTACTTAAATCACTCTTAAATACACCCTGACTGCCCTGCGTGTGGTGACGGGTCAAAGGAACCTCCCCCACGCTTCGGAGCCAAACTCACCCCCTCCCTTCCTAGCCCCGCCCCAGGCTCCTCTCTTGCAATCCGCCTTCCGCCTACAGGGGTCGCTGCGGTACAGCTGGCCCAAATTTGCGGGGTTTCCTCCCAGTCAAAATCTTGCCCCCCCCCCCCCCCAGGGAGAGTCGGAGCCACCGCGGTATAAATTAGCGTCTTTATTTCGAACACCTGAGCGAGCGCCTGCGGCTCGCCCACCTGCCGTATAAACGTACAAAGTCCCTGTCGCACCGCACACCATGCCTCAGAGATAAATACAGCCCTAGGGGCTCCTGCTCTGGCAAAGCAACTCTTATTTACAGGAATAGATTACAAAAGTATTACAAAAAGTGGTCCTGAACTGGGGGAGAGGGTGGAGTGGTTAGTGTTACACGAGCGCACCTCGCGCAGCGCCGGGGCAGAGCAAAGTCGCCGGTGCTGGGGAGCGAGAGGCCACGCCCCCTTAGGCTACAAAGTAGCGGGGCTCGGGGAGAAGAGGCCACGCCCCCTTAGGCTACAAAGTAGCGGGGCTCGGGGAGAAGTGGCCACGCCCCCTTAGGCTCCCCCGGCGCCCGGAGGCGGGGCTTAGGTCTGCGCGGGTCCCACCCCGCGCAAGAAGGGGAAGGGTCTGGCCCCTCAAGAGTCAGCTCTGGCCCAAGGAGGGACCCCTAAAGGCCATCGCAGCGAGTCTCAGGGAAGGGTGTTGCGTGGAAAAAAAGGACTGTGTCCTTACTGTGGAGCGCGGGAGTGGAAACACACAAACAGTTCTCCCTCCGCTCCCAACTCGGGAGGGGTCGCTTTTAAAGCGCGGTTGGGAGTGGGGCTGGCGTTTAAGCTCAATCTTTGGGGCGCGGGGGGCGCCGTCCCTCGGGCGCGTGGGCAGCGGAGGCCTCCCATGCGGCCGCCCACCCCCTCAGAGCACCTGGTAGATGGGGTTGGGGTTTGCGCCCGCTGGGCACTGCGGGGCGGCGTCCGGGGAAGGGGTGGGGGCGCCGCGCTCCGCGTCGCTCTGGGCGGCGGCCTCCTGCGGTCCGGGAGACGACTCCGGCGGCGCCTCGGCCAGCAGGAGCGCGGGCGCCGTGGGGCTCTCGGTGGAGATGCGCTCCACGATGCTGGACAGGCAGTCGAGGCTCGACACCGCAGCACTCTTCCCGGGCCTGGGTTCTGCGCGGGGAGGGGTGGGTTAGTGGCGGCTGAGCCGCGGACAGGCCTCCCGCCTCCGGGCTCAGTGCTTGGGGGCAGACGGGAACCTGAGGACCCAGGGAGAGCACGGAGCGAAAAGGGAGTGGGCTGCACGCTTAGTATTTCATTCCCTGTACCGTCTCCGGGATTAGGGGGAGGGGGAGGTCCAGATAGAGGGAAGCCGTGGCAGCTCAAAGCGGGTAACGTGGGAAGGAGGCGCAAATACGCACCGCTGGGCGCCTCGCTGTAGTAGGTGCCATCGTAGCAGTTCCGCCGCCGGGCACCGCTCGGGGGGCCGCTGTAGTCCATCTGCAAACGGCAAGGGCAAGGGCGACCGAGTCAGGCTCGGGGACCGCGGGGGGCCAGAGCATCACTCTCTGTAACCACCTGCCCCAACTCCCCATGTCTCCGCCACGAGATCTGGGCCCTGGCTGGGGGACAGGGGCGGACGGAGATTGTCTGCAATCTCCCGGGCCAACCAGCGCGTGGACAGTCGCCTAGGAGCATAAGTCTATTTTGTAAATAGGGATGAGTGCAGAAAAGCACAACTCCAGGTCGCTGCAGCAGAGCTCTAACAGCGCCCCCGGCCGGGTGGATCGCATTTGTCCCGTGCGCCCCCAGAGCATCAGGCCACCCCGGTGACGGCTGCTCAGGACACCAGGGTCCACTCCCCAGAAGGTTCCCGGCCCAAACCTCCCTCTGGAGGGCCAACTCCCCGCCTTGTGCAACGCGTCCCAGATACAGCAAGAGCTGCCCTCACTTCTCTAGCTCGGGGTCCTGGCCTTACCATGCCGTCGGAGCAGTTGGAGCGCGGGCTGGACGCGTCGGAGTCGCCGCTGTAGTGTTCGCCGCCACGGCCTGGGGGCAGCGGGCCAGGCGCGTAGAAGGCAGCGGCGGCACCAGGGGGCGCGGCGTCCTGGTCGCGCAGCAGCGCCTGCAGACCTTCGATGTAGCGAATCGCGTTGCGCAGGATCTCCACCTTGGGCAGCCGCTGGTTCGGGTTGCTGGACGTGCAGCGCTTGAGCGTCTCGAAAGCCTCGTTGACTTTGCTCAGGCGGCGCCGCTCGCGCATGGTGGCGGCCTTGCGGCGGTCGGCGTTGGTGGTCTTGCGCTTGCACGCTTTGCAGGCCCACAGCAGACAGCGGCCGGCCTGGTGGTGCCCGCTGGGAGCGCGCACATGCTCGTCCTCGCGCGCGCCTGGCGCAGGGTGCACGGCCGCAGGGAAGTGCGAGTGCTCCTCGGGCTTCAGGAGCGCGCCCACGTGCACGAGGCGCGGGTCCAGGTCCTCGAAGAAACGCAGGTCGGGGGAGTCGAAACACGGGTCATCGTAGAAATCATCCGCCGAGGCGAAGTTGCAGAGGGAGCCGTCGGGGCCGCTCAAGTCTACGTCGCGGAGCGGCGGCGACAGCAGCTCCATATCCCGGCAGGGGGTGGCGCAGTCCCGGCTTCGCCAGGGGTTGCCCCAAACTTTCTGCCTCTCCGCAGCCCTGGCCGTGCGATGGTAAAGTACGGGGTCGTCTGAATGGACACCCGACTTTCCCCCCCTCCGCCGGGTCCTGTCGGGCCTGATGCGCCGGTGAGGAAAGCGGCTGCAGCGCCCCGGGGCTTCCCCACCCCTAGCCTCACGCCAGGCGCCCGGGGCTATTTATCCCGTAGTAGCTAAAGGGCCCCAGAGCGGGAGCGGGCGGCTGGGGGCGGGGGCGCCCGAGGCCAATAGAAACGGGGTGGGGAGGAGCTTGGGATCCCCAGGGTGGCCGCTGGGGCAGGAGACTGGCCAGCCCCCTAGCCCTCGACCCCCGCGCGCGCGCTCCCGCCCCTCCCCGGGCTGGGAGCGAGGCAGAGGCTGGCAGCCCCACGCGGCTGCACTCGGCTCGCGGGCGCGCTCGCTCCAAACCTCCCCGCGCCGTCCGCGTCCGGCGCCCTCGGAAAATGTTGGCCGCGCGCGCCCAGCTCCAAGCTGACTTTGGGCTTCCCTCTGTCCTAGGATTTGTGGGGGACCCAGGTGCAGGGGATGAGTAGAACAGATCGCGAGGGATTTGGAGAGAGACCCGTGGCAGTGGGGCAGAGACACACTCAGAGCGGAGATAGTGAGACAGTGAGAGATACGGCCAAGAGATAGAGACCGAGCAGAAAGCTAGAGGCAGAAGCAGAGAAACCTGCGGCGAGACATAGAGTCCTGGGGGCGAACCGGAATCCCTGGGTGGCGCAGCGGTTTGGCGCCTGCCTTTGGCCCAGGGCGGGATCCTGTAGACCCGGGATCGAATCCCACGTCGGGCTCCCGGTGCATGGAGCCTGCTTCTCCCTCTGCCTGTGTCTCTGCCTCTCTCTCTGTGTGTGTGTGTGACTATCATAAATAAAAAAAAGGGGGGGGCGAACCTGAGATAAACTGGATGCGGCGGCCGGTCCTCGGCCAGTTCCCACCTGGGGAGTCGCTCAGAGGGCGGAGGGCCCAGCCCACCTTCCCCGCCCGCCCGCCTAGGAACAGAGCCGCATGGTGCAGAAGAGGAGGATGGCTGCTGACCCTTGGCGCCAATCTCGCCAAGCCCAGGTCCTGCCCCAGGCTGGAGGCAGGGAAGTGCACTCCTGCCCAGCTCGACCTGTGTGTTTCCGCAGCGGAGTGTCCAGTGCGGGGCTGGGTGGAGATGTGTCTTCAACTGGGAAGAAAACTGTCTGCTCCGGTTTTGCCTCCTTGTTGCGTGCAGCGCTGCACCAGCGAAGTTCACTGCGCAAAGGCCTGGAGCGTCGGGACTCAGCCTGGGAACCCCACATCAGAGTGGAATCTTTGAGAGTAGAGCTTGCAGACCAATGACCTAAGTCCGAATCTGGATCCCACAGTTTTCCTGTGTGATTTTTGCGGAAGTCACATCGCCTTCCAAGCCTCCCGTTTCCCCAGTTTGTAAATTTGGAGATAATAAGAGCGATTTCTTGGAGCGATTGTGGTGGTGGTGAGAATCTAAAGACACCAAAAGATGTGGAGGTCCTCAGTCGGAGGTGCAAGGCTGTATTCTGGAGAAGGCTTGCTTCTGTCGCTGGCACAGACAGGAGTGTGTGCTCCCTGCGGGCTTCCCAGCTGTTGGCTGGGGTGCTGAGCCCTGAAAATGGCCCACGTAGTGTACAGAAGTGTTAGCTCCATTTCTTCCCAACGAGCCCACTGGAAAGACTGGGAATAGAAGGAGGAGGCAACCACCTCTTGGAATCTCTGGCTTCTTGCCACACCCTGGGGTACCCCACCCCCAGAACGCCCCTTAGCCTCTTCTTGAATCTCTAGTCCATGTCTTCCTATCAGCACTCTGGCTAGAGGTCTCCCTTGGACAGATACCCCTGCATGGGTCTCTCCTCCCAGCCCCTACAGATATGAGCAAGAATAATCGTTATGCCTTTCCCACTAACTTCTGGAAGCTGTCCTAACTGGCTCCCTGGACCCTGAGAAGCCCTCCCTTCCTACCAAACCTAGCAGACTCTTCTGGAGTCCTGCCTTCACTTCCCTGCCACTTACAGTAGTGCTGAAGGTCCCCTTCCTGAAGTGCTCACCTCCCTTCACTCTATAACACCACTTTCATATATTCATTCAGTACATTTTACGGAGCATCCATTGTGTGCCAGGTATTGGTCTAGGTGTTGGGGGATACGACAGTGAATAAAACCAAGACTCTGCTCTTGTGATGTTTACCTTGTAGGGAGACAGATGATAAACAAATAAGCCAGAAATATGTAATGTCAAATATGTAAAGTTTTAAGTTTTTTGAAGAAAAATAAAGCAAGGGAAAAGAGTGACGAAGATTATTTCTCTATACGGAGTGGTCTGGAAGGTCTCTCTGAGCTGATTGCATTTGAGCAGAGAGCAGAATGAAGGGAGAGGAGAAGCAGATATCTAGAGTCAGAAGGAAAGGCATGTGCAAAGGTCCTGAGGCAGCACTGTATTTAAAGCACAGTAGGGAGGCTGGTGCGTCTGCAGCAGGATGAGCAAGTGGGAGACCGGTAGGAGATGGGGTCAGAGTGGGATGAAGGATTTGAAGTCGCTGGAGGGCTGAGTGGAAGAGAAGAATGTTATCATTTGACTTACATTTTAACAGGAGCCTACTGGTCATGGAGGGCAAAGGCAGACGCAGGAAGGCCATTAGGAGGCTATTGTAGTTATCCAAGTGACCGGTGACGGTGGTTTAGGTCTGGGTCCCAGCAGTGGACGTGGTGAAAAGTAGTTAAATTTCAAATATATTTTGAAGATGGAGCCAGCAAGATTTATTCATGAGGCAGGGAGACAAGAGAGGAACTGAGGGTGACCCTGGGGAAGAATGGAGTTGGGGAACAGCCGGTTTGCAGATTGCAGATCAAGAGTTCAAGTTGGGGCAAAATTTGAGATGAGTGTTCAACATCCAGCTGGAGACGTCAGGTAAGTGGGGGCTTTATGAGGGTGGGGTCCCAGGGGAGAGGTCTGGGCAGCGGGGAGCCCTGTCCACTGAGACACTGGAGTCTCCCTGTCCCCAGTGTCTTTATCCTGGACTAAGCTGCCACTCTGCCGGCCTGGATGGCCAGGAAGACCACCATGGCTCCCTGGCTGCTCTCCTCACTTCCACTCTTGCCACAGCATAACCTGTCCTCTGTGCAGCGGCCTGAGTAATCCTTTAACATGTGGATGAGATGATCTCCCTTTTCTGCTTTAAACTCCGGAAAACATGATGTGGTGAGCACTGGGTGTTACACACAACTGATAAATCGCTGAACGCTACATCTGAGACTAATAATGTACTGTATGTTGGCTAATTGAATTTAAATTAAAAAATAAAAAAGAGAAAAAAATAACTCTCTAAGAGCTTCTGCATTTAGAATGAAATCTCTAGGTCTGCAAGGTCCCGCACAAGCCATCTCTCTGATTTCATCTGGAGCCACCATCTTTTTTGATCACTCCATCCTAGTCTGAGCTCCTTTGCTGTCTTTCCACACTGAGAGCAGGATCTGGCCTCAGAGCCTTGGCACTTGCTGCTTAGAGCACCTCCCCGGCTCCTCCCATGATTGCTGCTTTTCTTATATCGGGTCTCAGCTCAAATGTGGCTTCCTGGGGATGTCTCTGACCATCTTCTCTAAGGTAGCTTCCCTCTTCACACGACCACTGTGTGATTATCTTCTTAATTCGCTCATTGATGGACGTAGCCCCAGGAAGGCAAAAACATTTTGTTCACTGTGGCATCTCCAGAAACCATCCCAGTGGCTGTCACATAGTAGGAACTTGATAAATGTGGAGTGAATGACAGGGTGGCCTCCTACCCTTTAAATCTCTATGCATATATTTGAATTTCTTGAAATATGTCATTAATGAGGATTGTTGTATTTCTTCTAAGCTAGACAGTCATGTACATGAATAAATATACAGGCTGGGTCACACTTGTTCTTCCTGGGCAAGACTCAGGGCCTATCTATTGAACAATTACACATGGCCTGGGACATTATCTTCTATCTATAGTGTACTATAGATTTGGCACTTAACTAGAAGCTTGAGTCTTTCCATTTGTCTTATACACTCACAATGAGAAATGCAAATAATTGTAATATTAGTGATTAGATTGAAACACATATTTCTTCCTACATGTGCCAGTGTCAGAAGCAGAATACCTGGCACACAGTAAGTTCCCAATAAACATTTGTTGGATGAATCAATTAGTGAGTCAAACCATCTGATTATAGTGTACCCTAAGATTTCCAGGTGAGCTCCTCAGATTGCTTATCTATGCAAATCTAAATTTTTCCCCAAGCCTACGCAGGCAAGCGAACAAACAACCATAGAGATAAATTTAATACTAAGACTTAAAAGATTACAACTTTGCTTTTTGTGTTTTGCATTCATAAAAACCACTGTGGCATCACCATCAAGGTGCCTTTATGATAGGTACATGTTGTATGTTCAAACTTACCAAACACTTAATGTAGTATCACTTGTGGCTTGGAAATCTAAACTGTCTGGACTCCTGGGTGGCTCAGCGGTTGAGCGCCTGCCTTCGGCCCAGGGCGTGATCCTGGAGTCCCTGGATGGAGTCCCACATCGGGCTCCCTGCATGGAGCCTGCCTCTCTGCCTGTGTCTCTGCCTCTCTCTCTGTGTCTCTCATGAATAAATAAACAAAAATCTTTAAAAATAAAAAAAGAAATCCCAACTGCTCTAACAGTTTTAAACTTGATTTGTTGCTTCACCTTCTGCAGTAATTAGGAAGCGCACACAGCCTGGTGGCACACTGCCCCTTTTCTATTAGACTTCCAGGGAGGATTGAATTTGTTACGAGGCTCCTGCTGCTTGAAGAGTTTGGGAATCACCGGACTCAGTGGCTGTTACAGACCTTCCAGGCTGGGACCCAGGCCTGACTGGGGTCACTGTCCTTGTGACACCACATCTTTGGGGAGCAGTTTGCCAACACCACCATTCCATCTGCTGTTGAAAGAGCAGAGAGCGATGGATCTGCCCTAGGAACTGGTGCCCTTTTTCAGCCCTAGCACTGGGTTGGGGCCAGGGAGGGGGAAAGGACAAATTTGGAAGCGGAAAGAGTCCAAACTCTTTTAGGTGTCGAGTCTAGTGAAGGGTGCCCTTGGGGACGCACGTGCTGGACTTGTTCTGGGAGAAGCCAGTGGTGATGGGCCAAGGGCCCTATGGCAGGGGGCATCCCCCAGCACCCCTCTCTCCAACTCAGGGCTGAGCAGACCGGTGGGCAAGTGCACACCTCACCCTCGCCCTTGGTTCTCTGGTCTCCACAAAGAGGAGCTCCTTTGGCAGCAGGTGGGAAGGGAGAGATCCCTAGGCTTTTCTCCCTCTACCCTTTCCATTCCACCCCCCTCAGCTCCCTTGCCTGCCTGCCTGGGGCTATAAATGGAGAGCTGGCCGTGGGCAGGAATGCAGGCCTGGCTGGGCCCCTCAGCGCTGCACCCACAGGGAGCGGCCGGCCCCAGGGCTCCCGGCAGCCCCTTTCTCTATATATATAGCCTCTGGAAACCCAATCCAGCCTGCACCTGCCCTGGTCTTCAAGCACCCTGCCCCTGCCCAGGCTGGACCTGTGGCCTCTCCCTCTCACTGGCATAGGCTGCATAGCTGGCTGGGAGTTGGGGGTGCCACAGGGCCACAGGGTGAAAACATGTGCAGGCCAGGTGGGGCAGAGCCAGCCCCAGGTCCCCTCACTGGCCCCAGTCTTTCCCCTCCTGTCCCTGGATCCACCCTGAACTTTCCTACTCTGTCCTCTGCCAACCTTGCTCCCTGGCAAAGCCTGAATCTGCCTACCACTTGGGTATGAATCCTGCCCTGGGGCTGGTTTGGTTGGTCAGATGTGGCCCCGGAATCAGGGCCAGGGTCCCAGAGATTCTTCACAGAGGGCCACATATCCCACTCTGGGGGACTCCTCAGCCTTCCACTTGTAAGCAGGGCTGGGAGCCCAGAAGATAAAGTGGAGTTTTTGAAAAGGACCCCCCAGGGATGGGGAGGAAACAGAGGAGGCAACAGATGGTGTGTATACCACCCCCAGGCCCAGCATGCAGGCTGTGTCTATGTGGGCTCGCGTGTGCCCTGGGGCGGGGAGGGGGCCTATGCCTGCTGTCGTGGTCCACTCTGACTCCATCACTTATTCAACAAATATTCACGCTGTTCATGGTCTATGTCAGGTGCTGGGAATATAGCAGAGAACAAAATGGACAAAGCCCCTTGGGCTTGTGGAGCAGACGTTCTAAGAGGCAAGACCCACAGTAAATGATAGACACGCTAAGAAGTAAATTAGGAAGGTGAGACATGCAGAGGAAGAATCTTAAGCTTAAAGACACAGGTGCCAGGACAGGCCTGGTTGCAGAATTAGGGTGGTCAGGTTTACAAGGTGACAGGTGAGCAAAGGGGTAGAGGAAGCCTGGGATTGAGGCATGTGCCCATTTGGGACAGAAGGTTCCAGGCCGAGAGAATAAATCATCATTGAGCACCTTCTATGGGACCATTGCCTCTGTCAGAGCAGGGAATTCTGCAGTGGACAAGACAGATTTGCTCCTGTTCTAGAATCTGTGGCTGTTGTCTGGGGCTGCAGGGGCTGAGTGTCCCGGCGGGGAGCGGGGGCATGCGATGGGGTTGGAGGATGGCTTGGATGGGTGACTTGAGACTGCGGGGTGAGGTGAGGATGAGATGAGGTGCTTCATGCCTATGATGCTCTGTGCGCCCACAGAGCGGGGTGCAGGGCATGGGATGCGCCTGACCTGAGCTTGGCACTGCGGGAGGACCCCCGAGCCCTGCGGCCTACACAGCTTCCCCCGTCCCACGGGGCCCCACATGCCCACACACCTCACCTGCGCACTTCCCTCTCCGTGTCCACCTCTCACCACCAGGTCCTTCCCCAGGGATTGAGAAGCCAGGTGAGGGACATTATCAGGAGCCCAGACTGTTTGACAGAAGCAGGGAAAGCAGGGGCCAAATTAAGAATCACCCAATGGGGGATCCCTGGGTTGCTCAGCAGTTTAGTGCCTGCCTTTGGTCCAGGGCGTGATCCTGGAGTCCAGGGATTGAGTCCCGCATCAGGCTCCCTGCATGGAGCCTGCTTTTCCCTCTGCCTGTGTCTCTGCCCCCCCCCCCCCGTATATATGTCTATCATGAATAAATAAATAAAATCTTTTAAAAAATCACCCAATGCCTGACTTCTTGAAAGAACCAAGGAGTCCATTCCCCCAGAGTCTCTCTCCCTCAAGCATATTCTTCCCATAATTAAAGAAAGCCTTTCTCTGGTCTTTGAGATCCCTGGGGTCTGAAATACAAACTTACTTATTTGGTTTGATTAAACAATACAAATAAGGTGATAATAGCTTAATGACCGGAAGTGTTCAGGGAGGTGGGGTTCATGAAGGTGCTCATTCCTCTCCCAGACTAAGGGCATTAGAATCTTGGGGTGAGAGAGCTGGCTACTGGAGAGCTCACCACCTCCCCTGAATAAACACTAAAAAACTTTATTTATTTATTTATTTATTTATTTATTTATTTATTTATTTATACTTTTTTTTTTTTAATGTGAGTTTAACTTGCAGTGTGAGGAATTTAGGCAAGGTGCAAGAGATGCTATTGCCAAAGTACCAGATCTCCTCAAAGAGCACGTTGTCTTTTTTGTTTTGTTTTGTTTTAATCAATTTGCCAACATATAGTATAACACCCGGTGATGAGCTCTTTGTCTTTAAGCTAAGATGGCTTGGGCATAGGAAGAAGAATGGGAAGGCCTCTTAAAGTCACCTTCTACTTTACCCACCTGAGGATTTGTGAAAGGCCAGAGGATGCCCCCTCCCAGCCCCCCGTCTCCTCTGGCTGTGACACTCCCCAGGAGGCTGTGCCAAGTTCCAGCACCCAGGCCCGCCGTGGGACAGAAGAGTACCTTTCCTCGGAAGGCCTGCTTGCCCCCACTCCCACACCTCCGTGCCCTCCTGTAGTAGGTCACAGGCACGTGTGCCTCCTAACCCGTGGCTACTCCTCATACCACGTACACCTCCCGGCCTGTGTCCACCCCCGGCCCCGTGTCCACCTCACACTCCGTGTGCACCTTGTACTCTACGTCCACCTCTCACGCCATGTGCACCTCCCACTCCGTGTAACCCCACGTTCTGTTTGTTCCTCCCACACCACACACACCCCACACACGAGTATATCTCACGTGTGGACACATCTGTGCTCTGCGGACCCCTCACACCATGTGCTCCTCACACACGTTACACATCGTATACCTCATACTCCACGTGTGCCTCACACATGTGCGTACTTCCCCGTGGACACCCCCTAAGGAACATGCCTCACACCTGTGTCCATACCACACCTGTGTCCCACACTACTCATATTCTGTGTCAGGCGTATCCACACCTTGGTCCCAGTGTGACCAGTTGCCTCCACCCCGTCCAGAAGGAAGACGCCGGGGGCATATTGGCCGAGGCAACCACCTGCGCAGTTGCCAGTCTGAACTTTCTAAGCGCAATCTTCCTGCTTAGGGAGGGTCAGGCCTCCATGTCAGGGCTGCGGGAGGAGCAGCTCCCGGGTGACGGGGATGGCGCATGTGGCAGGATCCAGTGGGCAGCTGTGGGGGTCTGGGGAGGGGCCTCAGCTCCCCACCCCTTTCCCATTGCCTCCTTGCTGTCTAATCAGCCCACCTGCCAGCCTGGGGGGCTCCAAGGAGCTGGGATTAAGGCACACGCAGCCGTTGGGCTCCAGGGACAGACACCAGCTGCTGCCCCCAGCAGCTGCCCCAGCCACACGCCTCCGGGGGGAGGTTGGGAGCCTTGGGGAGGCCAGATTCTCTCTCCCAAACCTGCCCATCCCTGACCAGTGGCAGCCAGGACAGGAGTTTCCTGGCAGAGAGACGGAGGGCGGGGGCCTCATGACTGATACCCGGGCTGCCTGGGACATCTGCCTCTGTCCTACGTCCTGTCCTGCCACCTCCAAGAAGTCCTCCTGGATTGCTGCTTCCACTCTGGTTTGGGAAAGTGATTTATGGCCCATGCGCCTCAACAGGTCTACCCTCTGACTATTCCTCAAGTTTCCTTAGTACCCGCTCTGTTCTCGGGGTTCAAGCTAGGTGTTGTGGACAGGACCCCTAGCCTCTGGGAGCTCTGCCGAGTGGGGAGTGGGAGACCCACGAGTGGGTCATCTCAGCACCCTGTGCGAATACCCGGAGCGGGCAACTACTCTCCTGTGGATCCCCGAGAGGCCCTCCCCAGGAGGGACCTGCTGATAACCTCCTTCTTGGGTACCGAAGGGTGAGCAGGGGCGCGCGGGGAACTGGGAGGAGGCACTCCAGGCTGGAGAAGGCATGACGAAGGCCGGAAGGCACAGCTACGTGCCGTAGGATGCTCCCGTGTGGCTGACACTGTGTCCAGGCTTCCTTTGGTCATCCGGGACCTGCTCAGACCCCGGAGGGGTACATGGGCTCTATCTGAAGGGGAGCTCACCAGCTTTCCAGGCAAGACCAGTTAAGTTGAGGGTAGAGGGTGGTGTGGGGAGGGATTGCAGGGGGAGGGCGGAAACCTTATAGGGTGGAGAGAGCCTGGACTGAGCCCAAAGACCAGTTCGCCGCCCTGGCTGGGCGCGGTCCCACCTCCCCCAGCCGGTCTGAGCCTCGCCTGGGTCCCTGCTTTCTCCATGTGTTGGATGGAGGCCTCAGACCGGCTCCACTCCCACTCAGGTAGGGGCCTGCTTCTCCCTGACCTCCCAGGTCCCTGCTTCTCCCTGACCTCCCCGGTCCCTGCTTCTCCCTGACCTCCCAGGTCCCTGCTTCTCCCTGACCTCCCAGGTCCCTGCTTCTCCCTGACCTCCCAGCTCTCCCATGGGTCCCCCTTCTCGGCGTGGAGGGAGAGGCCTGTCCCTTCACCTGGGGCCACCTGGCCCAGCCCAGAAGCAGAAGCCTGGGTGAGCCCGAGGCCTAGCAGAGACGCAGAAGCCTGTTCCTCAGACGGGAAAGGCAGCTGAGCCGAGGGCCGGGCCCCGAGGAGCACCCGGGCACCAGGCATGCCGATGTCTTTGTCCTCTTCTGATGATGCAGCCTAATCTCTCCCAGGCCCCGTCTAAACCTGCCCTCGGAGCCCTTGGAGCCCTTGGAGCTGATCTTGCCTGACACCGAGAGTGCATCACAGTTCCTCAGGCTGTTTCCAGAGGTCTCTATTGGCCTTCGGGGCCTGAGCGACCTGGACTCGGATGCTGGCCCTGCCCCTTACCTAGCTTGGTAGCTTGGGTAAGTTACTTTCCCTCACTGAGTGTCACTTCTCCCAGTTGTAAAATGGGACTGGTCCCAGCACCTATTCTGGAGGATCGTAAGGATTCAATATGCCAAGGCATGCGGCGTACTTGTGCGGAGCCTGTCTCATGGTGCACAGTAGGAGCTTGGAGATTATTCTTGCCTTGTTTGTTCTCCTTCTGGATAGAAGCTAGGAGCAAGCAAGCTGTGGGTG
Organism: Canis lupus familiaris; assembly: GCF_011100685.1. NCBI lineage: Eukaryota > Metazoa > Chordata > Mammalia > Carnivora > Canidae > Canis > Canis lupus. Next base: position 40,911,163 of record NC_049242.1, on the reverse strand, counting down.
GGGTGGGGCTGGGACACTGGGGGGCCCGGCCTGGCTATTCTGGGCTCTGGACCTCTTGGAAGTGGGGGCCCCGGTGAGGTGGCTGGAAGGGTGGGTAACCTTGAAGCCTGTGCAGTATTTGCAGCAGCAGGTGCCACTGCCTCCACTGTGCACACGGGCAGCCTGCCAGTCGCCCCCAAACAAAGCTTGGCCCAAGGGGAGCAGAGCTGACTGATGACAGATGCAGAGAGGCTGGTGCCTGCAGGGCCAGGGAGGGGGGCTGGGAGAGGCCAGAGAAGGCAGCTTTGTGGAAGGCATCCCCAGAGAAGGCTGAGGCCCAGCAGCACCCACAGCTCAGTGGCCAGTGTCTCCTCCTTGCTCCAACACTAGGGACAATATGGATCTTCTTTGTATAGTGTAGAAATATGAGGCCCAGGCTTCTAAGCAAAGCCCAGGACTCACCTAAGCTTAGCTATGGAGGTGATAGGATGGGAATGTTGGTCTCTTGGCTCTACACCCCAGCCGATTCTAGGAAGCCCAGCCTTGGAAACAGGGGAATGGACTTGATGGGTTCTTGAGGTCCCTTTATATCCAGGATGAACCTGCCCTACCTCATACCCTTGAAGCAAGGACATCCCCAACTGTGGCAGGTGAAGGCAAATGGCAGGTCACCAGGGGCTGGGCTGATCTGGTTTATCTATGGTTAGGAGGTAGCCACCTCTACCTTGACAGAAGTCCTCCGACTCATCTGGCTCAGGGGTTGTGGGTCTCACGGTCCCTCCTTTGCTATTTTGAGATGGGAGCTCAGCGTAGGCTTGGCCAAGAACTAGGGATAAGAAGGGAAAGTGGGGAGAACATGGAAAGAAAGAGCCATCTGGTCTTGGGGCCTTGCTGGGCTCATCAAATTTGTTCTTGTCCATGCAGCCCCTCCCCTGCACCTTCTTCCCTTCCCAGCCAAACTTCCTTTTTCACTCTTTATTGTAAAGAATTCCAAACATTAGGAATAGACACAATAGTATAAGAAGCCCATTACCAGCTCTGACAGCCACTAACTGGTGTCTAAACCTGACCTGACCTGTTAACGTACTTCCTCCCCTCCTATTATTTTAAAACAAATTTCAGACATTATACCATTTCATGTGTGTATATTTGATTGTGTATTTCTAAAACACAACTCTTTTAAAAAAAGATTTTATTTATTTATTCATGAGAGATGCAGAGAGAGAGGCAGAGACACAGGCAGAGGGAGAAGCAGGCTCCATGCAGGGGGTCCGATGTGGGACTCGATCCCGGGATCACGCCCTGGGTCGAAAACAGGCGCCAAACCGCTGAGCCACCCAGGGATCCCCAAACACACAACTTTTCTTAACATAAATACAATACCATTAGAATACTAATAAAATTAATGGTATGTAATTCCTCATACAATCAAATATTCAATCAGTAATCAAATTTCCCATCATCTCATAAATATTCTTGTTTTTTTGAATCAGGATCCAAATAGGGCCCACACTTTGTGATCATTAACCCGTCTTTTAAGTTCCTTCACATATAAAAGTTCCTCTTCCATATTTCTCTGCTTTGCAATTTATTTATTGAAAAAAAAAATGAGTTGTTCGTCCTTCAGAGTTCTTACACTCTGGAGGTGTTTTGTTTTTTTTAAATTGCATCTCAATGATGTAGTTGTGGGTTTTTTTCACTCTTGTTTTTCAACATACTGATATAATTTTTAGCTGGCAATAAGATCACCTAGCAGAAAGCCACATTTTCCGGATTCCCTTGTAGCTAGCTGTAGCCGTATGAGTAAGTTCTAGGCAATGTGGTATGAGTGGAAATGATTTGCACGTAACTTCTTGGTTATAACTTTTCTTCTTTCTTCCTGCTCATTAGTTGGAATGTGGGTGAATGGCAGGGCCTGGAGTAGCCATCAGTGGGAGAATGATGGGTCACCAAAGATGTCCATGTCCTAATCTCTAGAACCTATGGCTATCTTACCTTGGTGTGGCATAAAGGACTTTGTAGATATGATTGATTAAGTTAAGGCTCTTGATGGAGAGATTATCCTGGATTATGTAGGTGAGCCCAATGTAATCAAAAGAGTCCTTAAAGGCAAAGAGGGAGGCCGGAGAGTCAGAGTCAGAGAAGAAAATGTGATTATAGAAATAGTGGTCAGAGCCATGGGGCCATGAGCCAAAGAAGAGGTAGCTTCTAGAATTGGGAAAAAGTAAGGAAAGAATTCTCCTCTAGAGCCCTTAGAAGGAGCACTGGTCTGCTAGTTCCTTGATCTTAGCTGTGTAAGACCCACTTCAGACTTCTGATTACCATAATTGTAAGATAATATGTATATGTTTTCTTTATTCATCTTTTTAAATTTAAGTATGAGGAACATACAGTGTTATATTGATTTCTGGTGTGAAATGATTCAATAATTTGTACATTATCATTACTCAGTACTCAAGATTAGTGTATGTTGTTTTATTTTTTATTTATTTATTTTGTGTGTGTGTGTGTGTGTATGTTGTTTTAAACCACAGTTTTGGTAAGTTGTTTCAGCAGCAAGAGGAAACTAATATCTCATCTTAGATCATGTGATGGTGGTTGCTTATTGACGATTACAGAACAAGAAGACAGAATGAACCTGGGTTCTGGTACTGTTAAGCTGCCATACAATACTTTGACTATCACCCGCTCCTGGAATGTCATGTAAGAAAGGAATGAAGTGCATTTTTAGGTGTCTTTGTTGTTACAGCAGCCTAACCTGTATCCTAATTAATATGTATACTATTATGTGTCTGGTAATGCCATATGCGCTGGGAAATGCCAGGCGTCAGGCATGTGGTTGAGTGTGGAAATTATGTGAAGGAAGCAAGAAGCATTTGTTGGGCTCAGATGACTTCTAGAAGGTTAAGTAAGGATTGTTCTCCTCATTTTGCCAAAGGGCCAAGAGGTTGGCAGATCTCCCTCAGGCAAACACATAGGGACCCTGAGACGGAAGTCGAGATAGTGGGGTAACCTTTAGGGAAGATGAGAAGTGAGAGGCACAGGGAAGGAAGCAGTGTAAGGGATGTGGGTAAGCCTGTGGACTCTGGGAGTCACGTTGCCCCCTGTCATACTCCTGACTCTGCCACTATCTATGTGACTTTGGCAAGTCACAAAGTCTCTCTCTAAGTCTCAGCTCTGAGTCTCTCAATCTCTCTGAGTCTCAGCTTCCACCTCTAACAAGTGAAGATATTAGCTTACAAAATTGAAGTACTGGATGTGAAGTAGGAGAATGCATGAAAAGTGGAGCCAAAGCACAGAGCTGGGAGCACAGCAAGGACTCAATAAACAGCACTATTTGAGGGTCTCACCTGTCCCAAACTCAATGGTCAGGCCCATCTATCGAATGTTAGAGAAGTCCAACACCCTTCAGTCTCTGCATTGCCAACCTTTAAGCCTGTCTCTCTCACACACTGGCATCTAGATTAGTTACAGCTGCCATTTAACAGGTCCAGCCTGAAAAAGGGAAGAACAAGGGGAAGGGTCTGCTTGGCCTTCCTCTCTGTTGTCCTACCTGAAGATGGAGACCGAGTTTGGCCTAATGGGGAGCAACTATCAGCAAAGGCATAGGATGCAGGCATAATCCTATTAAAGATGTTTCCTAAGGGCAGGTCTTTAATGGCTTACCTCTAATGGCTCTCAGGAGAAGGTGCCAGAAGGAATCACAGTTTTACTACTGGTTGCAAATAGTTCCCATTTGCTTAACTCACTCACACACCCTTTCAACAAACCATGAGCTTTTGCTCTGGGCCCAGTTCTGGAAGATGTAGAAATGAACAAGCCTTGGTCTTTTCCTTCAAATCGTTAAAGTTCGAGAGGGGAAGGCAAATGCTGAGACATTTTCTGATCCCAGAAGGCAGATAGAATTAATGCTAACTTGAGAGGGGTGATGCCGTGACAACGCTTGCACTGAACAAGAATGAGTGGTGGGAGGTCGCCATGAAACAATTTTTCTTGTTGGGAAGGGGGTCTCTCACAATCCTTTTAAACCTGCTCTTTAGCATAATAGCTCTTTTCCTGATCCTAGATGAAATGTTAGGCCATCTCACGACTTCTCTGGTCTCTTTAAGATAATGAAAAGTTCTACTATTATTTTGGGTTGTAAACTGTGGAAGAATCTAAAATGTCCCCCAAGATTTCTTCCCCTCCCCCAAGATTTCTTTCCCCCTCCCCCATCTGTCATGTACTACATTCTTAATAATCACCAGGACTATGGATTTGGTGGTTTTACTCCGATGAATAGGTTATGTTACATGACACAGTTGACCTTAAGATTTAGGGATTATTTGGGTGGTCCTGACCTAATCACACAAGCCGTTTAAAAGCAGAGCATTTTCTCCAGTTTGTCACAAAGAAGGAAGTCAGAGATTCAAAGCATGAAAAGGATTTGACATGCTGTTGTTGCCTTGATGATAAGTTGGCCACATAGACAGGACCTGAGAGAGAATTCTAGGAGCTGAGGGTGACCTCCAGGCAGAAGCCACCAAGAAAATTCAGAACTGAGTCATAAGACCATAAGGAACTGGATTCTCCCCAAAATTTGAGTGAGCATGAATGCTGATTTTTCTCCAGGGCCTCCAGATGAGAACTCAGCCCACTGACTTCTTAACTTCAGCCTCATGAGGCCCTGAACAGAGAGCCCAACCATGCCACTCCATACCTCTGACCTGAAGAACGAATGCTACTTCGTGGGTGTTGCTTCAAACCTCTATCTACGATCATCATGCTACGGGGCAATAGAAAACAAACACAAATACAATCTCAGTTCAGATTACAATGATCAAAACTCTTGTTCTGAAATGTGACTAAAGTAGAGACTTCTCCCCCTTGCTCTCCAGCTTGCATCTGCTCTGGGTAGGGCATCTGCAGTCAATGAAACTTGCTACACATTGTAGGGACAGCAGCAAGAGGTGAAGGGCAGGCAGGGCAGGAATGTACTTAGTTACAATATTCTAGTTAGCTGTGCTTTCCAGGCTTGAAAGCATTTTAAACCTTACTCTTCCCATCCTGGTGCTTTCTTCAGTGATTCTTCCTACTCTTGTTGCCTGGGACCCCTCCCTGCAACTCTGTTTCACTGATCTCTTCCAACTCTAGGTGTTCAATGGTCTACCTCTGGTTTCCTCCTACTGAGGCCCGCTGTTCTCTAGAAGGTCTCTAGGGCAATCTCTAAGTCACCCCATACTGGCTCCTTCTTATATGGCCCACCTATAATCCACAAAAGTACTCATGAATCCTTGCCCAGATATCAATGGGAAAGCAGCCTCCTACTCTGCAACTCCAGGTCATTTGGGTCATCTTCTCACTCTTCAGGTTTGGTATTCATGACTCAGAAGTCAACCAGCTATGTCCCCCAAACTGTAGGAGAGATGTGATAGGATCCCCATATGATATCCTTAAATCCTCTCTCTCTTGACTTGAGGTACAGGGGAAAACATTTCCCACCCCAAAGGGGAGTCTTCATAGCTCCAATAGTTCCCCCGCAAAAAACATCCTCCCTCAAACCCCTAAGATAATATGCTCTAAGATAATTAGTTCTTAGCTACCTGGTTAGAAATGCTCACATCTTAGTTTGGGATCTTTCTTTAGAATGGTCCTCAGTAAGAATTTCCATAAGATCTTCAATGCAAGGAACTTAAAGTGGAGACAGAGGTAAAGGACTAATGAATACCTTGGCTGGAGTGAGGAGGAGAGGAGTGGGGAAGGTCTCACAGAGACAGACTTTGAGTTAAACACAGACGAACAGAGAAGGAAGGAAGAGCATTCTGAGCCTCCGGACCAGAATAGGCCAAAGCTGTGAGCTCTGAAAGGACATAGTTTTATAGGGATCTTCCAACCGAAGAATAGAAAGTTCATAACTTCTGAAATAAGACTTATGTTTGAGTCCCAGACCTGCCACTTACGGCTTTGTGATTTTGGACAGACTAGTTAACCACTCTGCACTTTTATTTCCGCATCTAAAAAGTGGTTTAGCACAACTAGGAAGCAACCAAGATGTCCTTTAGTCAATGAATGGATAAATAAACTGCAGCATATCCAGGCAATGGAATATTATTAAACTATCAAGCTATGAAAAGACCCAAGGAACCCTAAATGCATATTACTAAGTGAAAGAAGACAATCTGAAAATGCCATATACCGCATGATTCCAAATATAAGACATTTAGAAAAGGCAAAACTACAGAGACAGTAAAAAGATAAGTGGATACCAGGAGTTATGGGGTGTGTGTGTGGAGGAATCAATAGGCAGAGTACAGGATTTTTTAAAAGCAGTGGAACTATTCTATATGATACTTTAATGGTGGATATATTTCATCACACACGTGTCTAAACTCATAGAATGTGCATCATCAATAGTGAACCCTAAGGTACACTATGGGCTTTGGGTGATTGTGATATTTCAATGTAGGTTCATAGATTGTAACAAACGTACCAGTCTAGCACAGGATGTCAACAGTGGGGGAGATTGTGTGTATATGGGGACAGGTGATATACAGGAAATATTTGTACATTCTGCCCAGTTTTGCTGTGAATCTGAAACTGTTCTAAAAAATAGTCTATTTGAGGGGTGCCTGGGGTGGCTCAGTCAGTTAAGTATCTGACTCTTGATTTTGGTCAGGTCATGATCTCGGAGTCATGATCTCAGGGTTATGAAGATGAGCCCCTGGGGTCTGCTCAAGGTTTTTTCTGTCTCCCTCCGCCCTTCCTGCCCCCCTTGTGTTCATGCTCTAAATAAATAAATAAATAAATAAATAAATAAATAAATAAATAAATAAATATTTTTAAAATAGTCTTGTTGTTTTTAAAAGGTGTGTGTCTATTATGTATCATGCTACGATAATGCTATGTAATGGTCCTTCCCCACACTCAGTGGACCCAAACAATAAGCATTTATTTAGTTTATGACTGTGTTATATGAGGTTGGCTATTTAGATTGGCTATTGAGGCTGGCTGTTCTCCTGGGCTCATGTGGGCAGCTGTTCTGGGCTCAGCTGGACTCACTCACATATTGTGGATGACTGGTTCTTGGCTGCTCCAGGCTAGCCTTGAGTGGGGCAACTGGGACAACTCAGCTCTTCTCCATGGGCCTCTCATTATCCAGCAGGCTAGCCTGGGCATGTTTTCACGGTGACAGCAGTGCTACAAAAATGCAAGCAGAAGCACACAAGCACTTTTTCAAACCTCTGCTTGAGTCACGTATATCACCCCTTGGGCCGCAACAAGTTACATGACTGAATTCAAAATTGAGGGGCAGAGAAATATGCCACTTGATGTGAAGAGTTGCAAAGTCATGTGGCAAAGGGCATGGACACAAGGAGGAGTAAAGAATTGGGTCCATTAGTATAATTAGTCTACCACAGAGGGCTAATAGTGCATTTAACCTCATAGGCTTGTTGCAAAGATTAGATGTGTTTTATATAGGCTCTTAATAGGAACTTATAAAAGTGCTTGGTCCCTCCTCACACAGGAATCTCAGGCTGTTTCTGGGACTTTTCAGATAGAGTAGAAGATACTAAGAATTGCTGGAGATATAACAGCGAAGGCCAACGCTTGATTTATGCTTTGCTCATCATGTATCCGCTCTTGTTGTTTCTTGGGTTTGTCTTCAGCCATAGAAGCACAATGTGACTGTTGGCAGATGCTTGCTCATCATTTACAGAGTTATGTTCATCTGAATAGATTCCTACCGAATGAGAGGAGTCGCTGAAAGCCCTTCAAACCGTTAGCTTCCTTCCTGCTGCGCAGACACACTCCCTGACGAGTGACAATGGGTTCTCCTCCAGGAAACTGTTCATGCTGTCAGCGGGAATGTAAATTGGGGCAACCATTGTGGAAAAAGATGGAGATTCCTCAAAAAGTTAACAGTAGAAACGTCACACAATCCAGTCATTCCACCACCAGGCATTTCACCAAAGAAAATGAAAACACTAATTTGAAAAGATACCTGCTATCCTATGTTCATTGCAGCATTATTTCCAATAGCCAAGACATGGAGGCAACCTAAGGATCCACTGATAGATGAAGGGGTAAGGAGGATGTGGCACATACACAATGGACTCAGCTGAAATAAATGAACAAACAAAAACCAGACCCATAAATATGGAGAACAAACTGGTGGTTGCAGAGGGGAGAGGGCTGAGGGGGATGGGCAAAACGGGTGAAGAGGAGTGGGAAATACAGGCTTCTAGTTATGGAGTGAATGAGTCATGGGAATAGAAGGCACAGCATGAGGACTATAGTCAATGATATTGTAATAGTGCCGTATGGTGACAAACTGTAGGTACACTTGCAATGAGGGTAGCATAAGGTATAGAATCATTGAATCATTGTGTTGTACACTTGCAACTAATGTAACCTTGTGTACCTACTTCAACAAAAAAATGAAAATGGGTTCTTCTGTCTTTTGAGTGATAATGACGATGACAACAGTCATAACAATAATAGCTCCCACCTACTAAGGAGGCAAAATCTCATCTGATTCCCATGGTAACTCACCAAGGTCAGTACTACAGATGTTTTACAGCTGAGGTCGCTGAGGCTCAGAGAAGCCATGCAGCCAGCAAGTGGAAGAATTGGAACTTGAACCCAAGTCTCTCTAACTCCAAGGACACTACTCTGAATTGCTTCACTTTTCTTCCCTTAAAGTTCTTGTGTTTGTTCTGCTTGTCTCAGGTCAGGGGTCACTTGACATTTGTGTCACTTTTTGCTAGCCTGCGTCAGCCATTCTTCATGTGCTTCAAGGCACACACTGTCAGGCGACAGCAGTTCTGCAGTGAGGGGGTCATGATTAACGGAAGATTTTTCCAGATCTATCCGGGCAATGGACCCCCTCCCCCAATTGCAGGGCTGCCCTCTCTCTCCACCCAAAGTTATACTTAAAACCTCATTCTTTCCTTGAGGGCCAATGCCAGTTGGTCATTCCCAGGGACATCCTGAGATCTTGGCCAAAGCCAAGGTGCTGGAAGGGCCCTTCTCCCCGGACCTCAAGCTCCCATGGCTCATATCAAGGGGTCAATGAGAAGTAAGACTCCAGGAGGGAAGGGAAGGCCCCAAACCTCAGGCCTGAGTTAGAAGAAACCCGAGAAGGCCCCCGGAACAGCTGACTCTGGGCGCCACGTTTTGGAGGCAGCTGCCCCCTCCCCCACACTGGCTGTGCTGTGAGTCACGGGTTTTAAGCTGAGCACTCTGGGAGATTAACCAGCTTTGTGACCAGCTGCTGGAGGAGGATACTTGGCCGAAAGAAGCAGGATAAAGTTACCCTCTCAGAAGTTTATAGGAAGGCCCATAAATGCCCCCAACTGCTGTGGGGCCTGCGATCTGGGGCACTCCTGGATGCTTCCCCTGACCAGGTCCTCAATGGCTAGTCTCATCCCCCCACCCCACTTCTCACCTACCCAACAGGTTCTGCTAATCTGGCACCCTTTGAGAATGGACTCCATTTGGTTCCAAGAAGGGTCTTGGGCAATGGTCCTTCCTTCCCCGGATGACACACATTAGGAACAGAGCCTGGCCCTGAGTGAGTGGGAAGGGCCTGGCTCCTGCCTGGCTCAGGCCCAGGACAGAGGCTGGCGGGAAGTGCCTGGAGCAGAGTGGTGGGCTGCTGGCACATGGGCTGTCCCAGGCAGGGTGAAATGACAGGAAGAGTCCACCCTAGGGCCCCAGAATGCATCATGTTGAGAGGCTGAGAGGGAGCCCTGGGATGGGGAGTCAGGAGGCCTGGGTTCTAGCCTGCTTTTCCCACTGACCCTCTGGCTTTAGCTAGGGTCCTTACTCATTAAAAGGACTGGTGTAGACCAGTCCTTTTCAAATGGTTTTCTGTGGAGTCCTGGGCCATTCAGAAATGCTGCAGGGATCCCACAAATGCTGGATGAGAATTTCAGGCTAGTAGGATTCTCCAACTATCATATGCAACCCTCATCCTCCCATTTCACGTGTCTGTATTTATCACTATCACTTTTTTTTCACAGATTAACTATCCATTCAGTCAATCATTATTCATTGAGTGTGTACCATGTGCCAGGCTCTGTTATAGTGGTGGAGGACAGTAGTAATCTTTATAAGCAATAAGAGTTACATATTTAAACTAATGAAATTAATTTATAATAGCAAAATGGCACCTCTTTCTGCTTTATATATCAAGGTTCACACAAGAACTTATCAGAGTAGGATTTCACTCCTAAAGAGGTTTGCCTTGGGATGATCTCCTGGGTACTTCCTGTCCACCTGACTCTATTCCCAAAGCCCTAACTGTCAGTTTCTTGGGGGGGAAGACCCAGGAAGGGACGAGGAGAAGCATCGTGGCTCCAGGGTAGCTGTTGAAAGGGGGGTTTCTCCACATGGTGGAGGGGGCACAGTCTGTGTGCCCTCTGTACTGGGGTCTGAAGGGTATGTGGGCAGGATGATGTGCTCTTGCAGCCTCTGCCCTAGATTTGAAGATGGGATGTCCAGGAAAGCCTGCCCTGTGGAAACTCACAGCCCCACAAGTGCCACGACCAATGCCAGCCTCTGCCCTGTGCCAGGCATTTTACATACAACCCCTTAATCCTGGAGGCCAGATAGTATTAGCTATTAGCCACATTTTACAGATGAGGAAATGTAAGGACCCACTAGAGGTCAAGCCTGGGCTAAGTGCTGGGGATCCAGAAGAGTGGGACAGGGCACCGTCTAGCTGAGGTAGTGTCATTCCATTCGCATTCCTCGATGCCTTCTCTGGGGCAACTGAGAAGACAGGACGGTCGTGGATTCCACAGCTCCTGCTCGATGTGGGGGGCAGGTGTATAACGTAGTCACCACCCAGGGTGAACAGAGCAACATCTGGGGTGGCCCTGGGAGACATGGACATGGAAAGAATCCTGGTCCTGCATCTAGCCTGGCTTTGTGAGGTGACCTTGGAGAAGAAATAAACGTCTCTGAATGTCTACTGCCTCATCGGAGAGATGGGGAGAATAACACCCACCTTTCAAGACTGATTTAGGATGAAGCAGATAATGCAAACACATCATCCAACGCTGTGTAAGGCGGACGACAAGCAGTCAGTAAATGGAAAATGTTATTATTAGCAATACTAAGCAGTGGGTGAGGAGAAGGAGGAAGAGGAAGATTTTGGAACGTTGTCTCTCTCTGAGTCCTATTCGTGGCCAGAGCCTGGCCTGCTGTGGCCGGCCCCTCTCTCCAGCCCCGAGTCTGTCCAGGCACCTGCTGTGTGCCCTGGCATCTCCAGGCAGGGCCAGGGTGAGGCCAGGAGGGCGGGTAAGGACAGCTCAGCCCAGCTCCTCACTGCTAGGGATCCTGGGGAGGGGTGGGGGTGGAGGGGGGGAGCAGGGCTGCTCCTGGCAGCGTGGTTTCTCCCTGGAAGGAGACAGGGCATGTGTGGACACAGAGGAGTGAGTGGAGGCAGCGCTGGTCAGACCCTCCCACCTCTTCCAACTGCAGCCCCTAGCAGGCTTTTGCTAGTTGTTGGTGGACAAGGGCGGGGTCCCTGGCTCTGCTGGCCGGTGCCTGGACTCAGTGAGCGTTGCCTGCCACTTGCCCTGTGTCCAGACCTGCCTCTGTTCTCAGGGAGCTCCTAGCTCCCCGAGATGCAAATGACATTGGAGTAGCCCAAGCCAGGTGTGATCCAAGTCTCTGCAAGGAGAGGGAAGCGCAGGGTGGGGTGGGAGTGGGGAAGGCTGGCGGAGTGGCTCCGGTGCTCTAGGAAAGGGAGAAGCCTCTTTCCAGGCAGAAGGCACGGCAGGTAGGAGGGCCCAGAGGCTTACCTATGGCATAAGAACTCCCAATTCCAACACAAGCTTCGTCCAGATCCAATTATTTTGGAGAAAACATGCCTCTTAAAGCAAGTCTGGGGGCCCTGAGCTGGGCTTGGGTTGGTGAGGTTCTTGAGGGGACAGGCCCAAGGTTAGGGAAGGAAGGAAGCAGGGACCTGAACTCCCCTCCCACTGTCTCCACTCAGCGCCAGAGATTTGGGGTCCTGCAGGGTACGTGGCTGAGACACTGTCACTGGGAAGTAGGCAGCCTGTTGGGGGGGCTTGTGCCCCCAAGGCTCCACCTACAGAGGGATACCCCCTAAGCACTACTCAAAGTGTGGAGGTGTCCCAGACAGTCTTGTCCAGAGACGCTCGGTCTTACAAGTACGCGTTCCGGTGACCGGCCACACGGCCAACGTCAGGTGATAACGGGGACTGTCCTGTTGGAGGTGTCCCCAGCCACCCCCAGGGACTCAGACCCCAGCGACACCATCCCAAGGTGACACAACCAACTGGCCCTCCCCTCCCCCACCCCCAGAGCCCTGACACGGGGCGGGGCGCCCTGCGGCCGCAGCAGCCCCCCTGGGGACCCTCCGGGGCGGGGCACGAGCGCACGCGGCCGCCGCACACCCGCGCACACGCCGGCGCGGCCCACGAGCCCACAGCCCCGGCGGCGGGAGCCAGTTGTCGGGCGGGGCCGCGCGGTCACACAGCATTAGCCCTGCGGCCGCCCCACCAGGTGCGGCCACTGCCCCTAATCCCCGGGCCTGGCCCGCTAAGCCCGGGCACCGCGACGCCACAGCTGGGGGCGGCCGGCCACGCGCCGCGCATCGCCGAGCCCCGGCCCCGCCCCGCCCCGCCTCCCCCGCCCCGCCCCGGCCCCCCGCGCTCCCACCCCCAGCGCCCCTCAGCTCCCCTCCGCGCCGTCCGCGGCCTCGGGGCCTCCCCCACCGCACCCACCCCCGCGCCCTCCCGTCCGCGCCCCCGCCCCGCCTCCCCGGCCCCGGCCCCCCGCGCTCCCACCCCCGAGCGCCCCTTAGCACCCCTCCGCGCCGTCCGCGGGCTCGGCCCTGCACCCCGACCCCCCCCTCGGCCCCCGGTGCTCGCACCCCCGAGCGCCCCTTAGCACCCCTCCGCGCCATCCGCGGGCTTGGCCCCCCCAGCCCCCACCTCCGTCTCCGTCGGGGACTGCGCCGCCGCCCAGACCCGCCCCGGGGCCACCCACCTGCCACCTCGGCGCCCCCCGCCCGCGCTCGGCCCGGCCCTGCCTCCTCACCCCGCGGCCCTCACCTGCGCTGCCCTCTCCGCCCCGCAGGGCCCGGCTCCTCCGCTCCCCGGTTTCTAGAGGTCCCCGTCCGCCCCCCACCTCCCGTATTTACGGCCTCCACCTGCTCAGGCTGCTCGCGGGGCCTCCCTCCCTCCCGAGGGGCCCGACTTCAGTCCCATCCTCTGGCTGTCCTAGGGTCTGGGGAGGGGGGCATCCTGCGGCCTCTTTGAACCTCGGTTTTACTTGTCGGAAAACTCAAGCCGCGTGATTTAGATGACCTCTGAGCCCTTTTGCCTTTCCTTATCCCCGACATCAGCAAGGCCATGTTGCTCCAGTCATCTGTATGCTGCCGACAGATGAGTGCGGGAGGCCACCCGCTGGCCACGTGTCCCCACTCCATCTCATCCCATCACTTAGCTCTCAGGGTCTGCGCAGCGGGGAAGCCTTTTAGCCTCTGGTGTGGGGGTGGGTAGGAGAGGCCGGGGTGGAATCGGGTGTTTAGGTCTGGGTCAGAGCTGGCGGCCGCCTGTGGGGGGTCTCTGGCACCCTGGGATGTTCCCTGGAAGAGCGCGCCTCTGGGACTAGCCTGCTGGGGGTCCTGGCCTCGGGCACCGCCAGCGATGGTGCTGACGGACAGCCCCAGCAGGTGGGAGCCCGCTCGTCACCCCCGACAGCCCTGCCCACCTGTCACCCTCCTGCTCGGGTGACTGGCTGCCTGACCCACTGACCAACTTCCTGCTGCTCCCCTGTATGATCCCGGCTGCAGCGCCCTGCCCCCTTCCCTTCAGCTCTTCCCAACCACTTCCTAGCTCAGAGCACTCAGGCACACGAGTATCACAGTCACGCTGCTCACACGGGCACACGCACTAATACAGGGCGGCATGTACGCGTGCCCCACATCAGGGCCTGCTTCAAACTCCTACAAACTGAGCCAAGTTGCTTCTCCCCCGGTAGGAGAACATTGAACGGCCTTCTCTGTGCCAATGAGACCACATAGAAAAGACAAGGCATTGAGTCTGGGCGGACCTGACACCGGTCCGGCTTTGTGATACCCTAACTGTGATTTTGTCAGCCTCCCTACCCCCCAGGCTCTTCATCTGTTAAATGGAATGGATGGTAAGTATCTATCTCATAGGACTGTTTGAAGAATCAAATGCAAACAATCCGCAGAAAGTTCCTAGGAAAATGTAAATCCAGGATACAGGTTAACTGATGATATTATTATCCAGCTGGATGAGGGATCCCTGGGTGGCGCAGCGGTTTGGCGCCTGCCTTTGGCCCAGGGCGCGATCCTGGAGATCCAGGATCGAGTCCCATGTCAGGCTTCTGGTGCATGGAGCCTGCCTCTCCCTCTGCCTGTGTCTCTGCCTCTCTCTCTCTCTCTCTCTGTGACTATCATAAATAAATAAAAATTTTTAAAAAATTATCCAGCTGGACGGGGTGGGGGCTTGGGAGGCCCCTGGGCATCCTGTAGTTGATAATGTTCTTTTAATCAATGATTTCTGGCCATAATTGTTCAAACGGTTATAAGTCATCCTCATAGTATTTTTATTCCACTTTCTACAGGAATTAGGCTGTCAATTAGGAGATGAAATCAAGATACACCATTTCTACGGCATTACTTGGCTCCTGGTGATGATTGCTCCCTCTCTGCTATTTAAAAACCAAGAAAGCAGGGCAGCCCTGTGGCCCAGGAGTTTAGTGCCACCTTCAGCTCAGGGCGTGATCCTGGAGACCCAGGATCAAGTCCCATGTCGGGCTCCCTGCAGGGATCCTGCTTCTCCCTCTGCCTGTGTCTCTGCCTCTCTCTCTCTGTCTCTCTCATAAAATCTTAAAAACAAAACAAAAACAAAAACAAACAACAACAACAAAAAAAAACAGAACAAAACAAGAAAGCACATGAGCCTAGACCTGAGTTGTTTAGTGAACTCTGGACTGAGCTGGAGTCACACATCATCCCTTCAGAATCTGTTCTAGGCCCTCTCCCCAGATCAGGATCCTTCAGAGTCTCAGGATCCACCTCCTTCTTTCTGGAAATAAGGCCAATGTCTGCCTCCTACAACAACTTGACCCCTCCTACTCCCCAGACTCCTCCAGGGACCACTGATAGCACTTCACCAGTCTTACTTCACATGTTCTTGGGCCTGAAGTGTGGGATTTCTTGGGGCCTGAGAAGAAGCAGAGCTCTGAGCTCTGGGAAGAAGATGCTCTCCTTCAGCATCTTCTCCAGTCGGCCGCAACCACACCTGATTCTGATGACATTCTTTGACAACATCTGAGAAATGAGTGAAGCAGCCTGAGGTTCATTGCTCCTCACTGGAGACAGTAGATGAAGAATGAAATTGGAGAGTTCTGTTCTCTGCCACCCGCAGCCCTGACAGACAGGAAGCCTTTGTTCTTTCTACTTCTTGTCCTAAACAAAACTCAAGAAATCCCATATTCTGCCTTTAGCATTGCCCAAGTCTCACTCCACATGGGTCCCTTCCCATTCTGACTCCCTCCTCTCAAACCCTCTCTGTGGTTTGTTCTCAGGTGTGTGTGTGCTAGGTATATTTGGATATATTCTTTTTTTTTCTAAGATTTTCTTTATTTATTCATGAGAAACACAGAGAGTGGCAAAAACATAAGCAGAGGGAGAAGCAGGCTTCCTGCAGGGAACCTGATGTGGGACTCCATCCTAGGATCCCAGGATCACGACCTGAGCCAAAGGCAGAAGCTCAACCACTGAGTCACCCAAGTGCCCTTGGGTATGTTCTTCATTATAACTATTATAAAATATTGTCATCACTATTATAAACCTTCCTGTATTAGGTTTTTTTTTTTTTGGCTGTATAACAAATTACCCCAAAACTTAGCACCTTAAAACAACAAATTTTTATGATCCCACCATTTCTCTGGGTCAGGAATCCAGGAGCAGCTTGGCTATGACTCTGGCTCAGGGTCCCTTATAGGCTGTCATCAAGGTCTTGGCTGGGGCTGCAGTTATCTCGCTGTGTGACTAGGGGAGGATCCAGGTCCAGCTCACTTATGTGGCTGTTGGCAGGTCTCAGGTCCCCACTGGCTGTTGGCTGGAGACATTAGTTCTTTGCCATGTGGGCCTCCCCATGGGGCAACCCACAACATGGCAGCTGGCTTCTCTCAGAGCAAGTGAGCTAAGGGAGAGAGAGAGAGAGAGAGAGAGAGAGAGAATGTACCCCAAACAAAGGCACATCTTTTAAAAACCTAATGTTGGAAGTGGCATCCCATTACTGCTAATATTCACATTCAAAGGGATGGGATTACATTATGCCAGGAGGCAGGGATTATTGGGAGCTGTTCTGGAGGCTGCATACTGCATTTTCCCTTGAGTTTCATCCTGTGCTATAGCACCCAGCACAGTGCCCTCAGTGGATATTTGTTGGAAGAATGAAAGCAGTTATCAGAAGAAACTCTGCAGAGGTCCTATTTTTTTATATTGTTCTTGGATACTACCCTCCCCCTACTTCACCCCTCAACTTTTCTTCTTCATAGGAATTATTTCAATTAAAAATTTTTTAAAATATATTACCTAAATAATAGATCTCCTTGTGGGAGCCTTTCTTCCCTCCCACTTTTTGAAATTTGCCTTCCAAAAACGGGGACAGGCTTGGGCTTTATCTCACACAGATAACCTCTATGACTATCACAAGCTCTAAAATGACTTGGCTATTTCTCTCTTCATTAAACAGGTCAGGAGTAGTTTCAAAGAAACCATTCCCTATGTTACAACCTGCATGTGCTCCTCCTAGCACTTGTATTTACTTCCCACAGCTAAAGCTCCTGGAACTTTCCTGTCTTCCCAACTGAACAGGGACCTACCACAGGGTAGGGACAGTAAGCAAACACTCAAGTATTCACTGTGTGCCATGACTGGGCTAAGAACCAGGGAGACAAGAGGGTAATAACTCATGGAATTCCTCAGCATCTGAATGGAACAGATGCTCCTTCTGGGAGGTAAAATTGTTAGTAAGTCCACCCAAAAATAATTATCAGTTGCGGGAGGGGCCAAATTTCTAGGAATGGCTCCCACGATTCTATACCTAAATCCATGGAAACTGTAAATGTGATAAAACACCACTTCCCTGATTATGTTATATGGGACAGTTGACCCTAAAGAGAAGTGATTATCTGAGGGGGTCTAATGTAATCCCAGCAAAGAACTCTTTCATGATGGTGGTAGAAAAAGAAGTCAGAGAGATTGAAGCTTAGGAAGGACTCAATGTACCGAGTTGATTTGCTAGCTTAAAGACAGAGGATTGTATGAGAAGAAATGCAAGTAGCTTTAAGGTGTTGAGAGATAGCCAGCAAGGAACAGGGACCTCAGCCCTATAATCACAAGAACTAGATCCTGCCAACAAATTGTTGATTTGAGAAGCAGATTCTTAGAATGTCCCATGCCACCCTCCTATTGACAGCTTGATTTTGGTCTTAGAAAACCTTGAGATTAGAACCCAGCCAAGCCTACACAGACTCCTGATCTATAGAACAGTGAACTGATTAGTGAGTATTTTAAACTGTGGAATTCAATGTTTTTTGTTTTTTTTTTTTTTTTTTTTTTTTGCTATATTCACAAGGCTGTGGAGCCATCATATTCTAATTCCAGGACATTTTGATCAACCACTCCCCCACACCTATATTCGGTAAGTAGTCACTCCCCATCCCCCACTTCTTTCTGACCCTGGCAATCATTAACCTACTTTTTGTATGTATGGGTTTGCGTATTCCGGACATTTCATATAAATGGGATCATACAGCTTGTGGCCTTTTATGTCAGGCCTTAGCATGTTTTCAAAGTTCATTAAAATTATAATATATATTCATACTTGGGTTCCTTTTTATGGCTAAATAATATCCCATTCTATGGATCTGACACATTATCTGTATCTGTCCATCAATCAATGGACATTTGAATTGTTTCTACTTTTTTGGCTATTATGAATAGAGTTGCAATGAATATTTGCAAACAGATTTCTGTGTGGACATTTTTTAAATTTTTTATTTATTTATTTGAGAGAGAGAGAGAGCACACCTGAGTAGGAGGAGGGACAGAAGGAGAGGGAGAGAGAATCTCAAGCAGGCTCCTCACTGAGCATGAAACCCAACTCAGGGCTCGATCCCATGACCCTGAGATCATGACATGAGCTGAAATCAAAAGTCAGATGCTTAACCAACTGAGCCACCCAGGCACCCCTGTCTGGACATATGTTTTAAATTCTCTTGCATAAATACCTAAGATTAGAATTTCTGGGTCACATGGTAACTCCATGTTTAACTTTTTGAGGAATGGCCAGATTATTTCCCAAAGTGAATGTACCCATTTACATTCCCCCTACAATGTATGGTGATTTCAATTTCTCCACATCCATGCCAACAATTCTTACATCTGTTTTTAAATTTTTTTAAATTAAAACCATTGTAGTGTGTATCTCATTGTGGATTTAATTTGCATTTCTCTAATGGCAATTGATGTTAAGTGGGTATTGTCTTAAGCCATAAGTTTGGGATCATTTGTTACGCACTATAAGAAAGCTAATACAGGTGATTTCTCATGCCAGGTAGCAAAATGTAAGTGGGGGAAAAGTTGGTGACAAAATAAGCCATTTAAGTTGAGTGGCCAAAGAAGTCTCTAAATGGCACTCTTATAGGACTGGCCATCATAGGTGGGATGACAGATATCGAAAGTTAAGGGATTGGACTAAATCAAGAACCAGGACAGTTACCCAGTTATGAAGGCAAGGTCAGAGTAGCAGGCATGAAGTGAACCTGAAGAATATCAGAAGTGAACTGCTTCCAGTTTGGGCCCATTTTGATTGGATCAGCCATAAGTTTGGCACCTCAGTGTGTGCAACATTAGTTTTAGCCACAAAGCCCTTGTAGCAGGACATCCAGATGAATGGGGACCCCATCATTGCCTAAATGGATCTCTGGACCAGTATTAAGACATGTTTCAATAGACTAGCCTTCACTTCCATAATATAGCCAGAGAGCTTTAAGGGACATTTCTTTCTCCTTTACCACCTGTACTCATTTATTCACTTATGTGTAGGCCATAGTCCATTCCAGGCATTTGGGTTATAGTAATGAACAAAATACCAATTACCTTTTGGGTGGGAGAGATGGCCAACAAGCATAAAGACAATAAGAAAGTGAATTATGTACCCCAAGAGTATTAGTGTTACTTATACAAAATGAAAAAGATTTGAGTAAAGGTGGTCAGGATGCTGGAGGACAGAAGCTTCGATTGCAGTCCAATGACCAGGGCAGATCTTGCTGAAAAGATGAGATCGAAGCAAAGACTTGAAGGTGATGTGGGATGACGATGGCAGATATCTAGCAGGAGAACACTCCAAGCAGAAGGAACAATTACAACAAAAGTTCTAAGCAGAAGCACATCCATCAGATTCAAGAAACAGCAAATGGTCAGTGTACCTGGAGCAGAGCAAAGGAAAGAGTAGCAGGAGATGAGGGTCAAGGGTTGATGGAACAAGATCACTTAAAGCCTTGTGGGCATTGCCAGGGCTTTGGCTTTTAGTCTGAATTAAATGGGAGCCTTGAAGAGTTGAGCAGAAGAGTAATGAGACTTAACTTGCATTTTTTTAAAAAAGATTTTATTTATTTATTTTAGAGAGAATGCACGTGTAAGCAAGGGGAGGTGCAGAAGGAGAGGGAGAGAGAAATTCAAGCAGATTCCACGCTGAGCACAGAGACCATCATGGGGCTCAATCCCATGACCCTGAGATCAGACCTGAGCTGAAATCAAGAGTCGGAAGCCTAACCAACTGAACCAACCAGGCACCCCCTAACTTGCATTTTTCAAAGGATTCCTCTAGTGGCCAGGCTGAGAACAGATGAGGTGGGGAGGTGCAATGAGGCAAAGGGTAGAGGCAAGGGGACTCATACAAAAGCTTTGGCAGGAATCAGGTGGAAGACAACTGTAGTTGGGTTCCCAGTGCTAACAGTGGAGGGACTAAGTAGTAGTCAGCTTTTTGATATAGTATTTGAAAGTAGAGCCCCTGGGATCTCATGACAGATTGGATATGGGAGTGGAGAGGGCAAACAAAGAGAAGACTCAAAGACAGTGTCGCAGTTTTGCCCTGAGCCATGTGAATGATGGAGTTGCCATAAGCTTAGGTGGGACAGGCTGTATGTAGAGCAAGTTTGTGGGAGATCGGGAATTCAGGTTTGGATAGGTTACATTTGAGGACTCAGTTGGATATCCAAGTGATGACATCAAGCAGACTGATAGATTTAAGAATTTGGAGTTTATTTGCAAGATATTGGCTGAAGATAGAAAGTTGAAAGTCAAATAAAAAATAAATAAATAAATAAATAAATAACCCAGTTTAGCTTTTCAAAGTAAAAAAAAAAAAAAAAGAAAGAAAGAAAGTTGATAGTCATCTGCATATAATGGTACTTAAAGCAAGACTGAAATACAAACATGGATGTTTTTGACATATAGGATTGTTTGTCTTCCCTCTGAACAGACCCATTTTCCTCATGCACATGAACCATTTCCATCCTGTTTCTGAGGGATAAGTCTCATCCTACTATGTCCCAGGGAAGTCTAAAAGGTAGTGTTGACTTCGCTGACTTAAAATCTCAAGTTTATCACTCTACTCTGATCACTGTGTCAGAAGCCACTGCATTATTCACCAGCCGCTCCTCCCAGGGGCCATCTCTGAAAAGCAGGGCAGCACCCCTACATTGCTCTTCTTTCTACATCATACAGTAGATGCCATACCACTTTTATTTGTCCATCATTCTCCCTTTTTTTCTTTTTTCCATTTTCAGTTTGTTGGTAGATTGGTGTTAGATTTGGAAGCTCTTGGTGTAGACTTCCAGACATTATCTGCGTAGGGAGTACTGGATTGTGTTTTTAAGTCAGAGAGTAATAGAATTTTTAAGGTCAATCCTGTAGATTATGCTCTTGGGGTAGGACAGCTGCCAAAGATGTCGGATAGCCCCTCGACACAGCGACTTGGGCTGTGTCCTGGAGTGAGGTGTTCCCTTGAGGTCTTGTCAGCTAACTACTCTCTGCCCTTCTTAGGGATGGACACACGTTGGTCAGAGTGGGTGTGGCATGTGAAAGGGATGGGATAAAGGGGTCAGGACATGATAAAGAAGCTGATGCCTAGGCTCCATGCGCTGCATGATGCTGGTGTCCCCTCCTCTAGATTCTTACTTCCTTCTTCCCTCAGGCCTGGTTCTCCCTGCCTCCTCTTCCCTCTCCCCAGGCAGAAAGGGGGCCAATTCAGGGCCCTATGACTCAGGCGCAGGGTGGGGGAGGATGTTTTGGATGCCGCTCTGCTGACGCTGGTGCCCTCTGTTCTTACATCCTCCTTAATTTACTGCCTGAGGAGGGGGCCAGGGCTCTGGAGAGAGGATTAGATGGTCCACACTGATCTGAGGCAACAGCTGCTGGGCTGGCGGCCGAGGAGCGAGGAGTGAACAGGAGGTGGGGGAGGCTCATGCCTCCACCAAGGCCGGAAGGGAACAAGGCAAGCATCTGGATGTGGCCCTTAGGTGAGGTTTGCTCTGGGGAAAGCCACCCTTGGTCTGAGGGGTAGGGCTGCAAACCTTGACCAACCAATAAAATCAAATATGGGAGTCACACAGGAAAGCCCGGGAGCCATCTGGTCAACCACCTTGCCAGTTTCCTAGAGAAAACTAGGAAGTGTTTTTCTTTATCTTCCTGTAACCCAGGGTGGGGAAGACTAGCTCTGAGGCCTGGGGCCTAAAGGACCATCTTATCAAGCCTGAAGTAGCCACACAGTTGTGCATGAGGCTCTCTAAAGTCAAGGCTGCCCCACATCAGTTGGAGCAATTGGAGCAATACCTTACATCATTACAGCACTTTCTTCTCTCACTTGTCCATTCACTTGTTCCTTCTAAAGCAGAGGCAAATCAAATTGCTGCTTTCCCATTTGGCAGATGGGGAAACTGAGACCCACAGAAGTTCAGTGCCTTGCCCAGATCACACTTGGGGTCGGTGGTGTGGCTGTGATTAGAGCCCAGTGCTTGTAACTAAATCGCTTTGGCTCTTGAATGCCAGGACAACCATGTTGACATTTAGCACTGGAGGCCCCTCTCCCTCCCTCCAGTCTGTAACTGGCTAATGGAAAATATCCCAGGCATGGAAGCCATAAACCTGGACTCTGAATCAGTTAATGCCTTCTTCTGGGGACTTGGTTTTCCCATGTGTATAATGGGCAATATCTTGCATAGAACTATGACTATCCCTAAAAGCCCAAGGTATTGTCTTAATCAATGAAAGGAGAGGAGAGGTTTCCAGGATCATTAAAAAAGTTGCGGTGAACATTTGAGCTCTGGAGTCAGAATATCGGGGATCAAATATAATCTCTGCTACCTACTATTATTCTAGTAAGATTTTTTCCCCTTTGAATTCAATTACCTCATCTTCTGTAGATAAGGGACAATAACACCTACCAAAAATAGCTGTTATGAAGATTAAAAGCCAAGCATTATTCTTGGTGCACAGTAAATGCTAAATAAATTACAGAAAGAGTAATGGTGGTAGTAGATGTTGGGTGTAGATTTCTTGCTTGCTGATACATGTAGCCACTGAGGTTGGGCCATGAGATCCTGTGCTAGTAGACTGTTTAGGGCAGCAGTTCTCACCCCTGACCAATCAATCAGGATCACTGCATTGGGAACTGATGCTTAACAAGGTTCCTAGGTGACCTTGAGGATCACCCGAGGTTGGTAATCGCTATCTTAGGGGACCTGCTTTGATGGCGAGATAATTGACATATCAGTTGTTTGTAGGTAAACAGGTGCTCAGTCATTTAATAGTTTGAACACTCCCCGATTGGCACTTTCACTACTAATTAACTCCTAACTGGCCCTTCCTTCTCTGGGTCATGAGCAGGAATTCCCCACTGGGGGTTCCCAATTAATGAGGTTTAGTAAGCTTGGGGGCCCCTGGGAAGCAGGCAGGACTAATTATGCTCTACCCCCCAGCCCAGCCCCCTGGCCAAATCCTCTCCCTGTCCTTCATCAATCTTGTCCTAGCCTCCAGCTGGCTTGCATTAGCTCTGGTTTTCCAGCCCCCATGGCTGCGACTGTAGCTGAGAGGTTGAGCCGGTCCAGGCTGGATGGATCTGTCACCCGATCCTGGGTCTGTGCTGCAGCCAGTCCTGGAATCTGGGGCAATGTGATCCTGCCCTGCGGGAGCTCCTAGCCAGGCCAGGGACGCCATGGCGGGGTTCAGAAAATCCCAGCTATCCAGGGACCTCTGCCTAAGCCCCTAAGGATCACAACCACTGATTCTCAGAGCACCTCTGGTCTCAGCCCCTCACCTTAAAGAACAGGAAACTGGGGCCCAGAGAGGTGAGGGACCTTCCCGAGGCCACACAGCCTGTTCATTGCAGAGCCTCCAACAGAACTCTGATCCCTCTACTCCTAGCTTTTCCCCAACTTCTTCTGGAGAAGTTCTGTAGAACTATAGTATGGGTGATGGGGTGTGATTTGGGGGTTCCTATCCAGTCCTAGATTCCCAAGGCAGAGAATATCAGGGGAAGGAAGTTTTTGAACTAAAGCGCATGATCCTTTTAACTCAGATAAAATAAGACAAATTTTAGATCATTTGAAGTTGGAAATTTGAGGAATAGCAGGAATGAAAGTTTGGGAGCAATTGAAATAAGGGCAATAAATAAGTTTAAAATATCTTTTATAGACATCATACCACTTGTTAGCACAACTGAGGAACAGAAATGGTTGGATTTGACACATAGGAACACTCGCTTCTGGGATCTGAGTTTGCTTACTGTAATGTCCACCTAAAGGTATTGCTTTGCCTAAACGTATGGAAACCCAGACTACGAAATGGGAAATTTTGTAGAAGAAAGCTTGCATTTTTGTCTTCATTGGTCAAGGGAAAAATCAAGATGTTTCTTCAAGGATGGATCTTTCTCACGTTATTCCATTTTTTAAAGAATACCTGGATTTTACCAATCTTACTCAGACCTGCTTCTCTTGTACTTCCTAAATGGTTTAGACCAAGTATTTAGGACAAGAAGAGGCTCTGTTAAGGGTCTGAGGGTGAGGACACCAGGGGCCATATGACTATCTAGTCTTGGCTTTCAAAGTGTCAGGATGTCAGGCAGCTCTTGTCTAGAGAAGGTAAATGGCTCCCTTCCCTCAGCGACAGCTCAGAGTCTGGAGCTGAGGAAAAATGTCCCAGTCCTTTAATAAGAGGTACCATATGCTGAGAAAGCGCTTACTATGTTCCAAGGGCCCTGCACACCACTGCTTTACAAAGTAAGTATTTTTAACCTTATTACATACTTGAGAAAACTGAGCCTAAGATCAGCCAGGTGGCATACCTAAGGTTAATAACTTACATAGTGACAGGGCCAGGATTTGAACCCAACTTGTAGGATTTAGAAGCCAGTACATTTTTCTCCAATACCTTTTGGGTGGAAGTATGCAACATTATATCCTTCAGTTTGGGTGAGGTACGCTGGTTCACATTTCTTGCTCCGTTTGAGTTTATTTCCTTGTTACCCTCTCTCAGGGTTCATAAAATTGTTTAGGAAGGTTGCAGTGAGCACGTGTAGCCTGTGGTGTCTGCACCACAAGCCCCTGGACCACATCTGATTTTAGTCCCAGCCCCAGGGGACAGTCCTACATGAGCTCAGACTCACGCTCAATGTCCTACCTCAAGCAGGGCCAGTTTCTGAATTTTGATTCAGGTTTCTCCTCCATGCGGTAGGAGCTTGATCAGAGCTTGCAGACGCTGCCTTGAAGCACAGGGGAGTCAACTTCCCCAGAAACAATTTTCAACCAGTGAGGGAGGCAAACAATGGAAGACTAGTTCAGCTATCATCTGTCAAGTGGCTATTTCTGGGAGGCATCTGTACACTTCTCAGAGGTTCCAGGACAATTGAGCCCCCTATGCAAGGAAGCATGCCCTTGTCTTGGCATTTCCTATTCCCCTGGTTCACTCTTCCTACCTGCACGTCTGTGTCTTCAAGCCACCTCCTGAGTAGACCACTTCCATTAAATTCTTGCCGAGGACTCTGCTTTCAGGGTGACCCAAACCAAGACAGTGTGCCTGTGCCCGGAAGGTTGTGTGAATTGGAAGTAGCTCTGCAGGTGTGTATGTGTGGGGGGACCCAGTATGGCAGAATAGCAAGCAACTTTGAACAGAGAAGAAACTCCAAGGGACACAGCAGCCAGGACCTCCTTTCCTTCCCTGGAGATTCTCTACCTGTAGAATTTTTGGAGCTCCTGAGGTCTCTGACCCATGGGGAGGCATCATATGGCTTATGGGAGCCAGGAGAGATATGTGACCTTTTGAATTTGTGGGGTCATCACTTAATGGGGTATTGCTGGATGGAGCTGTCCCTGTCTCTAGTTAGGGCCATCCCTCAGCCCTTGGTGGTGGCTTTCCTAGGCTGTCACCAGTGGGGCTGTCTCAGGTTGGTACTACCTGACCACGGTGTCAATGAGCCAGTTTCATTAGTCACAGAGCACGGGTCTCACATGGGGGGTAGGGTGGGGGGTTGTTTTACCTGGTAATATCTTTGGAGCTGATATCCAGCCACATCCTAAGCCTCTGTATAAAAACAAAGGGGGAGCACTTAACCAGCTGGAAAAATCAATTTAAATGCTTACAGAGAAACAGTAAGGCCTGACACTGCCGCCTCATTTTCACGAGGTGAGTCACAAAAACGGTTGACCTCATGGCTCATCTATGAGTGAGGGAGCCCTGGCAGTCCTGGCGGGGAAGGCCTCCGACCTGTTTCCTGGAACCCTGATGCCAGGCAGAGGCCACAGAAGCCATCCGACATCAGGAAGTCAGACTACCTCTCCAAGGAGCAAGGACTGCCCCCCCCCGCCCCCAACCCAGAGGTTCAGGTCTAGCTGCGACTTCTTATCAGCCAGTTCAATGGAATAATCCCCTTTTCACAGTTACTGATTGGCCTCTTCTAGTACCCACGCCTCACAACATGAGCATGCTGCTGATCACTGGTCAAGCCCACTGTACTCTCCAAAATCTTGTTCTTTGTATTATTTGGGGACTCCCACCAGCCAGTCCGCTGAAAGGAGACTGCTCTTGCACACCTCACATCCAATTTACATTTGAAGGCTAGTTCCATCTCTTGATCATCTGATTTTATGCTGTTCTCATAGCACAAATTAAATATACATGCTTAAATATCCATGCTTCGTGCCTCTTCCCTGTCGTGTAGGGTGAAGAACAAAGGCTCGGTCATGGGTAAGATTGAGATTTAAATCCCAGCCCAGCCACTCATTAGCTTTATAACTGCAGACAGGGCTCTTTAGCTTCTGTACGTCTAACTGTGATAATGAAGAGCACTTGGAGTTAGATTGTTTGCTAGCTGTGTGATTTCGATTGGATTACTTAACTTCTCCGAGCCTCATTTCCTTCAGCTATAAAACAGGGATAGTAGTACGTACCTCAAAGACTTGTCGAGGGGATGAAATGAGATCCTGGATGTAAAGCATGTGGCACGTAAGTTCCCAATAAATGTTAGCTATTTCTGTTGCGTGTTTGGAGGGAACGGAACTTGCAGAACCATAAAGACCCAGCCCTGGTGGCTGAGGATTCAGTCCAGAGACCAGCAGCATGCAGTGAGTGCATCATGGATGCAGTTTTTCTCTTCCTGGGTGAAGGAAACCCCCAGTGTCTGGTCCTCCTGGGGCCTGTCCCTCAAGAGATGTGCCTCAGAGGTTTCCAGTGTGAGTTAGACACCCAGGAGGGGCAGGAGGAGGATGAAGAATGTTACATTAAGACCAGTGACTCTGAGAGACCTACGTGAGTCAGAGGTGGCAAGAGTATGGTTGTGGCTATTAAATATGCGATAGCAGTTAAAAATGAGCATAAAATCATTAGCAAAGAAAGAAATGCACACTTCTAGGATTCAAATATTGTATAAAGGATCTGGATTTGAACACACAACTACAGTAGCACGAGGTGCAACATTTATGACAGAAGAAGGAAGATCTCAGGTGTATTACTGAGCATCTTTGTGCTACTGCATCACTACAATTCCCTGTGGTTGCTCAGTAACACTCAGTAGTCATTCTCCTAGTCTTTAGTTGGTTAAACAGTTACAAGAACAAGATACGTTGTATTGATAAAAATTAAAACATCAGTGGGTTAAACAGAGGACACAAGAAATTGCTGTATTGGTCAAATTCAGCTTTTGGAATTTAGACTTTATTTTGTCAAAGAACGTTTCACCTGCATTTATTACTCTAAAATCTTAGGATTAAGCTCTACTATGCCTGGATTATTTTCCTATGCAAAAATAATATACATATATCTGGCAGTCTGTCGGAAAGCCCTATGAAAACTGGTCATTGCCTGCCCTTTGCCAGAAGAATCTGGAAGTTTGTGTCAACACTGGCAAGGATAAACAGCTGTGTCGGTGCTCGCTGCCTTTGAGACTTGGCTGCTTGTTATTGAAAGTATATAGAAATCTTTGTCAGAATCGTGTGTCAGGGATCAAAAAAAAATGTTTTTTATACCTGCTGATATATATTTTCTGTTCTAAGTGGTTTGGGTTTGTGCCCTACAGCGTTTTTGCCTCAACCTTTGGGCCGTGGGGCTGGAGTGGAAAAAGAGGAGGAGATGATCAAAGAGAAAGCCCAATCAGACAGGAAAGGAACGGATGAGATAAGATCAGGGTGCTGCCTTAGCCCAGGGATACAGGGGCCAGGTAAGATACCCCAATAGGAACACTCATCCCCAACAAGTTTTGGAAAATACTGCAAGCAGTCAAGCTGTTGCTGCATTTTCTTCCAGTCCCACCTTCATGCTGCAAGAGGTGTCTAGACTGGTAGCCTGAAGCAGTCTTTGGGTGCTATGGGAGAGATCCAGAAGCATCTGGTAGCCTGAAGCAGTCTTTGGGTGTTATGAGAGAGATCCAGAATATGGTAAATGGAGGTGGCTGAGAATTGAGAATTGGGAGGTTTGCTGAATGTTGCCCTGCAGTGGAGGTGCAGGGACCCTGCCCCCATTGCACAGAGGTGGGAGGATTCTCATGACAAGAGGGAATAAGTAGGCAGCTCAAAGCTGAGGGCCCAGGTGGGAGTTGTATCTGAGTTTCCAGGGGTGGCAGCTGGAGCAAGAGGCCAGCAGCAGGGTGGGAGGCCATCTCCCAGAAGGCAATGGCCAAGGGGTCCGCCTGTCCCGAGAACACTGCAAGATATCCAGCCACAGATGCCTCCACAGGGTAAGGGAGGACAGAGGCTCCTGCCCAAAGGGGTTGAGCTAGCTCCCCTTCCCCCAGAGGAGCAGAAGCCATATGGCTCAGACTTGAGGTCCCCATCCTCCTCCTGTAATACTCAGGGAGCAGAGAGGGAGGGGTGTGCAGAGAGCCCCTGGAAGGGCTGAGAAGCTACAGCAGAGTGAGTTCACTCAGAGAGTGAGAGGTGATCTTACAAGAAGAGCTGGAGTGTAATTTCCCCCCACCTTTCTTTTAGAGACTTTGAAACAGGATAAAAAAAAATATTTAGGGAACAATGAAGAAAAGCATATTTCTTTGCACGTCTGAATTGTAATGCATATAGTGTAATCCACTTACAAAAGTATACAGTGGCCAGTGGCATTGTGTCCTAAACGGCAATGTGAAACCAACTGCTTTAAATCACATTTCCTGCGTTGTAAAACTCTCTCGGATGAAAGGATAATAGTTTAAACATTTTTGTGTCATCTGCTCTGGAGCGTATGATGGTTTTCTGATCTGCAGATTCTTTACGGGAAAGGATTATAGTTCATCATTTTTCATCCTGTAATTGATACACTAACTGCCTATCGAGACCCAGATTTCAGAGGCAAAGTACAACTACTGGCTTTGTCTGCATATCTTACTCTAAAAAAATTAAAATGGGTGAAAAATCCAGTGTGGCAGACACACCAAAAGTGTAAAAGCAATTCTCAAGTGACCCTTCAGAAACATTATTGGTGCTGCTTTATGTAAAATCATTAAATGCCAACCTGGTGGAAAATTAAGACTGAATTTTCTGGGGTGCTTCCTATGAAGTATTACAACTTAAGTGCCTGCTTTCCTGTAGCATGTGCTACGGTTTGAACAATTTCTATCATTTCTGACTTTGGCAAAATGTTCTTCCTCCAAATCAAAACTAATTCAGTTACTTTCAGTAACTAAGCGTAGCACGGTTTATCAGTAAGTCTCAAATAGCTGGAACACCGCCCAGGCATTGCAAACTCAGTGTACCTTTTGTGATTTGCATAAAATTCTTCATAAGAACAGAGTATTTTTGATTGTTATATTGTCAAGAATTGTTTAATATTTTCAGGATTTTTTTCAGTGAAGTGTACTTTTGTTTTAACTAATAAACCAATAACATTATTGATTATTAGTAAAGTTTTGTGCCTAGAAATTACAATAAGCCTTTTTAATTTTTTTTTATGCTCATTGCTGAGAGTAACCATGTTAGATTTCACACTGGGGTCTATTTTTCCTGCCAGAAGGTCTTGTTATTACCAAAATATCTGCCGGGAAAGCCTACCCTTATAGTCGGCCAAGGCTCCTCCTTTAGGAAATGTGCTGACCAGGGCAGTGAAGACAACATGTGAAGAGAACCTCATAGGAGGGTAAGGTAGGAGAGAGCCACAGATAAAGAAATGCTCTTCCTAAGCCCTTAAAATATGCTGGACACTGAGCCAAGCTCTTATGAATAAATCACGGTCTTAAAAAAAACAACAACCATTTTTTGTTGTTGTTGAAGAATAATGTACAAAGAGACAAATATACATAAGTGTGCAGCTTGATTTTCATAAAATTTTTTCTAAGATGAGCATACCTGTGTATTTAGCCCCCAAACTGAGAAACAGTCCATGATAGCACTCCAGAGGCCTCCAATGTCCTCTCCTAATTACTTCTGACCCTCCCAAGGATAACTGCTATTCTGACTTCTAGCAACATGAATTTAGTCTGCCTTTAAAGAGTTTTTTATTTTGAAATAATCTTAGACTCACAACAAGTTGCTAAAATTGTACAGAGAGTGCTTGCATACCTTTTACCCAACTTCCCCTGGTGATACAGAACCATAGTACAGTATTGAAACCAGGAAATTGACGTAGGTACAATAATAGTAACTTAGTTATAGGTATTATCCAGCTCTTGCTAGTTTTTACATGCACTTGTTTTTGTTTTGTTTTGTTTTGTTTTGTTTTTTTGGAGGGGAATATCATTCTATGAAGTTTTATCACATATATAGATTCATGTAATCACTGCTATAATCAGGATACAGAAATGTTCCATCAGTATGAAGAGTTTTACCTGGTCTTGAGCTTTATCTAAATGGAATCATATGATGTAGTTTTATTCCTGGCTTCTTTCATTGAGCAGTATGTTTGCAAGATTTATTATTGTTGCTGTGTGTAGTTGTAATTTGTTTATTCTCGTTGTATTCCATTGTGTTGGTATCCTACAACTATTTTCTCTTCTACCATTGGTGGATATTTTGGTAGTTTCAATGCTTGTCTGTTATGAATGGTGCTGTTATGAACATTCTAGTAAATAATATGTAAGCATTTCTGCAGGATATAGGCTGAGGGGGGATTGCTGGGTCTTCCGTGCATGCTTATCTTTGATACGTACAGCAAGTCAATTTTCTAAAGCAGTTCTTTTTTTTTTTTTTCTAAAACAGTTCTACCAATTTACTTTCCCATTATCAGTTCTGAGTCCTGGTTTCCACATCCTTACCAAATCCTGGTAATTTCTGTCTTCTTCCTTTTAGCTATGCAGTGGTATGCATGTGGTGTGTGGTGACTTGACTTTGCATTTCCCTGTTGATTGGCGAGGTTAAGCACCACTTTATACATTTATTTACCACTTGGATGTTATTTTTGAGAAGCGCCTATTCAAGTCTTTTGCCCTTTTTAAAAATTGCATGGTCTTTTTTTCCCTTCTTGTTGATTTGTAGGAGTGTGGATATAGGTGCTTTGTTGGATATATGCATTGCATTCTCGTCACTCACTCTGTTGTTGTTGTTTTTTAAATAAAAACTTTACTTTTTAGAGGAGTTTTGGGTTCTCAGAAAACCTGAATGGAAAGAACAGAGTTGCTATATACCTAGTGCCCCCACACCCACCCAGTCTCCCCTTTATCAACATCCTGTAGCAGAGTGCTACATTTGTTACAATCGATGAACTTATATTGACACATTGCTATCCTCCAAAGCCCATAGCTCCCATTAGGGTTCACTCTTGATGTATTTTCTGTGGATTTGGAAAAAATGTATAGTGACATGTCCACCAGGATAGTATAGACAATAGTTTCACTTCCCTAAAAATCCATGTACTCTATTCATTCCTCCCTTCCCCTGACCGCTTGGTCACCACTAATCTTGCTATTGTCTCCATAGTTTTGCCTTTTCCAGAAGGTCCATACAGTATGTGGCCTTTAAAGATTGGCTTCTTTCGCATAGTAATATACATTTAAGGTTTTCCCGTGTCTTGTCATGGCTGGACAGCACATATCTTTTTTTTTAGTGCTGAGTAATATTCCACTATCTGGATGTCCCACAGTTTATTTATCCATTCAGCTACTGATGGGCATCTTGGTTGCTTCCAACATTTTTTGGTGAATGAATAGGCTTCTATAAATACCCATGTGTAGTTTTTTGGTGTAGACATATGTTTTCAACTAATTGTAGTAAATACCAAGAAGTGTCATTGCTGGATTGTATGGTAAGAATATGTTCAGTTTTGGGGCTCCTGGGTGGCTCAGTTGGTTAAGTGTCCAACTCTTGATTTCGGCTCAGGTCAGGATCTCAGGGTGATGAGCCTCCCGTGTCAGGCTCTGTGCTCACGGGGAATCTGCTTGAAATTCTCTCTCTCCCTCTGCACCTCCCCCTTCTCATGGGCATGTGGTCTCTCTCTCTCTCTCTAAACAAACAAATAAAACCTATATATATATATATATATATATATATATATATATATATTTTTTTTTTTTTTTTTTTTTTTTAGTTTTGTAAGAAACCACCAAACTGTCTTCCAAAGTGGCTGTACCATCGTGCATTCCTATTACAAGGACTGAGAGTCCTTGTTGTGCCACACCCTTCCCAGCATTTGGTGTTTTCAGTGTTTGGGGTTTTGAACATTCTAACGGTAGGTAGTAGCATCTTACTATTGTTTTAATTTGTAACCCCCTAATGGCATATGATATACTGAGCATCCTTTCATATGCTTACTTGCTCTCTCTTTATCTTTGGTGAGGTTTCCATTCAGATCTGAATATTTGAATTGTTCATTTTCATGTTGTTGAGTTTTAAGAGTTCTTTGTATATTTTGGTAACAGTCCTTTATCAGATATGTCTTTTTTGCAAATATTTCCTCCCGGTCTGTAGCTTGCCTTCTCATTGTTTTCATGTGTTTCTTTTCTAGTCTCTTAATTGCACTTCTGATGAATAGACATTCTTAATCCTAATATGGTCTAACTTATTTAAAAACTCCCCTTTTGATTAGTGCTTTTTATGTTCTATTTAAAAAACTTACACCTATTTCAAAGTCATGTTCTATATTTTGCTTTAAAAGCTTTGGTGTCTTACTTTTCACATTTAGATTTGTCATCCAAATGGAATTGATTTTTATGTATAAAGTGAGATGGGGGCCAACACAGTTATTTTTTTCTCTGTGGATATGCAATTGACCCATTTATTGGAAAGATCATTATTTCTCTGTTGCACTGTAGTGACGTCTTTGCTCCAAACCAGGTATCCATGGATATGTGTCTATGTGTCTGTTCATATAGATCTATTTTATTCTTCACAACAACTCTTTGTGAGAGATGGGAGCTCTGGACTCAAAACTTGCTCAGGAATAGCTTTGTGAAGGTGACATAGACACTCTTTCTGCCCCCAAGGAGCTCACAAGGAAGCTTATCCAAGGAAGAAGAAGCCTAAGGAATGAAATTTAAGACCAGAGTTGCTCAACAGAGACCTGGCCTGAGAGACCTGGCTCACAGTGGGGAAACTTCTGTCATTGAGCTAACCCTATGGGCTTTGTAATCTGGCAGATTTGCATTTGAGTCTTTATTGTGTGGCTTTGAATGAGTTGATTGACTTCTTTGAGCCTTCTCTGTTTCCAAATGTGTGAGATGCAGATAATAATACCATTGTGACATCGAACTTGAGTGCCTCAGTTCCTGCTTCCTCTCTACTTTTCCAATCTCCTTTGGGAAGCTCCTAAACCAGTGTCCTTGTGAGGCCAGGGGAATGGAGCATGTTTGGAAGGTCTGCCTCCTAGGGGAACCGGTTGCTTCTCATTCTTAAGTCTTCTGCTTTTGTCAGACTCTCTGCTCTCTTCTGAGACCATCTCCAGCATCCCCCACCACCCCCGGGGAACATGTTAAGCGCATGTGTTTCCAAAGCAGGCATGGGACACGGGCAGAGAAAGGTGTGGCAATCAGGGAACCCTCATATTTGGGCTTGACTCAGCAGTTCATCTACGTGGACAATCTTAGATGAGCTGCTTCCCTTCTCTGAGCCTTAGAGTCTTAACCACAATGTCCCCAAGTCTTGGCGTTCATATTCTGTAACTTATTAATGAAATGTGACACCAATAACCCCTAGTTTGTGGTAAATTCCAGGGTACATTCCCAGAGATGCTGCAGAAAAGTTTCACCATGCTCTCAGGGCTTATCCTTTTTGAGAGAAGAACCAGGTAGTGTGATCGCTGCTTTTCCTTATTTGTCTCAAGGGCAGACTCAAAAATACAGAAATAGCTTTATGCCCAAAGATGTTTACCACAGTATTGCTTATGCCAGTGAAAACACCCAGTTTGGAAATAATTGCTCCACTTTATGCTCCATCTGGAGGCAGCCACACGGGTCCTCAGGATCCTAGATTTAGCACAGAGAAATGTAGTGTTGACTTGGTTTCAGGAAGCAGCCACAGTACTTGATATAGGATCATTTAGTCAAACATTAAATATTTCGATCACACATTATGTCCTGGCCTAAGGAATGGCTTTGTGAAGGTCACATAGACACTCTTTCTGCCCCCAAGGAGCTCACACTCTATCCAAGGAAGAAGAAGCCTAAGGAATGAAGTAGAAGCTGATGTACATGCTGCATTAGAGTCACTAGAAGGATGCCAGGAGAGCCCAGAGAAGAGAGAGTCATTTTTTTATGATCATGTCAGATGATCAGATGTCCTACATCCCTGGGACAGAGAATATCTCCTGGCACTTCTACTCCTCCCCTGCAATCTTCCAGAAGAGAGAGGAAGAGGCATGGAAGCCATGGAGGTTACTGAGATCGGAGAGAAGCCTTGTCCCAGGGCTATTTAGGAAGTAGAATCAGCACTCTGTGAGCTGAGTGGATGTGGGTGAGGTGGGTTGTGAGTCTCAGGTTCCTGACTGGCAACCGTGTAGATGTGACACTTCTCCTGAGAAGGGAAGCTCAGGAGGGGAAGAAGTTGGTGGGAAGTTAAGGGCTGTGTTGGGTTTTAGCTGTCTAGGATGGGCAGTCAGGAGGCAGATGGGGGATAAATCAGGGGCTCAGGAAGAGAGTGAGGCTGGCAACATTGCTTTGGACCTCGTCAGCCTAGAGTTGCTGTTTAAAGACTTGGGAGGAGAAGACATATGTCAGGAGCGCGTGCTGAGAGAAGACGGAGGAGTCTACCTTTAAGGAAGGGACAGGAAGTCATGGAAAGGCAAATGAAGAAAAGCCAGTGAATGAAGAAAGCAAAGTGCAGTCAGAGGAGACCAGGAAAGCTCCTCTGGATGGAGCAAGAGGTTTGAGAAGGAGGCAGCTGCTAATCTGTCTTGAAATTCTGGGAGGTCTGGACAGTCGAGGAATGGGATGTGACGGGTCTTAAATTTAGCATGGAAGTGGTGGGAACAGGATAGTGTCTCTGCGGTGAGGAGACTGGACTCCACCATGCAAGGAGTTGGGGAGTTAAGTGGGCAAGCAGAGGACAGTGAAGGGAGTCAACTCTTTTGAGGAACATGGCTAGAAAGAGAAGGAAAGAAATAGGGCAGTGACTGGATATGGGGGGAGGTTGAGGGAGGGTTTGAAGCTGTGATGGTGGGCACAGCACTGTTTCCACCAACTTCCAGCTACTGAACAAGGTCACAGTCTGCATTGGGATCTTTCTTCCATGGGAAAGGGCCAGGGTCATCTGTCTGTTCTCTCTCCCTTTCTCTCCCTCTGTGTGTGTGTGTGTGTGTGTGTGTGTGTGTGTGTGTCTGTAGGCATGTGCACTCTTCTTACTTGGAGTAAGAAGCCACTGGGTTAGAGCTCTGGCTTCCCACCTGGTCTGGAGGCAGCCCTGGGGCAGCCTCAAATTTCCCAAGGGATTGGGCCTGCATCCTTTTCTCCAAGATGAGGATGAGAAGTGGAAGGCAGGCTGTGGACCATCAGGATCTGTCAGCAGCCTCTGCAAGTCTGCCCACCATCTGGGTCCCATCACACAAGTGGGGCTTTTCCTACATTAATCTCTGATGAGCTTGGCCCGGCTTTCATTTCAAAAGGCTCTACTTCTTTTCTGTCTTCCACCAGCCCTTTCTTTACACCCCCTCCCCAAAACAGGACTAAAAATCATGCCTTCTCCCTTCCTTGGTTTCCCAACCCAGCTGGGGCCAGAGAAAGCTTTGAAATTGGAGCAAGGCTTGGGATGGGGAGGGAGGGGATACTGGTGTAGCTGGTGGGAAGGGGCTGGAGGAGGAAATGGTCAACAGAGTTCCCAAGCAAGGGGGAGAGAACAGAGATCTCTTGAGTGACCAACTCTGGCTCCTTGGGGTCTCTCCTTTCTCTCCCATTTCCCACCAAGTGTCTGTCCTTTACCCCAATCTTTTCTCTTCTTGTCCTGCCTCCCTAGGACAGGGACCATCTCCTGGCACTTCTACTTCTCCCCTGGGTGTCTCTATAGATGAGGGACAACTCTCTTAACCTATCAGGAAATGAGTTCCAACAAAGACTCGCCTATTATCACCTGCCTGAAAATGGACCATGAGCCAGGACTTTTGGGAACTCGATTTTCTATCTTCTTCCCTTCATGTTTGCCATATAGTACAAGAGATCAGTGTGGAATGGATGTGTGCCAAATGCAAAATGGGACACTGGACTAACCAGGATAGAGTTCAATGTATCTCAGAGTCTAGAAATCCTGGAATGTCAGAGCTAGGAGAGGTCTTGAGACATATAGTCCAGCTCAGTTGTATGTGGATGGATACTTCAGGACCAAGAAGAGAAGAGTGATCACACAGGGCCAGGATGAGAACCTGGCAGTGAGGCTCTCACTTATGGGTCTGCCTACCATGGGATCCTGCAACTTCACTGATCATATGTGAAGGGCTAACTTGGAGTCATAGTCACTAGGGACCAGGATTGTCCTGAAAGTGTTTTGTGACAGATCCGGGCTCCCAAGATTGGCAATGAGGAGTGGCTGGGCGACAAAGTCAAGGACCAGTTTGTAAGAGGGTATGAGGGGAGGATAAGTGGCTAAGGATAAAAAGATAAGGTTAATGAGAGCCAATTCTTATTAGATTCTTGCCTATGTTAGTCTCTTTCTGTTTGCATGAAGGGGGGATTCATTTAATAAGGAAGACATTATATGGGTAAAGGCTGGATTTGGTGACATGTAACAGAAAACCCAGCTCAAACTGGATCCAACAATAAAAGCATTTATTAACTCACATAACAAGAAGGTCAGAGATAAAGAGGGTCTCAGGACTGGTTGATTCAGCGTGTCATCAAGGATTCAGGGTCTTCTGTTTCTCAGCTTTGCCTTACTTTGTGTTATAAGGTGGCTGCTTTCTAGTTGTAAGATAGCTGCCAGTAGAAAGGGAGATTTTTCCCGTTTTATTCAGTTTAATGGGAAAGAGGAAAATAGTCTCTCCCCAGCCATGGAGTAGATCTCTTGAGTCTTTTCGGGCAACTTTGGGTCATCCCTGGACCAACAGCAGTTACCAAGAGCATGCATTCTATATACTGTACTAAAACAGTTTAAAAAAAAAAAAAACTCCTCAATTTTTCTCAGGAATAAAACCCAGATTGTTAGGGGAAAAAAGAATGGAAAGCTTCAATGAACATGCTGAAGACAGAATCAGTGAACTAAACAATAGTGCCAAGGAATTCTCTCAAAATACAATGCAATTAGACAAAGAGGTGAAAAGCGTAAGATGGAAGTTAAAGTATAGGGAGCCTTAAGACTTCTAACATGTCTGGGATATAGGAAGCTGGAAAGAGCTTTGCTCATTGTTCCTACAGTAACAAAAAGAACAAGCTGGATAAATGGCAAAACCATATCATTTCTTGAACTGTCCGCAGTAGCCAAGGTTCCAAGAGGGCTCCCCGTGATCCCTACTTCCTCGTACAACTAATAACTAATAACCTGTCAGATGGCAGAGGTGTCAGGGTAACCAAGCAGTGAAATCTAAGGAGATACAGGGCCCTCCAAGCAGAGACAGGGTGTGAGCATTTGCTTACCTACAGCAGAGTGTGAAAAGAGATCTAAGGGCCCATAGAAAGAGGTAGCAAGAATAGAGACAAATTTTTATTCATTTTTGTTACATCAGATGATTTTATGTTTTCTATTGGGATGCAATTGACATGTAACATTATATTAGTTTCAGGTGTAGGACATAATGATTTGATATTTGCGTGTACTTCTAAATAATCACAATAACATCCATCAAAAAAAAATCCATCACCATACTACAGATTTTTTTTCTTGTGATGAGAACTTTTAAGATATACCCTCTTAGCCACTTTCAGATATGCAATACAATATTATTAAGTATAGTCACCACGCTGTACTTTAGAGCAGCCCAACTGAAACGGTACCTGTTTGAAACTGTAACTTCAAGTTCTTTGTTGGTGTTGTATTGATCTTGTATCCTACAAACATGCTAAATTCACTTGTTTCCTGATTCTTTGTTGATTGGGATTTTCTAACTAGACAATTATGTCATCTGGGAATGAGAGAGTTTTATTTTTTTTCTTTGCCAATCTGTATACCTTTTGTTTCTTTTTCTTGCCTTACTTCATTCAATAGAACTTACAGAACAATGTTGAGTAGAAGTGATGAGAAAAGGGGGCGCCTGGGTGGCTCAGTCAGTGAAGCGTGTGCCTTCGGCTCAGGTCATGATCCAGGAGTTCTAGGAGGAGTCCCACATGAGGCTCCCTGCTCAGTGGGGAGTCTGCTTCTCCCTGTGCCCCTCACCCAGGTTGTGCTCTCTCTTACTCGCTCACTCTCTCCCTCAAACAAACAAACAAACAAATAAATAAATAATTTAAAAAAAAGAAGTGATGAGAAAAGATACCCTATCTTTGTTCTCAAATTTAGGGGGACAGTATTTAATCTTTCATCACTGAGTTGGATACCACCTTGAGAATTTTTCTCAGGTGCCCTTTATTGGATTGAGGAAATTTCCTTCTAATCTTAGTTTTCTGAAAGTTTTTCTCATGAATAAATATTGAATTTTGCCTAAAGTTTTTTCTGCATTTATTGAGATCATATTATGTCTGTTCCTATTCATTTGTTGATAGTGATTTCCTCTGTTAGGTTGGTTTTCAGATGTTGAACTTTGCATACCTTGTATAAGCCCCACTTGGTCATGATATACTATTTTTTTCTATATTGCTAGATTTTTATTTTCTTAAAAATTTGGCATCTAATTCATGAGGAATGTTGGTCTGTAGTTTGTTTTTCTCATAATGACTTTTTCTGATTTCAGTGTCAGGGTAATACTGGCCATATAAAATGAATTGGGAAGTATTCCTTCCTCTTTAATTATCTGGAAGAGCTTGCATATAATTGGTATTATTTCTTCCTTAATATTTGGTGGTATTTTCCAGTGAAGCCATCTGATCCTGGAGTTTTCCTTGTTGGAAAGTTTTTAATTACTAATTGCATTTCTTTAATAGTATGGTGTTATTCAGATTGTCTAATTCTTCTTAATATTTGGTAGTTGATATGTTCAAAATTTTTTCCATTTTTAAAGTTATTAAAATTTATCAGAATTATGTTTTCACAATAATATCTTATTCTTCTTTAGTGTCTGTAAGGTCTGTAGTAATCTCCTTTTATTCATTCCTGATATTGATAATTTGTATAATCTCTCCTTTTTCTTAATCTGACTGGCTAGAAGTTTATCAATTTTTTTGATCTTGGCAAAGAACCACTTTGGATTTATTGATTTTTCTCTGTAACATTTTTCTTTTAAATTCCATTGATCTTTGCTCTTATCTTTATTATCTTTCTCCTTCTACTTGGTTTGGATTTAGTTTACTCTTCCTTTGTTGTTGTTTTTTTAGGTGAAAACTTAGATAATTGATTCAGAGTCTCCCTTCTATTCAAACATAAGCATTTAATGCTATAAATATTTGTCTGCATTGTACTTATATGCACCCCACTAATTGTAATATGTTGCATTTTAATTTTCATTCGATTCAAAATATTTTCTAATTTCTCTTGCAACTCCCTCTTTGACCAGTGAGTTATTAATAAATACATCATTTAAATTACAAATACTTGTGCTTTTCCCAGACATCTTTGTTAGTAATTTATAATTTAATTCTGTTTGGCATGGGAACATACTTTATATAATTTTAATTTTTAAAACAATTTCTTGAGGTTTGATTAATGACCCAGAATATATTCTTTTTTGATGAATGCTTCATGTACACTTGAGAAGAAT
Organism: Canis lupus familiaris; assembly: GCF_011100685.1. Classification (NCBI taxonomy): domain Eukaryota; kingdom Metazoa; phylum Chordata; class Mammalia; order Carnivora; family Canidae; genus Canis; species Canis lupus. The sequence continues at coordinate 40,871,448 of NC_049242.1, read as the reverse complement.
GTGTACTCTGCTGTTGGTGGGTGGAGTTTTCTTTAAATGCCAGTTGGTCAGTTCGATTAGTAGTATTATTCAGATTCTATATCTTTTTACTGATTTGCTGTCTACTTATTGTATCTATTACTGAGGGAAGAGTCCTGGTGTCTCCAACTGTAATTGTGAGTTTATTTTTCTTTTTAGTTTCATTTTTATATTTCATCTGCATTGTTAAATTTATGGGAATTCAGTTGTTCATAATGGTATTTCATTATCTTTGGTGTCCATAGGATCCGTATTGATGCCTCTTTATTAAATACTGATATTGATAATTTATTCCTCTGTCTTTTCTGGATTAATTAGGCTAGAGGTATATCAATTTTATTAAGCTTCTCTAAAAAACAAGACTTTCATTTTAACGCCTTTCCTCTATTATTTATTCTCTATTGTTTTCTATTTTATCCAATCCAACTTTATTATTTTTCCATTCTTACATTTACTTTGTCCCCTCCCCACAAAGCCTCCTGATAAGGATGGTACAAGGATGTGTTTTTTTTCTTACATTTAGCTTGAATTTAATTTTTCTTTTCTTTTTCTAGTTTCTTAGGAGAATTAAGATAGATTTGAGGTATTTCTTCTTTTTTATTTTTTTATTTTTTTTGTTTCTTCTTTTTTAATGTAGGCAATTAATGCTATAATTTTCCCTCTACATAGTGCTTTAGATATGTCCCATAAATTTTGATGTTTTAAGTTTTAACTTCCAATCACTGTTAATTTAAAAAAATGTTTTCTTTGACCCATGGATAATTTAGAAGTGTTTTGTTTCTGGATATTTGGAGATTTTTCAGAAAACTCTTTTTGTTAATTATTTCTAACAATTCCATTGTGTTAAGAGAAAATGCTTTTTATGTTAGTATTCTTTTAAATTTATTTAGTCTTGTTTTAAGGCTCAGAGTATGGTTTGTCTTTGCAAATATTCCATGTCCACTTGAAAAGAATGAGTATTCTGCTCTTTTTGGGTCGAGTGCTTTATAAATGTAAATTAAGTCCAGTTGTTGATACTATTGTTCAAATCTATTATAAAGCCTTACTGATTTTCTGTCTACTTGTTCTTTGTATCATTAATAGAAGGTGTTGAAATCTTCAACTATAATTATATATATTTTTTGCTTTATATATTTTGGAGCTCTGTTATTAAGTGCATACAAATTATTGATTATTAGGTTTTCTTGATGAATTGACTCATCATTAAATGTTCTTTTAAAAAACTTCTAGCTGGCAGCCCCGGTGGCTCAGCGGTTTAGCGCTGCCTTCAGCCCAGGGTGGGATCCTGGGATCAAGTCCCATGTCAGCCTCCCTGCATGGAGCTTACTGCTCCCTCTACCTGTGTCTCTGCCTCTCTCTCTCTCTCTCTCTCTCTCTCTGTCTTTCATGAATGAATAAATAAAATCTTAAAAAATAAATAAAAAATAAAAACTTCTAGTGATATTCCTGGGGCACCTGGGTGGCTTGGTTGATTAAGCATCTGCTTTAGGCTCAGGTCATGATCTCAGGGTCCTGGGATGCTCCCCTGCTCAGCTGCCAGTCTGCTTCTCCCTCTCTCTCTGCCTCTCCTCCCCACTAGTGCTGTTTCTCTCTCTGTCTCAAATAAATAAATAAGATCTTTTAAAAACTTCTAATGATATTCCTTGCTCCAAAGTCCACTCTGTCTGAAATTAATATATTTGCTTTAGCTCTCTTATGACTAATGTTTACATAAAGTTTCTTTTTCTATCCTCTTCCTTTTTAACCTACAAGTCTCTGTATATTTGAAGTGTTTCTGGGGTGCCTGGCTGGCTCAGTTGATTAAGCATCTGCTTTAGGCTCAGGTCATGATCTCAGGGTCCTGAGCAGGCTCCCCTGCTCAGCTGGCAGTCTGCTTCTCCCTCACCCTCTACCCCTCCCCCTGCTCATGCTCTCTTACCTGGGCTGTCTCTGTCTCTCTCTCTGACATAAATAGATAAAATCTTTTTTAAAAAGTATTTCTTGTAGGCATTATAATTGAGTCATTTAAGAAAAGTCTCTTCAATCTTTTTTATTAGATTGTTGAGACCATTTTTAATATTACGTAATAATTTGATGTAATAATATAACAGTTCTAATCTATTATCTGCTTATTTGTTTTGTATTTATTCTATTATCCTGCCTCTTTTTTCTTATTTTTCTTGTCTCCTGTCTTTTTTTTAATTAATTATATTTTTTGTTTCAGTTTATCTCTACCACTATTATATTAGCTACAACTTTTGTTTTAGTTATTTTAAAATGATTTAGAATAAGCATACTTAATTTATCTTTATCACATGACATTTTGACTTCAAAAATGTTATACCATTTTATATATAATAGACAACAGTATATTATGCAAAATTACAACAGTTAAATTCTATTCTATCTATTGTGTTATTTATCATATATTATACTTTTATTTATATAATTTACCATTAGAAATATTGTTATTTTTTGTTTTAAACAGTGAGTTTAAAAAGAAATCTTCACTGAGATATAATTTACACAATATAAAATTTGCCCATTGTAAGTTTCCATGAATTTTAGTAAATTTACACAGTTGCGAATCATTAATACAATCGGTTTTTAAATACTTTCACGACCTTAAAGGTCTCTCTTGTGCATTTACAGTCAACTCCACTCCCATTCCAAGCATGGTTCTGATTTCTGTCTCTACATTTTTTACTTTTCTAGAAATTTCATATAAATGGAATCATACAATATATAGTTTTATGGATTTGGCATTTCATACTTTGCACTTTTTTTCAGGCTCATCCATATTTTTGTATGTATCAATAGTTCATTTCTTTCTTTTATTCTTGGGTAGCAGTCCATTATATGTGCATATCATATTTAGTTTATTAATTCATCTGTTGATGAACATTTGTGTTACTGGTTTGGAGCCATTGAAATGGTTTGGAGCCATTATGTATAATGCTATTATGAACTTTTGTATACAGTCTTTAGGGTACATAAGTTTTCATTTCCCTTGTTATCTAAGGATAGACTTTCTGGGTCCTACAGAAGTGTATATTTAACTTTTTAAGTAACTCACACTGATTTCTAAAGTGACTGTACTGTTTTGCATTCTCACCATCAATGTATGAGGATCCCATTTATCTACATTCTCAAAACTTGATGGGTCAGTCTTTTAGGAGTAGACAGTCTAGAGGATATAATAGTGTTATCTTATTATGGTTTTTTTTTTTTTTTTTTTTTTAAAGATTTTATTTATTTATTCATGATAGTCACACAGAGAGAGACAGAGAGGCAGAGACACAGGCAGAGGGAGAAGCAGGCTCCATGCACCGGGAACCCAACGTGGGATTCGATCCTAGGTCTCCAGGATCGCGACCCGGGCCAAAGGCAGGCGCCAAACCGCTGCGCCACCCAGGGATCCCTTATTATGGTTTTAAATTCGATTTCTCTAATAACTAATGATATTGGGAAACTTTTTATATACTTATTTACCATCATATATCTTATTTGGTGAGGCGTCAGCTCAAATTTTGCTTATGTTCTAGTTGGGTTTTTTGACTTCTTACTATTGTGTGGTTATATATCTGGACTCCCTATTGTAATCCATTCATCTGTCTGTATATCCTTAGGTTCATACCACATAGTCTTGTCTGTAGCTTTACAGTAAGTTATGAATAAAGGTAGTGTAAGTTCTCTAGCTTTGTGCTTTTCCAGATTGTTTTGGATATTCTAGGTCCTTTATATTTCTATATACATTTTAGCACCAGTTTGTTACTTTCTACAAAACAAGCTTGCTGGGATTTTGATGAGGATTTCAATGAATATATAGATTAACTTAGGGGAAATTTCCATCTTAACGATTTCCTTTGTGGGATGAATTTTAATTATAAATTCAGTTTTTTACTTGATACACAATTTAATGTATTTTCTATTCTTAAGTCAGTTTTGATAGTTTATATCTTCTTCAGAATTTTTTCACTTTATTTGCTTAGATTTTTGGCATAAAGTTATTCATAATATTCCCTTATAATTCTGTAGGATTTTTGTGATATCCTCTCTTTCATTCATTCCTGATTTGGGTAATTTGTGTGTTCTCCCCTATTCTTGGTCAGTCTGGCTAAAAGTTTGTCAGTTTTGCTGATCTCTTCAAAGAATTAATTTCTGGCTTTATCTTTGCTATTGTTTTTCTTTTTTCTATTTCATCAGTTTCTGTTCTGATTTTTATTATTAACATCCTTCTGCTTGCTTGGAATTTGATTCAGGCTTTATTTTTTGGCCTTCTGAGGTGAAAACTTAAAATTATTGATTTTGAATCTTCCTTTTCATTTTATATTATTGTATTTTTTTAAAGATTCTATTTATTTATTCATCAGAGACACAAAAAGAGGCAGAGACATAGGCAGAAGGAAAAGCAGGCTCCCTATGGGAGCCCGATATGGAACTCGATCCCAGGACCCTGGGATCATGCCTTAAGCTGAAGACAAACGCTCAATTGCTGAGCAACCCAGGCGTCTCTCTTTCTTCCTTTTTAATATGTATTTAAAGCTATACTTTTTCTTTTAAGGACTTTAGCTGCATCCTACATTTTTAATATGTTTTCATTTTCATTTAGTTCAAGGTATTTTCAATTTCACTTGAGATTTTTCTGTATTTTATGTAGAAATATGTTGTTTAATTTCCATATATTTGGAGATTTTCTAGATTTCTTCCTTTGGTTGATTTCTGACTTAAATCCATGGTGATTGGGGAACATATTTTGTATGACTGCATTTCTTTTAAATTTAGTGAGACTCATTTAATAATATAACATATTGTCTATTCTGGGGAATGACCCATTTGAGTTTGAAAAGTTTATTTTGCTGTTGAGTGGAGTATTCTATGTGTCATTTAGGTCTAGTTGGTTAAGAATGTTTTTCAAGTGATCTATATCATTGCTGACTTTCTGGTATACATTTTTTTGTATGACATATATTTTTGTTCTCTTGTGTTTATACCTAGGAGTAAAATTGCTGAATCATATGGAAACCCTATGATTAATATTTTGAGAAACTACCAGGCTGTTTTCCAAAAGTTGTATCATTTTATATTCCCATCAGCAATGCATGAGGGTTTCAATTTTTCTTCATCCTCTCCAACACTTGTTATTATGTGGCTTTTTGATTATAGCCATTCTAGTGGATATATAAGTGATATCTCCTGTGTATTTTATGTGCATATCCTGATGGCTAATGATGTTGATCATGTTTTGGTGTGCTTATTGAACATTTGCACATCTTCTTTGGAGATTCAGATTCTTCTATTCAGATCCTTTGCCCATTTTATTTTTTTTTTCTTTGCCCATTTTAAAAACTGGATTATTTGGGTTTATTTATTACTGTTGTTTACTATTGATTTATGAATTCTTTATATATTATGGACACAAGTCTCTTATTAGACATTAGACTTGCAAATATTCTTCCCATCTGTGAGTTGTCTTTTTACTTTTTCCATATTAACTTTTGAACCCTAACATAAAAGTTTTCATTTTGGTGAAATTCAAAGAATCTATTTTTTCCCCCATCACTTGAGCTTTTGGCTTTATTTAATCCAAGGTTTTATTTAATCCAAGGTCATGCAAATTTATCCTATATTTTCTTCTGAGAGTCTTATTGTTTACCTCTTATGTTTAGGTCTGTAATCATTCGAGATTAATTTTTGTGTATGGTATAAGGCACAGGTCCAGTTTCACTGTTTTTCATTTAGATATTCAGTTATCCCGGTACCACTTGTTTAAAACTATTCTATTCCCATTGATTTGTCTTGGCACCCTTGACAAAAATTAATTGACCACTAATGTATGGGTTTATTTCTGAGATTTCAATTCTATTTCTTTGATTTTATATGTTACCCTATGTCAGTCTCATGACTGCAAATTTGAGTGCATCATTAACCAACATACAGATTGAGAGGCAGAGTATGGAGACTTGTGGGTTTTGACATGTTTAAGCATAACCTCTGTGCAATTCATTGGCTGACCATGAGGGTAAGTTACTCTACGCATCTCATATAAGTGGAATCATACAGTATTTGTCCTTTTTGTTATGGATATTTCACTTAGCCTAATGTCTTTAAGGTTCATTCATGAGGAAGCATGTATTAAAATTTTCTTCCTTTTTAAGGCTGAATAATATTCCATTGTATATAAAACATTGTTTATCCATTCATCCATCAGTGGACACTTGGGTTGCTCCTGCATTTTGGTTAATGTAAATAATGCTCCTATAAACATGAGTATGCAAATATCTGTTTATGACCTTGCTTTCAAGTCTTTTGAATATATATCCAGGAGTAGAATTTCTAAATCATATGGCAATTCTATTTTTAATTTTTTGAGAAATGTCCGTATTTTTTCCATGGTAGTTGTACCATTTTACATGCCCACCAGCAGTACACGAGGGTTCAGGCTTCTCTACATCCTCACCAATACCTGTTACTTTTTTTTTTTTTAATAATACCCATCCTAATGACTATGGAGTATGTCTCAATGTGTTTTGATTTTCTTTTCCCTAATGGTTAATGATTCATGCATCTTTTCTTGTGCCTATTGGCCATTTGTGTATGTTCTTTGGAGAAATACCTAGATTATTTGCCCTTTGAAAAAGTTTTTTTGTTGTTGAGTTGAGGAATTCTCTATATATTCTGAATTCAGCCATTATTTCTTAAAGTGCTTTCTTCTTTTCCTTCTCTCCTTCTGGTCCTTAAATTACATGGATTTTAGATCTCTTCATATTATGTTACAGCTCACTGGGGCCCTATTTTTTTTTTTTAGTCTTTTTTTTCACTCTGTAATTCCTTCTGGATAGTTTCTCTTATGTCTTCAAATTCATTGGTCTTTTTTTCTGAAGTCTCTAATCTGTTGTTACTCCTACTTTCATTTAAACTTTTTTTTAAATTTTTATTTATTTATGATAGTCACACAGAGAGAGAGAGAGAGAGAGGCAGAGACATAGGCAGAGGGAGAAGGAGGCTCCATGCACCGGGAGCCCGACATGGGATTCGATCCCGGGTCTCCAGGACCGCGCCCCGGGCCAAAGGCAGGCGCTAAACCGCTGCGCCACCCAGGGATCCCCCTACTTTCATTTAAAACTTTATGTTTTCATCTCTAGAAGTTCCATTTTCTTTGTCAAAATATCTTTCATTTCTTTCTATGTTAATATTTTTCTCTACACTCTTGAGCATATTTGTAATAGCTATTTTAAAGTCCTTGTCTGCTAATATCACCTTTATCATTTCTATGTCTGTTTCTATTGACTGATTTTTCTCCTTGTTATAAGTCACATTTGCCAGGTTCCTTGCATGTCTAGTAATTTTTTTAATTGACTCTGAACATTATAATTCCATTGTTGAGCATCTGGATTTTTTTCATCTGAAGAATATTTAGAGTTATATCTTATAGTTAAGTTACTTGAATATCAGCATGGTCAATTTCAAACTTGTTTCAAACTTAATTAGAGCAGGCTTAGGGTAGGATTTACTCTAGGGCTAGTTTAGTCCTATTTCTAAGGTGTGACCCTTTCTGGAGGCTCAATTAAATGCCTTGGACGTTCAGTGAGGTCTTTCCTCCCTGGGTGGTAAGAACTTGAATGTCTCTTATGCTTGTATAAGCTCCAGGAATTACTCAGTTTACAACTGGCCAATAGTTCCTTGCCCACCCTTATGGATTTCTACCCTACACATGTGTACTTTAGCATTCAGCAACAGATAATCTATCCAGATTTCTGGAGCTCTTTCTCTACATAGCTCTCTCTACTCTGATACTCTGCCACACACAAATCCCATTTGTCTCAGACTTCCTGCTTTGATCTATGTCTCTTCAACTCAATGAGACCACCACCCTCTCCTGGGGCTACCCCATGTCTGTGTCTTATTCCAGAAAATGCCTATAAGCAAAAAGTTGGGAGTTTTCTAGTAAGATTCATTGCACTTATTTTATTTCCTCTTAGGAATCCTAGCCCTACATTGCCTGTTGTTCAATGTCTGAAAACAGAAATCTCATGTATTTTGTCCAATTTTCTAATTGTTTATAGCTGCATGGTAGGTCTACAATTGTAGGATACTCTATTATAAGGTCAAAACAAAACTCTTCTGTTTTCTAATTTTGTTTTTATATAAAAGCCTCCTATTTTACTTATTTTTAGTTTTTAAAAAATATTGTATTTACTCATGAGAGACACACATAGAGAGGCAAAGACACAGGCAGAGGGAGAAGCAGGTTCCATGCGGAGAGCCTGATGTGGGACTCAATCCCAGGATCCCAGGATCACGACCTGAGCCAAAGGCAGATGCTCAACCACCGAACCACCTAGGTGCCCCACAAGCCTCTTATTTTATAGATACTTAAAAATCCTCACAAATCATCCTGGGAATGTTAATTAGAATGCTCTTCATGTCCTTCCTGTTTCTTGAATTGATGGTATTTCACTGATATTCCCTCTGCCATCTCAACTTGGATATCATTTTGGAGTTGTCCATCATTTTCAAATAGCTAGAAAGTTTTAATTGATAATATTTATAATAAAAGTAGACATTAATATGAATTGCTACTGTGTGGGGTTCCTCAGCAGCTGTGTAGGTGAGTGATGGGGGAGACAACCATAGCCATTCATTCAGTGGTGATATTAGTTCCTCTGATGGTGGGATCACAAGGATGTTCCCCCACAAGATCTCTTCTAATCTTTACATAATCCTCATCACTATTATAATTATTATTTTGATCTCACAGTTGAGGAAACTGAAGTTCAGAGATGTTCAGTAACTTGCCAAGGTTTCTTCACTCACTGCTGAGTGAAGAAATCAGGATTAGAACCCAGAAAGTCTGTCCAACCTATACACTGTGCTGTTTCCCATTTGCTTGATAGCTTCCAGAAATTTCATATATCTGACCTATAGATGGAACTGTTTCATGTTTTTCATTACAAACACAGATATTTTCTAGTTTTAAATTTTCTTTGTCGTATCATATGGCTTGTTTTTAGTTTTTTGAGAGTTTTTATGACATTAGTCTTTTTATCTTGAAACCATAGCCCACAACATTTTCTCCATATTATCAACTATTTATGTTAAATTCATCTTAAGTTAAAGTTCTCAGTGGAACACTAAGACAAAGGCATAGACTTTTTTTTTTAAGTAGGCTTCACGCCTGATGTGGAGCTTGAACTCACAGTTCTGAGATCAAGACCTGAGATCAAAAGATGGATGCTCCACTGGCCGAGCCATCCAGGTGCCCCAACGGATAGATATTTTTGAGGGACTTCATGTATTCTTTGTAAAAGTAAAATAAAATTCTGATTAATTTTATGAAGACATTCCCATCAAACAGTACATAGGAATGCCAGCTGCTCTGGGAAATGTAGTTTTTAATTGGTGTCTTTGAAAGACCTGAAGTTTCCAAGATGTCTAAGGGTAGAATTTGAGGCCCAGTGACATATGGGCAGAGGAGGTATTTTTGGGAGCAGTCCCTCCCCTGTACCTCCCAAATCCCTTACAGACCCCCTTTCTCGCCAGGCGGCCCCTCCTGCACATGTTGGGGGCAGGGCCTGGGCTGGGGGCACCTCTGCCAGGACCCTGCTGATCTATGTTCTCGCCTGACACTCAGCAGCTGTCGTGGAGGCGTGGGCTGCAGGCGCTGTTCCCCACGGGCCGTGTGCAGGCTGCAGGCCGGGGATCCTTTCCCGCCTAATCCGAGGGGCACTGGCGGTGGGGAGGAAGACAGCTGGGTGTAACTGATCTGCAAAGGAATGGAGTGGGGCAGGCCTCCCAGTGCTGGGCTGGGCCGTCTGCAGGCTGCCCGCTCCAGCTGCCTCACTTTAACCCTTCCCTCTCTCACTTCTAGCTCCCCTCCATCTAGGGAATCCATCCCTGGAACATTCCCGGAACCCCAAGAACCTCCCTGGCTGGGTCTGAACACCTTGCGGAGGAGCCAGCCTTGTAATAGCTACTGTTGGGGAGCTGGGGCAGGAGCAAGAGGCTCCTATCTTAGAAAGAGACAGAAGTCTTGGAAGGCCCGGTGGGTGACTCAGAAGGTGAAGGCTGTGAGGCCAGGGCAAGGAGACCCTACATGGTTTGGAAGTCAGAGAAAGCTCCCTTGAGTTTGCAATGGAAGGAGCACTGGGTTTGGAGTCTGGTGTTGGCTCTGCCATTGCTCACTTTGCATTGAGACCTTGGGTAAGTCACCGTCCCTCTCTAAGGGTCAGTTTCTGCTCCTGGAGATGTGGAGTTTGAAGACGATGACCCTTAGGTCACTCCTGTCCGCAGTGGCAACAATAGCTTCATTCATTAAATGCCTATGGTGGGCCAGGGGCTTTACCGCTAAACCTTGTCACCATCATTTTGCCAGACTCTCATTTCCATTTTGGTGGTGAGGACATTGGGATTTGGAGAGGATAGATCACACTGCTGTTCAGAAACAGGGCTGGACCCCGTCACCCAGGCTCTTCCCTCAGAGCACCCTGCTCCCTCAGCTCCGGCCGTTTATAAACAGTGATTTAGCTCAGATAACAGAGGCAGGATGCACGCTGGCCGGGCACAGCCCAGGTGAAGGCTCAGTGGTGAGCCCCAGAGCTCCCGCGGGGAGGGAGGGCTGGGGCTCTGTTGGGCTCTTTGCTCCAGCTTTTCTCCTGCACTGTGCCCGGCTTGGGCCGGGATCTCCTGGCTCAGCCAGGCAGCTTCACACAGGGTGGCAGACTGTGCAACTTGTCTGGCCTGTTCCCATCCATGATCTCACTTGACGCTCATGCCAACCCTAGCATGCAGAACCTGTCGCCCCTCCTCACAATGGAGGACTGAGGCTTGACATTTGCCAACATCCTATGGTAACTGGCCAAAGAGAGACTAGAATATTCTTTCCACTGTCGTCTCTGGCTTCTTGGAGGAAGGGGCCTGGAATGGCAACTATTAGGCACCCAGCAGTCTGCTTCATGTTTTTCCCAGTGAGATGGAGAGTATGAGTGTGGACTCTGGGCTCAAGTCCTGTGTCCCCCACTCTCCAGCTATGCAGTTGCTTAACCTCTCTGAGGCTTAGCTTCCTTCTCCATCTGTTGTGAATGAAATGTGGCTAAATAATGACTGAATGCTAAGGCTGGGCCTGCATCCCCCTTCCCTGAGCCGAGCATAGAGCCACACGGGCATGTGACGCCCCGGACAAGCAGAAGCCAGGGCCGTGGGGGGCTACTGACCCAAGAGAAGGAGCCTGTGGGCTGGGGTTTTGCAGCTCAAGGTTGGTCTGAAGACTGGGCTGGAGTTGCCCAGCGAGAGGGAGGAAAAGAGCAAAGAGCATTCGAGATGGGGCAAAGGCCCAGGCAAAGGTGCAGAGGCAGGAATGGACCTGGTATGGGAGAAGCGGGGACACACTTTGCCTTTAGCTGACTGGAGAGGACACTGGCCCAGAGCGAAGTAGATCCTCGTGGCAAGTGGGGGCTGAGTGGCAAGCCCACAGAAGGGCTCAGCCCTGGAGAACGAGTTCCCCAAGCGTGCAGCGGCTGGGCCGGCTACCCACCATGTTGCCTACCTCTCTCCTTCTCCTCCCCCGAGCCTGGGCTGCCCGGACCTCTGGGCCAGGGGCCGGGCGGGTGTGCAGTTGCAGCTTGGGAGAGACAGCTGTGCAGGCCTCCTGCCTGCTGCAAGGGATTAACTGGCACTGCCACAGTATGTTGGGGGGCACCTGGCTCCCTGGATCTGCCCACCCCTATAGTCTTTTAACTTTTTGCTGCCCAGGCTCCTCACTTTGGTGCTTAAGGCCTGTTCATACTCAGTTTTCAGCGCGCTATGTTAGATACCGGGGTGCCCAGGATGAATAAAGAACTAAGTCAGGGTCTACCCAGCCAAAGGTGCCCTTGTCTGTCACCGTTCCTCCCCATGCCAGCCAACGGCCCTCAGAGACCCTGATCTCTCACCCAGCAAAACCCTTCTCTCTCCACTGGCTTCTCCCAGGATATAGGTCAAGTCACTGCCGTCCTCAAACCAGGGAACAGATAAACCTTCCCTTGCCCTCACGCCCTATCTCTCTTCTATCCTACTCAGCCCAACTCCTCAGAACCGTCCCCACTATCTCTCCCTCCTCCCTAAGAAGACATCTTCCGGACCCAGCTCTTCTTCCTCCTGGGCACACAGCTGGACTACATCTCCCAGCCTCCCTCGCGGTTTGCTGTGGCCACCTACACAGGTTCTGGCCACTGGGAGGAGTGGCAGAGAGCGAGCCCCCTGCACTCCCGTTTCCCCAAGCTCTGGGCGTGCTCTGGGCGCTCCTGGAGCTGGCTTGATGCAGGGGAGCAAGGCGCCTTTGCCAGGCCTGTGCTGAAAGACGTAGTCCCTCTAGACAGAGGAGCCAGGGTCTCTGAATTATTTTGGATGCAAGGTTCCAGCTGCTCAGAAACACCTGCTTTTGTTTTTTATAGGAGAAATACACTTCTATTGTGCTTGAGCCACAGAAAAGATCTGACTTGCTGTGCATTAAAAAAATGAGGAACTCAATCCCTCTTGCCTCCACCTCCCCAGGTGGGACAGCCCAGGAGAGCAGGGAAGAGGGGACCTAGAGCTCTGAAGAGAGCCTTGGAAGTGGGGAAAGCTCTGATTCCAAGAGGAAGATTTCCCAGGGTGGGATGTGGCCCATGAACTTATAAAAGTAGCATCTGACCTTCCACTTGAGGTTGTTCCTGTTTGGTTCAGGGCTGTGATTGCCCTCTGCCTTCCCCAAATCACCAGGGGCCACGTGTGAGGCTCCAAGGCCGTGTGGTCATATGGTCGGTGGGGATATAAAAGCCAGGGCCACACCAGGGGCCAAGGGCCCCCGGCCAGCTCCAGCCTGGGTCAGCTGCTGGGAGTGGTGAGGAAAGGGTTAAGGGGTCTGCGAGCAGGATTGGCTCTCCACTCCAGGAGGGCGGTAAAATCAGCATGTCGCCTCCAATTTGCTCTGGCCTGACCTTGAACGTGAATCATTCCATCACAATGTCCTTATTGATTTCCACAGGAAGAAGATTAAGCCCAGAAAATCGGGGCGGGAACTTGAGCCCAAGCACGGCAAATGGGATGGTTCTGGAGCTCAAAACCCCTCGTGTTTGCAAAGACGTCACAGGGGGCCGCAGGCTGGGCAGCCGCCCAGTGCAGCTACCAGCAATCTGAGGCCTCCATCCTGGGTTTCTGTTTCCTCACCTGTCTGGTGTGTGGCCTCGGGGGTTCCTTCAAGCTTTAAGTGATACAAAGAGAGTGGCGATGAGGAGATGCCAAGACCCTTGAGCCTTGAGTCAATTCTGGAGTCATCATTTCATCATCCCGTACACAGTGACAGTCTTTGGGACCCTCAGAACCAGACAGGATGCTCTGAGACCAATGTTGCCATTGAACCAGCTGGCCCAGCCAGCCAGGGAGGGCCCTCCTCAGTCCTGAAACCCCTTCAAGGGAATGAGACTGGGGGTGTGGGGGTGTGGGTGTGTCCCTGCATAGGTGCATGAAGGAGATGGGTCAGTAGAGGAAACAGCTCCATAATCTTCAATAGCGTGGCTCTACCGGGTGATCTAATCATTCCCTATTGATAGGCATGGAAAGTGGTTACTAGGTTAAAAAAAAAAAAAAAAAAAACAACCTAAGACGATGCTATGATACACAGTCGGGTACCTGCCTCCTTGGATGAATTACTTCTTTAGATGCCGTATTCGTTTTCTATAGCTGCGGTGACAAATTACCACAAGCTCAATGGCTTAGATGACACAGATTTATTCTCTTAGGGTCCCAGACCTCAGAAGTCTTAAATCAGTTTTGCTGGGTTAAAATAAAGGTGTGGGCACTCCTGTGTTCTCTCTGGAGGCTCCAGGGGAGAATCCCTTCCTTGCCTCTCTCAGCGTCTAGAGGTCGCCCACATCCTTTGGCCAGTGGCCCCTGCCTCCAACCACAAAGGACATCATTTCAACCTCAGCATCGGTCACCTCATCTCCTCTGACTCTGACTCTCCTGCCCCGCTCTTCAGAGGACTTGGGATGACATTGGGCCCCCCTGGGTAATCCAGGACCACCTCTCCACCTCAAGAGTCTTAATCCCATTTGCAGAATCCCTTTTACTAGGTCAAGTCACACAGAGGTTCCTGGCATGAATATGGGGACATATTTGGGAGACCGTCCTGGAGCCTACCACAGCAGCCTAGAAATAAGAGACCTTCGTCAAAGGGTATATGTATTTTGAGGTAAATCGCCATCTCCAAATTGTTTTAATGAACGCTGATATCAACACTGGGGCTACTGGCTTTTTGAAGGCAACTGGGCAGCACTGATCAAGGTTTAAATTCCTCACCATCTCCTGTCTTCTCCATTGCACAGGGGTATGGTGCTGGCTGACGATTTGTTTCTTATTAATCTTTCACTGAAGTATCTGAGTCTTAAAGTTTCCCAGGACACAGCTGGGGGAACAGGATTGGGATGTTTGGCCAGAGGGTTGGGGTGGGAGGTTGGCCTCCAGGAGGAACAGGCAGGAGGGGGTGCCTAGATGGAAGTGCAGGTGAGGAGGGCTGTGGTTCTAGCGATGGGTGTGATCACCAGAAGCGAGGCCCCCTGGGAGTATGTGGTGGGGGTGGGGCGGACAATGGGGAGCTGCTGCCAGCTGCAGCCCAGGAGGGCCACGTCAGCAAAGCTGGGTCATTAGGGACAAGTAGTTGAAGAACAGTCATCTGAAAGCCTGAGGCCGCCTTTCCAAACTGAGGCCCCCACCGGGGTCGGGGTCCTAGATCCCCAGCTCCCCAAGATCTCATCCTGTCCCTCCACCCTTCCCTCAGGAGCCTGTCGGGGCAGCCACTGAGGGGGGTGGGCAGGAGAAGTTGGAGTGACCTCTATAGCCATAAAATAGGGTCTTGTCTTCACAGCTGAAATCCTTTCAGATTCAAAGCAGACCTGACATCCTCAGAGATGCTCAGAGGCCTGATGTCTTTCTGTGGTTTATTCCATATAGAACCAGAGTACAGACACAAGAACAGAGGCTGCGGGAACAGCTGGGACCATCCTGGCACAGGCCTCTAACCCCAACCCTAGGCTCCCCACTAGGGCAGCCACACAGTCCCAGACCTGTCAGGGTAGTGCTGGGGCCTGAATGAGCTCATGTCTGTGCCCTTTGGGCCCAGCCCCACAAAGTGACCCAGGGAGGTGACTTGCAGAGTGGGGGTGTGAAGGGGACCCTAGCCCTGGCTTTAAGCAGGATACTCCAGTTCAGAGACAAGGCTCTGACAAATGCTGGGAGACCAGTTGTACGTGTGTAGGGCCTGCATTTCCCACTGACAGATGCTCTCTGGCTAAACAGTCCTACGGAACAGAGACCTGGGAATTGGCTGAGTCACAAACCTCACTCTCTGGCCCCTCCAGAGATCAACTCTGCTATGTCCTTGGAGAAGAGGCACATGGCAAAGCCAGGCATTGCCCTCTGGGCTGAAGGTACAATTAAATAAGCAAGGGCCCTTGGAGGCTCCTGCCACCACCTCAGGAGAGCCACCTCACCCACTGGGAAGACAGGTGTGGGGGACGTGCATGGAGCAGGCATAGGCTTGTTCTAAATCCTTTCCTGAACCCCAATGTCAACAACAGAATACCAGGGCATCCCTCTTGGGCCTACAGGGGACTTGAAGGTCGCTGAACCCACTCCCCAGTCTCTGGGCCTGACCTCACAGACACTGGTGAGAAGATCTGGACGTGAGAACCCACCCTCTTTGCTTCTGGAAAGTCCTCCTGAGCAGCTACATGCAAGGCCTGTGTGTTGCTATGAACGTGCCCCCTCCTTTTACTGTGTCTGATGCTTCTCCCAAGGTAGAAAGGGCCAAAAAAGAACGGGCCGCCACATCCCAGCCATGCACGTGGCCTTCGGTCTAGCTCTGGTCCTGGCTTCTCAGGAAAGCACTCACCCCTTCCACCTGCAGCCAGAATCACAGATGTGCGGGGGCTCCTGCCCCTGCCCTGGGGCCCATTCCAGACCTTGGCCAAGTACAGAGTGGAGTTCCCTGAGCCCCCAGCCCAGGTGGGCCCTTTCTAGTCACCTGCTGTGCCTCTGCCTGTCATCGCACGTTTTGCCCGTACAGCTCCCCACACCTGTACTGTCCCCCGGGGCCCCTGCCCCGGCACCCTGGGCCAGCTGGGAGCAGAAGGTGGGGTGGCTCAGGAGCTCCAGCCAGCCCCGGCCCCCGGGTCTCAGGACCACTGGCAGGCACAGTCGGTGGGCTCCTGCACTATGTAGGGCACCCAGGTGGCGTTGGTGGCACAGAAGAGCTGCACAGAGCGCCGCTGCAGGCCCACCTCCCGGCAGCACTTGCAGAAGCGGGCGTAGGTGTTGATGTTATAGTTGTAGATGCTGGCGGACGGGCATCTCCCATCGCAGGACACTAGGTTCACCTGGAGACAGGCAGGCCGGGGAGGCAGACCGTGATGCCCACCCTGGCAAAGCCCCTCTCCCACCGCCTCGAGGGCGCCACTCACAGGGGTGTTGCTCCTGCATTCATTCTTCCGGATGGTCATCCGGATGGTCACCTTCTTGCAGGAACGCCCGTCCTCTTTACCTGGGGGGACAGGTGGGTGAGGCAGCCGTGGCCGACCAGCGCTTGCAGGGGCAGGGAGGGGGCAGCAGGACAGGCCGGTGGATCTGGGCGGTTAGTGTCATGCTCGAGGGCCTCCTGCCAGTGTTAGCGTCCATGCATTAGAGCCCCTCGTAGCAGGGAGAAAGCCTTTTAACTCAGTGCCCTGGAAAGACGCAGGGGTGGTGGGGGTGGGGGAGACAGGCTATGAGGTCTGGATGGCCTCGGGGGTGGGGGGGCTCTGGGCCATGGAAGAGGAGGATTTGGATGCCAGGCAGGCTGCCTCCCTGCCCCAGCCCCAGCCCCAGGGCCCGTCCCTAACCCCTGCCCCTGCCCCTGGCCATATCCCCACCCTTCTCTGGGCTTCTGCATTCTGACTCTGAGAGGGCGTCTAGGATAAGGAATCTGCAATCTCCTGAGTGCACGGCAACCCCGTCTCTAGCACATGCTGGCACACAGCAGGCTCGCCGGGGGTCCCTATCCATCTGACAGGCTCTCGGGTCCTCACACTGGGATGGAAAACAGCACAACGGCACGCAGCTTCCTGGGCCGGGCGTGCTTCCCACAGATGGACAAGCAATCTCAGAGCCACCCCAGGCCTCACAGGCTCACAGGTGTCCTCCCCAGGCCTTTCCCACACCTCTCCTGAAACTACAGCTCCCTCCCTCCACCCAAGCTGCCTCCCTGAGGGCTCCCTCGCCTCATTTCTATCCAGGGCACCGCCAGCATCTACCATCATCTCCATCGTGTCGGGTACCTGTAATTACGCTGGGGAACCTTTGTGCCTCCTTCTGAACAGCCCCTCCCACAACTTGTTGTGGGGTCTTTTCCCATTCTAATTAAATATTCTGTTTCACACCCTGGCACAGGATTTGTACGTTTGTATTCTTTTCCTTAATGAGGACTCCCCAAATTGTACAAGTTTCAATCCCCATAAACCCAGATGCATCTGTCTTGTCATATGTTTCACGTATTATTCTGTCTCTCCCACTAAAATGTCAGCCTTATTTAGGCTGTGTCTACAGTGCCTCAAACAGGGCCTGGTGTACCGATGCTCAACAAACATTTGCCTGATGCACAGACTCCCTCCGTCACCCCGGAAGTGGGGTGGGATCCTTCCTTCGGGCCTCTGGGCCTCACCACAGTGGGTTTCCCACTGCACCGGCTAGAGGACTCCTGGCCAAGGTACGTTCCCTTTGTCCTCCCCCTCTGCTTCTAGGAGGCAAGAGGACCAAGGGCTGTCCGGGCCATGGCCCTTGGGGTCCTGGACCGAGACCAGCTGAGCGACCAGTGAGAGCAAAGCGGTGGCAGCGCTGGGCACTGGTGGGCTCCAGGAGAGCGGGCACCGCCGAAGCAATCCCACGCAAGCCCAGGGGATGAGGCTCGCTATCCAGCATGCACTGCTGGCCCAAAGGGCCTTCGCCAGAGGCAGGCAGCGGGGCCGCCCTCCCCTCCCCCACCCCCGTAGCAGAAGGGACACTGTCGGGAACAGCATTGCGGCTGCACGCCTCCAGTCCTGTGGGCTTCCGAGAGGAGTACCTGGGTGGCAGTGGACACTAACCCGTGGAGGAGAGGCGGGGCTAACGGGGACCACAGGAAACAGGGTCCCCGGGGAACCTGGGGAGAGGGACACGGGTCGCAGGTCACATGGGAGCACGTGGAATATTCAGAGAACATGGGTTGTGGGTCAGAGATCAGCCAGTGAGGCACTGAGCCCAGCTTCCTTGTGGTATGTGAGGTGGACGCAAAAGGATCCCAAATGCTACATTTCTCTGAAGGGCAGTCTGAGGACCCGAGGGGGAGGGGAGGCATGTAGGCAACGGTCCTAAAGCTGACGGGAACGTGCATGCCTCTGTGTTTGGGGCTGCAGGCTCCGGAGGGCAGGTGTGAGGACAGACGCACAGCTCATTCGCTCAGACTGAGGGATCCGGTGGGTGTGAATCCCACCCAGGAGGCACCTGCAAGACAGGGCTCCTGACCATAGGGAGGATTCACCTGGGGGCCTGGGGGGCTGCGGGTCTTGGCAGAGGCCGAAGGAGGCAGAGCAGCTGGTGAATCACTGGCCTCCTGGACTCCACAGCCCAAAGTCCCGTCTCCATCAAGAAGCAGATGCCTTTTGTTGGAATAGGGACATGAGCATGGTCTCTGCCCACCTGCATCTCTGCCGGTGCCATGAGCCCCGTGGAGGGGCGGGGGTGTGATCCCTTCATCCAATAATCCCCAAAGGACCACCACTGGAGGTTCCAGGCCAGGAATCTGGCCCTCTTGAGCCCTGACGTGATACCCTGTCCCCCGAGCATAGAAGAGTGTCCCTCTTCACCCCTCGGCCTCCACCACGCTCACTCACATGTCCTGCAGCATCCTTCCAAGGAAGGGACCACTGAGCCCCCCACCTAGAGGGAGAGGAGGGGAGGTGAGTGGGAGAGCACATCCCAGGCCAGGAGCCAAGATCTGAGCAAGAGGCAGAAAGAGTGCAAGGAGGGACCCCTTTCCTCCCGTGACGCCCCGGGAGAGGAGCGCCAGGCGCTGCTGTCCATCAGGCCCTGGCCAGAGGGAGAAGGGGCCCCAAGGCTGGCCACAGGAGAGCCACAGGGGCTAACCTGACTGGTAAGGACCCTGGCACTGAGGCTGCCCGTGGCCCCAGTAAGACTGGAGGCTGGGTTAAGGTGGTGCAGGGCCCCCCATCTTTCCCTGGCAGCTTCCCTCATGCCCCACCCTGCACCCTCACTAGTGCTTCCTGCATGGAGGGTCAGGGAGGGAAGGGATGTAGGAGCTGGCCCATTTGGGTCAGTGGTCTGGGCTCTGTCCCACCTTGAAAATGGGGGCAATTATCCCTCATAGCCCTCCTCCTCCTTTATGAAATGGATAAAACAATGATAGTTCTTTGTGAATAAGCGTGTGTGTGTGTGTGTATTTGTGTGTGATTTTATGAGCATATACATGTGTGTATTGTGTGTATGACTGGGAGCGTATCTATTTGTTTTCTAGGTAAGATCAGAAATCTTTGAATGTCCAAGGAACTTCCATAATTCAACAAGCCAACCTTCCAGAAATCCTTTTCCTTGAGGTCTGCCCACAGTGACAGCTGCCCCTGCTGGTGCTGGATGGGTTAGTGGCAATGCCATTAGACCATCCCAGGACTGAACCGAGCATCTGTGCGGTGTGTGTGCCCTGATGTGTGACGGTGTGTGGTACATGCTCTGGCAGGCTGAGGTGTTCACGTTTCCATGCAATGTGTGGTGTGTGTGAGTGATCGACTGCCTGTGTTGGTGTGCATGTGAGTGTGCTTAGAACACGTGAGGATGTATGTTTGTATGCATCTGTGTGCAGCCGCATGATGTGTGAGGCTACAGGGTGTGATGTGGTCAGAGCAGGAATGCATGGCGAGATGAGGAGCTGGGGTGGCAGGGCAGGTGCAGACGCCAGGGAACCCCTCCTCCCTCACCTCTGTACACAGGACCCCCCTCCCGCCCCCCACACTCCCCCCACTAGTAAGACGGCCCATATCCCTGGCTCCAGGCCATGCCGTGGGGGCAGCAGGCTGGCACTGACCTTGGCACACTCGGTCTCGTTGAGCGGGGGGCAGCTGATGGGTGAGCGGACCAGCACGGCGCCCAGGGGAGTGCTGCTGCAGTGATGGCGGGCACAGTCTGCGATCCAAGATGCCCCAGGCTGGAGGGCACAGAGGTGGGCAAGGGGGACTTGCGGCCAGAGGGCCTGAGGGGACTGATAGGGCCCAACTCCAAACACAAGGTGCAGCCCAGGACCTGGCAGGGCCTGGGACCCTGTCCGTGTCTCGCCCTGAGCCCTGGTGGCCTCCTGGCACACCTTCCCAGGTGGGTAGATAGGGGGCTGCCTACCAGGAACAGGGAGGTGGTGCCGTTGGGGAAAGTGAAGAGGCAGGACACATTCCTGCAGGAGCCGCAGCAGGCTGCCAGGTCCCGTGGGTGCTCGTACTCCTGGTTCTGCAGGGCAGGGCAGGATGAGATGGGCCTCAGCCAGGTGCCCACCTCCACCCTCCTGGCTCTCCTGCTGTCTGAGGTCGCTGAGCCCAAAGCCCTGGAAGGCCCCCTGGGAAAGGGAGCTCCCAGCCCCTCGTCTCAGGCAGGAAGGTCACCCTGACGTCTACTTCAAGCCTCCTTCACAGCAATCCCTAGACTCAGCCCCAGTGGCCAAGGAGCACTGCCACCCCCTTCAGAGACAGCATTGCTGCTGATTAACGGTGCTCGTTCTGGTTCCAGATGGGCCTCAAGGTGAGTCCCAGTCCCTGGGGGATTTGGACAAATGACTGGACCTCCCTAAACCTCAGTTTTCTCATTTGACGAATGGGAATTATTCTAATCCCACCCCGGTTGGCTTTTACTAGAAGCCGGTCGCTACCCTAGATGCGGGGCCTGCAGCAGTGCTCACCAGGGGTAGCAACCCAAACACACACACTGAAGCCACCCGGAGAGTGCCGCTGCTGTCCCCCCCCCCTCCCCTGCCGCCGCCTGGCTCAGCACTTGCCGTAGGCCTCTCTGAGAGGCCCCCACCCCTGCGCCTACTCTTCACTCCAGACTCATCTAGAAGGCTTGAGGCCCTGATTTCTGGAGCACCGGGGGTCACCCGGTCACCCGGGCCCCAGGCCGGCCCCCCGCCCCTGCCCCGACCTACCGCCTCACAGCGGATGTCACACAGCACGGAGGTGGTGTTGATTTGGTAGAAGCTGGTCAGGGGGTCCAGCACGTCAGTGCAGCGGGAGGTGTGGCACACGCCGTCTGCAGAGAGCTCCACCACCGTCTGGCCCGGCAGCATGACCCCCAGCTCGCGGCTCAGGCACACGGGGGCCCTCACTGGATGGCCGGGCGGGATGGCAACAGTCACCCAGGGCCCGGCCTGCAGCCGTCCCGCCGGCTGGCCCTCACCGGCTCTACCCCTCGGCTTCCCTTCCCCACTCACCACACTCGTATCTGGCGCAGCCACACACGTTCTCCACGCTGTGCAGGAACTCCTCGTCCAGCTGGGACTTCTCCCACTGAGCGGGGCAAGGGCGGTCAGCACCCCGGGGTGGGGAAGCCCAGCCCGCCCGTGGGAGCAGCCTGCCACCCAGGCCCTTGTCCTCGTCAGTTGCCTCCCTGGGGTGGGTGGGGAGGGGACTGGCAGGCCTGGGGGCTCTTGGGGCTCCCCAGCCGAGGGAGAAATTCCCAGCGTGGCTTCCCCACCAAGGACCCCACCCCAGCATCCTCTCCCACCTCAACGAGGGACCGTTGTGTGGCTGCCAGCCAAGAACCCTGCGTGGCTCATATCATTTCCCTTCCTCCTTCACCAGTTGAAGGGAGAAGAGGAGGGATGGGAGGGGGAGAAAAGGAGAGGAAATGTGTGCTCGGGGGTAGGGGGTGAGGAGAATATATATAATCCAGAAAATGGTGAAGAAAACTTTAAACATAACTTCATATTTCTTGAAGTGTTTTCCCTTCCTTCAGGGACTGTGCAGCCCGGTGGCAAAAGGCATGGTCTCTGGGGTCCGATTTCCTGGGTTCTAATCCTGACTCTGATTTACTAGCTTCATGACCTTAACCTTAGGTTCCTTGTTTGTATAGCTGAGATCATCATGGAATCTCATTGGGCTGTCATGAGAATTAATTTGACAATATACGTAAAAGGCCTAGGAACGTTCCTGACAGTTAGCTCTCAGGAAACATCAGCTGCCATTGTAGCATCACCACCATCAGCAACTTCCCCGTCCCCACCGCCACCATCATCCCCACCGCCACCATGCTTGTACTTGCTCACCACAATGCTGAAGCATAAGCACACCCACTTTATATATGAGGACACTGTACTCAGAAAGCAGAGCTTAGGACAAGGACGCGGACTTGCAAACCAAGGCTCTTTGCACTACGTGAAAGGAACAGGCTCTCCAGGGGATGGGATAGAGTGGAAAAGAAAGGGGTAGGCAGATCACAGAGATTGGGAAGAAGCAGGGTCTCCATACCAGGTGGCACCGGGGCACCGGGATTGTGTCACAGTCACATTCTGAAAAACAGGAGTGGCCGGGACCCATGTCACCAGAGATGTCCAGGTGGAAGCCTCCCTGGGCCCCCACGAGGCTCACTCCTAAGCAGCCCCTCCTCTGGCCCAGTCAGGGTGGAGCCTCCCGTGGGGGTAAGAAGTCCAAATCTCAGCCTCCCCTCCCAGCCTAGCCCGGCCTGTGGGCTGCAGCTCCCCTGGTAGGGCAGGTGGGCGGGGGCAGTGGTGGGTCCTAGTTCTAAGCTCCACTGCAGAGGCAGTGAGGCTAAACAGGCAGAGAGGCCAACCACAGGGGCCCCTTTGCCATCCGGCCTTCATCCTGCCCCGCCCTCCTGAGAGCCCTTTCTGGAGCAGATGTGGGGCCTCTCCAGGAGTGAACATGGCAAGGGTGGACCTTCTGAGCATCTCTCTTTCCCAAATATATATTCCCGTGGGTTTGGCTTTGCTGCTCCAAGCCTCCTGCCAGGGGTGGGCCCTGTTCAAAGCTGCAGGGGAGCCAGCTGCTGTGGTAGCACTAGCAGCCTGGAACACCCCTCTAGCTCAGGGCGAGGAGAGCGCAAGGTCAGAGAGGCTGGGAGACACCCTCCTGGGTCACACTCACTCATGCAGCAAATAGTTTTAAGCGCCTACTCTAGGCTGAGGTTTTTCTGTGCTCTGGGGACAAAGCAGTGAATAAAACAGACTAAAAAATGTCTGCCCTCCTGAAGTTGACATTGTAGGGCAGGAAAAAGACAAGTGAAGTAAATGCAAAAGAGTTTCTCAACTCTTTTTAAATAACATTTTCATACAAAGCTCACTGGCGTTCATTATTGATCACTGAGGCTCCCAAAGGGGTGCAGGGTAAATTTTAACAAAGATCATGTTTACTAACAGACAGCTGCAATAAAGACCTTTTTTTGTTTGTTTTCGATGGAAAAACCTTTTGGGAACAAGGAACTTGATTTTTTTCCTTCTTTCATCCTGGGGAGAAAAAAGTGTAAGAATGCTAAGCTCCCAGAGATCAGGTGCCAGGGGAGGAAGGCAATTTGGGTGGCTTTGACCTGATGATTCTGGAGGGCTGGAATGAATCTGAGCAGGTTGACCGTGTGGGCCCCATTCCTCCCCTGCCCCCTCTGCACAGGGGCCCTGGATCTTCTGCCTTTGGGCAGGGGCACCCCCCATCCAGGGACTTACCACAGGACTTGTAGGGGCAGCAGCGGTCTGGGCTCCAGACCTCCACCAGGGCAGTGCCCGTGCCACACTGCACTTGGGGACAGCGGAAACTCTCACACACTGTCAGGGAGGGAGGCAAGACAGTTGCAGGCACCTTGGAGCAGAAATCCCCAGAAACGCAACACTGGCTAAAGAGGGGGGGTTCCTCCCGGCTCCCCCTGGAGTCCCCATGATGTCCTTAGACACCCTCTCCAGGGCTGGGGTCCAGGGAAGAAGTCTGGGTCCCTGGAGCCTCCCCGTAGAACTACTTCTGGAGGCCTCAGTTCCACTCTGAGGAGGCATTAGCTATATGACAATGTCAGAACCTTAAAGTCACTCAGCTGGGCCTTTCCTCCCCCGGATTCTGTGTCACCCGGAGAGTCGTGGTCAGATGGGAGCCTGTGACGGGCACAAGCTCCATTGCCGGGAAGGTTTCCCTCTAGAGAACACTGCTCTTCCCACCAGGTGGCAACCCTCCAATCATAGCCCATCCTGAACCTGAGGCCACATGCTTCCCTTTTTCCTAGTCTTCAGGCCGTCCCTCTTAGTTTGGTGTTCCTCAGCCATTCTCATTTATTGAGAGAACAAGGCAAGGAGCGAGGGACCCCCGGGCACAACTTTGTGGTGGGGAGGGTACGCACGAAGGGACAGCGCAGAAGGTGAGGTTCTGAAAACTGTAAGACTTATCTGATTCACTAAAAATATATATACATATTGGCATGGGTTAAGGATTATCGATGGATGTTTCAAAAAATGATGAGGTGGAGGGGGAGAAGGACCTTTGTAAGGTGTCAAAGTAATGGGTTATTTTCTGGTTGATGGAGGAAAAACGTAAATGTAAGATGGAGGGATCAGTCACCGCCCTCATCCAGGGCGAGCGTTAGCATGATGTGAGGTACTGTGAGGCTTGTGTCTGTTGAGCCGCACACTTGTACCTCGAATCCACCAACTCTTGGGATCTGAATTCTGCTTTACAGGAAGCACCGGGAATGGGGGAGCAAGGTAAGCAGTTCTAAGAGGAAGCAATGGATCAATCCAGAAAGTGGGGCTTTCCGCGGGACCACAGCCCAAACCCTGTAATTTTGTGTCATGTAGAAAAAGGCACCTATGCTAGGCTAAAAGATATTTAAGAGGCAAAATGTGTATGTGTGGTGCTGGGTTGGACAAACCAGGAAAATCCTGGGTGGGACAAGGGCACCTAAGTGGAAGGGACGCCAGGGACATCTATGTGCCACCAGGTCCCTTTCACAATGTCTTCCCTCAGGATCTATGGGAGCTCAACAGGGAGCAACAGGGAACCCCCAGGTAGTGAGCTCTGAAGCATGGTGCAGCCTAAGCCGTGACGAAGGAGGCCTCACCGGAGGAGGCTGGGCCAGGCGGTGGGAGCTGGATGGTGTGGGGGTGCAGGCTGTGACATGGATGGCTTGGGGCTTCAGGAAGAGGTTCCCTGTCCCCTCCAGGGGTGCTCTGCAGGGCCAGAGGTAGGCGTGGGTTGAGGCCATCCCAGCCCTCCTAGCACTGACTCACAGTCCTCATTCCCTGCTTCATGTCCAGCTTCTGTACTCACCGCACTGGTACAGAGGGCAGCAGAGCTCCGTGGTGTTCCTGTCCACGGTGAGCGCCTCTCCTTCCTGACACTCGGGGATCGGGTCTGGACAGTCGCCACAGGCTGAGGTGGGGTGAGAGGGGCCACAGCTGTCACAGGCAGCCCCCCTCACAGGGTCTTGGTACAGAGCAGGTTGCTGGGCTGGGGGGTGACCTAAAACCCAGCTGTGACAGGAGCTGGACTCAAATAGTCTTCTGTGGCTTCGTGGAGCTTGTCCTAAAGCAGTATCTAGATCCCTCTTGTCTACCTGAAGTCTTACACCAAACAAACACCAATTTCCTCCTGCTTAGTTGTGAAAGGGGTGAAGCCTGGGTTGCTTTCCTTTTCCTCCTTCACTTTGTTCTGAGGAATCTCACCCTTATCCTGTGCCCAGTCCCCCTGGAGACCCCTACCCTGTCCTCCCAGACACCCAAGGCAAGGGCGAGGAAGGAGATGGCTGGGATCCAGCCGTGCACACCGACATCCGATGGTGCGTCCCCTCACCGCAGAAGTAGGAGGTACAGCACGAATCCCCCAGGCGGCCCGCGATCAGGATCTGGTCCTGGCGGCAGCTGGGGACCAGCTCTGCCTCACACAGGTCTGGGTCACACTCTAGAGAAAAGACAGAGTCTCAGTGCTGGGGGCAGACCCTGTCTGGCCATGCCTGGGCCTCCACCCTGGCTCTGCCCCAGTCCCCAGGGCTCCCCCACCCCTGTGTTCCCCGCCTCGGGACCTCTCACCACAGCTGTAGCTGGGGCAGCACGAGTCCTCCTGGAAGTGGGTGAGGAGTCGGTGGCCTGGGCGGCAGGTAGGGGCGAGGCCCTCACACAGAGTCTGGTTACACACTGGCCCAGGGGCCACGGGGCCTGTCACTTGGAGGCTGGGACTCCCCTCCCTCACCTCCAGTACTGCCCAGCACCTAGAAGCGCTTGTCCTCATTTCTCCCTCCAGCGCCCCCAGGACCCATGTTCCTGGAAGGGTCCTCTGAGGGTCACACAGAAGGTCCAGGGCTCAACAGAAGAGCATTAATACTTAATATTCATCGAGATGGGCCATGTGCCAGCTGCTGCCCTGGATCAGTATTAACTTCTAGATTCTTACAACAACCCAGAGAGTGGAGACTATGATCAGCCTGGTGCTATAGTAGTATCAACTAAGGCACAAAAGATAGTAAAGGACCTGCTGAGGTTATGAGCCTGCAAAGTGGTGGAGGAAGAGTCCTCAGCCTGTGCCTTGAAGCCATCCCCCACACTGATTCATGAGGGTGGCTCCAGCCCCCCTAGGAGGGGTTCTCCACTCTTTACAACATGCCTCCCCAAGACACTTTCATTTTCCCCAGCCTTGTCCTATCCGACAGGGTCAGTAGGCAGACGTGGAGCCTCTTAGCCATCTTATAGCTGAGGTGGAGGGAAGTGAAGCATGGGACTTACCACAAACGGTCCCCAGGCAGCAGGGATCCTCAGTGGGCAGGAGTAGGGCCACCTCCCCGAAACGTGGGCAGGTCTGAGGAGGGCGGGGCCCCGGGCAGTCCAAGTCCACTGGGACGATGGTGTTAGGAGCCTGGCACAGGTGCTGACAGCATCCGCTCAGGGAGCTGTTCCAGGTCTCCCCCAGAGCCCGAGGCACCCCCGCGCTGTCTGTGCAGGCTGCGGCGGGGGACACGGCAGGGCACAAGGGACTGAGGCAAGTGGGGACACCCAGACTGTCCCAGACTTGACCCTCCCTGGGACACTGCCCATCCCCAAAGCAGACCTGGAGGGATGCAGATGGGTCCATGGGTAGCAGGTGGGATGAGGAGACCCGAGGGTGAGGTCAGCTTTGGAGGGCCCCACCCTGGTAGGGGAGGAACCCACCACACTTCTCCTCAGGGATGCAGAGCGCTGAGTGGCGCCGGTGCAAGATGGTGCCCTCAGAGCAGACGCAGCCCTCGCCCAGCACCTGGCACTGCTCTGGGTCCAGTGGGCCCAGCAGCCCATCCTGGCACGTCTCAGGGGGCTCACAGGCTGCCACACAGGCCTGGTATATGGAGTCGCTGGAGCACAGGAAGGCTGCAAGGGCACAGCAGGCACCAGACCTGGCTCAGATCCCAAGCAGAGTGAGGAGGGGTCTCAGAGCATCATCAGTGCCTCCACAGAGAGGGCAAAGCCGTTTGGCGTCACTGCCTCCCTTACCTAGATCAGGAGTCAGCAAAGTACAACCTGTGGCCAAATCTAGCTTCCTACCTATTTTTGCAAATAAAGTGGGGTTTTTTGTTTTTGCTTTTTTGCAAATAAAGTTTTATTGAAACAGTCACACCAATAGCCACACCTATTGTATCTGGCTGCTTTTGCACTCCAAGGGCAGAGTTGAGTAACAGAGACCATATAGCCTGAGAAGCCTCCGTTATTTACTATCTGGCCCTTTACAGGAAATATTTGCCAAACCCTTGCTCTAGATCAGCATTTTCAAATTTTCTTGACTGTAAAAAGTACATTTTACATTGTGGTCCAATACACACATGCATGTAGAACAGTGGTCCTCAAACCTCAACCCGTGGTCCTTACAGAAGAATCATTTGGAAGCTTTGAAATACCCTTGCCCAGGATCCCACCCCAGAGCAACTGGACTGGAATCTCTTATTGTGAGGCCCAGCATTAATACTTTTTGAAGTTCCCTGGTGATTTTAAAGGATAATGGGGGGATCTCTGGGTGGCGCAGCAGTGTGGCGCCTGCCTTTGGCCCAGGGTGCGATCCTGGAGACCCGGGATCAAATCCCACGTCGGGCTCCCGGTGCATGGAGTCTGCTTCTCCCTCTGCCTGTATCTCTGCCTCTCTGTGTGTGTGTGTGTGTGTGTGTGACTATCATAAATAAATAAAAATTTATAAAAAAAATAAAGGATAATGGGGATTGGGAATTACAGATATGTATATATTTTTTACCTTTTCTTTTTGAGAATTACTGACCTATCGAAACAAATTTTTCACAAAACAATATTTAATCATTCTGCAGTACAAGTACAGTACACACTAGCATTCCCTATTCTATTGCATTTTTTTTTAAATTTTTTTATTTATTTATGATAGTCACACAGAGAGAGAAGGAGAGAGGCAGAGACACAGGCAGAGGGAGAAGCAGGCTCCATGCACCGGGAGCCCGACATGGGATTCGATCCCGGGTCTCCAGGATCGCACCCTGGGCCAAAGGCAGGCGCTAAACCGCTGCGCCACCCAGGGATCCCTCTATTGCATATTTTAAATGTGGTGTTAATCCCCAAAGTTGATTTCATACCCATAGTTTGAAGAACACTACTCTAATGACTGTTTTTTCGTCTTTCAACTGTCATATTCTGGGCATAGTCTTCCTGTGAGCTGCTTCCAGCCTATCTGGATATGTCCACATTTATAAATCAAACTACTCTAGTCCACCCTTTGCAAACCTAAGGGGGTGGGGAAAGGGTGGATTTCACCTCTATTCTCAGGGAGGTGCTGAAAGAAGAGAAAGAGGACCAAGAATTAAGAGAAAGGAACTAACACTTCCTGGATGGGAACCATGTGGGGGGCCTACGTGAGGCACTCTGCACACATTACCTCATATCACCTTCAAAACGACCCTAGAGGGAGCTAGTATTACTGTCCTCATCTTACAGATGAGGCAAGGGGATTCAGATAAATTAGATAATAAACAGATAATATTCATTTGACATATTAATATAAATGATAATAAAAATAAATTTAATTTATTCATTGGCTTATGGATTTGTTTATAAAATATTTCTCAAATTATTTGTATCAACGAACAAATGAATGGTTAACGGGGTGAGAGCAACAGAAGCAATGGAGGACACCCCCATCCTCCCCACTCCCCCTCAGGCCCCTGACTCACGGCAGTAGTCAGAGCGCCGCCACTCGATGCACACGTGGAACTTGTGGCACATGGCCACGTACACCGTCAGAGCCACGCAGGGCTGCTGCACGTACTTGGTGTCCCGGATCCACAGCTCACAGAACGACTCTGGGGGCACCTGGGCATGTGTATCAGACAGTACCCCTTACCCTGATTCCCCACATCCCAGGGCCCAGTTTCTCCCAGCCCTGCCCAGGGGCAACAATGAGCTTCTGAAGACTTCTAATCTGGTCCCAAGTTCAACACCTCTGGGGAGCTGCCCTCTGCAGGTTGGTGCTGCTGTTCCCAGCCTAGGAGGCTCCCCCATGCTGGACCCAGTTGTACATACAAAGCGGTGGCAGGCGCTGAAGGTGCGGTTGGATACCATGCGGAGGCAGGGCGAGCAGTCAGCTGTGGCACAGCTGTCCGGGCGGAAGCGGGTCTGGCCCACTGAGGTCAGGGAGCTGGGCACCTGCCAGCTGTCCAGAAAGGGAGCAGGGTCCTGGGCCTCACCCACCACAGAACCATCCTTCAGGGTGAGGTCATTGGCTGCATCCCCATCACAGATACCTGGAAAGGGGCAGATGATCCCAATAGCCATAATGATCGCCACCATACCCAGGTCCCCAGGTGTTATTTTGCATATTTCTTACAACAGTTCTTTGAGGCTGGTATTACATTATCCTCGTTTTATAGTTGAGAGAAATTAAGCCCAGAGAAGCTAAGAAACCCCGCTGTGTACGAAGACGTCATCATTCTTCAGAGACACACAGCAACGTATTTAGGGATAGAGGGATACAAGGTCTCAAACATACTTTAAAATTGCTCAGAAAAATGCACATATAGGGACCCCTGGGTGGCTCAGTGGTTGAGTGTCTGCCTTTGGCTCAGGTCGTGATCCCGGGGTCCTGGAGTCGAGTTTTGCACCGGGCTCCCTGTTGGGAGCCTGCTTCTCCCTCTGCCTATGTCTCTGCCTCTCTCTGTGTGTCTCTCATGAATAAATAAATAAAATCTTTAAAAAAATGCATATAGGGGATCCCTGGGTGGCTCAGCGGTTTATAGCCTGCCTTTGGCCCAGGGAATGATCCTGGAGACCCAGGATCGAGTCCCACATCAGGTTCCCTGCATGGAGCCTGCTTCTCCCTCTGCCTGTGTCTCTGCCTCTCTCTCTCTTGTGAATAAATAAAAATCTTTTTTAAAATGCATATATATACATATATATAAAATGCATAACAGAAAAGTGCATATATATAAATCACATGTGTATATATGTATACATACACAACAGAAAAGTGCATGTATATAAATCATGTGTATGTATGTCTACCTACGTGTGTGTTTTATACATACCGAGGTAGGAAAAGCAAATGGGGCAAAATATGAACACTTGGTAAATCTGAGTAAAAAAGTACATGGGGGGACCCCTGGGTGGCGCAGTGGTTTGGTGCCTGCCTTTGGCCCAGGGCGCGATCCTGGAGACCCGGGATCGAATCCCACGTCGGGCTCCCGGTGCATGGAGCCTGCTTCTCCCTCTGCCTTGTGACTCTGCCTCTCTCTCTCTCTCTCTGTGTGACTATCATAAATAAATAAAAATTTAAAAAAAAGTACATGGGAGTTCTTTATACTATTTTGACATTATGTGAAAATTAAAAGTTACTCTCCAAAAATCTGCTTTAGCAGAGATTGCTAGCTAAATGTAACACCTGTTTCCTCTTCTTCCCAGGCAGTTGGCTAGCCTGTTTTTCCAGGCTCTCCTAGGGCTGGGGGAGTGAAGGCAAGGGCCATCACTACCAGGCCCGGTCCATAAACGCTTCTTGATTCTTTTTCCTGCAGTGGAGTTGGAAGCTTGTGTTGAGGATGGCAGAGCCATGAGATGGAAGGAGTCTCCACATGGGAATTTACGGGTGCCAGAAATAAACCTCCGTCGTGTTGCAAGGCACTGAAATGGGGTGGGGCTGAAGTTTCTCTGTCACAGCTTCTAAAATGACTTTAACTTCCAGCTTCATCTCTCATGCTCTAGGCTCCAAATACACACTTCCCTGCCCTTGACCTTCTTATGCTGCTCCCTCTGCCTAAAACGCTTTGTCAGAAGTCCTTCCTTCCACAGCCCCTCAGATGCCCCCCTCCATGACCTTCCCAGTTCTGGAGGACGGGTTTTGGTTTGCAGGGTTGTCCTTGCTCTGAGTGCAAAGGTTCATTTTTCTTTAGACTCATTTTTTTACTCTCTCAGTAGTCCCCCTAGTTGCCCAGTAGGGTGCCAGGGACTCTAAGTGCTAGTTTAGATAAAATAGAGATAAATTAGCTGACTTCTGCTCTGACACCTCTAGCCACCAGTTTCATGAATATAAAGCATGATCTACTACAAAACCTTCAGATTTTATTGATGGTCCCAGTGGTTGCGTTTTTGGTCTTGGCCTTGAGTCACCGAAGGGTGTCACAAGGTATCCTCGGAAGAATATTACTGCTGAGCACAGCATTCCTTGCCAGGCATAAACAGTAGAAGGAAGAAATGGTGAGAAGAAGATGGTAGAGTAGTGGCAGTGCTGGGTGTGTGTGTGCATGCATGTGTGTGTGTGTATAAAGAGAGATTTTTCTAACAGTAAGTCAGTACAAATAGTTTCATAAAACAGATTTTTGCCTGTTTTGCCGACTATCTGTCCTGTGATGGTAAGTAAATGAAAGAATGAGCAGGGAGCAGACTTACACGTGTCAGTTCACGTGTAGAGGGCATTCTGCATACAGGAGTATGAGTGTCAATGACCAAAATGGTGCAGGTTTATGGAGGAAGGGCATGTGAGGGTGTGAGTGTGTGTGTTCCTATGTCTTCCATCATCATCATGATGTCCGTCTGTCATGGTTGCTCTGTGGGGGAGCAGCAGTCCACACTCAGACTCCCCTTGTACCCTTTCCTTATCCAAAGACATTCAGTCCCTTAGGGCATGCTCTGCAGTCATGCTGTGGTCTGAAGAGCTCTAGTTCTATGTGTTGTGGCAGTTCTGCTGTGTGAGCTTAGGCAAGCCACTTAACCTCTCTGAGCCCACTTTCTTCTGTAGTTCAATGGTCATCTCTTAGGGTTGTTGTGTGGATGACCTGCAATAAGTGAGATCAGAGTGTGGAAGTGTTTTGTGAAGTGCCCAGGCATATGCAGACAGGAAGGATTATCTGGTATTAGGAAACTATCAGGGAAGCTGACAGACAATCCCAGTTAAAGTGACAACTGGCGGAGGCCAGAGTCCTGCGCCATCTCCCTGCTGGCAGCTTCAGCCCCAGAACATACAACATTAAGTCTCTCTGCCCTGGCAGCTCTGCTGGTGCCACCTCTGGCCTGGCCCTCTGTTCCACCTTTCCCTGGCTTCACACAGGGGAGCCTGTGTCTGGGGGCCGACGTGGGCCCAAAAAGCATCCCCTCTCCCCCAGCTGGGTCCCACCTCACCGCACAGGCCACGGCCCTGGGCCTCGCTGGTTTTGCTGGCCTCCAGGATCATGAGTCCTGAGCTGTGGAGCCACTGGATCTGGGTGTGTGATGGTGTCCGGATCACGTACATGTGGCCTGTGTCCTCAATTCTGAATCCATGTCTGCTCACAGGAGGCCAGACAGGCTGTGAGTCCACAGTCACCTTGTGGGGGGAGGGTATTCAATGTGAGCACAGCTTGTCTGTCCATCTGTCTGTCCGTCCATTCATCCATCCATCCATTTATCCAACAAACAGTATCAAGCTATGTGACAGGCTCTGTTTCAGATACATATGACTGAGACACTGTTCAAGGTGGCATCAAAGAATTCTGAAACCATGTTTATGAGCACAAAATGATGAAACATAAAATACAACAGTGAGAGGCAGGCTATATCCCTGTGCCCAAGCAAACACACACTTTGAGACCTCCTAATCACTCTCTTCTTTCCTGATTCTGCCCAGATCATTTCTTCTGGGAGATTTTTCCTATATCCTCCAGCCTCTGGCATGGGCACCCCTTCTCTGGGACCTCCTCATCTCTCTGCTGACCATTAGGGTGGAATCTGTTTGTCCCCTCATTGAGGCACCAGATGGACTCTGAATTTCTTAAGGGCAGAGACTCTTACTGATCCACCTTTGAATCCCCAGCACCTGCCTTAGGGCCTGACATAAATTGGGGTCTCAATCAATGTTTGTTAAATATGCAATACACCCTAACTCTCTCAAACTCTTTAAATTCAAAGCTACAACCTCTGCTACATATTGACAAGGTTAAATTTATATGCACTATGGATTATTAGTTTTACTTTGTAGAAGTAGGAGATGAAAAGACTAGAATCTTAAAATATTTATAATGACTTCATACCTCCCTCTCCTACAAGAATCACTGTTTTATTAATTGCTTTGTAAATTATCCAGGACAGGAACCTCTGTGTTGGAAAACTTTGACCTTGGGAAATCCCTGGTCTTTCAGCCTGAGCCTTCCTAGCTGTGCAGAGAGGGGCTGGGGCTTCATGAACCTGGAATCATCTCTTAGCTCTGGGAATGAACACTCCTCTGAAGCCCAGGGTTCTTCATCTGTGTTCACAGAACCCTATGTTCAAATAATGACAAAGGACAAATATTCAAAACTAAAGAGTAGGGCTTTAGCTTCTGACCAAGATGGAGTAATAAGGACTGGATATTCCCTCTTGCCTTAAACAATCAAAAAACCTAACAAATTGGGCAGCCCCGGTGGCCCAGCAGTTTAGTGCCTGCCTTTGGCCCAGGGCGTGATCCTAGAGTCCCAGGATCGAGTCCCACGTCGGACTCCCTGCATGGAGCCTGCTTCTCCCTCTGCCTGTGTCTCTGCCTCTCTCTCTCTCTCTCTCTCTCTGCCTCTCATGAAAAAATAAATAAAATATTTTTTAAAACCTGACAAGTTACATGAAACAATAGTTTTCAGACATTGAACAGTTGGCAGCATAAGAGAATGATCCCTGAGAAAGGGGAAACAAATGAGGAGAGCCTTATGATTACCCAGTTATTGCTTAGAGGAAGTCTCTAGGCCATGGTGTAGAAAGGAAGAAGGAACCCAGGCAGAGCCCGGTGGGCTCTCTGAGTTTATGAACAAGAGTTGGGAGTTCATGGAGGGCATGATAGCTGGAGTTTGCAGAGCAAGATGCTGAAGGGAAGAGAGCTGGGGAGAGAAAAAAAAAGAGGGAGGGAGAGAGAGAGAGAGAGAGAGAATGCACATGCTCAGAAGTTCTGTAGACAATCCCTCTCTCATCCTATCCTGACCCTGTGTATGAATACTGACCAGTGTATGCAGGTGGGAAAGCTACTTGAGTCCAGGAAAACAATCACCTAAAAGGAACAGACAGGGGAGATCCCTGGGGGGGCTCAGCAGTTGAGCACCTGCCTTTGGCCCAGGGCATGATCCTGGAGACCTGGGATCGAGTCCCACATCGGGCTCCCTGCAGGGAGCCTGCTTCTCCCTCTGCCTGTGTCTCCGATTCTCTCTCTCATGAATAAATAAAATCTTAAAAAATAAATAAATAAATAAATAAATAAATAAATAAATAAATAAATAAATAAAGAACAGACAAATTCCTAGGACTTATGCCTGGCTGGGAATAGTTAGAAACACCACCAGTTATAGTGCAAATACATAGGGCATAGGGTAGGGTATGAGAAGGCTACTGCTTCAGTAGTGAGGAATCACTACTTAGAAGAAAAAATATAGAATAAAATCACTTAGGATAAAACTACATGGGCTCCACTCAACAAAGCAAGCCTCAGATGGATTGAATTGCTTCCAAGTAGTATAACTAGTACAAAACTGAAAAAGAAAAGGATATTCAGTATCCAACAAGGCAAAACCCAATGTCTGCAATCCAAAAAAAATTGTCAGTAACCCAAAGCAGCAGGAAAGTACAGCCCATAATGAAGTGGGAAAAATCAGTTAGAATTGACCCAGAAATAAAAAATATGATAAAATTAATAGTCAGGGGTATAAAAAGCAATCATTGAAACTATATTCAATATTTTCAAACAGTAATGGAAAACAAAATTTTTAGGGCAAGATGTGGAAGATACCAACAGACCCAAATCAAACTTCTAGAGATGAAAAAGTACAATTAATATCTGAGATGAAAACTATACTGAATGGGATTAATAGATGATGATTACACACCATAGATGAAAATATGAATGAACTTAAAAATAGGGCAATAGAGGCTATCTAAAATGGAACACAGAAAGAAAAAAAAGACCAAAAAAAGATGAATAAAGCATAAGTGATCTGTGGGACAACTTTAACTGGCCTAATATATGTGTAATTAGAGTCTCTGAAAGAGAAATGAATTACCAAGCATGTCTTAACCAAACTGCTTAAAAACAATGATAGAAGGAAAATTGTAAAAACAGTAAAAAAAAAAAAAAAAAAAAAAAGTAGGGAAACAAAGATCAGAATGATAGATGATATCGTTGTGGAAATAAACAAAGTGAAAGACAGTAGAAATTTATAGCAGCACTATACACAATAGTCAACAGGTGGAAATGGCCCAAATGGCCAGCAATAAATGCACAGATAAACAACTGTTGTGTGTGTATATACACACACACACACACACACACACACACACACACACAATGGAATATTATTCAGCCATAAAAAAAAATGAAAAAAAACCTGGTAGATGCTATAACATGGATGAACCTCAGAAACATGCTAAATGAAAGAAGCCAGACATAAAATTCACATATTGCAGACTCCATTTATATGAGATATCTAGAAATAAGCAAATCTATAGACAGAATGCATATCTGTAGTTGTCAGGGCTAGGGAGATTAATGATTAATTTTATGTTAGGTCAATTTATCTCAATTTAAAAAGAAAAGATAGTGGAGCAAAATCTTTAAAGTGATGAAAGAAAAATTAACATATAATTCTAAACTCAGTTAAAATATCTTTAAAAATGAAGGTGACATAAAAACTTTTTCAGGGGCACCTGCGTTGGTCAGTCCACTAAGTATCCAACTTTCATTTTTGGTTCAGGTCATGATCTCAGGGTTGTGGGATCAAGCCACCACATGAGGCTTGGCACTCAGTGCAGAGTCTGCTTGAAATTCTTTTCCTCTCCCGCTCCCCCACCCTGCTCCTCTCTCTCTCACTCTTTCTCTCTCTCAAATAAATACATAAATAAAATCTTAAAAAAAACTTTTGCAGATACCAGCAGATTTGCACTATAAGAATGTTAATGGAAGTCCTTCAGACAGAAGAAAGTGATATCCAGATGGAAATCCAGATCTACACAAAGAAATAAAGGACACCAGGAATGATAAAGATGTGGATAATATAAACTTTTCTTATTTTAAAAACCATGTTAGAAGATAATTGACTGCTTAAGGAAAAACCATAATGATGTATTGTGGAGTTTATAACAAATGTAGAGTAAAATGTACAGATAATAATCCAACAGAGAAGATAAAATGCAATCATTAAAAATAACCCAGAATAAGGCAGAAAAAGAGGAAAGGGAGCAGAATGAAAAGCAGATGGGACAAATAGAAAACAAATGCCAACATTATGTTATATACAAATCTAATCATATTGATGACCAAATTAAGTGTAAATGGTCCAAACATCTCCCAATTAAAAGGCAGAGATTGGCAGATTGGATAAGAGAAAAGGAAGAGCCAACTATTCCTTCCCTACAAAACCCTGCTTTAAGTAAAAAGACACAAATAGGTTAAAAGAAAAGGGATGGAAGAAGATTTCTCTTAGATATATTCATTGGGTATACATGCTGTCACTAATCAAAATAAAACTGGAATCACTATTATAGATGAATCAGACAAAGCAGAATTCAGAACAAAGACTTTTACCAGGATAAAAACGCCATTTCACACTGATAAAGGAGTTAATTCAACAAGAGGGCATAACAATCCTAAATGTTATACATCAAATAACAATTTCAAAAATCTGAAAAAAAAAAAAACGATAAAACTCCAAGGAAAAATGGACAAATCAGCAATTATACTCAGAAATTCCAAAAACTTCTCTCTCAATGATTGATAGAACAAGTAGGAAATGAATATGGATTTAGAAGGCATGAACAACACTCTCAGTGAACTTGACCTGACATTCACAGAACACTCCACTCAACATGAGAATACACATGTATAAGATAGAGTATATTCTGACACATAAAAGAAGTCTCACTAAATATAAAAGGATCAATGTTAGATAAAATATGTTCTCTGAACACAGTGAAATTAAGTTAGAAATCAGTAACAGAAAGACAGCTGGAAAAATCACAAAATATTTGGAGACTAAAGAAAAACACTTGTAAATAACTCATGGGTCAAATAAAAATCCAAAGGAAAATTTTAAACTATTTTAAACTTAATGAAACTGAAAACACAGTGTATCAAGTTTTTAAGATGCTGCTAAATCAGTGTCTAAAGATAAAATAATAGCACTAGATGCTTATATTAGATAAAGCAGAAAGGTCTCAAATCAGTGAACTAAGCTATCACCTTAATAAACTAGAAGAAGGAGAGTAAATTCAACCCAAAGGAATCAGAAGCAATAAAATAACAAAGATAAGGGGAAAAATTGATAAAATAGAAAACAGAAAAAAACAATAAAAACATTCTTTAAGGAAAAAAACATTTGACAAACCTCTAGGCAGACTGGTCAGGAAAAAGAAAAGACACAAATTACTAATATTAGGAATGAGATAGAGTACATGGATACAGATCCTACAGACATTAAAAGGATAGCAAGAGTATATGATGAGTTTAATGGGTCACCGGGGTGGCTCAATTGGTTAAGCATCCAGCTCTTGATTTTAGCTCAGGTTGTGATCTCAGGGTCCTGGAATTGAGCCTCTTATTGAGCCCGGCATAGGGCTCCGGGCTCAGCAGGGAGTCTACTTGAAGGTTTCTCTCTCTTTCTCTCTGTCCTTTCTCCACCTCTCTCTCAAATAAATAAATCTTTAAAAAATGATCTCTAAATAGAACTACTATTCTTCATAAGCTATTTATTTTTTAAAAATTTGAAAATCTTTCCCTTTTTAAGTAAACCCAAAACTGTAATTTTGGGTGAAAAGTCTAAAGAAAAAGAACAATATGATTATTCTAGTAGATGCAGAAAAAAGTTCTGACAAAATTAACATCTTTCATAGTAATAAAAACTCTCAGCAAATTACAAATAGAAGAAACTTTCATCACCTGATAAAGGATATCTATAAAAACTTCCTGCTTTATAGTGAAAGACTGGATGCCCTCTCCCTAAGATCAGATACAAGACAAGGATATTGGCGCTCACTCCCTCAACATCATATTAGAGGCCCTAACCAGTGCAGTAGGTAAGAACAATAAATAAAATGAATACTCATTGGAAAGGAAGAAGCAAAGCTGTCTCTATTTAGGAAAGATATAAACAACTATGCAGAAAAACTGGAAGAATTTACAAGAACTAATAAGTGAGTTTAGCAAGTTGTAAGATAAGAGGTCAATATGCAAAACTCATGTGTACACACAATCAGCTGAATGAAAAACCTAATGGCATTTTTTTTAAAAAATGCAAAAAAAATTGTATTTGTATATATTAGCAATATGAGATCAGAAAATGAAATAAAAAGAAAAGAATCATTTACAATAGGATCAGAAATATGAAATTTTTAGAGATAAATCTAACAAAACGTGTAAGATCTTACAATGAAAACTACAAAACACCAATGAAAAAAAATCAAAGAAGATTTAAATAAAAAGATATATTGTGTTCATGGCTTAGAAAGCTCACTAATGTTCACGTTGTAATTCTCCCCCTAAATAATTATATATTTAATGTAATTCCAATCAAAATCCCAGCAAGGTTTTCTATAGAAATCAATAAGCTTATTTTAAATTTATATGGAAATATAAAAGAATTAAAATTGCCAACATAATTTTGAAAAGGAAGTTAGAAGACTCATACAACCTGATTTTAATGAAATTTTAATAAAAAGTAACAGTTATCGGGATCCCTGGGTGGCGCAGCGGTTTAGCGCCTGCCTTTGGCCCAGGGCGCGATCCTGGAGACCTGGGATCGAATCCCACGTCGGGCTCCCGGTGCATGGAGCCTGCTTCTCCCTCTGCCTATATGTCTCTGCCTCTCTCTCTCTCTCTCTGTGTGACTATCATAAATAAATAAAAAAAAAAAAAAAAAAAAAGTAACAGTTATCAAGATCCTATGGCACTGGTGAAAAGACAGATATTAAAAGTCCAGAAGTAAACCCAAGCATTAATGGTCAGCTGATTTTTGACAAAAGTGCAAAGACGAGTCAATTGAGGCAGGATAGTCTTTTTTAACAAATGATGCCAGAACATCCATATGCAAAAGAAAAAAGAATCTTGACCCATATATCATACTATTTATAAAAATTAACTTAAAGTACAATATACACTTAAAAGTAATACCTGAAACTATTAAACTGCTAGAAGAAAATGTAAGAGAAAATCTTTGAGACCTTGCATCAGGCAAAGGTCTATTAGATAGAATACCAAAATCATGATCCAAAAAAGAAAGAACTGGGATCCCTGGGTGGCACAGAGGTTTGGCGCCTGCCTTTGGCCCAGGGCGTGATCCTGGAGACCCGGGATCGAATCCCACATCGGGCTCCCTGCATGGAGCCTGCTTCTCCCTCTGCCTGTGTCTCTGCCTCTCTCTCTCTCTCTGTGTGACTATCATGAATAAATAAATAAAATCTTAAAAAAAAAAAAAGAAAAGAAAAAAGAAAGAACTGATATTTGGACTCTACCAAAATTAAAAACTTCTGCCCTTTGAAAGACACTTGTAGGTGATTGAAAAAACATGTCACAGACTGGGAGATAATAATTTTTTTAAAAGATTTTATTTATTCATGAGAGACAGAGAGGGGGGGGGGGGGCAGAGACACAGGCAGAAGGAGAAGCAGGCTCCATGCAGGGAGCCTGATGTAGACTTGATCCCGGGACTCCAGGATCACACCCTGGGCCGAAGGTGGCGCTAAACCGATGAGCTACCCAGGCAAGGGAGATAATACTTATATCTGATAAGGACCTGTATCCAAAACATACAAAAAATTCTCAAACTCAATAAAACACATTATAATCTTTAAAATGTGCAAAAGATTTGAACAGACATGTCATCAAAGAGGGTATACCATGGAAAACAAACCCAGGAAAATATGTTCAATATTATCAGCAATTAGGGAGGTGCAAATTAAAACCACGGTAAGATCTTATTACATATCTGTTAGAATGACTTAAAACTCAACACCAAAAAACAAACAAACAAACAAACAAACAAAAAAAACTAAAAAATGGGCAGAGGATCTGAATGTTTTTCCCAAGGAGACATACAGGTGGCCAACAGACACATGAAAAGGTACTCAAAATCACTAGTCATCAGGAAAATGCAAGTGAAAACCACAAGAGAGAACCTGACACCAGTCAGAATGGCTAGAATAAAAAAAAGCAAGAAATAATAAGTATTCGTGAAGATGTGGAAAAAAAAAAACTGTTGTGAACTGCTTGGGAATATAAATTGGTGCAGCCACTGTGGGACACAGTATAGAAGTTTCTTTAGAAATTAAAAATAGAAATACTATATGATCTAGTAATTCCACTAGTGGGTATTCACCCAAAGAAAACAAAAACACTAATTCAAAGGGATATAGGCACCCCTATGTTTATAGCAGCATTGGTTATAATAGCCAAGATATGGAAACAACCCAAGTGTCCATCCATAGATGAATGGATAAAAAAGAGATACATCTTTTGTACACACACACACACACACACACACACACACAAATATTACTTGACCATAAAAAAGAATGAGCTTTTGCCATTTGTGGCAACATGGATGGGCCCTAGAAGGTATTGTGCTTTGTGAAATAAGTCAAACAGAGAAAGGCAAGTGGCCCATGATTTCACTTACATGTGGAATCTAAAAAAAAAAACAAAACGAATGAAGGAAGGAATGGAGGAAGGAAGGAAAGAAGGAAAGAAGAAAAGAGCCAACCAACCGACCAAAAACCAGACTTAACTACAGAGAACAAACTGGTGGTTGCCAGAGGGGAGGAAGGGATGGGGAAATGATGAAATAGATAAAGGGAATTAAGGGGGGATCCCTGGGTGGCGCAGCGGTTTGACACCTGCCTTTGACCTAGGGCGCGATCCTGGAGACCTGGGATCGAATCCCACATCGGGCTCCTGATGCATGGAGCCTGCTTCTCCCTCTGCCTGTGTCTCTGCTCTCTCTCTCTTTCTCTGTGTGACTATCATAAAATAAATAAAAATTTTAAAAAAAAAGGGAATTAAGGGGTTCAAACTCCAAGTTATAAAATATATGTCATGAAAATGAAAAGTGCAGCAGGAAAACAATCAATAAGATTGCAATAACATATGGTGATAAGTGGTGTCTGCAATTATAGTGATGAGCACTGAGTAATGTACGGAAATGTTGAATCACTGCTGTACACAGGCAACTAATGTAACATTGTATGTTAACTATACTTCAATAAAAAAAAAAACCTTTATGTAAATGCTTATTGCAGCTTTATTTGTTATCACCCCAAACTGGAAACAACCCAAATGTCTTTCAATTGATGAATGGAGATAAATAAACAGTGTACATCATTACAACGGAATACTCCTCAGGAAGAAAAATCAATGAACTCCTGATACACACAATGTGAATGAATCTTACTAAATACTCTGATTCCATGTGTATGACATTCTGGAAGAGGCAAAACTATACGGACAGGAACAGTGGTTGTCAGAGGTGGGAGAGGAGTTGACAACAAAATGGCACAGGGCAACAATTAAGGGTGATGGAGCTGTTCTCTATCACGACTGTGGTGGTGGTTACAGGACTGTGGGTGTTTGTTAAAACTTGTAGAATTGTACACTAACAACGGTGAATTTTACTGTAGGTAAGTTATACCTTAAATATTTTTAATGGAAAAATTAAAAAACCTAATGGATGAAACCCAGGGAGTTCTTTGTATAAGCTTCTATCTCATGGAAAACCCACTCCCCAAAGCCCCTGTTCCCGAGAGTTCCATGGGGTGTGGTGGCCCTATGTTTGGCATTCAAGGGCACATGCCAACAGGAGGGGCTGCAGGTGTTGGCTCAGGAATGGGTGGGGAGAGTCAGGACTTTCGGACCAGAGGAGGAGATGAATCAGCCCCTGTTACTCACCTGCTGGGAGGAGCAAAGCAGACCCCCAGGAGGGTACCACACAGGGTGGGGTGCAGTTGGACACCAGCCTCATTGGCAGAGGTGGGCTTAATGTAAAACTCCTGAAGCTTAAAATCAGGGCTCCTCACTTATACAGCCCCCTTCTTGGAAGGGGCTCTAGAAATGTGTCAATGGGCATATATTTTTATAAAGACTGCAGAAGTAGATATTTTAACCACAATCATTTGAGGTCACTGTCCCTTGCCATTCTAACTTCTCCTCATTCACAATATTCCTCCTGGTACCTGTCCTCCTCTGACATTAGAGTGGCCACAAATGGTTTAATTAAAATCACTTACAAATATATCCACTTTTGCACTATTCTTCTTTAAAAGGGTCCCTCCCCACCCTTGCCCCCAGTCATGAATTAGCCTCAAGACCTCTCCAACCCTGGATGCCTTGCTCCTTGCCTGATTGCAGCCCTAGGAAGAACTGGCTTTTGAGGCACTCACCTTCCGGCTGAAACGGTCAATGGTGACCTGATGGGTCAGGTGAGTCACATTCAGCATCACCAGACAGAACGGGGGCCAGTTCAGGTGCCCCTACAGAGAGAGCCCAAACCTCATCAGCTCAGAGCCCAGTCCTGTTGCCTCCTCCTCCTGGGGAGCCACTGTGAGCACACTTTCCCTGCCACCCCCTCTCAACACACCAGAGGCACTCGTCAGAGCCGTGCAGATGCTGCACAGAATCCCATGGAACATTTCTGGTTCTACCTGACTGCCTGTAAGCCCAGGAGCAAAAACAAACCAAAAAACCCTGCCTCCTTCCACCTGGCTCATGAGGATATCCTAGGAGGTGATTCTCTGCAGCCAGCATCCTTGGCCACAGGCCATACCCCTGAGGGGTATCCCAGCTCCTCTGCACTTGGAGCCTCCCACCTGGGCCTACGCAGCTGGGACAAGCTGAGAATGGTGCAGGGCCCAGGGAGGGCCAGGAGGCAGTGCGCTCCACTCACCGTTTCTCCCCATATCCATTCCAGGAAACCCCTGACAGAAGGAGCTACTAGGGGCTTCTGCCTCTGTCCTCGCCGCTGGCACCCCTCAAAACCCAATTC
The DNA here is from genome assembly GCF_011100685.1 of Canis lupus familiaris. Taxonomy (NCBI): domain Eukaryota; kingdom Metazoa; phylum Chordata; class Mammalia; order Carnivora; family Canidae; genus Canis; species Canis lupus. Next base: position 40,827,969 of record NC_049242.1, on the reverse strand, counting down.
ACTACTCAATCTCCCTCCAAACCTAGTCAAATCCTGAGGCCCCAGCAGGAAAGGGAGCAAGGGGCAGTCACCAGGTTGGCGCTTTTGCAGTCAAGGACATGGACGGTGACCATTTCGCTGGGGCTCTGGGTGAGGATGTAGATAGCCTCCTTGAACAGGGCTACGTGGCTCCCATCGAAGGTCACGAAGCTTAGATCAGGGAAGATTGAGCATCGGCCTGGGGGAGGGACAGGGAAGAGAAGACTAAACAGATGCTTCTGGGGCCAGGGCTACCCAGGAACAGAGGGTAGGCACCTTGGCCTTTTCCTGGGTGATTCGGAGGTCCTGGGGGCTGGAGAGTCACTCAGAGCAGGCATCATAGAGATGAGGTTGCAAGAGTAGGGGACCTGCCAGGTCAGGGGTCACACTGAGACAAGAGATCCCATTAGAGAATACATTCAGGTCAGAGTCACCCTGACGCCAAGCAGCAGACAGGTAAGGGGCTGAGGTCATGCTTGGGGAGGACCTAGTAGACCCCAGGACTCACAGGCACATTCCCAGAGGGGGCAGCAGCGATCGCCGCCCACCCTCACTGCGAGGCCCAGGACCCCACAGCGAGGGGGTGTGGCACCCTGGGGACAGTGCTGGGACTGATTCACTCGGATCAGCTGGCCCTCCAGGCAGATGTGACGGACGCAGTCCTGTTCAGCGATTGGCTAGGACACAGGGTGGAGGGACAGCATGAGTACCCAGCCCAGGGCAGCAGCCACTCACTACTCCCTGTCTCAAACCTAAGGGCATAAGATCCTTTCCACTGTCGGTCAGAGCAGGGCAGGGGGACCCAGCAGCAAGACAACCAGGGAGTGGGGTCCTCACCCTCCACCCACCCAACATGCCACTGGAACCTGGGGAAGGGCTGAGCATGAGATTGGGGTCAGGGGCCTGACTCCCAGAGACTTCTGCGTATCTGCCCAGCCCTTGTGGAGAGCTCCAGATACACAGGGGTACAGACGCACTAGCTCAGACGCAGAGAAACCTGAGCATACCCATGCGTGCACGTGTGCACACACAACCTCTTTATCTTTCTTACAAAAGCACATACAGTCTTATGACACAATCTATCACACACACAAAGATATATGACTGCTCACCCTGAGTCTCACACACGTAAACTATGCACACATAGGCCCACATGGCTCTACGGACACAAACATACACACACCAGCACACTCGTGTTGTCATACTAAGTCATCCAATCAGCCCTAGGGGAACGATGAGGTTGCTATGACATCAGGGGCCCAGAGCAGCCTGGAGAATTTGTCAGGCTCCAGAGTGTAGGGCAAAGGTGAGGGGGGTGACTGAACCCCCATCCTGCAGCCTGGCGGCTGGTGAAGGAGAAGCTGCCACAGACCATGAGGAATGTGACTCCAGGATGGTGACCCAGCCATGTGGCTGGGGAGAGAGGGGCATGGAGGGACCACACAGAGGTGGGCTGACAAGTCACTCACGACACAGGTAGCAGATGTATCGTCCTCAGTGATGGCTGTCACGGTCACAGCCGAACTCGCTGCGATGCTCTGGGCTGGGGCTGAGCGTCCAGACTGCTTGGTGGTGGCCTCTGCCCCCAGCTCTGCTGGGAGCTGAGGCCCAGCCGAGGTCCCATGGGCCTCGGCCAGCTGAGGGAGCAGAACAAGTGAGCTCTCTCGGGAGGCGGTCCTGGCTGAGACACGACTCAAGGGGTAGGATGTGGGTGCCAGTGGCACTGTGACAGCCCAGGGGCCACCAGCCTCAGGTGCCAAGGTAGCAAGAGTGTGGGCCACAGCAGGTGTGAGTTCTGTGGGCGTACCCTGGGCAGGGCCATATATCCAGGAGGGCAGGGACACTTGCTTGGACAGGATGGCCATCTTCTCCGTGGTGCTCTTCTGTGGGGCAGCAGATAGTGTGGAGGCTGCCCCCCCGGCCATGGCCATGACTCCAGAGGCTGGCAGTGTGGCTCCCGGAAGCAGGCCTGGTGCCGTGCCCGCTGCCTGAGGGGGTACGTGACTGGGTAGGTCTACCTGGGCCACGACAGCAGGGATGAGAGGCAGAGCTGAGCTGAGTGTCTGAGTAGGTGCAGTCGTGGCCACAGTGGGAGATGCGGCCTGCTGATGGAGTGGAAGGGTGATGATGGAACCCTTGGACCCACGTGTGGCCACTGGGGCCGAGGTGCCCACCTTGGCCAAGGGCAGGCTGGTATCGAGAGGCAGGCCAGAGAGGAGTTGTGGTGGCCGAGTTGAGTCCAGGGACACAAAGGGTGTGACCCCCAGCCCATGTGCAACTGTGGACTGGCTGGTGGCAGCTGTGGTCCCTGGGGGCAGAGCTGGGGGCCTGGTGGCTCTGGTGGTTTGGTGGGTGGGGTGGAGTGGGGCAGTGGGGACGGGTCTTGGAAGTGAGGATGCTGGTATGCCCGTGGGCTGGGGGGGCCCAGGCTGCCTCTCTGTGGGTGTGGGTGAGCTGCCTCCCAGCTCCCGTCTCTTGGTAGCCAGAGCGCTGACAGGAACCTGTTCTGCTGTTGTTCTACCCTCGGCTAGGGGGCCGCTGGGACTGGAAACGCTCTGGGCCTGTATGGGCTGGGGCATCCCTGTCCTGCTCTTGGCCTTTGTGACTGCAGTTGTCAGCAAAGCCTTGTGGGATCCCAAGGAAGTGGGAAGCCTGGAGGTCACTGCAGGGGAAGCCACAGGCCTGGAGGAGGAACTTGCAGGCAACTCCAGGCTTGGGAAGGGCTGGAGGGGGGTGGTCTTCATAGGCAAGGAGCCAGGGCCTGGTACTGTCACAGCTTTGGTCATGAGTGGGAAGCGAGGTGCAGGGGCTGACCGGGAGGATACTGTGATGTTGGGGATCCCTGCAAAGGTCACGGTCACCCTAGTCGTCTTCACAGCACCTGACCCCATGCTAGGTGTGAGTGTCTGCTGCGGAAGGGCCAGGGATGAGGACTCTGGGGTAAAGGGGGTGGCCAGGTGGCTGGCAGTCACTCTCTTACTGGCTGGGGGCTCTGTGGGGTGGGCAGGGAGGTTGGATGCAGTGACCCCCAGCGGCTGCCACAGCGTGGCCTGGGTAGGGCCTGGAGTCAGCCCTGGCCCCTCAGTAGCTGCCACGGGTGGGTTCAGGGCTGTGGTGAGCGGGGCAGCTGGAGTGAGCCGTGGCCTGTGGGAGGGTGCCCCAGGAGCTTCCTGCGGAAACTGCAGCTCCTTGCCACTGAGAGTGGGCAGCTCTTGACTGGGAGGCAGAGTCTCGTTGCCAAGAGACTCCTCTGTGCGAACCAAATCCACGGGCTCCACGCCTGGGGCAGAGAGAGGAGCTCAAACAGTGGGTGTCTGCTGCCCGCCCCAGGGGGTCTTCACCAGGCAGGGCTGTGAAGTAGAGGCTCCTGAGCGAGCACCCGAGGTGAGCCTGGGGAAGGCAGCTTCCAATGGCCAGCCAGGCTGCCTGACCCACCCCGGGGCCTCTGTCCTGTGGTACTGGATGGCTCAGCAGGTCTGGACCCTGCCCTCAAAGCCTGAGCTCAGAGCCAACGGACCTCAGGTCTACCTTTGCCTGTACTGGGTTCCTGCCACCTGGCCCCAAGCCAGTCCCTTCCCCCAATCTGGGCCTCACGTTATTCTGTTTAATAGGAAGAACGAACTGGATGAGGTCCCTGCCTGCTCTAAAGGTCTCCTCCAGAAGCTCCTCTGTTGGCCCTGTTTCTCCAGGGACCTGGGGAATGATTGGTGAAGGAGACCTTGGAGATTTAGAGGAATCTGAGGGAGGGATGAGAAGTCTTGGCCACTCACAGTCCTTCCAAGTAGACACATCTCTGTGTGACTTCGTCCAGGACCTTGGGGGTGGGACATGCAGGCACACAGCCTTCTACCCTGAGGACAGAGCAGGGGGCCAGTTAGTAGTCTGAAATATGGGGGTGATCATCTTTCACTTGGATTGAGCACAGCTTCATCCCTCCTTATGACACATGTCACATGAACCTCCAGAGATGCTTATACAGGAGCACATATACCCAAACGTGCATGTTACATGCTTTTGCACACTCCTGCTCCTCAGACCAAGAGGGAAACATGAACGAGGTCTGGTTATGCACATACTTGTGCATGCACACACACATGCTCCTATGTGTCAGCATTTAGGTACGCTGTCACACCTGCAAGACTCAAAAACATTCACACAGGTACATATACATCCAGATGCTCAAAACATCAGTGTATACCTTCCTGCACACACAGCAGCTGCATCAACACCCTGACACATGCAGCTCACACACGTGCACATATGCCCAGCTGTGTGCAGCCCATGGACACTGGTATGCCCACACAAATACACACAGGGCCCAACTATATGCACATCATCATACACAAATCAATATTCATATGTGCCCATCCACATAAGTCAGGTTCATTCTGGTACACACATCTGCATACACACACACACCCACAAAACATGTGTTCACAAGTAGGTGTGAGCACACACACACACCTCAGTACATGCTCATGCCTATGCCTGCAAACCACACACCCACTTACACATGTGTGTGCTCAAATCCACTAATGTACACACCGCGACTCCATGCCCCCTCACCTTGGCACGTCCCGGCAGCTAGCTGCCTGTGGGTCCCGGCAGGTTTGGAAGCAGGGGCTGGTGCAAGCATCGTAGCGCCACTCACAGATGGGGTAGGCAGCCCCTGAGGGCTTGGCATCTGGAAAGGTGACCCGTCCCGAGACTGAGTGAGACTGGGTACCAGCTCAGGGTCAGGTGACAGGACACAGAGGTCATCCTAGCTCAGCCCATCCCCGCCCTGCTCCACAGAAGAGACAAATGGACACATGCAGGAAAAGTAAAGAAAAATCAAGTAAAATGATAACATATAATATAAAATAAAAGCCAACCTAAGGGAAAACTGTACCCCTGTGAGTTGGGGTTGGTGCCTGGGGGACCCTTGGGATGGGGCTATGGAGACTCGGAGTAGGGCCAAGAACCCCAGGGTGGGTGGCTACAGAGCAGTCAGCTGCCAAAGAGAAGGTGGGGACCCCTGATCCTCTCCATAAGGTTGCCCTGTCACCCTGCTCCTCTGGGACATTGGTAGGCCAGGCTGGTCCTACACCCTTGGTGGCTAGTAATAATAATAACAAACACAACAGCCAACTCCTAAACAGCACCGAACACAACTTTCAACATCTTCGCAAGTATTTCCTTCTTAATGCTCACAATAATCCTATGATGCAGGACTATCATTATCCCTGTCCTTATGGATAAGGAAACTGAGGCACAGACGATGTGGGGAAACTTAAACTGTCCCAGGAGAGATTTCCTCAAAAAAGGTCCTGTGGCCAGTGCCCTGACAGATGAGGAATCCTCAGAGAAAGCAGACAATGGGGGATGTGGAGGCAGACAAGACCCCAGACCATCTTAGCACAAGTGGCCAGTCTCGGAAACCACGGCCTGAGCAGGGAACGTACGTGGGCTCCGCAACAGGCCAGAGGGAGCAGCCCCACCTGACGCCTCTATCCCCACACTTGCTGATGACTGTGAAGAAACCTGCTTTTCTAGGATAACTTGAGACAAGAGCTGAGAATTTACATTTGGAGAGGACCTACTACAAGCCAAGCCTGTGAGATGCAATCCGTCCTCACAATAATCCCGTGAGGCAAACAGCCCCACTGTACAGAGCTGGACGGTGGGCAGCGCTCCTCCGAGTGCCAAGGACTAGGGTGAGGATTTGAACCCAAGGCTTCATTCGACTCTGCCTCAGTGTCTTCCAGAAAGGGACACAAGTCTTGCCATTATAGCCAGTGATGAATCCGTTCATTGGCGGACTCTATAGATGACCACTGAATGTAAGAATGAGCTGGCCCAGGCCTGGTTTGTGGGGGAGGTGATAAATGAAGGGGCTGGTTGGAGATATATTTATGCACACATGTAAATGGATCCATTCATGCAGCACAAAGCGCCCCCACAGGCACAGACATACGTGTGCCCATGCACGAGGCACAGGGGCCTCCCTGGAGTGCTGGAGAAATTGTGATCCCTTCCTGCAGGGTATAAGCAGAGAGCAAGGTCTTGGGGGCAGACCCACCTGGCAGTGGGATGGCAAAGTCCAGGAACCGCCGCCCCCCCCCCGCCCCGGCCTTAGCTGGAAGGGGCGTGCAGTTGCTCCATTGCTGCTCAGGATGGAGGGCAGAGGGAGACCGCTGCCTCCTCAGCCTGGTGCCCCAGGGAGCGGTCTTTGAGCTCACAGGGCAGGCATGTGTCCCCATCAGCAAGAAACCTGAGCCAGTGGGCTATGCAAGCTGGGGCCAGGAGCACTTCTTACCTTGCTCCCACAAAGCCTGTCCTATTTTTAGACCATGTAATTGGCCCGTGGGTGGAGGCAGGACCCGGGCAGCTGGCTGGGCCCCAGGCCCCACTGCACCCTAGGCCACCGCCATGGAGGTCAGGGCAGTACCCAAAGGTGGCCTCCCTGTACCAGGACAGTGGGAATTCTGCTTCTTGAGGGCAACTGGAAGGATGTGATGGGAGAGGGCAGGAAGGGCTGTCTGAGGAGGGGCTGAGGGTGATGGCAGGGTGGACACCTACCCAGAAGGCGGAAGAACGTGCCCCGGCGGAAGGCCTCCGTGTGCTCATACAGCCGCAGGACCAGCGTGGGGCCCGACACGCAAAGGAAGGACCCAGGCTCGGCCAGTGACTCCAGGGCCACTAGGCCTGCCTGCCATGTCCCCCGGTGCAGTGAGAAGGAGGCATGGTGGTGGAAGGCAACGCTGCCCTGCCACTTAGCCAGCTCCAGAGACCCATTGGCTGTGACATGGAGGAAGAAGTTGGGTCTGTCTGCTGCCTCCAGGGACACCACATCCGGGTCTGTAAAGAGCCAGGTGGATGAGGGGAGCGCCGAGAGGGGTCCAGGTGAGGGGCAGAGCCTGGCATGCATCTGCACTCCATGACTCAGGGCAGCAACACGCCCCGTGGGTTAGCTGAGCCCTGCTCCTCCGTGCCTGCCCACCTCCTTCTGCCTGCTGGCTGCCCCTCTGCACACACCACCTCTCCCTGAGAGAAGTGGAAGGTTAGAGAAGCTGCCAGCTGCCAAACCTCGGGGAGGTGTCTCCCTCCCACCTCCCTTCCCTCCTCCCTCTTTCCTTCCTTTCTCCATCCCTCCCTCCCTCCCTCCCACTCTCCCTCCCTCCATCCATCCCTCTTTTCTTCCCCCCTGTAAGCATTTTGAGGACCCTCTGTGTGCCAGGAGGAATTCAAGATGCTAGGGATACAGCAGTGAACAGAATGACAGAAACGGCCGCCTTGGAGGAGTCATGTTCTATCGGACACACTGGGCAGACAGGTTTGCTGAATGGACAGGTTTCAGGGACCCCAGCTTGGTCCTGCTCCACACAGAATCCCAGAGGGTCAGAGCCAGCAGACTGAAAGGATGTTGAGTCCAGCCCCACAGATGGGAAGACAGTGACCCCAAGAGGGGAAGGGGCTTGCCCTGAGCCCTACAACTGGTCTCCACTGTCCTCTCTCCTGTGTCCACAAAGGCCCAGTTCTAGAAAGTGGGGCTCGTTGCCAGGTGGATAACTTCCTGCATGGGGACCCTGCAGATTTTGTGAGCCTCCAAATCCACAAGCAGGTGTCCAAGAGTCCTGCCCGCCACGACTGGCCATGTTGTGTGCAAGTGACTTAATGTGCCTGAGTTGTCGTGAGGGGCAAACCAATATGGCGCAGGTGAAGGCCTAGCACGGGGCTTGGTGTGTCTTCCCTCCCAGCCCATGTGGCCCTGTCACACCTCCCTGAGCAGCTATGAGGAGACAGGAGGCAACCAGAAGAAGGATTCGTTATTGACAGTAATAACAGTAAATGTTATTTATCAAGGACTTACTATGTGCCAGACACGATGCTAAGCAAGCCCTCTACCTGCTGGTTTATTAAATTCCAAGAGAGCCCTAGGAAGTGGCCAATTCATTCATTCAGCAGCTCACGTTTTCTGAGCCCCCATGATGTGCCAAGCGCTGTTGCAGGCACAATGGGAAACAAAAGGACCCAAATCCCTGCTCTGATGGAGCTTACATTCAAGGGGGAGGAAGATAAACATCATAAACAAGTAAAATCTTTAATAGGTTAGCAGGGGATGATCTTGCTATTCCCATGTTACAGAGGAGGAAAGTAAGGCCCAGAGTTGCACTACCGGTGGAAGCGGGAGGCAGGATGGGGAGACCAGGCAGGCTAGAGTCCAGAACCTTAACCTCTGCACAGTCTGCCCCAAGGATGGGATCCAGGAGCAGGCCCAATTGTATCATGATCATATATATCACTTCTGTCTCCTGGATGGGACCGTGGACTTCCAGTGGATGGGGATGTGTCTCTTCCATGCCTGATGCCTCAGTGCTTAGCTCTGTGCCTGGCCTGGGAATAAGGCTCCATGAAAGGGAGGGAGGGGAGGGGGCAGCAGGGGAGGGATGCAGGGGTGGGGAGAGGTCCTCATAACTAGGTAAACTGCAGACCCGGAGAATCTGAGAACTTAATTTCTTAGGCTAGGATGAACTCTCTGAGAAGTCTTGGGTCATGGTTCCAGTTGATGCTGGGCTGGGCCGCATCCCTGCAGTTAGGGAGACACTGACCAGATGGGGCCAGTGGGATGTGGGGGTAGAAACACCGATCACAGTGGCACACAGTGGCACACTGGGACACACACAAATAGCCACAGAAAAGACTCCCTAGCACTGGTTGAACTGACGCCTTGGCTGGCCCAGGGCCTAGCAAAACTTACATCCAGGCGTCCGTCTGCACCAGGCAAGGGCCCCGCTGCCCCTTAAGCACTACTGAACTCTAAAGGGAGGACACTACAGTGAAGCCAGTCTGGTCTGCAGACTGTCTGAGACCCAGGAGGCTGTGGCTGGTTCCAGGCGTGTCCCAGTTTTGTGTGACATGCCAGCCCAGAACCCAGGATCATAACCCGACCTGCTCCTTCAGTCACAGAAGGAAGCCCCGTTGGAGTCAGCACCTCAGCCAGCTCCCCTAGGGCACTTAGTCTCTCCAGTCTCAAAAATGGAGTGGAGGGGAGGAGGAAGAAGAGGAGGAGGAGAAGCAGGAAGAGATGGATGAAGGTGGAGGGAGGGAGAGAAGAGGAGGGGGAGAGGGAAGAGGGGGCAGGAAGGAGCAGAGGAGGAGAGGGAGAGGAAGGAGCAGTTGTTGCCACCAGGCTTGCCCAGAACACAGCAATGGTATAAAGCAAGGTACAAAAGTACATCCAGACCTTGGCCTCCCTGCTTTTTCCAGGGAGAAAATGGAAGGTGTCTCTTTGAAGAGACTGACAGGCTGACCCAGAAGCCTGTCTCAGCGGGGAGAGGGGCATCTTTTGGAGCTCCACTTTTCTCCAGCTACTGCAGATTGCTTAGGGCCTCAGCATCCTCCCCTCCTCTGGCAACTGCCTCCCTCCCCCAAGGGCTGGGGTGGTGCTGCAGGTAGGCCTTACCGTGAGCCTTGGCCTTGTATAGGGCAGCTGTCAGCAGGAAGTTCACAACGTCCCCTGGAGCCACGTCCTCTGTGCTCACTAGGACTATGGCACCACCTGCTGCCTTGCTGGCTACCAGGGCACTGCCAGCTGCCACACTGGCCAGTTGGTAGGGACCCTTACCTAGTGCTGGAGAGAAGGGGCCCAATCGTGAGGCCTGCCCCCATGCATCTCTGCCCACCTCCCATCCTGCCAGCGGTGGGGAACAGAGGCTAGAGAGCTACTCTCAGCCACCTTGCTCACCCCAGGCCCCAGGGAGCTTGATTCCACAAGAAGGGACATGTACTCCAGGCTGTCAGGCCCTGATGGGAAGGGACTGACTCTCTGCACAGCATCTGAACAATTTCACAGGAAACCTGGGCACGGGGCCACCCATGGGAGATATCTGTTCCACCCCCACCTTCACCTCAGCGAATGTCTCTCCTTGGGCCTGTCCCACAGCCACTACTCTATTTGGGGTAGTGAGTCCTCTGAGACTCAACATCGGACCTAGTCTCTGTCCACCCAAGCCCTGAGGGATGGAAGCTGGAAGTCTCTGGCTCAACGTTAGTGTTTACTTACTTCTCTCAAATGTATCATTTTTGTGTCTCTTGGGTTCCTAGTTGTTGGTATAGGTTACAGAGAGTCATGGGTGCCTTATAGCCAACCTCCCTGCCCCTGGTGTGCCTCCGGCCTCCAGTGTTTCCTGCCCACAGGTGCCTGAGTCACCTTTCTAGCCACACTCGCTGCTGGGACTCATCCATGGCTCCCCATTGTCCCTCACAATGGAACCCAAGAGCCCAACTTGAATCCAGGGACCCTGGATGCCCCGAACCCCACCTACCTCCCCACACCCTTGAACTTCTCTGGCTCTTCCTTGAAAGAGCCATGCTGTGTTCCACCTCATGCCTCTCCTCATGCTGTCCGCCCACTCAGACTAGTCCTCCCTGTTTTGTGCCTGGCAAACGCCTACTCAACCTTTGGGGCCCAGCTCAAATGTCACCTCCTTGGCGAAGCTTCTCCCTGCACCCTCTCCCGCCACACACAAACGTCATCCCTCCTCCTCTGCACTCCACCAGCCCTTGGAGCATGGCACGCACTGATCACAGCTCTTATGATGAGGATCTCGATGGTGGACCGACATCTGTCCCCCTAACCAGATGGGAAACAGGCAACGCTATGCTAGGTAAATGCATAACAAACTCTCAAACAAACAAACAAAACCCCAGTTTGAAGCGCTGGTGGATTCCCATGGTATGAATGTGCATGGCAGTGGCCAGTTTCAAACTACCAAATGGATGTGGAGTTAGGACCACACGATGGCTAGAGAGCCAGGGTGAGCCAGCTCCAGCACACCCCTGTGACAGGCCTCTTGACCACTGATTCCCCAGCACCCAGCAAGGGCCCGGACCAGAGAAAATGTTGGTAGAAGACAGAGCAAGGAATGGATGGGTAGGTGGATGAGTAGGTGGAGGATGCTAGAAACAGCTTGTCCTTTGCCAGTTACTGCCACCCAAAATGCCACAGAAGGGAGAAAACTCTGCTCAGAGCTGTCTTGCTGAAATGTCTTGCCTGATGTCAGAGAGACCTTGCCTGTCCCAGCAACTGCGCTTCTCCTGTTACAGATTCATTCCTATAAGGAAAGCTTCCTCATAGCCAGGAGGAAGCCCTTGGCCATCAGTAGTCCCTAGGGGCTAACATTTTGGAGGGTCTGTAGTCACCAAATTATCATGCTTCACCCTGGTCCAGCTCTCATCTTGCAGACCCCCTAACTGGCATCCAGGCCTCTAGTCTGTCCCCCACTATATTTCACCTGCTATACTCTCTGCTGGTGGGACAATCCTCAACCCCAAATCTGATAATGCAGGTAACTAAGAACAAAGCCTTGGGCCTAAACGCACAAAGGCCTGCTCCTGGCATGGTACCTGGAAGGGGATGGGGAGCAGGGCTCAGAAGTCAAAGGTGAATGGTACCAAGGACCTGATGAGCATCTAATTCTGCCAAGATCTGACTTCCCACCCTATTGCCTATGACCCTAGTGATTAAAATGAATAATGAGCTCTAACGCTGGACATTAGCCTCCCTCAGGTCTTTAGTCGTGACCTGTGCTTTCACCCTAGCTAATGCAGAAGTTGGAGCATATCCTGGTACCCTGTGACTTTGGCTAAATTTGAAGATGAATCTGACAGGCTGAGCCAAGCTATAGGTTTTGCCCCAGCCATCCGAAGAAAGAGCAGCTTGCATTTGCCTTTGCCACTCAAAAGTTCAGGAGATTTAAGACAATATTCCATGAGCCTAATGAGCTAGAGTTTTTAGGTGCAAATGGGGTTTTTACTTCCTGGTGAAGCTGCCCTGGGTAAAAACAACTCCCAAGAAGCTGGCCTGGCCTAGATTCTACAGAGGTGCTGCAGGAGCTTCTAAAGACAGAGTTCTGGGGCATCCCTGGCCTCTGCACTGTGTGGGTCCTCTCTGCATGGTGGGATCCCTCCTTGCACCATGTCACAGCTCTTCCAGGGCCAGCAGCGTCTTAGGATGGTCGATGCTGTTATGGCATCAAGGCAGGGCTAGCAGTATCTCAGCCCCCCAGGCTTCCACTTGGGGAGGATGGGCTTACCTTTGTTAAAGAAGTCACAGTCATATGCTGAAAGAGAGAGAACAAGACTTCTTGAGAAGCCTGGGACAGATGGGCAGAGCCAAGGCCCCTAGCATCCCAGCTGTCCCAGAACTGGCCTGCCTCCCAAACTCCAAGATTTAGGCATGGTCATTTGATTCGGATATCTTAAGGTGTAGGAGATACTGTAGCTCCTCTCTGTGCCCCCAGCACAAAGCTCAAAGCCTGGCCTGGAGTAGGCACTCAGCATGTATCGAGTGAATGAAAGTGAATGGGTGAATGAGTGAATGGATGTTGGACAGGATGGTGCATTTTGTGTGGCTCCAAAGGGCAAGGTTAGAGTCAAGGAGCAGAAACTCCAATCACAAATGTTATAGCAGGTCCTGGAGAATGCAAGCACAAGGTAGAAGCTGGTATTTCAAGAACCTTGGGTGTAAGGGAACCAGGAGCTCCAGGACCCAAGGCTCTTTCAGGCCTCTGGGTGTATTCTCCAGCAGGAGGTGACAAGCTCCTCCAAGTGTGTGCTCAGTGCACCCTCTAGTGGTCTGGCCCAGCACCGCAGCCTGATGCCCAGGCGCCTCAGCCATGGATTCTTTCAAACTGGGGCAAACTAGGTACTTGGCAGGGGCACCTAGAGCCAGAAGCAAGACCACCAGGAGCCAGTGGGCAGACCACAGATAAAGGCTGAGGAGGATCCTCCCTCACTCATAGGCATGGTCTAAACACAGCCACCAACTCCACCCCATACCCAAATACCATGATCAACACTATCTCTTTGCATTTGGCGCTGACCTCTAGAAAGAACACAAGCACTGAGATTGACCCACCATGTGGCTATGGGAAAGTGATCACTTCTCTTCATTTGCTGACTCAAATGAATTCTAAATTTAGATCTTGGAGTCTCTGGTATCAAGTGTGTACCACCAGGGTCAGTGGGAGGTAGCCCTGAACTCACAGACCTGAGTTCAAACTCCATCTCTTTCACTCTTCAACTGTGTATACTGGGGCAAGTTACCAACCTCTCTGAAATTCAGTGCCCTTTTCTATAATATGGGACCACCGGTTGCATCTACCCCACAGTTTTGTGAGTCCTGGGCTAGAGTAAATAAGAATCCACCTTGTGTGCAAAATGTAAGGAGGCATCAAAAATCCCAACAATTAAGATATATAATATTTTAATACACTGTTTTAATTTTTTAAATTAATGCAAAATATCTATGGTGAACAAAATATCAAAAATTTAAAATAAGGACAGGATCGATGATAGCGCCGAGCCACACTGGATCCTGAAGCAAAAGGGAAAATCAATACCATTGATCCTGTCATTACCTAAAACTTTGATATTCTGTTCATCAAAGCCAAAGATATTTTTGCATTAAGTTTGACTTTTAAAAAATGTTACCTTAAAATGTGATCTATCTCCACTATTGAGTTTTTGGTGCTCCCTTAAATCTTGTGTCCTAGGTGAGGTGTTCCTAGTCCTGAATATTAATGAGCTAATACACAGAAAGCACAGGGCCTGATATGCGGCAGATCCTCGGTAAATCTGCGCTCCCTTCTCCTTCATGAAGGAATCTTATCTGAGAAACAGAGGGAGGGCCACAGAGCATGACCATAGAGCATCTGGACTGGAAGGGTCTTAGAGGAAACAGGGTGGAGGAAAGGGAGGCCAGAGGCAGATACTGCTCTATCTTCTTCCTAGGGTCAGCCTGCCTGGGGCTCTCAGGGCTCAGGACATGCCAGCACCTGTGTCCCCACAAGAAACGACAGCAACCTCAAGCAAGAGCATAGAGCACTGTGCCAAGTGCTTTACATGTGCTCACTCATTGAAATCTCACAGCACCCTGCAAGGTAGGTACAGTTCTCCTAACCCTGAAGTATAAGAGTGTGAAGAACATGCCCCAGGTCACCCTGCTGGGTTGGGGCTAGGGCCTGAACCCAGATAGTCTGGTCCCAGAGCCTGTGTCATAACCACTGCCCCCCAAGGCGAGGCATGCTTGCACCAGGGAGATCATCGGTGTGCCGGAACAAATAATAAACAATAAGTTAATTAGTAATATAACTTTCTATATATTTTATTTCATTTTTAATATTTAATTTTGTATTTCCTTTATGATACAGTTACACTAATACTAATATGTGTGTATGTGTATATATATATGTATGTATATGTATCTATGTATGTGTATGCATGCATGCTTGAAAAAAAAAAAAACAAAAAAAAAAAAAAAATAAAGAAATATTTTTACTGGATGGGGCTTGCAACCCAAAGCATATGCAGACCACCACTGCTCCATATAAACTGATGTCTTGGGATCCCTGGGTGGCACAGCGGTTTGGCGCCTGCCTTTGGCCCAGGGCGCGATCCTGGAGACCCGGGATCGAATCCCACATCAGGGCTCCTGGTGCATGGAGCCTGCTTCTCCCTCTGCCTATGTCTCTGCCTCTCTCTCTCTCTCTCTGTGTGTGACTATCATAAATAAAATTTTAAAAAATTAAAATTAAAAAAAAATTAAAAAAAAAATAAACCGATGTCTTGTGCTGCCTCTGATGGGGCCTGTGTGTCTTAGCTGACACAGGGCTTTTAATTCACTATCCCTTTTGATCCTCACAATATACCTGGTGGGGCAGGTCTATTCCTACTTTTCAGATGAGAAAACAGCCCCGAAGGCTGGGTGACTTGTTGGAGGCCACGCAGCTTTTAAATGGCAGCTGTGGGTCTGAAAGGTCTGGGCTCTTGACTCCTCTGGTAAAGTGGCTAAGAGCACAGGTTTGCAGCCAGGCCATCTGACGTTGAGCCTTGACTCCACCACTAAGCTGTGTGGCCTCGAGCGTGGTACTTATCTCCCTCTCTGTCTAACCTGTTTCCCAATCATAAAACAGAAATAAACTCCTGTTTCACAGGGTATTATTTTAAGAATTCAATGAAAGATTTGGGCAAACCGGTTGGGGCCTGGCACATACTAAGTACTCGATAAATGCTGGTCAGAGCGAGGGCAGCCCACAGGCCTGCCCACAGAGGGGCTCCCACTCCCCACCTTGCACAACTGGTCTGGATACTCACGGCAGAGGCGTGGGGTCCGCCAGTCCACAGCCACCCCATGCTGGCAGCACTGGTGGGCATAGGCAGACACGCTGGCACAGAAACACTCACAGTCACCGCCCCGGCTGCAGCCACACGTGTCCGTCAAGCAGTTTGAGTAAAACCAAGTGACATCAACCTGGGGGAGATCAGAGGAAGGCTCCTGAAGGTTAGCCCTTCGGCTTCTCAGCTGACGCCCCCTAGCATCAGGGAGCAGCATAAACATGAAAGGACCACAGGCCAGAGTGAGTGAGCTGCCAGGGTGGGGTGAGAGGTGGCCGGCTCAGACGGAATCAACTCCATGGTCCAGGCAGACCTGACCTCTGAGAACCAAGCTCTCCCCTTCCTCCCCTATGCTACTGGATCCAGAGGCAAAGGGTGTGGGTGAGAAACAGAAGGAGGTGGAGGGGGGGGCAGGAACTCCCCGCCAGGGCCAGGCCGACAGAGCCCTCGAGGCCCTGGGGGTGCCATGCAGAGCTAAGCGCCAGCCCCCCTCTGTCTCCACTGAGGGCAGAACCAGCAGCAGGCCGATGCCACAGTTGAGGAGAACTTCCTCATCAGGAGGAAAAGCCAGACTGAGGTCGGTTTAGAAAAGGCATGGAAGCTGTTTGTCTGGCTGACTGTCCTGGGTCATCTGGGGAAACAGGATGGGCTCATCTGAGCAGGCTGGAGGCAGGGGATTGGCAGAGGTGGATCTGCTTTCTAGACCTGAGGTGCCTCTCCCAGGCACGGGCAGGGGAGCAGTTGCGGTCTAAGAACAGAAGGATCCCAGGAAGGTGGGGAGGGGCTCAGGAGGGCGGAGGCTGGGGTCCACTCACCACAGGGTGGCAGGTCTCAAACACCTCACTGAGCAGGATGCTGCACTCTTTTCTGGCAAATGGTTCCCGGAGAGGATTCAGGACACACGTGTCCCAGGGGTCAAGGGTGTCTGGGCACTGAGAGGCAAAGGCAGGGCTGTTGATCTCTTTACGCCCACAATGCCTGTTGCCTGGTGGGGTGGACAGACTCTTGGAGTGGCCCCTACTTCCCCCAACTCCTGAGGTTCAAATCCCTGTATAATCCCTGCCCCTAGCATGTGGGAAGGGCCTACAACTTGCTTCAAACTCACAAAAGAAGGCAAAGGTGATCCCATAGATACAGCTATGTGTATGTGATTGCATTTTTATGCTACATGGATGGCAGATCCATCTCCCTGGAGTCTCTCCCCTGCTGGCTGTTGAGGAAGCAAGCAGCCATGCAGGGGGGGGTCTCACATGGTAGGAATGGAGAGTGGTCTCTAGGAGCTGAGGGTCCTCTCCGGCCAACAGTTAGCAAAAAACACTGACGTTCTCAGTTCTATGGTTGCAAGGAACTGAATGCTGCTGACAAACACCCAAGTAGGTGGGGAAGGAGATACCTCCCCAGTTGAAGCTCCAGATGAGAGCCCAGCCCTGGCTGACACCTTGGTTGAGCCTGCGATACCCCAAGCAGAGAATCCATGACTAATAGCTAATACAGACTGCCCCAATGTCTGCTGAGCCTCCTTTATCAGTCCTGCATGCTCGCCAGAGCCCCCCAGGATATGCCAACGGGATTATAGAGAGAGGAACAGCAGAAAGGAAGCAGACGAGGAGAGCAGTAAAGGTTAGTCATCCTCTCTGCTTCTCTAAAATGGGGGTAGGCGAGAGCACACTCTTCTGAGGCTGCAAGAGCAGCCCTGTCTATCTGAGGATTACACGGGGCTTCAAGCCATGACTGTCCCATGCGCCCAGTCTACATAAGCTCATCATTGGTCTACTCCTCAACAGAGAATGAGGGACCCAAGATGACTCAGCCCAGGAAAGGCAAATATGTAACCCTCACATCACTACTCCCTGATGCTGCCCCCATAGCAGACATAACTAATCAATCACAGTTCTCCTTCTAGCTGAGCCTGACACAAGTCTTAGACATTTCTCAGCACAGCTTCCCAGGCTGCCTCTTCTGACAGATCAGAGTTGTTACTAGAGATTAAATCCATTCACTGTCCCTCTCCTGGCACAGCTTCTTCACAGAGGACCACAGAGAGAAGGAGCTTACTCAAGGTCGCCCAGCAAGTCACTGGATGACCCAAGACAAGAACCTCAGTCTCCGGCTCTCAATTCATTCAGTGCTGTCTCACCTGCCATAGCTCACAACTTGGGGGCCTCAGCCATCTCCCAAAACCCAGCATCAAAGATAAGCAGTGACACCCTCCTCATTTCTGCCTCTGCTGAAGCTGTCCTCCTTCTCAGAGGCCTTCTCTTTGACACATTCATCTTTCCAAACACGGCCTATCCTTTAAACACCAGTCTACTCCCACCTCCTTCAGGAAGTCTTCTCTGATTGCCTCAGCCCACATGGGTCTCTCTTGGACTCTCCTCTGGACCAGACCTAGTGCAGGCACTGGGGGCACAGAGATGGTCCAGATGGTCATGTTTCAACAAGCCTTATCTTCCCTAGTAGGTAGGTGGTCATTTCTCCTAGGACAAAAACTTCATGTCCTCTTCAGCCCCCACTCTCCCACGAGGGCTTGACCCAGGGCACATGTGCAGCCTGATTTGTGAGAGGGGTGGTATGTCCTCAGGCCACAGGACAAAGTCTAAGGCTGAGGACGCCAGGTCAGAGGCTGAGAGAACAATGGCAGGAACAGTCTCACACCAGTACCTCTGACCTGGGGCCAGGTACCCCCAGTGCTGGCCAGGGCCCACTTGAGTGAGGGAGCAAGCCAGCCGAGGGAGGCTTTACCTCAACTGCAGCCCAGCTGCCGCCAAACTCCTGGGGGTTAGTTAGCTCTAAATTCTCCGGAGTCCTCATCTCATTGATGGTTTTTAAGTCAAAGTTCCCACAGAGTCCCGCCAGCTGGCCCTGGAGGAAGAGAGGACATCGCAGTCACAACTTGGGGGCCTCAGCCATCTCCCAAAACCCAGGGACACCCAGAATGACCAACCACTGGCAGAGGAGTTGCCATGACCCCAGGAGTCTGTCATTGACTCAGAAGCAATTTCTGGAGTCACAGTATAAAGAGGATAGGAGAGGAGTCAGAGGAGAAAGGCACAGAGTGGGATGGGGGCAGACAGGACAGGAGGCATGGTACTCCAGGCTCCTTGGTGAGGGTACAGCTCGTGCGAGGATGCCCAGTGGCCTGGATCAGCCCCAGGCAGGAGTACAGGGCCCTGGCAGGGTCACTGCTCAGGCAAGTACCTGCCACTGTGGCCCAGCCTGGATGTGCACTGTGGTTCTCTGGTCCCACAAGAGGGTGATGTGCTCCCTTGGGAAATGAACCAGCGTGAAAAACCCTGCTTGCCACGTGTGGACCTCCTGCTTCTCATCCAGGAAGCTCTCAGGACTCTAGAGGGACAGCGATGGGCATTCCTGAGGCCTGAGTGTCCTCCAACACCAGGGTCAGCTGCCCAGCCCCAGGAACTCACACCCCCCTCACATCCTGACACTGACTTCTATGCTCCTGACTCTGACCAAGGAGTTCAATCTGGGCTGCTGACTCAATAGCTCCAAGGAATCTGGCCCTTCTCCAAGGAACTGGGTCCTCAGCCCTCTTCCCCCTCCCCCTCCAGCCCCTGTTAACATACAAACTCTCTGTACAGCCTGAACCAGAACCAGGCCTTACAGGACTTCCTGAGTCGTCATCAAAGATAAGCAGTGAGTTTCCAACGTTGATGGAAATAAACTTCCTACAGATGATGCCAGAGCTGTAGCAGTCTACATTCTCTACAATCACAGAGAAACTGAAATCCGAAGTGCTCTGAGGAGAAAATAAGTTAGTTCAGTAAAGCCAGGGGGAGAAAAGAGACTGCTGCCAGGCACAGAGGTAGTGGGACATGAACTCTGAGGTGCTTTTCAATCCACTTATACTTCCTATTAGCTGTGTGACTTTGGGCAACTTCAGCTCTCTGAAGCTCAATTTCATTGTTGGGGGCCTAGTACCTAGTGCATGTAGTCACTCTCCAAAAAATACTGGATGGAGGATGGATGAATGGATGAATAGATGGATGTATAATAGGGATGACTTGTGCTGACAGGGGGCACTGTCTTAGATACATGGTGATGGTAGTGTAAGCCTTTCTAGAGGGCAAATCGCAAGCACTGGATAACATTTTATGTGTATACAACTTTTTATAGCAATTTCACTTCAAAGAATCTAGAGATACATTCACAAAAGTATTCACTGAGCATTTAAATTTCAGCAACAACCGAAGCGTCTGGCAAAGGGGGGGTGGATAATAAAACAAACTAGAGAATGTCCTCTCTGCAGAATTTTACAGAAAGAAGAAAGCAGCATGTACTGATTGTATAAAGACTAAGGTATATAGTATTAAGCGAATAAAACAAATTATAGAATCCTAACCATATAAACAAAGTGCATGTGTGTGCGTGCGTGTATCTGTATCATGGAAGATGACCTTGCAGGATTCACACCTAACTGTTGTGAGCAGTGAATGGGAACAGAAGAGCTGTGAAGGGAAATATTTATTTTTAATATATGTTTCTACGTTGTTTTAAATGTCAGTGAAGATCACACATTACCTTTGAAATTTAATAGTTAAAATAGGGTCAATTATCTGTGTCTTCGGGTTACAGAAATTATGTGAAAGACCCCCATACGATGCCTGCCCCATAGATGGGACTCATTCCATAAAAGGTTCATCATTATTATTACTCTTACTATTATATAATGAGATAGGCCTGTAGCAAAATCCAGGTCCCCTGGGCGTGTCTCTGACACTCTCCCACCTGCCCTCTTGGTATCCTTTTTCTCCTCCTGGAGAGGATCCTGCCTATACTATGCCTCCCACCCCACATCACCATCCCTTTTCCTTCACAGGAGCTGACAGCTTTAGCACACCAAATTTCCCGTCCGATTTCTTGGTTCAAACCCTGACAGCAGTTCTGCCACTGCCTGGTGGTGTGACCTTGGGCAAGACACCTAACTTCTCTAAGCCTTAAGTTGTTGCATCTATAATGTGAGGTCAATAAACTCTACTTCATAAGGTTGCTGTGAGAATTAAGTGAAATAATCCATGAAATTGGCTCAGCAGACCACCAGGCACACAATAAAAGCTCAAAAAAACATTAGTTCTTATTACAGACAGGAGAACCATTGGGACTCCGTGGGACAAGGCTATACTGGTGAGTGGACAGGCAGTGGGATATTATGTGACTGCGAGCTCTGTCTAGTGGAGCCTGCTCCTCAGCACTTCTTTCAGGCTCTAGATAGCTTAGATCCTTCCACCCACCCAATTATGCATCAGACTAGAGTCTGGAACATCATCATGCCTGACAGGTCCTCAGCTTCAGCCGCCCTGGGTCCCCATACAGCCAGCTGGGCAGACACATCCAGGCACTCACCTTGACCAGGTGCACTTTGCATGTCCCCACGAAGTCAAATGGGAGCCCATCAAATGTGCGGTAATGCCGGTCACCATAGGCCGTACAGGTGGAAGCACAGGGGTGGAGAGAGCACTGGAACGAGCCCTGCTGGCACACACTGAAACACAGGTGCCCAGACCAGCTCACAGGGCACACTCCCACATACTCTGAATATCCCCAGCAGAGCCATGGCCTATAGAGCACCCACTATGTGCCCTTTGGGCTAGGGGGTCACAAACACCATCAACCTCCAACAGTAGCCTGGAGGTCACAAAATCACATTCGTGTAAACATTTATAAGGCATCCCCCAAATATCTACCTATGCATACACTTGTATATATACACACATCCCTGTGTGACACACAAACACATAATACGGGCACGAACATGCTGGAAAGGGGAATGCTAGTCTGTGCTCACGTTCATGCTTCTCATATCCATCCTCATCCCCAGCAAAAAGTAGAGCCTGAATGGTACCTCCAGGTACTTACCAGGTATGGCAGGGAGACATGACCTGGTCCCCAGGGAAATATTCCTTCCCTTTCCAAGTACATGGGCAATCTTCTGGCAGGAAACATGCATCCCCATGTCTGAGTAAGCTGTAGGGACACAGCAAGCAGGTGATTAGGAAAGCACCCTTCCCATACCTGCCATCTATGGAGGACCTGCATCCACAGGGATACTGTAGGACAGCTCTCAGCATTTACCCAGAAGAAACTGACCATGTACCCACCTACCATCCTCAGAGTAGGGCTCAGAGTAGCCCTCAGAGTAGGGCTCAGAGGTAACTTAGTAACTGGAAAATTCGAAGACAGACTTGGCCTACCTTGGAACCTCTGCCATTTATCAGGAAGCAAGGCTCAGCTATACCAGCCCCATCTCCCACAGCCAGGCTGGATGCCAGTTGTCCCTTAGCCACTAGCTATATATTAATGAACAGATGATGAACATGGGCATTTGCCCCCCTACCCGAGTTGCTTATGGAGCAACCAGTAGACCTGCATTAAAAAGAAATGTTAGGGGCGCCTGGGTGATTCAGTTGGTTAGGTGTCCGACTCTTGATTTCAGCTAAGGTCATGATCTCCAGGTCCTGAGATCAAGCCCCTTGTTGGGCTCCACACTGGACACAGAGCCTGCTTAAGATTCTCTCTCCCCTTCTCCCCCTTCCCTTCCCTGACCCTGCTCACATGCACTCTCCCTATTAAAAAAAAAAATGGGGATCCCTGGGTGGCTCAGCAGTTTAGTGCCTGCCTTTGGTCCAGGGTGCGATCCTGGAGTCCCGGGATCGAGTCCCACATCAGGCTCCCGGCATGGAGCCTGCTTCTCCCTCCTCCTGTGTCTCTGCCTCTCTCTCTCTCTCTCTCTGTCTATCATAAATAAATAAATCTTAAAAAAAAAAGAAACGTTAAAGGAAGTTTTTCAGGAAGACAAACTCAGATTCACATGAAGGAATGAAGAGCTCTAAAAATAGAAAATATGTTGATAAATAATTCTAGAAATTGTTGCTTAATTTCTTTAAGAGATAACTTGAACACTTAGAGCAAGGTTAACATCAATGAATTGTGAGGTTTATAAAATATGTAGAATTAGGGATGCATGGACGGCTCAGTGGTTAAGCTCGGCTTTCAGCTCAGGGTGTGATCCTGGGGTTCAGGGATCAAGTCCCGCATCAGGATCCCTGAGGTGAGTCTGCTTCTTCCTCTGCCTATGTCTCTTCCTCTCTCTGTGTGTCTGTCATGAATAAATAAATAAAATCTTTAAAAAAAATAAAAAAATATGTAGAATTAAAATGTACAACAATAATATCACAAAGGACAAGGAATAAGTAAGTGAAAGTATGCTGGTACAAGTATTCTTCAGAAAGTGGTAAAATAATAATTCATAGTAGACTGATAAATGGAAGATACATATTGTAATCCCTAGAAAAACCACAAAAATAAAAATGCCAAGATATATCACTAAAAATGAAATAAAGGGGCAGCCTGGGTGGCTCAGTGGTTTAGTGCCACCTTCAGCCCAGGGCATGATCCTGGAGACCTGGGATCAAGTCCTCCGTCGGGCTCCCTGCAGGGAGCCTGCTTCTCCCTCTGCCTATCTCTGCCTCTCTGTGTGTGTGTGTCTCTCATGGGTAAATAAATAGAAATCTTTAAAAATAAAAAAAAATAAAAAGTAAATAAAGTAAATAAAATAGAATATTAAAAAATACTTAGGCCCCCAAAAGGCAGAAAAGACCAAAAAAAAAAAAAAAAACCAATAGGACAAACAAATAACAAGATGATAGTATTAAACCCCATCTAATTACATTAAATCCAAATGTATAAACTCTTCAATGAAAAGGAAGAAACTAGGGGCGCCAGGGTGGCTCAGTCAGTTGAGTGACTGCCTTCAGCTCAGGTCATGATCCCAGAGTCCTGGGATCAAGCCCTGTTGAGAGGGAGCCTGCTTCTCCCTCTCCTCCCCACTATGCTATCTCAGTCGCTATCCCTGTTTCTCTCTCTCTCTCTCTCTCAAAATAAATAAATAAAATCTTTAAAAAAATAAAATAAATAAAAGGGATAAACTGTAACATTGGCTAAAAAAAGCAAGACCCAACTGCATCCTGTTAACAGAAGACACAACTGAAATATAAAGGCACAGGTAAGTTAAAAGTAAAATTATAGGAAAAAATACCATGCAAACAGCTGTTCTAAGAAAGATGGAGTGGCTTTAATAACATGAGACAAAGTAAACTTCAAGCCAAGTAGCATTAACAGAAATAGGAGAGAGAGTTCATGACAACAAGAGTCCATTTATCAAGAGAATATAACAATCCCAAATGGGCATGCACAAAGTAACAGAGCTTAAAAACAGAAGCAAAAACTCACAGAAACTAAAAGGAATAAGAAACAAATCCACGATCATAGTTCAAGATCTCAACATTCCATTAATGATAGAAAGAATGAAAACTTTTCAAAGATCCAGATCTGACCCACTCTGACAATGCTCTTGACTTAACTATTTAAAAACTCTTCTGTAGAGAACAAGATGGAGTCACTCATGTCAAGCAGTGGCCCGTGTCCAACAGTGACAAGAGCAGCTAAGGGCCTGGCAGACTGAGGCCAGCACCAGCCGATGTCACCCTCAGAACTGACAGCCAGCAGAAACAGAGGACGTCCATCTATGAAGGCCCAAGACTGATTAAATCCCTTTTAAAAGGGAGGATTTTTGCCACAAACTGTCAAACTCCTCAGATACGGACTCCCTTATGCCTGACCACTTCCAAAAAGGCAGATGCTGCCGAAGGTTCTGTATGATAGGTCGCTGAACAGAACAGAGATCCTTCACCCGCTGCTTGAACATGATAAGCAATAAGTGCTGGGAGCTAACCTGGACTGGACCAAGGCCGCATCTCGACCGTGCGCTCACAGACTGACTTCACGTTTGGTTTGTTAATGTCCTACCCCCCATTCTATCTCATTTGTTGTGTGGCTTGTCTTGTGCTTTGCTTTGTGTTACACGTAAGAAGCCAAGTTAATCACATGGTGAAATGTCATTGAGTTTGGAATCCCGAACCTCCTTTATGATCGTGTTCACCTTGCTTTATGACTGAATAAAGCTGACACTGTGGGAAGACACAACCCGTGTGTGCACTTTTCATAGAGTGCTCTTGACACTATACAGTAGCAGCAAAATGCACATTATTTTTAAGCATTCATGGGAGGTTTACCCAGACAACTATACTCTGGACAATAAAAACTCAATACATTTCAAAGGTCTGAAATCCTATATTCTAGGATCATGGTGAAATTAAATTAGAAATCAGGAATGGGGTGCCTGGATGGTGCAGTTGGTTAAGCATCCAGCTCTTGGTTTCAGCTCAGGTCATGATCTCAGGATCATGGGATCAAGCTCCATGTTGGGCTTTGCACACAGAGTCTGCTTGAGATTCTCTCTCCCCCTCCTTCTGCCCCTCCTGCTTGTGCCTTCTCTCTAAAATAAACAAATCTTTAAAATAAGTAAATCACGAACAAACAAGTATAGGAAAAACTCCAAATATTTCAAAATTTAGTAACATTTCTAAATAACTCATAGGTCAAAGCAGAAATCATAAAGGAAATTAGAAAAGATTACAACAAAGATAATGAAAACACATTGTATCAAAATTTGTAGTGAGCCAAAGTGTGCTTACAGAAAAAATTTATAGCTTTAAATACTTACATTAAAAATAACAAAGGGTTACAATAAAAGATCTGAACTAGGAATATAAAATCTAATTAAATCTAAAGTAAGTAGTAAGAAGAAAATAGAGCAGAAATCAGTGAAACAGAAAACAGTAGGGAAAAAAATCAATGAAACCAGAGTAGGGTCTTCGAAAACATCAATAAAATTGACAACCCCCTGCTTAGACTGGCTAGTAAGAAAAAGTTCAAATTACCAATATCAGGAGAAAAGAGAGAACATCACTGCAGATCCTACAGATATCAAAAGCAAAGTAAAGGAATACTTTGATGATGTAAAGCCAATAAATTTGACAACCTAGATGGAATGGACAGCAAAGAAATAAAATACCTATTAATAAGTTCAATGACATGTGCAAAGTCTTTCTATGAAATGTATGAAACACTGATGAGAGAAATTAAAGAAGACCCAACAAATGGAATAATGCCATATTTGTGCATTGGAGGACTCACTAGTGTGATGTCAACTCTTGCCAACTGACTTCTAGATTCAACACAAAACCAATAAAAATCCCAGAGGCTCTTCTGTAGAAATTCCCTAAGTTCACATGGAAAAGCAAAGACCTAGAAGTGCCCAAAAAATCCTGAAAAAGAACAAAGTTGGATCCCTATCACTTTCTGATTTCAAGACTTACTATAAAGCTTCAGAAATCAAGACAGTATGATACTGGACTACAGACAAACAAAGAGATTAATGGTCCAGAATAGAGTCCTGAAATAGATCCACATTTATACAGTCAATTTATTTTTTTTAACAAAGAGACCAAAGTAATTCAATAGGGAGAGAAAAAGCCTTTTATTAAAATGGGGCTAGAACCACAGGAGATCCATCAGGAAAAAAATGAAATGAAATTTGACTCCATTTTATAATATAGAATCATTTCAGATAGATTATAGAGCCAAATGTAAAAGCTAAAATTATAAAGCTACCAGAGGAAGACATCAGAGAATGTCTTTATGGCCTTGGAGGTGCAATTACTAAGGAGAGGGAGAGCACTGATCATAAAGGGGAAAATGATAGATTAGACATAATCAAAATGTAAAACTGCTTATCAGAAGTTTTTAGATATATTAAAATATATTAAGTAAATAAATAGGCAAACCACAGACAGGGAGAAAATATTTACAATGTATATATTTGATAAGGAAAGAACTACAACTCAATTTAAAGAAAATAGTCAGCCAAATAAGATATGGGCAAAAGACTTGAATGGACACTTCACAAAGGAAGATATACAAATGGCCAAAAAAGGGACGCCTGAGTGGCTCAGTAGTTGAGCGTCTGCCTTCGGCTTAGGGCATGATCCCGGAGTCCTGGGATCGAGTCCCACATCAGGCTTCCTGCATGGAGCCTGCTTCTCCTCCCTCTGCCTATGTTTCTGCACACCGTGTCTCTCATGAATAAATAAAATCTTAAAAAAAATTAAAACAAATGGCCAAAAAAAAAAAAAAACCCACATGAAAAAGTACCCACTGTCATTAGGTAAAATTACCAGTTAAAATTATAAATTAAAACAATAATGAAATATGACAATGAGTACCTACCACTGGTACTATACGTGAATATTTAAATTTGTCATAACTTAGCAAACTATATGATTAGAATCTACACATCTTACTGTTTATAAATTATGCCTCACTTTAAAAGAATTAAGAGAAAAATAGCAGTGAGGCACCAAAAGTTGACTAGAAGCTGCATAATTAAGGGGAGCCACCATCTGGTTGGAAGAACCCCTAAAATGTCAGTTTCCGTGAATTTTTTTTCTCTTGGCCCAGCCCATTTTCAAGAGAAGAACCCTCTTCATCTCCAGCCTGGGAGGCAGAAGCTTCAATGCCATTATTGTGGAAACCAAGCTGGAGAAGCGGACTGGGGTCCACTAGACTTTCATTTAATCTCCCTGTTTTTACTCTGCATCTCATCCCTCCTGGGGCTCCTGAGATCAAAGTCTCTGATCTGGTTCCAGCAGAAACTTTTACCACCTTTCTCCTGTGGCATGGGGTTAGGGCAGTTGTGTGACATGAGGGAGGAGGCCTGGGGGGGTTGACATGGCCCTGCATGGGATATCCTCCTGTCTCCCCCCACTACCCCACCTTCAGAGATGCCTGGGGCCTCCTGACCCTGAAGCTGTCAACACAACCTAGGCTGTTTCTCCTCGGCCTCCTCCTCTGCAAGCATCAGCTGTCAACTGCTGCTCTGCAAGGTCAGTTTCCACACATCCACTCTTGTTTGTTTCTCAAAAACTATTGACCCATCTTATGCTACTCTCTTTCCCATGCCCGTTCTCTTTGTCCCTGGGGACTTATAGGTTTGGTGTGTGTGTGTGTGTTTTTCCCCTCCATTACCAGTATTTCATTGTGGGAGGAAGCAGAGGGGAAAAAAAAGCATGTGTTTAATCCATTGTTTTCCCTGAAGCCACTTAACCTTCCTAAGCCTGTTTTTTTGTGCGTAAAACAGGGGTAATGATGCCTTCCTCCCAAGGTCATTATGAGAATTTCATTACAGACCTGGGCACACTGCCTAGCGCCTGATACACAATAAATATTGGTTGCTTGTCCCTCCTCTACCCATAATTACATCAGACACCAACAGTAGGCTGGCTCATGCCTTCCACCTTCAGCCCAGGCCTTGCCTCTTGCCACCTCCCGAGGGATCTTTCCTGCTGCCCACCATTCATTCCTTGCTCCTTCCCTGGCCCGATGCAGACCTGCCTGTTCTTGAGTACTGCTGTGTGTCCAAAACAGAGAGAAGCTCTGTCCTCTGTCCTCAAGGTGCTCTCATCCTGCGGAGCACCTTCTCCTTACCTATTAAGGGATCCTCAGAAGACATCTGCAAATGTATGACATCCAAATGAGGAAAACAATGCTTGTCTGCTCACATAGAGCACTTACTCTGTGTTACTTTACAAATGAGGAAACTAAGACTCAAGGAAGTTAACTAACTCACCTAGTAAGTGGTGGAATCAAGATGCAAGCCTAACTCCAGAGTCTGTGCTTACAACCACTGTACTATATACTGCTTAGTGGCCCCAGGACCCTTGGCTTGGCAGCCAGATGCAAAGAAATCTGAAGTGGCACAAACAGCCCTAGTGGCTCTGTAGTGGCTCGGGGTCCTTTGGAACAATACATGGCACCCAGAGATTCTTATAAATGGAGAGGGATATGGGGCCCAGGGTCCCAGAGGGTCCCAGGCAGGGATGGTTAGGATAATACTTAGGCATCTTTGGAAGCCCTACCCCAGCTCCCAAGGGGATATTCCAGAATGGCAGGAAATCCTTGTCCTTTCTTTACAAGTTGAGGCTCTAATAGTTTCCCTTTGACAAACCCCTACAGAATGTGTGTAAGCTCCTCATAGGGCATTTGACACAGCATGCGAGCCACTGTGGCAAATACCCCAGTTCAGTATTAAATATTCAGTATTAAGATTAAGAAAGGGAATTCAGTATTAATATGGCATTCAGTATTAAGGGTTCAGTGTTAAGTATTAAGTATTCAGTATTAAGAAATTCAGTATTGGATAGTGTTCGGTATTAAGAAAGGGAAGAACACAAGTCTTAGGGAGCACTTACTACACAGTGCCTGGCTCCTTGCAGCCACTGCCTCATTCAAATTTCGCAAGAGCCCTGCAAGGTGGGATTACTATCCTCAATTCACAGACGAGGACACCTAGGCTCAGGAAAAGTGACTTGTCTGATGTCACCTAGTCAGTGACAAATATTCAGGTGACTGAGCTGGGGGGACCTCCCCCCTCCCCCCAGGACTCTGGACTGTCCATGTTCTCAATACAGCTTCAGGACCTGAACTGAACTTTAAAAGGCCAAGAACAGAGGAAGAGGATTCCGGTGCTGCCCTGCTCAGACTCAGCCAACAAACAACCAGTCGCAGCTTACGGACAAGAAAACGGATGCCCAGGTGGCCGTGTAACTTGTCACAGGTTACCCAGCCCATTAGAAATCTTCACATTCTATCCATCCCTTTGTTAACCTGGGGATTGAAAAGGGAATACCACTCTGGCTTTTTTATCTGAGTTAAGCTAATTCTTAATGGTGGATAATGTTCTAGAACCCTGCTATTCAAATTGTAGTGGCCAGACCAGCAGTATTGGGATCTCCTGGGAGCTTGCTAGAAATGCAGAGTTACAGGTCCCCCCTGCCCAGGCCTTCCTGAATCAGGCTCAAATCCCTGATGGTGCATGCGCATGCACATTAATGTTTGAGGAGTATAGTTTGAGACCACAAAGCACTGTCATGAGAGCACTCTCACTGAATCCTTCATTCCCGAGCCCCTCTGGGAGGGAGTCAGCAGCCCTCATTGTACAGATGAAAACATGTTCAGGGAAGTCACAGGATGGGTCACTGGCCCAGCTCTCAGTTCCACCTGGCCTCTGTGGCCTTGTCATCACAGGTGGCAGTGAGCAACCCTCAGTTCCTGACCCCAGAGGCAATGGCTCTCCCTGTCCTCAGAGAGGCAGGCTTGTACACACAAGGAGAGTGACGCAAGGGGCCTTCAATGACAGACATTCCTCATAAGCTCCTCTGGGGCCTATGTGGCAGCAAGTATCGTCCACACCCTGCCACTTAAGTGGTGGCAAGGATCCTGTGGCAAGGATCCTCAAAAGGAGGCTTTTGAGACCTCACAGGGGTCTCTTGTGGATGCCTTTGCCTGGGAAGGGGTGGCTCCTAGCCCACAATATGACCTCTGTATGGGGGACCAGACCCCCGGCCTCACAGAGCTGGCATGCTCTGGCCAAAGGGCAGGATCCGGAGTAAGCAAAGTTGGGTTTGAGTCACGGCTCCTGGACCAACCACTTCTCTCCACCCTGCCCTTCGCCTCAGTTTCTTCATCTGCAAAAGGAGAGTAATGATCCTTCCTTCCTTCCTCCCAAAGAGGCTCTGAGATTGAAGGAGGTGATAAAAGCAAGTTGTCTTATAAATAGTAAAGCCGGAACTGACTATTCCCTCGTCTTACCAGCTTGATCCCCCCACCCCCTCACTTCCCTTGACTGCCAGGCCTGGCCAGAACTCCCAGCTGACCACCAAGCTCTGCCCCAGCTGAAGGACAACCCTGGGCTGCCAAGTCATTGAATCAGGCAGCGAACTTCTTGGCCCACACCTGAAGTGAGACCAGAATCAGGAACAAGCACTGGTGAAGAAGGATGCCAGCCCTGCAGCCCACGAGGCACGCCCACAAAACTCAGCTTGTGTGGTGTCTCAGACACCTGGGTGGGAGACTATTTCCACTGGGTGGGGCCTTTCTTTTTGGAGTATTACAGGGGCACCAGCCCTCCACCTGAGGGCTCTGGTCAGGCCTTCGTAGAGAAAGGGGCAGAGGGGTGAAACATGGCTTTTCTCTCATGGGCTTCAACCCACTCCTCTGGAGCGTGCCACACACCCCATTCAGTGCTTCCACTTCAGCAATGCCTGTACTCCTCATGACAACATGCTGAAGTGGTAGGCGTTATTATCATTCCCACTGTACAGATGAAAAACAGAGCCTCAGACAGGCTAGGCCTTTTCATCATCCAAGGTCACACCACAGCAAGAAGCAGAGCCAAGAAGGATCCACTTCCAGGCTGGGTCCCCACACCACTGTTCTTTCTCAGATTCTGTGCTGGCCCTTACATGATCACACAGCCATCCCTCCTGCGTGGCCAAGTGAGGAATTCCTTGCCCCTCCCTCTGTCTCGTGGCCCCTGGCTCTGCCAGCCTCCTGGAGAGGGGGACCAGGCAATATGGATACTCACCCCTGGGGACAGGCACAGCCCGAGAGACAGGGGCCATGAGCTGGCACGCTCAGGTTCAGCAGCTGCTGCTCACATGTCCTCTCTCTGCTCAGGCTGGGGTCGGCGTGCAGGTCACTGCAGTTCACGAAGACCTGGCCCGCCGGGCAGCTGATGGCTGGAAGAGAAGACGGTGGCTGCTGGGAGGAGCCTGGATGCTCAGCAGGATGTTTGAGACACCAGGCCCTAGTGTCAGGTGAGGGGAGGGGAGCTCCTGGGTGGCAGGGGTGGCCAGGGAGACCTAGCGACCCAACAGCTGGACGGTGCAGGGAGAGATGGGGCGATGATGCTTTCAGAGGCATTCCTTGGGTTCCCAGATGCACATCATAGAGGGAGGGAGGGCTGTGTGCTGACACACAGGACAAGCACCACACTACCAGTACCAAGGGTATCACGTCCTCTCCACCAGATACTGCTCCAGGCACTTCACATGCGTTATCATACTGGATCCTGCAACAACTCTGTGAGGTATTAGCATCCCCCATTTCCCATACAATGGAAAGAAGGGACTTCTGCTTTCAAAGCCATAATAAGGCGAGAGAAGTACCTCCAAAGAGACCAGGAGATGAGCCAGAAAGAGGATTGTGATGCAGCATGGCCAGAGGACTTTTAACAACAGGAAAGTCAATTTCCCATTACCTATGTTTCTGTGATATAAACCCCCCCCTCTCTCTGAGCCTTCAATCAAGTCAGCTGTGCATGCTTACACCTCGTGTAAGTGATCTTTTTTAGGGAAATCAATAAAAAGGAGGTGAGTTTCAAGCCCAGCTTGGGATGGCGCAGAGAGAAACGAATAGGCACAGGAGATGAGGTAAAAGTCCCAAAGAGGAAGCAGTCTGAAGCCAAAAGCAACAAAAAGAAAACACAGAATTCCAGGCCATATATGCAAAAGAGGAAGCGAAGGCTCAGAGAGGTGAAGTGAGTTACCCAGGGCTGAACAGCCTGCAAGCACTAGGCAAGATTTGAACCCAGGGCTGCCAGACTCTGGAAGCCCTGTTCTTTGCCACCTGCCATATGAGTATTCTCTGACCCCTCTGTGCCAATCCCCATCCTCACTGCTCCCTGCCCTCCTGCTCCAGTGCCCTCTCTACCATCTCCACCTCCTTCACAGGCTGCCCCACCACCATGCTACCCTTACCCCCACCTCTATTGTCTGGGACGGTCTCAAAGGCCCAGGCTGTCCTCCCCAGCTCTGTGCCCCCAAGTCTACCACATGGCTGGGCACAGAGTCAGCCTTAGCAGATGAGTGACAGCTCAGATCGGGAAACCCAGGCCCCGTGGGAGGTCGAGGGACTGTCCAAACAGCCCCGCTGGCTGCCCCTGATGAAGACAGAGTCTCAGCCTCTCCTTCTTGAGAAGCAGGAGGGACAGCCGCTAGCGTGGGGCTGAGGTTGGGCCAGGATTTCTGGATGCCGCCCTCCAAACTGGAGCCTCTCCCAAGGCGGCAAGGAATACAGGAGGCTCAGTGTGAGGCAAGACGTGGCTGGGCTCTCTCCGTCCTGGTCTATCTTCAAGCTCCCCACTCTCCTCTCCATAACCCCACTACTGTGGAGGAGCCCCCAGGAGAACCCGTCCCCTTCCACCTTACCTGGGGCTCTGCTATCGCAGCTCATGACTCCATCTTTACAGTGGCTGCAGAGAGAGGGGGAGTGGGGGCGCACTGGGATTAGCTGACTCAGTCACTGCAGAGCCACAGACTGTAAGCTGCTGTGCTCGGGCCCCTGCAGGGCTCAGACATGTATCCCCTCTCTGTCCCTGGCCCACTGCACAGAGGCGGAGGGTGAGCACTGCTTTGTGGAAAGATCTGCTCGGCTGTATTTTCTTCAGTCAGCAACTTCCATTTAAAGAGAGGACACTGACGCTGCTATCTAGGGAGCTCACCAGTGGCCCAGAGATGGGATGTCGCTGTCTCCAGGGGGATAGTCCATTCCTTGAAAGTGGCAGGAGCACTGGTTCCTGTAAAACCCAGGACCAGAGAAAAGTGAGCCGACTCAGGAGCCAGGTTAGGGACTGCCGAGGATGGGGACCCCAGCCCTCAGCAGCCAGGGGTATAAGGGCACAGAGATGAGAAATGGCATCTGCTGTGACAGGTGACACATCTCCAGGGAGTGGGGAAGCCAGACTGGCACCAGGAACCGAGGTCAGGGCCATCCAGCGAGCCAGAACAAAGATAGCCTCTCTGGTCTCTGTCCACCCGAAGCCAACCTCCCTGGGGCCAGGGAAAAGAGAGGTGACAAGAACAGGGCCACGCTTCCTGAGCCCGGGCTGGTGAGAGGGACAGATGCAGGAAGGGTATTCTCCTCCTGCTCATTCACACCCAGCATTTGTTCTGATCGCTCAGTGCCCACACCATACCGATTGTTAAACATTCTGAACACCAGGCTAGGCCCTCCAAATATGTCATCTCATCTATTCCTCACAGGGTCCCTTATGCTCTCTTTTGGCTCCTCTTTGTAGGTCAGCTGAGGCCAAAGACAGTATCCTCCTCACACATCTTCCATGGCCCCTGCCAGTCCTGGCAAAGGACAGGCCTTGGAGCAAACTAACTGAAGGCTGGAAGGGATGTCTGAACTCATCCAACCCCTGTGCTTCTCAGCCACCTTCTCCCTCTCCAACCCCTCCCCCCATATAAACCTCAGAGGCCCTTTTGTTGGCAATACTCAACCGCCAGGGGTGGGGATCTCAAAAGAGGATCCTATAGTTTGGAAAGGTCTCTGAGTGATTACGATATACCCCCTACAGGAGCCCCTCTCCAGCCCCCACCTCTCAGTGGAATGTGACACCATTCTAGAGGAGAAGCAGGCCAAGAGGGGACCAAGGGCTTTGCCAGTCAGCCCTGGGATCCTGTGAGGTCACCACCTCCCACCCCTGCCTCCAATCACACTAAGGACACGCCTCAACCAGCCTCAGAGCTAGTTGTTCCCTTGGCCTAGAGCACTCTTCCCTCACTTCACCCCATCTTTGCTCACGTCACCTCAGCAGAAAGGCCTTCCTCCTGTACTCACCCCATGCGACACAACAGTAACCCCTCCCACCTGTTTGTAGCTTGTTACCACCAGACCCTTTAAGTGTCTGTTTTTTTATTAATCTGTCCTGGCACAAGAATGTGAGCTCCATGAGGGCAGGATTCTGTTTTGTCTGCTGCTGAATTTCCAGGGTCTAGAATTGTCTAGAACATACGAGGTGGTCAATAAATATTTGTGAAAGGAAAGAGGAGATGAAGGGAGAGAGGCTGTTTCTGTGGGCTTGTTATTCTGTCTCATGGGGCAGCCAGGCTGGAGTGGTCTAAAGAGCTGGGGCTGAGGAAAAAGGCCTGGAGGGAGGGGTCCAAGGGAGAAAACCCACCCACCCAGCCACCCAACAAGCTCTGCCCTATGACTATGAGATGAAGCAGGGACATGAGAAATGCAGTCAGCCTCCCCAGCCTCAGATGCCCTCCTCAGCTTCCCCCCTCCCACTCCCTGACAGAGGTCAAGCTAGCCCACTCACCTAGGAACACAGAGGTCAGCCTGGGTATCCAGATAGGTGTCCGGCGGGCAGGTACAGCCTTCTACACACTCATCCCCACTGAGGTCACTGCTGCCACCAGCCCCACAGGTCACAGGGCCGGCCAGGTCCTGGCAGGTTTGTCCACACAGGGCCACACAGGGGCTATACTCCTTGGTGGCCTCACAGGACAGTGCTGTAGTGGGAAATGAAACCGTGTGCTTTGTCTCCCTCCTCCCCACAATTGTGTGGGGGTGGGGTCATCATCCTGATGAGAACTGAGAACCAGAGAAGAACTTTGTTCAAGGTCACAGAGCGGATCAAGGTCAGACATGGGATTTGAACCCAGGTCTGACTGCAGAGTCCCACTTCCTCCCACTACAATGGCACAGTGGCAGGGCTGGGTCCCCTTCTAGAGCTCAGCCTGGACCCTGCCATTGGTATTTCTTTTTCTCCGCAGGGTGTTCCTCTTAGGTAGTGATACTTGGGGAGGGCAGAGGTCACCACTCACTGACAGTCCTACACCCATCCATCACCTACACATAGACACAGGCACAGGCACAGGCACAGGTGGGTATTCCACACACTTCTGTCCCTCTCACTTCCACAACTATAACACACGTGGGCTGTGAAGATCAATGTGGCCCATTTAGCAGCCTCTTAGGGCCCTCTGTCCAAAGATTCAAGGCTACTCTCCTCATCTGGCCAGCATCCCACTCCCTCAGGGTCTCCTGTACCTGCCAGAGCCAGACTGTCAAGCTGTTGTTCTCACCCAGTCTACACATCAGTCTCCATTTAAAAATGTTGATGCCGACCCCCATTGCCAGATATGTTCTTTTCATCGATACTGAACGTAGCACAGATATGTGCATTTTTCTTTAAAAGCTCCTATGGTGAGTCCAATGTGCAGCCAGGGTTACAAACCACTGGTCCTGTCTAGTCGCCTCTGGAGAAACTCTGGTTCAGAGAGTGGCAGGGCCTTGCCAGGGGCACACAGCAGTTACCTGCAGGGCTGGCACAGACCTCAGATCTCTTGGCTCCCAAGACAGACTCTTTTCATTTCTTCAACAAACATGTGCTAAGAGCTCACTGTGAGTGGGGCTTGTGCTAGGGCTGGGGGCACAGAGACAACTGAGACATGGGGAGGACTGTGGCCCAGGTGTGGGAGGGTGAGCAAGGGCCAGCTCATGCCCATTGAGGCATATGTGCACTGAGGGCAATGGGAGCCAGTGATCTCGAGAAGGCTTGCTCGGGCTGCAGGAAGGCCTACTGGGAAGCCCCAGCCCCGGGTGGTGGCAGTGGAGGTGGTGACAAGTGGGTGGATTTCAATCTCCAATTGACAGGCCTGGCAGGACTTGGGAGATGGGCTGGAGGTGAGGGTAACAGAGAAGCGGCCAGTGTCACATGTCCTGAGTGGCAGGCCTGGGTGGCCAAGGGGATGGACAGCATGGAAGAGGGGTGGGGTGGGGGGTGGCAGGTGGCAGAGGGGCAGGTGAACACATGGGTCTGGAGCTCAGGCTCCTCGGGCCGCCCTCCTGTGGGGGCACCTGTGTGGGGCACTCACCACAGGCAGGCACGTGGGCACGGAAGTCAACGGGGAGCCCATGGCGCCGGCACAGGTGAGCATAGTGGGCCAGTGTGGCACACAGGCAGGGCTGCCCGCAGCGGCAGGCATCCTGGCGGCACTGCTCAAAGTAGGGCACGGGGCTCAGGTACGCGGAGCAGGGCGCAAACAGCTCCCCGGTGAGCACGCTGCAGGACTGCACTGCAAAGGAGGCTGGATGGGAAGAGCAGGGGTGGGGAGCAGGGAGCTGGTCTGCCTGGTGCCCCGGGCCCCAGCCTCTTCCTGGGGCCTCTCCTACCTCTCCGCGCCCCACCTCACAGTCAGGGTGGTTGGCATGAGAAGGTGGATGGGAGGGTGTGTGTGTGTATAGTAGGCCATGGGCATGGGGGTAAATGACTAAAGGAGGGCGAGGGCGAGGCCGAGGGCGAGTGTGTGTATGTGTGTGTGTAGCACATTCATGCAACATGGTCCACCTTGCACGGGATATGAATCCACATGCTGGGAGGAGTGAACAAAACTCCTGCTTACGCTGTGGTCCAGAGACTGCACAACTTACAGGGCGAAGGGGAAGGGGAAGGCCTCAGAGGGAGAGAAAGGTGGGAAGGCAGATGGGCATTGAAGGAGGCGTGGGCAGGGCAACTGCAATTTTAAACAAGGTCAGGAAGGCATGTCTGTGGCGACAGGAAGTGTGAACTACAAGTTGAAGAGGTGAGGGAGTATGGCCGGTGTTTAGTGAGGGAAGAGCATTCCAGGTGGAGGGAAGGGCAAGTCTAAAGGCCTGGAGCAGAGAGCAGACCTGGCTGTGGAGGAGGAACAGCAAGAGGCGGGTGGCTGCAGCAGAGTGGGGGGCCCGGGGGACAGGCAGAGTGCAGGGCCTAGTGGGGCCACCGTGAGGGCTTAGGCTTTCACCCTGAGATGGGAGAGCCAGCACCCATCCGCGTCTATGCAGCAGCGGTAGGGCCTGAAGCTCCCAGTGTGCCCAGCCCTTACTGGGAGGGAACAAAAGTCCCCTCTCTGCAGCTCCCCCACCTGCCCTTATCACTTCTGCCCCCCCTGCCCAGCCTCCTCAGGCCCAGAGTTCCCATCTCACTCCTCTCCAGTCCCCCCCACTCCCTACTCACCTGCTTGCAAGTGCACATCACAGGGGTCCAGCGGGGAGCCGGAGACCAGTGGGGAGCAGGCAGACAGTGTTTTCCAGGAGTTGCCAAAGAGCTGTGGGGTGCTCTCGGGCACACCCACCGGGGACCTGCAGTCACGGCATAGCCACACTCACACACGTGCCATGTGTACTCAGGTGGACGTAGAGCATACGCCCAAATAAGTGTCTACTCACATATACACACACAGACCAAGCATGAGCCCACACACTCAGAGACACGCATGCCACACAGACCTACAAACACCACTCACACGCACCCTCACCACACACACAGACATATGCAGAGCACAAATATATGCCAGACATGCAGACAGCCAAGGGAGTCTACACCGTCACATACAAACACAGACGATTATGGATGTATACACATGCGCACACACGTCACATTTAACAGGCTATCTAACAGGCTCCAAAGGGGCTCAAACGTGGCTGGGGGCCACCTCCTACCCTATGTTCACCACCTACTCCCAGCTCTTCATGTCGGACAGAAACAGGGACGCCGTGAACCAAACTTCCCCGGATTAAACCTTCCTCTTTCCTTCTCCATGAGCAGCTCCTGCAAGTTCCTTTGCCTAACCTTCCCCTCTAGCCAGGAAATAGTCATGCGAGTGGTAATAAAGGAAGGAAAGGGGGAAAGCATGCCTCCTGGACATCACCAGTCTCCAAGACGGCAGGCCGCAGAGACCCTAAGGCGCAGGGCTGGGACAGGTGCTGCCGCGCTCAGCACGCTACCCTTGCGCTCCTGAGCAGTGCGAGCACAGCAACTTCTCTGCCCAGAGCTCCCATTGGGGAGAGCTGCAAGTCGCCCACCCACTAAGCAAGGGGCTGTCTCCACCAGGCTGGCCAGTTGCCCTCACGTCCACCCCGCCAAGCAAGACAGAGTAGAATGCTACTTTTTTTTTTTTTTAATGTGCATGCATTTAAAAGCTCTTCGTTTCTTCTTATTCTTGTTTTTCCGAAAGAATCTGAAGAATGTCCTCTCTGGCTGAAGAAAGCCTCTCCTTTTTACTTCTGCATCACCTAATGCATGTAACTTGAAAAAGCAGCCAGAACCTCTAACCTTCAAGGTCAACCCTTGATTCCCCTTTCTGGAAAGTCTGACTCTCGTCCCCTCCCAAGTCCCTAAACCGTATCCACACCCAGACAGGCTTTCTCTCGATTCTTGGTCAGGCCTCGGGAAACAGCCTTCCCCTGAAGGTGGGGAGGCTCACATGGTGCAACCCTCATGCACCAGGCAGGAAAGATCTATGGGTTAGACCGGCCCACTGAGCAGGGAGCCCGATGCGGAGCTGGATCCCAGGACCCTGAGATCACGCCCGGAGCTGAAGGCGGACGCTTAACTGACTGAGCCACCCAGGCGCCCTAAATATCAATAACCTGAGGTAAAGAAATCACCGTAATAACAAATTCATAGACGATCTGTGTGTGCCTGTTGCTCTCTGGGCTACTCACAAGATCCCCGGAAACATCTGAACTACAAACCGGGAACATCTGTCAGATTCCCTCAAGCTGCCCTCACTCTCTGTGAAGATGCTTAAAGTCTGACATCCAGAAATCTTCCCAACTGGCTGCCCTTAGAACTCAGGCACGGGCTTAACATTTAATCCAATTCATAATCATCGGTGTTCTTTCATTTCCATAGAAATGTCTTTTATTTAATACCTGATTACTTGAACCATAAGCCTAGCTGTGAGAATACACCTGCAACCACTGTTTCCTGAAATGGGTTTAATTCAACCGATCTGAGACTGAATCAATGAGTGAAACCACCTACCACCCCAACTTTTTTTTTTTGGGGGGGGGAGTATAGAAAGCAGGAGTTTGGGCATCAATGGCTCACTGGAGGCCTACGCTCAGCTCATCTAAAGGTGTTCCCAGGGCAGCCCGGGTGGCCCAGCGGTTTAGCGCCGCCGTGGCCCAGGGCGTGACCTTGGAGACCCGGGATCGAGGCCCGCGTCGGGCTCCCTGCGTGGAGCCTGCTTCTCCCTCTGCCTGTGTCTCTCATGAATAAATAAATAAAATCTTAAAAAAAAAAAAAAAAAAAAAAGGTGTGTTCCCAGTCAATTAAAACAAGGAAACGCGTGAACCAAATCCAATCCAGCCCGAGGCCTACCAACTTCAGGACCTCACTGTAGCACCGCCCTTCTCACGGCACGAGCCGTAGATCTCTCGCACTAGGATCGCAGCGCTCACTCATTAAAACCAGGATCCTCGGGCCCCAAACCAGGAGACCCCGGAGACGTAGAGGCGAGGAGTCGGCATCTCCACGGGCTCCTCGGGCGAGTCCTCCGCACCGGGGAGACCCTGAGGCACCGCCTCGGAGAAACACGCTTCAGTGTAAAGGCCGAGGCATAAGTGATCAACGGCGCATGCGTGGCCCCGTCACGGAGGCCGCTCAAGGGGGAGCGCCTCGCTGGGCCTTCAGGGGCCCACCCCCCGCCTTCTGCTTCCGGGGCAGGGGCACGTACAGGAAGTCGTCCTGCGTGTTGCCGTTGAAGGTGCCGCAGAGGCCCACGGTGTCGTCCGCCCATCGCTGGTCCACCTGCAGGTAGAGCCGCAGCCCTTGGCGGTCGTAGAGCACCCGCACGCCCACGTTGGTCCTCACCCGCAGGGACGTGGACGACAGCCTCCGGATCTCAAAGGCGTCTGGGCAACAGAACCGCGGTAGGGAGGTGGGAAGTTGTGCCCACGTCCGCCCCCCCCCCCCCACGCTGCCCGCAGAGCCTCGCCGACCTCTGACCCCTGACCCCGTGCCCCGCCAGCCTGGTCCACACCCGCCGAAGCCCTCCCAAGGGAGCGGTTGGCTTGGGGCGCCTTGAGGAAATCCTGTTGCCAGGGCAACCCCGGCTGAGAATTTTTCTCTCTCTCTTTTTTTTTTTTAAGTATGAAATGCCAATTAAAAGTTTTTCCTCCATAAGAAACTGATAATAACTTCCTTCTGTAGCAAAGGAGAATTCTGTTAACTACCCTTTTTTTGTTTTGTTTCGTTTTCCACAATGGCCACCAGGAAGCTCACGATGTGGTTTTAGATTCAATTGTAGCTATTTCCAATTTTTTTTTTCAATTTTTTAATTGTAGTGAATTTTTCACCTTTTGTGGCTTGCATTTATTTGGTCTCTTTACACCCCCCCTCCCCCTGCATCCCCACTCTTCTTGTTCTTGAACCCTTATTCTTTTTTTCTTTTCTTTTTTTGGGGGGGGGGGCTTTATAATTTTCTCTGGTGCTATTTTATTTCTTAACAGTTTTGTCATTTTTGTTAGATGTGCTTCCTACAAGCTACCACAGATCCCTTGTGGATTCAGACAGGATAGTAAGTAAATAAGAAACAAATAGCAGGGCCTGGGTGGCTCAGTTAAGCGGTTCACCTTCAGCTCAGGTAATGATCTCGGGGTCCTGGGATCTAGCCCTGTGTAGGGCCCCCTGCTCAGCGGGGAGTCTGCCTCTCCCTCTCCCTCCCCCTCTCCCTCCCCCCCCCCATACTCTCTCTTCTCTCAAACAAAATCTTTAAAAATAATAAAATAGGGATGGAAAACAGCCCCATTCATATCCTTATGTTAGGAGAAGCCATCATACTGCTGTAAAGCCTATTGTCATGTTGGGATGGGACAAAGACCATCTGACGAGTCCCGAGTCCACATTCCTGGGACCAAGGTACCCCTCTGGCCTGATCCACCCAGTATTAGAGAACGTGAGCTCTTGCCCATGTGGCAGTGCCTTTGGCCAGGGGCAGTGCTTAGAAGAAGAGGCCTGGGCAGCCAACTCCCAGCTAGCTCTCGTCCATCAAAGCCGTACCATCTGTGTAGGGTGGGGTGACCTTGTACTGGTCAAACAGAAGGACATCCCCCGCTTGGGTCAGGGTCACCTGCCTCCGAGGGTCCTGATGCAGGATCAC
Source organism: Canis lupus familiaris (assembly GCF_011100685.1). Classification (NCBI taxonomy): domain Eukaryota; kingdom Metazoa; phylum Chordata; class Mammalia; order Carnivora; family Canidae; genus Canis; species Canis lupus. Next base: position 40,787,314 of record NC_049242.1, on the reverse strand, counting down.
TGACACTGACTGGACACAGACTCCATCTTGGTTCTGGAGAAAGAGAAAGTCAGATGGGGCACAGTTAGTCTGTCTGTCCTACTGGTCCCCACAGAGTCCCCAGGAGCAGGGATTCTAGTGCAGCTTGAGGCCAGGAGCAGGCTGAGACAGAGCCCCCAAAGGACATTAGGAGTCCTCTAACCAAATGCCCTCGTCTGGGAATGGGAAGGCAGAAGCTCAGATTGGAGAAGGTTAGTGGCAGAGCTGGGATAATGCAAATAAAGAGAGAGCCAACTCTTAGGCTATTCATGACACAGAGCAGAGCTAGACCCCCTGGATGGCCCAGAGTCTAGCCTCAAAAACACTGGCCTCCCCACTCAAGTACAATATAAGACTTCAATTTCATCCCTGTATAGGTATTTATATAGCACTTTCCTGCAGAGTACTGAGCTCCACTCATAGGCAGGCAAGAAATGAACAAATACTATCTGGGCCTCAGGTTCTCATCTCTAAAATGGGTAGTATGCATCAGGCCCATTCATACTTCCTCCCATGAGAAGACATCAACACAACCATACAGTGATGGAGTGATATACTCATGGGGAGTACATATATGTGTGGGACACAGACATTTAAACAATCACAAAATCAGCTTTTAAATTATTATTGGGATGAGTGCTGCAAAAAGGTGTAGGGTGGGGTGACTAGGAAACCATGTAGTGAAGGAACAAGACTTAGTCTGCAGAGGTAGGAAAGGCCATTCTCAGGAAAGATAATGGTAATGTAAAAATCATAACAAAACTTTTAATAATGTTAGATTTATTATGATAACAGTTACTTTTAATATGAAGTTACTACGTTCAGGTACTGTTCTAATCTTTTTACACTTATTTACTCACTTAATTCTCATAGCAATCATATTTAGTAAGTCTTACTAATAACCCTATTATGCAGATCAGAAGGCTAACACCCAGGAAAATGTGACCGTTGAGCTGAGATCTGAAGGGTCCATAGAAGGTAGCTGGGAGAAGAGAGAAGGCAAGGAGGGGGACATCCAGGTATAAAGAACAGCTTGTACAAAATTCCCTGACACAGGAAGGCATTTAATGCATCCAAGCACATAAAAGAAGATCAGAGGGCCAGAGGCCACTGAGCAAAGTGGTTTAAGATAACGTTCAAGAGGTAGGCAGGGTAGGGGCACCTGGGTGGCTCAGTGGTGGAGCGCCTGCCTTTGGCTCAGGCTGGGATCAAGTCCCACATTAGGCTCCCTGCAAGGAGCCTGCTTCTCCCTCTGCCTGTGTCTCTGCCTCTCTCTGTGTGTCTCTCATGAATGAATAAACCAAATCTTTTTTTTTTTTTTTTTAAAGAACTTGGTTTCTTTTTTTTTTTTTTTTTTAATTTTTTATTTATTTATGATAGTCACAGAGAGAGAGAGAGGCAGAGACACAGGCAGAGGGAGAAGCAGGCTCCATGCACCGGGAGCCCGACGTGGGATTCGATCCCGGGTCTCCAGGATCGCGCCCTGGGCCAAAGGCAGGCGCTAAACCGCTGCGCCACCCAGGGATCCCTGAATAAACCAAATCTTAAAGAAAAAAAAAAAAAAAAGATAGGCAGGGGCCAGCTTAGGCAGAGCTTTGTAAAATTTTTGGACTTTATCCTCAGTCCAAAGACAGCCAGAGAAAGTATAATCTGAAAGTGATATAATCAAACAGCAGAATGAGGCAAGGATTAGAGCTTGAAACTTTTCAGAAAGGCTTTGTGCAACAAGCTATGACCTTTCTTCTAAGCTCATTCCCAAGGAGACATAAAAATCCCTGAAACAGCTCAAAACCATTGTATCTGAAACATTACCTTGTTTGCCAGACCCACTCATCCCCTGTCCCCCTCTGGACCTGTCATTGGTGCAGGAAGAAAGACTGCAATGCTTTAGTCAAAGTCTTAGGCTCAGGCCTTGATGTCACTGAAAGCTGAGACCTTAAAGACCTCATTGAACTTATCCACACCTCAGTTCTCTCCTTCAGGAATAGAGAAATACCACAATAGTTGGTCTTGCCTCGTTTGATACAGGTAAGAAAACGTGCCTGGAATACTTTGGAGGTTGTATTTGTCAAAGCCCAGAGAACATTACAGCATAAAGAGTGAACCCTAATGTGTACATTTTTTTTAAATCAGGTAGGAGTTCAAAGGATCCCAGAATGGAATGTAGACTATGACAAAAGAATCTAACTGTATTACAAATATATCAAACAACCTCACTGAAAGAGGGGTGCAGGGAAAGGTGTTGACTTAAGTAACTTTGGAAATAAGTGGAGTTTGTAAGACTAAAGGCAAATGGAACTGTGTATAAGTACTGCACTCTAGTTGATAAAGTTCTTTCCCATGGATATGGGTTAATAATTCCGATACTTCTATACATGTATACTGGAATTGAACAATTAGATAAATGGATGATGGATGTGGAAGCCAGATTTCTCACAGTCAGCGTGGGCATTTATAGATAAGCAAGGGGGGAGGCTACAATGACCCACATGGTAATAGATTAGAGTTGGCACATCAATATGAACTTTAGCGCATAAAGATATACAGAGCTATTGATAGATTATCTATAGATACGTATATATACATTGGTTATACGAGGATATTCATAAGTTATACATATTATTTCCTTTATCTGTAGGCTAAGAGGGTCTAAAAGAAGTGATACCCCAGTAGCAATGGTGCACACCTAGTACCCCAGATCTTGCTGTCTAATACCGTTCTCCAATAAAAAGAGCCCAGAGCATCTGATAGTATTTTTTCTGAAATGGCTGACTCTAGGAATGCAACAGGAAATATACAGCAAGAGCCTGGTGCATCTTGTAGGACCATAAAGTAAGGCGGTATACACATTGACACACACACACTCAGACACACACACACACTGATGGGGCTATGTCAAAGAGACTCCAGAGCCAACTGTAAGACTGCCCAATGGTCAAGTTAGAAAAAGTCTTGAGTAACAAAATAAAAAAGTATTGGATTCTTACCCAAAATATAAAATAAATATCCCTGGATCCATGCTGACATACATAAATGACTGAAAGAAAATATGTGAGGGGGAAAGAAGACAAGTCTCCTGTGCAGAAAAATTCCAAATAATGTATGTAGAATCTCTGCCTTCAAGCAGAGGGAGCATAACTTTCCATTCGCCAAGTATGGGCAGAGCGTAGAGACTTCCTTCCAAAGAGAACAGTATGGCAAGGGGAGAAAAGAAGGCTAACTCTACATGGAGAATGTGACAAACACTACCTCAGCCCGATGACCAAGGTCAACCTCAACAGTGATAAACCATGTTGGTATATGTACCCTTGATAAGATGTGATGAAAATAGCAATTTACCTCTTATCTTCCTCCCAAAATTCATAAAACCACTCTAACCATGAGAAAAACATCACACAAATTCCAGTAGAGGGGCATTCTACAAAATATCTGACCAGCACTCCTCAGAACTTTCAAGATCATCATAAAGTCTTAGAAACTGTAACAAGGGGGTTCCTGGGTGGCTCAGCTGGTTAAGTATCTGACTCTTGATTTCAGCTCAGGTCATGATCTCTGGGTGGTGAGATCAAGCCCCGAGTGAGGCTCCACACTGGGCATGGAGCCTGCTTACGATTCTCTCTTCTCCCTCTCTCAAAAAACCAAAACCAACAAAAAACCACATACACACTAAAGAAAAGAAGAAAGAAACTGCAACAGCCAGAAGAGCCTAGGAGACATGATGACTAAATGCAATGTGGTATGTTGGAATGGAGAAAAAAGATATTAGGCTAAAAAAAAAAAATAAGGAAATATGAGTAAAGTGCAGATTTTAGTTAATGTACCAACATTGGTTCATTATGTGTAACAAATGTACCATACTAATGTATAATGTTAATGATAGTACAAATTAGGTGTGGGATTTATGGGAACTCTATGTACTATCTTTGCATTTTTTCTATAAAATCTAAAACTACTATGAGAAAGGTCTACTTGAAAAATATTTCAAAGGCTGTAAACACTGCCCAGATATTGGGGTAGGTGTATAAAGAGGCTGTGACAAGCTTTCCGGACTTCCAGCCTTGGGTCTGGCTCAGCTCCCCCTCCCGCTGGCTGGGGGTTATCAGGAACACCCCAAGCCTCTATAGGCTTGTCTTATCATATTTTAAGTGGAGAGAATAATAATGATTACTACATGGGGTATTTTGAGCCTTAAACTAGAGGTCCCATGCAAAAGTGATTAGTCAAAGTAAAAAGTACTGTGCAAATACTTTATCATCATCATCCTTTTTATTAACATCTTCACCCTACCCCCTTGTGTTCACCCAGGACTGAAGTCATGGCTTCATCTTTGACTCTTCCTTCTTCTCTCCCACACACCCTGCCCACTTTACCAGCCAGTTGCCAAGTCCTTCTGCATCGGCCTTAATGTTTTCTAGAACATTCCAACCTCATTGCTTTCTTTCATATGATCTAATCCTCCTGGATTGCCTTTTCTCCCCATCCTCAAACATATATATCCTATTTCTATTTATCTTTTTAGGCCCACTTTAGGTCATTCAGCCCAAATGCCACCTCTGCCATGAGGCTCTCCCTGATCCTTTCTTCTGACCTGTAGGAATATTTCTTCCTCCACAGAACTCCCCTCTGATAGCACTGCTCTTGTATCTCACCATGAAGCACCTGTCCTGAGGACATGAGTGACTCCCTCATCAGGCTGCGAGCTCCTGGTGGCTAGGATCAGGGTCTGACTCATTTGTGTAATCCTCACTGTGCCCTGCACAGAGCCAGCAGAAGACTAGCTTACTGTTCATCAGCATGGATGAAGTCACAAGGAGGAGACCTGGCTCATGGTAAAAGGAAAGTACTATCAAGAGGCACTGTTGAGCAGTGAAGCAGGTTACCTCAGGCCAAGGCTGGCTGGCCACCATCTAGAATGTGGTAGAGAAAGGGTTGGTAAGGGACCTCCAGGGTCTCATGGCCCCAGGTATTCTAAGACTCTAGAACTTTGTAAATGGGAAGGAGTTACACTGGGTGGTGTCTGTCTGCTTGCCTTTTCTTTTGCCTCCCTCAGGATGTCATGGGAGCCCCCAGGCTTTTGAGGACAAGTGTTCTGATTCAGAGAGCAGCCAAGGGCAAATCCAGGCCATTCTCTGGTAGAGAAAGAGGAGGGGATCACTCAGGCCTCAAAAGGAAGAAAGCACAGCCGTCTCCCTTGTCCACAGCCCAGCCTGGGTCCCCAGGGCCAGGGAGGGGACCTCTAAGTGATGTCTGCTCACACCTGACATCAGCGGGGGAGGACAAGGCAGGCAGGGAAGGGGGGTTGGGGGTGGCTGCCCAGACTAGGGGTGTGAACCCCTGCTCTACTGAGCAGGAAGGAGCTGAGTGTAGCCCAGACCAAGGCTTATGGGGTCAGCTCTGTATGGTCAACTCAGGGAAAATGCAGTCACGGAGAGACAGACAAACTCACAACTACCTCAGATATGTGAGTTGGCGATTTTCTCAGTTACGTTCCTAAGCAGCTGACACAGCTCAGGGGTCCCCTCCTCTAGGAAGTCTTTCCAGATCACCCCTCCTCCCACCTGACCTCTTGAATAACAACAAGGAAAAGCTCCTCCACAGGGACCTACCCTGTAATGTCCACGTTGTCACAACTCCTATAACATAGTGGATTATGGGGGTACTTCTCTGCCTCACCTACCAAACTGCAAGGCCCAGGAGGGCAGAGCCAGATCTAATCCATCCCAGTCTCCGAGATCCCAACATAGCTTCCGGCACAAACAGATGTTCAGTATTTGCTGAATGAATAAATGAGTGAGCAAATAAACATAGGGATGTTGAACGTACAATCCAAGGAAGCAGATAAGATTAAATTGAATTAGACCCATTTTAGAGATTAAAAAAAAAAAAAAAAAACACTCAGGCCCAGAAAAGGGGAAGTGCCTCTCAGCTAGCAGATCTTCTAGAGACAGAACCTAGTCTCCTATCCCCTGGCTCGGCCCAGAAAGAATAGACATCAGGATGAGTGGGCCGTGGAAGCCCTGGGACCCTGCCCGAAGTCCCTCAGCCTCCCGAGGAGGCAGAGAGCAGAAGCGGCTGGCTGGAGTGGGCCTGAGGGTGCCCAGCCCTTACCAGGCCACAAGGGGCATTCTGTAGCGTCACTGTGAAGGTGCCCGAGGAGCGGCTCTTGGCCAGGATGTACTGACACGTGGCAGGGAAGGTGTACCGCCGGCCGTCAAAGGTCGTGAAATGGATGTCACCAGTCACTGAACACTCGGCTGAGGGGCAGAGAAAGGTGGCTGACATATGGGAGCTGCCCCACGGGGACTGCCTCTGCCCTGCGGGCCCCGAGCATGAGGAAGGGACAGCACCCTGTCCTCAGGAGTTCGGGCGGTGTTTGGAGCCCTGGCCCCCCCTTTCGACACTGGTCGCTGGGGAGAAGCAGCCCTGCCCTCACCAGCCTGTCTGAAGGGAGATACAGCCCTGCCCTCGGCATCTCCCCCTGCCAGGAGGCCAGTCTCCGTGCAAGGCCCCCAAGCTCAGGAAGGTCCTTAGATCTGCCCCCACAAAAGGCCTCCCTGACAGAGGCTGGAACAATCCCTTAACCAGGCAAAGTGGCTCTGAGGAATCAAAGAGGGTCAAGCTGGGAACTGCAGGCCTGGCCCCCAGAACTTACCTGCCCCCAAAGCTGTGAGACTGGAGGAAGGGAGTAGAGTCAGACATACCTGGGCAAACAGATGTGCTGCACACCCACTTGCCTGCAGTGCATGTGCTGAAACAGAGACCGAGGAGGCAGGGCTCACTTCTCCAGGCCTAGGGGAGATGCTGGAGGACTGCAGGGTCCACAGAGCTGCTGCCCCCAGCCCTCAGTCTTCCCATCTCTAAAGTGGGTGGTAGAGACCTCCACCTCCAAGGGTTAGATCTAATGAGATCTCCTGAGATTTAAAGATGCTGAGTGCCCCCATGTCACCAGGGCTCCCAGACCCCAGATGGGCAGCCCTGTTGGAAAACCCTGGAAATCACCACTGCCCCACCCCCCAGCTGTGGACACAGACCAGGCGTTGCAGTCTTCTTTCACCACAGAGCCAGTCGGGTACAGGGTCCCATGGAACTCACAGGGACACTCAGCTGGTGCCACGCAGTCCCCGTCCTCAAAGATCAGCCCTAGGGTGACAGCAAAGGCCCACTTAACTCACCTCCACTCCTATTCACAGACCGTTTATGGCTCCCCGGGGCCATAAGATCCCTCATCCAAGCTTTTACCACTGAGCCCACTTTCAAGCCTTCTCCTGCATAAATCCTTGGCTCAGGCCAGATCTCTGGACAAATAATCTCACCTCCAGACATTTGCTCTGAGAACTGCCCACCCCAAGCAACCTGCATACTGACCAACTTGTCTTCTCCACCTCTCAGAAGCCTGTCACTGCATCTAGAACCAGCTTAGGTACACCTCTTCCGGGAAGCCTTCCCTGACAATCTCTCCCCTCACTGAATTCCTATGTCTCTTCTTGTCTGAACCCCTGAGTGGGTCCTCACTGCTTTATGCCTTAGACGGGAGCCATAAATAAACGTCACTGCAACCAGATTGTGACCCCTAGAGTCCATGACTGTATCTCTATATATTTTTATCTCAATCCCTGCCTAGCCATGGCCTGCACACTACAGATATGCTGCAAATTTATATCCCCCTAAAAAACGTGGATGAGTGTTTAAGCAAATTCATACATGATCAATGAAGAAATGAATGAAGAATGAATGAATGAATGACTCGTCCTTGTCTACACACCTTAAAAAGCTCAGTCCCAATAACATGAAACACCCTGATGAACTTCTCAAGAGCCGCAGTGCCACCCCCACCCCCACCTCCCTGAAGCCAGCCATTCATTTATTCCCTCCCGAGTTGTGTGTTCCTTCTCCCCTCATTGCGCAGATAGGCACCCTTGGGGCCCCTGATCATGCTCCTCCGTGCCAGCCCAGGAGGACACGGCCAGGCACCCGCTCTGCCCCTGGCATACCGTCGGGGCAGTAGCAGCCGTCCACACAGGCGATCTCGCTGTCCACACAGGATGCCCGGGACTGGCAGGAGGCGGGGCAGCAGGCGATGCACTCATTGTAGGTAAAGGCCGCCTCCTTGCAGTGCACAGCTGGGAGGGGGGGCACGGGGAAGGGGGGAGTCAGGCCCCAGCTCTGCCAGGACAGACCCAACCCCTTTTCCAGGCCTTGGGGTCGGGGGAGTGAGGGCTGTGATCTTCCTGTTCCCCTAGTCCCAGCGGGAACCCTGGGTGACCAGAAAGTAGGCGAGAGCCTGGGAGGCTCGGAGAACCACGCTTAGCCTGCTCTGTGGCCGCAGGCCAGTCCCTCCACTCTGAGCCCGTTGGCTCCTCGGTCACACGAGGATGGGGCCTCAGGCCTTACAGCGCCGACAACTATGGGCCTAAGCAGGACAGGACATTGAGCTGAGCCCGAGGGTGCCACCCACACCCCAAGCCAGAGCTTGTCTGAACCCGTCCCTGCCCACCAGCAGATGCACCCACCGCACTGCCGGAGCTGGGTCCTCCAGTCCTGCAGGGGCCGCCCCGCCTGGGCGCACGCTCGGGCGTACTCCGCCAGCGCCCGGCACCAGGTGGCTTCGTCGCCCACTGACCTGTGCAGGGAAACCAAGCGTCACGCCAGAGCCCACTCCGCCACCTGCCCTCCCGTACCCTCTAGACACTTCCAGGGTGCAGGGCACCCCTCCTTGTCACACAGCTAGGAAAGAGAAACCGGGAAGGTATCTGTATACAGATGGAGGCAGGACACCTGGGTTCTAGTCCCACCATTGCCATTGACTAGTGTGACCCTGAGGGTGTCAGTCCCTATATCTGGGCTTCAGAGAATAGGGAAGCCCTGTCCACCTATGAAGATAAGAATTTCCGAGCTTTGGGAAGCATATCTGTCAGGGCCTGGGATTAGCAGCCCCCGTGGCCCACGTGCTGAGCCCCCTCCCCGCCACCCCCGCAGCACCGGGACAGGTCTCCCCACAGCCCAGCGGCAGCTCCACGCCTGGCTGGCTACTCACTGGCAGAGATCACTGGTGCAGCTGGCTGTGAAGGGCAGAGGGCTGACGTAGGCGTGGCAGGCATCAAAGGGGGGCCTCAGCAGTGCCTCGCACCGGTCGTACACGCCCTGGGCAAAGGGCCACAAGACAGAGCTGGGGGCTGCAAAGCCACTCACAGCCCTCTGACTTCACCAGCCCCCACGCAGAACCCCAATTTGAGCTCAAGAGAGAGAAGGAGAAAGATGGGGAGAAAAGAGGTGGTGCACAGACTTTTTCTAGGAGGTGGACAGACACTAGGAGGGGTGGGGGGAGGCACTCTGCCTGAGGCCCAGACCTGCATGGTTCCCGCGCTCTGCTGCAGACACGGTGGGCGAGGCAGGGAGGAAGTTGTAGGCCTCGGAGGCTGGTTGGGGGCCTGCTCCTGCCAGCTGTGCACAAACTCAGCCACATCGTCCGTCAGCTTCCCTGGAGGGGAGAACTAGCATGACCACAGGTGGATGGCGGGGAGGGGGCCGTGGAAGGCTCTAAGTAAGGGAGGGCAGGTGGAGCCTGAGAGATGCCAAAGGTGGGCAAGGAGTCGAAGAATCCAGCCTCCCAGCTCGCATTCAGTCTGCATTTCCCAACGGAGCCACTCTCCTGAAAAAGCTGGTGATAATAGGCAAGAATGCTCGAGAACCTGTAGTAGCTCCCTACTGCTCCAAACTGGGGGAGGCAACACCATGCAATCCAGAGACAACTAGAATGTGAGCATGGACAAGCTCCTGCATTTCTCTGAGCCTCAGTTCTCTCATATGTGAAATAGGGCAAATAACTTCCCCCCCCATGAGATTACTGCAAAGACTGTATGTTAAGTGTTCAGTATGTTGTGGGTGCTCAAAGGTGTCACTTCCCTCCTTCCAGCCAGAGTCGCCATGATTTGGCCCTGCTACCTTCACTCTTACTTTACCACTCCTCCTTAGGTATCTTCAGGTCCCATGGAGCCTTTTCTCTTCCTGGCTCTCTCTGGCTTTCTGCTCCCTACCCCTGACACATACTCATCTTGCAGGATCAATCCCACCCAGCAAAGTGCCCTTTAGATCCTCACACAACCGTAGTAGGAGTTCTCATTAGGACCATTTTACAGACAAGAAAACTGAGGTTGAGGGGTTAAGAACATGCCTGAGGCCACACACTTTGTAGGAAGGGGCCCCAGGCATCCCAAAGGGTCTTTAGTACCATGATCCCAGGGTTCCACCCAAGGTCTCTCCCACCCACCCAGCCTGACCCATCCCCCACCTCCACCCACACCCCACAGAGGCCACTTGCCCTACACCTCACCATAGCTGGTCACCAAATCATCCTGGGGGTCGGCATTGTTGTTCCCACACAGCCCATGAGTCCAGCCCAGGAACTCCGGGCTCATCTTGATGTAGACAGCAGAAGCGCCATCCCAGGCCAGTGTGAAGGCTGACTGATGCCGCACAAGGACGTAGCCAGCAAGCCGCTGCAGACGCACGTTCCCCATCACATGGGGCAGTTGGACCCTGCAGGGTGCAGCCCAGAGCTTCAGGCCGTTTACACCACCTACACTCATCCAATCCCTTCACCAAAGGACCTGCCGCGTCCCCTACCTGCAGGACCCATCATGTACCCAGCACCTGCCTCATCCACATGCCACCGGTAGCATGGGATCTAAGGCCCCCGCTTTCCCTCCCCCTGACTTTCTGGGTATCTGAAGTCCACCATTAGAGAGGGATTCTTTTGTCTTCAGAGTTTAAAACTTGCTTTTAAAATTGCAATTTCTGGGGCACCTGGGTGGCTCCGTTGAATAGAGCATCTGCCTTTGGCTCAGATCATAATCCCAGGGTCCTGGGATCAAGTCCTGTATCAGGCTCCCTGCAAGAAGCCTGCTTCTCCCTCTGCCTGTGTTTCTGCCTCTCTGTGTGTCTCTCATAAATAAATCTTTTTTAAAAAATTAAAAGAAAAATAAAATCGCAATTTCCCCGGCAGGATAAATCTTAGAGTATCTGAAGCTGTCAGCTCATTTCTCCTGGATGGGAGAAATGGTATAAACAGACATTTATGTGATTTGGTTTTTTTGGTGGCAAGCAAGAAAGGGGTAGGAAGAGGAAAAAAGCTGAGGGATAAAGAAAACCAGGAGAGGAAGAAAGGATGCAGGCCCATAGCAATCCCGACCACATTCCCAGTTTTACTGGGATAGGCTTTCCTAGCCAGTATGGAATCTGGCAACTTTTAATCCACTTCAAAGTCAGGAAAGAAAAACAAAAACAGGGTCTAACCAGCCAAAACTGGAACCCGAAGATCCATATACCAGTCTTTTCTTCACAGGAAAAGCCCTTGGGCTTTCAATGTTACCCTGAGCCCCAGAAAGTGTGGTTACCCAGTTTCCAGATTGGAAGCAGGAAATGAGACCAAGAGAAGGGTCCTTGCAGGAAGACTCCTTCCCGCAACCCAGCAGCAGCATGAAGGGACAGCAGACAGCAAGGGAGGGAAAGGACAGTGAAGACAAGACACAAGAAAGACTTCAGAAGAACCACAGTCTGGGCCATGTGGTGTGGGGGCAGAGTCCTCATTCCTCTGCTGCCAGATGTCCCAACAAGGTAAGTGACATTGAAATGACCCTTTGCAATCAGAAAAGGTGACAATGAGTTCAAGGTCTCCTCTGAGGAGGCTTGAACTGTGTATGATCCACTCAAGAAGGTTCCCTCGAAATTGTGAAAGAAAAAAACTTAAGCATGCTTTCCGTGCTATACTCTATCTCAAAAATTCTGCTGTTGGCATGAATACCCACTGCCTGGAAATGCACAGGGCCCTCAGAGTCTCAGAAAATCTCGAGGGACTCATCGTTCCACACACCCAGCTGCTGGGAAACCCCGCTGGCCAGCCAGTATGTTCCTGCCCTGATGGTGGAAACTCTTCGGTTTGCCCCCAGAAAACAGTTTTCTTTAGGCTATAGAAGGAAGATGCTCACCATCCCTCACCACCAGTGTCAGGGGGCAGGAGAGCTCAGAGCTGGTGTCATAGTTACCTCACGCCTCCGAGGGTGACCTCCTTGGCCAGACGGATCTCCTGCTCACCCGCAAAGAAGAGGCTGACGGACCTGGAGCAGGTGTAGGGGGAGGAGCCGCACTGCGGGTCGTTGTGCACCTGATGGAGGGGGTTTAGAGGCCAGTGACACCCCATGGAGCTTCCGCTTAATGCTCATCACCTACCTTCTGTGTGCCAAGCACCCTTCCTCTGTGATGTCTCCCAGTCCCCACAACCCCGCAGGAGGACAGAGCTCTGATTATCTGCATTTCCCGGAGGAGGCAGGTGATACTCAGAGAGGTGAAGTGATGAAGGTCAACACACGCACACAGCCAGGATTCCAACCCAGGACTCAGGCTAAATTTCAGGGCTCTTTCCAGTACATGGTGCTGTCTCCCTATTTTTGTATTTTTTTTTTTTTTTTGCAACCCAGGTTATCTTATCAAATTAAAAGCCAAGATCTTCACTCACACCGTCTGACACACAGAACACACACACACACACACACACACACACACACACCCCTCATATATTCACAGTGCACACACTAACCATGACCCGGACAGGTGCGGTCTAGGCCTTCCTTGCACACACAAGCACATGTGACCTGTGTCACTCCTGTGCCGCCTGTCACATGCACATCTCCTCTGCCCCCTCCTCAGATGGAACCCATACCTCAAAGCCCTAAGACCCAAGAGAGGGAGGAGAACTGAGGCTTAGGGAAAAGCCTGAAATGTTTCTCTTCCTGGTGTAGAAACCCTTCCACTAGATTACCATTCAATGTGTCTAAGCAGGCTGGGGTCACTCCAGCTGAAAGTGGGGCTTGTGAAAGCCACCCCACACTCTAAACTTGTCAAGCTTTGGATCATGACCCACAGTAAGAAATATAAATATATACATATATAAACAAAACAAAAATTTTACAAAATAGTATTTACCCCTATTAATGTGTGATGCATCCACATTATATATTCTATTCTCTTTGGGGTTTTTTCTCTTTTCTTTCTTCCTCCCTCCCTCGCACCTTCCCTCCCTTCCTCCCCCCTTCTTTCGTTCTTTTGGCAGGGTTGCTAGTTCTAACTCATTAAGTTTATTTCAGACTCCATGAATGCGTTGCACCCCGTTAGTCTAAGTAATTGTATCTGTCACAAAATGACAGTCATAAAAAAACTCTGATGTGTGATGCGCCGAGGCAGAGAGGGCATGCCATCCAGGCATGGCCCCTAGGGCGGCCCCGCGGCAGAGCTGTGCCGGAGACAGAGGGGCATGCCTGCTGGCAGAGGAGTGACAATGACCACGAGGATCTCCCCAAACTCCCAAGCCTCTGGCCCTAACTCTGCCCTAACCAAGGTGCTCCTCAGCAGAGCCGGCTCCCAGGCTGACTTTTCTCCGGACGGAGGTGTACCGACCAGTGCCTGAAGCAGACACCCCGCACCACACATGGGGTAAGCATGGAAATCAGATCCACCTGACAGTCTCACACATGTGTTCGTATACAGGACAAACGTTTTCTGAGCGCTAATCTGGGTCCTGGGAACACCGAATGAAAAGACACGGTCCCTGCCTGGAAAGCTTCTATATGGTAGAGAAGACCAACCTGGAAACAGACCTTTGTAAGAGAAATGCACTGACAATGCACCAATGCAGAACTTTGGTTACACAGAGAGGAGCCCCTGAGCCAACTTAGGAGGTCTGCGCATCCAGGAGGGCTTCTTAGAAGAGGTAACCCTGAACGGAGTCGTCCAGGACCTCTATCATTTCCTCAGAGGCACAGTGCTCTTTGTTATCTCAGGTCCTCAGCACCCAAATTCCCTTTACCTGGAATGTTCTCATGTCCAGCCCTCAGACCTGTGACCCTCCACTTGGCTAACTCCAATTCATTCTTCAGATCTCAACTTAAATGTCACTTCCTCACGGAAGTCTTCCCTGATCATCCTTCTTACCAATAAGCAAGGTTAGGTTTCCATCGCATGCTTTTCTAACATTTGGTATTTCTCCTCTGAAGTGCGTTCAGTTGCACTTGATTCATTCGATTTGATGTCTGTTTCCCCCATTAGTCTGTAAGCTCCACAAGGACAGAGACTACATCTGTGTTACTGTCCACAAGGCCACCGCCAAGCCTTGTGCCAGGGAGAGAACAAGTATGTACCTAATACTTAATGATGAGTGACTAAATCGGTAACTGGCCAGGGGCAACCAGGAGTGAGTGGGTGAGAGGGAACCATGGAGCCCCCAGCTCCTCCCAGGTGTAGACTGTCTAACTGTGACCAGCAAAGCCCTGGCCAGGACGACCTCCAGAGCCTAGTGGAACCTTCCTAGAGAGGCAGGGCAGGAAAGGCCTCACCTGGACTGAGAAAGTCTGGCCCTCAGGCTCATGCTGTCCCACCAGGGTGTAGCTGCCCTTCCCAGAGAGGTAGTAGTAGAGACCGTCAAACGTCTCCACATGGTGCTGTCCCCAAGCCCGGCAGATGCTGTCCCGCTCAGGGCCGGCGTTATACACTGTGCCAGAGGAAAGAGAGCCTGTCCATGCAGCTGCAGTGGGCACCAAGCCAGCTCCTAGCAGGGCCCCTGACCTGTGCCCCCTCCCCAGCCTGGGTCTCCCAGGCCTTAGGCTCACAAGCTTTCCCTGTACCCACAGCCCACCCCCGGGGTGGAATAGAGCTCAGACTCACCCATCTGGCAGCGTGGCCCGGTGGCATTGAAGCGTCTGCAGTCACAGAAGGCTGGGTACACACATTCGCCCCCGTTGAAGCAGGAGAACAAGTCTGCAGGGGAGACACAGAAGGTACCTCCCCACTGAACCAAGATGGGCAGGACCCATTGATACAGCACCTCCCTCATGCCAGGGCACCAGACTCAGCCCTTCCAGAGCTACATGGAACTCAGATCCCCACCCACAGGTAGCCCCAACATTTCTCAGGAGCTAGCCCTAGTGGGGGCATTGGTAGGGTGCCTCAGACCCAGCTGCCTGGCTCCCTCCCTGACAGGCAGGCAGCGTGGGGGCTCAGAGTACCTGTCCTCAGTATGCCTCGAGTGCCCCCCAGGCCAACCCCACCTGGGCCTTCAGCTCCTTGCACTGAAAGTTCGTGGCTGCCACACAAGGCAGGCAGACTGAATATGGAGCACGTAGGGTGAGTGGGGAGACTGCTCAGAGATCTTCAGGTACCTCTCTTCCTCACTGTTCCCTAAGCTCAGGGGAAGAGGCTTAAGCACGACCCAGGGAAGGGGGAGATGCCTCATGTTTGGAATACGGGAGACAGGCCACAGAGCATGAGAAGACAAAGTGAAGCAGAGTATGGTGAGGGAAGGAGCCATGGCACAAGAGAAGGGGCCACGGACACAGCACAGGGTAAGGGGAGAGGCCGCGGACACAGGGTGAAGAAGAGGGGGAAACAACCACTAAGCAAGGAAGCCCAATCACACTGGCATCAGAAAGTGTGAGAGGGAAAAGCCATGGGGCCATGGTCATAAGAACAGGACACTGGAGAGGAAGCCCTCCTCAGCCAGGCAGGAGACAGGAAAGCAGAGTTGGAGGCTGGGACTGGGGAAGGTGGGAAGAGACCCTTTGCAGGGCAGAGAGATCACAGGAGGCCCTGAGGGAAGCCTGGCCTGCCATGGGCCACAGGGAGGGGGGCCACTTACAAGATGGTGCACATTTGGCCCGATGGAGCCGCCTTTCCCAGGAAGACATGGCCAAGGAGTCCAGGACTTCAGCCTCCTTTTAAAGACAGAAGGAAGAGAACATGGTCAGGGAAGGACTTCCTAAAGGTCGTGGCCCTCCCTGTCCATCGCCCAGAGGAAGGAGGCCCCCCACACCTCCGTCCTCCAGCCACTCTCCCTCCCCAGGCCCACCTCTGAGAGGTCCAGGAGCATTTCAGACCTGCCCTAGAGGAGTGAAGGCTGGTTTTTAACCCTCCAGAGTGGCATCTCGGTGGCCTGAACACATTCCCTCCCCTCTGTGCTCCCATATCCCCCAGCCTCCCTGCCTCCTTCCCTCTCTAGTACACTTTCATGCCCTCACAAAACCCAACACAAAACCCCCTTGTCGGGAGAACAAATACCTCGGAAACCACACGAGGCAGACCTAAGAAACAAAGGCAGCCCCTCGCCCCAAGGCTGGGGAACATCTCATGCCATCGCCTACCCCAACCTTCCTCACGGGTCACCACCCACAGTCCTCAGAACTCGGCTCCACGCCAGGACTCTCCCTGATACCATAAATCTGAGGAGGACACAGGCAAAGCGAGGCGAGAAATCCTATCTTCCAGACCAGAAATCCCACCATGTGGACTCTCTGGATAGAAACCATCTGAAACTGGAACTGTTCTGAACATCAGGGGTGGTCAGTCAGCACGGAGCTAGCTGACTTGGATGCCTGAGCTCTCGGGACCCTAGTCTGAGGTGGCTCATACCACTGGGACTGGGGTCCCAGTAAGCTCCTCCCCTCTAAGCGCCTCAGCCCCCTCCTGTGTACAGCTTCCCCGTGTGAAGGGGACAAAGTCTCTGCCCTCAGGGAGCCCGTGTGCATGTTCACAGGGCCAACAAGGCACCGACACACTGTGCTTCTCAGTCTCACGTGTCCTCCTTCCTCTCTGTCATCTCCACAGCCTCGGGCTGAATCCCCAGCCTCAGGCAAAGGACTTGGAACATGGAGAATACCCAGAACCCTTGGTCCCTGGAGCCCAACCTCCAGGGGTCTTTGCCAGTCTCTCCACTCAACCCTGGGCAGTCACTGCCCCCCTTTGCACTGTCCTACTGACCCATGGGAAGTCATCGGCCCCTCCTGGGCCAGGTTTCAGTGTTCTTGTGCCCCTTTGGCCCCTGGTTCCTGAGTCCTCCCCGGCTCTCCTTACCCTGCACACCCAGCCTGAGCCCAGGAGTCGGGCTTCCCACCCTGGTGGTAATCGATCTCACGGGGCCTCAGAGACCATGGGAAAAACTGATCACCTCACATCCCGTAGGCCCCAAAGAGCTCTTAATGAAACCTTTTTGTGTCTTTGTGTCTCTCCACTCCTCACCCCCACCTCAGATGTGGCTTCTGAGATCAGTGTTAATGAGGGCAAGATAGGGTTGCAGAGCCAAGGCCGTTTTCTGGAGAAATCTTTAAATCCTGCTCAAATGATTTGTCTTCAGTATAGATCAAAAGTTCTTAGACATTTTGATGCCAAGAACCTCTCTGACAATCTAGTGAAGCCTATTGACCCATTCTAAGAATAATGTTGGTAAACACATAAAACACAGGATGACAAAGACATGGATTATATTGCAATATAGTCATGAAAATGTTTTATTTTATAAAAATGTGTGGCTTCGTAATATTTCGACTACATTAAATAGCAAGATCTAGCAGCAAGTCTTATCACTGCCAGAGTTTTGTAGCAGTGAGTATAAATGAGATCTGGAAATGACAAGTGTAAGGTGCTATCACTGTGTCTGTGATTTCTACTGGTGACAGTCACAGACACTGCTACTGCTGTATTGTGGTCTGTAGCCTATAGTCATAATTAAAGGGAATGCTAACTTTCAGTTAAATTGAGGTAAATAACATTGCTTTTACCCTCCCACCCTGGCCTATACCATGGATTCTCTGGACAACGGCTGTGCTTTATAGGAATGTGGCAGCTCTGAAATGAAGGTCAATTGGCTGCTGGTCTGGGACCCCCGACCCTCACCACTGAGGTTATTCAAGGCAGAAGCCCTCGAAGGATCCCCAGGTTCACTTTCTAGCTAATGACCTCATTTCCCCACACCCACTCCAGTGGCTTTAAAGGAAGGCCACTCCAACCCCTTATTTGCTCTGAGGAGTAATGTGAGAAACCCACTGGGGTTGTCTGGTCCAGATGCTTCCCGAAGGTAAAGGGAGAGAGGCCTACTCTAAAATCCAGCGAGGAAGGAAGCCTGCTAGGGGAATGAGGTGCTTGGGTAAGGATTATTTTCTCCACTAAAACTCAGGGATTCCTGGAGTCCTGGGGGGCATTTATGTTGTGGGGCAGCAAGCTGGCTCCACCAGGAGTCCTCGTTTCACTTGCTTCCTGGGGACCCCAGCAGGTCACCCACCTACCTTGATTTCATCACATAGAAAAAGAATAAGAGGGTGCCTAGGTGGCTCAGTCAGTTAAGCATCTGACTCTTGATTTTGGCTCAGATCATGATCTCAGGGTTGTGAGATCGAGCCCCACTTTGGGCTGTCTGCTTCTCTCTCTCCCTCTCCCTCTGCCCCTCCCTCACCTTATCTCTCAAATTAATTAATTAAAAAAAGAATAACAATATTATCTTTCAATTCAAACTACATCTGAGTGTGATTCTAAAACTTGTGGCCTGGCTAAGTGGGCAAACAAAAAATAAATAGCCTGGATAATCCACCCCTTACAGAATAAGCATGTCCTCTTCCTGCCTTGGGGTCTTCATACCTATTTCCAAAGGGCAGGTATTTGGGAGCACATTGTTTTCTATTACAGGTGATAGTCCCCAACCCACTGGCACAAGGGCTGATCTCTAGGGCCAGGGTGCATGAGTTGAGGTTCTAGATGCTCTATGGATCTAGCTGTGGGCAGGCCAGATTTATAACACGTCTATGTTTGTAGAATAGACAAGTACAGGACAGGATTGGAAAGAGTACATGAGTCACTTGACCCAGAGACCAAAGAAATTTGGCAAAGTGAGAAAATAAACTATTACCTCTCCTGAAAGAAGGGAGAATGCCAGGAGGGTGGGAGGGCAACGGTACAGACTCAAGAGATTAATAGTTTGCGGTTCTCCTTCCCATCCACACAATGTGAGCTCGTCCTCACAAACCCCACCGAGTGGCCCAGTTCTTGTCTTTCCCTCTCAAGGCACACTAGCTGGAGCACTGCTCAAGGTATGGAGTGGGGCATCTTACCGGTTTCATACCTTCCCAGATCAGGCCAGTAAGAGGGAACTCCACTCGCCTAAACCCTCACCTTTGTGCTTTCACCCCAGGGTGGGGGAGAGTTCAGCTATGTCCAGATTGCATCTTAGTGCCCTCCTCCCCAAATGAAATAAAACAAAAACAAACTGAACCAACTACAGGCAGGGTCCCAAGAGATTAGGTAAGTGGGAATAGAAGTGTATCATGAATTTGCATACTTCAGACATATACTAGGGACACTGTCCCCCTTCCAAATAACTGCAGAGACAACCTTCCTGCAACCTATAGAGCTCCCTGTCAGCCCCGGTCCCAGACAGAAATAAGCCCCTGCCCAGTGAAGCCCCCCTTCCCCAGGCCTCCTCTTACCTGGCTTCCCATCACTGTTGTAGCATCCTTTATGGCAAGGGACACCTCCTGCTGTCTGTGGCTAGGATGAGAAACAAGCCTAAGGTGAGTGAGGGAATAAGAATGAGCCATGCCTTCCCCACCACCCCCAAGGACAGCCCACCCTCTGTGCTAAAACGCTGGGATCATCCACACCAGAAATAAAGATGGGAGTCATGGGTGGGGCAGCCACAAGCTTGCACCTACTCACCTGGGATCCTGGGCTGGGTCAGGCTGCAGCTCTGCGTTGCCCTGGGGTGTGGGTGCTAAGCCTGGGAAGGGGGATTGCTTTCCAGTCAAGCCAGGCCTCCCTTTCTTGGGTCTCCCACCTCCTGTCCTGGATCTTCTAGGATGCATCTTCACCCCCTCATTCTCTCTCCCTACAGATTTCAATCCGTTTCCCTCTCTGGTGACCTCTCCAACAAGGGTCTCCCACTCTCCCCCTACTCTGTGCCCCTGTTCCCTCCAGCTCGCCACCCTGGGTGCCTTCCATCCTGCCTAGCTTGGGACTCCCTTCTCCCGGCTGTCTCTGGCCTCTTTTTCCTTGGCGCCCCTCTCCCTCTCCCCTCTCCCCTGCCCTCCCCGCAAACCTCCTTTTCCTCCCTGTCTAGAACCTCCCGTCACCGTTCCCCCTACCCCGCGGCCCCCTCCAGCCCACTGCCCTGGCACCGAGAGATGGCACCCGCAGGGACCGGCCGCCGGCTCACCCCGGGGCAGCCAGACGCAGGCCAGCAGCAGGCAGAGCGCCGGCGAGGGCGCGCCCAGGCCCGGGGACCCCATGGGGCGCGCGGAAGCTGCGAAGCGGGAGCGCACGGCCGGCCGGCCGAGTCCCTCGCCTGCAAAGGCCGGGTCACCCTCCGCTCGGCGCCTCGGCTCGCTCTCTGGCCCCGGGCCTCCGCCCCGCCTCCCAGGCGCTTGGCTCCTCCCCGAGCTGGAGCGACTGGATGCCCAGCTGCCCGGCTCCGCCTGTGGCTGCCCCTCCCCAGAGGGGGCCGCATTCAGATCAGTGGGCTCCAAGTACCCCGGGGGAGCAAGGAGGTAGCCAGTGCACCCCGCAGCATCCCTTACTCCTCAAAGATCCCCATCTTAGAAACCTGGGTCTCTGAAGGCCCTTCCGTTGGACACCCACGATGCTTGTGGAAGTCTGGTCTTCCACTCTCCTTTCACAGAGGCCCCGGGGCCTGCCACTCAGTGGGCAGTTGTCAGTGGCAGAACCAAAGCTCAAGCCCGCAGAATCCGGGCCTGTGCTCCCACCACTCACTACTACAGCTTCCTGGGGCTCCAAGTCCCTACTCTACCTCCAGTTTTGAGCACCTCTAGGGAACGGATAGTGACTTAGTCCTCTTTATGTCCAGCACTAGTTCAGGCCCCAGCTGAGAAAATATTGACTGATGATAGAAGTGCGTCACACTTCCATATTACCGCTCCCCTCGAGACCAGACTTTAACAACAACAGCAACAACAAAATGAAAAAATAACCAAAAACAAATGAAAAAACAAAACACCGATTTAATTTTGTGAACAAGATATACTCCCTGTCCAGGAGGAATGTTAATGCTAATGCTAGAACTGTGGGATTAGGAGCCTTGGGAACCTGTGCAGCATTCTCTTGGCCAATAGTTATTGGAACACCAACCAGATGCAAGTCTTGCAGGTGATGATGATGATGGTGGTAGTGATGATGGCAGGTGGTCCCAGGAGACCCCTAGGCAGGGATATAGACTTGGGATGCATTCATTCATCCATTCATTCATCCACTCAACAAATTTATTGAGCATCTATTTCTTACCACACAGTGTTCTGGGAATATAGTGATAAATAAAGCATACAGCCCCTCACAGAGTATTTGAAGCCATGGGCATAGATGAGAGGAAGGGGAGGGAGCTAAGGATGGAAACGTAACAAGCCCTGGTTAGAGAACAGGTGAGGGCAGAGGAAGCTTGAAAAGGAACATTCATAGGAGAGGAAAGCTCTGACTCAGTCCCCACAACCAAGAGGGGAAGCATTTAAAGAAGGAGAGAGTCTATGAGGGTGGTGGTCATGGAAAACGATTGAAGTGGCCCATGGATTGCATCCCCTTTGAAAGGCCATTTGCCACTCTGCCTGGATTCCAACTATGAAATAACAGCCACACGACTTAGTTAAGAGACGCAGAACATCAACAAAGGAAGTTGGAGGGGAACATATTTGAGTGTCTTTCCTGGACCTTTGAAAATCCCACAAGTCTTCCCCTTTTATCTCTGACTTAACTAGTTAATACTAAGGTGAGGACATGGATAATATTTCAAGGTTTTTCTCCAGGAAGGATTTACATCCTAAACTAGGTGACAATTTAGTCCCAATAAAAATAAGTCTGTTGGCAAAACTTCAGATACTAGAGATAAGATGAAAAACAGGAGGGTTTTAGGTGTCCCTGAAGTTACAGTTGTAAGTGGTTCACTATTTTGGGTTGCTGTCCATCTCCCTGTCCCCTGCCCCCTGACATGGTGCAAACACCCCCCCCCCCCCGGGTTAAATCCAGGCACAAGCCCCCTGATCAAAGATCCCCACTCTCTCCCATACGCCCCTTTCTTGACCCCCTCTTTCCTCTCAGTCTGTCCCCGACTTGGTTCATCACTGTCTTTACACTCCAGCACTAGACCTAGGAGTTGAACAAACTGGATGAATTGACTCAAATGAACCAGATGGGATCTGAGCCCTGGGTAAAGGTCAGCAGTAAATCAAGATGTCACTGCCAGGCCCTTCCATGTCTCAGTGAGTGTGTGTGTGTGTGTGTGTGTGTGTGGAGTGGGGTGGGGCTAGGCAGGTGGGAGGGGAAGTCAGTTCCGGAGGGATACGGCTACCCCACTGATTCAGGCCTCTGTGAGCGCTTTAGACCCGGCCCCAAGGAATTCGCAGATCAAAGATTTCCTCCTCCGGGGAATTAGCCCGTGGAGAAGGCCATTATAGAGGGTAGGTCGGCTGAGAGAGGGATGCCCGGCAGGGGGTGAAAGCCTCAGGGGCCGAGCCAATGGCCCGCTATCTGCGGATCCAGGGATTATCCCTACCCACCCTTGTGAGAGTCTCAGGACCTCCTCCTACAAAAAAGTCCCAAGCCTCCTCCCCACGTTTCCCGAGATCCTGTCCCCCAACTGCTTGTGTTTGGAGACCCGTCCGAGGGGAGCGCCGGGCCTCGAGTCCGGCCACCGCCGCCGCCACCACCACACACACCCACGCACTCCAGACCCTTCGCTCGGGGTGTCGGTGGGAGGCGACAAGCTTCAGGACAGGTGTCCCGGGCGTCCCAGCAGCCCCGCCCAGGCCCCGCCCAGGCCCCGCCCACCGCGCCAGGCCCCGCCCACCGCGCCAGGCCCCGCCCCCCCGCTCCCGGGCCCGCGGATCTCCGCTGCGGCTCCTGCCGGCTTGGGGCCTCCGGGCGCCCGAAGGAGCGAGTTGTGCGGGCGACGCGGCTCCGCCTGGCCCAGCCATGGACCGGAAGGTGGCTCGAGAATTCCGGCACAAGGTCAGAGCTGCGAGGGGCCCCTAAAGCGTTCAGGACCCCGGAGTCCTGGCTGGGCGGTGGGGGGATGGACGTGCCCCGCGCTACCCTCCCTTTTCTAGCCCGGCCTCAGGGCTGTGGATGGACTGGGACCCCTGTGGGTGGTTTGGTTTCCAGCAGGGATCCCCAGTAAAATAAGGGAGGGGGCAGGAGGACTCCAGGTGTAGGAACCCGTGAACCGATCTCCAAAAAGTATTCTTTCTCCTTGCGCTTCCGAGGGCTGGGGCTTCTCTGGTGTTGGAATTCCTTCCAGCTTGGCCTGAGACAGGAAGCTTCTCTGAAATGCCCCGTAGTGGGCAAATCCCAGCTCCTAGTGCCCCAAGCTCAGGGCTGTTGGAGCATATGCAGAGGATATGGGACAGTGTCTGAGAGGTGGGGATTGGTCGGAAGGGAAAGTGGTCCTCTGTCTCTGTCCTTTGACCTCAGAAAACGAGCTAGAAGCACTTTAGGGAGCCCCCTCCCCATTTCAGGGCATTTCTTAGGGCCTGAGAAGCAGGTGAGGAACTGGTGCTGACCAGGGGGCAGTGGGAGGAAAGAAGGAAGTACAGAGAGTCAGCCAGAGTCTTCAGACAGAGAGCTACAGCTCCCCTGGTGTGTCCCAATAGGAGACCTCAGGGATGGTCCAGGATTCTCAGAGGCTCTCACTGAAAGCTACTGGATTTCACCCAGGGCATTTCCAGAACTGTTTCCAGAGCTGTGCAGGAGCTACTGAGGCCCTGAAGTGAGAGAGGACCACTGGCAGTAACCCCAGTGGACCTCCCCACCAGGACTCAGAATGCTTCAGAGCTCAAGGGTGAAGCCAGGGGTGTCTAGAGCTACCCACAGGCCCTACCTGAGACGACTGTGTGCCCTGAGGCCCTCACAGAGCCCAGAGGGGCAGTGTCTTTAGACCAAGCCAAACCTCTTCTGAGGCCTGAGGAAGCCGAGCTCTGGTAGGCAAGGTCCGGGTGCTTAACCCTTCTCTCCCCACAGAGAGAGGCCCAGGGGAGCCAGAGTAGCCAGCCAATGTGTGGGCCACGGGAGCTAAGTGCCAGGGGGCAGTCATTCATCTAGTAAGTGTATTTTGAGTACCCACTCTGTGCCAGACCTCCTCTGTGCCCTGGAATTGCTGGCTGCACAGGTGAGAGAGGGACCCTACGCTATGGCTGGGTGCTGAGTGTGGGGGTCGAGGTTTGGTGGAGTACAAAAGGGGAAGCTCTACTGCCATGAGTCTCCTAAAAAAAGAGGCCTTGGGGATTTCTAAGAGTGAGAGATGGCTGGAAGTTCAGCAGGAGTTTGGGGACTGGCAAGTAGCAACCGGAGCACGAGACAGGGTTCACCTGTGCATCCTGTTGCACAGGGACACGAGAAGAGAAATTTCAGCTGCTGAGGACATTTGGTGAGTGTAGGTTTCAGGCAACCCACTTTGAAGGAACCCAACCTCTGTCCCCTCCCCCAAGACTCAGGCTTGAATTTCAGTTTCCTGCCCCTGGGCAGAAAGAAGGTAACATCAGGTCCTCATTGGTTTTTTCCCTATGGGTACTAGTCTTTGCCCCTTTTTGGAGAATTACCCCTGGGGTCCGTGGTGTCTGACTGCACCCTGAGGTTAGCCTCTGTTTTTCTTCTCCAGGCCCTGCAGCCTCCAGCGGGCCTCAGGCCTCTGTATTTCCACTGCTCTGCTCTTCCTCATCACAGGAGTCATTACCTATTAATGTCCCTGTGTGTGCAGGCGGGGCAGACACCAGGCTGGGCAAGGCCCTGGGCTGGACTTTGTGCCCTGCTGCTTCCGAGACAGCAGCAGCCTTCCCCTCCCAGGTTGGAGATCACCTAGGAACTGGGGAGAGAGGACAAAGCGGCAGAGGCTACAGCTGGGGGCACGTAGCCATGCTGGGCGAAATTTACTGCTCCTGCCCATTGCTCTCTAGCTGTCCCTCCTTTGGTGTTGCAGAGCACATTTACCCCTTGGGAATGGCTTATGACCTAAATCTTTAGTTGTTGGAGGTAGCATGAAAAGTGGCATATTGTCATGGAATGTGCTGTGTGGCCTCGAGCAAGTTATTAACCTCTCTGTGCCTCTTTGATTTGTTAAATGAGGATAATAATAATATTTAGCTCATAAAGCCCTTGTGAGTGTTGGAGGAGATCTACATGCACGTAGGGAGTTTAGTGAGTCCTCAACGAATGTCTGCTGTTGTTATTATCTGATGTTAGGCAGAACGGGGTCCAATCTCAACCCTGCCACTCACTGCCAGTGAGACCTTGGGCAAGTCATTTAATCTGGGCTATCGTTTCCTCAGCTGTGAGATGAGGTTCACAGTGCTTACCTCAGGGGGTGATTAGGACTAAGTAGGAATTCAAGGACCAGCTACTCAGGACCTATAAGTAACCCTTTGGTCCACAGCCACCTGGAGATTCCTGCTGAGCACCCTGGTGGATGTGCCAGCAGGCTCCAGGCTGGGGAGGAGAGTCTGTTCCTCTGGGCTTATGCAGTTTCCCCAGGACATCCGGCAGCACTTTCATGCCCTTCCCAGCAACAGCCTTGGGCCAGGATACCAAGGAGAAGGAAGGGCAGCATCAGAGACTAAGGCTCTTCCCTAAAGAACCAGCTTTTCAAAAGAAGGAGGCTGCCCCTCTGCTCACTGCACCTGCAGGTTTCAGGAATTTGGTTACTCATTTGCCCAAAAGGGCTTTATTGCCTAGTTAGCAATCATGCATTTATGGATATCCGTGGTTTACCCTGCCCGAGGCCAGCCAGGCACCTGGGGGTAGAAAGAGGGGATAAATGAGGAGGTCAGAAAGAGCCTCTGCCTTCCAGTGTTTTGCTAATCATACATGCATGCATGTCATAAACGTTGACTGAGCTCCTAATATTATGCCCAGCAGTACTCTAATCATTGAACAATAAAACAGAGTCCCTGGCTCCTTAGTCAGGAAGACAGACAGTTAACAAGTAACCCAATGCAAGTATCATATAATGCAAAGTAGTGATAAATGCTATGAAAAAAAATAAACTGAGATGAGAGGATAGAGAGCAACCAGATGCGTCAGAAAGGTCTCCTTGAATCTAGAAAGAAGTAAGGAAGGAGCCTTGGGGGTGTATTTGAAAGAACATTCCAAGAAGAGGGAACAATAACCTGAGGCAAGTGTCTGCTTGCTGGCTTTAGGAACAGCAGGTGGGATGGTGTTTCTGAGAGGAATTATGGATTGAATAGAGTGTGGTGGGGGCTCAGTAGGCCACGGTCAGGACTTTGGGTTTTGTTCTCCAGCGATGGGAAGGCAGCCATGAGGGGATGGCTTTCCGTTTAAAAGGGGTTGTTCTGAGTGCTGGTAGAGAGGAGACTGAGGGGGCCGGGAGCAGAAGGGGGATAGGAGACAGGAGGTGAGGGCTTGGACTAGCATGAGGAGTGGTGAGACCCAGAAAATTCAGGAGAAGATAGATCTGACAGGCTCTGACGGTGGGTGGCTCTGGGTGTGGAGAGAGGCATTGAGAGGGAGTCTACATTTTGGGAGGAGCGTGCTGATGGGGACAAGAGGGGAGATAGCAGAAACCAAGAGTTCCATTTTGAATGTTTTGAGATGCCTGGTCAACCATTGAGCCAGTAGCTATGGGAGTCTGAAGATGGCGGGAAGAAGTCTATCCTGGAGCCTCAGTGCATCCTTGAAGGATAAGTGATCGTTCAAACCCTGGAGACCAATGAGGTCACTTAGGGACATGATGCAAATGAAGAGAAGGCCCAGGACAGAGCCAGGGCACTCCAACCTTTCGAGGAGAGGAAATGGGGAAGGAACAGCAAATGAGATAGGAGAAGCAGAGAAGGAGGGCATGGTGAGCCATGCTGAGCACTGAGTCAAGTGCCACCAGCTAGCTAGCAGGACACAAGTGTCTTAAAAAGATGAAGAATAATAAAACAGGAAAAGAGCAAACCCAGTACTACCCAGGATGCATGCTCTGAAGGCCTGAGAGGAAGTGTGGCTGGATCCATTCATCCCATCCCATCAACATTTTTGGAGGGCCCACAGTCTGCCAGCTGCTGAGAACATAGAGTCTGTATTCATTTATTCCCACTTAGTTTTATTTGACAAACACTGAGAACTACTATTTGCCAGGCACTGTGTCAAGCACTTAATGATTATTAATTTAAATAATAATAAAAAAACCCCAGTGATTAATCCCTCACAGAAGGATGAAATCCTATGGAGGAGGTATGTTTATACCCATTTTACAGATGAGGAGAATGGAGCACAGAGAAGTACAGACCCAGGTGAGGAAGGGGCTTGTTGGCCTCACCCTGTGCACTCTTCCCGGGCCTGTGTCTGGGCCACACACAGATTAGCAGGGAGACGAGAGGGTAAAGAGAGGTGGAGAAGGCTGCAGAGTGGGTCTGGGGGCACCGAGGAAGAGATGCAGCGTACATTTCAGAACCCTTGAGATCTGAGAGCCCTGGGCACCGTCTGAAGTCCTTTGTCTATATTCACTTATTTAATCCCCACAACAGCCTGAGGAGGGCAGATGTTCATCGAGTGGAACAACATGCATTATTTAATTTGTTCTTGCTCTCTTTCTCGCTCTTTGGCTGGGTGCACACGTGGAGTTGTATTTGCATGAGCTGAATGTTGTTTGCTCCCCCTGTGCAGCTGTCCTGAAGGGGTCAGTCCATAGGGAGGAATGCCAGGGAATGAGGCTGGAAAGGGCCCAAGGCTCAACCCAGAGTTTTTGCCTCAAGGGCCCCAGACAAGGACCCTGAATCCCAATCCCCCTCATACAGACCGGTAGTAGAGGGCCAGTTGAGCATCAGCCCGAGAATGCTGATGCAGGTTGGAGGGGACCTGACACAAGGTGGGCGGGGAAGGAGGGATTGAGTGGTAAAATCTTTGCAGATCGTGGGCTCCTTTAGAGTTTCTTTGCCCCTACCAAGAGCGATCCAAGAAAAGGAATAGCTTTTCTTTTTAAGATTTTATTTATTTATTTCAGAGAGAGCATGCTTGAGAGAGCACAAGAGACAGAGCACAAACTGGGGCTGGGGTGGGGGGGTGGGTAGATGACTGGGGGCTCAATCTCAGGACCCTGGGATCATGACCTGAGCCAAAGGCAGATGCTTAACTGACTGAGCCACCCAGACACCCTGAAAAGGAAAAGCTTTTTAAATCGAATTACAAAAAGAAGATACAGTGTTTTGCACACAGTAGGTGCTCAGTAAATACGTATTAGACAAGTGCATCCAAAAATTCTATCTGCTAAGTGGATACTATGTGGTGGTTAGGAAAAAGGCAAAGGTTTTGGTGTATTAGACAAATGCATACAAAAATCTCTATCTGGATAGAACCAAGTAGATACTCTGTGTGCCTTAGAAAAAAGGCAAAGGTTTTGGAGGCAGCGGTCTTAAGTTGGAGTCTCAGCTCTGTTGCTTTTTCGACCCTTATTTCCTCATCTATCAGATGGGGATGATAATATCCACACACGTCAGAGGTTTGTTCTAAGGTTAAAGATAATTCACGTAAAGCTCCTCAGACACGGTTGGCAGTCAGCAAGCAATAGGACCTGAACGAGCCGACAAGGAGCAGTGCAAGGACTGGCTTCAGGGAGCCCCTGCTCTAGGGCACTTTGTGCCATTCTCTTGCTACCTGGCGCTCAGGGAGGGCCCCTGGCATGCTGTAGTCTGCGGCAGCAGCAGCCCGCAGAGGCGCACAGTGCCCAGTGGTGCCTGCTGAGTGATGAACGCACTCCAGTTGCTCTAGTCTAGAGCCTTCCTTTTATCCTCTTAGCTCAGCCCTGGGTCACCACCTTCCCATCACTCCTCAGCACACATCTGCCACAGCCCTTCTGGATCTGTCCCTCTTAGCTCACTTCCATCTTGTCACAAAAGAGTGGGTCATAGACTCATGCGAGACTGCCCTGCCTCCTCGCACCTGAAGGCTGCCTTCATTTAAGGGGAGTCCAAGCCCACTCTTATAGAGTATTTCCTGACCATGCATAGCTCAGAGCCTCCTCACCCGCCTCCCAGCCTGAGGCCCTTCTTGCCCTCTTACTCAGTCTTAGGCTAAAGAGAGAGAGCCAAGGATATGATGTATAGAGATTCACGCTGCACTGTCCCAGGGAGTGGAATTTGGGGCTCCTCTACCCACCAGGTCCCTTGGGATTGAAGTGCTAATGAAACAGCTCCTGACCTTGACCTTGGAGTCCCAGCCATTGACGTCAGCAAACCTGAAATGATGTAACTTGACTCTCCCCTTGGGGGGGAAGCGGGGGACAGAAGGGACCTGGAGAGGTGAAGGAGTGGTCAGGAGGCTGACTAGTGGACAGAAGTCGGGGCCAACCCAGCTTAGGCCAGGACAGGATGGGGTGGAGTTGCCCCTGGCATTGGTGATACAGGAGGACAGTAGGGTGCTTCCAGAGGGTGGGATGTGCTATCTGAGCGAGTGGCCCAAATCCTTTCTGAAAGCGGTTATCCGGCACTATAGCCACCATCAGGTAAGACGATGGGCTCCTTCCAGACCGGGTTGCTGACACTGGCATTGCCACTCGGGACTGTGCTGTCAAGTGGAGGGTCATGCGTGTGCATCTGACTATGCATCCACCCGGGGGAGAGGTTCAGCCTGGCCACATCTGGATGTGCACAAGTACTCTGGTGGCATCAGGGTGATCTGCATGTGGCTGATGTGTTACTGTCAGAGGACCCTGACTGCCCTCCTCTCGCAGCCCCAGCCCTGTGGACATGCTGAGGAATGGCAGTGGCCTACCCCTCCCCTGGCATCTGCTATGGACGTGCTGGGCCTGGGGTTAGAATTCTCCCCTTGGGTTTTCCAGGTGGATTTTCTGATTGAAAATGATGCAGAGAAGGACTATCTGTATGACGTGCTGCGGATGTATCACCAGTAAGTGTGCGGGGTCCAGCTCCTGTGGACCAGCCGGGTACCTCTGCCTCCGGGAAACTCTGGGCTGGATGTTCTGAGATGGAAGGACCTCTCCCTCCCATCCTGGGGGCTCTGGGAGAGGGGCAGACGCTCAATGCTCCTGGGAATCACATGGACATGCCACGCACTTGCCTTAGCAAATACGTACACAAATACTCAGTGCGGAGCCATTGAAGGGTTTAGAGGAGGGGAGTGACATACATTTAGAAAATATCAGACAGGCATGAGCAGGCCGGCTGACAGCTGGAGAAGTGCAGGCCGAATATGCTGAGGGTCTGAGAGGTGTGAGGAGGAGTCATGGGAGGGATACTGTGAGGGCAGCTTACCTGTAGCGCAGAAGTGGGGACCAGGGTTCGAGAGGGGTCACCAGCATCTCACACGAGTTTTCCCGGCTGGAAAGATCCTGTGCTTTAGAATTAGGCAGAGCTGAGTTTGAATCCTGACTTGAGTTCATCTGTAGACTGGGTTAACAATCCCCACCTGGCCTGTTTCCTTGTGACATTAAATGTGGAATAGTGAAGCTCTCATGAGGCCCCTAGCCCAGAATTAGGGGCTCTGGGCTTTACAGGAGCGTTCTCTCCACTTCCAAGGCCTGGACTCAATGGGTGAGGACCCAGCTGGGGACCAGTTCCTCTGGGGATCCTTGGGTGTCAGAGGCCGTGGCCATGGATGAGGCTCCCTGTGTTCCCCGTGTCTCTGCAGAACCATGGACGTGGCCGTGTTCGTGGGAGACCTGAAGCTGGTCATCAATGAGCCTAGCCGCCTGCCACTATTTGACGCCATCAGACCCCTGATCCCGCTGAAGCACCAGGTGGAGTACGACCAACTGACCCCCCGGCGCTCCAGGTACAGATGGTGCCACCAGGATAGAGGCAGGGGTGGGAGAGGTCACCGGGGAGGGACATCACTGGCTCCTCCCATGGCAGGAAGCTGAAGGAGGTGCGTCTGGACCGTCTGCACCCCGAAGGCCTGGGCCTCAGTGTTCGTGGGGGCCTCGAGTTTGGCTGCGGGCTCTTCATCTCCCACCTCATCAAAGGCGGTCAGGCTGACAGCGTTGGGCTCCAGGTGAGTGAGCAGAGTCCCGCGGAACAAGGGGTCAGGGCCTCGGCCTTGCTGCCTCCCCTCACAATGGGATCGCCTCGCCTTTCTGAGGCATTGGGGGAGGAAGAGGCCCACACATCCTGACAGATTTTCCTCAGGCCCATAGAAATCAGGCTGCGGGCAGCCGCCTGTTTTCTTCAGTCAAGCTGGGAACCTGGCTGCTGCAATCCCCCCCCCCCCTACTTCCCAAAGGAGGAGCGTAGTTACCTCCTGGCACCTGAAGCTCTGGCCGTGTAGCCTTTCACCGGAAGGGAGAAGGAAATCCCACTGTAGTGTGGTGTTTGAGAGCATAGACCCCAGAGCCAGACTGTCCTGGCTTTGCAACTCATGAGCTATGGGACTATGAAGAAATTACTTAACCCCATGCCTCAGTTTTCTCATCTATAAAATGGGGATAACAATAGCATTCCCTACCTCATCGGGTTGTCATGAGGAGACAGTGGATTCATATCCTAAAGTACTAACAAAAGTGCCCAGCACATAGTGTTCGTTAGGTAAGCAGGGAGGGAGATTTAATGAACACCTGTTTTGTGCCAGGTGACGTGCTCACAACTGGTCCTCATGATATCATCCCCATTTTCCAGAGTTAACAGACTTGAGTAAAGTCACAGCCAGGATGTGGCCGAGTCAGGACCTGAACCCAGGTCTCCAGACTGCCAGGCCCAGGGATCTGTCTTCAGCACCCCAGGGTGCCTCTCCCTCGGGGTCCCACACCTCTGTGCATGAGCAGAGATGGGCTGACCTCCAGATCTCGCTCCTGCTGGAGGAGCCCAGAGCTGGGTTTTCGTGCGTCCAGATAGAAGAGACCCTTCCAGCCCCCCCACCTCAAAGCTGCCAGCATGTTTGTTATCAGGCTGCCAAGACAGGGGCTTTGGGGGGCTCAAAGACTTACGGTACAGAAGTGGGAGCGGACAGACATTGCTTTGTTCTAAATCCCTGTCTCACGGCTCGCCAGTGGCGGCTGAAATTTCAGCCACTTCATTACTCTTCTCCTGTGGGGCACATTTTCCAGCCCAGAAACACAGCCAGAGGAAAAAAAAAAAAAAACCATAATGAGCTCCTCTCTCAGCATCGACAGAGGCCCTCTTTTTTTCCAGGGCGAGCTCTCCTACTAGGACAGGCATTTCTCAACGATGCCTATTGGGGCCATCGGGGCATTTTAATGCAACTCAGAAGTCTACCCTCCCACCTGTTTCTCAGGCTTATAAATTATCTTCTCTTTCTTGGGCTGCCGGGCTCATCTGTCCTTTGTGCCCCCGTCCCTCAGATCGTCATTTCATTGTGGCCTTTGCACAAAGGGCCTTTTGCACGGTTCTACGCTGGAGCGAGAGAGAGGAAAGCTGATACAGGTAGCCTGAGCCCCAGGGGCTGTATGGGAATCATTCTGACTGGGGTCCCAAACAGGTTCCTTTTAGGAACAACACAGGGAACCTCACTCATAGGAGCTTGGGGACAACATCCGCATCCATTCACCTGTCTGAGGTTCATGTTTCTGGGAAGATCTCATGCCTGAGATCTGCAGACAGGAGAAGATTCTGGAAGGCAGGGGAGGGACATGTTCAGACACAACCTGGCTAGACTGAAGGACCTGCTGATTTGATCTGTTTTGTCCACCTACTGGATATAGTTTAGATTTTTTTTCAAGTGTGTCTTGTCTGAAGCTTTGCCCTCTGCTCTGCACAGGGCCGCCTACACTGTACCACATGCTCTGCAGTCCCGGGCTAGAGAATGATGCTGTGTGCCTTGGTTGTCCTAGCCGTAAAATGGACAGAGTAATCTCTGCCTTTCCTGAGGGACTTGAGGTCACTTGTGACAGGTGGCAGGAATCCAGAGAGGACAGGATGTAGGGAACTGCAGCCAGGCTTGGCCAGGTGCCCTCCCTCTCTGCTTCTAGATGCCCAAGAGACAAAACTTGTTGTCTGTAGGGGAGACCTGACTTCAAATCCCGGCAACACTGTTTACCAACCGGGTGACCTCAAGCAAATGACTTTTGTTTTTGTTTTTTTTGTTTTTTTTTTTAAGATTTTATTTAGGGGCACCTGGGTGGCTCAGTGGTTGAGCGTCTGCCTGCCTTCGGCTTAGGCTGTGATCCCGGGGTCCTGGGATCGAGTCCCGCATTAGGCTCCCTGCATGGAGCCTGCTTCTCCCTCTGCCTGTGTCTCTGCCTTTTTTTTTATTCATGAAAGAGAGAGAGAGAGAGAGGCAGAGACACAGGCAGAGGGAGAAGCAGGCTCCATGCAGGGAGCCTAATGCGGGACTCGATCCCAGGACCCCGGGATCACAGCCTAAGCCGAAGGCAGGCAGACGCTCAACCACTGAGCCACCCAGGTGCCCTGAGCAAATCATTCTGTTCTCTGATTCTCAGTTTCCTCATTTGATTAACAGAAATAGAGTTGCTGTAAAATGTGGGTACAAGGAGCTAGCCTGGCCGCTCTCCTGACACGAGATGTCCCTAGAAACCTAGAGAGGTCTTTAGCAAGCCCGTCTCTCTGGTGTCTTTTTGAGTCCCTTGCCACTCTCATCAGGCCCCTAAGAGGACTGGGGTGTGTGGAGGTGTGTAAGGGAAACATTGAGGTGATAACATCGAAAAGGTGACTCTGTTGGGATGTTGAGAGGGTGGGAGTTGGCCTAGATGAACCCCTCACAGGCTGCGTGCCTGCCCAGCTCCCAGACCCCACAGAGTCAAGTTGTGTCCCCTACATGTACCAACAGGTCCCCAAAGGGACAGTACATGGGGTGTGAGTTAAGCTGCCGGTTGACTTGGCCTGGCCTCAAGCTGGAGAGGGGCACCCAGGATCCAGTCCCTGTTTTGCAGCTCAGGCTGCGTGACCTTAGATAACATCTTCTCCCTGGGCCACAGTTTCATCTGATAACTGAGGGTCCCTCTAGCCCTGCAGTTATTAAGTGAAGAGCTTCGGGACTGATCCCCAGAGCTAAGGCACCTGGAGGGACCTGCAGCAGCATCCAGCAGGGGATGAGCTCACCACAGCTCTGTATCCAGGGCTGGCCCTGCAGGCCCGTGAGCCCCTGTCTCTCCTGATCCAATGAGGCTTGATGTCCTGCAGAGAGAGCAGGAGTCTTTAGGGCTTGGACCCAACTAATGATAACAATAATGACCATTTATTGATTACTGATGGTATACCAGGTGCTGGCTGGCCTACATGTACAGGTAGGCCAGCACTTCTCGAAGCAACCAGAACATTTCCCCATTTTACAGATGAGAGGAACTGAGGTTCAGAAGGTTCAAGAGACTTGCACAAGGTCCTTTTTCCTCTTCTGGGGACAGCATCCATAGACATTCAGAATGATCCAGCATTTGACACACAGTTGTAGGCCATCCTATAGCACAGCCTTGAACAAAACTAGGCTGCTCTGAACCCCTGCTAATAGAATCATTTACCTTTAGACCAAGAAGAGTAGGAAAGCACCAAACTCTGCATGTGGCATGTGCTCAGGCCAGCTTTGAGGAGTTTGTGCTGTGACACCTACAGTTCTTTTTTTTTAAGATTATTTATTTATTTATTCAAGAGAGCAAGAGAGCATGGGGAAGGAACAGAGGGGGAGGGACAGAGTCCTCACTAGGTGCAGAGCCCGATGTGGGGCTCGATCTCATGACCCTGAGATCATGACCTGAGCTGAAACCAAGAGTCAGACACTTAACCAAGTGCACCATCAGGGTGCCCAGGTACCTAGAGTTCTTAAAAGGTCTAAAATGAAGAAACACAGCAGCAGGGGTTATGGTGGTTCCATGTGTGCTGTGTGTTTGTTGACAGGATCAAGCATGCTTTCCCTATTGAAGAGCAGGAAATCATTGTGAAAGTCTTGAAGGCACAAGCACAGAATCAGAAACCTAAATAAATAATGAAGTTTTTTTTGAGTAATAAAAAAAATAAAAAATAAATAAAAAAAGAATTGCCCAAGACCATTCAGCTAATGAGAATAGAAGCAGGGTTTTGAAGCCAGGACATCTGACACCAAAGCCTTGTGTTTATTCACTGTTCTTTGCTCGCCCAGCATGGGGGTCAGAGGCCAGGGCTGTGGCTGAGTTAAAATGTCCACTGAGCTTCCACAGGGTGGGAAGAAAGAAACTGCATGTGTGTCAGTGATGCGAACTTGAATCAGGAATCATAGAAGTTCCCCGCCCTGACTCACTTACGGCGTTACAGTGATTAACAAAGACTGGGGAGCTTGCTCCTTGGGGCGGGGTGGGGCAAAGGCCAAGGAAGAGCTGCTTGAATCTAGGTGAAGGGGTGTCCTTTGCATGGGTTCCAGATCCTGATGGTGACCCAGTGGGGCAAAAGGGGCCCTGAAGGGGCACCCGGGTGGCTCAGTGGTTGAATGTCTGCCTTTGGCTCAGGTCATGATCCCAGAGTCCTGGGATTGAGTCCCACATCGGGCTCCCCACAGGGAGCCTGCTTCTCCCTCTGCCTGTCTCTCTCTCTCTCTCTCTCTCTCTGTCTCTCATGAATAAATAAATAAAATCTTTAAAAAGGGGGGCACTGAAATGAGGGCACAGAGTCCCGAGTTCTAGTTCCATTCTGCTGCCCACTCTCTGTGCCTTTCACCTCCCGTGTTGGTGCTCCCATCTGCAAAATGGGTCAGAAAGACTGCTTGGAAGTGTCACTACCATGGGATCCTTTAGACTAATGGAGAGTGCGTTGGTTATAACAAAGTACTAGGGTCCATGCCAAGGTTTCTTCTGAGGGAAGGTGTGGTCAGCGTCCCTCTTCCCGGAGAGCAGGCCCAGAGCATCTGGGGCAAGCCTGCCCAGCTGCCTGAGGCCCCCTCAACCTGGTGCCCATTCCCTCCGTCTGTGGCCAAGGTAGGGGATGAGATCGTGCGCATCAACGGATATTCCATCTCCTCCTGCACCCACGAGGAGGTCATCAACCTTATCAGGACCAAGAAGACTGTGTCCATCAAAGTGAGACGTGAGTGAGGCCAGAGGGCAGGGGGCACTCGAGGGGGGCATGGCTAGGGTGGGGTAGGCAGCGGGGTCCCTGGCTCCTGGGGGAGGAAGGGAGGGCATAGGAGCCGTGCTAACTGCCTTGCCTTTCTCCCACAGACATTGGCCTGATTCCTGTGAAGAGGTGAGCAGGACCCTCCTCTGCGATTCTTCCCTGTGGGCGCAGGGTCCTGGGATTGGCTGTGGGGTCCGGCGTCAGCCCGGCCAGCACTGCTTCTGGGCCAGAGGTGGCTGGAGGCTCCAGACGGGCAGATCTGGATTTGGAGCCTGGCTCCTCACACATCTCTCTCTAATGACTGCTCTTCTATTTCCCCTTCCCACCAGCTCTCCTGACGAACCCCTCAAATGGCAGTACGTGGATCAGTTTGTGTCAGAATCCGAGGTAAGGGTCAGGGCCACCTGTGCTGGGGTTTGGATGGGGTTGTCTTCAGGGAAGGGCAGCTAGTCCCAAAGGGAGGGTTGCCCCAGAGATGTGCATTCAGGAGCTTCAGACAGGCTCCGAGGGCATCCAGAAGGTCCCTGAGGGTGCTGGGCCCTCAGCCAGGTCCAGCTGGTGCAGACATACCCCCCAGGGATATATCAGTGAGCAGTCTCATGTGGGGATAGCGGTGCTTGCTCTAAAGGGCTTTGTGAAATCAAGAGCCTCTTGGACACCCAGTGACCCTTATCTCATACTTCCTCCAGGGTGGGCGGAGTACCCTGAGCTTCCCCGGCAGTCGGGAAAACAAGGAGAAGAAGGTCTTCATCAGCCTTGTGGGATCCCGGGGCCTTGGCTGCAGGTAGGTGGCAGGCCTTCCCTGAGGGTCACTCATGACTGAGAGACCCCAGTACACCCCTAAGCCCCTCCCCCTCTCTCACTGCTGCTTCTGAAGAGATGACACTTCTCGGCGCCTGATTTCTGAGCCTCACAACAGCCTTCCAAGGCCAGAGGGACAGTTTTAACAGGCCCATTTTACAGATGACGAAGCTGAAGCCCAAAAGCAGACCCACATTCCTTTGGTGGGCTTCAGTCACTGCAAAAGGAGCCTGTCCGAGTGATGATCTCTGTTACGGTTCCCTGGTCATTTATTACCTTGTGGGCTTCCTTCAGTAGCAGCCAGGGAATTGCAAACAGGCATCAGGCCACGTGGGGTGGCCTTATTAAGCACACAGGTGCCACAGTTATAGATGCAGTTTCCAGCCCCTGCTCTGGCACCTATGAGCTCTAGAACCTTGGACTAGTCGCTTAGCCACTCTGAGCCTAGGATCCCCACAAAACTAGTTGTTGTGAGGACGGAGGAGATCACAGAAGTACCAGCTTCGTGCCTAGTAGGTAGTGAGCAGCTGTTAAACGTCAGCTGTTATTAAGTTTTTCAAATTATTCCCATCCACTCACATTTATTTAACACTTTTCTGCCAAGCATAAGTGGTATAAAGTCCCTCCTTCCTAAGAGATTACAAGATAGAATACAGTGAATGTGGAAGCCAGCCGCTGAAGAGCTACAGCGTAGAGTGGCAAGCGCTCTGCTGGAGTTGTGTTTTGCGTCAGAGATGGCAGATAGATCTCCCGTACTGTGCTATTTCTAATCAATTAGTGGTCGCGGCCTCAAGTACTATGGTTGGCCCTTGAACAACACAAGGGTCAGGGGCGCTGACCCCCTGCATCATCCCAAATCCATGTATAAACTTCTGACTCTCCCCAAATTTCACTAATAGTGTACTGTGGACTGGAAGCCTTACTGATAACATTAACAGTTGCTTAACACATCTTTTGTGTTTTACATATTATAAAAAGAAACTGTTGTTAAGAAAATCATAAGGAAGGGGCACCTGGACGGCTCAGTCAGTTAAGCGCCTGCCTTCGGCTCAGATTGTGATCCTGGGATTCTGGGATTGAGCCCCGCATTGGGCTCCCTGCTCAGCTGGGGAGCCGGCTTCTCTTTCTCCTGCTGCCCTTCCCACTGCTTGTGCTCTTTCTCTCAAATAAATAAATAAAATCTTAAAAAAGAAAATCACGAGGAAGAGAAAATACATTTACAGTGCTATACTGTAAGAAATCCACATATAAGTGGACCCATGCAGTTCTAACCCGTGTTGTTCCAGGGTCACCTGTGCTTTGGAAAGAACTGTAAGGCTGTATCTAGATTTGATAGAAAAGAGTGCTGTGATCGATTAGTGATGCCTGCCACAGGTGTGAGAGGAGGAAATAATGGCACAAATGCCATTCTTAGTGTAGTATCTTAGGAGCGCTGAGGAGGGAGCAGCTAGCTGGGGCTTGGGAGAGACGAAGGAACTTGGTGAGAACCTTGTAGAAGAGATAGCATTTGAGTCTTAAGGAATGAATAGGGAAGTACTAGAAAGAGAGACGAAACGGCATGTGCCATATATTGGGTGAGGGATTGGATAGTGGGAATTACAAATATTTTTTTTGTGGCGGTTGCCACAGGGAAATGAGGCTGGACAGGTGAAGAATGGAGCACCACGGGTGCTGAGCCTCCTGGGTGACCTGGAGCCTCAGGGGCCAGAGCACAGGACATGCAGGCAGAGAGCACAGGACACTGACAATGAACAATGCTGCAGGGATGAGTGGAGCCTCACCTGATTTCCCATCTCTTCCACAGCATTTCCAGTGGGCCCGTCCAGAAACCCGGCATCTTTATCAGCCACGTGAAGCCTGGCTCCCTGTCTGCCGAGGTGGGGTTAGAGGTGAGTGACCCTGGCACGACCCCAGTGGGGTAAGGGGTCAGACGATGATCACACAGCGACAGGGGCACGGGCCTTCCCACACAGCCCTCTCCCAGCAGCCACTGGCTATGATTCCTACCCGCCCCCAAGGAAAGCTTCACATTTGACCTTTCTACAGTCTTCTCCAGCTCCAAAAGCCTTTTCTCCTGAGCTTGGGAATGTAGTAATAATAAAGAATTGATGTTCACTAAGTGTTTCCTGGGTCGGACATTGTTCTAAGTCTTTAAAATTTGCAAGAACTCTGAGAATTAGGTAGTGTCATTATCCTCATTTTACAGATGGAGAAACTGAGACTTGGAGAGAGTATGTGATTTTTCACATCGTGTAATAAGTGATAATAAGATCACGTAATAAGTGTGATAGGGCTGGGATTCAAACCTAGGTGGTCTGAGGCCAGAGCCAGAGCTCTTACTCTCTACTCTGGACAAGTTACCTCCTGTTGCTATGCTTCAGT
Source organism: Canis lupus familiaris (assembly GCF_011100685.1). Taxonomy (NCBI): domain Eukaryota; kingdom Metazoa; phylum Chordata; class Mammalia; order Carnivora; family Canidae; genus Canis; species Canis lupus. The sequence goes on along the minus strand of NC_049242.1, from coordinate 40,748,309 downwards.
TTCCTCTCCTATAAAATGGGGGCATAGCCTTCCTTCTAGGGTCATTGTGTGGATTAATTCATTAAGCTAATTAATACATATACTTCAAACAGTGCCTGGCACATAGTAGGTGATTGATGGATGTTACCTGTTATACAATTTATTATCATGGCTCAAAACAGCCTCAGCTATATGAGAAACCAAAGGGCTCCTGTGTCTACAAGCTGATTTATGACATTTTTGAAGCAAATGTCATAAATTAAGCCAAAGGAATGAACCTCTAGTAGTATAATATTTGACCACTGATAAAAGAGACATGAGGTGGATGCACCTTGAGAGGATCCAATCAGAGCTTTCTAACTGCTGTGTTCATCAGGAAGAGTTGAGGTGCAGCCACTTGAAGGCTCAACATCTGACCCTGGCCACCAGGGGAAGCCCTTCGTGCAGATGAGTGGGCTTACAGATAGTGCAAACACGCTGAACCTTCTCCCTTTCTACACCAGGCAGGGGACCAGATTGTCGAAGTCAATGGCATCGACTTCTCCAACCTGGACCACAAGGAGGTGAGAGGTGGGGTGTTCAGCTACTGGTCGTTTTCATGTCTGCCCTCTACTTCTCGTGCCCCTCTCTCCCTGCCGCGGTCTGAGACCATCTGTGCTCTCTAGAGACCTTGACCGCCCTGATCTGTCAGGCTTCAGCCAACCGTCCGCTTGTCCCCCCAGGCCGTGAACGTGCTGAAGAGTAGCCGCAGCCTGACCATCTCCATTGTAGCTGGAGCTGTAAGTCCAGGATGACCCGATAGGGGGCCCTAAACTCTGACCTCCAGCCCCAGCCATTCAGACCCCTGATCTCTGCCACACACTCCCGGGAAAGGCCAGAGGGTCTCTATTCCTAAAGCTCTGAGAGAGCAGAGGGAGAGATCTCTGCCCAGCCAGGAGAAGCTTGCTCAGAGACGGCAGGAGCCACAGTGAAGACAACCTGCATCTTGGTCCCCAGGGCTGTGGCAGTGGGTACCCAGGTTCCTCCCCAGGAGACTGAGTAAGGGGCCTCTTTTCACTCCCTGAGGGCCGGGAGCTGTTCCTGACAGACCGGGAGCGGCTGGAGGAGGCACGGCAGCGTGAGCTGCAGCGGCAGGAGCTTCTCATGCAGAAGCGGCTGGCTATGGAGTCCAACAAGATCCTCCAGGAGCAGCAGGAGATGGAGCGACAGTAAGTGTGGCCAGCCGGGATGCTCCTCCCCGACCCTCCCTGCCCACTGAGTCCTGGGCCAGATTCATCCTGCCCCCCTGAGGCCTGTCTTCAGATCACATGGGTTCAGTGGTGGTCAGTGCAGCCATCCCTTGCTGCCAGACCACCAAGCTCTTCCCTGCAGCTGAGGAGAGCCCCTGACTTCCAAAACCCATGAGTATGGAAGATGAGGATGCTATTAGCACTAAGTAGCTAACATTTGTTGAGTATCAGTCATGTGGCTGGTCTTGTGTCAGGGCCTTGTTCACGTTTTACTTAATTCCTACAATAGCTCGGGAAGATAGATGATATTCACCCATTTTACAGGTGAGGAGACTGAGAGGTCTTAACGCAGAGAGGGTAAACCACTTGTGAACAAAGGCACACATGGCTGAGCTGGGATTCATACCTGTCTGTGGTAATAAGGCCCCTCTTCCTGGAGCTGATCGAGATCATGGACTGAAAGAATAAATGGTGTGAGCCATTCACACACACACACACACACACACACACACACACAGTCAACTCCAGATACATTCTAAGAGTGTAAAAGGAATTTGGGAAAGGAAGGTGAACAGGATCTTCACCTCTTTTCTCCATCACAGAATGAGCCTGGAGAACCAGCCCTGGTGGTACCTCTGCCCATTGCCCTGGCCTTGGCCAGCAGCCCTGACTACATGGGGCCTAGGGTCCTCTTCCTGGAGGACCTCACTCCAGCCAGGCCCTGCCTGTCATCAGTCACTTTATCTAAGTGTTTGGAGGTAGACACATAGAGTGGGGCCTGTGTTGATCTGCCTCCCATCCCTGGCATCACAGAATCTCCACTCAGCAGTGCCAGACAAAACCATACACGGGGCCCAGATTTTGTTGGACCTGTTTCTCCAGCATCCAAATCTGGTCCAGGCATCCTTGGATGGGAGCCTGGAAGAAAGATTTTAAACCTTTCTCAAATCAGGAATTGGCTCCAAGGAAGAGTTAACTTTTCTTGCATAGTCTCCAGCATGCCATCTTGGATGTTCTATGTCTCTTGCATAGACTCCAACATGCCATGAATTTGTGTTTCAGAAGGAAAAAGGAAATTGCCCAGAAGGCAGCAGAGGAGAATGAAAGATACCGGAAGGAGATGGAGCAGTGAGTGCCTGGGTCCCCATGCCTGCACACACGTGTCAGTGTGCAGACATGAGTGTGCTCTCGGGACTGTGGCCCGCCAGAGGCCACCTCCAGGCCCGGTTTGCCTGGCCCTCTTGTCCCCTGGTGGATCACCTTTATCTGTAGCCATTCCATAGTTCTAGTAAAGCCCATCGTGTTAGGGTAACTAGAAAGTGGTCTTGTAATTCCCAGGGTAACATTCACACTCGATGCAGATTACGACGATGAGTACCAGGGACTTTGTTTTCTTCAGCATAGCTAGAGCCACGTGACCTCTTCCCGGGCTGTTTAGGGTTTCCCAGGAGACAGAGGGCGGGCCTGTAAAAATCCTGACCCCAGTCACAGGCATGGGGATCTTATTTCAGGATTGTGGAAGAGGAGGAGAAGTTTAAGAAGCAGTGGGAAGAAGACTGGGGCTCAAAGGAACAGCTGCTCTCACCTAAAACCATCACCGCAGAGGTGCACCCAATACCCCTTCGCAAGCCTAAGTGTACGTATCATGTGCTGCAGGAGGGGGCTTCTTTCTGGGGCCTGGGGTTTGAGGAGTATGTAGAAAGAGATGCTGGTCTTCCTCCACTCACCACCACTTCCCCAGGTGAAGAGTCCGTGGCTCCTTGGGCTGCATCTTCTTCATAGAGGGGCAGCCATCTGCCGGGGCACTGGGATGGGTGGGATCTGTCTGCCCCCCTGTCCCTGGGGGCCTGCTGCCAGGCTCTCGCCCACAACATAGATTTAGGTAGGTGGACCTCTCCCCATGCCTTTGCGCTGCTGACCAGGGAATGGAGAGCTGTGGCAAAAGTGAGCTGCTCATGGGATCATCATCTCAGTTTGCTGGGTGTCATGTCCACATCCCACCTGATTCTGAGTCAGAGCGGGGTGCAACAGCAGCCAGAAAGAGGGGAAATGCTCATGTTGGAGAAAACTCTGGTGGTCCAAGGCTGATGCGTACTGTGGGGAGAGCTTACCTGAAGCGCCCCTGCCACCTGCATCCCTGTGTGTAGGCTATGGTCATATCCCTTCAGGGATGGAGTCAGGAAGAGGACTGAGACCCCTCTGAGACCCAAACTGTGGCCATCCTGGGGCCTCAGCTCCCTCTGCCCTTCACCCCTCCTTTCTTCATCTATCCTGGGTTCTTACCTCCAATTTCAGGCCAGGCCTCCACCACCTGTTCCCCTGTCCACCTGCTCTCAACCCCAACTGGCAGGATGTCTTTTCAAGGGGCAGCTCACACCACCAGAGCAAAGTGGGGGCTCAGTCTTCATGCTTCTCCAGTCGGCTGGTGGTAGGAAGCCAAGTAAGGTAGCTTGGGGGCCATAGTAATCAGGAGTCCAGGATTCCAGATTGAGCCTTACTCTCACTTTACATGACAAAGGGCCAGTTCTACTGCGGCTGATTGTGCTCAGCTGACCTGGGAACCTGTAGATATGGGGTGAATCTATATACTTAAGAACCAAGATTCCCCATCTCTCCTGTGTCACAGCCATTCGGCATCTTGTGATGGGGTCTGGACAACTCTGGCCCCAACTTTGGATCATACCTGAGCCCTAGAGGGACGTCATCTTGCCAACACAGTCCACTTGGGTCAATGAAGAGGTTGGACAGGGCATCTGGGTGGTCCCATTTCACCCTCCCTGGGGCGAGGCAGATACCTGCCAGCACATTCCTTCCTGGCAGCAGGGTATGGTGTCATCTCAGGGTCCTCTCAGAAGGACAAAGCGAGCTCTCATCAGCCTCCCCCCTGACATTTGGTATTAGTTGAGGATGTGGCCAGAGCTAAATTCCTGGTGAATAATCTGTGTTTTAGACAGGGAGCTAATTTGCTCTTATGAGTGAAAGAGGAGCTTCAAAAGGAGAGAAATCGATTTTAATTGCTTCTCATGAAAGTAATCCTAGCCAATTTAGTACCTTTCTAGAAGTTGGGTCTTGGCTTCAGAGCAAACACACCCTCTCAGGAACTATAAAAAATAAAAACCCTTTCTCTAGCTAGCTATTTATTTAGTGCTTTTAAACCAAATCAATCTTCTTGAATAAAGGAGCAAGAACTTTCCCTTTGCTTGAAGATATAAATGTTTTCTGAGGAATGTGCAAAGCATGGGATTAATGCCCCAAGCCTGTCTGCCTGAGCTGGGGCAGCTGCTGCTCCCATCCATCCCCCATATGCACTGGCAATTCCATCTTGTTGAGAAATAAGTCAGGAGATGCAAGAAGGCCTCCGAGCCAGCTCCATTCTTGCCTCTCTCCCCATTCCTGGGAGGCTGGAACAGTCCATGTTGTGCTGGGCCACCAGGGACCAGGCCACTGCTGGCTCCTCCCTGGCCACTCTTTAGCTCTGGGGCCCAGTTAGCCAATAGGTTATACCTGACTCAGGGCTTTGTGCCCGTGAGAGGCAGGGGCACACGTTTTTGAGCAGACAGGAAAGAGTGTGGAGCATCTCTTGGCCTGAAAAAGGAAATCCCTCATCCTAACGATGTGCATGGAACTGGCTGCTCCTCTCACCATCACTGTCCCAGGGGCAATGCCTGCCTCCCCATGGCCAACCCAGCAGAACCCCAACATTCTGCTGACCCAGGACAGATTGTCACAGAGGCCCCAGAAGAGCTCTCTTTACTCAAAGCAGTGAGGGAGAGGGATTAAGGATCCCAAAGTTGAAAGGAGCTTTGGGAGATGAAGAGGTTTAAATAAGATATTTCTAGGCTTTTCTCTCCATCAAGGACCCCGTCAATTAGCCTCTGCCCCCAACAGACCCCAGGGTTTAGAAGTTGAGACTTTTTTCCTATCAAACCATTCAGTAATCATTTGTCTTCCTATTGTTGTATTAAGGAGTCATTCTTGTTTGCAAGAAAGCATCAGTGTTCCACTGTTGAGTAAACACAAATTGAGCTGAAAGCAAAGGAACTTAACTTACAGCCTTTTCATAGGTGAATGGGGAAGTCCTTCTAATTAATATCTGAAATATGAATAAACAGCTCACAGCAGAGCCCTGCACTACCTTCCACAGTCCTAGGGAGGCCAAAGTCCGGGTTGGAAATCATTGGAATGGATGCTTTGCCATTCTCCACGTGATGTCAGAATTCACGTCTCCCCTCTACCCTTTGGAATCACCTCACCTCCTTGGGGTCTCCAACCTGCCCACATAGCTCCAACATCCCCCCGGGGACCCAGAGTTCCCAAGGTGGGAGGGAGCAACCAGTAGGGTCTGTTCTTCCACTGTAAGCACCACTCGCGTATAAGACTCAGATAGTCCCATCCTCTGTCCCTCACATCCCAAGTGTCAACTGAATGCCCTGCAAAAAGCTCCTCACTTGCCTGTCTGATCCAAGGCCCCTGGTTTGTTTGTTTGTTTGTTTGTTTTTTTAAGATTTTGTTTATTTATTCATGAGAGACAGAGAGAGGCAGAGACACAGGCAGAGGGAGAAGCAGGCTCCCTGCGGGGAGCCTGATGTGGGACTCGATCCCAGATCCTGGGATCACCACCTGAGCTGAAGGCAGATGGATGCTCAACACTGAGCCACCCAGGCGTCCCATCCCCATCTTACAGACAGGAACTAAAGCTCCCGGGGTTGCAAGCCCTGCGTGCACCATCGCAGAGCCAGGCCATCTTGCTCGGGGCACCTAAGCCTCGATCCTGCGCCTGACCTCACAGTTTCCAGAGAGGGAGCCGGCTAGAGGTCCTCAGGGGAAGCACCACTGGCCTCCCTGTCTCCTGAGTGCCTGTCGGTTCACCAGCCTCCTCTCTTTTCCTGGGTAGCCGATCAGGGAGTGGAGCCCGAGCTTGAGCCAGCAGACGACCCAGATGGAGGCACGGAGGAGCAGGGAGAGCAGGTTTGCCCCCCCGCTTTGCTTGCTCCCGGCCCGCTGCTCTGCTCCCCTGCGCACCGCCTCCTGCTGGCCCTGCAGACATGCGGCTCTGGGGACCCCCGGCTCTGGGTGGCCTGCGCGACGGCCACCAGGGTACCGTGCGCAGCCCATGCGAGCCCAGCTTCATGCAACACCTCCAGACAGGACCGGGGCCAAGCTGAAACGTCCGCTGATGCGCACCAGAACTGCTGAGGCCGTGGTTCAGATATTTAAGGATTGCCCTGCCGGAGCCCAGGTCCTTCCTTTGCTGCTCTGGCCTCTCCCCCGGACTCCCTAGGTATCCCCAGATCCAGCAAGGAAGTGGGTAGTACTTGGTCCAGCAGAAGGTGTTCGAGATCCTGTTCTAGAACTCAGGCTGGTCAGGGTGGGTGATTCTCTAAGGGATCACTGCCGGCCCAGGGAGTTTGAGGTTCAAGGGGTTTCCCTGTCATGCTGTTGCCTGGGGAAAGCAAGGGGCAGGCGCCCTGGTGATCTGGCCTTAGTAGGGATCTGCTTTTCTGGGGGGGCAGATCTGCCCACTGCCACCTGCGCTGCCTTTCCCAGAGCCAACCCCGGTCATCGCCGCTTCCCTCAACATCGAAAGTGGGGCACGTGGCCCGCACTGTGACACAAGGCAGCTTTGTTCTGCGTGACAGCCGTTCCAGGCACAACCCCAGGCTTTCTTTTGTCTGGGGCCATTCCTTGGACAGAAGGATGAGACAGCAGGCAGGAGAGGCCCCATTCTCTTCCGGCAGGGCCCTGCGTTAGTTAGCAGGCTGCAGCTGTGGCTTGGGAAAAGCTCACCCTCCCGCAAGGGCGGTCTCCGATTTTCTGGCACCGGCTTCTGAAGCCAGCACCCCCCGGGGAGAAGCAGTTGGTGGGGCCTACTAGGGAACCAGGGCCTCTCGCAGGCAGCGCGGGGCCCACCGTGGTACCCCACTGAGGCCAGGGGGGCAGAGGGTCAGCGCTCGGGCGCCGCTTGGCTGTGGGGGTTGCCAGTGCCACTTGTCAGCTCACAGCGCCCCGCGTTCCCTGAGATGCCAACTCCGGGCTGCTGCCTGCGGATGCTCCGGCTGAGCTGAACTGCGTCTCATCTCCTTGTTCTCTGTGTTCTCATAGCCTTTGGGTGGTTTTATCGTTATGATGGCAAGTTCCCGACCATCCGGAAGGTAGGTCGTGAGACTGAGTGCTGTGCCGCTTGCCACAGAGTTTGCTGTGGGTCTTGGCCTTTCCAAGAATCGTTGCTTTTCCTGTCAATCCTAAACGATGCAATCCGGCCTGTTCACTTGGAGGGGGACCCTGTCTGCACCTCCCTGGCCGTCTGACGTCAAATGGCAGGGCGCCGTCACAGAAGCGTTGTGGGGGGAAAGGATTCGTGGGGTGAGAGCTGCCCCAGTACCATCTGGCACCGCCCAGGAGGCACAGGGCAGGGGCAGGGCCACAGCAGGAAGCTTCCACTTTGTTCCTCTTGTCAACTAGAACCAGAGGGCCAAGACCAGAAGCCATGGACAGACAGAGTGAAATATCAGGTTGGGTGTCCACAGCACAGGTTACAAGACCAAGCGTGCCAGACACAGATTGGCTGCCAGGCAGGGATTTGCTGCCTCGAGTTGAGACTAAGAGCCACACCAATCATAACTCCTAGAAATATCTGCATGTGCCAGGGTAATGCATTTTCCTGGTCTCTGGGGCCTTGAATTTTCTCTCTAAACCTTATTACTGTATCTCCAGGCCCCATTAGGCTCTCGTCCTTTTTCTTGCTAAATCACTTTGGCATTTGATTATGAAAACGCCACTGTTAATATCTGTAGATTGGATATTTGAGATGACTTGGCATTTGGAAATCGGGCATCAGCATAAATCTTGGTGAACTAATTTAGGTGTTATCACTCGACTGGGTCTTTCTCACAAAATATTGGCTCCCCAGAAACCAAAGCAGTGCAGCTAGCTGATCTTGATGATTATATAGCTTCTCCCTGCCTGTAAAACGGGAATATCTGATGTTCCAGAAACATCTATCCGCTTCCTCCAACACAGTAAAAAAATAGCCAGCAATACTATTTCTGACAGAGGTTAGCATCTTTACCTAGGCACACAAATCATGATTTATATGACATTGAATCAACTTAGGACAGAGCACCATGGGGGATTTTTTTTTTTTTCTCCCTGCTATGGTCTCAGAAAGGATCCACTCTCATAAGACTGCCTTTTTCATCCTACAGCCTGACTCTGTGGCTTAGGATGTCTCATTGGGTTAGATATCTAATTCTCTATGCACCGTCTCCACTAGAACTCACCTAGAGAGGACAGTGCACGTGCACACACACACACACACACACACACACACGCACACAGGATTTTGCTGGAAAAAAAAGTAATTAAAAGTAGATGGATAGGTAAAATCTTTTCCAGATACTAATAACCAGGCAAATGTAAGAGAACTAGCATCTCCTACACACACACACACACACACCTCCCACAGGAAATCCTGTAACTTAGAAATTGGTGTTGGTAAAGAAGCAGACCTGTTTCCCTCTATTCATTCCTTCAATATACCTGAATAGCTGGTATTTTTGTTTTCATTTCACTTCCAAAAGAGAGAAAGACTGCTTCTAGGTAAAGCAAGAGCACATCCAGCCCATGTGCCTTTCCTCCCAGACCGAAAGGACTATTTGCCATGAATTGAACTGACAGCTTAAACAGACAATAGAATCACATCCCTCGTGCTGGCTCTGAAAATCCATTGTCACTTTCTCTAGAGTCTGTGACACGGGTTGTCTCCCAGCAGCTAGTCCCCAGGTAGTACACGTGGCCATCTACAGCCATGATCACCAATGCACAAAATTTCCCTTATTTGAAAAGATAAAGATTCAATATCTTTTATTCCCAATCTGGCAATAAGTCCCTCTGGGGCCCAAGGTCCCCTGGCCTGTAGCCCCACAGAGTCTGCATCAGAGCCTGAAGGGTGCATGGTTCTGACGAAGCTTCTCACTAAATCATGCAAACCAGCTCTACTAGCAGGAGCCCGCTGTCCCCCAGGGGAGGCGGATTCACACGCAACTGTACACTGGGTGCCAGTATGAGGTCAGTAGACAATGCTATGGAACAATTTAACCGCCTGCTTCAGTAAACAGGTGCTGCTTTCTTGGAAGAGGGACAGAAACTGTCATATCTGCCTGCCCCATCCACGAGCCCTGGCTCTAAAATCTTAGCACTGGTAGTTTTGAGGGGGTTTTGTTGTTAACTCATCGAATGGCCGTTCCTATCATGGTGGGCCCTGCGAGGAGTCATGCCCTTATTCTAGCAAGCTTCCGTTAGGCAGAATGTTTTTTGCCTCCTCTTGGGGGATATTGGGGTCTGATCTATAACACAATGGCAGGGTTCATCCATCAGCTGAGCCAACATGGTAGGCAAGGAACCAAGCAGGACTCTGAGGCAATGAGAATCATTTTCTCAAGGAGTTCATAGACTGCTCTGGGCGTGGGCCTCTATGCCCAAGATGGGAGACCATTTCCAAAGCACGTTGCCTATGCGTGGGAGTAGGGGTTGTGTTTGGGACGGGAGGCAGGATGACTCCTCATAGATCCATAACTGCACCCCCAAGCCTCTCCAGCTGGGGACAAAGTTTGGTGTCTAATGCTGAGCAACTCAATTCCTCATTCCTGCCCTTGGATGCTGGGATGATTCAAGAATCCTGAGAGAAGACTCCCAAAAAAGCTTGTTGGGGGTGGGGGTGAGCTCAGTGAGCAGGCTAATTTCCTCCCCCACCCCAGAGGAATACCCCAGAGTGTTGACTCTCTGCTGTGCCCTCTGCTGAGTGCTAGCTCTGTCCTCTGTGCCATGTGTGATGGGGCTGACCCTCCCTCCTGCCATGCCCCCAGCTGCTGCTAGCTCATCTGGGCACAGGAGAAAATACGTAGGACCTGGAAGACTTAGGTCCACATCCTGGCACCACCACTTGCTAGGTGTTTGACACTTGGCAAGGGACTTCACCTCTCTGAGTCTTGGCTCCCTCATCAAGAGAGTGAGGATGATACCTACATATAAGATAATCAGCATAAATTCCTTGGCACCTAGGCAGTCCTTAAACGTTAATTTTCTTCCTTCCTTACTCCTTGGCTTCCTTGCAACCCCATGGGAGAAGCAGCCAGGAAAGCAGGTTTTATGGGTCCAATGCCAACAGGGAAAAATAAGGAGTCTGTTTGCTTTGCATCTCTGATCCCCAAACCTTTTGAACCCTGAGAGTCTGTATAAGGCAGTTAGGCTATCCTTTTCCCCCTCCTCATCTCCTAGTCCTGTAGTTCCTGACTAATCCTCAGTTCAGGAGCCTAGTTCAGAGGGCCTCTATAGGATGAAATGGTCTGGAGCTTAAGCATCAGAGCAAAATCTGACATCCCTGGCTCTGAACTTTCAGGTCTGAGGCTGACTCCCACCTCTCACAGCTTAGGACAGAGGCTCTCTGCAAATGAGGCCTGCCAGGTCCCCCAGATTTTCTGTAGAATTTCCCAGGATGCATCTCTGTTACCTGAACATGAGACACCTTTCTTTCCAGTTGATGGAGAAGGCATGTACCCAGATACTAGGCCATAAATACTATGTATTTTATTTATATCGTGCTTTCATGTTTATAAAGCTCCTTTATAGATGTTGTTTTATTGGCTCTGATGGCAAGCCTATGGGGAAGGTAGTTCTGTTTTGAAGATGAGGTGAATCAGGCCCAGAGAGGTCAAAGAACTTAGCCAAGGTCACACAGCTAGCTAGTGAACTCATAAGCCAGTTCTTCTGGCTGGCACAAGGCATGTGTCTCCCACTCCACAGTTGGAAGCAGCCTTTTGCCTGCCCTAGACTGGAGGTCCAGTGCCCAGCACAGAGGGGCAGCGCTGGGGGAGGGGCTCACCACAGGGTGGTTTTCTGGCCTTGTCTGTGGACTGAATGCCCTGTTTGCTGTGCTGTGCCAGCCTCAACATGACCTTGTAACCCTTCTCATGTAAACACTGCCACATTTGCTCAGAAAGGAAAGGATAAGAAGAAAACCAAGTATGACAGCCTACAGGAGTTGAGAAAGAATAAGAAGGAACTAGAGTTTGAGCAAAAGCTTTACAAAGAGAAAGAGGAAATGCTGGAAAAGGAGAAACAACTGAAGATAAACCGGCTGGCCCAGGAGGTATGTGTCCTACTTACAGGCCAGGTGAGCATCCCAGGGACACAGTTTGGTTGTTCCCCACCATGCTCCTGGAGGGACCAGCTCGAGTTGTTTTCCCCAAGTGGAGTCCAAGGATGGAGTGAACCCTGCTCAGTCGGGAATGTGGGATCATCCCACCTGCCCAGGGTCATGGAGACTAGCTTCTGGCTTAGGTGTATATTTGGAACAGAGACTAGACTCCTCGCTCAGGTGTGGGTATGAGGCTAGCCTCTCTGCCCAGATTGTCACACTTAGGTTAGCCCCTTACACACCTGGCTAGAGGTTTAGTCTGCCCCCACCATCTCAGCCCCCGCAGAGTATGAGTCCAAGACTAGGCCTGTCCAGCCCAGGTGTGGCTCTGGAGTCTTTCTCCCTACTCAGGGTATGACTCCAAGGCTAACCCCTCTCTCTGCCTAGACTATAGAACTGAAGTTAGCCTTCCAGCCACCTATCATCAGGTCTAGGTCAGGTTGGCCCCTCTACCCAGGTTACGAGTCCAAGGCCAGATTTCTCCAACCTGCCTTGGCTCTGAGAGTATGGGTCTGATGCTCACCCTTTGTATAGGAGTGGTATCTGAGGCTGTTCCACAATTAATCAGGCAATGAGTCTGAAGCTGCTTCCGTCAACATAGGATATATCTGGGGTGCCTGGGTGGTTCAGTTGACTAGGCATCTGCCTTTGGCTTGGGTCATGATCTTGGGGTCCTGGGATCAAGCCCCATGTCGGGATCACTGCTCAGTGGGGAATTTGCTTCTCCCTCTGCCTGTCCCCACCATGCATGCTCTCGCTCGCTCTCTCTCTTACTTTCTCTCAAATAAATCTTTAAAAAAAAAAAAAGGATCTGAGGCTAGGCTTCTTTAACCTGGAAATGTACCTAAGGCTATCCCCTTTAAGACATGACACAAGCAATCATCCAGCATGGGTAATTCCTATTTCCTAGGTGAGTTAGGTGACCTTAACTCCCTAGCTATTAGAGATGTTATTATTGTTCTGCTTCTCTTTAATGCTCCCATGAATCAGAATGCCAAGCTGATTAGATTATAAAACCAGAGTAATCCTGGAAAATGTGAAGTGCATTAGGTCTGCCATTAGGAACGAATAAGCTACAACATTAAAAATAAAATCCAACTTGTACTTCTGAGGACAAGGCAGCCTGGAGGAGGGAAAAAGAGCAAAGTTAAACTTTTGGAATGTGCTAAGAGCCTAAAAAAGGATCATTCGTGGAAAATCACAAGAACCTCAGAGTTTGTGGGGACCCTGGAAGCCTAATCCCAGCTAGGTCCACACAATGCTACAAACGCCTCCTCTGATTTTGCCTACAAGTGCCTTTAGTCACCCTGATCCCCTAGCACCCTCTCCCTCTTGGTTTCCACCTCTTTTGGGGCCCGGTGGAACAAGCCGAGGTCTTTTCTGGGGGGTGGGTGCACCCAACAGTACTTTTAAAAAGAAGTGGTTCTGTGCTACTGATATGAGTGTGCCACCCACATGGGACTCAGGTGTGCCCTCTGTCCTCTCCCTTTGCACTGTCCTTGGGTCCTAGGTGTCTGAGACAGAGCGAGAAGACCTTGAGGAATCGGAAAAGATTCAGTATTGGGTGGAAAGGCTATGTCAGACACGCCTTGAGCAGATTTCCTCTGCTGATAATGAGATTTCAGAGGTAACAGAGCCCTTCTTTCCACATTAAGCCCTCCTGTTGCCTTTAGAATGACCCACTCTGGGGACAGTGGGAGGCAGAGTGGCCACTGGCAAGCTTCATTGTCCAGGGCCACCCCTACCAGCCCTCTCTGCCTTGCTCTCTTGAGGAGGGAGACACATCTATATTTCTGGGCTTATCTCTGGAGTCACCACCAAGTCCTAGCCCATCTGAGATGGTCTGGGTTAGGTGTGTTGTCCTGGAGTAATTGCTAAGAGTGCCCCTTTCACTATCAAGTCTGTTCCAGTTTAGATGATAAACAGTATAGTCACCTTACATATCACCCACATGTGGCATAACTTGGGACCATCCTGCATTTGGGCGCTCCCTCCTGGCCACTTGGTTTGGGCTCACTGGAGCACCCAGGTAACAGAGAAGTGATACCCCATGATTCTGGTTTGTGGGTGGTGGGTCTCCAGCAGCAAAAGAAACAGAAAAGCATTACACTCAATGTATTGTGAAGTGGAGCATGAGTCAGAAAATTACAGAACTTCCTTGTAACCTCCCAGATGACTACGGGGCCCCCGCCTCCCCCACCTTCGGTGTCTCCCCTGGCCCCACCCCTGAGACGCTTCGCAGGCGGGCTGCACCTCCACACCACTGACCTGGATGACATCCCCTTGGACATGTTCTACTATCCTCCCAAGACTCCCTCCGCCTTACCTGTGATGCCCCACCCTCCACCCTCCAACCCATCCCCCAAGATCCCTGCACCCCCTGTCCTTTCATCCTCAGGCCGTGTGAGTGCCTCATCTTCACCCTGGGTGCAACGCACTCCACCCCCCATTCCCATCCCTCCCCCACCATCTATTCCCACCCAAGACCTGACTCCTACCCGCCCGCTACCCTCGGCACTGGAAGAGGCACTGGGCAACCACCCCTTCCGTGCTGGGGACACAGGAAATCCAACAGAGGACTGGGAGGCAAAGAACCACAGTGGCAAGCCCACTAACTCCCCTGTTCCTGAACGGAGCTTCCCACCCACCCCCAAGGTACTGCCCCTGTTCTGCATGCTAGGCTGGGAGGCAGCCCATTTTCCAGGAATGAACTCCCATCCTGCATGTTGTGGCCACCCCGCATGTGTGTGGTTTCTGCTGGTTTTGAAGTACTATCCTGTCTGGTGAATTGCCTGGGATGCTTGTGGTGAGCTACTGGGGATCAATGTCTCTTGGTTTCTCTTTGGTCCTCTTGGCTAGTGTGGGCCGGTAGCATTCTAGTTAGTGCTTGCAAGGCTGTGCCAGTGAATCGCCAGAGCTCTGTGTCACAGCCAGTCACTTAATGATACAAGCTCAAGAAACCGTGAATATGGGAAATGAATCCCCGGGCTAACAGGAGAAAAGGAAGGGAGGAGGAAGCAGTGGAGCAGTGTTAGGCTCCTTAAATGAAGTGATAACACTGTCCGGTGCAGTGTTAAGACATTACAGTGCCATTTTCTATGGAGTTAGCCAATTATATTGGCTTGAAGTATAATACCCAGAAGTTCTGGCCAACTTCCAGCTACAGAAAAAATGAAGACGAAGAGTTCCTAGAAATCTCCCAATTTACTATAAAAAGACGAGGGGGTTTTTTTTCCCTTAGGATGTTAGGAGGCTGAACATTGATCCTTCTCAAAAAGACATACTTCTTATTAATCATTCTTAATCTAAATCCTAAAGGCTGTTTTGGAAAAGGCAATCCCCAAGGAAGAAGATATGGAGCTTTGATCCCATGGAGGGACAAACAAAACACTCTGCTTCGGTAGTCATGGGGCCAGGCTCGTCAGAGTTAAAGGAGCTCATGTCAGCTGAGGGGGCAGTCAATAGTACCTCATCAGTTATTCTTATTAACCTTCCCTGCATGGATTTGAATCCCAGCATGAAGAACAGAATCAGCGTCTCAGAGCATTCAGGAGAGCTTGGGGGAAGGTGGGAATAAAGAAAGTGCCAGGTGCCAACAAGGCTGAGCTTCTGGGGACTCTCAGAGGGACTCCCTCTAGACCTCTGGTGGGTCGAGAGCCTTATAGCTCTAACAGAGAGAAGTCTGTGCGTTCCAGGGATGTCTTGTCCCAAGCCCAGCCAGGAGCAGGTTTACAGGGGGCTGAGATAGCCTGGCCCAGAGGGTCATATCCTTCTTGTGAGTCCCCACACCCCACGCAGATGGGCAGCAGCTTTTCCTCGACAAATTTGATTCAATAGTCATTGATTGAGCACCAGCCTTGGGTCTCTGTGTGAGGGGGAGAAGGGAGCAGTGGAGCAGTGCTGAAGGGGACACAGAGGAAATTGGCACCCCGTGCTTTCCAGGACTTGGCCATCTGAGGGATGAGCAGCTGAGCAGACACGATTCAGCTATAGAATGGCACAGGCCACCTGCTGTGGGAAGGATTCATTCTAACGGGAGGTTGAAGGCACCTCTGCAGAGTAGAGAGCTGATGAGCTGAGCCTTGAAGGATGACAATACATGAAGGATGGGAGGAAGGGCATGGAAGGTGCAGGGAACATAAAGACGGTGAGGAGGAACCACCTGGGTTTGAACCCTGGCTCTACCCCTGGCTGGCTGGATGACTTTGGGCATGCGTGACTTCACCTGTCTGAGCCTGTGGCTCTTCATGCATAAAATGGGAATGTTAATGGCCCCTACCTGTTAGGAGGATCAAATGAGTTAAGCCATGAACTCATTCGAAGTTAATACTTAGGAGAATGGCGGGCACATAGTAGGTGTTCAGCAGACATTAACTATGATCAGTGACAGAACAGGATATAGGAAAATTTGGGTGAAGCTCAAAGATGAGATTGGAGGTAAATTCTGTAGGCTTTTGAGTCAGAATCAAGAATCCAAACAGGGTCCAGCTTTCTCGACTCCTCTAGGAATCACAAAATTCCCACTGTTAGTTCTCTATCAAAGCACAGGAAAGTCTCCTCCCAAAATTCCTCCCACACAAGGGGCCTCTGAAGAACTGGACCCAAATGTATTTGGTGACATCAAAGTCAGGGTTATTCCTGATTTGAGGGCCAGGGGGCTGCTGTTAGGTTAGCTTCATCCTGCCCATGTCAGCACTTTGGTCCTTGTACCACCGATCCTGCCCAACCCTCTCCTTGGGACTTCCTCCAGGAGCCAGAATCCATGTGGGCACATGTCTGCCTCTGCACATCATACCAGCCACCAGCAGGCCTCAGGTGATGGGAACAAACACTTGGTGCTGGCTTGGCACACATGCCTGCCACACCAGATCTGCCAGACAAAGGTTTTCAGGGCCGTATTTACCCCCCAGGCACCGTCCTGTGTGCCCAGCATACTACTAAGTCCTTCATTTATTCATTCAACGTGTTCATTGTGCACCTACGAGATGCCAGACACTACGTCTGGCTCTGGAGAACCACCTCAAAATGGGTAGCCCCGTCCCTGCCCAAACCATCTGGGGAGGACAAGAGATAAGTAAGCAGGAGACTGTCACTTATCTGGGGACAGATGGGGGAACACAGGTGCTGTGATGAGTTGGAGTGGAGAGGAAAACCTCAAAGAGGGCTTTCTGAAGGCAGTGACACCCAAGTTAAGACCTGAGCAGATAAAGTAGAGGGAGGAAAGAGCGTGTGCAAAAATCAAGACAAGAAAGGCTGGCTGAAGTTAGGCAGTGTGAGGAAGGTGAGGAGTGAGACACGGGGCCGCGGGGGAAGGTGGAGGAACTCATGAGGACCTTGTGGGTCAAGCCAAGAAGCTCAGCAGTCAGCGAGGACCCATGAAGAGTCTGGGCAGGGCTGTGATCCGATTCGATTTGTCTTGGCCAAGATGATGGAGCACATTAGAGCAAAGCAGACAGATTGCCTCAGCTCTCCCGGGTGCTGCTCTTACCGGTCCTCACCCCGTGTCCAGAGCCCCCGTGCCCACCCACCAGGGACAGCAGATGCTTTGTGTGCAGTCTGGGGAATGGAACCGTGGCCAGAAGAAATAGCCTTTACGGGGAGAGGAGGCTAGATGGCACCCACGGTCACTGAGAGCGAGCCTTGAAAGCGTATCCTCTGAGTGACAGTGGCTGCTGGCACCCTCGTAACTAGGCTCTGGCTCAAGTCTCTGATTTCTTAGAGCCACCCAGGAGTTTCTGTGGCCTCAGAACACACTGGCCAATGGACTTCTTGTCTCTCCGCTGAGAATCACACCCCGAGCACCTCCAACAGGGTGAATGAACCAGGGGGGCTCACTCATGCCGTGAATTTGCATGTGCGTCCAAGTGCCCTGGTTAGCCTGGGCCACTCCCGCCACGACTTCACACAGGGTTTCTCTTAAACTAACCCTTGTAGACATTTTGCCCAAGCCCTCAGCCTCCACGAGGCCCTGGCGTGTCTACTATCTCCAAACCGGTCATGGTCCACCAGGAGTCCAACTTCATCTACAGGCCAGCTGTGAAATCGGAGGTCCTGGTAAGCGCCCCGGGTCCCCTCCAGAGGAGCAGACTAGAGCTGTCTCCCCCGGCTTCTGCTGCCTCTGGAGGGAGAGTGAGGTGGGATACAGACTCACACTTGGTGCCCGCTCCTAACATCTCCTTGACCAAGAGATGAATCCATGTGGGCACCAAACAGGCTGGAGCTTCCTCTAGAAGTAATAATGGTAACAGCTCAGGTGTATCGTGAGCCTACGTGTGTCAGGATACTGAGGCTTAGAGGGGTAAGTCGGTCGCCCAAGGCAGGGCCACATCTTACCACTGACTCCAGAGTCTTTCAGGCTCCAAAGCTCAAGCTCTTACCTACATTGCCGTCTTACCAAACCTACAGGATTGCACTGGCCCCTGCCCCTGAGGCCTGGCGTGGCATGGCGAGGAACTCTCTCAGATGGGGGACTGGCCAAAGGGGAGCCACTCACTTTCTCCATCTCGCCCCCCACTCCTCACTGGCCTGGGAGTGTGGGGCATGGTCCTGGGGGAGCAGAAGGGTCTTCCTACCCCCAGTCACCTACGGCTGAGGGAGCCGAGACTCTACAACCCCACGTCCCAGAGGTGCCAGGCACGGATTGGCCTCCCACCCACAGTGGGAAGAGAGTCATGCCAGAATTTTTCTTCCCCTTTCAAGGAAACCCTATCCAAATGTCAGGTCAGGACAGCTAAGACACTTATTTTGAGCTTTTGCTGTCCTGTCAGGTCCCCAAAGAGCAAAGTTCATGCCCCTGTGACAACCTGCTGATGCATCCGTGTCGCGTTCTCTGGCTGGTGACAAGGGGTGGTGTCTGCTTGACTAGAACTGGGTGGCTGCTGTATCTGGGGGCGTCGGGCAGGCCTCTGGTGTAAGTCAGGCTGTGTCTATGTGGCGCGGGATGTTGGCAGGGCGGCCCCAGGCTGGCAGGCCCAGGGTCTGGCACCAGAGGGCGGACAAGACCAATTGGTAACGTCCAGCGTGAAACTTTTTTTTTTTTTTTCCTGGCAGCCACAGGAGATGTTGAAGAGGATGGTGGTTTATCAGACAGCGTTCAGACAAGTAAAGCGATACCCGTCGTGTGTCTGTAGTCCTCCCTGCCACCCCTGTCCCTCCCACTCCGACTTCTCTCTGGGAGTGCAGTTGGCTCAGAGGTGGCCCCAGGTGCCATCATCCAGAGCCTCAGGGCAGAGCTGTGTCCCTGTTGCCTGCAGCCAGGAGTTGGGAAGGGTCTCATTTCCTTGGCTTATTAGACCTCATGCCGAAGCCGAGAAAGCAGCAGGATCCCTGGGGGCTCTGCTCTCCTGCTACTGTTTGTTCAAAGAGGAAGGGGGCAGAGGGAACCCGCAGAAGGTCACAGAGGCCGAGATGGGTCCTCGCCCCGGCCCTAAGGAGAGAAGAGAGGGTGGCCCGAGGTGTCTCCCTGCCCCTTGCCTTGTCTTGTCCCCTGGAGGCAGATCACAGTGTTGCCTGGCACGGAACCAGCCAGGGAGGAAGAGGCAGTTCAGATCCTCCACCAGCCTGGGGTGCTCCTGGGCACAAGGATGTAGATGTCCTTCCTGGCCCATGAGTGGTATCAGGCACGCAGCCACTTATCTTCCCACCTCCTGGGGGCTTATGTTCACGGAGCCAGCTACTGGATTGGCTGTCTCACCACTGGTGAAAGAGATCCCAAGACAGAGAAAGATCTTGCAGCCAAGCTCACTGCTAACCCACCACCAGACCGCAGGCTGATTTGACTACAGGTGGAGCAACACGGAGGTGTCAACTTCACAGTGACACATAGGAGTTTGCAAAGGAGCCCAGAACTAGGGGGTGACAGGCGACAGCTAACCCTGTGCCATGCGCTATTTCTAAGTACTTTGTGTATATAAACTCATTTAATTCTTATAGCAGCCCTGGGGGGTCAGTAGATGAGAAACTGAAGCAGAGAGGTTAGGAAATGGACTGATGGTGTCACAGCTACCGTGAGACCCTGGATTTGCATCCAGGAGGTGAGGCTCCTACCCGGTAGGAGGTCAGGCTCCTACCCGGCCACCATCCCACCTGGCAAAGCACTGTGATCATGAGATAGACGTTTAAGGCCATGTTGTTACGGACAGCCCTCCGAGAGAGAGGCTGGAAGTAAGGAGCCCAAGGACCCAGACTGGAAGTCAAAGTCTAGCTCCACTACCCATCGGCTGGGTGACCTTGGGCATGAATGTCACCTTCCTGGGCCTCAGTTTCTCCATCTGTTGGATGGAGGGTTGGGCTCCCTCTTCAAGGCTGACCACCTGCCGTGGCTTATAAGCCTATGTTCACAGGACACGAACACTTGTCATCATGCCCATCCTAAGAGCAGGTTCTCACAGGGAGGGAGAAGAGGAAGCCTATAGCCAGCACTGTCTGGTTTTCTAGAAGTAGTCAGGGCTCTCAGTGAAAGAGCATTAACTCTGTATCCTGCCTCGTGACTTCTGCCCATGGATTTGCTGCATCCCTTCCTCTGTCTGCTGCCCTGATGCCCCTAGACTGACCTGGGAGTGGTCTCTGAACGAGGCCAGCCTCCAAACTCCCAGGCTCCGTGGGGCTGAGCCTGGGCGACAAAGCCTGGATGAGGAGGGAGGGCAGGCGGAGGCCCAGGGAGCCACCTGCTGATGTTCGGTCCTCGTCTTGTGCCCAGAGCTTCGTTGCTGTGTGCTGGGCATAGAGAAGGTGGTGGCCTCCCCCTGCTGCTGACCACAGGCCTCAGGGGACACTTGGTGTGGCCCAGGGAACTGGGTGCTGGGGATGGCTCTACTCAGTCCAGCAGGGCCTAGCTGGGACCCTGCCCCAGGGCCTCTGCTCTGCTCCCACCTGCCCTGGGGGACTAACAGAGGCTTTGTGGCCTAGGACTTGGCAGGCACGCCCCCCCCCCCCCTCCCGGCTCCCGCTGTCTGGTTGGGGTTCCTAGGAGGGCAGCGTGTGCTGGCTCTGCCCTCGCCTTCCTTACCACCTTGTTTCTGCATCCTGGGGATATTGTCCCCGCAGCCCTCACCAAGCCGGGTTCCCTGAGACAAGTCTCCTCCTTCATCCTCCCCCGACTGAGGTTCTGGGAGGCCTCTTACCTCCTAGATAGGTGCTACATTAGGACCAGTGCTGGGTACTGGGTGAGCACGGACGCCCCTGTTCCTCTGGGAGCCCGACATCCCTTTGCACCGCCCACGCCCTGCACCCCAGTCATCTCGCAGCAGGTTCCCCAGGGAGAGCTGCCTCTTGCACAGTGTTGCCCTTCTCCGGGGTCAAAGCACTGGGTGCAGAAAACCAGGCCTTCACCCCCAGAGCCTGGACCTGGCCTCGCACGAGCACTCGGAGGAGCTCAGGTAGGGCCTTCAGGACCCGAGGCTGCAGGCAGATGACAGCTCCGGCAAGGCCGCGGGCCGCTCAGACACCCGGACAGCAGCCGGCGCCCACCCCTGCCTCAACTACCCAGGGCCCGGGCTGGGCTCCGCAGATGCTTGCATAGCTTCCTGCTTCTCCCTGCGCAGGGGGCTCTGGCTCCTGGGGCTTCCAGCCTCCTCCCTGCTTCCCCCTCCAGGCCACACCTGGCCCCCTCCCCTCTCCCCTACATCTGACCCATTCATGCCTTTTTCCTCTGTCCTGAGCTTGTTTCCTGCAGCGACCCTCAGGGAACTCTACTCTGTGCCCTAACACACTCCCTTCGCTTCCAGGATTTCCGGAAATATGAGGAAGGCTTTGACCCCTACTCGATGGTGAGAGATCACTCTCCTCCCCAGGGCAGCAGTCCCGGGAATGTGGGGTCGAGGGGTGTGGTGTGTTCCGTGGTGGGGCAGGTGAGGAGCCCCAGGGAGCCCCAGCTGCTCTTTCCTGCAAAGGCGCCTTTCAAACCACATTCGAGTGTGAAACAGGACTGGAGTGTGTGTTGGGGCGCAGTGAGGGTGTAACAGCGGTCACACTGGCCAAGCACTGACTGTGTACCAGGTGCGTGTGGCTTGCTGGGTGCTTACAGGGCATGTCCTCACCCAGCCCTCACAATATTCTCAGAAAGAATGGATCTGGGATTTCTGTGGTCACCTGTGTGTGTGTGTGTGTCCAGGTGGCCCCTGTGAGGCCTGGGACCCCCAGGTGAAGACCGATGGGTGTGGGGCTGGGAAGGGTCCCCTTGGCCATGTACCCTGTGGGACCCCACCCTCATCCTCCAGGCAGACTCAAAGCTCCACACTGCCTGTTCCCTCTAGTTCACCCCGGAGCAGATCACAGGGAAGGATGTCCGGCTCCTGCGCATTAAGAAGGTACATGGGCACATGGAGGTCAGGCGGCCACCACCCTTCTCTGCCCCAGGCCCCTCCCATCTTGGTGCCCTGCCTCTACTCTGGAGATGACTCCTGAGTGACTCCTCAGGTCCCCACCCATCTACTCTCTCCCCCAAGGATGTCCCCTCCTGTGGTGGGAGCACACACTCAGGCCCCACTTAGTGTCCAGGCTCCCTTCCCTCCCTGATGGCGCTGTCATTGACCCCCATGGCTTCTCCTGCCCTCTTTGTAGCCCTGTCAGGAGGCTCCTGGGTACCCAGGTGTCCACAGGCTGTTGTCGTCTGCTTGGCTCTTGAAGGCCTGTTTTTGTCTAACCAGGAGGGATCGTTAGATCTGGCCCTGGAAGGCGGTGTGGACTCCCCGATCGGGAAGGTGGTCGTCTCGGCTGTGTATGAGGGGGGAGCTGCCGAGCGGCATGGTGAGTGGGGAACCAGCCATGCCCCAGTTTGGGGATGGTGCAGTGGTTGAACAGGGACCCCAGGAAAGCACACGGCTGCCCACTTGGAGTGGACTGACCGACAGTTGCTCAAGAATGCCCCCCATCTGGATCTGCCCATCCACCTGCTGAGCCCACACGTTACCCATGGGCATATGATGGTGCCAGGACTATGGGCGTACAGCCCACCGCACCCCACGCTGCCCTCTGCCCCTCCCCCCCATCCAGGGGTGAAAACATGCTCAGAATTGCCAGATTCCGGCTGTAACAGAGCAGTCTGCTAAGTGCTGACAGACGGCTGGGGGCACGGAGGAAAGTTGTGGGACCTCGAGGGCCCCTAACCCACCAAGGGAAAGGGGGCCACCGGGAAGGCTCCCGACAAGCACCATACCTGAGCTGAGCCATAGAAGATAAGTCAATGTGAGCCTCGTGACGGTGGGCAAGAACTCTCCATGCAAAGGCAGGAGAGAGGGCATGAAACCTTCCCTGTCCTCTAAATAATAAGGGCCGACGGCCGTCAGGAACTCGCCATGTGCCAGGTGTGATTCTAAGCGCCTGCACCTCCTCTGTGTCTAAGGGGTTCACGTGTGCTACTAGGTCACTTAATCCTTGCGACAGCACCAAGAGCAGGTGCTGTTACCACTCTCATCTTACAGCTTAGGACACCGAGGCCGTTCCGGGACCCACAGCCAGTTAGTGGTGGAGGCAGGACCTGAACCCAAGCACTCTGCTCATATTTTGCTTTACTTTTGCCTTAAACCTGCTCACCTGGCGAGACTGTCTGAGACTCCCCATTCGTGGTTTCTTCTTCCAAAGCTAGGAGCCTTTTCAGTATTCTGGGGTCTTTTGTGAGGAAATCAGTGGCCTCGAAGGGGGAGACTTGGGACCCTCAGCTTTCCAGGCCAGAGCAGGAGTCCCATGGTGCCAGGCTGTGGTCGGTCAGTAGGATGGAGGGCAGGTGAGCACCCGAGGCAGGAGGCGGAGTGACAGGGAGTCACCTGGTTGCTGGGCAGCCAGGCTTCTGTGAGCTCCAAAGGCCACAGAACTCGGCTGCCTGTGGCCCCGGTGAGCTCAGGCCTGCCTCTTGCAGCCACACTTTGAGCTGTCGCTTCAGCTGGGGGGCGGGGGGCCACTCAGCTGGCAGCTGCCGTGGCCCAGGGCTGCCCTCCCAGTCCACACCCTCCTCCTCTTCTGTCCTCACTTCACGCCAGTGGAGAGAAAGACACCTGTCAGCTGGGTCTGGCAGGGAAGGAGGACCAGAATACTTTCCCGGGAGCCTCCCCTCCTTTCAAAGCCCCAGCCCAACCACTGCCTTATTGCTCCTGACGCTCCATCCTGAGTCCCTGCAAAAGGAAAAAGTGAGAGTCGCCTCTCCACAGGCCCACGGGCCAGAGGAAACTGCTGTCTACAGTCTGGCCCCACACTGCTTTGGACAAACCAGCAGCTGGTGACATTTTCTCCAAGAGCACACGTGCTTTAAGCCACTGCCACACCATCTTCAGTAACACACACTATGTTCCCGTGGCCTTCCTGCCAGCAAGACTTCTGGGTGATCTGTTTCAACGTAATGTAGAGAATGTGCTGTGGACACCAGAACTAAGAAAAAGTCCTTAAAAAGAACATTTTTTATAAGGTTCTGAAGTTGAAGATGTCTGAGAAACCAAGCACAATCTATGCACTTCTTGGAGGGCCACAATGCATGGTAGCATATTCAAGGCTCTGACAAGTCCTGCAGTGAGTAACTCTGCTTAACTTGTAACTTGGCTTTTCCCGAATTTATTAGACCACAGGTCAGCTTATCCAGGAAGACCTTTAACATCATTCACTTATTCGAGAACTATATCGAATTCCTGTTTTGTGCTAGGTATTATGGTAAGTGCTGTGGGAATGGTGATCAACCAAAGACAAGGTCCCTACTCTCATGGAGCTGAGAATCTGGTGGGAGAGACCATCCATCAACAAATAGATGTAGGATTACAAATTGTGAAAATGCTCTGCAGGAAGAGACTGGGATACTTTGAGGGAACAATAGGAAAGACGTCAAGATTGGACGCAGGTCAGAGCAGTTCCCTCTGAGGAGGAGACGTTTCACCTGAGCCCTACAAGGAAAGAAGAAAGAGACGGGGACAGTTGGCCCAGCTGGAACAGCATGTGAAGGCTCTGGCGTGGGAAAGAGCCTGACGCAGACAGGAACAGCTCACAGAACTAGCTCATGTTTCTGATAACCTCATGGGCCCCTCAGGTCTGCCTCCCTCCGTGATAGCAGAGGCCCATACAAAGGTTAGGGCGGCAATGGTTTGTCACTGGTGTCCTGATTCTATTGAGTCGGGGTGAAGGAGTGTGGACGGGGTGGGTAGGAAATGCCCTTGAGTAACCTGGTGGATTGTTTTCCCCTCATGCCTTCCGAGCCCATCTCAGAATCCAGGAGTCAAGCTCCTGTAGCCCTACAGTGGCCTCCTGTCCACCCCGCCTCCCACCGCCTTTGCCAAGTCCTGGGCCAGGCACGCGTCACATATGGCCCAGGTGACCAGCCAGCCTTATCTTTCTGCAGGTGGCATTGTGAAGGGGGATGAGGTCATGGCGATCAACGGCAAGATCGTGACGGACTACACCCTGGCTGAGGCTGAGGCCACCCTGCAGAAGGCCTGGAGTCAGGGGGTAAGAGCAAACCCCTTCCCGGCCTCCCTCCCCTGCTTGCCTCCCTGCCTTAAACCCTGGCCTCTGCAGCCAGGCCTTACAGTGAGGATGCCCCATCCCAGGGCGGGGATCCAGGGGCCAGGAAATTCTTAGGTGACATCCACATAACCCATCCAGCCAGTGGTCTCAATATGACACGATGGGATTCAGAAAAATAAATGTCAGTTCCTGACTTTGAGTCCAAAAAGCAAGTGGCACAAATATAGACTCCAGAAGACCAGGTATGGCAACCCATGCAAGAAAAAAGACTTAAGGTCTTCTCTAAGTGCACACTGATCAGGAATCAAAAATGCTGTGGCTACTAGAAAGCATTAATAGAACAAGTGCCCAAAATGGAGGAGGGTCTGGTGGTAGTCTGATCTGTGCTCATTAGCCACTTGGGTCAAGGCCACCACATAAGGTCTCCCAGGCTCTGTACTGCACAATCCGAGGGGATACCCTCCTATAGACTACAGTGTGGATAGTGCCCTCTCATGTTGTGCAATGCACAACCTGTGCAACTGTACGCAGGCAGCCGAGCCTGAGGTATTAAGTTCAGTGCCGAGGAAGCTGACCAGATGGGCCTGGGACCCACATGAAGGGATGTGGAGAAGAGAAGACTCACGGGTAACCTGATGACTGTCTTTGATTATCTGAAGGGCTGTATTAGGGTAGAGGGAGCAGAAGTGTTCTCTGTGTTTCTTGAGGGCAGAACTGGATTGGATGGAGGGAGTCCTGGGGTGAGCTTTCAGCTCAGTGTTAGAAGCTATTGCATGGGAGAGGGGCCCAGTGATATTTCACATACTTTTTATTGGGTACACCTAAGCCAAGGGTGGACAATGATAGATAAGCCAAGGATGGCAATGGTGCCATTGAGGGGATTCAAGTGTCAGGGTCAGAAAGCTAAGCCTGAAGTGCACCTAGAGAGTTTGTTACAAATACTATTTCTCAGGACCTACCCCAAATCTCCAGGAGCCAAGTCTGTGAGTCTAGAGTTTTAAGAAATCCCCCAGGTGATTCTGAGGTTGCTCCCTGGCCCTGGTCCACAGATCAACATTTGGGAACTTAGTGTCTTTCAAGGGTCTGTAAATCTTGGTCTCTATGGTTGTGAAGCCCCAGAGACTAGAAGCTTCCCCAGAGCATGGGTCTGCACAATGAGGCCCATCCCCACCAGAAGGACCTCCAGCCCCACCGGGGCCGACCCCCCCAGCCAGCTGATCCTGAACCATGGTGCCCAGGAACGGGTACGGAGCGTCAAGGGAAGCCGTGCCACCAACCCCTGAGCATGTCCCTGAGTCACAGGCTTCTTCCCACAGGACTGGATCGACCTTGTTGTTGCTGTCTGTCCCCCCAAGGAGTACGACGATGAGCTGTAAGTATCTGCAGCACGTGGCCCTCTGCTTCCTCTCTGTCCTCCCCCAGAATCTTGGCCACCTTCTCCCAGACCGCCCTCAGCCCTCACCCAGCCTGAAGGATTGGTCCAAGCACACTGCTTCTCATAGTAATCGATCCTAGGAGCTCCCGGGCCAGAGAAAGCCTAGAATGAAGTCACTGTGTCACAGTGTCAGCATCATCAGGGCCGCCTCCAGGACTGCCTTGTCCGAATTCTTCTGTATATATGGGAAACTGGGGCCCAGAGACGGTCAAGGTCCCCGACCAAGTAAACGATGACGTTGGGACAGACTCGGGAGCTCTGGTTCTCTACCGGGGACTTCATCCCTGCACCATCATCAGCCAGTTCAAACATTCCCGTGTCATGTACTGTCTGGTAGTGCAGTCTGTCGTGCTGCGTCCCTAAGCAGCCAGGACCACAGCTTTGGCCCCATCCTGCAGGGTCTCCAGGGAGCCTTGGGCTGGTGTCCACCCTGCTCTGCGATGCCCTCTGTCTGTCTCTCCGTCTGTTTCATTCTGGTCTCTCTATCTGTATGGGTCTCTCTATCTCATTGCCTCTCTCTCTCTCTCTCTCCCTCCCCTGTCTCTCTGTCCTTTCCCTCTCTCCCTCTCCTGCATCTTCCCCATCAATCTCTCTCTCCTGTCTGCCCTAATCTCCATCCGTCTCCCTCTTCTCTCTTAACCTGCTCTTTTCCTGCTTTCTCGATTCCTGGCCTGAGTGGGTGCTCATCTGTCTTCGTTACCGTATATCCATTTCTCTTCTCTCTCTCTTTCTCTCTGTTGCTCCCTCTGCCTCTCCGGTGTCTGGCCTCCATCCTCATCACCTTCCTGCCACCCACACCCTTATTCCTCACCCCCCACCCCCCGGCTTGCCCGTGCCCACCTGCTTCCTCTGCCCCTCACGGACTGAGTTCTGGGCACAGCTGGGAGAAATCAAGATCTTATAGCAGCTAATTCTGGACCCAGGGCCTAGGCAGGACCCGAGGCAGGGGCAAGTAGAGGGAAAGGTCTGGTGGAGCTCTGCCTGGAAATAACCAAGCCCTGTTTTGTGTTTCCTGCTCTGCTCGGCGTATGTAGCTCTTCTCTTCCCTCTGCAGCCGAAAGCCCCCAGCCGGTCCGAAAGTTCCTTGAAGACCGTGCTCCCGTGCACAGACACGGCTTCCTCCTGCAGCTGGAGCCCAGCAGCCCCCCACGGTGAAGAGGCAGGCGGGCTGCAGGGCCCTGTCTGGCCATGCTGCATGGAGTGGCCGTCTGCTGCCCATGCTGGCAGGTTCTTTGGACTGGTGTCTGGAGGGCTGCACAGGGCACCACCCCGAAAGTGCCATCCAGGCCTGCTGTGGGCCACCCTGGAATTTTGTCCTACTCAAATACCCTCCTGCTCAGGGAAGGCAAGCGGAGCCCAGTCTGTAGCATGCTCGGGACCTGGTGTCCTGACTCACCGCTGCTTTGAGACCTGCCACGGGTCCCATGTGGCACCCATATGAGCAGGACAGAGCATGAGTACCATGGTCTGCTGGGCGCAGACAGTGCCTCAAACCAGCACGACGGGCTGAGTGAGCCCAGGGGAGTACGGCCTGGATCTCCCCCCAGGGGTATCCTCAGCAAAATGTGCCTCCCTTCCCCAGGAGCACCCCCACTCTGGGAGCCCCTGCTCCACCAGGCCCCTGTGCTTGGGCAGAGCCAGGGCAATTAAGAGGCAATGGAGCCTGGTCCAAAGAACCAGGGCTGGCCCATCAGGGTTGTTCGTGTCGTGTTGTGACTTGTCATGGCCTGAGCCCTGCTTGGACCAAGCTGTCCTCTGTGTCCTCTGTGCCTTCTCTCTCCTTTGGCTCCAGCTCCCAGGACAGTGTCCTCTGGGGGACACTGTGCAGCCCAGTTTGGGGATGTGTTTCCCATTCTGTGACAGGGTTATGCTCCTGGACAGAGCTGGCGGGTGGCCATGAACCGGTGTTTGGTGTGCCCTGCAGCCCACAGCTGGCAGTATCTGGGGCAGACCCAAGCCTGAACTTGTTGATTTCTCTGGTACAAGTTTCTCAAAACATTAGGGCCTCATGCTCCCGAGACACTTGACCTGCTATGCCGTGGCTCCCGGCATGGCCTCTCAATGACTCTATGTTTTCTGCCACTTGTCATTTGCTCCTTGGGAGGGACCCCAGACCCCCTGCCTCTGGTCCCCTCCTAGCTCATCCCACGCATCCCTTCTGCCATCCCCAGGCCTCTTGCGTGCTGTGGCTCTGGCTGTTGTGTGGCTGCTTGAGACCTGCTTCGTGCTTCCAGGGAGGGTGTCCCCTGGGCCGAGCGTGTACCCACAAAGCCTGCACGTGTCTGCTCTGTTTCCTCTTCCCCGCAGGACCTTCTTCTAAAGTTCAGAAGGAGAAACCAAATTCACCCCAAGAAGCCGGCGAGGTCTGGACCCACCCTTCTGAACACAAAGCCTGGAACCGGCCTTGAGAGATGCCAGCGTGCGGGCACCCTGGAAACCTACAGCCAGCCCCCAAGGACTTCTGACTCCCATCACCCCCCAAGTAGGGCTGAGGAACACCGCGGGCCACCCCTCTGAAGGCCACCAGGGAGGGAGGAAGTAGGGCCCCTGGGATCCAGACAGTGACTTCTGTCTTCCACTCCTGTGAATTTGGTCTCTCCCAGCCCTGGGATCTCAAGCATTCAAGGGAATTCTCAAGAAATCAAGGGAATTCTCAAGAAATTAAGAGTTCTTCCATGAATTCTTATGGGACCTGACTCCTGGGTCTCTCTCGCCCTCCCTCTCCTCTCACTCCTGCTAATTGCTGCCACAAACCTTCCTCTGAACCCATTAACAAAATAAACTGCTTTCATTTCCAGCTTCCAGGAGTGAGTGTGGATTGGGGCAACAGATTCAAGACTGTCGAATAAAAAAACACAAGGTCGTGGCCCTTATCGAGAGTGGGAAACGGGACCCAGTGCTGGGATCCGGGTCTGACATGAAAGACATGATCAAATGGTCAGGGGCTGGGTTGGGGCAGAGGGCTGGGCAGCCAGAGATGTGCCGGTCTGGGCTTTGTGTCTCCTCAGAGAAGGATGGCAGGAAATGAAGCCATGGGACAGGGCTTTGCTCAGTTCCAGAAAGCACGGTTGAAGGCAGGAGCCCCAGAGAATTACCTCTAAGCATGGGATGCCCCAGATTCACTCACGGACAGCATGACCACAGCTGCTTCTCCTGAGTTCGCCAAGACAGGATGTGTGGGAGGAAGGGAGGGAGGGAAGTGCATGAAAATCCATCCAGTGGGACCTCATGGAAGGAGGCTAGGGCTTGAGGCAGGAGGGTGGAACCCAAGGGGCTGGTGGCTGATAAGTCAAGGCCCTCCTGGTTACAGGACAGATGCTCTCAGGCAAGCTCCAGGGAGGAGAGGAGTCATCAGGGTAGGTGTCTCATGGAACTCCAAGACTGGGAGATGGCACCCCAGGTCTCCTAAGACTTGGAAGTGAGGATGGGTCATGTCCCAGCCAACATAGCTGCTGAGGCAGCCGGGACTGTGGGCGGCGAGTGCTGCTAAATGGGAGGGGCAGAGAGAAAGAGAGAAACTGCTGGACTTTTTGATCTCAGTGGAGACAAAGCCACAATGACCTTCTGCTAGCTGGCTCCCAGAGACAGCAGCCACGCCGAGGAATTCTCCGTGTTTTCTTACCTAGCTCCTAACCTGGCTCTGGAGACAATTCCAAAATGAAGGTAAAAGGAGGGGGCTCCTATTTGTTGACACCTGCCACATGCTGGCACTGGGCTGGACACTGGTGTCTGCTGTTCCAAACTGATGACTGGAACTGGTGCACGCCCCCCCCACACGCACACAAGGAGCCTGGTGGGAACGGCCCCACCCCGATAGCACTGACTGTATGCCAGGTGCTGTTCTAAGCGCTAAGCTCATCTACGCCCCTTAGCTCTACGAGGAAGGTGCCACTGTTACCAACTCCAATTTATTAAGAGAAGATTGAGGCACAAAGAGGTTAAGTGAACTTTGCTAGGTCACAAGTGGAGAAGTAGTGGAGCCAGCACTCAAAAGCCAGGTGCTGGGACACCTGGGTGGCTTGGGGGTTGAGCATCTGCCTTCAGCTTAGGGTGTGATCCTGGGGTCCTGGGATCGAGTCCCACGTCAGGCTCCCTGCATGGAGCCTGTTTCTCCTTCTACCTGTGTCTCTGCCTCTCTCTGTGTCTCTCATGAATGAATGAATAAATAAATAAATAAATAAATAATAAATAAATAATAAATAAATCTTAAAGAAAAAAAAAATCCAGTGCTCTGGCTCCAGGGCCCATCCCCTTCTCCACTATATGCCATATGGGGCAGGGCAACCCTCACTGGAATGTCTTAAGTTCTAGATTGTTGGCAGAACAATTCTCCCACAACTGAAGAACAAATAGTGTTCTGCTGCTCAGTGACGGTTTCCTCCTCTTATGACCTGCAAATACTGCTGTTGAAGCCTTCAGCTTGCTAATGCCTGGAATCTCACCATTTCAAATTCACCTCCAACTATTCTTAGTTATTGGCACCTGAGAGTGAATGCGTTTAGCCGTGCTTATCAAGACTGGATGAGTGACACAATAAAGAGGGCTCTGAGCCCTTGGTTGGAG
This sequence comes from Canis lupus familiaris, assembly GCF_011100685.1. NCBI lineage: Eukaryota > Metazoa > Chordata > Mammalia > Carnivora > Canidae > Canis > Canis lupus. Next base: position 40,717,468 of record NC_049242.1, on the reverse strand, counting down.
CAGAAGGGCAGGAAGGTGCACCCCTGGGCAATCAAGGAAATCAGTTCTCATGAATCATTGGAAAGTTGTTCCTGGGGCACCTGAGTGGCTCAGTGGTTGAGCATCTGCCTTTGGCTCAGGTCATGAACCTGGGGTTCTGGGATCGAGGGTCACATCAGGCTCCCTGCATGGAGCCTGCTTCTCCCTCTGCTTGTGTCTCTGCCTCTCTCTATGTGTCTCTCATGAATTAATAAATAAATAAAGTCTTTTTTTTTTTTAAAAAAAAAAAAAGGAAAGTTGTTCCTTGTTGAATCCAAAGTCCATAGGGAGACCTGTCTCCCTGGCATTAACCAGGCACAAACACTGCAGGACTCCCGTGCACTCAGCCTGACCGCTCCTGATGTGGGAAGGTCCAGAGAATGCGTAGGGAGGTGGGGGCCTAAAGCAGCTTCTGACCTTCTGTGGGGGCCATGAGGAGCCCTGCTGAAGCCAGAGTCCACTGAGGGGACTGGCCCAGACATGAGAATCTGCATCAGTGCCCAGACTAAAACCCATCCAGGCCAAGGGCTGCCCCTGTGCTGTCCATTCCGTCCCACATGCATGGCCTTCATGGCTACTTCAATCCCGGGGCCCTAGCCAGCCAGCCAGCTACTAATAACTGATCAAATCTGGTCCACAAAGTGAACCCCGTTTGCCACCTTTGAATCTAACCCTTGTCATTGGGTATTTGGGAAAACAGACCAAGGAGGCAGTGACTTATCCAGGGACCCCTAAGTTGGCGGCAGAGCTTATTTCTATGCACTCTACAGTGGGAAGGAAAAAAAAAAAAAAAAACTAAAAAGGCTGGGAATTCAAGGATGCCTTTCAACTCTGAACTTTTGGCATTTTATCCATCTCCTTGAAGTTGCTTCCCACAGTGAGTCCCTGGGGATGCTGAGCTGGCTTTGAGCTTCTCACCTCTGCATCTGGAAGTCAGAGTAAAAGGGCCAAGTTTACAGCCCCTGTGCTTCCAAGACACCCCCTTTGGGCCTGTGCAGGGCTGGGAAGCTGGTTTTCACCCATTCCAGCCTAATTCCCCAGGCTGAGATTTGGATAAGAATCTGTTTCCAGAGCTAAAAGCCCTTTTCTCCCCCCTGTCCCTGGTATGACCCTTCCCAGCTCCCTGGGGCCTAGACTGGCCGTGCCTCTGTGAGAACCGGAGGGAGCGGGAGTGATGCCCTGGGAAAGGCAGGTGGGGCTGGCATAGGGAGAGGGCAGAGGGCCAGAGAGCCTGCCACAACTGTCCTCCTCAGACCTAGGGTCTGCAGCCCAGGGGCCTAACCACCAGCCTCGGGAGGAATAAGATTGCTCCTAACGTCTAGGTGTTTACTACAGGTCAAGCGCTGTGCTGAACCCTAAGTGTGTAGTGACATTTAATCATTATAAGACGCTACTGGGGCGCCTGGATGGCTCAGTCAGTTAAACATCCGACTCTTAATTTTGTCTCTGGCCACCAGATCGTGATCTCAGGGTTGTGAGACTGAGCCCCACGTTGGACTCCTCGCTGAGCGCAGAGTCTGCTTAAGACTCTCCACCTCCCTCTGCCACTCCTCTACTCGCACTCGCTGGTGCGTTCTCTCAAATAAATAAAAAAAAAGACATTACTGGGGCACCTGGGTGGCTCAGTTGGTTAAGCACCTGCCTTCGGCTCAGGTCATGATCCAGGGTTCTGGGATCGAGTCCCACGTCGGGCTCCCTGTTCAGCGGGGAGCATAATTCTCCGTCTCCTGCTCCCCCTGTTTGTGCTCTCAATCTCTCTCTCAAATAAATAAATAAAATCTTTTTTAAAAAGAGAGAGAGAGAGATTACTAAGAGGTAGACAATGATGTTATCTTCACTGAGGACAGTGAGGCAGCAAGACTTAGACCACGTGCCTGAGGTTAAAAAGATATTAAATAGCAGAGCCAGGATGTGAGCTTGGCTCCGGAAGCCCATTTCACTAACCACCGTGCTATACCCCCTGAGGAGAGAGAAAGGACATACAGAATATGATTGTAGGAGCCTTAGGGAAAACTCCAGCCATAGAATCATTCCTCTGCCTCTGTCTCGTCCCTGCTTCACTGTGTCCCTCACAGTGCAGAGTGACCCAGCCAAACCTGGCTCCGCTTCAGACTCTTCACTGCTGTCCATGCTGTCCTTGGGACAGGCTCCAAACTCCTCTGCCCGGCAGTCAAAGTCCTACCGTACCTGACAATTTTTCCACTCTGGTCTTTTGCCAATCACTTCTTTCACTGCATCCACACTGAACTATGGTTTCCGGAGCTTCCATGCTCTAGCACTTCTCTGTGTCTTTGCATGTTTTTCACTCAAGCATGTCCTCCTCGGGCCTTCATGAACCTCCATGCACCCTTCAAGGCTCAGGTTGACTGTAAAAGGGGAACACTGGGTCTGGCATGGAATGAGAGCTCAGTCAGTGTGGGCTCCTGCCTCCTCTGGAGATGGGCCCTTTGGGTTATAAGTGATGGGAATCCGATTCAAGATGACCGCTTAAATGAAAAATCCAGGAGTATTTGATGTCCTGCGTGGCTGGACCAAGGGTTAAAAGCAGGGACATCAGGAATCTGTTAGGCCATCTGTAATTGTCAGGAGTCTCCAGAGAAACAGAGGGGAAGGGGAGGGTGATTTTTAGAGGAATTGGTGCACGCAATTGTGGGGCTTGGCAAGTCTAAAATCTGCAGGATAGGTCAACAGGCTGGAGACCCAGGGAAGAGTTGATGATGCAGCTCAAGTTCCAAAGCAGTCTGAAGGCAGGATTCACTCTTCCTCGTGGAATATCAGTCTTTCTATGAAGGCCTTCCACTGATTGGGTGAGGCTCACCCACGTTATGGAGGATAATCATTTTTATACAAATTTACGAATTTAAATGTTAATTTCATCTAAAAAATTCCCATACAGCAACATCCAGACATATTGAACCAGACACCTGGGTGCTGTGTGGCCTAGCCAAGTTGACTCATAGAATTACCCATCATGGAGCGCCTGGGTGGCACTCCCTTAAGCATCTGCCTTTGGCTCAGGTCATGATCCCGAGTTCCAGGATTGAGCCCCACGAGGGGCTCCCTGCTCAGCAGGGAGCCTGCCTCTCCCTCTCCCTCTGCTTCTCCCCCTGCTCATGCTCCCTCTCGGTTTCTCTCATTCTCATATAAAGAAAATCTTTTTTTTAAATTACGTATCACACAATCTCTTGTCTTTACCCTCCTCTAATTGGCTACATTCTCAGATGGGTTCCTCCCTTATGATGCCAAGATACCCTCCAGCATTCAGAATGTATTACACCCAACATCAGTGTTGTACTATCCTAGCACATGCCTATCCTAATAGTCTCAGCTACATCCCGAGGTTTCCACTCTGGTTAGCTTGACTTGGTGGTAAGATCTCCCCTGATTGACTAGGCCTGGGTCACATGTTCACTCTGCACCCCTGGGGACTGGGTGAAGAGAAAAAGTGAGATCCAAAAGGAATATTGGGGGACCTTTGGGTGGTTCAGTGGTTGAGCATCTTCCTTTGGCTCAGGTCGTGATCCTGGGATCCTGGATGGAGTCCCACATCGGGCTCCCTGCATGGAGCCTGCTTCTCCCTCTGCTTGTGTCTCTGCCTCTCTCTCTCTCTCTCTCTCTCTCTCTCATGAATAAATAAATAAAATCTTTAAAAAAGGTGGGGAGATATTCAGCTGCTGTTACAGAAGGGGACATAGATCCAGGCAGGCACAAAGTAGTATCCACTAAGGTCCCCCAAACTCCTTCTCTCCCTGTGATCTACTCCAGGAGGAAGGAGTGGTTCAAGAGGCCAGCAGAACCCTCACCAGCTCCTGGCTTCCAGTGCTGACTTCCCAGCCCCCACTTGGGGACAAGAAATGGGGAAAAGAAGGGTCTGCTGTGACCACAGAACTCCTGAAAGCCAAGCAACAGACTCTCACACTTGCTTCCCAAATGTCCTGAGAAGTGGGAACTGTGTTTTATTTTAGCTTTACCTCCCTTCAACTATAAAATGGATATAAATAGTACCTACTCTACAGAATGTTAAGAATCAAAAGGGGAGCACCTGTGGGGCTCAGTCGGTTAAGTGTCTGCCTTCAGCTCAGGTCATGATCCCGGGGTCCTAGGATCAAAGCCCTGCATTGGGCTCCCTGCTTGGCAGGGAGGCCACTTCTCCCTCTCCCTCTGCTTGCCGCTCTCCCTGCTTGTTCTCTCTCTCTAACAAATAAATAAATAAATAAATAAATAAATAAATAAATAAATAAATAAATAAAATCCTAAAAAAAAAAAAAAAGAATAGAAAGGAATATAGATAAGATGCTTAGAAACAGTTTTTGGATTCCAAGTTAACATCAACTTTTTAAAAATCTGGCACAGGTGTGATAGACGAGTGGCTTGGGGCCCATTTCACCTCTCAGAATGGGGCTTCCCAAAGGTGGGTTCCTTGTTCTTTACTCTGCTCCTGGGCCCCTCACACTTACAACTCTAGCAGCTGGGAGAGCTACCCGCCCCCCCCCCCCCCAGGTATGTTAAATGTAGAAAATCCTCCATGCACCTTCCCTTTCTAAGGAAGCAGCACTTACTCTTCCAGCAGGCCACCAGCTGAGTGTGTGTGTGTGTGTGTGTGCGCGCACCTGTGCGCATGTACACAGGTTGGGTTTTCAATATGCATCTTTATTAATTTCATCCTGAGTGTGCACATGAGCTATTCTATAACAGAGATAGATTTCCTATCAATTACCTGACAGTAAATGAAAAGTGCATTTGTGTCCCCTCCTTCTTGGCCCCAGACTTCACCCCAAGGTGATGTGATGAAAACCAGATGGAAAAAATCTCCTACATGAGTGGTGGGACACTCCATAGGCAAGGGATGCAAAGCAAGGGATTTTTTCCCACTTATATACCGGAGAGTTAGCCATGCCCCTGCCTTCCAGAAAAGGAAGGGGAGAAAAACTTATTTCTTTGAGAAGGGATGGAAAGGATCATTCTAAAGGATCATTCTGGAAAGGATGGATAGATGATTCTTCTTCTTCTTCTTCTTCTTCTTCTTCTTCTTCCTCTTCTTCTTTGTGTGTGTGTGTGTGTGTCTTCTCTTTTTTATTTTATTTTTTAATTTTATTCATTTACTTGAGAGAGGTGGTTTTACATTTTACTTGAGAGCAAAAGAGAATGAGCATGAGCAGGGAGGAGCACAGGGAGAAGGAGAAGCTGACTCCCCTCCAAGGAGGGAGCCATAGCAGAGAGAGAGAGAGTACACAAGCTAGGGGGAGGGGCAGAGGCAGAAGGAGGCGAGGCAGGCTCCCTGCTCAGGGGAGGGACGCTTGATCCAGGACCCCGAGATCATGACCTGAGCCCAAGGCAGACAGCCAATAACTGAGCCACCCAGAGGCCCCTGTATCTTCTCTTTAAGATTCAGTTTCCTTGGGATCCCTGGGTGGCGCAGCGGTTTGGTGCCTGCCTTTGGCCCAGGGCGTGATCCTGGAGACCCGGGATCGAATCCCACATCGGGCTCCCAGTGCATGGAGCCTGCTTCTCCCTCTGCCTGTGTCTCTGCCTCTCTCTCTCTCTCTCTGACTATCATAAATAAATTTTAAAAAATAAAAAAAATAAAAAAAAGATTCAGTTTCCTTGACTGTAAAATGAGCAGGTTAACTCAGATGATCTACTAGTTCTGCAAGTAGGTAAGGGTTTGTATCACCCTAGACCTTTGGAATATACACACCTAGGGAGATGGAGCTCTAGTCTTCTGGCACCTTAGGGGTTTAACCTAGGTACCTGGTCCTCCTGGGGAGATAAGAGAAGTTTTATTATCCTTTCTAAAAATTGTGGAAAAATACACATAACATACAATTTACCATTTTAGTCATTTTAAGTGCACGGTTCAGTTATCCAATACGTGCACATTATTGTGCAACTATTGCCATTATCCACTTCCAGAACTCTTCTTTTCTGGTAGACACGAATCTCTGTGCCCATTAAAAAACTCTCCATTCACTCCTCCCTCAGCCCTTGGCAACCACAATTCTACTTTCTGTCTCTGTGAATTCAACTACTCTCGGTGCCTCACATAAGTGGAATCCTACAGTATATGCCTTTTATTTCACTTAGCATAATTTTCTCAAGGTTTACTCCTAGCGTGTGTCAGAATGTCCTTCCTTTTTAAGGCTGTATCCTACTCCATTGTGTGGATACATCACACTTTGCTTATCTGTTCACCTGTCCATGGGTGCTTGAGTTGCTTCCTCATTTGGCTCTTGTTAATAATGCTGCGATGAACAGGAGTGTACAAATATCTCTTTGAGACTATGTTTTCAGTTATTTTGGACATATGCCCACAAGTAGAATCGCTGGATACATCTTATTATCCTTTCGGATAAAAGCAATTATCTGGACAAATGGCTACGGATCTAATTCTCAGGGGTTTGAAGGGCAAAGCACTTCCAGGGAAAGTGAAACAAAAGTTCCCTACCTTTATCTCGTATACACTTGCAAGTGTTGGGAGGGTAGGGCATTTTACAAGAGCACTGAGAAGTTGAAGGAATTGTGTTTCTCCCCAGTCCACACGCTGGTCACAGGTGGGCAGACAACAGAGCATCACTGGCAAGCAATGAAGGCAGTCACCTCAGAGGAAGCAGTTTCATCTCTCTCCCCATGTGCTGCAGAGCTGGCCACTCTGGCCACAGACTCTTCTTCTGTCACGGATGATCCTGAGACCGGGGGAGTCAGCTTAGGCTCTACTGAGCTGGTTTCAAGCCCCATCATTCCCTTGACAGATACCATGGAGCAAAATTCTACCGATGTGGCCCCAAACCCTCAGGACAGTCCATCAGACACCAACCCAGCAGCCACCTCACGCTTGCCGTTGCTAATTCAGGGCTTACAGATGGATTTAGAGAGTAGTTATAAACCCCAGCATTTCATTCTCCTTTTGAAGAAGTGATCTGAAGCTTTTCTCAGATTTTCAAAAGTATCTCTGACCCAAAAGAGGTGAAATCCACTCTCATAAAAGGGTGACAATGAAAATAAAAAACAAAAAGCTTAAAGGCAAGCTGTTAGAAATTTCCAAAAAATTGAACAGTGAGCTCCTTTGGTGTCAGCCCTGTATTCACTACTGTATCTCCAAGCAATTGGTAGGGTGCCTAGCACACAGTTATGTGTCCAATAAAGATATACCAACAAATGAATTAAGAATCTGTCAAAGACAAAGAAAATGCACCTCAATGATGTAATGTAAGTTGATGAGAAAGTTGAATTTAATTTATAGACATCAGGTTTTCACTTAGCTGAGCAAGCACACAGCTGTTATGTTCATGGGTAAACATTACCACTGATTGATTCGTTCGTTCATTCATCCACTTATTTATTCATTGATCAAATATTTATTGAGACTGAGCACCTGCTCTGTGCTAGAACCACATCTACATAAGACTCAGTCTCAGCTCTCAAGCAGCCCCCAGCCCAGTGTGGGAGACAACGGAGAATGAATCCTCACAGCACTGGGTGGTAAAACAATGACTGGGTCCATACAAAAGACTCAAGTGAGGGACCTTTAAGTGGCCCAGCTTGGAGGAGGCTCAGGGAAGGCTTTACCAAGGAAAGAACATTTGAGCCCAGTGCTGAAAGCTGAGAAGCAGGTAGTCAGCGGGTGAGGGAGCCTGTTTTTAGCTTCCATTGCCTGGTGCTGGACACACACAACAGGTGCTCCCTAACTGTGGCTTGTCAAATGAAGAGTGGCCATCTGTAGGAGCAGAATCTATGCTGGGAGCTCCTTAGCTGACAATTCCAGAGCACTAACAATCCAGCCCCCATTATGTTCCATGAGTCTTCTCAATGTGCCCAGGGAGACTCACTGGTTCACTCACTGCATCTGGAAAGTTTTATTCCAGCCTCCCAACAATTATGCACAATTATGCACTGATATCCCTCCCCAGCCAGACAGTCTCCCGGCTTCTTCACCTGTATAGGCTGGGCCATCCCTCAAGACCACCTTAACCCCCAGAGCTTCCTGCAGTCTGCATCTCCAAGGTCGGTCACCTTTTTTAAAAAAAATAAATGTGTTTATCTTGTTTTCCCCAACCAGATTGTAAGCCCCTGAAGATAGGGGCAATCTGTTATTATTCTTTATCAGGAGACAATGTGGTAGAAAGCAATGATTCTCAAATGTTGCATACATCAGAATCACGTAGAAGACTGGCTAAAATAGATTTCTAAACTCTACTTCCAGAATTTCAGATTTAGTAGATTTCTTTCTAACAAATTCCCAGGTGATGCTACTGGTCCGGGGACCATACTTTGAAAACCTTTGGTATGGGAACACGCAAATTCAAGACCCAACTGAACCTGAATTTCGATCTAGGCTACACATCTCCCTGGCTGTGTGACCCAGGGCAAGTCCCTTAGCCTCTCTGAGCCTCAATTCCCCAAGGACACAGTAATACTCACTTTGCAGAGTTACAAGGGAACCCAGGGGGCACCCAATAGATATCTAATAAATGTCTATTAATTTATTGGTTAATTGCCTCAGTTACTTGGGAAAGACCCAAGCATCCATTTTTCAGCCAGGTTATTTCTCCAAATTAGGGGAGCAAGCAACATTCTCCTCCTCAACCCTCTCCCATCAGGGGACTGACCAGCAGAAAAATTTGATTTGATTTCTCCAGCTCCAATGGAAAAGGTGATGCTTCTCTCCAAACCACCGGGCTCAGTTTTTTTAAACAAAACCTCTCCAGGCTCTATCTATCCTTTGCCCAAGCCCCAGATCACTTACATCATTAGATGACTATCTTCTCAAGGGCACACTTGGCTATCCAAAAAGCTTAAAATTAAATATATTCACCAGTTTGAATTTTTAATGTGCTCATTTTAGCTAAAAATAGATTTTGACTACGTGGAGGCATGAGAGGAGTACTTCAGCAATGTTTCCTTCAAGCAGGTAAATGTTAGCTGGTGGCTGTGAGTCTGTCTCATCCCCAACTCTTGGCCAGGTCATTCACTGCCCAAGCACCAGAGAGAAGGGTCTTTCCTCCTCCCTGATGGAATCACAGTGGCAAGCATGCCCCACACAACTTCCGTTTGTGTGCTGCATCTCACCTGTGCACAAGGAAGTCAGCCATATGCATTAAATACAGGCACATGCTCAAGTGGCCAGGTAGAAATAGGGACTGTGGACTTGCTCTGCAGACACCACTGCCGTAGTCCCCATGCAGCCGCCCTGCACCCCCTTCCAACTAGATCACTTCCGACACCCTTTTATTGCCCTCCTTCTTTTTTTTTTTTTAATTTTTATTTATTTATGATAGTCACAGAGAGAGAGAGAGAGAGAGGCAGAGACATAGGCAGAGGGAGAAGCAGGCTCCATGCACCGGGAGCCTGATGTGGGATTCGATCCCGGGTCTCCAGGATCACGCCCTGGGCCAAAGGCAGGCGCCAAACCGCTGCACCACCCAGGGATCCCTATTGCCCTCCTTCTTTACCCAACTCCTACTCCCACCTCACCCACTTCCCAGCAGAATGCTCCAAGTAGGAGCTGGGTTCTGCTATCTAATTTGCTGGGGGTCCTTGGGCAAGTGAGTTTCCTCTATTCTCACCTGTGTAATGAGAAAGTGACCACCTGCCTTAAAGAAGATGACAAGCCAGATAATGCAATAAAGAGTTTGGCACTCTGTTCTGGCCCGCTTACATTTTAGGTAGGAACTCAATCCATTATTAAAAATCAGTAAGTGTTGCAGAATTACTTACAGTAGCCAAGGCATGGAAACAACCTAAGTGTCCACCAAAGTATGAATGGATAGAGAAAATGTGTATATACATAATGGTATAACATTTGGGCATAAAAAAGAGGAAATCCTGCCCTTTGTGACAACCTGGATGAAACTTGAGGCCATCATGCTAAATTGTATAAGTCAGAGAAAGACAAGTGCTGTATGATCTCACTTACCTTTGGAATAAAAAAAAAAAGGAACTCATAGAAATAGAGAACACATTGGTGGTCACCAGAGGTAAGAGGTGGGAGGTGAGGGGTGAGGGGAGTGGGCGAAGGTGGTCAAAAGGTACAAACTGCCAGTTATGAGAAAAATTAGTTTGGGGGATGTAAGGTATAGCACAATGACTGTAGTTAACAGTACTGTGTCGTATATTTGAAAGTTGCTGGGAGAGTAGGTCCTAAAATTCTCATCACAAGGGAAAAAATTATAAGTATATGAGGTAATGGATATTAATTGAACTTACTAAGGTAATCATTTATATATATATGCCTATATATATACACACACACCTATACCTATATATACACAATACTTATATACATATAACTTATATATACACACAATCAACATATATATATAATCCTGCACTTTGTGATTATATATATATACACACACATAACCATTATATACTATATATAATCATTATGTTGCAAATTAAATGTATATAATATTGTGTCAATTATACCTCAATAAAACCGGGTTGGGGGAAAAAAAAAACCGGGTTGGGGAAGGCAGGGGTCAGAAATCAGTGTCTTGGGATTTGGAGCAAGAAGACCTCAGCTGATCTGAAGATGGAAGAACTTGACATGAGGTCTAGTGTGTGCCAGACTTTCTTAGACACATGACCCATGAGGAAGGGATTATCCTTCCTCATTTGTAGTTGAGGATCAGAGAGGCTGACTTGCCTCAGCTCAAGCCTGGTCAGGAGTAGATCTGGGCCCTGAACTTCCCCAGCAGAGTCTGGGTCCAGAAGCCTCTGCTCAGGGGGCAGGAGCTGAGATCCCTCTGGCGGGAGGGGAGGAAGCTGCGCCAGTTTGTCCAGCAGCACTCACCTCACCTGGCCTCAGCCCCAGCTCTGGCAGGGCCTCCAGGCCCAGGCAGCTGAGGCCTGCTGTGCCTGCTAGAGGCACCTGTCAGGGGCCAGGCTGTGCCAGAAAGAAGCGTTGTTTCTGGCTGAGCCCAGATGGCAGTTCTGGGGCAGTGTGGCCTCTGGTGGGGGCAGGGGCAAGCCAGCACACCTCATGGGATCCCTATGCAGCTCAAATGAAGTCAGTCCCATTTGTCACCAATGGAAGTTGTCTCCAAAGCAAATCACTGCAGGGTCATTTGCATGCCCACTTTACCTACCGAAAGAGGCCCCAGTCCGTGGAGTCCCTGGCACTCGAGTCCTCCCGTTCGATGCCAGTGATGGATGCGATGACTGAGCAGTTCCTTGGGTCTCTAATATACAGAAAAGGCAAAATGTGCAGATGGGCAGGGTTCCCCAAAGGTCTGTTCTTTGGGGCCTGCACTCCCTCCTCAGGAGATAAAATCTCAGGTACAGAAGAATCCTCAGCAACCCCAGCATCCCTTTGGAAAGTGGTTAGCAGCACAGTCTCTGAAGCCAAGCATAACTAGACTTAACTCCTATCTTTACCAATTCCCAGCTGTGTGATCTTGGGAAAAGATCCTGTGAGCCTCAGTTTTCTCTGCTAATAGTAACCACTAGGCAATTACTCTGATTTAAAACAGGTAAATTGTGTGGCACATACTAAGCACACTCAACAAATGTTGGTGAAACAAAAGGGGGACTATCTTATTCTCTTTCCTTATCCTCCCCTACCCCACTCGATCTGTCCAGAAAGACATCAGGTTTGAGAATGGTCAGCAGCTTGGGAAGAGAAATGCTTCAGAAGCCCTAAGTGGGTATGCAAGCTGGAAGCAAATGCTGTATTGCTCTGGAAAAAATGAGGAGCATGTTTTTTGGAAAAGCTGTGCAGAAGAACAGAAGAGGAGACATAAGATAGACACAAGGGAGAAGACTTTGGGGGGTGGGTAGAGAAATGATGGAATTTTACAAAGTTTCTTCTGTGAGGTATGCAAATCATTGTTTCCATCTCCCCATGGAAGGTCCAGTAAAGCCTCCTCTTCTACTCCATGCAATGAGGAGCTGGGTCTTTTGGGGGATGCAGTGAGAGAATGAGTTTGACTTTAAGGATATAGAGCAACCAGGCCATACACGGATTTGGTCTTCTGAGTTATGTTACTATAGTGAGTGTGATCCCAAACTTCAGTGGGCAAGAACAAGAACCTCACCAAATTTCTTTTTCAAGCATCCCCCCACTCCCCGCCACTACAGCAGGCAGGCAGAAAATGTTAACATGGGACTTTCTTGAAGTCTCTTTCCCACCTTTCCAGTTATGTGGTGCCAAGAGACTCCGGGAGGCTCCATCCTGTTTCTGCAACGAACGCCCAAGCAAGTATGGCTGAGCTCCCCTGCCTCCTTTAGGCTGCTGGCCCTGCCCTGGGGCAAGGGAACCCTTCTTCAAAATCATCGTGGTATGGATTTTCTAGCAGGGTCTATAGGCTTTGCCTTGCTGGGTAGCTTCTGCTCCTCCTCCTCCCACCCCGATGGAGATGAAAGGGGACATGACTTTTCCCTCCCAGATTCTGGCCATGACAGTTTGTCTATAATTCGATTCTCTCTTTTAGTGATTTTTACCGGCTTCTAAGTTCCCCTGTAGACACAGGCTTTGACACACCTATTGTCTGCTTTCCACTTGGCCCCAGTTTCACAGTCACTTGCCTGGAGTGGGGAGGGTGGGGGCTGGTGGAGAAGACATCTTCTCTGGTCTGTACAGAGACACCTACTTTATTCTCCATACTCGCTGCATAGTATATGGATGATTCCATAATTTTTGTTTGTGTTTGTTTTTAATCAGCTCACGGTTGATTGGGGCTATTGAAAAGATTAATTTCTTGAAATATCACCTCACTCTATTGCATCACCATTATCATCCTGATGACCCCACCTGCCATGGCCACTGACACACTTGATTAGATAAAGACAGGGCACTGGAGCGTCTGGGTGGCTCGGTCAGTTAACTGTGCGACATTTGATTTGGGCTCAGGTCACCATCTCAGGGTCCTGGGATCAAGCTCCCCCTCAGGCTCCATTGTCAGTGGGGAATCTCTTGTGTGTGTGTGTGTCAAATAAATAAGTAAATAAATCTTAAAAAAAAAAAAAAAAAAAAAGGACAGGGCACTATAGCCTGAATAACATTGGGGTTGGAAGGTACTTTTTTGGAAGGTTCTCGCCAAGGCTTCTCCTGAACAAAGGAGGGGAGGGGCCCTGCCTGCGGCCACACCCACCCAATAGATGCGCGGGCGCAAGAATTCAGGTCTCTGAAATCCATCCCAGGTTTCCCATTTTGCCAGGAGAAAGGCTGGGCGTCCTCGAAGGGGAAGACCTGCGCTCAGAGCAGCTCTGTGGGGTCTTTAATATTGAGACTCCTCCTGGAGTCCCCCCGCATCAGAAGCTTGCAGGCTGTTGGAAGTGGGAAAGCATGGACCCAGCGCCTCCCCACAGAGACATGTGTAGCTCTGTGTCTCCTGTTCTAGAAATAAATGGTTTCATGCTACACCGGCTGCTCCACATCTATGCCTTGGACATCTTTTCATGTGTACCGTCTCAGTATTCCACCGTATAAATAATACCATGGGCTTTGCTTGATTTGTTTTAACCAGCCCTCCACTGAGGAACACTCAAATTGTTTCCAAGATTATAATACACGAAGTCCTTCTGGGGCCTCCTAGTAAACTGGACTCCACACTTTCCAAAATAACCCTAGCACCTGCGTGGTGGGCAGTGTGATGAGTGTCCTCTCTATAAAGCTAGGTGCAGGAAGGTGGAATTTGGTCACAGTCACACAGCAGGTTTGTGCTGGAGATGGCAATCGTGATGCCGCATCCAGTCTCCAGAGCTGACACTCTTCGTCTCAGCCCATGATCCCTTAAGTCCTTTACACGTGGCTCCAGCTTGGGTTGAACGTGGCCTTTGGTTTATGTCAAATGGTCCAGAAGAGGAAAGTGTGTGGGTTGTGCCAAGCACTGCATGCCAAATGTCAAGGAAGGGACAGACCACTACATACTATTCATTGACTGAGGGTGTCCCATGTGGGGACCCCCAGAGGATGAAGTAGCCTGGACTATCTTCCTGGTTTACAAAGCTTATTTATACCTGTGATCTCATTTGACTCCTCTGGGGTGTATATTATTATCTTCCTCGTTTAGAAAGGAGGAAATGGATGCACAGAATAGTCACTTGTCCAACATCACACAAGAGCCAGGACTGGGGACTTGTTCTTTAAAAATACATATATTATCACCACTAAAAGGAAAAATAGCATTCCTGAAGGTGTGAAAAACTGAAATTGCAGCTACAAAAATAAAATGGCAGCCTCAGAGAAAGTTTGAAGAAAAAAAACTTGGAACAACAATAAAAACAATTTTTTTTAATCTTGTTAGGTGACCATGGGCACATCATCCCATCTCTGTGAACCATGGTCATCTAGGTCTTACAGAAAGAGAATGGTCGTAATAGTAATAATAACACGGCAACAGTAGCTAACATATACTGCGCTCTGCTCTCATGCAAAAGCCATTTCCATTTCTGAGCTTCCCCTGCAGACTTGCATTCAAACATACATATTTAATATGACTGTACTCGCAGGAAACACACAATTTTGTTTCCTGGTTTTTCACCTGGTATTATCTCATAAGTTTTTCCCACATGGCTACATGGACCTTTTCAGAGGCTGTATCACCCAAATTAATGAACTGCTGCGGGTGTTGGACAATTGCTGCCACCAAGTTTTCACTATTTTGGTGCATACGGGAGGAAACGTCTTGCAGCTTCAGAGACGTTTCAGAAAGTCAGATTATCTGAGGCCTTTGGACCTCTGCTCTCCCCAGGCTGTTCCCCCAACCCCACCTGCCCTTTGCCAGGGTGCTCGGTTCTGCTCTCACCTCTCCCAGAGCCTGAGGCAGAACTGGGGCCTTGCCTGACAGCATCCTATAGAGTCTAGAGGACTCAAAGCGGCCTCAGAATGGACTCTGAGAAGCCAGAAAAGGGCTGAAAAGAGTTTTCCCTTGGTGGCCCCCAGCCCCTCCTGAGAACATGTGTATTTATTCTCCATATCCCTAACTCAGGGAATTCTTCTAAAACCCAACCTAAAATCCCATTTTTCCTCTTTCTTCTTAGGTCCTAAACTTTTTTTGGCCAAGGAGCTGTGAGAATCTTTCAAAGGTATGGGAATGCATTACATTGTCTTCATAATTTCACCAGGTCTTTCATCTCCCCAAGCCTGTTGGTATCAGGTTAAGGATACAGCTGAGGGTGACATTCGCTTTCTCCACCCCCCCTGGCGGCCTCCCTTGCTTTCCCTGGATTTAGTTCCCTAAGTGCCTCTTTTTCAGCCTTGGGCGTGGACCCATTCTACACATTCACCTGACAGTCGCTGGAATGTTTTGTTGTTGTTTTAAGATTCCATTTATTTTTTCATGAGAGAGAGAGAGAGAGAGAGAGAGGCAGAGACACAGGCAGAGGGAGAAGCAGGGTCCCCGCAGGGTCCCCGTGATGCGGAACTGGATCCCAGGTCCCCGGAATCACCACCTGAGCCAAAGGCAGACGCTCAACCCCTGGGTCACCCAAGCGGTCCCGTCGCTCAAATGTTCTAATGTCTAGATGCGCCCTGTGGGAGACGGGTGGGGCGTGAAGGCGCGGATCCGAGGAGCCGGGTTCAGTTGTGCTTCCCCCCGGCCCCCTCCCCCGGGCTGGCGGTGAGACCTCGGGTCAGCCGAGGGACCCCTCTGAGCCTCAACTGCCTCATCAGAACTGGGAGGAACCATCACCTGCGCTTAGCAGCCGTGTCGGTGTTGAGAGATCCCCTTTGCGAAGGCGCTGGATACGCCGTGAAGCACCTGCGAGCGCCCCGCGCGTGGGGCCACTTTTGGAAAATATGCAAAGTGCTCCCCACCCTAATGATCTCCCCTGCTTCCCCCACGCTCGTGGGGGGACAGACGGCTTGCCCCACCCCGCCCCCGCCGGGACCCTCCGATCCCACCGCGGCCCGCGCCAAGCCCAGGGGCGCCCACATCCCAGCCCCGGGCAGCGCCCCTGGGCCCCTCGGACCCTCCTCCCTTCGCCCCCCGGACTGGAGCGTGCGCACCGGCCAGCCTGCCTCCCCGCGGGGCGCAGCACACGCGCGGGGCATTCCAGGCGGCCCCGGCACCTCCGGGCGCGCGGCGGTCACAGCTGGAACCGGGTCCCCGCGGCCCCCCCCCCCCCCCCGGGCAGGTAGGGAGCGAGGGCGGGGGCGGGGCGGGGCCGCGGGGGCGGGGCGGGGCCGGCGGGTGGGCGGGAGGGGCTGCGGGCGGGGGGCGGGCGCCCGGAGGCGGCGGCGGAGGCCGGGAGGCGCGCGGAGCCAGCCGAAGCCGAAGCCGCAGCCGCAGCCGCAGCCGCAGCCGCAGCCGCAGCCGCAGCCGCCCCGGGCCGCGCCGCCATGCCCTTGGCCTTCTGCGGCAGCGAGAACCGCTCGGCCGCCTACCGGGTGGACCAGGGCGTCCTCAACAACGGCTGCTTCGTGGACGCGCTCAACGTGGTGCCGCACGTCTTCCTGCTCTTCATCACCTTCCCCATCCTCTTCATCGGTGAGCGCGCCCGGGGCGGCGGAGGGGAGGGCACCGGCGGGGAGGAGGGGGAGGGGAGGGGAGGAGGGGAGGGGAGGGGAGGGGAGGGGAGGGGAGGGGAGGGGAGGGGAGGAGGGGAGGAGGGGAGGGGAGGAGCGCGCCGCTCGGCTCCCCCCCCCCCCCCCCCCCCCCCCGGCCCGCGCCCGCCGCCCGCTCGGTCCCGGGGTCCCCCGCTGGGTGTGCTAGCCCGCGGTCCCCGCACCTGCCCGTCCCCTCACCTCCCGAGGTGGCCCCCGAATCCGCATCAAATACAGCGGACGCTCCCGGCCCGGGGGACCCCCAAGTTTCCCACCGCGGATCCAGAGGCAGAGGTTTCTGGGGGCGCTGGAGCGGTCGGAGGGGCTCGGGCCGGCGCCCCGCAGCGCTGTGTAGGGAGCCAGGACACCCCCCCAGGCACCCTTCCTGTGCGCTGAAGCTGGGCCCCGCGGAGTGTGCACCTGCTTCCCGGGGCTGAGCCACGCCTGTGGCCGGTCAGTACCTTCCGACGCCCCAGCGGGTCCGGGCGCCCTGGGCGGGGAGAGGCAGGAGCCAGGGACTTGGGTCCCCTTCCGCTGCTACCCCGCCTGAGGCAGCGTCCCTGCCGGAAAGCCCGCTGCAAAGTTGGGCACCACGGTCAGGACCATCCTAGGCGCCCCTTCACTTGGGAGCCCTTCTTCTCTCTTTCAGACCTTGAATTTCCCAGGCTAGCTAGAGCTCTGTCAATTCATATGGTGTGCCCCGCCTCTGTAAAACTTGTTAATTCACGCTAATTAAGATTTTTTTTAAAAAAGCAAATTTTAAAATTCATATACAGCTTTTGGGAAGAAAGGAAAAACTGTCCCAGAATTTAAAAGGGAAGGATGAGAGAGGCGGAGATGCTACTAATTATTGACAAAGACAATCAGATATAGGGAGGGAGCATGTGTAACTTATGCTTATATGTGTATCCAAAATTGTACCAGCATTTACACTTCCATTCTCAAACAAATGGTTTATTTACATGATCATTTGTCATATAAGAGGTCAGCATATAAAATGAGTACTTGCACAGGTGGCCCTGCATGGTTCTAGGCTTCATGCTTGGACATTTAGGTCACATGTACCAGATTCAGGCACTCTCATGCACAGGTGTACAAATGGGTACACTCCCCACTGTGGACCCATACCTAAGCACCCTGCTGGGGTTCATGCACCCCTCCCTGGTGACCCAGGCTTCCCACCTCTTCCTGCCTCTACTTGCAGGATGGGGCAGTCAAAGCTCCAAGGTACACATCCACCATAGCACATGGCTCCACTTCCCTGGGCACAACCTGCGCTGGATCCTGACCTTCATGCTGCTCTTTGTCCTGGTGTGTGAAATCGCGGAGGGCATCCTGTCCGATGGGTGAGTGTCTCAGGAGAGTGGATGGGTCCCAGGGTGCTTCCTGCAAGCTAAAGGAAACCCCAGCTCACCTGCGTTCCATGAGGCAGTAACACCTGCTGATAAATCCAGTAACTGTTTACCTAACATCTCCCATGTGTCAAGCTCTCTGTGCCAGATACTGGATACAAGTGAGACCCAGGCCATGGCCTCAGTGTTGCAGGGTAGAGGGAATATGGATCTGCATGCCAAGACCCCGTGAAACAATCCTAGAGCATCATATAATGCCCCAACTCCATGGGACGTCTGGGTGGCTCAGTGGTTGAGTGTCTACCTTTGGCTCAGAGCCTGATCCCAGGGTGCTGGGATCAAGTTCTATATCAGACTCTCACAAGGAGGCCTACTTCTCCTTCTGCCTATGTCCCTGACTCTCTGTGTCTCTCATGAATAAATAAATAAAATCTTAAAAAAAAAAAAAAAAAAAAAGATTGTCCCAACCCCTGGAGTTACCATCTTGGGAAGAATAAAAATCACTCTTGCTTAAGACCTTTCCTTGCTTCCCAATGTTTCAGGGTCCCAGGTGCTCAGCCTGACATCTGGGGTCCTCACAGCCAGCACCCCTCACTGTCTAGCCTCAGTCCCAAGGCCTCCCCTCCCCTACCTGTCCTCTGGGCCTCCCAGCACACTCCTCACACCGCTGCTACAACACAGATCATACTGTGTTTAGTTTATGTCTAGTTGCAAAACTGTCTCCCCCTGGGTAAGAAAGGCCTCAGAGTTGGATTTTATTCATCTTTGTAATAAGAGCACAAGGCAGGTGACAAAGCTCCATGGACACTTTTTGGCTCTGAAAGAGATTAAACAAAATAGTTGTAAGAGTGAGACCTCTGGGAGGAGAGAGGAAGGAAGGGCGGGCCAAGCTTCATGGTTGAGGGGACTTCTGAGCTGAGTCTGGAAGAGTGACAAGGGTTCTGACAGCAGAGGAGTTTGGAGAGGGAGGCAGGGAGGCAGGGGGAGGAGAAGTAAAGGCATGGGAAGGAAAGCAGGTTGGGGCGGGAGCAAGTGCTTGGAGGCTGAAGCATGAAGCACTTGCAGGGAAGCGCTGGGGGTGGGGGCTTGGAGATGGTATTGGGAGCATCTCTAGGAGGGCTTCGGATGCCAGGCTGTGTCTGGGTTGGATTTTGTCAGCAGTTTGGAACAGAAGAGACGCGTGGTCGGCTCAGTACTAGGCAGTGTCCAGGGCAGGCTGGAGGCAGCAAGAGGATGGAGGTAGAGCACCTAGGAGGTGATTGCCGTAGGCTAGATGAGAGGTAAGTGCAGCCAGGAGTGGTGTGTCAGCAGTGGGGGTGCGGAGGAGGAGGAGGAGATGAAGCCACCATCTCGCAGAAGAAGGCTCCGTGACTGCCCGGGTAAGGGGGTGGTGGAGGGTGGTATTTTGGCTAAAATATCAGAGGTCCAACCACTCTGAGCTGGACAGCAGGGGGATGGGGTCCCCACAGGCTACCTCACCCTCCCGCCCCCAATGTCCCTGCATGCTGACTCCAGCAGTAATCTCTGCGACAACTGCTTGCCTTGGGGCTCCTCCTGGTTATCCAAGTCCCCCAGACCAGCAAGAACACCAGAAGGCATGCTGCCACATAAGTAGCAGGTGACAAATCTACCTCCCACCCCCCACCCCCATCTAGACGCCCCTTCCTAAGCAGCACAAATGCTCCAAAGGGGAAAGATGCCCGTGAGTCCTCGGGCCAGAAATTCTCATTGGGTTATAACTAGTGAGGTGGCAGAGAGGAAAACACCCTGCCTGTGGAGAAGGTAGACTGGGCTCATCTGCTGGCACTTCTACGTACCAGCCAGAGGACTTTGGGGCAGCCACTCAGCCTTTCTGGGTCTTTCTTTCTCTACCTGTGAAATGATCATCATAATCCCTGCCTTGCCCGCTTCACAGGGCCATGGAGGATGAAATTAGAGCACAGATGGAATGCAGAAATGGAATGGCCAGAGCTCTGGGCAGATAGACAGGACATTCCCAGAATGTGGGAGACTGGAATGAATCAGGTCAGGAACTCCCTCCTGCCTGCTGTCAGCAGTCCCTCCTGTGTGGGGCTGCATCTGTATCCCTTATCTCCCCCAGCAGTGCAAACTGCCATTTCCTCCCCAGCGAGCAGGTTGGCTGTTGAACTGGACACTTGACACCTGGTCTTTATTGGCCTCCATCTGTGTGCCCATGCCCCTGGGCAGGCAACCATGAAGAAGGGAGCAGACAGGAAGAGAAGCCACAGATCCTGCCCTGGGGCACCCCCTGTGCCCTGTGGCCTGGGTTTACAGACCCACCTGGAAGTCTAGGTGCAGGAGGCCATGGGGGCTAGTTACAGCAGTGGTCTTCAAACTCTAGCTAAGTTTAGGGTAAGCCCCATTTAGCGATTAAGTAAGGCATCTTAACATTTGTAGGGCTTCCTGTCTTCCTTTGGGTATTATTTTTGTGTGATGCTCCGAATTTAGAACAACCAAAGCAGTGCAAGTTAGAGAGGAAACACTTTTTTTAGCAATATAACTAGAATGTTTTCCTAGATCATCATACACTGGAAAAAACCCATACATAAGACTTTTACCTAATTTCTAACCTAATTTAGTGTGTATTATTCAGCAAAGCAGCCCAAGTCTATTTTGTTAAGTCATGTCATGAAATATTTATTTCAACTATGGGTATTCTTCATCCTATTTAATTATATTAAATATTTATCATTTCTGCCTCCTATTGCAAAAACTGAATTTATTCAAACTTACATCTAATATTTAAGATGTCACTTAAAAATCTGTGAGGCAATAATATAGTTTCTCAGAGACTTATTCCAAGAGATACAAAGGCAGGAGTTTTGAAGACCCCTGCACAGGGTGTTGGCTCTCCCAGTGACCCCACTAGTCACTGATGGCCTGTGCATCCTGTATAAGTCTTTTGCTGAGAATGCCCACCAAGGCTTAAGGAATATCAACATTTATGGCCTCATTTAACAAGATATTTAGAGATCGCCTCTCTAGTCAGTTTGGTGTCTTGGTGATGTCGTCAGGGACCCAGCCTCTTGCCATCTTTCTACATCATCCTCTGTGTGTCTGGCCTATCTTTCCCCATGGTCACAAGACGGCTGCCCAGCTCCAGGTATCACTTAGGGAGGAAGGCAAGGGCAAAGGAGACCAGCTCCCACATGCCTCTTCTTTATGCAGGATATCATCCTCTGCAGACTCTCCTTTGCATCTCATTGGTCAGAATTGAGTTTTATGGCCACCCTTAGACCAATCACTGACAAAGGGGTGTGGGATTGCATGGCTGCTTGAACCAATCACCATCTATTCCCTAGGGTTGGACACACTGCTGCTAGAACAAATGTGTGGTTCTTTTAGCAAACCAGGAGGGGAGCCCATAGTGCCTCTACACCTGTACGCTAGTCCTACTGGACTACTTAGGGCCCCCACATGGCTCTCCTCATGTCCTCCCTCCTTCTCTGTTGAACTCTCCATCCTTCAAAATCCAACCTGGAGCCACCTCCTCTGTGAAGTTTTCCTTGGTTGTCTGCTCACTCCTTGTGCTCTCAGCCTTCAGACCATCTCCAATATCACTTCCCTAGACTGCCTGGGTAGACAGCTCTGAGCATGGTTGCCCCCTCCCTATGCTCAGTTTCTTGAAGGCAGGGATGCTTGGCATGCTAGATAGAAGGAGCAGTGCAAGCCAGGGCATCCTTGGGGCAGGAGATTGCAGGGGGCCTTCTGGGAATGGAGGGGGTCCCAAAAGGCTTCAGCAGGAAGAGCAGGTTGGGCAGTGTTGAAAAAGTGGCTTGAGGCCGTCTCACCTGGACCTTTTGGTCCCCAGCTGATCAGTGTGGATTTTGGCTTCTGTAGGAGGGAGCCGTGGAGGGGCACAGTCAGGCCAGTTAAGGTGAGCTTCCTCACCAATCCTGGGAAAGCCTGACGTCAGAGAGAGCTGGGGCTCCCTACAGATCCTGTCACCAGAGCAGAGTGCACCCACCACCTGGGCCTCTGTGAGTTACACTGGGGAGGGGATGAGCTGATATTGGCCTCCATAACCATCTCAAGGGAGGAAACAAAACCGGCGACCTTGGGCTTGTTACTTAGCCTCTCCACGCCTGTGTTTTCCTCAACTGTAAAATGAGGAGGCTAAGAGGACCAACTTCATGGGATCTCATGATGATTAAGTGAGTTCATATACATCACGCGCTTAGAACAGTGCCTGGCGCAGGGTAAATGCTCGATAAATATTGACTACAGGGCTGTCATTACACCACCTGGGGCCGGGTGTCAGTGCTGACTTATACTGTTCATGTTAAGTGCAGCTGTCCCTGAGAGAGTTAGGGGTGCACAGGCCCCCGTACTGCCCAAGGGACCCCAGGGCAGGAACCCAGCTGTGTTCACTCCCAGGGAAGTGGTTCCAGGCTGGAGGCTCTGCAGCTGTGACTGCTAAGCATGGCTTCCCCATGTCAGGGTCTGTGAGCCTGAACCCAGGGAGAGAAAGCTATGAGTTCCAAAGTGTGGACACTGAGTCCTCATAGCATCACCATGTGGCTTCCTGGACCCCTAACTAATGGACATGTTTGGGGTATGTTTGGGCTGGGCAGAGCTGCCAAGATAAGGAGTGGAGCTGTGCGTATGATCCAGAGACCCTACTGTGTGCTGAGCCCTAAGCACAGAGCCTGAGCTGCTCTTTTGGGGGATTTGGTACATCTACCTCCAATGTCTCTCTCTTTCTCTCTCTCTCTCCCTCTTCCCCATCTCAGGGTGACTGAATCCCGCCATCTCCACCTGTACATGCCAGCCGGGATGGCGTTCATGGCTGCTGTCACCTCCGTGGTCTACTATCACAACATCGAGACCTCCAACTTCCCCAAGCTGCTGATAGGTATAGGGGGCAGGAGGGGGCAGGAGAGCGATAGTTCCCTTCATCCATGCGTCCAGATAATGTTTACTGAGCACTTACTAGGTGCCCAGCACTGTTCTGGGGAGCTAGAGGTTCAGAAGTGGAGAAGAAAAACCCCCACCTTCTGGTGGGAGGAGACGGGCAAGCAAAGACAGTGAATGAAGACATAGGTAGGAACGATGCTATGAAGAAAATAAAGCCAGGCAAGGGTTTGAGAGTGATGGCCATGTTGCTGTCTATATAGGGTGGTCGGGAAAGATCTCTGATAAGAGTGAGCGTGCACATGCTTCAGGGAAGAATCCTCCATGCTTTGGAACAGCAAGTCCAAAGGCCTGTTGGTAGGAACAAATTTGACAAACCGGCCAGTATGGACAAAGCCAGGAAAGAGGAGGAATGGTAGGAGATGAAGTCAGGGGCCAGGAGAGGAACAGGGCAGATCCCTAGGCTTTGGGTGTGAGCCTCTGGGCAAATGATGGTATTAATAACTGAGCATGGATCAGGGTTTGGGGAGTTGGCGGAGGTGGGGGGAGCGGGCTCGGACATGTTGTGTTTGAGACAACCAACTCAAGTGTCAAATGGGCAGTTAGAGAAACGAGTCGGGCATTCGGGGGAGGTCAGGACTGGAGATATACATTCAGAGGTCATGGGCTTGTAGATGGCATCAAAAGCTTGAGCCTGGCTGAGGTCACCTGGAGAGAGAAGAGACTAGACCCCAGGACTAGAGCCTGTGGTTTGTGAACACTTAGAAAGATTCAAGAAGGGGTGCCTCCTTAGACCTTCTGACACTGTATGGCTGGGGTCCCAGGCGGAAACAACAGCAATGAATGTTGATGTTTATTGGGCATGTATGGCGTGCCAGGCTTGCTAAGCTCCTCACGTGCGTTGTCTCACTTGACCTCCACAATCTCCATATCAGTATCACAGCTATCCCCTTTCTACAGATGTGGACACTAGACTCAGAGAGGTTACAAATAATAACAGCAAACATTCATCTACCGCTTGCCGTGTGTCAACCATGCTCCCCAACATTTCACATATATCAGCTCATTTCATCCTTACAACAGCACTCTGAGGTAGATACCATTATCACTTCCCTTTTACACAACAGGAAATTGAAGCTCAGAGGTTAAGTGACTCACACTAGTCTGCCCGACTAGTCAAGAGGCAGAATCAGGGTTAGATCCCCGGAGTCTGGAACCCAAGCAGGCTCTTAACCGCCTCTGAGACTGTGTGTCTAAGGGTCATCAGACTGCTTGGGCCAAAGGTATCAATCTGGAGGTCTATCTAAGGTCAGGGCTGTACATCTGGCTGAGTGGCTGTGGTCAGACTGTATCATTAAGTCAGGCTATGATTTTTAGGAGTCATAACATCTAATTGACATTTGGAGTCTGGAACGCTCTGTGCTAAGCCAGAGACAACATGGTGTCGTGGGTGGGCAGAGGGTATTTCCCAAGCTAATCGGGACGTCTGTCTTCCTGGCTAAGGGGAGAGCTGGGCTCCATCAGGATCATCCGGGTGACCCCCCCCCACCTGGGTGACCCTATCAGAGTGTGGCTGGGGGACTAGGGAGCACCAGCTGAGAGAGAGAGAGAGATGGTAAGTACAGACCTCAGAGAGCCTCCCTCTCCTGAAGCTTCTGAAGCAGCTCCTCTTGTACAGAGAACCCCTTTTTTACCCTCGGGCCTGGCTGCCCAGTGCCCCCTAGAAACATCCTATCCGGGCATATGGCAAGTTCATTTTCTCATTCTCTGGAAAGCACACAATGTTCTTTCTTTAAAGCACAAATTACCCGCCCCCCCCCCCCCCCCCCCCGTAGATAGACCATTCTTTCTCCAGAGAACAAGGACTAACTCCCTCCATTCCCACTTGCTAGAGTTTTGCTCTGCAGCGCCAGAAATTCTAGAACAGGTAAAAGCAGGGAGGTTATACCTCTCTGAGCTCAGGGATTGAGGGCCGTGGGTATTGGGGAAACAGCTGGCCCTCTGAGAAGACTCCCATCTGGTCACAGGTCTGGAGTCCTGCAGAAAGGTGAACCCCACTGCGGCTTACTTTGGCCCACAGAATAACCTTGGTCTTGAGGCTCCAGATGAGATCAAGGAAGTGTTCTGTGAAAACATCACGTTCGAGCTGGGAACTGAAGGAGAGGTGGGACCTAACTGAGAGAAGGGAGAGGAGAATGTTGGAGGCAGAAGGAACAGCATGCGCAAAGGCCCTGAGGCAGGAGAAGCATGCTAGGAAATCCAGAAGAAAACCCGTGGCTAGAATGCAGAGAGCAGAAGAGAAATGAACTTTGAAGCCCGGAGTGGCAGATGGGGACCGTACTAGGTGGGGCCCCCAAGGCCACACCACAAGCATTGATCTTTCTCATGGGCACTGAGGGTTAGAGTGTGTGTATATGTGTGCGTGTAACGTATACATAACATAAAATTTGCCACTTGAACCACTTCTAAATGCACGATTCCATGGCATTGAATACATCCACATTTTTTTGCAACCATCACCACCATCCATCCAAACTACCCATCTCCAAAACTTCGT
Organism: Canis lupus familiaris; assembly: GCF_011100685.1. Taxonomy (NCBI): domain Eukaryota; kingdom Metazoa; phylum Chordata; class Mammalia; order Carnivora; family Canidae; genus Canis; species Canis lupus. The sequence goes on along the minus strand of NC_049242.1, from coordinate 40,692,180 downwards.
CTTCCCAGACTGAAACTCTGTGTCCTTCAGACAATAACTCCCTGTTCTCCTCTCTCACCTCCACCCCTAAAAACTACCAATCTACCTTCTCTCTCTATGAACTTGACTACTCTCGGGACCTTGTCTAAGCGGAATCATAGGCGAATTTGTCCTTTTGTGACTGGCTCATTTAACTTAATCGAACACCCTCCAGGTTCACCAGTGTTGTAGCATGTGTCAGACTATCCTTTCTTTTTTAAGGCTTAATAACACTCCACTGTATGGAAATGCCACATTTTGCTTATCCAGTCATCCCTCAGGGGCCCCTTGAGGTCTTGCACTTTTTGGCTCTTGTAAATAATGCTGTTAGGAGCATGGGTGCCTGAGATCATCTTTGATCAGATTATTGCTTCACAGAGGCTAGACTAGAGATGGGCAAGTGAGCGAAGCATGAGAAGGCTCTAAAGGGAGAGCAGGGGAGATGTGAGGGCAGCCCCCGGGGGTTATGATGGTGACCCAGCTCGCCCAGATACTTAGGAGGTAAAGGAGATAGAACGTGGTAATAGGTAGGGTGTGGAGAAGGGGAGGGAAGACACAGGGGTAAGGAGCATTCAGAGCCTGAAACTCGCCAGCAGCCCTCATGTCATACCCCGTCCTTTCTGCTTTCCTCTCGGTCAAGCTCTAAGCTTTGGCTGAGGGCTGCTGTGTCTAGCACAGGGGAAGGGACCCTCGGGCTTAGTCCTGGGCCCACCACTAAGTCCCTGTGTGACCTTGGACATGGCACTCAGGCTCTGAGAGCCTCAGTTTCTGCATCTGGACAGAATACAGAATAGTGAGTCCCTGTCTAATCACAGGGTTGTTATGAAGAGCATCAAACCACATCTGTTAAGGCCCCTCTGAGGCATATTTTCAAGACTGGGCCCCTGTAGGGGACCATCACGAGGGGCCAAAGAGGTTCTGATGCTTGGTTTCGGTCTGGGGGAGTGTAGGTGTGGAAGCAGGGTGATGGACTCCAGCTGTGGGATCCTTGGGACGTGGGAGCCAGACCAAGCTGAGGGGATTATCACCCCAGTCCTGGCCAGAGAGGGGCAATGCACAGAAAGCAGACGCTTCTGCCCTCTATCCTAACGCCCTCACCCAGGGACCCGAGATAGATGACATTCATCCCTCCCGGGGCAAGTTCACCATCTTGGCCTCGTTCCCAGCCCACACTTAGGCTGGGCCAGACCCCCGCTTTGGTCTCCAAGAGATGCCCCGGCATTCATGCAACCAGGCCCACGTAGGGATGGAGGGCAGGGGAGGGTGTCTCCTTCTCTGTGCTCTGACAAGAGAAGAGCCCTAGGGGCTGTAGGCTGCCCTTGTGGGCATCTGGCCCTAGGGAGGGAAGGGGAAGGAGCTGCCCACCTAAAGCTTCTCCTAGAGGAGGACTAGTCATTGCTGCTTGATGTTGTTGCTCGCTGATAGTGGTTTATTGGCCGGTGGTAGTGGTGAGAATTTAGAGATTAGAATCTACTGTTAGCTTCTGATGCTTACGGGCCCAGGTCTGAAATCTGGAGATGATAACATGGATTAACAGCTGACGTCCCAAGAGCACCCACTGCGTGCCAGGCCCACCGTGCTAAATTCTTTCCATGCAGTGCTCACAACAACCTTTGAGGAAGTGCTACCATTATCCCCATTTTGTGGGTGAAGAGACTGAGGACTTTACCCCCAGTCACATGGCTGTTGAAGTACAGGATCTGAGCCCAGGGATATCCGGCTGCCGGGCCCTGCCCTAACCACCGTGCACACTGCCTCACGGAACTGTCACTTACTTGTTCAGATCCCCAGCCCCCCAGGCTCCGTGAGGGCCGTGCTGCTGCATGCTCTGCACTGGCTGCACTCAAGCTCGTGGCGAGCGTAGGCAGGCCACATCCTCCGTGGGGCTCCACTTTCCTCATCTGTAAAATGAAAGAGCAGATTGAAGAACATTTAAGACCTCCCCAGCTCGGGCACGCCTGGGTGGCTCAGCGGGTGAAGCACCTGCCTTCAGTTCAGATCATGATCCCAGGGTCTTGGGATCGAGTCCCACATCGGGCTCCCTGCTCAGCGGGGAGTCTGCTTCTGCTTCTCCCTCTGCCCCTCCCCTCTGCTCATCCTTGCTCTCACTCTCACCCTCTCTCTCTCACACATAAATAAATAAAATATTTTTTTAATCTTTTTTTTTTTTTTTAAGTATATCTTTCCAGCTTGGAAATCCCACAAGGAAACCATTGTAGGATAGAGCCTCCCAGCATGGGCTCCAGTTCTGCCACCTGACTTGATCAGTTAGTTACCTGGGCCTGGCTTCCTTCGTCCTGGGGTGGTGGCAGTTCCTCCCTCACAAGGGTGATTGTAGGGAATAAGGGGAGATAATACTCAGAGCGCTCACTCGGCACAGTGCCTACAACTTCGTTAAACTTAAAAAATAATATATTAATTACCATAAAGGAAAACTTGGCTGACCAGCTTGACTTACAAGATCATTAATGTTTTGAACGTACCTACCATGAACGTGTGAATGTATGCACACCCCCTCAACATGACACACTTACAGATTCACACACACAGCCCTTTGCTCAGAAACGGGCATCCATACCCATGACTTTGGTGTATTCACTCACACACCTCCTCCTGCCTGCTTCTTTTCTCTCCTTCTCTCTCACAGTCTCACACACACGTGAGTGCATACGTGCACCACACACACACACACACACACACATACACATACACACACATCCTTTCGCCTGCAGCCCTGCTAGTCTACTGGACCCTGGCTTTCATCACCAAGACCATCAAGTTCGTCAAGTTCTATGACCACTCCATCAGCTTCTCACAGCTGCGCTTCTGCCTCACGGGGCTGCTGGTGATTCTCTACGGGATGCTGCTCCTGGTGGAGGTCAATGTCATCATGGTGAGGGTAAGCAGGCCACTCCCGGGCCACCCCAGCACTCCCCTCAGGAGACACCTGGGCCGGGGTGGGTCTCCTCCTGATCAATGTCCTGCCCCTGGGTGTGGGCCCCCACCTAGCTGCTTACACAAGCCCTGGAAGGAGGCAGCCTCTTTTAGCGGCCCCCAAAGGGGAGAGGTTTGAGAGGAACGTTCCATCTGGCCCAGCTGCCCTCTACCTCACGCTCCCAGAGGGAATGGAAGTGATAGGATGCATTAGCCAAGGTTGAAGGATTCTGGGTATAAAACCATAGAGAGGGAAAAGAGCTTGGAGTACTGGCTTCTCTGAGCTCTGTTGCTGCTGTTATTTGGGGGGAGAAGAGTTATTTTAATGTGTTCATATGGTTACACATATACCAGAATGACTAAACGTGGATGCATACATGGCTTTTGTCTTGTTTCATTATCATTTTTGCTTACTCCTTTCCCCTCTCTCCTCTCTCCCTACCCTATATTCCTCGGGCCTTTCCCTTCCCTGGGTAACCCAGATTAACAGCCTCATATGTGTCCTTCCACTCTTGGTTTTTATTACTATACCATCTACTTGTATCTATTTAGGGTGCTTTTTTCTCAACACCTATGAGAGTAAAGATTTTTCCTCTCAATATTCATTTTATAAAAATAGGATCATATTATACACAGTTTTGTAGGTCTTGCTTTTCTCACCCAACAGATATCTCTTAGGACTCCCTCTAAGTCTGGTATGGCTAATTTAGTTTTCTTAATGGCTGCATAGTATTCCATCATGTGGATGAGCAATAATTTATTCAAACATTACCCAGTTGATGGGCATTCACTTCACTGCCAAGTTTCTGCCTTCACAAATAATGGTGTATTAAACAGACTTAATATCTTTATGTATTGCTGCTTTTATTTCTGTGGGAGAGAGTCCAAGGAGTGGAGTTGCTAGTTCAAAGGGTCTGTGTATTTTAAATTTCAATCAGTGTTGCAGATCGCCTTCCAGAAAGAAGCAATATAATCTACCAGCAATGAATATAGAAAACCCTCTCCCTGCCTCCAACGAGCAATGGGGCCAGCTTCACTTGGGCGATGAGTGTGAAGTGCTCCTTGAATTTGCATTTCTCTGACATCTCTTTTAGTTGGTGATGTGCAGGGTACAGAGGCCCTACAACATTGCCTGCCTCAACTGACCCTCACAGCCCCCCGCTGGAATGCAAGTACCACCCACCTTTTAGACAAGGAAACATTTTAGAGGAGACCTTGTCTAAAGACACCTTGCTAGTAAGTGGAAGAGACAGGGTTTGAGCTAAGGTTTGCAAGGCTCCATGTTCCAATAACACTACATGAAACATGGTAATGTCCTCAGATCTGTGGTATATGGGATGGTATATGGGAGATTTCTGCTCTTCCCCAATCCAACCTAAACCCAACCCAACCCAGCCAAAGGGATTCAGAGTAAACCTCAATGAAGCATTACATTTTAGGAAGGCCCAGCACTGGTTGCCAAGAGGTGTTGGAGTGATCCTTTTCCTGGGAATAGGCAAGATATGACCCCATATGTTAGAGGTCAAGGATGGGATGTCACAACCCCTGATCTTTTCTGGGGCAAAATGGAGAGGGGTGAGAAGTTGCATTTACCTATCCCCAGTGATCCATGTGTCCCACAGAGATATATCTTCTTCAAGTCACCAAGGGAAGTGAAGCCCCCTGAGGACCTACAGGACTTGGGGGTGCGCTTCCTGCAGCCCTTTGTGAACCTGCTGTCGAAAGGCACCTACTGGTGGATGAATGCTTTCATCAAGACTGCTCACAAGAAGCCCATTGATCTCCGAGCCATTGGGAAGCTACCCATTGCCATGAGGGCTCTCACCAACTACCAGCGGCTCTGTGAGGCCTTCGACACCCAAGCGGTCAGTGGGGGCCCTGCCACACCATCCCCTCCCCTCCCTTCAGTTTAGAGTCTCAGACGGGGACCTCCTCAAACCCCTGGTAGGGCCCACTGAGGGGAAGAGGCTTGCCCTAGGTCACACAGTGAACTGGAGGCAAGTCCAGAAGTAAAGATTCACAGGACAGTCACAGCTAGAATAGCCCTTACGGTTTAGGTCATCTAACACACTCATCGTCTGGATGGGGAAACTGAGACCCTGAGAAAGGAAGTGACTCCCCTGAATTCCCTCATGTCCTAGGTTCTTCCTTCTAGAGTTCAGGGACTGTAAAGGTGGGAATATTTTCACCCATTTTAAAGGAGGGATTTAGTGGCCTGATACTTCCAAGAACCCTATAAGCTGAGCCAGGCAGGAGTCTCCCAATATCACGGCCCAGAGAACAGCCGTGACCTGGCCAGAGCGGGGCCACTGGTAGGTGGCAGAAGCAGTCTCCCAACTCCCAGGCCTGTGTTCCTTCACTGCCTCTGCCCTAGAACAGCAGGGAGACGCTGAAGCAGATGCAATGGTGGGTGGTGATGAAGGACCTTGACACGTGCCACTTCCTCATTATGGTGCTGTGCTCATCACATAGTCCCTGACCCGCTGTGTGACCTTGGTTGATCACCTGGCCTCAGTTTCTCCATCTGGACCATGTTAATAGGGCCTACCTAACTGTGCACTTGGTGATTCAGTGATTTCTTCCTGGAGTTTACCTGTTTGCAGCAAATGTGGCCATTGAGTTTCCCCAGAAAGCAGGAGCCAGGGCCTTCCTGGGAGGGCGGACCCTGCCATGAACAGGCCCTCGGCCCTTCTGACCTGGCCATGGGTTCTCTCTGGGCAGCAGAAGGACTCGCAGAGCACACAGGGGGCCCGGGCCATCTGGCAGGCACTTTGCCATGCCTTCGGGAGACGCCTGGTCCTCAGCAGCACTTTCCGCATCTTGGCCGACCTGCTGGGCTTCGCTGGGCCACTGTGCATCTTCGGGATTGTGGACCACCTTGGGAAGGAGAACCGCGTCTTCCAGCCCAAGGTAGGCACCCCACGGGCAGAACAGAGCACCCTTTGGAAGGTTTTCCCTTGTAGATGAGAATGTGCAGAGGCCAATGTGTGTGCGCTTTGGCTGCACTGGGCCAGCTCCCCTGCCACACACAAAGCCCTTGGCAATATCTCCCTCTAGAAGATGCTCTGCATCCAGTTAACAGGAGGCAAGCTGGTGCCCCAGGAAGATTTATGGTGCCCTGCTGTCTTCATCGTGCCATCACTGCCACAACACCCCTCCCCATTCAGAAATTATAGGAAGTGCATATGTTTACCCAGCATCTAGGGCTTCTATGATTTGTTGGATATGTTGGCTTTAGTTTACATCATCCTAATAGACTCTAAATAACTTTTTATGTTCTCTCTTCTTTACTTCTCTATTTTGGCATCCGAGGTTCTACAGGTCCATCTTAGAGGCTGCTGTTGGGGGTGAGGGGTGGAGGGGAACCTCCATGGGTTTCTCCCCCCAAGTCCAGATTTCACTCAAAGCTCCCCCAGATTTATGAATATGTTAGACTTTTCCATTAAAAATTCTTTTACCAAAGGATTCCATGTATTAAAAATACTTGAAACCCATTGGACCACATGATATCAAATGGCCTTTGCAGCTTTAAAGCTGCTACAGACTGAAATTGGTTGGACAAAAGAGGCAGGAAATCTTTCTGGGGGTTTATTTTCCCTGCTTGGGGCAATAGCATCCACTCTGGGGATGGGGGTGGGGTACTTATTCCTTTATCTGCTTCTTCGCTGCCACTTAGGTTTAGATGGTCAAAAATGGAAAATTTTTCACCTCTAACAAGATTCAGAGTTTTATTTTCCCAGCAGGAATATCGTTATAAACTTTTAACCACAAACAGTCCAAAAATGCTGCTGAGAATTGCTAATTAGGGATCTTCGTTAAGATTTTATGACACTCCCTTGTGTAATGCCATTCCTCTCATTGGCTCTAAGATCGCAGAGAGCATTTAATCCTTGGGGGGTTTATATTAATTTTTTCCAGAGATATAATTAATCAGCTGAGCACTTCTGGTCAGCATTACGAGACACTCCAAGTCTGTTTGTCTGCTTTATTCAGCAAACATTTATTGAACCCTACTGTGTGCCAGGCCTGGGTTGAGCTATGGGAATACCGAGTTATGATGGGGACTATTAACTATAATAACAACCACACGCTGACCACTTAGCCCATGTCTGGCTGCTAGTGGGAGTTATCCATGCCTCACACAACCTTTTAGAGTAAGTACTTTTTAAGTTTTATTTTATTTTATTTTTTTGGTAATAGCCTTATTGGGATATGATTCACATACCATACAATTTACAAGGTAGGTATTTTATCCCCATTTTACAGGTGAGGGGCTTGAGGCACAGAGAAGCTGAGTAGCTTTCCCCTAGGGTTTCTCAGCTACTTTGTGACAGAGTCAGAATCTGAATCCAAGTCTCTCTCACTCCAGAGCATGGGGCACTTACAACATGATGCTAAATTCACTTACTGTTATCAAGCCATCACCTCTGGCTCCAAGGATTGTGAAATCTAATGGAGAAGAGAAATCTAAATAAAAGATGTTTCTGCTGTGTGTTAAATGCCCCTACGAGGTAGTATATACGGGCAACTATGGGAAGAGAGAGACTAGCTCAACCAGTGGTCATGGACAGCTTCCTAAAGGAACAAGGATTTGCATGGGGCCTTGACGTGCGAGCATGAGTTGGCCAAGCTAAGATGGGGATTTCTAGTTCAACAAGAAGGTGAGGACTCTTCTGTGGCTTATTTAGACCTTGACTGCTTTTAAGGCTTTCTCTGGCTTTTTAAGCCTCTGAACTGTATTTGGCCCAAAAAGAGAAAGGAAAGGGCAGCTTCTCTTGTCTACAAGAGTGTTATCTTCAGTTCTAGTCTGACCATAGATGACTCCAGAATATTCTACATCGATAATCCTACAGCAACAAGAGCCCGCTGTTACTATCAGGTGGGAAGCGACGCTGGCCAGAGCCCTTCTCAGCTTGTTCACACCATTGTCTTCTTCCTGTGTTTCCCAGAACTCTGGTGGGGTTCTCCTACAGAGAGCACCGAGGAGGATGTGCCCAAGAGGTACCAAGAGCAACACTTAGAATTCTAGTTCACCTGAACGTTCTCTTTTCTCTATTTATACACCAACCCTGGGATCTACAGTGCTCTCGTTGGAATGCTCTTGTCCTGGTTCCTTGTCAGGACATAAATCCCTGAGACAGATGGCTCTGCCTCAGTGGCAGCAGGCCTTATCAGATTTCATATTTGTTTCCTGTGGCCCAAATGCAATCAGCAAATTAGAGACATTGAAATGAGAGGTGAAAGTAAATATAAGGCTCCAGTGTCAGCAACAAAGAATGCTCAATCATGTGGTTGCCTGGGATATGGCTTAATTCTCATTTGGGTTTCTGGCTCCAGAAAATGGGGGAAAGGGGTCATTTACTGAGATCATTTAGTCCATCCCTCGCCTCCCAGCAGCTCTCACCTAGAGAGAGGGCCTGTTCTGGTCTCTATGAACCCATGAGGAAGCCCACCCTCCCCCCACCACCACCGCCCTCAGCTACATGTTGCAGCAGGAACAACCCTCTCCATGAGAAAGCCTTTCTTTCCGCTCAGCGTCCATCTCTGCTGTCCCAGCCTGCACAGCATTGACTTCATGGTCAGTGGCCGCCCTGTCCTCTCTTCCCTTTCCAGGACACAGTTGGCAAGAATCACACTGCCCTTGGCGTCCGTGAGGACAAACGTTATTTTTTCTCTAATTCCCCGACTCCTGTCCCCTCTGCCACTCCCTAGGGAAAGCTGGGACCCGGGCTGGGTGCAGCCCATGACTTCTCTCTCTCTCTCCAGCCCCCTCTCCCACCTCACCCCTACCCACAATCTGTCACCTGCTGTGGATGCCACTGATCTGGCTGCAGGGTAAGGGAACTGGATCCATTAAAAACTGCCAGCATCTGAGACCTGCCAGCACTGCTCTAGGCTGTCAGCTGAGCAGAGAAAAAGCAGTCTGACTTTGGTCTGAGGGCCAAAGCTTCCAACAGCCTCTACCCTCAGAGGGGAAACAGGTGTAGGTTTTTAAGTGTGTATGTGTTTGTTTCTGAATGAATTCTCATGGGAACTGTTTATAAATCAGTATGTATGTCCTTCGATTTGTCCTGTGTCTCTTGGTTTATCTTTTTTTCCATGAGCATCATCTGTGTCTCAATTAGGGTACACATATCTGTAGCTATCACTGTGGGTGACTGTGTACATTCATATGTGGTTCTGTGGCTCTGTGATGTCAGTGTGTGAGTGGGTCTCTTCATGACAGTGTCCATGTGGCCGCTGTGGCCTGGCATGCCTCCCCTCATCTCACTAGCTTCTCTCAGGCTCCCAAGACTCAGCTCAGATGCCACCTCTTGCAGGAAGACTCCTTCTGGTTGGATTAGATGCCCCTCCTCTGTGCTCCCATAACATCCCGGGGCTTGCATCATCAAACACCCCTTGTCTCTTTCCCGACTCGACCCCAAGTCCCCTGAGACAGGAAGTACATTGCCTGACCTCCTGGTGCCCCACATCCAGATCCATGCCTGAAATTCAGGGGTCACAGAAGAAATGATTCTTCGGGGAATCATAAAGAAGTCACCATCTACTAAGTGCTTGTGCTTACAAGATATTTTTACCTGCATTGTTACACTGAACTCTTACACCAACTCTCTGGCCTCATTTTTCAGTGAGGAAACTGAGGCTCAGGGAGATCGAGGCACTTACAATAAGGACACAGTGGCCAATATATAATGAGTCAGGACTCAAACTCAGCTATGGCTAACCTCTAAGTCCAGGCTTTAATGGATGGATGGAGACATTGATCCATGAGTGGTTAAAGATGGTTGTCATTGTTTTTACCCAAGGACTTCTAGGGCTGGGACCTATGGACAGTTGACTTTCTGGCTCCTACCCAAATAAGAAGCAAAAGCCCATGATCCCTGTCCATTAAGCTCAAGAGAATAAGGGAAGGTGGCCTTTCCAGTCATGCCTCTGGCAAGTAGGAGCAATAGAGGTCAGAACTGTAGAGTCAAGAGTGCTAGGTTCTGATGTCCTACCTATACAATGAACCAGTTCAACTGCAAAATGGGGAAATGTATAACTTCTTTAGAAAGCAGATGGGGGAGGAAGGTCATATGCATTGATTAATTTAAAATATGTATTGAGCACTACTGGGGAAGCCCCTGGAAACAAACACAGTTTATCCCCTGAGAGCTTGTGGAAATGTGAGGCTAGGGCATCTGATCTTCCGAAGCATTAAACTTGCACCAGATGTCACGTTGTAGGTCCTTGGCCTTTCTCTCCAGCCTTCAAGGCTTTGGGCAATGTCTTTGCCCTCACACCCATTTAAAGCTTCCCAGGGCCCGCCTTCCTTGGGCAGTATGCCGGGTCTCTTTGACTAGTCTAATACCTACTTCTTAATAAAAACTTGGCTATTCTGGGCTCCATCTCTTTTAAGGTGTCTCTTTGAAGAGAGATCAAATAATGTCCTAATGACATATCTGCAGGGAGATTTTCATTTTAAGATGTCACAAAATTCTTGATCCAAAGAAATACAGTTTCTGACCCAACAGTGAGTGTGCTTCTGAGGGAAGAGGTCAAGGTTTTGCCTTTAAAGCTGCAAGAAAGGAATTGGTTGCTTCATTACAAATGTATAAATAATGAGTGTATTTAACAAATACCACCCATATTCTAACCAATATATGTGATCAGTTGATTTTTCTAGTGCTCATTCTCTAGCCGTGTGTTTTCTGATCCTTGTGGCTTGTGGCATAGCACATTCCATGCTGCTCAAGAGCTTTTTTTGGGGGGAAAAAAAGAGCTTTCGTGGTGATCAGAGTTCTTGGTGTGTAGTGTTCCCATGAGCATCATAATTTACCCAACTGGGGAAGCCCAGGTGGCTCAGCAGTTTGCACTGCCTTCAGCAGGGTGTGATCCTGGGGACCCGGGATCAAGTCCAGCATCGGGTTCCCTGCATGGAGCCTGCTTCTCCCTCTGCCTGTGTCTCTGCCTCTCTGTCTCTCATGAATAAATAAAATCTTTAAAAAAAATAATTTACCTAACTGTTGCCTATGGTTGCGCATTCCATGGCTTTATGCCTCTCCCCCTGCTGTAACCCAGAGATAGAACACCTTTAGTTCCTGATGTTGAATTATTTCCTTTGGGGTAAGTTCCGGTGATTTGTTTGGTTGCTTTAATGTAATGGACCCCATGCTCCAGAGCTGGGTCTCTGTGGAAGATATAGAACAGAAGAATTCCAAAGTGTGTTCAATAGGACCAGGTTTCCCCAAGCCTGCATGCCTTCGTCTTTGACCCAGAACCAACCGCGTGGCCATGTTTCTGACCCCACGAGCTTGTAGCTGACGATAGAAGACTGGAGGTCGAAGCCAGGTAGACTTAGCTAGTGGATCTAGGATAGTGTTTTGGGCATCACGCAGGTTCACGTTCACATGTTTTGCCTTATCAGCATGTGACCTCGAGCCAGTCAGGTAACCGTGCTGAACTCCATTTTCTCATGCATAAAATTAGGCCCAACCAAAAAAATAAAATAAAATAAAATACAAAATACAAAATACAAAATAAAAAATTAAAAATTAAATTAGGCCCATAATGGTACTCTTCTCATTGGTGTATCATGAAGATGGAGCTCTGCACCTGATAAATATTGTGCTCTGCCCCTTGCTTCCCTGCCAGGTCAGATCTCAACCCCCACAGCCTAATTTTAAGGTCCATTTCCTGCTTCCAGGACCCTCCCAGGCTTCTCCCTCTGCCTTCCCCTCTGGTACTTTGACCAATGAGGCCGAGTCAGGGGCTTCAGGCCTTGGTAGGGCCTTTCTCTATCAGACCTTAATAGTCTCTCTGTGCCTGCTTCCTGCTGTCCCCAAAGAGAAAAGACTCCTGTCCCACGGAGCCAAGGAGAGATGGTTGTTAAGTTCCATGAAACAGTGAGGGCTGGTTTAGAAGGCCCAGTTGGACCAAGAGGCAAGATCTTTTCTACTGTCAGGAGGCCCTGTATCCAGGATCTAGGAATTTCTGACTCTAGGGAAAAAGACTCCTCTTAGAGTTCTGATCCCTTGGGCCTGATCCTGGCCATAGACATGCCCTCAGGCTCCTTCTCATCACTTTGTTCCCACCACCCTTCACCCTACAGCAGCTCCCACATCCTGCAAATAGCTTTCAGAGTTCAGGGCAGGGTCTAAGGAAGGGGAGAGTGCTGTCTTCATGGAAATATTGATGTGGTTCTGCTGGGGAGCAAAGGACTTAATCAGGATCAAAGTTTTCCTAGGAGCTGTTGATGCTGAATTTGGAAACAGACGTGCTGTTGTTTTCTGGTATCTTTAGCAACAGAGTCAAAATGGTTGGGTTTTTTTTCCCCAGTGCTTATCATCGGAGATCTTGCTGGAGGTGTTGCAAGAGGACCTTCAATTTAACAGGAGGACCCTGGAGCCCACAAGGCTGGGGGGCTTCCGAAATCTTCTCAGTCTATCATAGGTGATGAGTTTCCATCTCACCTGGGAGCACTACAGTTTTCCTACTGGTCTTTCCTCCCCAGAAATTTCTACAAGGCAGGCTGTTGGTGAATGTAGGACAAGACCTTAGCTCATTCTGGGTTTTTCTGTAGCAGAGAACACCCATTGTGGAATCTGTTCAAGCAATTCTGGTTTGGGCTGCTCTGTGATTCACTATATTTGTTTTCGTTCCTTTCAGAGTGAGCTCCCCTGGGTCTGGTGGGGCCTATTTGAGCTGGAAGTCATATTTATGGGCATGAGGTTAGAACTGGACCACACTCGGGATCCCTGGCAGCGGTTTGGCGCCTGCCTTTGGCCCAGGGCGCGATCCTGGAGACCCGGGATCGAATCCCACGTCGGGCTCCCAGTGCATGGAGCCTGCTTCTCCCTCTGCCTGTGTCTCTGCCTCTCTCTCTCTCTCTCTGTGTGTGTGACTATCATAAATAAATAAATAAAAAATATTTTTAAAAAATATATTAAAAAAAAAAGAACTGGACCACACTCTGTTCCCTTAAGTAGGATGATGAAGAGGGTATAGGCACCCTCCCTGTGGCTAGAAGAATGTTTAGTTGGATTTATCAGCCTTATATTGCCCTTAGACACAGCTGACAGGCTTGGCAAGCATGGAGGGTCCTATAATAATGGCCATCGTGGCACAGTAACAGGTACTGGTGGCGGCTATTTTTCTGGCAATGACAGCCACTTCTGAATTCTCTTTCCGACAGACGCAGTTTCTCGGGGTTTACTTTGTCTCGTCCCAAGAGTTCCTTGCTAATGCCTACGTCCTAGCTGTGCTTCTCTTCCTTGCCCTCCTACTACAAAGGACGTTTCTGCAAGCATCTTACTACGTTGCCATTGAAACTGGAATTAACTTGAGAGGAGCAATACAGGTACTTGGCTAATTATGTTTTCACTTTGCAATAAAAACCACATTATTCATCCTTGTGGATGACTGTAGGAAAAGTCATTATTCGTTCGCAAGAATAAATCTGCTGTGCCTTTATTTTTTTGTTGCCCTTTAGCAGTGCTTTGAAACAATAACTATTGACAAAGCAGCCTAGGAGAGTGGAAAGTGCCTTGGGCTGGACTCGGAGAGTGTAGGAGTTCCAGCCCTTGTTCTGCTTTGCACTAGGTCTGCGATGTCACCTGCTTGGCCTTGAATGGGATAGACATCACTAACGGGTCACCTCACTCTTTCCTGTTGAATGCATGCACATGCAGACTCAGAATCCTTTTCCAGATTCTGTTCCAAGAGCCTGCCACCAGTCTTCTTTGGGAGAAAAAAAAAAAATGAGTTTGACATACCAGGACTAGATTGCCTCTAGTATCTATCTGAGCTCCTAAATCTTGGGTCATAACAAGGGATACTTACTAGGCCCAGTAAGTCCCTTGGTTCTAGGTCCTTGCTTCTGTTCCTGATAGCTTCCTTCTCAGAGTGGGTTGAAAGGATGATCAAAATCAGGAAGGACTCGGGGCACTTTTTTAAGCAAGGTGGTGATAAGAGTTGTCTAAGCCCTAGTGTTTTCTTTAGAATTTTGGTTCTGCTGCTGGGATGAGGAGACCCAGTGTGACAGTGGTTTAAATAGGATAAAAGTTTGTTTTTCACACCGAGTCAGGGCTGGTAGGGCAGCAGCACACTCATCAGAGACCTTGGTTCCTTCTGGAATGCTGCTCTCATGTGACTTTTGTCTTACAGTTTAAAATGACTATTAAAAATAAATAAATAAATAAATAAATAAATAAATAAATAAATAAATAAATAAATAAATAAAATGACTATTGACATTGTCATTGTTGGGCCTACACTTAAAACAGCAAAAGAAGAAAGGTGGGGCAGTAGGAGGGAATGCTGCTTATTTTAAAATCACAGTGCAGAAGTTGCTCATATCCTCTCCCATCCCATTGATGAGAAATTGGCCACAGGCTATACCTAGAGAGGCTAGAAAGTGTGGTCTTTATTCTTGACAACCATATATGTCCCCCTGGAAATTCTTGTGAAAAGGAAAATGGATACTGGGGGGCAACTAGTAGAATATGCTATACCCAGAAATTCCCGTGAAGTCAGTGGAACACTAGGAAGTTGTGACTAAATCCCAAAGCCACCTCATACTTCTGGACAGAAATGTTCCTCAGAATTAACACTGATCAGTCCTCTGGGAACCAGGATCAGAAACTTTACAGAAAAGTGATTGAGAGGAGAAGGTTATGGCGTAGGCTGGGGACCCTCTCAGGGTCCAAACTCCAGTTATCTTAGTATACAGTCCACGTGAATGGTGCCCCCTACAGTTGTGTAGTGCACAGCCTGTGCAGCTGTACAAGACAATGCTGCCCATCCCCAGTGGTTTTTTTTTACTGAGAAAACAGAGTCGTTTCCTCAGGAATGTCATCATGTGAGAATGATGGAAAGAGCCCAGGAAATCTGAGACCTTTTGAGATTCATAGGGGCTCAAAGCTAGGAGGAACCAGGCTATTCCTCAGTTCAGAAAACCTTTCTGAAAATCCCAGCCTCTACACGGACCCTTCCATTGACGGGCAGGCATATTCTACCATAGATAACAGCGAATTTTGTAGTCAAACAGTTCTATAATTAAATCTTTCTATTTGAAAAAAAAAATCTATTTGTATGTAATAAATTAGACACTGGCCCAGTATTTCCCAATTACTCTAAAAAAGCAAAAAATGGTTGTTAAACGTACTCGTATGTAATTGTTTTAATCAAACGGTCTGAATCCAGGAGAGCTAAATTCAGATGCCATGAAAAGAAAATGCTGGCATTAATTATGGAAACAAGTTAGAAAAACAAATCTTTTTTTCAGAGTTACATTAAAATTATAGATAAGAGTGTATGTCTTCATGAGTTTGAGAATAACCACAGTTCTTGCATGAAAAGTTATTAAGCAAAATTCTTGTAGTAGATATATAATTTTTGACATATGCCAGCTATCAGTTGTGTGTTTCTGTATATCCTGGTCTTTACTGAATAATGCTTTATTTGATAGATTACTCTATGTTCCTACTTCATTACAAACCGGATTTATTATTATCCCCTGAAGACTGATGTCACATAACATGGGCTGTGCATCGATCTGTCAAAAAATGTCATTGCCATTATTTTAAGTGTTACCCATGGTGTATACAAACCCACAGAAAGACGCAGAATGAGTTCATGCTTTGAGCAAACCTGACCTGCAAAAAAGCCTGGGTTTCATGAAAGATGAATTAAGGGAGCTGGGAATCCACCTTACAACGAATGCACACTAGAATTTCATTTAAAAGCAGGCATCCCTAGGGCATTGAAGATGGGAATGCATTTTTCCTTGTTTAAGAGCACACAACCTGAAAATGCCATCTTCCTAGGAGGCATGATCACTGTGCACATAGAGCTTTTGGGTTCAGAGCTCCCTGGGAGCTGTTACCAGGGCTGCTCCCCATCTGCCCTGGAGAGACAGGACAAGACGCTCTGGGTAGCTGGAATCCCAGTGGGGTGGGGCTGATCGACACTTGTGTGTCTCACAGGAGAGCTTCCCAGGCTGACCCCTCATTTTGTTTCAAGGCTCAATTAAGGCAGGACTTGGCCTCTGAGTATACCCCTGCCCCCGGCTGAAGACAGCCGCATTAAAACAGACAGCTGCCCCACTTTATCATTTTTATGGCTCTGAAATGTGTTCTCCATTGGCCTCTGGCAAATCAAGAACACAACTGGATGTGAAGATCTGCTTTTAAGATTTAAGAGCTAATTAAGTCCTGTGCCCCAGGGAGAGGTCTTGCTTTGCTGGGGAAGTCGTTCGCTGGCATGGATTCCTCATTTGAATATTGCCTTTTTTGACCTGCTTGATCTGTAATCAAGGCCCTTTACCTCTCTGAGCCTTAGTTACCTCATCTGTAGGATTGGAACACTAATTTTCTGATTGGCGCCCCCCCCCCCTTATAGAGCTGCTCTGGGGCTCCGTGGAGGATTGTCTGCCTGAGAAGGCACTGGCACATTGTAGACACGTGGCATCTGGGAGAGGGATTAGGATGATGGTGACAAATGTGGAACACTCTTACTCTCATTCCAGACCAAGATTTACAACAAAATCATGCACCTGTCCACCTCCAATCTGTCCATGGGGGAAATGACAGCCGCGCAGATCTGCAACCTGGTTGCCATTGACACCAACCAGCTCATGTGGTTTTTCTTCTTGTGCCCAAACCTCTGGGCTATGCCAGTGCAGGTAAGGGATGCATGTGTGCGGTGGCGGTGGAGGGCACTAAGTTGGAATCTTCTGGTAAATGCCCAGTGACTAGGAGTTCGAGCTCACCATCTTCTACTCCATCTTGGCTTGCACCTTCCACCCCCTTAGAGTCTCCATGGAGCATACTCCTGGCCCCTATACTCTCTCACGCTTGGCAAGTGGTCTAGCCATCGCGCTTATCATTAAAGCTTTAGGAAAGAAGCCAGCCTTAAAAAAAAAATAGATTAATCATATGTGGAACTTTTGCAGACATTAAATGTTATGTTGCTGCAAGTACTTAATTACATCAAAAAGTGTTCATGATGTATGTTTAAGCCAAAAGTTACAAAATAGTATATGAGGTGAGCTTCGCACTACATTGGAATGTATCTATATACACATATTTGCACAGATTCATACAGGAAAAGAACTAGAAGTTCACATGGTGGGATTACAGTAATCTTTATTTTCTTTGTGCATTTCTAAATTCTCCAATAAGCCTGTATTATTTTTGAAAATTAAAACCATGATTACTTCTAAAGCTGAACAACCTTTGGAGCTAGCTTTGAAGGAGGTGCATTCTCCCCCAACCATAGTAGGAGAATCCTCAGCACAGCTTACCTGGCCCCTGTTTCTCATCTGGAGTTTCTGCCACGGAGCCTGTATTTCACTCTGGTGCTCAGACCAGACCCGGAAATCCCAGAATGCCTGGAGGCTCCACAGAGGCCACCTAGTATAGAGGATAGTGTCTGGACTTCAGTGAAACAGGTTGATCCAAATACTTAATGTGTCTGAGCCTCAGTTCCCTCATCTCTGAAATACGCCTGATTCCTACCCTCTGGAGTTGCTGTGACAATTCAACTAGATCATGTAAGCAAAGTACCAAGCAGAATGCCTGGCACAGAGTAGTCACTGAGTAAATATCAGATCCCTCGAAATTGCACACTTAGTGAGTAAGGACTTTCCCAGTCCAGAATCCATTGTTTCTTGGGATGCAAACTGCACAAACCTTAATCTCAAGTGATTTTTATTGGTCGTTCTGACCTGTAAAACTTGTATTTGAAAGACATTAAAGGAAAATAGAAGGAGAGGCTTGCACAGGGAGTCAGCTAGGAGTCTTGATGGAGATATAGGAAAGGGAAGGGAATCTGATGGTCCTTTTTATGGGGACAGCCCTATATGGCATCCCCAATTACCACTTACTCATACCTAGACCCCTGTCCACTCCCTTCTCTGCCAAGATGGATCAGAAGCTACAGAAGCTATAGAAGGGCCTGGACAGTTCATCTAATACAGTAACCAGCCTTTGATCCATAAGAACTTTCTGTGGTGTTCCCCTGAACAGTCTCCTTTCAAAGATTTTGTGCACCAAACCTACTGTATTGCTTAATGTTTATGGAGCTTACGTCATTGTGGACAATACTAATACTAACTAATAACCCTTGCTCCGGGGTCTCTCTCTTGTACAGTTAACCCTCTCCACAACGGGACGCGGTAGTTTCATCCCCACTAATCACTTACCTTTGCTGATTTATCATGAAGTCTCATTTGGTTTTCCATTTTTAACTCCTTAAAGGCTATACTTTTGCCCTGAGTACTTTCACCAGCCCTCAAGACGTGGTGTTAACCACCAACGGTTGACAAGTCCCTTCAGCCTAGTCAGGATGCTCTGGGCAGCCTGGCTGGCCACAGGCCATGGGCCTTTGCTAATACTAAAACTAGCCCAGGCGCTCTCTCCTTGATTTGTAATTTTTTTTTTTTTGATCACATATACTTTTTAAAATAACAGCTTCATTAAGGTACAATTCACCCATTTAAAGTGTATAACTCAGTGGGATTTAGCATATTCGGAGCTGCATAACCGTCATTACAATTTTAGAACATTTCTATCACCCCCGCCCCCCCACCCAGGGAAACTGATACCCATTGGCAGTCACTTGTCATCCCCTCCCCCAGCCCTAGGCAACCTCTGGTCTACACAGACTTTCGAAAATCTAATGAAACCTTCTCAGAAAACAAATGTGCATTCACACATTTGCCTACAATTTCAGGAGCTTTACTGGCCCCCTGAAGCTTATGAACACCATGTTAAGGAACTTGGCAATAGTGGGGACTTCTCTGATTCTTTCTTCATCCCCTGGGCGCTGGAGGCCTGGAGAGGGTGGGCCACACTGTGAACTAGTAGCAACGTTACACCCAGGTGTCTCCTTTCTGTGGTTCCCTAGTGACAGTTCCATGAGGTCTATTTGTTTGTTTTTAAGGAGAGGGTTGCCACCTGGTATTGATCTCTATGTGCCAGGTATCATTCTAGGTGCTTATCACATATATTCATTTAATTTTCAGAGCAGTCTTGCTAAGTGGGCATTAAAATTACCATTTTAAGGATGAAGAAGCTGCAACTCAGAGAGGTTAAGTAGCTTGCCTAAGTTTGCACAGCTAAGTGCTGGGATGCATGCAAACTCAGGCTTGCAGACTCCAGCGACTACCATCTCCCCACTACTATACTACGTCACTTTCCTAACTTGCAAACAGAGGCGAAAATAGCCCTCATATTCTCCACGCTTGCTTCTCATACTCAGAATCCCTGATTTCTGGTATATTCTTCCGAGCGGTCCACTCAGACCCCTGCAGAATAGAGGAATGGACAGAAGAATTTAGGGAGCATCCCAAGGGGTGGGTGGAGGGTGAGAAGGAACCTAGCAGAAACAGCAGCTGTGTCTCCAGGTCCCATTCAGCTGCCGGCGCTTGGAGGCGGTGGGGGTTCAGGCACCCACCCCCAGCAGGTGCCACAGTGGCAACGTAGGGGAGTGCCCTGGGAGCTTCCTTGGTGTCTGGCTCCATCCAAGCTGCTGAACGATGCCCTGATTGCCTCCATATGAGGACAGCTAATGAAAAGACAGGATGCCAGGGGTAATTTTGGATAGGGTGATGCGAGCAGAGCCAGGCAGGAGTAGGAGGTTCTTTATTTTCTAACGCGCTCCTCTGCACCCCTGTGTCAGCATTTCACATGAGTGAAACCCTGGGAGGCAGGTGGTGAAGGGGTCACTTACCAGCCCCTAAG
Organism: Canis lupus familiaris; assembly: GCF_011100685.1. Lineage (NCBI taxonomy): Eukaryota > Metazoa > Chordata > Mammalia > Carnivora > Canidae > Canis > Canis lupus. The sequence continues at coordinate 40,672,504 of NC_049242.1, read as the reverse complement.
ATTATGCTAATACAAGAGTCCTTCTGTGATTAATGGAAATTACGGAGCCGCCCACCCACTCCTCTGTCCTTGAGGTATTGCAAGGAGCTTAGTGCCAGTTTGGTGTGGGGCTCAGGGAGTACAGGGCCAACCCAGGCAGACGGGTTTCTTTTCCAATTAAGGAAGACAACACATCTGCTCCTCTAGAATAAGCCCTGAATTTAGAGCTATTTGCCTTTGAAGGCAACCTGAGAAGTTGTCATCTTGATGCTTCAGGGGCTGGCAAGAGTAATTTACACTTCTCATAAATATTCAGAATCAGGCAGTCATTTGCATAAAGCTAGGAACAGAATAATTCTCTTTTCAGAGAATACTTGCCAGATTCACTAGAAAATTGAAGACACCAGCCTTCATGGACATATGTATATATGTATTATAGCTGATAAAGTGTACATGCCTCTCTAAGAATTATAAAAACCGCTATTTTGATCCAAAGACCACTCTACAGTATGTCACAAATTTAAGAGATCATTTTCATTTTCTTATATTTAGACAATCATTAGTTTATAGAAGACTATTCGTATTTTATTTTTAAAAAGATGCCAGGAAAAAATTTTTTAAAAAAGATGCCAGGAGCCTAAGAATGAAAAGTGAACTCTCAATCCCTGGACTCGTTTTGTCCGGCACAGATGCAACAGTGCCCCTTTGCTCATATGTCACTTTTTTCCCCACATGAGGGAACTGTCAGCCTTGCAGCCAGCCAGCAGAATAAAAGATGCTATTACACTCATTGTGCAACGTCAGCTCTGAGACTCCCCTCTGGAAGGTAGATTTGGAGAGAGTTAATGGCTCAGCAGGCTGGCAGATAAATACAGTTAGTTATCAGCCCAGAAAGCCACTGCTTGTGTGAGACCCCCATCACATTAATACCTCTTCCCAAAATTGCTTTGTCACACCTCCTCCTCTGGGCCCCAGGGACCACTTGAAAACCTGTGTACAAGGCATTTCCCTCCCTAGGGGACTGAGGAAGGGGGGACTTTGCCAACACCCCCTCCCCCAGGGCGGCCACCAAATCAAAGGAAACTCACCCCCATGACCCTCCTTCAGATCATCGTGGGTGTGATTCTCCTCTACTACATCCTCGGAGTCAGTGCCTTAATTGGGGCAGCTGTCATCATCCTACTGGCCCCTGTCCAGTACTTTGTGGCCACCAAGCTCTCCCAGGCCCAGCGGAGCACACTGGTGAGTGAGCATCCTGCATGTGCTCATGCCCCTCTTCCCCATCCTTCCCCCATGCGGCTGTTTGCTCCCTCTCCCTATACATCCTCCCTCTTCCCCCAGGAGCCCCCAAACAGCCACACACACGCACATCCACACTATCATTAACCTTAAGCAGATCCCTTCACTGTCCAGGCCTCAGTTTCTTTGTCTGTGAAAGGGACTGAATGGAGAAGGCAAGGGGCACCCCCATGGGCACAGGAGCTGGGCATTGTCTGCCAAGCAGTGAGGGCATCGCTCCGCTCCTTCCTCTTGGGTGGGATGGAGGCAAAGGAAACCCCTTTCTGACTTGATGACCCCTGGCAGGAGTACTCCAACGAGAGGCTGAAGCAGACCAACGAGATGCTTCGAGGCATCAAGCTGCTCAAGCTGTACGCCTGGGAAAACATCTTTTGCACGCGCGTGGAGATGACCCGCAGGAAGGAGATGACCAGCCTCAGAGCCTTTGCTGTGTACACTTCCATTTCCAGTGAGTCTACCCGGCCGGCCCCATGCACGGCTGCTGATACGCTAGGAGAGGGTGTCAGGGCTTGAGGGGGACAGTGAAGGTGCAGAGGCAGGAGGTGTTGGCAGCATCCCATCCAGGGGAGCCTCACACTGTCTCTTGGAGGGAAGCCCCCAGAAGTCACAGTGTCCTCAGTCACTTACCCAGCAAATGCGTGTCGACAGCCTGCTGTGCGTGGGGCCCTGTCCTGGCCCTCAAGACACAGTGATGACAAAGACAAGGGAAGCCTTTTATACACTATTGAACTGATCTGTCATCAGGAGGCAGGCAATAAGTGCATGAATAGCACCAGTTTTGAATTCTCCGAGGGTGTGGGGACTGCTTTCAGTAAGTCAGATTGAGCTTCCACTCACTGCCCTGGGGCAGCTACAAGGAAGCTTCCATCTAGCTGGGGTGTGAGAAGGAGAAAGCTTCTGAAAAAGCAGAAGTTCAAACCGGAGGTACTCATGAATGTAGGGACTGAATCTGCATTAACCACGTAAGTAGGTTAGGAAACCCCAAGCCCAGAAAATAGAGAAGGGGGGGAAGAAAACTCAAACTGGTAAAACTCCTACAGTCCCAGCAGACACACGTATTAGGAGTACTTTCCAGAGAACATAGAGCTCCAACAGCAAACGCTCCTGTCGAACGATGAGCTAATATAGAAACAAAAATCCACCAGAGGAAAATGTAGCACCCCGAGTTGGAGTCAGCAAATGCAAAACAATAGAATTATTCCCTCAATCCCTGGAAATGATAGAATCGTCTGGAAGAGATAATAAAATAAGCACATTCAAAATAATTAAAGAGCTAAAGGAAAGTGTAAAACCCACAAGGTAAAACAGAAAAGTATCAGGGGGCAAAGAGACAAAAGGACTTCTAAAAACTAAAAATGTAGTTTCTAAATTAGCCAGGTCAGGCCAGGGCTCGTGGAGATCAGTGGGCCGACAGGAGTCCTGGCCCAAGGTGATCTTACAGTTGGTCTCGTGGTTCCGAGGACCCACCGGGTTGTGCTTCCTGCCCGAGTGCATGGTTGGGACGCAGATTGTTGGCAGCAGGAGGGCCTCACGCTGGTGGGCAGGCCTGTCCAGTTTAAGAGCCAGTGTGGTAGGAAGGGCCCAGGCGAAGCCCCTAGAGAGGGGGAGAAAGAAAACAAACAAAAAGGACACAAAAACAACTCAAGTGTAAAGTGTAAATGAATTCACAGAGCTGGAGGGAACGTTTGTGAGTCAAAAGATAGGTCTGAGGACGTTACATAGAATGTGGCCAGGGGACGAGGGGACCTAAGGAACGTGTGTCCTGCCAGTTGGGAGAACCATTCTCCAGATGTGACCTCCACAGGTCACATCTCCACTCTCCAGGGTGGGGCGTCTCCCTGAGGTCACTCCTGAGGCTTAACAGCACGGCTCACACTAGATCCTCTGGAGACTCGTGCTGTGTTCCACAGACGCCTGGACACCTCCGTGGGGTGAGAACTTAGGACACAAAGGGGCACCGTTTTCAGATGATTTTCTCTGAGTGGGGGAGCATTAACCACACTGGGCTCTGAGGGGAGTGGGAAACTGGGGAGGAAGTTAGGGGAGGTGCCCGCTGCTGACCGCCTCCCCCCAGCTCATGCTGGGAAGAAACAGGGGGCAGGGGTCGCCAGGGGTGGGCCAGCCAGTGGGAGGTGTACCCGGCTCCCAGATAAGGTCGTGGAGAATGGGACGGCCACTCGGGTCGTCCGTGTGTTCCTGGTGTTCATATTGCCTACAGAGAGGGTCTGGTGGGGCCAGGTGCCGGCATCCAACCCGCAGTTCCTCACAGGGCAGGGCTTGCTCCGAGCACCCCAAGTGTCCCACCTCCCCGTGTCCATCCAGACCATGGTGGTGCAGCACAGTCAGCAGTGGCCAGGCCATCCGCCATCCGTGGCGCCCGTCGTGGCATCTTTCTGCAGAAAGTCCCGCTAGGGCCTGCTTTTCTCAGAACAGAGGTGTACACATGGCAGGCAGCCTCGGCCTCCTGGGTTCCTCGGCAGGTTCCTGGGTCTCCCTCGACCCCCCGCCCTGACCATGCGGTGTTCGGGGCCTCTGAGCCCCCTCCGGCTGAACACTCCACAGGAGAGGAGGATTGGAAAGGTGTCTGCAGCCCCAGGCCCTCGTCACCCTCCTCTGGGCCGGCTCTGCTGGCCCCTGGGCCTTCTGGTTGTGTGACAGGAACCCAACCCCACACTGTGTATAACCCAGGGGAGGAGACCTGGCTTCAAGACATCTCATCAGTGGGAGCCACTGCTGAGGTGGAGGAGGGTGCCCCCCGCGGCCAGGTGACTTCCTCTCCCTACATGCCTCTCCCTGGCATGACAGGGTGGGGCAGGGCAGGCTCCCCACTGCTGGGTGGGAGACAGAGAAAGGAAGCATCAAGGAAACTGGGGACCTGGGGCCCCCAAGACCCCTGGCAGCAACGTAGGGGCAGCCTCCGGTCGTCTAGATGGGGGCGGCCCAGCTGCCTTGCTCCTAGGAGACGTAAGGCCCGCTTCTCGCATTCCACACTACAAGCTGGGATGTTTGAACGACATTGGGTGACCCCTGGGTCTCGGGCTAGCCCACTGAAGCCTATCTAGTGGGTGTTCTTTGACCCCTGGAGCCTCAGAAGACAAGCCATGCTTTGCAAAGGCCCTGGGGCCAGGAGGACGTGGGGAAAGGCGATGCCATTTGTCGGGGGCTGAGATGACTGCGTTAGGAGTGAGCAGCTCCGGAGCCAAGCAGGGGTCTGCCCAGGGTCCCTCACCCGTCCAGGGCTCGGCGACCTGGAAGGACCAACAGACCAGTCCAGGCTGGCCCCTGGCAGAGGGCAGTGGAGGGAAGGGAAGCACCCTCTGGGCGGGGTGGAAAGTCCGGGCTCTTTGCTCACCGCGTGCCCTTCCTGGGTGGGTCTGTAGTCTGCGTGGGAGGGGAGACAGCGCGGGAGGGGCGCCCCTGGCTTGCAGCTCGAGCTCCATGTGATTCATGGACCTCCTGGGCTTCCCGCCTGCTGCTCCTGTCACCAGGGATCAGGACACAGGCCATTAGGCTTGAGGTAATGGGGCATCGTTCATTCTCTTCCCTGGCGCCAGCCATGGGGTCCTGGCGCCACGGAGGAGCCCCAGAGTCCCTCTTCCTGGGGGGGCCCTGCTCGTGCTGCCTGCTGGGGGCGGGGTTGGGGGGACGGTACCCCTGACACTCTCCCCGCTGCTCTTGCCGTCAGAGCCCGAGCTGGTGCGGGCAGGGCAGGGGGTGACAGGGAAACAGGCGCAGTTTCCCTACCATCAAATCCAGAATCGGAGGAAAAGGGAAGCAGGGCACTCCTGGGAGGTTGAGCGAGCCCAGCCCAGGGGCCCCGCCCTGTACTGAGCACTGCGAGGGCTGCAGGAGACCACGGGGGAGCTCCCCAGTTTCCAGAGCTGCCGTCGGGGAAACACATGGCTGGGCGCGCTGCGCGGTGCGGACCTGCTGGGCGCTGGCTGCTTTGCGGGCCCAAGGGCACCCAGTCCTCACACAGCTTGGGAGCTGTGAGCCCTGCTGCCCCCGATACTGAGGCTCAGGGAGGTGCAGTGACCATCCCAGGGCCTCAGCCAGTGAATGGCAGAGAACAGAGAAGAAGGAAGCCCATATGGGCTGGGAGTTCCAGGAGCGTCACGCCAGAGGCAGCCTGAGCTGGACCTGGCAGGATGGGCAGGATGTTGGTGAGCAGAAAACGGGGAGAAGCTGGAGGCAAGGGCTGGGGCCGCTCCCCTGGCAAGTCAGTTCAATCCTTATTTCCCTGCAGAAGCAGGTGACTCTAGGTGTCTGAGGTGGGCAAGCTTTGCAGGAGTGACCAAGGGGTCAACCAACAGTCATGCTGCCAGTTCACTTTGTCCTTCGTTCAGCATCCATCCCAGAGCCTTCTCTCTGTGCCAGACTCTGCTGGGGCCTTGTGCATTTAAAAAGAGCCAGGTGGGGGTGGCACAGTTGGTTAAACATCTGCCTTTGGCTCAGGTCATGATCCCAGGGTCCTGGGATCAAGCCTCGTGTCAGGCTCCCTGCTTCTCCCTCTCCCTCTGTCCGTCCCCCTGCTTGTCCACTCTCCCTCTGTCAAATAAATATATAAAATCTAAAAAGAGAGAGAGAGAGAGAGAGAGCCAAGCACAATCCTCTCCCTCACAGTCTTGAGGGAGACCATGCCGTGAGCAGTGACGGTGAATGAGGCCAGAGCCAGAGCGTCAGTTCCAGGTGTCCTGCTCTCCTTTGTGGTCCTTACCCGACCCTGGCCTCTTTTGTTTCTCTCATCACTTATCTGATAAATATTTACTGAGCACTCATGACATCCCAGGACCTGTGCCAGGCATCAGGGATGTAGAGCTGAGAGGAAATGGTGGTGCCGTCTGTGCTGCTTTTCAACCCAACGAAGACATCTTCCTCTTCTCCCCCTCCACCAGCCCTGCAAGGCTTCATTTACCCCTATTCTGGTCTGGACCCCATGATGAGTCACTTCACTCTTCCCTCATTGATACCCACAACCTCTTGTTCCTGCCCTGCCAATCTTTTGGTCTAAATCAGCCCCACTGCTGAGTTCCTCAGAGTCTAGTAGAGAGGCCAGACTGTGCTGTGAGTGAGAGGAACAGGAAGGGGTATTCCAGGTGCCCTTAGAGTCCTACCTACCCTAGTCTCTAGGGGTCATGGGTGGCAAGGAAACCTTGTCAGAGATGCCCAATGGGTAACGATCGATGAGTCAGATTAAGAGAAGAATGTTCCAGGCATGAAGGCCTAGAGGTGAGAAGGATGGTGGTGTGTTCAAGACTAGAACATAATCTGCTGAGGACAGAGTAACAAGACCAGATGGTGCAGGACCCTGTGTGCTGTGTTCAGACCCCGGCTTTTCTCCCGAGGCAGGAGAGCCACTGAAAGAGTTGAAGGAAAGGACAGGGGTGTCTGGAGTCTCTTCGAGTGTTCCGTGGTCAGGGGTCTTCCTTCTTCCAGCCGGCCTGAACCACAGGCCAGGCGGGGCCTCCTTGGAGGGATGTAACTGGCCTTGTATCATATCCTGAAAAACAAAAAAACAAACCCCCAAGCCTAACTGTGTCACAATTGGGGATGTAGGGGTGGGCAGGAGGGTGCTGGTGAACCCCATTCGCAGGCCACCCAGCCCCTCCAGGGCCTGGCTATTCTTGGCAAGTCTTGTCCCTACCCTCCTCCACGGAGGCCCTGACTCAGAGCAGCCGGTGTCTCAGGACAAGTTGACCTCCAGATCCGGTCCCCCTTCCTCCTCTGTCTTCAACATCTGTTGAACACAGCGTGTTGCCGATGCCTATCCCGGCTCACTCCGCTCAGGCGGAGAGGTGGCTGAGGGAGAGCCAGGGAGGTGCGTCGGTAAAAGGGTCGGTGACAGCAGGCCCTCCTGCCACGCTTCCTCCACTGCCAGCAGCCCACCTACCTTTCCCTCCCCTCTGTAGACTTCCGACTGACCATCCACCTGAATGGGAAATAGCCACGTGCATTCAAAATACATTTCCCCCTCTGGCAGGTGCACCTGCAGTTAGGCCCAGCCTGGAGCCTGCAGCTCCTCCCCGGCCCTCCATGGAGACAAAGATCAAGTGAACCAGAGGCACAAATGGCTGGCCGTACCTCCCGGACACATGGCCTCTGAAATATTTATGGATGTGGTGGAAATGGATAGCTCCTGGTATTGCAGTTGCAGGCTGGGGCACCCACAAGGCCAGGAGGGCATTCGTTGAGCAAAGCCAGGGGGAGCGGCTGATCGGAGCCCTGCTTTGGTGTCGGTTGATTTGATATTTGCTTTGTCTGGGGGATGGCAGGGGGTGGTTGTGAAAAGCTGACACAACTGTTCACTACTATACCTCCAAGACCTAGCACAACCCCTGGGGCAGAGAAGATCCTCAACAAATACTTGAAGGATACTTGAAAACTATACTTGAAAAAATACTTCGTAAAGGATATTTGGAGAGGCAGCTGTTAAAACAACACATACCTGTATGTCTGTCTACACCATTACAGAGAGACCTTCACTTTCAAAGGTGGCGTGTCAGGCCTGCCTACAGGCAGTTACACTTTGCCATAATGGAACCACACTTCACTTAGAGCTGTTGCACACTACTTCTTGCTCCCTAGCATTACGATTTAAGCACTCTCACGTTCTTCTCCCTCCATTCTACACCCCGACCCAGAGAAAATCAAAATGCGTCAGCCCATCCCATGCCAAAGTTGGAGGGAAATCAGTGGTTAGTCATATTTCCCACCCCTTTGCCACCTTTAACGTCTTACAGGGCTTCATGGGGTTCAGGAAAACAGAGGCAAGGCCTCAGGTTTTCAACTTGTGACAGCTGGGACGCCTCACTGCCTTCCCCCCACCCTCACAAGCATACAGGACTGTCTGCTGAGCTGAGACCCACCAGAGCCTGTAGCATCCCAGGCTCCCTAGTGTCAGATCCTGCCATCGTCAGTTCCAGCCGTGGCCACCCCAGGGCCCAGGAGGGTGGTCTTCAGAGAGGCCTTGAGGACACACAAGCAGCTGGTGATTCTCCCCACCCCCACCAGCCCCCACCCTGAACAGCACCCAGAGTTCCCTGCACAAAGGCTGTCCTTCCAGGAGACGAGAGGGTAGGGGAAACAGAAAATCTCATTTTCATTCGCTAACGTCTGCATACAACAACAGAACAGAGCAGAAATTAATTATATCATATACATTCTCCACACTGCTGCATCAGCGTCGGAAAACTCCTTTTCAAATTTATTTATACCTTGTCTCATTCCTCAAAGGAGTTTCAGGCAGCTACAAGAATAAGGAATAAAATAGGGGAAAAAAAAAAAAAAAACCCACGACCAGAGAAAACATGCAGTAGAACAAAATATCAATTATCACACATTTCTGACTGCAAAATCTCCCCTGGAGTTGATGTACCACATTTACTAAAACAGCCACTTGGCATTGGATGTTGCCAGTTTATTTTGTTTCGGGTGGTTTATTGCTGTGGCTGTGGTTTTGTTTTGCTGTGACAGATAGTACTGCAGCTCACACCATCCCGCTGAGGGCTTTGTGCTTCTCTTGAGCGATCATTCAAGATAAACTCCCAGGAGAGAGATTATAGGATTGGAAGGTCTGAACTTCTGTGTGGCTCTAGCTGACAAAGCACCAGATTGCTTTCTAAGCAGAGTTGTACCAGTTTGCAACCTGACTTCAAGCCGACCCTTGAGCTGGGAGTTGAGCCTCAGATGTGTGGGAGGGGTCTCTGCCTGGGGCAGGGGGCTAGTGGTGGTGCACTTTGGAGGAAGGTGGTGCCTTCTCCTGTTTGGTCATGGATGGGGATGCGCAGGAGAGAAACAGAAGGAGGCTCTTGCCCTGAAGTTGCTGTCTGGAATACCTGGCCCTGGAGGTGATGAGCATGGCTACCCCCGTGTTTACAGCTGCATGGTTGGTGTTGATCAAGGGCCTAGGACTACTGGTATCTCCTCTCCCTCCCTCCCTCTCCTGAGCCCATGATGGCTGTGCTATGTGCTAAGTCCCTGAGCTGGGTCCCTTACACTGTGGGAAAAATGTATAATGTTTGTACTCCCTGCCAGAGACTCTGAGGGAGAGCTGTGGTATTGTGGAAGGTACCTGGAGACCATGGTGCCTTCTCCAGGAAAGGGCAGTTAAAGGTCAGGTATGATATTGGTGTTGATAAAAAGTCTTGTGGTCAGAGAGGTTAGCAGTACCTCCAAGAGCTCCAGCTGGATCTCCTCCAAGACACTGGGAGCTCTCCAATGGCTGAGTCTGCTTTCCTCATCAGATTAGGAATTCCCCAAAAATGGGCCCGAAGTCTTTCCTGTCTGCTAGGGAACCCCCTAGAGGCACGTTCCATGTCTCCCCATCCTAACAGGGGCTTCCTGAGAGCATAGTTCTGTCCCCTTCCTCAGACAAGGACCACCCCCTCCATGGGCAGACGCTATGTTCTTCCACTCACTAGGGGTCCCATGTCTCCAGAATACACTGTCCATGTACTAGCTGGTTCAGGACTTTCGGAGTCAGTGGACAGTCGCTTCTTGGAATGGTGTTGACCATCTGTAATTCTTCAGTGTCTCCAGAGACTTCACCATTCATTAGATAGGGGCCATGTGCACAGGCTGATCTGTTGGCATCTGGCTCCCGGCTCCTGGCTCTTGGCTCATTCTGCTTTAATTTGGGTAATTATACAACCAGACTCCTTGCTGGGCTGGGCTGGGCCGGGCCGGGCCGGATGAACCTCCTGGAAGGAAGGAGCGGGAGATGGGAAGGTGGCAGCTAGCATAGTCATCCCTTACTGCAGGAGGGCTGCTCTCTGGAAGTTAAGGCCTGGGGTCGGGGCTCTCTCCGGCATCTCACCCCTTGGGCCAGAGGAGCATGACCCGTGGAGCAGAGCTATGCTAGTAGCCTAGCAGGTGTGATATGCAGGCAGCATCCAGGACTCACAGAGCCTGTTCTCTACATCATCTCCTCTTACTTTGGAGGAAGCCAGAGTGTGCGAACAAGTAAGTACAAATTTACAAAAACCAGGTGAAGAAACCAAGGCCCGGGAAGGGTAAATGACCTGCCCAAGGTCAGGGACTCTACCCTCGTCTGACTTGAAGTCCAGCTCCCTTTGCTCTGAAGAAGGAGGGGACCCCTTCTGTGCAGGTGCAGCAAAGCACCTGCCCCACCTGGGCATGGACTCTAAGCCTTAGAGCCAAGGGAGACCCCCTTTTAAGCTGTTACGAATCCCCAGCCAGCATGAGTGAGTTTGAAATCCTTCCCAGGAGCCTTGAGAGATTAGGACACCCCTAAGCCTCAGAGAGAAGCTGGCTTGAGGGGGTACGGGGACCAGAGGCAGAGGAAGGGGTAGCAACCTGGTGCCCCCAGACACAGACGCTGCTGACCCCTAGTTGGCCAGAGACAGTCCTCTTTCCGCCACTTCTCTCGCTACTGCGCACAGGGCTTCCTTCACACCGGCCACCTGGAGCAGAATAAAAGCATCGAAGCCTTTGTCTGAAGGCTGGGTCTCAGACGTGGGGGCAAGAGTCCTGAGGGAGGCAGGGTCAGGAGCTGGAGGGGCCGCAGAGCTGGAGAAAGGACTGCCTGGGCCGCACGGCCTCCGGGCTGGCCTGGGCAGCTTCACCTTTAGCCATCTCATGCCTCCCACTAAACTCCCCTTGTGCTTCCTCCACAGTTTTCATGAACACGGCCATCCCCATCGCAGCAGTGCTGATCGTAAGTGGACCCCTGCTGCCTCTCCGGCGGGGGCGGGTGGCAGAGTGGCTGTGGCCAGAGGCCACCCCGGGTCTGGCCTTTCTGCACAAGGGGTTCGGATGAGGCGCTCAGCACTGGGCGCCTCATCCAAAAATAGCGCGACAGATTGCAGATCCGTCCCCGACATCAGGTAGGCAGGGGCCTCCGCCTCTGGGCCTGGAAGACCAGTGGCTTAGGTTTTAAAGAAATCTCACTGTCTTTTAAAAAGAGCTGTCAAACTCTTAAATTATAAAAATAAGACACATTTATCGCAGAAGCATTGGGAAACTCAGAAAAGAAAGGACAAAAAGAATTTAAAACACTCTTGATCCCACTGGCAACGTTGTCAATGTGTTTCTTTCCGGTCTCTTTTTAAGGCACGTAATATGACATCTTTACAAAAATAGGATTGTGCTGTGCATGCTGTTTTGTAACCTGCTTTTTGAAATTTCAGTACGTGGCACAAACAATTCTCCGCGTCATTCAGTAGTACGACAGGAGTTTGTCTAATGCGATTTTGACCCAAGCTGTGTGGGAGTCCAGCAGTGTGGGCCGAGGTGTGCCCCTCCAGAAGGGCCCAGGCCCTCGCCTGCTCAGGGCTCCCACCCGGCTTCTGTGACCGCCACAGTTCTTTAAAAAGATGCATGTGTTTCCCCCCCTCCGGGGCCGGAGTCTCTGAGCTGTGGCGAGTTCACAGCCTGTCAGGCACACTTGGGAATTCACTTTTGACATGATCTGCTGGGCTGGTTCTGGCCTGGCTCGTTGAGGAACTCTGGGTGACAGAGGCTGCTGAGCCACCCAGGTAGCCAGCCAGGTAGCCAGGGGCGGGCACAGACAGGAGGTGGCTTGGGAATGACCAGGGGTACATTTTCCCCGACTGGGGACTGCTGTCTGAGGGGAGCAGAGCTGACCACCCCGAGGGCTCCTCTGGTCGTTCCTGGCAGGGACGGGGCAGGACAGGGAGCAGCGGCCCCAGCCCTCCAGCTCAGAGTCCTGAACTTGCTGGAGACATTTCGAGGAGATGACTAAAGATGATGAAGGGGTCTCTAAGTGAAAGTTCTCCTTGGGTCCCCTGCTCCAGGCCAGGGGCCGAGGGCTGCCAGTGTGGGAGAGGCCCACGCTCCGCGTCACGCATCTCACATGTGCCTCTGTCCATAGACCTTCGTGGGCCACGTCAGCTTCTTCAAAGAGGCCGACTTCTCACCCTCGGTGGCCTTTGCCTCCCTCTCGCTCTTCCACATCCTGGTCACACCACTGTTCCTGCTGTCCAGCGTGGTCCGATCTACAGTCAAAGCTCTAGTCAGGTGAGAGGAGGGTTCAGCAAGGACTCTGGACGGGCAGCTCGTGTGGTGGCACCAGAGCTTGCTCCGGTGACCACTACAACTACAGCTGTTCGGTCATAGACATGCTTCCCTGTTGATCTGGGCCTCTCTGAAGGTGGTCCTAGTTGGCCAGAGGGACATAGCCATGTGTGGCTCCCCTCCATGCCATCCCTGAGAAGGAGTCAGGCAACTGGCTTGCATACCTCCAAGGAGAGGGATTCAATGGCACATGCAAGACAACTCTATAAAAAAAGGAAAAAATTCAGTATTGAGTCAAAATGGGTATCTCCTCATAAATCCTACCCATCAGTACTAGTATCACCCTCCAGAGCCATCCAGGGTGGCTCCCACTGTTCCTCCCCACATGGCAGCCCCTCAGACTTCAGAAGGTATCCACTGAATCTTTGTCTTCCTCAGGCTGAACATCCCCTCTTCTTTCCACGGGTCCCAGAGCCTTCCCGACCCTGGTCAGTAAAGCAGCTTCCCCTAAGTGCCTGCATGTCCTGTTCCCCGATAGCCTGCAGCTCTGGGGGGCCCCCACTACTGGGCTCTAGAGCTGGCCACTCTCCCAGAGACATCACCCCCTTGGGAATGAAAGCCTGAGGGCAGAGGGCTGAGGTTTCGGCTGGGGAGTTCCATACCTGGAGTGTGACGATCTCCTTGACCCTCTGAAGTAGCTCCTTGGAAGCCAGGCCTTGGCCTGCCTCTGGGGAGAGCCGGCTGTGGCATTTCCCTCTGCCAGTGGGACCGCACAGTAACAAATGTGCTCTGTACCCAAGCCTCTTCAACCTTGAGGAAAGTGACACCCCTGTCGCATGAGGCCGTGGCAGGTCCTAGGCAAGCTGGCAAGGAGAAATAATCGTTGGAACAAAGTCCCTGGTGGAAGGAGCAACTCACACGAGGAAGCTCTGGCCAGGGTTCTAGGGTAGGAGGGAGCAGAGCTCCAGCAGGATTGTGGTCAAAGGAGTATATGACTAGGGAGTAGTTCAACCAGGGCTGGGAAACGATGGCTCCCATTTCCAGGCTGGGCTGCGCTGATTCAGTTTAATTGGCCATGGCACCGTGACTTCTAATGACCATCCCTCCTCCCCCACCCCACCCCAGCCCAGGATGTGACTCTGTATAGAAACCGCAGGTTCCAGGATGCTGGCCCAGCTGGAGATCCCTTGTGCTCACCCGGAATCATTTCCATAATCTCACGGTCACCAGGCTATCTGAGTTGGGAATAATGGCAACCTCCCCAGTGGGAAGCGTTTAACACAGTGTTTGGCATGCAGTATGTGCTCAATAATTGTTATTGAGCAATTATTATTGTTAATGACAATAATAATTAATCCAATAATTGGATAATATTGGACATTAATTGGACAATAATCCAAATCCTAACTAACCCTGACACTGACCAACCTTAACTCCAGCAGTAACTGATAAAGCCCAACATCAAAGAACCAACTTTAACATTTACCTAACCCTAAAACTAACCAATCTCACCGTAACCCGGACCCTAACCCAGTCCCGCTGACTGGTCAACTGGAACAAATCCAGAGGACGACTGCCCACCATGGATGCCCTCCAGTCTGGCCCCCTCCAGTCTGGCCCCCTCCAGTGTGGGCTTTGTGGGGACAGCACCACAGGACCCAGAACTTTCTCAGAGCTGCTCTCTCAGGCTGCGCCCTCCTCCCTCTCCCCCTCCCCTCTGCCCCTGGCAAGGGTGAGGGGTGTCTCTGTGCTTCCTCTGCAGCGTGCAGAAGCTGAGCGAGTTCCTGTCCAGTGCAGAGATCCGTGAGGAGCAGTGTGCGCCCCGCGAGCCTGCGCCGCAGGGCCAAGCCAGCAAGTACCAGGCAGTGGTGAGTGCCCGGCTTTCCCCCCTGCCCCTCTCAGTGTTATTCTCTTGTGCCCTGCTGTGTCCTGCCTCAGCCTTTGCTCACAGGAAGGGGGACTCCCTTCCCTACCCCCGTCCCAGCCCTATGGATCCTTACCTCCCCCTGACCATTCCCAGCCCCTTAAGGTCGTGAACCGCAAGCATCCAGCCCGGGAGGACTGTCGGGGCTTCTCGGCCCCGCTGCAGAGGCTGGCCCCCAGTGCAGATGGGGATGCTGACAGCTGCTGTGTCCAGGTGAGTCCGAGACCCTGCACCCCCACACCTGGCTCCCTGGCGCCATTTCCAGGAGGGAGCTCAGCACCAGAGACCTATGTGCTGAGTCCTCTGACCTAGAGGTCACCCTGCCTGCCTGGAGTCCGTGGCAGTCCCCAAACTAGGGACAAGTCTTCCTCTTCCGTTGAATGGGGGAACACGTGATTGTCCTCTTGGAGAGGGTTCCTTGGGCAGGGATCAGCATGAGAAGGCCATGCCCCCACTCCCCTGCCCTAGAAGTGATCCAGGGCCTGAAATCTGTCTTTTGGCTTTCATGGGGGAGGGGAGGCAAGAGACCGGTCACACTGAGAACCCAGCTGCCTCTCTGTTCTCTTCTGGGCGGTGGGGTACCACCAATAAAGATCATTGGAGGCTTCTTCACATGGACCCCTGATGGAATTCCCACACTGTCCAACATCACCATCCGCATCCCCCGAGGTACGGCCGGCTCACCTCTCCAGTCTGGGGGTGCCCCCTCCCCCTGTCCCACTGAGTGAGAGAGAAAAAGAAAAATCAGCACGTATTGAGTACCTGCTCAGTGCTCACCCTTGGTGGATACTCTGGGGTATGAACTCCAGAGAGAGGTGGGCTGCGTCCTCTAGGAGTCCACATGCTAGTGGGAGTGCAGAAGCAAGGACAGGACGAGACAGCGGGACCTTGATGTCCAACCACCTGCCGCAGACATACGGGTGCTTCACAGAAAGAAGAGCAGTCCCGAGTAGCCAGGGAAGGTGCTATGAAAGAGGTGGGGTACCTGAAAATGAGCAGGATCCCTCGGGCCGTGAGGCACAGTGGGCATCCTGGCAGAGGCAATAGTATGAGCAAAGAAAGCATGGAGGTGGGGTGGACATGGGACCCAGAGTGGCCTTTGTTGGGGCCATGAGGAGCTGGGCTCACACTAAGGAGCAAGAGAAAGGAGAAGCAAGGACTTAGGAAGGAGTAGAGGATCACTAGTAGAGGAAGGACCTAGGAAAGTTTCCAGAAGGAAAGGCTCAGAGGGGGATTCCAGGTGGAAGGAAAGCAAATGGGAGTCCCAGGGTTGGGTGTATCTGTCTGTTTGTTTTTCTGGGTGGCAGTCGTTCAGACTCCCTCCTGCCCCAGTCCCATCTGCTGCCCACCCTCCCTGCAGGCCAGCTGACCATGATCGTGGGGCAGGTGGGCTGCGGCAAGTCCTCGCTCCTCCTAGCCACCCTAGGGGAGATGCAGAAGATCTCAGGGGCCGTCTTCTGGAACAGGTACTAAATGCATCCTCAGGGCTCAGTTAGTGGGACGAGCTGCCAGTGGGCAGGTAGGCAGCCTTTCAACATCCTCAGTGGAGGGTGCATCACGCACTTATCCAGTTCTCAATTAATGCTGTTCAATGTTATTCTCATCATCATCATTAGTACTTATTAAACCCTTACTATGTGCCAAGTACTTTGCTAAGTGCTCTGCATGCATTATTTCATTTAATCCTTATGACAACCAGCAAGGTAAGAACTGTCAACAGCTCTTGTTTTATACAGGAGGGTTAAAACTACTTTGCCCTAAGTCACTCTGCTAGTAAGCGGCTGAGCTGGAACTCTAACTCCATTCCGTTTGACTCCAGATCCCGTGCTCACTCAGCTGCACTGCCTCTCTGTGTGGGGAACTGCAACACAAACACTGGTTTCCAGCTTGGTCATCAGCAAAGCCGGCACAGACCATTCAGTGGGTGTTTTGAGGAGCCAGAGATAACCCAGACAAACGTGGGCTTCTGGACAAAGATCACTGTCTTAATTAAAGAGCCAGATCCCCGGGTTGAGTCAATCACGAATCTATTATTTATACCCTCCTACTTCCAAAAATCACTTGAAACCAGTTGATAAAGGATGCATATAAAATAGAAGCTTTTTAAAAAGAAGAAAAGAAATGAAGAGGGTGAGGCTCAGGGGCTCCCCTCCCTGCCAAACCCTCAGCCCAGGGCAAGGGGCACCTGACAGGTATGTAGAGCACTTTTAGGAATAAAGTCTGCAGCCAATCCAGCAGAGGACAAGCTTTCCCTACAATCATTTCTAGGGGGAAATTATCATTCAAGAAGGCAGGTTTTCATAGGCCTGAGTGCAGAACTGAACAGAGAAAAAGACCTCGGGCCCAGTGTCTGAATATCTGTAGGCACCTCCACTTCCTGCTTTTCCAAAATGTCCCTGAATGGTGCATCCAAGAGATGGCAAGTTTCCCTCCTCGGTGGGGCTATGGGCTGGCAGACAAACTCTTTGGGTTTCCCATGACGTCAGTCCCTGGGCTCTTTTTTTTTTTTAGTATTTATTCATGAGAGATGGAGAGAAAGAAGCAGAGACACAGGCAGAGGGAGAAGCAGGCTCCATGCAAGGAGCCCGATGCAGAATTCGATCCTGGGACCCCAGGATCACACCCTGAGCTAAAGGCAGACGCTCAACCACTGAGCCACCCAGGCATCCCTGGACAGAGGGGTCTCTGTCTCCATTCCCCATCTTATTTGGGGGATTTCCCAACATGGCCTGACTGGGAAGGAAGAGCATTAGGTTTGAGGTCCCTTTGTGGGTCCCTTGTACCAACTGTCCCTTAGGGCTCTGAAGGGAGGAGGCCTGGCACATTGGCTGACAGCATGTGTCTGCAAAGGGAAGATGGGATCACGGATCCCAGAGATTGGGGCTGCCCCTGGATTCTGGGGGCTGTGTCCCACTCAGCATGAGTCAAGCCACCTGTGAGCCCTCTCCTTTTGCCCCACTTTCTTCATCTCCTCCCCAGGCCCCAACCTCGGGGTGGGTGGGCTCGAGGATGCCTCACACCAGCATCAGCCCCACTCTGTCCTCTGCAGAGGCAGCAGGCATGCTTGGCAGGGGTTCAGCCCCCACCCCTTCTCTAAGCTTTGCCAACCCTCAGGGTCTGACTACCGCCACCTGTCTCTTTGAGAACCTCTGCACCAGCCCAGGGGATCCAAGGGGACCTCCCTAGGGCAGCTAACGTTGAGCAGCTCTTCTGTGCAAGGCACTGTGCAAGGCACTTTATTACTTCATTGTCCCAGGCAGTCTTCACCAAGCTCTGTGAGGTAGACATCATTAACCCCACTTAATAGATGAGGAAACTGAGGCAAAGCAAGTTAGCCGAGGCCACAGCTCTCAAATGGCAGAGGTAGGGTTTGCACCTAGGTGCTCAAGGCCATGGGCTTCACACTGAGTCCTGAAAGAGAAGGAGTCTAAGAGATGTGTGAGGAAATCGTTAGCCTGGCAGTCCCAAGGCCAGCAGGCCCCATGACCATGGCACCTCCCTACCTCCTCAGCAGAGCCACTGTCCAGGTGCTCACAGCTCTGTCCCCATGACGCTCCCCCTCAACAGGCAGGTGGGCCCCAGCTCCCCGATCGGCTCCAGTCTGGGGAGTGGGGTGGTGATGTAAAGGTCCTCTCACCCCTCCAGGACCCATTTGCCCCTGTCCACCGTGCAACTTCCATCCCAAGCACAGCGAGGCACATCCGGGTAGCCTGCAGCCAACCCTAGAAGTTGCGAGACTTTGTTCACCACTCAGCTCAGGCTCCAGTCTCTCTACCTTGATGTATTCACTCAACCCCTGTTTATTGAGCACCTACTGTGTGCCAGACCCTAGGCACAGCGACAGCAATGCAAAGGTGATTAAGACACGGGCCTTTTATGGGAGGGGAAGGGAGATCAGTGCCATAGTTGAGCGCAGAGGAACAAGGATCTCTGTGGCCAAGAAGGGAAGGCTCACGTGGATGTGGTATTTGGGCCTTGAAGGATGAGCGGGTTTCCTCAGATGAAAGAGGCAAGGGTAGGAGGAGAAGGTGTTCCAGGCAGGGGTACGGCCTGGGCAAAGGCAGGCTGATCAGAACATGATTGTGGTACCTGGAGCACTGAGGGTGTGGGGTGCAGGGGCGGACCACAGGATGGGGGCCTGGCTCGGCTCGGACACCCCTGCATCCTAGGCCCGGGAAATGCATTTTGGCCTGAAGTCTGTACAAGAATCACGCTGGGGATAAAGGAAGGCGGAGGGGAAGGGTCTGTAGAAAGGGAGACAGGAGCTCATTGCGGTGGCTGGGAGAAGGAGTCTGGACACACGCGGCTCAGTTGCCTTCATCTGCCATTTGCCTCTCAAAATCCTGGACGTGTACAAGCTCTGTCTGGTGCACCTGCCCCGAACAATGAGTTAGTGAAGTGCGGGGGCCGTGTGGTGAGGGCCCCCCTCTTACCTGTGAGCTCCCTGCCTCAGACACTGGCCCCAGTCCGCAGGGGGATGAGGCCCTTGCAAAGTGAGCAAGAGCAAAATAGCATCTAACGTGGCAGCCATTCCTGCAGGTCTGCCTCTCTGCAGCCCGAGGCAAGGGTGATGCCAGACTGTTCCAACGTCTCCGTCCACACCACATCCAGGGCCTGGTGACCAGGCAGCCAGAAAGAGTTCCAGGAGGCAGGATGCAGGGAGCTGGGGGATTAGGAGGCACAGAAAGCAGATAGCAGCAGAGCTCTGGAAGCAGGCTGCCTGGGTTCAGATCTGGGCTCTGTGCTTTGGGAAATTCTCCGACCTTTCTGTACCCCTTATTCCCATGGGGTTGATGTGAGGCTTAACCTGGCATGTAGTAAGTGCCCTATAAATATTATCATAAATATTATTCTTTGACAATGTACTTCTATGGCAGGTACAAAATTCCCCTGTTGCTCTTGAATTGCGCTCCAGCCTGTCTCCCAGGAGAGATGGTAGTCAGCCCCGGGGACAGAGGCCATATCTTATTTGTCTCTCTGTATCCACAGTGCCTTTGCTAAATTTGCTAAGTGAATAAACAGGGAACAATTTAACCTTCAAGAGACTGCCACCACAGATGTGTCTTTACATCTCTCTCTTCCTGCACGCCTTTGCCCGGGCTGTTCCCCTAACCCAGAAACCCACCGCACAATTCCCCACCAACGTGTGGAAAGCGGGAACCCTACCCGCGCATGCCTCACGCTGTGTTTTGATTATCTACTGATGTGTCTGTCTCCCCCCATGACACTGGGCTTCTTGACGACAGAACCGAAGGATTATTCTATG
This sequence comes from Canis lupus familiaris, assembly GCF_011100685.1. Classification (NCBI taxonomy): domain Eukaryota; kingdom Metazoa; phylum Chordata; class Mammalia; order Carnivora; family Canidae; genus Canis; species Canis lupus. The sequence goes on along the minus strand of NC_049242.1, from coordinate 40,653,041 downwards.
TCGTACCCCGAGTGCCCAGCACAGGATGTGTATTTTGTGAACTTCTCCATGTAGACTACAGAGGAGAAGACCTACCTCCAGGGAGTTCACCCAGGGACTCTATCCTGGGTGGATAGAGACACACAGACTGAGCCCCAGGGTGGGCAGGGAGGGTCCAGCAGGTGAAGTCCTGCATTCCAGGCTGGACGTTTACTGCAGCGGCCCCGGGCAGATCCAGCACATTTGCCGTCAGCCCCGGATCTCAGGGAGAACCTCGTGGCTCCCACGCATCCACCTTAATGATAGGTGCCTGCCGGTGCCTGGCTGTCTGCTTCAGAGCACTACCAAGCTGGGAATTTGCAAACTCTCTCTTTAGTATCTGAGAAGAAAACATTTTGATGAAAAGTTAATATTAGCAGATATACTCAAGTGAAATTCTTTCCCTAGAAGTAAGGAATAGGGCCATTAATGACCACAGGAGACCCATTTTAAATGTCCCCAGGGAGCCAACAGGAAGCAATGCCCTGAGGAGAGCACTGGAGTGGGGAGGAAGGTTCCATTTCCTGATGAGGAACTACAAATTAGTCTCCCGGGCGCGCCCTGCTGCCCCTGCTCCCACCATCTGCTGAGGCACCCACGCAGAAACCATTTGTTATTTCTGTCTGTGCCCACTCAGGAGGCCTGGGCCCAGCTTGCCCTGGGTCTGCCTCAGGATGCTGTTGTCTTGTGGGGGTTGGTGTGAAGGTCACCTCCCAAGACCCCTGATTCCCTAGGAGGTGAGAAACAGCCTCCTCTCATGACTGCCTTGTGGTCCCATCTGCCCATGCAGTTCCTGGAGCCTTTGGGGAGTAGGGGTAAAGGGCTCAAGTGACCCCAGGTTTCCTGGAGGAGGCCGGTCAGGTGAGATGGTAAGCAGACAAGACAAGGGGCACTGCATGGAGGTGATAAGCCAGGTGGGGAACCAGATGGTCTCTGGTTGTAGTCCTGAGTCTGCCACTTGCTTGCTGTGTGACCTTGGGCAGGTTATTTTACCTCTCTGAGTTTTAGTTTACTCTTTGGGACAATGAGGAAAACCCTTTCCTCTCTCAGAGACTTGGTGTTAGGACCCAATGACATGAGTTGGAAAGGGCTCTGTGGGTAAAAGGTAACATTTTAAGGTGGCTACAGGCCTTTCAGGGGCAGGATGAAGGGACCACGGGAACCCAAAAGTTCTAATTTTCTCTTCCAACCTGTTTCTACCTTTTCCCTGTTTATTGATTGCTGGGGTCTTAAACGAGTGGTGGGCCCATTCGATTCCTCCTCTGTATGCATCTTGGGGACCAAGCACTGAGCTGAAAGGATGATCCCCCTGTTTTGCAACCCCACGTCCTTGTCTCCAACCAGCTCGAGGCTGTTTGTATATACACTGTCCCAGCATCACTGAGGTTTGTGCCATGACCACAGTTTTATGCAGAAGGAAACAGAGGCTCCCCTAAGGAAAGGGAGTCGCCGAAGATCTCACAAGCAGGAGCAGAGCAGCTCCTCAGGTTACGAACTCCAGAGCCCATATTCTTTCCAGCTCTGCGCTGCCCTGCCTTCCTCCTCTTCCTCTGGCCCCGGCCCCGGAATCCTGTCCCGGCATGGGGTCCTCCCCTCACTTCAGAGTTCATTTTAGTGAAAAAATTTGAAAACCTTCAAAGTTTTTAAAATTTACATTGTTCTCTGATTCTGGAGGGATGACAGTTAAATTAGAAAAGAGGCACGACTATAAAGAAGCTAAAAACCACTTAATATGCCATCACCTAGAAGTTTCCAGTCTCCTTTCTGCACATTTGCAAAGAGTTTGTGGGTCCTTTTCCCCAAAATTTCTACAATGATTTCTTACTCCTACTCCTCGTGGCCCTCATAACCTTCTGACTTCTGTCCCTGTCTGCTTTGCCCTACTGGCGTGTGAGGCCGGTGCTGTGCCCTGCTCCAGTGCGGTGCGCACACGCATGCCTCACTCCTGGCTCGTTGGCGGGAAGGACGTGGGTGGGAGAACCAGGGAGTATTGTCCTTCAGCTCAGTGCTCGGTCCCCAAGGCACAGGCAGAGGAGGGATGCAATGGTCCCAACACATTTAAGACCCCAGGAATCAATGAGAGAAAGTATGCGCCACATGTACCAGTTTGTACTTTTCAGATGGAAACATCTACTACACACAAAGGCCCGGGGAGGCTCATTCTAGGGAGGCTGGGGCGACACTGGGAAAAGGCAAAGATGTACCTGGATTCATACCAGGTACCCAGCTTCCCCTCCCTGACTGTAACACTGGGCATGTCATTGCCAACTCCAAGCCTCAGTTTCCCCTATCTGTAAAACGGGGATGCGAACCCTTCTTTATAGTGTTGGCCTGTGGATGACGTGGTGAATACAAAAACATCTTCACGCTGTTCCGGGCATGAGGACGGCCCCCAGTGAGCGCAAGTCTCTCCCCCTCCCTTCTTCCCAAATCATTAAGATGTCAGTTAATAACCTCCCTTTATTATAAGTCTGTCGTGTGCTAAGCAATGTGAGGGCTGGAAAAGATGCTCTTCCTGCCTTAAAATCCCACTGGAGATAAAAGACTTAGCCAGGAGCTGATTAGAGAGTAAGGTAGTCCATTATAAGGGCTAATTGAGCAGCCCAGACAATGATGCAAACTGAGTTAGGGCCGAGAGCGCTCACTGTGCGCTGAGGTCCTCAGAGAGGCTGCAGATGTGCTTTCTCCCAGATAAATAACAGCCTTTGCAACTCTGGAAGCAGTCAAGGCAGGAAGATTCCAGGGACAAGCTTATCTGTGCTGTGGCCAGAGCTGGAATTTGTAAGCTTTGGCTTTTCATCTGTCTCACGTTACCAGCTGCCCAGAAATGACAGCAATCTGGTGGTTGGAGAACATGAGGTTCGCTGAGGTTGAGAGAATGAGATGAGATCCCAAAAACCAGAGAACAGAAACCGAGGGTACATGTGACTACATATCCATCAGGATCTCCCCTCAGTCCCGCCCCTTGGCAAGACACAGAAGGGACGCATCAGGCTCCTTTCCACTCCTGATTTTGTCCAGCCCAGGGTTTCTGACAAATCACAGTGAAGTAACAATGGTCGTTAAGAGCATGAAGCTTTAGGACCACCCGGGTCGCTCAGTGCTTGAGTGTTTGCCTTCAGCTCAAATCATGATCCTGGGGTCCTGGGATTGAGTCCCGCATCAGGCTCCCCATAGGGAACCCACTTCTCCCTCTGCCTATGTCTCTGCCTCTCTCTGTGTATCTCTCATGAATGAATAAATAAAACCTTCTTTTAAAAAAAGGCATGGAGCTTTAGAGTCAGATAGCTCTATGTTCTCTGCGATTTGTTGGCTGTGTGGCTCTGGGCAAGTTACTTAGCCTCTCTGACCCTCTCTTTCTCTGACTGTAAGGTGGAGACAGTCAAAATCAGCCTCCTTCCTATGATTATTTTAAGTTTAAAAAAGACAATACTATTACGGTGCTTATCACAGTGCTTACAAAAAAGTTCAATATAAATGTTAGCTAGTTTTAGTATGATTAAAGTAAGATCTGTATGAAAATAGAGCCAATTGCTTTTCCCCAAATGTGCATGTCAGAAGCACACATTCTATTGGCAGAAGGTTGACAGGTGGTGTGGGGCAGGAGAAAGAGCACTGGCAAAGTTGGCACCAAAATTCAAGTTGCCTCACTCAGTGTTCTCAATTTTTTTTTTTTACCATAATCCATGGTGTGAAACATATTTTACATCACAGTCCACTACATTCATGCATTGATAGAGGAAAAAACTTCACCAAAAATTACACATCTTAATCACATGCATACTTTCTTCGGGGGGTGGTGGGGGAGGAGTTGCTGTTCACTTACCTCAAACCCAGTAAGTGGGTCCCAATCTACAGTTTGAAAGCACTATATAAATTGATTCTGACCTTGGCAAAGTCACTTTCCGTCTCTGAGCTTTAGTTTTCCAACTGGAAAACCATTGTGATGCTAGCCTCACTGCTGCTCTGAGCCAGTGCCAGGAGCACGGATTTAGCCCTTGCTATTTGGAGGGTGCTCATCTAGGTGCTGTGGGAGGTACAGAGATGAGAAGAGCAGTTTGTGCCCCCCCCAAGGAAGCCATTTGGGGACACTGGGAGGGATGGGAGGGATGGGAGGGACGGGGGTTGCAAAGATTGCTGTTCTCCGAAGACCTCTGTGATGGAGAGAAAGTCAGTGGAGTGAGAAGTAACTGGTGTTGGTTTTTCCCATTTTGTGCCCCAGCAGCCTTCCTGAGGAGACGGGAGAGGACCCCAGGTACAGCCTCGGAACTGGGTTAGAAGTGGGTCCCAACAAAGGGAAGAAGCTGGCGGGCTGGGAGGGCTGGGAGGGTGTGGGGTACGGAGTCCCGATTCCAGGGTGTGCAGCCTACATCGTGTCAGAGGCACAGGGCCTTATCATAAGGCACGCTTTCTCAACAATGGCAAAATCTGGTTCTTAGAGAAAAAACTTAGACATTCTCGTCTGTGGCCCTTCAAAGGGCCATATCACATATAAACAGATATACAGTGTATCTGTGGCTTAAAAATTTCATAGTGAACGGGGGCGCCTGGCTGGGTCAGTCGGTGAAGCATGCGACTCTTGATCTCAGGGTCGTGAGTTCAAGCCCCATGGTGGGCGTGGAGCCTACTTAAAATGATAAATATATACATACATACACACAAGCATACATACATGCATACACATTTCATGGTGGATAGTCAGAAAGTAGCTTCCCGCCTCCCACAGGCTGTGCTAATGGGTATAGAGTTTATTTTGGGGAGGTAATAAAAATGTGGAATTAGTGGTCATGTTTGCACAACCTTGTGACTATACTAAAAACCATTGAATTGGAAAACAAATGTGGCAGGGAAAAGACAATTAGGAAAAAAAAAAAGTGTTTAAAGAGGCCCTAGGGAATGATCCTGAAAAAAAAATGTTGAGAAACAGGCCTCTGAAAGAGGAGATGGATATCGCCCAGGCCGGACAGAAAATTCGGCCTGATTTCTTTATGTTTAGTGTACAGGCCTGAAAAGTCCAAGTGAAACCGATTCACGAGGCTCTGAGACCCTCAGAACCCTCCCTACCCTCACATCCCCCAAGAACATTCGAAACACACTGGAGGTGGTGTGAAGTCGGGACTGGGAGCGATGACTCAACTTTGTAAATACACTTAAGCTCCTGGCCTTCGCTCTGACACCAGAGTGTTTCACTTCCTCGTGTTTTCTCTGCCCTTTCTCCCACCTTGTCCCCAAGTGCCGGGATGTGATGACAGGCCCAGCCTCCCTGGCCTTAGTAACCACGGTTCTTGAGCCAAAAGGCCAACCTCATGGTATGTGACAAGTATGACCGTGCGGATGAGTACAGCGGGACGGAATAGCTGACACCTGAGCCGGTGCAGGCCGTCCAGGGCTCGTGGGCACTGCAGCTGACCACGTCTCTCCCAGCAGATCCCCTGGATTCCACTGCCGTCTTCTGACGGGGCCACACGAGGCTTCAAACCTGGCCTGAGCCCTCTCGGCCCTCTGGCTGCCTCCCCGAGAGCTCCATGGGCTGTAGGTTCCCACACACGAGCTGCCGGCCTGGCCTGACCCCTTCCAGACAGCCCTCCCCGTCCCAGCTGCTTTGACAGCCACATCTGTCTGAGGCCAGTCTGCACCCTTGAGCCCTGATGCAGAGGCTGAGTCTGGAGGAGCCACTTGGTGGCCTTCATACTCCTCTGACACAGGATCCCCCCACACACGCACACAAGCTTACACTGTCGGTGCCCGTCCCTCCTTCTCCCTCTCAGCTGGGGCCCTGGGCCCTCCTCATGCACCCTGCACGTACCGGGGATGCTACCCAGGGTCAGGCAGTGGAGGCTCCCCCAGGACGGCTAAGCCCCTCTCCACACACCTCCGTGCAATATGTGTGGCTGCACCCTTGGTCCCAGGGATGATAAGGCGCACACATGGCGGGTTTGAGGGGGCCCGAATGTCTGTGAAGAAGCTGGTCCATGCGTGGGAGCCCTGAAGCTGTGTCCTTTCTTCCCTGCTGCAGCCCAGAGCGGGAGACAGTGGCTGATTCGGACGTCAGGTACTGTGACCTGGGAACACCTGAGCTCTGGGCAGACTTCCCCGGAGGGGCTCTCAGGCCCAAGGGAGCCACAGAACTCGGAAGGCAGCCCCCTACCCCAGGCCCCAGCCCAGCTGCAGGGAGGAGGCCCAGGAGGGCTCTGTGCTCCGTCAGCTGGTTCAGAAGCCACTGCTGCTTCTGTGCATCAAGCTGCTCCCTTCACACCAGACCATTTTTATCCCCCGCTCCTGGTGTTTGGTCTTCAAAAACCATATCACATTAAATGTGGTTTCCGTGGCTCTGCTTTTTTAAAGAGTTCCACTTGGAACTTTCCACTTGGAACTGGAGAGTTGCCTACTAACATCAAAATCAAGTGGTTTGAGGGCCACTCAGAGAAGAAGGAAATTAGGGGTTGAGTGTTTACTTGGTCTGATCACACTTTGGGCTCCTCCCAGCTCTGGGTGAAGATTCAGGGATAACAGACAACAGGACTGGGACAGGTTGGGTGTGGGGCAGGGCAACATTGAGGTCCTGTCCCCGCTAGGCTGCTAAGACCGGGGCACCTGAGCCGCCCCAAGCCCTGGGGAGGGAGAGGTCACTGCGCCCACCCAGAGCTGACTCCTGCCAAGTGCACCTTCCCAGTCTAAACCATCTGCTTGACAACTGCCTCTGAGAATGAGCCCCTGAGAATGCCTCCCCTACTCCCGCCTGCTTTATTCCAGGAAGAGAGGCCCCGTGGCCTATGCTTCTCAGAAACCATGGCTGCTAAATGCCACTGTGGAGGAGAATATCACCTTTGAGAGTCCCTTCAACAAACAACGGTAAAAGCTTCTCGGAGGGAGACGGCTGGGGGAGGAGGGAGGTTGGTCAAGGGCAGCATTAGCCGGCCCTCCCCAGTGCCCAAGCCCTGCCAGCTGCCCGGCCCCTCCATCGATCACACACACCCACCATTCTGCTCTCCAGGATGCTTATCTGGATTCCAGCCTGTTCCATATGGTGCATCTGGAAATGATCCAGATGTGCCTGGGCATCAGGGCAGTCCAACTCCTGTGGGTATGGTGCGGGTGGGCGGTGGGGGCAGCGTTGTGTGGAAGCTTCGATGCCTTCCCTTGAGGCTAAGGGGAAGGCTGACCCAGCTTCCCACTATTCCCTACCCCCAGCTCAGCAGCTCATGCACTATTTTCCCTTCAATGATAATAATAATTGCTACCATCGATGGAGCTTTTAGGTGCCAGATGCAGTGTCCTGCTCTTTATATGCATGATTTCCTCTGATGCTCACAATAACCCCAGGAGGCAGCTACTATTAGTACCCCCATTTTACAAATGAGGAAACCAAGGCTCAGAAAGGTTAGGTAACTTGCCCAAGGCCACCCAGCCAATAAGTGATAGAAATGGGTCTCAAATCCAAGGCTGCCTGACACCCAATTACATGCCACCAAGACACTCTGATGCCTCCATGCACCCTGGCTGGCACCTGCCCAAGCTAAGAGCTGGCCGGTGAAGTATGAGAGGAGCAGGCTGGGCAAATATTTGATTAGCCATCATCATTACTGCCTAAACCAACCAGCAGTGATTTTCCCTGGCAGTGCCCCAAGTGTGGGCTCCAGCTATAGCTTCTCCCACTGCACAGGAGCCATGGGCCCCTTCTTGTCACTTACGTGGCATATTTGCTACCATCCAATTTCATCTTTCAAATATTTAACTGGCCCCAGGACCCTGTGAGGTGCTGCCCTCAGCTCTTTCAAGCTCACATGGTGTTTGCTTGCACCTAGGCAGAAGGCCATTAAAGCCATTGCTCACCCCGAGCACAGCTGCCCAGAAGTTAATGACCTTCTGCGAGTGGTCAGACCCAACTCTGGCCAGGCTGACCAGCCGTGTCCGCCCCCTCCACTCCCAACCACTCCAGGTACAAAATGGTCATCGAGGCCTGCTCCCTGCAGCCGGACATCGACATCCTACCCCACGGAGACCAGACTCAGATCGGGGAACGGGTTAGTGGCAGCCTCTGTGGGGGGACCTCGAGCTCCCCTGATCCCCACCTGTCACCACCAGGGAGAGCAGGTAACTGGAAAATATGAGAGGGTAAAGGTGGAAGAGCTGCCTGCATTGACATCAAAATGGTCCTGAGCCCCGGGCTGCTGGCCATCCTTGGCAGCTTTGCAACTAGTGCCTTCCTGGGCTGGAGGTGGGTTGGCATCTCCTTCATTCGTGCGGCACGCATATACTAAAGGCTCACCTGACACTGTGGTAGGCCCGGGGCCATAGCCTTCATGTATACTCGCCATGTGGGGCCCTTCCTCCGTAAGCTTAGGCAAATAGAACTCTCCCAAGACTGTCCTCCTTAGGTGTGATTTTAAATCCCTACTCCTCTGTCTTTTTTTAAATATTTTATTTATTTATTCATGAGAGACACAGAGAGAGAGACAGAGACACAAGCAGAGGGAGAAACAGGCTCCCTGTGGGGAGCCGGTGTGGGACTCGATCCCAGGACCCCAGGGTCATGCCCTGAGCCAAAGGCAGATGCTCAACCACTGAGCCACCCAGGTGCCCCCCTACTTCCTCTGTCTTAGTTGTCGTCTGTCAGATGGTCCCCAGCACCAACCTGATGAATCTTCAGACATAAGTGGGGATCACACTCTCCAACTGCTAATGAATTTAGTAAACAAGTTCTTCCTGTCTTCAAGGTGAAGAGGGGCAAAGAGGTGGATAGAGCCAGGCCTCCATCTCAAAGAGCTCACAGCCAAGTAAGGGTCAGGACAGTCTTTTCTGAGGGGTGATGAGAGCACGACCTTTCCTCTCTTTGGTCATAGGGCATCAACCTATCTGGTGGCCAACGCCAGCGAATCAGTGTGGCCCGAGCCCTGTACCAGCACACCAATGTTGTCTTCTTGGTGAGTATATTAGCTGGTATCTCCCTTGGGGCCCTCCCTCCCTCACTGCCTATACACACACACACACACACACACACACACACGCACACGCATGCACACGCACATGCACACCACCCAACAACCTCCCTCTCCAGGAATAAACCTCTCCTGCTAGAGATATTACCTAATCATTGATGGGGAAGCTGAGGCAAGGATAGTGCACATGACCCACTGTGGACATCACACTGAACTCTGGGTAGCTATAAGGGGAAATGAGTAGTAGTTACAGGCCACCTCCCTGTAGGACAGCCCCAAACTATCAAGACTTATTAGTCCCACTATAATCACGGCGGATACGTAGAATGTAGGCTTCCACTTTGCATCCCATGCCCAGAGCAGACATCGCTCAATGATCACAGCAGTGGTAATAGAAAATTCAGCATTATCCATGAACGCAACTCGGCGAAACCCCACATCAAGTTTCCGTGGGCAACTTAACCTGGCCTCAGAATCCTTCTCAACACAGTGCTCCAGATAACCACTAGCAATCAAACATGAGATCAGCTTATTAGCTAACCCTTTCCTATTTCATGCCACATTTTGTGTTAGGTGCTGTGGTTGTCACTGAAGAATTCTGAGAGCCAGCCCTCGGCCTCAAAGATTCAGATTTCTAACTAGGGAGATAGAGCTCACCCACACTCAAGAGCCACAGCCCAGCTGAGTCAGGCTGCGTGGTGCAGTCTATAAGGAGCCTTATCCAAGGAGACAGCTGTGAGGGCTAGAATAGTCAGGGAGAGCTTCCTGGAGGAGGACATTAAAGAGGAGTCAGTTCAACAGAAGGAAAGAGGGAGGCTGTTTGGGTAGGGAGTCAGAAGAAGGAACCTCAGGTCTCTGATCCTGGCTTTCTTCTCCCTCTGCCGCCCCCAATACACATAAATGCTCCCCACTAAACACATTTCAAAATGCAAAGGTTCATCGTCTTTGGTACCACCTGGCATAGCACTTTACAAAGCCCTGGCTTCTTCGTGGTCTTAGATGAGCTTTAAACAACCTTGTTAAGAAGAAATAAAGTGGGTATTTTGGTTTATTTCAGCAAAGTTGTATTAAGCTCCTACTCTGTACCTGGCATGGACATAAGGGGTGTCGGTTCCTGGGGGCCTCACAGAGTGGACATATAACTATCACAACTGGAATTGAGAGGAGGGAAGGCAAGGCATGGAGGTCAAGAAAGGACAGAGGAAGAGCTAGGGTAGAGCGCTGAAGAATGAGTAGGGTTAACCAGGCAGGCAAAAGGAAAAATGGCACTTCAGGCAGAGGAAAGAGCATACATAAAAACCTGGAATGGCAAGTTCCCTGGAAACCTGGAGTACAGGGAACTTGGACTGAACAGATAAGGGAGACCAGAAAGCTAGACTGAGCAGGTCATAGAGGGACTAGATTACCATGCTAAGGAATTTGGACTTCATGGGCAATGGGGAGCTATTGAAGGTTCAGGAGTCAAGAAGTGCCTGTGATTACATCTGCTTGAGAGCAAGAACTAAAAACAGCCTCATTTTAAGATGAGCCGCCTAAAGCCTGGAGAGGTTAAGTGCATTGTCCAAGGCCACACAGCTAACTAGTGTCAGTCCCTGGACCAGAGCTGGGATAACTCTGGTGGGTTTTTTTTTCTCACTCTTAACCCCCTCCCCACACTTGCCCCTACCTTCTCTCCTCTGCCCAGGATGACCCCTTCTCAGCTCTGGATGTCCATCTGAGTGACCACCTGATGCAGGCTGGGATCCTTGAGCTGCTCCAGGACGACAAAAGGACAGTGGTCCTCGTGACCCACAAGCTCCAGTACCTGCCACATGCAGACTGGGTGAGGGGCCACAAGGAGGTCAAGCTATGGAGGGCTGAAGTGGGAGAGGCAGGACAGCTTCAAAGGAGTCAGTGTCTCAGTTGCACTTGCTGAGGGCCACAAAGCCAAAGAGATCCACACTGAATGGTTTCATGCAGGCTGAGTGGCTCAAGCAGATCCTGCACAGGCCAAGGGTTCAGTATCCCCTAGAGCTGCCGACGTTCCCATCCTCACCTGGGGCCCCTGTGGGTACATGCAAGGCTGACACCAAGAAGTCTCAGAACGAAGCAGACACTCAATTCCTACCTTCTGTTTATGGCCCAGTTTGATGGCTCATCCCCCTGGCCTTGGGACTGCCTGTTTGGATGGAAGAGCCATCTTCCCACCCTCTGACCCACCAAGGAAGCATTTAAGTCAGGATCAGATGGAAAAATCTGGAAACAAACAATGCAAGTAGCAGTAGAAACTTCAATATTATCAATAGAGTGCAATTTTGCGAGACTCCACATTAACTGAATTTCTATACTCCTCAATATGTCGACAACAGTTACTTTTTGATTAATTGGAAAGCATTTAAGCTTTAAGTCGGAAACCATGTGACTTTTAAAATCTGGGCCTTGCCTCTGAAAATTGAGGGGCTCCTGGAGCTGCACGCCTGTGCTAAATGGGCCTCAGTCTTCCTTCTACCTATGGTAAAATCCTCCCTCTATTATGAAAAAGGGGTGGGAGGAATCCATATTTTTTTAAAAATCTTATAATAGGTGCAGAAGATCTATGAGTTTCCATGGTGACCTGGGCAGGGCAGTTCCGGACAATCTTTAGTCCAAAGAAGGCAGACAAAGACATGACTGACTTGAAATGTCAGTGATCAAGGCTCCCAGGCATCCTTCCCTACACCCCAGTGTGGGCTGGGTGGGGGGAAAGGAGCGGGGACAGGGCTCTGAATTAATGACGAGTGTCTAGGAGTGCGAAACACTGAGTGTTTCAAATAAAATCAGTTTTTTTGATTTCAAAGAGGCAAGGCCCCACACACTTAGACCAATAGGTACTTTGTCAACCACTGGTGGGAACTACCAGACCTGCGGTCAGGAGGAGCTGAAGGTAGCGTGCATTTAGCTGTTAAGTGTGTGAAAACAGCTGCCCCTGACAGAATCCCGGCAAGGAATCCGACAGCCTGACCAGGGTATACTCATTTGCTCTGCAAACCCCCTTAGCATCCATGGGGCAACCACTGAGAATTACACCCCCAGAAGTACCGAACTCTAAATCCTGACAGTGCATCGGTGAGGGAGGGTAGGCTGTCAGTCCCGGCTCGCAGCAGTGGGAGAGCCAGGGGCCAGGTGTATGGGGGGAGGGGATGGGTGCAGGTCCATCTCAGACTCCTTGGGGAGGGGTGGTGTGGCTGCCACCACCCTTTCCCATCAGCAGGGTCTGTCTCTCCCTTCCCAGATCATCGCGATGAAGGATGGCACCATCCAGAGGGAGGGCACGCTCAAGGACTTCCAGAGGTCTGAGTGCCAGCTCTTTGAGCACTGGAAGACCCTCATGAATCGGCAGGACCAAGAGCTGGAGAAGGTGAGTGTGTCCTAAGGGCCAGGCAGCCAGCCTCTGAGAGGACGGTTCTGTTAGAACTGAACACACAGAGGTCTTCCTAGCCCTCATTGCCCTAAGAAAACCCCTGAAGGACAGATGTGGGGGCTGAGCATGAACCTCCCTGTCGGAGGAGAGCCAGGACCTGTGCCAGCTACTCAGGGCAGAATCAGTGGACACCTTCCCCTTATCCTGAAATAGTCAGAAACCATTTAGTTATAAAGCTTCATGGAAGGAAAAGGCATCAGCTTCAGGTAGAGCTGGATCCAGGTAGTTAAACACTCACGGGGAACCTGTACCGCGCCCTCCCGTGGCTCCGCTCCCCTCAGCCTGGCCTCATTCTCCTGGTGGCAGAAAGAGCTGTCAGCAGCCTGGAGCTCACATTGTCCTGGCTCGACACCTCCACCAGCAAGAGACTGCCTGTCTCATGACAGGCAGCGGACATCCCAAGCTAACTGTCCTTCGTCCACTTTGGTCACATGCCCACCCTGAGTGGCCCTGGGGCCAGGGATGGGGAGCGTGAGATTGGCTGGTGCTGGGTCTCAGCCCTGGAGCCTGAGAGAATGATCAGCCCACCTGAGTCGCAGCGACCCAGCATCGAGGGTCCCTACTCCCACTGGAAGAGTAGGCTATTGTTAGCTGATAAACGGGAAGGAGGAAATTCTGGTAAGACGGGCAGCCCGGGTGGCTCGGCGGTTTAGTGCCGCCTTCAGCCCAGGGCCTGATCCTGGAGACCCGGGATCGAGTCCCACGTCGGGCTCCCTGCATGGAGCCGGCTTCTCCCTCTGCCTGTCTCTCGTGTGTGTGTGTGTGTGTGTGTGTGTGTGTGTGTGTGTGTGTCTGTGTGTGTGTGTGTGTGTGTGTGTGTGTCTCTCATGAATAAATAAACAAAATCCTTAAAAAAAAAATTCTGGTAAGACAAACTTGTGGTCCACTCAGACCCTCCCCCAGAGGTGGCAACCTGGAAACCCGACACTGGTCACTGCCGCCCCCCACACTCTCTTTCTCCCCCTGCACCCTCTGAGGATGTATCTGTCTTTCAGGAGACTGTTGTGGAGAGAAAAGCCACAGAGCCACCTCAGGGCCTGCCCCGGGCCATGTCCTCAAGAGACGGCCTCCTGCAGGATGAGGAAGAGGAGGAAGGTACAGGCAGTGGGATGGGCAGTGAAATCGTGGCCTGAGCTCTGCTTGACCATGGGGGGCAGGCGGCCAAGGCTTGGGGTTCAGGGAAGGTGGTGGGGTAGTGTGACTTCCATTCGAGCCCTTCCCCTCTGTGTGCCTCAGCTTCCCCATCTGTAAGTAGGGATAACGTGCCCCCCGTTCGCCCTCAGAGGGGTGCACAGTGTGAAGCCACGGGGGGTTCTTGCGCCTGCAGAGGAGGCCGCTGAGAGCGAGGAGGAGGACAACCTGTCCTCGGTGCTGCACCAGCGAGCCAAGATCCCGTGGCGAGCCTGTGCCAAGTATTTGTCGTCCGCCGGCATCCTGCTCCTGTCGCTGCTCGTCTTCTCCCAGCTGCTCAAGCACATGGTCCTGGTGGCCATTGACTACTGGCTGGCCAAGTGGACCGACAGCGCCCTGACCCTGAGCCCCGCGGCCAGGAACTGCTCCCTCAGCCAGGTGTGGCCGGCGGCCCCGGGGCAGGGGTCAGGGAGGGGAGGCCTGGGCCGGGGACACCCCCAGGAGCCCGCCTCCTTCTCTGCCCGGCCCAGGAGTGCTCCCTCGACCAGACTGTCTACGCCATGGTGTTCACGGTGCTGTGCAGCCTGGGCATTGTGTTGTGCCTTGTCACGTCGGTCACCGTGGAGTGGACAGGGCTAAAGGTGGCCAAAAGCTTGCACCGCAGCCTGCTGAACCGGATCATCCTGGCTCCCATGAGGTACCCCTCTCCCCCAGGCAGCCTGGGCTGCGGGCAAGTCCCTGTTCTCTGGGCCTCGGCTCTCCCATCTATAAAGTGGAGCTCTGCAACCTCTGTCACAGGCTGCGGGGCGCGGGGCATGTGGCCCCGAGACACGGTGTGTGCCAAGTGCTCTCCTCGGGGCAGAAAGCAGAGGAGAACCAGCATTTACTCAGCCACACACAGTGCTAGGAGTCTCCGTGATCAGCTCATCTAATTGTCACAGCAGCCCTTCAAAGTGAGCGTCTGCAGGCTCCACGTAGATCTCAGTTTCCCTTCCCCAGGCAGGTACCATCTGCCCATCTCCACCCACAGATTCGGCTCTCCCCTTCCCCCCTCAGCCAGCCTGCAGGTTCTGACACTGGAGACACAGGGACATGTTTTGATCTCCTGGAATGGGATGGACACAAATCCCAAAGGCCCCTTGGTGTGAAAGAGTTAGTTTAAGATGGTCCCTGCCCAACCAACTGGCTGACTCAGCTTTAAAGCTCGACAGGCAAACAGGTTACTGGCCTCTTGTCGGTGCCAGGCCTCACCATCTGACTACGCCTTTGCTTTTCAGTCTCATGAGCTCTCTGTGGCCCACAGACATGACCTCAAGGGTAACTTACCCTCTATTTGTCCCAGATCTGTGCTTCTGAAACTCTCTGGTTAGGGTTGGGCCCGTCCTGGATCACAGCCAGAGTAGCCTCACAGGGTCAACCAGCTGACAGGCTGTCCCCAGAGCCCCGTTCCCCCTGGCAGATCGTCCCTCTGGAGAAGACTCTGTGTCCTCAGGACAGCTGCTGAGTGAGTCAGGCTGAGCAAGCAGCTGAGGAAGGTGGCCATGGTCACATGTGGGCTGGAGAGCCAGAGAGGTTAGTGAGGGGCCAGCACCCCTTTGGGCAGCTGCAGGAATTCTCAGGGACACAGACCAGATATCTACAGACTTGCAAAGGCAACCACCCGTAGGAAGCTAGACACGGGGATGACTCCAGAGACACTAAAATCAAAGAAATAAGTACCCTCATTCAATAAACAGGAAGATAATCAAGATAAACAGATGAACAGATAAACAGATGAGTAACCGTTCTTCTGGTTGCATCTTAGGTTTTTTGAGACCACGCCCCTTGGAAGCATCCTGAATAGATTTTCAGCTGACTGTAACACCATCGACCAGGTACACAGCACTGTGACCCATTTCCCCAGTTCAGAGAGAGGCCAGGCCCCTGAGCTTTTCCTCTCTGGTGCTGCCCCCCCCGCCCCACACCTAGTGATCAGAGCCCTGTGGGAGGAACCTAGTGGGCCCCAATCTGATTAAAATGCTGCCTCTGGGCCTGGGGCTTCCCCTGTGAAACCAGCAAGATAAGGCTGAGTGAGGGCAACCACATCCCTTTGGCTTTCATCCAATACCCCCTGGCTCACTCCAGTAGGGTTCCAGCATATTCTGAACCAAGGTGACTGATTTTGTGAAGAACATGCATTTCGATTCAGCTTGTGTTCTTCATTTACCACCGTACTAGATGGCGAGGAAACAAAGTCCTGACTCCTGCTCTCAGGGAGCCTACGGGGTAGCTGGAGCGATAAGACGTGTGCCTGTAATAATGTGAGAGAGCAAAACATGGCAGGGGTAACACCCTGAGGATAAACACCAAAACTCACCTCCTTCTCTCCCCCTCCCTCCGTCAGCACATCCCATCCACGCTGGAATGCCTGAGCCGCTCCACCCTGCTCTGTGTCTCAGCCCTGGCTGTCATCTCCTATGTCACGCCTGTGTTCCTCGTGGCCCTCTTGCCCCTGGCCGTGGTGTGCTACTTCATCCAGAAGTATTTCCGGGTGGCATCCAGGTGACGGCAGCCTTTGCCAGCCTCAGGGGGATGAGGGATGGGAGGTGCTTTGCCATGGGTAGTTCGGTACTCATTGACAGGGTAATTATCAAAAAGTAGTAGAGTCACAATCCCCCTGAAACGGAAAGTAGAAATGAAGGAAAAAGAGAGACTCATTTTCCACCACCCTGATGTAACCATCTGCTGGCACACACGCGTGTGCACACACACACACACACACACTGCCGGTAACATCTGAATTATTTCCTTAGGCGAGATGATCAGGAGTGGAACTGCCAGGTTGGGTGTACGATCACATTCATGCCCTTCATTCATTTTGCTAAAATGCTTCTCAGGGGGGATTGGAGTCCAGTGACCGCTCTGATTGCGGATGCACGAAGTCCAGGGCACCTGATGGGAGGGCTGCTATGGCAACCGTACCTCCCAGCCGAGGGGGCCCGAGCAGGCCCCGAGGCCTTGACCTGAGGGAGCCTTCCACATTCATCACATTCGCCCTCCAGAGCCTCGGGAGCCACACGGGCTTCTTTCCGACTCAGAATTTCCTAAGAACGTTCTCTAGAAGTTCTTTCTGGGAGTGACTCTGTGAAAACTCATAGATTCAAATAATTCTAGGGAAAATCTGAAAGACTCTCTAGACCCCGTGTTTATCGAATTGCCAATTGCAACCTATCAGCGGGGTCACGAAATCA
Organism: Canis lupus familiaris; assembly: GCF_011100685.1. Taxonomy (NCBI): domain Eukaryota; kingdom Metazoa; phylum Chordata; class Mammalia; order Carnivora; family Canidae; genus Canis; species Canis lupus. The sequence goes on along the minus strand of NC_049242.1, from coordinate 40,636,284 downwards.
GTATTACAGGCCGCAGCCAGCCTGTTTTTTAAAAATGAAAGTGAACAGGAAATATCAGATGGTATGAACATAGAAACAGTGAGTTTTGCTTCATGAAACCTTTGGGTCGTGGAGAAGGGTGGGTGTGTGGGCGCGCGCATGGACTTATAACATAAAAATGTATTTCTTACTGTAGGTTATAATCAAAAGGTTAAGTACCTTTCCCAAGTGCACAAGGTTGATTAGTAACTAGAGTCAGAATGCTGATTATCAATAAAAACAATTACATTTAGATGCATTTTGACCATGACTACCTTGCCCGAGTACTGGGTAGAGTAGGATCTCCTGGCACCCGCGAGGAGCATGTTGATGTTCACAATCACTGTGGCTTTTTAAACACTGTACAAGCTGTTTTACAAAGTTCATTTCTCCTGCCAGAGAAACCACCCTGTTCCCCTGGCATCCTCTCTGCCCTGGGGACAGTCTGTTCAGGAAAGCTGCTTCCGGCCTTGCACCCCCACACACACTGATGTGCTTGTCACTGTGCAGCTGGGGGGAGCAGGAGCCCTTCTGTTGCCGTGGAAACCTCTGGCCTTTGCCCCTCGAGGAGCTCTTTATTTTTTTTTTTTTAAGATTTTATTTATTTATTCATAGACACAGAGAGAGAGGCAGAGACACAGGCAGAGGGAGAAGCAGGCTCCATGCAGGGAGCCCGATGTGGGACTTGATCCCAGGTCTCCAGGATCACACCCCAGGCTGCAGGCGGCACCAAACCGCTGCGCCACCGGGGCTGCCCCTTGAGGAGCTTTTTAGATACTGGCCTGTGATGTGCCTAAATCAACTGTGGCTCCTGGGGAGGCGACTGAAAGCCCTTGGAGGCTGGCACGACCCGAAGGTCTCCTCTGGGCGCCCTTCGTGTCTCAGGTCCTCTCTCCAGCTGTGTGCAGGGGCAGGCTGCTGACCTGTGGAAGGGAACCCCCAGTGCCTGCCTAGCTGTGCTGCAGAGTGAGGGACAGACACCTGGGGGAGGAGGACAGGGCCCCAGATGACAGTGACGGCACCGGCACGCTGAGGGACAGACACACGGGGTGGGGGGATGGTACCGTGGTCTGCCCACAGGGAGATGCCAAGACTCAGACAGGGGAAGCCATTTGCCCACACAGTGTTTGGGGGGGAAGCTGGGGTTCAGACCCAGGCAGAGCCCCAAGCCTGCCCTCTTACCCTTCTGCTCTGCTCCCTTGCACAGGGACCTGCAGCAGCTGGATGATACCACCCAGCTCCCTCTGCTCTCCCATTTTGCTGAAACTGTAGAAGGTCTCACCACCATCCGGGCCTTCAGGTACCAGATCTACCCCGAGGTGGGGGTGGGTGGGAGTGGGGCCAGGGCCACAGGTCCTGTGACTCAGTTGTCAGGGCTCGGCTTAGGGAGGCCCAGGACACAGGTCTCTCAACCCCTCCTCAGGCCCCAAAGCCCAGAGGGGTCGGGTCCAGTGGGCTCCACTGTATGATCCAGAGAGGAAAATCGCAGCCCTGCAGCCAAGTCCAGAGCCTTTGTGAAGTAAGGAAGGGCATGCAAAGAAATAGGGCTGCAACATAGCCTCACATATCAAATGCTAGAAAGGCTTTTACATCTTGTGGGCCAGCCCTGAGCCCATCTTTTATTGGGAATCTCCAGGGACTCAAACACTGTGCTAAGTGCTTTACATGCCAATCTCATTCATTCTGCACTTCAGTCCAAGGCACTCAGCAAGATTATTCCCATTTTCCAAATAAGGAAATTGAGGCTCAGAGAGACTGTGTAACCTATCTGGCTAAGGTCCTATAAAGCCCAGACTTGAACCTGCCCATTCATTCGATAAGCATTCATGCCAGGCACTAAAAAAACAGAGATGAGTCAGATGAGCCCCTGCCTTGGAAGGATTTACAACCCAGGCTTTGAGTAGCCCTGGAGAACCCCATGTGACAGGCCTTCAGAATACAGACTGTGGGACCATAGAAGGGAGGCATTCACAGAAGGCTTCATGGAGGAGATGCTATGAGAGCTAGCATCAAAGGGTAAATAAAAGTTCACCAAGTTGGAGGAATGCCCCCACCCCCAACTCCAGTGCCCCTGCAGTCCACCCTAAATCATGATGTTGGGCTGGACGGGAGTGTCTGAGGCTGCCTGGGCGGGGTGGGGGCGGGGGGGCTATTGCTCCCTGCCCCAGCTTCTGTCTGATGTCTGATCCCTCCTCCGGCCAAACAGGCCAGAGATCCCTGACTCAGAGAGTTGGGCCTCTGGTCTCTAAACCTTACCCAGAGAGTGATTCCAGGTTATTTTTAGGATGGCACAGCTATGCGGGATGTGACAGTAACCATGCGACACCCAGTCCTGTGTCCAGGAGTAACCCTAGGGCTCAAGGACCAGCCAAGAGGATCCAGGAAGGCTTGCGAATCCTCCCTCCAAGCCCCAAAGCTCTAGGAGAGGTGCCCAGGCCCCTGGAGCAACACTGTGGCCCCATTCACTCCCTGGGGACATCTGTGCCAGTGAAAATGCTCTTAGGGGCCTTGTCTGAGTAAAGCAAAGCAGAGGCCTGCCCTGGCCGTGGCTCTGCTCCCTAGACAGCCCCTGCCCCTGTACAAGCCTGTGCTGTCTTCTTTCCAGAAGCCCCTGGGAACCTGACAGGACCCAAAGGTCTCCTCTGGGCACCCTTCCTGTCTCAAGCCTGCACTGCCCCAGTTCCTTTGACTCCAGGGCCCTTGACGCTCCTGGGCCTGGCCTCTACTCAGTCTTAGCACTGCTCCTCTCACACATGGTGTCCCAGAGGCCTTCAGGCTGGGCCTGGGGCAGAGAGATTGTGACTTTCCTCAAGAGGGCTGGACCCTCTCAGTAGGACCTGAGTGGATGCAGCACCCGCAACAGCCTGTGGTCAGTCGGAGGAACTGCCGCCCAGTGAGGCCTCCCACACCCTGCACTGACACCGTGGGTGACTTTTACATGTGGATGAAGGACTTTTTAGTCATCCCTGGGTGTGTTTAATTCATTAGTTCTTGCCCAGCAGCCTGCCCTGTTGAGAGCTAACTAGCATTTCTCGATTATGCACTTAACACATGCCTGGCAGTGTGCTAAGTGCTGTATGTGTGTTATTGCACTTAATGCTCACAAGAGCCCCATGACATAGATACATTCAGCAGCCACGTTCAACAGATAAGGCTGAGTCACCAGCCTGAGGTCACACATGGTCAGAGCCAGTGCTAGGCTTGGAACCCAGGCCTGTGGGACCGTCTGGTTTCTCTAGGAGGCCCTGCTTTTTTTTTTTTTTTTTAAGATTTTATATATTTATTTATTTATGAGAGACACAGAGAAAGAGGGTGAGACATAAGCAGAGGGAGAAGCAGGCTCCCTGTGGGGAGCCCGATGTGGGACTCGATCCCAGGACCCCAGGATCATGCCCTAAGCTGAAGGCAGATGCTCAACCGCTGAGCCACCCAGGTGTCCCGGAGGTCCTGCTTTTTCCCAGATGTTTCAAGAGTACCCAGCCCTTGACTTAGTGTTTCAGCCCAGGTGGAAACTTACTGTCTCCATTTTACTAATGAGGAAACTGAGTCTCGGTCCTGACACACAGCCAATATGTAAGAATGCTCAGAAGCCACATCTCCCACCACCCTCATGCACACCCACCCCTCAGGCTCTCCTGTCACATACACATGCACAAGCATGTAGATGGCTCCAGCATGCACCCAGTCACACCCTTCAGACTTCGGGCTGCACACTCACCCACAGACACCTCACCCACAGACACACCATCACCGTGGCTGTGCAATCGTATACTCTCTCACACCTTAGAGGCTCCCTTTGCTCTCCTCTTCTCAGACACAGAGGTCAGGCGCAGCGCCTCCACCCAGAAACAATCAAAGCAGAACAAACACCTTCCAAGAATGAAAAGCAAATGCCCAGTAAGACTCATCTTGAGCCTTGAGAGTCCCCAGTTGTTTCCCCTGAGACCAATGCTAGGACAGCTCCCATTCCTTCCTTTGCTCATCATGAAACAAGTGCTCCGCCCCTCCTCTGGACTGGGCCAAGCCAGCCAGGTGTTGGGGCGGGGGGGGGGGGCGGCCAGGGAGAGATGCCAGGAGCCCAGGCTGCTCAGAGAGAAGAAGCAGGTTCATTCAAAGTAACACAAGGAGAACATGGTGAGGGCACAAGGGAAGGAAAGAAGCCTCCAGAATTCCTTCCTCATACAGAGAGATCCCATCTACATTAGAGGGTCATGGAAGGTTCCATTTGTTCAGCAAGTATTTATTGACAGTGCCAGGTGCTACGGATGCCCTGCCGAACAAAACAGCCACGGGTTCCATTCTCACAGGCTTTATGGTCTCATGAGGGAGATAAGCAGCTAGAGAAAAGAACATACATGAACAGAGGTTACAAAGCAAACAGGCTGCAGAGATGGAGAACCATAGGCCGGGAGAGGCCACCCTGAGGAGGTACCATTTAAGGTAAAGCCTGAAGGCTGAGAGGAATCAGCCTTGTGAGGAGCAGAGGAGAAAGCTTCCTGGGCAGAGGGGACAGTATGTACAAAGGCCCTGGGGTGGGAAAGACCTTGGTATTGTCATGAAACTGAAAAGGGGCAAGTAATAAATTACTTTATTGTAACTTCTGTGACTACAAGGCAGTGAGCAAGGCAATTTGTGGCATAGAAGGAGGCTAGGTTGGCAGGAGCCAGCTCACACTGACTCAAGCCATTGATATTCGAAGCAGGGGAGAGATGGAAGGCAATTTATGATTTCCAAAGATTAGGCTGGCTGCTGTGTGCAGAGCAGGCTGTGGGGAGACAGCAGGGGGACCTCCGGGGAGGCTGATGCAGTAGGCCAGGTGAGTTTGTGGGCAGCAAGCAGGAGAGGCAGGCAGACACAGGGCTATTTTGGATGTAGACATAAGAGGTCTTGTACAGGGATTAGACGTGAATCTAGATGATTCCTCGGTTTCTGGTCTGAGCATCCAGGTGGGCAGAGGTGCCCTTTACTGTAATAGGGAGGCCCTGGAGAAAAGAACGGGTCTTGGGGTGAAAGCAGGAGTTTGAAGGAGGTGGGAGTCTTGACAAGTTCGAATTAAGTAGCAAGGAGCCAAGGGCAGTCCAGGGAGGAATGGCACACATAAAGTCACACATGGCACATGCACTGGCTGCTTCTCTGTAAGTAGGGAGAGTCCGGGCACCGTGCGGACCCTCAGACCCTCCCCATCCTCCCTCCAGGTATGAGGCTAGGTTCCAGCAGAAGCTCCTCGAATACACGGACTCCAACAACATCGCCTCCCTGTTCCTCACGGCTGCCAACAGATGGCTAGAAGTCCGCATGGCAAGTGCCACCCGCCCCCAACTCCGGGGCCCCGGGACACAACCAGAGGGCAGGAAGAGAGCACGGAACACCACTTGCCTGTGCGCACAGGGCTGGCACCGAGCCCTCCTGTTTCCCCAGCCCCCCGCGGCCCTCCTTGGGTCTGGCTGCACCCCCTCTTCCCCGTCACCCCCCGGGCCTAGTGTACCTGAGGTGGGCGCCGAGAGCCAGAAGAGCTGTGTGGTTGACTGTGAGGAGCGTGTGTCTGGAGTGGGCCCTGTGACCCGTGTGGGCCAGCTGGTGAGACGCACGTTCAGGCCCACGCAGATGGCTGGGGAGCGGGGGGAGCAGCATAAGCTGCGTGCACACGCTGTCTCCTGGGGCTCCAGCCGTCAAGGCCTCCTGTGCGTCTGACAACGTGTAGGAGTGTGGCTGGGCTGAGCTGCTCCCTGCCCTGAAGGGCCTGACGTGGGCTTGGTGGGTGGGGGCTGTGTGGCTTCAACCCTGGGGGCCCACACTGGCTCGCCTCCCTCCCCAGGAGTACATCGGTGCCTGCGTGGTCCTCATCGCCGCCGTGACCTCCATCTCCAACTCCCTGCACAGGGAGCTCTCTGCTGGCCTGGTGGGCCTGGGCCTTACCTATGCCCTAATGGTGAGTGGCTGCAGACTGGGACAGGGGAGGGCTCAGATACCCGCACTCGGGGAATCTGAGGCACCTCCAGGCCTTCTCCCGAGTGACTGTGAGTCTGATGCAGGAGGGACCATGTGGGTAGGAGAGCTAACCCAGGGCCGGGGCCCCAGACAGATGCTGGGTAAGGATCCACATTCATCGTAACCCCCCCTGTGCCTCCAGGGGGACCCCCCACCCCCATGAAGAGGCAGCAGAAGGCACTGAGGGCTCCTGGCCCTTCAGCTGTAAGAAGAGCCATGCTGGTGGCCGGGCTTGGATCAAGTGCTCCCTGACTCGCCACAGGTCTCCAACTACCTCAACTGGATGGTGAGGAACCTGGCAGACATGGAGATCCAGCTGGGGGCCGTGAAGCGCATCCATGGGCTCCTCAAAACCGAGGCGGAGAGTTACGAGGGGCTGCTGGGTGAGAGGCCCGGATGGGGGGCGTGGTAGGAAAAGGGGGGCCCTCCTGGATGCCAGCTGCCGCCTCTGTCGGCTGGCTGAGCCCCGGTGTGCCCTCAGCACCCTCACTCATCCCGAAGAACTGGCCAGACCAAGGGAAGATCCAGATCCAGAACCTCAGTGTGCGCTATGACAGCTCCCTGAAGCCAGTGCTGAAGCATGTCAACGCCCTCATCTCCCCAGGACAGAAGGTCAGTGTCAGCTCATGCCCACCCAGGGCCTCCAGGCTCCCACCTGGTCAGAACCCCCTCCCCCAGGGCTGGCCCTGGGCCCCTCACACTGACAAGGCTCAGCCCCCCTCTCCTCTACTCCTCCCTGCTCCTTCTGCTGCCCTCACTCACCAAGAGGATGGACACCCCACGCTCCCCCGGTTGAGAGGGCTTTTGTCAGGGCCCCCCTGCAAATGGTCAGGGGCTCTCCCAGGGCACTGCCCCCACCCCTTAGCTTCAGAGCAAGTCCTCAGGACAGACAGCGAGGCCACACTTGTCCTGGGGAGGGAGCCCCTGCCTGGCACTCTGACCCAAATCTGATTGATTCCCTCCTCATCCCCCCCTCTGCTCTGACAAGGCCCCTCTCCTTCTCTTTGTCTCTGCCCCTCTTTTCTTTCTTTCTTTCTTTCTTTTTTTTTTTTTTTTAATTCATGAGAGAGACACAGAGAGAGAGGCAGAGACACAGGCAGAGGGAGAAGCAGGCTCCATGCCGGGAGCCTGATGTGGGACTCGATCCTGGAACTCCAGGATCACGCCCTGGGCCAAAGGCAGGCACTAAACCGCTGAGCCACCCAGGGATCCCCACTGCCCCTCTGTCTTTGTGGCTGTCTGCCTCACTATCTCTGACCTTTAGATGTACCTCTGTCCCTGCCTCGGGCTCCTCCCATCTGTCCCCACCTCTCTTGTCCTTCTGTGTCACCATCTCTATACTAGTCCTGATTGTCATTTCTGTTGGCACCTGTGGGCCGGGAAGCAATGGTGTCAGAGATGACTCCAGTTTAAGATGGGGCTCACAGATCCATCCCTGCCAACCGCACTGAGCCACTCCCAGGCCCTCCATCACACCCGTGCACACAGAGTATGCACCAGTGCCCCCACCTCCCCTGCAGCCACATACCAGGCACAGCAAGACCTACACCCAGGCCCAGGAAAATGGACATCTGTACCCTGCACTTGCTTGCGGGTCCCCGTCGGAGGCTCCTCTGCAGAAAGCAGCCCTGGCCAAAAAGCTGGTCAGAAAGCCAGGACAAGAGACATGCCATGACCTCCAATGCCTGCAAATCCCAGAGCCAACCCCAGAAGATCCCAGCCAGCCCCAGGTACTCACAGTGTGCTTCCTCCTCTCTCCAGATTGGGATCTGCGGCCGCACAGGCAGTGGGAAGTCTTCCTTCTCTCTCGCCTTCTTCCGCATGGTGGACACGTTTGAGGGTGAGTTGTGTGACAACACATGTACCCAGAGCCACCAGATGGGACCTCAGTCCCGGTGTATGGTTAGACGTCATAGGAGGCCCAGCAATCACTGCCTACCCCTGCATCCTCGATGGGACCCATGTTCCCAGGCTGAACCTGTCCCCAGCACCACCAGCTCCCCCACTCCCTAGTGGCCCACCTGGGACACGGTCTCCACACAGGGCGCATCATCATTGACGGCATCGACATCGCCAAACTGCCACTGCATACCCTGCGCTCCCGCCTCTCTATCATCCTGCAGGACCCCGTCCTCTTCAGCGGCACCATCCGGTGAGCCCCACCACTCTGGCAGGCACCCCCCTGGGTCCCAGGCCCAGCCCCTTGGAGCTGGGGTGTAAGGAGGAGCGGCTGGGTGAGGCCAAGAGTGCCCAGCTGGGTACCCCTCCCTGGGTGGGCAGCCCTGGGGCTGACCTGCTCCCTCACGGTGCTGCCTTTGGGCCTTTCTCTTCCCTGTGAGGCCCAGGCAGGCGCTGGTGGAGGTAGCACCACCCTCGGGCTGGGCATGCGTCCTCCACCCATTGCCACCTGCCGCCCCCTTCCAGCCAGCACCCACCCCTCCCCAGGCCATGTTCTTACTCACTGCTCCCCCTGCCAGGCCCTGCTTTTCTCCCTGAGCGGGTTTCCTGTCCCCCTCCAGGTTTAACCTGGACCCGGAGAAGAAGTGCTCGGACAGCACGCTGTGGGAGGCCCTGGAGATCGCCCAGCTGAAGCTGGTGGTGAAGGCGCTGCCTGGAGGCCTGGGTATCTACTCCCGCTGCAGCGGGTGCCCCAGGGCGTCTGGGGGGCTGCGAGGGGAGGCTCACAGCCATGCCCTAGCGTTTACAGTCTAGGGCCCGGCAGGACCCCAGGGACCATTAGTTTTCCCTTTCAGGAGCTCAGGAGCTCAAGTGAACTGTCCCAGGCCATGCGACCGGTCAGTTCAGGGGCTCCCTCCTCCCCGGGCCCCGGGGCAGGGCGTGGGGGGCAGCAGGAGTCACCAGGAGACGCGCTTGCAAGTCCATCCTGCCGCGGCAGCATGTCCAGTCCTGCCCGCGCCGTCCCCCTGCCGCCCAGGTCTGCCCCGAGGAAGGAGACGGCGGGGGAAATCAAGGCCCGGGTCACTCCCCGAGGGTGCAGGGAAGACTGCCCCCACCCCAGAGGACACCCTTGGTGTATTTGCTCCGGCCCCCGGGGCGGTGGGGGCAGGCCAAGCCAGGCCTCAGAGACTCACCCCACCAGGGCCCACACACACGCAGCACATACACACTAGTGCACACACCCACCCACGCGCCCCCAGGACCGCCCAGGTCACGGCGGCGCACACCTGCGGAGGGCGCACTTCTCTTTGTAGTCGACACAGATGGCAGCTGTCCAGCTCTGCACCCCCCCCCCCCCCCCCCCCCGTCCTCATGACACACGCTCGTGTGTTTGCCCCATGCACTTCCTAACAGCCCTAAGCCATGCTGTCTACTAAACTCCCAGTGCCAGATTAACTCAGCCCTGCTCCTCCGCCCGGGGCTGTTCTCAGATGCCATCATCACGGAAGGTGGGGAGAATTTCAGCCAAGGCCAGAGGCAACTGTTCTGCCTGGCTCGGGCCTTCGTGAGGAAGACCAGCATCTTCATCATGGATGAAGCCACGGCCTCCATCGACATGGCCACGGTCAGTCCTGAGCACATCTGTGGGGTGGGGTCTTGGAGAGGGTTTTCAGGGGCTCTTAGGGTGAAATTTGCACCAAGTGGTCCTGAAGCTCCAGTTGTCTTTACCATCAAGGGCCATCTGCAGCAGAAAAGGCAAAGGGCTGGGGGGGACCCTGACTCCAGCTAGTCTCGGGGCACGTTTATAGCACACATACACGCAGGCTGCACACAGACCCACAGAGACCTCACACCCATCACCCGCCACACAGCACAGCCAGACACACTCACAGCACACCTACACGCGCAGAGCTGAGCCCCCGGCAGGCTGAGCCCAGCCCCCGCATGCTAGAACTTGGCTGGTCCTATGGGGACAAGGATCAGACAAAGGAGGAGGGATGGGCTAGGAGTGGGGTCCCATGGGAGCTGGACTGCAACCCTGGGCCCCACATCCCCAAAGCCAGACCAGACCACATCCACTAGGCAGATGAGCCAACAGCTGTTGCTCCCATTTGGCAGGAAAACATCCTCCAGAAGGTGGTAATGACGGCCTTCGCAGACCGCACTGTGGTCACCATCGCGGTAAGGGGCCCCTGTTGGGGTGGGGGGAACACCCAGAGAGAGGGTTGGCCACTGGGCTCACCTGGGCCTGGCAATCAGGAGAAGACCGTGGAGCAACGACGATGCAGAGCAGTCTGGAGGGCTTGCAGGGAACCTGGACGGCAGGCAGCACATGGCGGGGGGGGGGGGGGGGGGGAGTGGAAGGACTTACCCCCCAACTTCCTTCAGAACTCTTCTTTCTCCGGAATCCAAGGCCCGCCCCTGTCCCAAGTGAGCTAGCCTAGGGGTTACTTCTCTATAGGGACTGGCGGTTGGGATGTGAGGCGATCTCTGAGTCTTGAGGCCCAGAGGTGAGGGCAGAGCTGAGACTTGGTAAGGAGAGAGGTGTCACCAGTGGACAGAGGGCTTGGAGTCACAGCCACCCCAGGAAGGGCCACAGGGATGGGACCTCCTATCCACACACCTCTTCCTCCAGACTGCAGGAGGGGCACCCTCAGCTGCCCCTCCCCCCCCCCACCCTGACCAGCACCCCCCTCCCCCCCAGCACCGTGTGCACACCATCCTGAGTGCGGACCTGGTGATTGTCCTGAAGCGCGGCGCCATCCTTGAGTTCGACAAGCCAGAGAAGCTGCTCAGCCGGAAGGACAGCGTCTTCGCCTCCTTCGTGCGTGCAGACAAGTGACTTGCTGGAGCCCAAGTGCCGCCCCTTAGACCACCCTGCCCCCGTCTCCTGCCTGGGCTCTCTAACTGTAAATCACTTATAAATAAAGAGATTGGTTGTTTCCTACCGGAGGCCTCCTCAGGTCTGGTGGGCAGGGACCGGGGTGGCCTGTGGGTCCTGCAGAGCCAGCCTGCCTGGCTTCAGGCACCTTGAGGCTGTGTGAGCATGGGCAGCAGTGTGTTTCCTTCTCTGTGAAATAAGGATTGTAGTATTAGTCTGTTCAGGCGGCCGTAACAAAATAGCAGACACTGAGACTTAAACAAAAATGTTTTCTGACAGATCTGGAGGCTGGAAATCCAAGATCAAGGTGTCATGGGTTTGGTTTCTCCTAAGGACCTAATGAGCTCTTCACAGGCCCTATCTCCAAATACTGTCACACTGGGGAGCTTCAACATAGGAACTTAGGGCTTTAACAAATGGATTTGGGGAGGGGATACAATTTAATCCATAACAGAAGTTATAGCATTTTTGTGATTATCTCATTAGACAAAAGATTATTTCACTTTATTTCTTGGATTAAAATTGTGGGGTGCCCTGGATTAGTGCCGTTTCCATGACAAATGACAAGAACCCAACTCAAAGTGGCTTAAACTGGGGCAGCCTGGGTGGCTCGGTGGTTTAGCGCCTGCCTTCGGCCCAGGGCATGATCCTGGAGACCCGGGATCGAGACCCACATCGGGGTCCCTGCATGGAGCCTGCTTCTCCCTCTGCCTGTGTCTCTGCCTCTCTGTCTCTCTGTGTTCCTCTCATGAATAAATAAATAAAATCCTTAAAAAAAAAAGTAGCTTAAACAAAAACTGGCATTTATTGCCCTGTGTGATGGAGAAGGCCAGGAGGTTATACTACTTCAAGCATGGCTGGATCCAGGCTTTTGACATCAGGGATGTGTTTCCACATCTGGGTTCCATCTTCCTCTGTCTGATGACAAATGGCCACTAGCACCTCCAGCTTATACCCTGCCCCTCTGAAAAAGAGATGTTTTTTCCCAATCGTCCCAGCAAAAGTCTAGGGAACAAATCTCAGTGGACCAATAGACTAACTTCATACCCCTACCTCTGTGTGTCAAAGGGCTGGGATAACACTGACTGGCTAGGCCCGGATCTCATGTCCCCATCTGTGTCCCCCAGGTAGAGGCATTCAGAATGGGAGAAGGGTGGTCTCTCAGAGGGAAGGAAGCACAGTGCATATACCACAAATGAGCCGGGTGGGGGCTGGAGACACTGAGGCCCAGCACTGGGGAAACTAAAACAACAGATATGCTCAGATTCTATCAGCATCGTGAAATAGGAGTGCACACCTCCCTCAGCCAAGAGATGGTGACACTCATTTACATATCGTGTTATTATCACTCACACATTGACTTCAGTACTGGCTGCCCCAGCTATGGGGTGCAAACCCAAAAGTCTTCGTCCTGTGTGCTCTTGGTTGCAATGGGATCAGAGCAATGTAAGGAAAACACACCAGTCACTGGAGAGAGGCCCAACACAGACCTTTTGGATATTACAGGAGCCAGAGGGGATCAGGAACTGAGAGCTCTGTGAGGCCTGGCAGGCTGCCTGGGGGAGGTAAGATTTAAGCTGGGCATGAGAGGGGTGGGAATTGGATAGGCAGAGTAAGAGAAAATGGCCCATGGGGCAGGAGGTGGGGGCATAAGGTCGTAGAGCCTTAAATGCCAGGACAAGGAGTCTGGGATAAGCCTATGAACAAAAGGGAAGTGGAGAAGGTTTTTGAGTGAGAAAGGAACCTGCCAAGTGCAGTATTTGGAGGAGACGAGTATGAGGAGGTAAGGATGGAACAGGGCAGGAGGCTGAGGTCTTTGGGTAAGGGGCTCACCTTTCTAGAAAGGGTGGAACAGGTAATAGCTGAGGCCTCAGGACCTGTGAGGCAGGGTCTTGCCTTTCCAGCTCTAAGGTGCTTCTGGGGGCCTAGCAACCCTCTCCATTGAGGGGCCTCCAAGAGCAGAGCCTGGGAGGGGAGAAGATTCCTGACCCCACCCCCACCTCTCGTCCACCACACCCCAAGGGATCGGAGGGATGTAGCAGGAGCAGAGCAAGGTCCATACTGAAGTCTTGCAGGGATGCCCAAGGCCATTCTGGCCCAAACCCCTCTATAGGACCCCTGATGGCCTGTCAACTTTGACCTGGACACTCCAAAGGTATGGGTTATCTCTAGTTATTAGGACTGACTCTTCCATATGTGAAATCACAGCCTGCCTCTGTTCCACTCAGCGTCTGTACTGGTTCTCTACTTTGGGCCACATAAAATTATTAGTCCATCCCCCTTGGGCCCCTGGAGTTTTTGCAATGGTGCCCAAACTCCCTAGGGAGCTCTCCAAGGCTCCTTTTCTGGTGGCTGGACAGATGTAGTTGCCTCAAAGGTAGCCCTGTCTCCTTGAGCTCCCCACTCTGATCATCCTGTCCTCCCCTCCCAATGCTAGGCACTGCATCTTTGTTAATATAGCCCAAGCTCGCACTTACCCTCAGTAGCGGTGTTTACTCTGCCTGCAGGTGAGTATGAGAAAGGAAAACTCAATATGCAAATCACAGTCTGCCCCCACTCTCGCCTGTATCCCCACCATCCCCATTTTGGTGCCCTGCCTCAAATCCCTACTCCAATAACTGAATAAACATAGGTCAGGGCTACATAAAGATCTGAGCCCCAGAGAGGAAATGGGGCCATTACTGTCACAGCAACAGAGACCTGAGAACCCGGATTCCGCACCTGAGGGCCAAGTCACAGGGCCACCGTAGGCTGGCGTCTGCAGTAGAAGCATCACTCAAGTTCAGGTCGAGAGCTTGAATCCCCCAGTTCCCAAGCCAACCCTAATACAACCCCACAGGACCCACGTGCCTCCCATTACCTAAGGTGTAAGAGACCAGGCTGCAGGTGTAAAACAAGCATCCCTACCTCAAACTCTCTTTAAAATACAGGGGTCTGGGGCACCTGGGTGGCTTATTCGGTTAAGCGTCTGCCTTCAGCTCAGGTCACGATCCTAAGGCCCTGTGACGGGCCGCATCAGCACAGAGCCTGCTTCTTCCTCTCCTTCTGCGGCTCCCCGTTTGTGCTCTTGCTTGCTCTCTCTTGCTCTTTCTCACTCTCCATCAAATAAAATCATAATAAAAAAAAAAAAGAAAGAAAGAAAAATACAGGGGCATAGTCGTGGGATGATTAAGAAGATGCAACCACCACCCCGGGGCTTCTGTGCTCCTACACCTACTAATAAGGCACATTGTTTTCTGGGGAGGGGGTCCGTGGCTTTCGTCAAACTCTCAAAGGATCCATGACTCAGGATTAAGAGCATCCCCGAAGAGAAGGAGCATTCGGTGGAGAAACCTTTAGGCCACCTAAGCAGCTTGGTGACGCAGCTCCCCAGGGCCTCCGTCTGCGGGGCCCCGCGAAGCCCAGTGCGGCAGGGGGGTGCGGGCCCAGCTGGGGATGGGGAGCCGGGAGCAGGAACCAGGCCACCGGCGGCTGCGGTCCAGGCCGCAGGGGGAACCGCTTTGGGCGCCTCGCATCCCGCAGCCCCGAGGCCCGCCCGCGGATCTGGAGCGGAGGTGGGGGGGGGGCGCGGGTGTGGACGCGGGGGGCGGGTGTGGACGCGGGGGGCGGGGCTCGCGCCCGCGCCGCCCCCTCCAGCTCGGGAGCGGGTCGGGCTCCCCCTGGCGGCCCCGGCCCCCGCTCCGCCGCTCCCGGCTCCCGCGCCCCCGCCCTCAATCTCCTGCCCGCAGCCGGCGCAGGTGGGTCTCCGCGGACGCACGGACGGACGCACGGACGGACGGACGGACGGGAGGACGAGCGGCGGGGGCGGCCGGGCGGCGGGAGGGGCGGGGAGGCGGCGGCGGCGGCGGCTTGAGGAGCAGGAGCAGGTGCGGCGGGGGGGGGGGGCGGGACGGAGCGGCGCGCGGGGCGGGGGCGCGGCGCCCACTGGCGACCTGCGTGGGGCGGGCGGGGAGCGGGGGCGCGGGGCCGGGGCCGCGGCTGCGAGGGCGCCGGGCCGGGTCGCGCTGGGGCAGTGCAGTTGGGTGGGGGGGACTGAGCGCGCAGGAGCCCAAGGAGACCGAAAGGACGGGAACCGGCGGGGCATCCGAGCCGCCGCGGGGCGCCAGGGGCAGGGGTTAAGAGGCGGGGCCACACCTGGCGGCCCGCTGGGGGTCGTCGGAGCCGGGGCTGGAGTTTGGGAGGCGCCCGGAGCAGAAGGGGGCGCCGTGTGAGGTCCGGCGAGTTGGGAAGCTCCCAGGGGTTAAGTTCCAGGGCAGAGGAGGAGGCATCGGAGCGGAGGCCCAGGGAAGTCAGCGGAGGAAGGGAGGGAGCTGACATGGAGGGCAGGGCGGGGAGCAGGGGGTAGCGGGCTCGCGGGCACCCGGCGGCTGCGCCCAGGTTGGCAGGCGGCTTTCAAGAAGCGGGGGGCGGGGGGCCAGGGGAGGTGAGGATGCGTCAGGTCGCAGAGGCATCGCAGAAGTGAGGCCGGCACAGACCGAGCGTGGTCCCGGGGCAGGGAACCCCACAGTGAGGCCCAGGTCTTGGTCAGGGGGGTGCCCCCCATGGGGGAAGCCTCTCCCTGGTGGTTGCTGCAGCCATGCTGTCCCGAAAAGGCATCATCCCCGAGGAGTACGTGCTCACGCGGCTGGCCGAGGACCCCGCAGAGCCCCGGTACCGAGCTCGGGAGCGGAGGGCCCGCTTCGTGTCCAAGAACGGCAATTGCAACGTAGCGCACAAGAACATCCGGGAGCAGGGCCGATTCCTGCAGGACGTATTCACCACGCTGGTGGACCTCAAGTGGCCACACACACTGCTCATCTTTACCATGTCCTTCCTGTGCAGCTGGCTGCTCTTTGCCATGGTCTGGTGGCTCATCGCCTTCGCCCACGGTGACCTGGCCCCCGGTGAGGGCACTGCGGTGCCCTGTGTCACCAGCATCCACTCTTTTTCATCCGCCTTCCTTTTCTCCATTGAGGTCCAGGTGACCATTGGCTTTGGCGGGCGCATGGTGACCGAGGAGTGCCCGCTGGCCATCTTGATCCTCATTGTGCAGAACATCGTGGGGCTCATGATCAATGCCATCATGCTGGGCTGCATCTTCATGAAGACGGCCCAGGCCCATCGGCGGGCCGAGACCCTCATCTTCAGCAAGCATGCGGTCATCGCAGTGCGCCACGGCCGCCTCTGCTTCATGCTGCGCGTCGGTGACCTCCGCAAGAGCATGATCATCAGCGCCACCATCCACATGCAGGTGGTGCGCAAGACCACCAGCCCCGAGGGTGAAGTGGTGCCCCTACACCAGGTGGACATCCCCATGGAGAACGGTGTGGGCGGCAACAGCATCTTCCTGGTAGCTCCTCTCATCATCTACCACGTCATTGATGCCAACAGTCCACTCTATGACCTGGCACCCAGCGACCTGCATCACCATCAAGACCTGGAGATCATTGTCATCCTGGAGGGCGTGGTGGAAACCACGGGCATCACTACCCAGGCCCGCACCTCCTACCTGGCCGATGAGATCCTCTGGGGCCAGCGCTTTGTACCCATCGTGGCCGAGGAGGATGGCCGCTACTCTGTGGACTACTCCAAATTTGGCAACACCATCAAAGTGCCCACGCCACTCTGCACGGCCCGCCAGCTTGATGAGGACCGCAGCCTGCTGGACGCCCTGACCCTCGCCTCGGCCCGCGGTCCCCTGCGCAAGCGCAGTGTGGCTGTGGCCAAGGCCAAACCCAAGTTTAGCATCTCTCCGGATTCCCTGTCCTGAGCCATGGTCCCATGGGCCCCCACACTGCTTGTGCGCACAGGGCAGTATGGTATGGTATGTAGAGTGGACGTGGTGTGGGCTCCGTAGCCAGGCCAGGACCGGGTGTGAGGCTGGGCCCTCTTCAGCTCAGCCTCCCCTCCTGCTGTTAGCCCATGGTGTTACAAGGCACTTGTCACTCCTCTATTTCTGGCCTCAGCGGGAGCCTGTACTGGGTTATTTTTGTCTCTGCTCCTCCCAGCCCCAGCTCAGGACTGGCTCACCCTCCTCTCCCCTCCCCAGGCTGGGGAAGCTGTGGGAAGCACTGGACCCTAAAAGTTCGGTCTCCAGCCAGTTCTGCATCCCCATGCTCAGTTGACCACGAGCTGGGCAGGTGGCTGGGGAAGAACAATCCCCAGGTTGGCAATCGGCTGCTCTGTTTCTGTGGCCCCTAAGAGATGGCCAGCCACTCTTGGTCCCTGAAGAAGTGATGACCTCATGGGTGGGCCCTGCCAGCTGGGGAAGGCAGTCACTGAAGGAGCGTGTTCCAGCCGGAGGATTGGAGGTATGCACAGGCTCAGGGAGGAAATGGTGTGCAGACACTCAGCTATGCTGAGCCCTAGTCGGGCACAGGAAAGAGGAGATGGGCCCCTGTGCCCTCGCCCCGTGCCCCGACACTGAGGCTTGGATGGTGAGGGGCTGCTGTGCCTGCCTGCTGCTGTTCCATCCCGGGAGGCGGGGGCGAGCCGGGGCAGACATTGGCATGCCAGGAAGAAGAAGGCTGAGGAGAGGGGGTCCTGGGCCCACCATCCAGACTTGAACTCTGGTTCTGGCTCCCCACCAGAGGCTGTCACTCCGTCTGTCCAGAGCGTGGCTGTGGAGGGTCTTTGGGCTGCTAGAAAAGGAGGTGTTGGAAAGCTCAGGATGGCGGAGGTGAGCAAGGCCCCTGACACAAGGAGGCCGTTGGTCCTCACGGGCCTGACCACAGGCGGGGCTCCTGGAGCGGTGCTGTCACCTGCCCAGGATTCTACTTTCTCTCGTCAATAAAACCTCCCTAAACTCTGGGCAGTTCTTGCTGGGGAAGGAGGAGGCCTACTGCTGGGCAGGGAGGGCACATTCCGAAGGGCACAGACCCTAACTGGGCAGCCAGGGAAAGCTGACCCTTAGCGCCCGATTCAGAGAGACTTTTACCTTTCTGCCTCAGGTAGCCCAGCCCTGCCAGCCTGTCTGGCCATTTCAATTTTGAGGCCCCCATCAGGCTTCTAGCCCTGTGCCCCGGCCTCCATGCCCGGGGATCTGCTGGAAGCCTGGGGTGGTCAGGGCAAGAGGTGCAACACCATATGCATTAGTGTACAGGCATACGTTGGAGATATTTTGCAGGTTTGGTGTCAGACCACCGCCGCGAAACAAATGTGGAGAAAAAGAGTCAAATGAATTTTTTGGTTTCCCACTGCATATAAAAGTCATGTTTACACTCTACTGCAGTCTGTTAAGTGTGCAATAGCATTATGTCTAAAAAAAGCAATGTACCCTACCTTAATTAAAAAATACTTCATTGCTACAAAGTGCTAGCCATCGTCTGAGCCTTCAGTGAGTCATAATCTGTTCGCTAGTGGGCCTTGCGTCGATGTTGGTGGCTGCGGACCCATCAGGGTGGTGGCTGCTGGAGGTGGGGGTGGCTGTGGTAGTTTATATGAATTAGACAACAACAAAGTTGGCCACATCAAGTGACTCTTCCCTTCGCGAACGATCTGTCTGTGGCATGCGATGCTGTGCGATAGCATTTCACCCACTGTAGAACCTCTTTCAAAATTGTGGAGTCAATCCCCGTAAACCCTGCTGCTGCCCTATCAACTAAAGTTTATGTAATATTGTAATTCTTCTGTTGTCATTTCAACCATCTTCATGGCATCTTCACCAGCAGTAGATTCCATCTCAAGAAACCACTTTGTTTGCTCAGCCCTGAGAAGCAACTCCTCATCCTTTCAATTTTTATCCTGAGATTATAGCCATTCCATCACATCTTTGGGTGCTACTTCTAATTCTTGTTCTCTTGCTAATTCCATCACCCTGCAGTTACTTCCTCTACTGAAGTCTTAAACCTTCAATTTGTTAAAAAAAAATAATAATAAATGCAAATCTCAATAAAGCAAAGCATAAGAAAAAGAAGGTTATGGGGCAGCCCTGGTGGCGCAGCGGTTTAGGCGCCGCCTGCAGCCCAGGGCATGGTCCTGGAGACCCGGGATCGAGTCCCTCGTCAGGCTCTCTGTATGATGCCTGCTTCTCCCTCTGCCTGTGTCTCTGCCTCTCTCTCTCTCTGTCTCTATGAATAAATAAATAAAATCTTTAAAAAAAAAAAAAAAAAGGAAGGTTATGCCCGTAGTAACTGGAGTGTAAGCTCTCAAGCCAACTTGGGTTCAGATCCTGATTCTGGCTCTAAGGCCTCGGTCAACAACTTACCTCTCTGGGCCTCAGTTGCCTCATTTATAATGTAGGACTGCTACTAATACACACCTCACAGAATTGTCTTGGGGATAAGTGAAAAACATTTGCAAAAGGCTTAAGTACCTGGTCCGTAGTAAGTGCTCAATAAGTGTTAACTGTTGTGATGCTGCTGAATCAGCCATGATGGGACCAGTGACCACACAAATATTAAGGGAGAAATTGTGCTTTCCCTTGGTGATGAGCTTCTCTGCCCGGTCTTATTTCCTGCACAATGCACCTGCCCAGCTCAGACCCTGATGACACAGTTCTGGCAGCGCCAATTACATGGTCTTCTGGTCTCACGTCACCCCCTACAATCCATCTGCCATGCAGCTCCCAGAGTGGTCTTATTCAAAAGGTTACGATCATCTCCTCCCATGTCAAGTAGCTTCATTAATTCCCCATGGCCTTCTGGGTCCAGGCTAGACCCCGGAGCCAGCCATTTCTACTTTCTGGCCTTACAGTTGAGTTCTCTTGCTAGGACCTTGGGCAACCACCCATCCCCTGGCAGCCTTACTATTCCCCCCTTGCATGTAATATTGACCTTCCAACCTCTGTGCTTTCTTCTGTTATTCCCTTTGCCTGGAATATGCAGGCCTCATCTCTGCCTGTTGAAATCCAAAGAAGTCCAGGCCAAATGATGCCTCCTTGAAGCCTTCCCTGATTCTTCTGAAAAGAGATGGTCTCTTCCCTTCCTCTGTGTTTATGGGCATTCTGCTTTTCCTTGTGGTTGTGACATCACCAAGTCCATGACTCCTTGAGGTCAGGGACTATATTTGATTCAGCACCGTGGCTGGCACAAAGTGCTGAATGAATGAATGAATGAATGATGAATAGTGTATAGGACAACAAGCCAGCATCCCTGTTGCAGATTGAGGACTGCAGTGGGCATCAGCAGGATCAGTGAGTTTGTCCTGGGCTACTTCAGAGGTATGGCTGAAGAGGAAGCTTCCGCTACTGGTCCAGGCTCTAAGCTGCCCCCTCGTGCACCCACAGTCCCCCAACATTGACCAGTTTGTGACTTAGAAGAAGAAGGATAAGAAGCTACTCAGAGTCAGCCCAGAGGTCTGGACACAGTGCCTGGCTCCTGGGACTCAGCTTGGCTGTCCTTAAGACCAGCAGAGGGGCAAGGCTCATGGATGAGAAGCTGCTCAGCAGCACCTTGCTTGGGACCCCATCCAGAGCAACCTTCCTCCACCCCCTCCACCCTAAACCCCTGGTGACAGTGAAGGGACAGAACTGAGGGCTCAGCGCCACCTGCTGGCCACAGAAAAGACCTACTTGATCAGAAAATCAGGGCCACTTGTCCTAGGCTTTCCACTCCCACGAGACCCCCCCCCCCCTCCCCCCCAGCCTTAAGGCTTAGCTCAGGGAGGAGCTAGAAAGTTCCAGGCATGGAGGGAGCTGCTAATCTCAACATAAAAAGGACGCCAAGCCACCCATTTCCTGTAGTGAAACTGAATTGCTAGTCTGGAAAAACTAGCCCACTAGCCATACTGGAAACCTGCCTGGGCCTGATGCCTATGGATTTAGCATGTTGCCAATTACCACAAGGCCCACATGTTACCCATGAAGGTGGCCCTCTGGACTTTCTGCTGGAGAGGACTCACCCAGCTTCTACAGGACCCACTTTCTCTCCCCAGGTGACATCCTTCCAGCTCCTCCCTAACATCCTTCCTGAGGGAGCTTGTGGTAAGGAGAGTAGCTCTGGCTCCCCACAGCACTCTGGGCTCATCTTTGAGGTCTCCTCAGTGTCGGGTATCAGACACCTTGTGTTTTATGAAGACATGAACTCTGCATGTCAAAGTCGTGTTGACCCCAGATCAGGGCAGGTCTAAATCACAAAAGATCTGTTCCAGCTTGAAAGGAGCTGGAAAAAGGTGGAGCCATGGGGTTAAAGTCAGAATCAGGTTCCAGAGAGTGGTTTTGTGGCTCTAGAATCTAGGTTATTGGCATCCTCTCTTCCATGTCCACCTGCCTGGGGCATTGCATAAACCTTCATGGAAAGGGAAGTGCTACCTACACCCTCCCCTACTTCCACTCTGGGCTGACATGAAAGGTAGGCTACCTTGACTGGCCAGCTTGGGCACAAGGAGTACAAACATCTGCCTTTCCCTTGACCTTGTGTCTTCCCAGGCACCAATGCCAGTGAGTGGAAGGGGTGATACTAAGTACATATGCAACTATGCAATTTATTTCCTTCACTGGGAGAAGCAGTGGCGTGCAGGAGTATGGGTCAACAGCACACAAAGCCCTCTTCAGCTCTCCTTCGTCACATGCCTCTACTTCATTAAAGAGTATCATTCTTTGCACCACAGTATGTTTCAAACTCCTCCTCCCCAGACCATCAGCCCTCAAGGTGAAGCAAAACAGACCAGGTAGCCCTGCCTCTGTGGACTCTTTACCTCATTTGATCAATTCCAGTTTTTCTCATGACACCATCATTATTGGAGAAGGGAAGTTGCCTCCGAGAAGCAAGTTCTGGTGGAGACTTTTCTTTGTTGTCAAATTCCTACTGTGTCCTTGATTTCCCATCCATCTTGGAAGTAGAACAGAAATCACCCCATAGTTCTGCCTCTTTTGCACCTTTTCAGGTCACTGAAGGTCTGACCAGCACATTTCTGAGTTTAGTAAACTCTTTGATGCGCTTTCTTTTTTCCTACATCATAGATTTCCTTCTAATCAATCATTCAACATCCCCCACATTTTACATCTAACGTTTTATCTTCCTATAAAGAGACTCCATTGGTCATTTTCCCCCCTAATTTTATTTTTCATTGAATTACTTCATTATTATAATCTCTACAAAATTATTTTAAAATCTCAACTGCCTTACTACCTTTTCCACAAGGCGTCATTCTTTTTGACTCACTCTCTTTCAATAACTGTAGACAGCTTTGGGCTACCTTATTTGTCCCAATAGTTCTATCTGTTGCCCTGTTCTTCCTTCCAGATCTCCATTTTATGAGATTCATTGGCTCCTCAAATGATAAGGACATATTCTTGGAATAGGCACCAACTAAACCGATGCCACAATCCCCAGGGCTGCCACTAAAGCCCACTCTACATCACCCTCAGGTGGGAGCTCAGCTTTGGGGAGTTCTACTGTGGTCAGTCATCTAAGCCAAGTCTTCTGCCTCAGTTATGCCCATGAATGAGCTCACTGTGCCCCTTCTGAGTGACCTAAGAAACTGTTTTCAGGATCATTCCTTCAACTCTCTGTAGAGATGTGAACAAGGCTTCTCTGCTCCACAAAGATGCACATCCCCTGATAACCACTGTACCTTGCCCATGACTAACACCTGGCATGAGGCTCCCCACAGCCCTGTCAACCTCTGGCCTGAATGAGGTGCCTGCTCACATGTGCCATTAGGAATAACATCAGCCACCTTGGTTCAGTTACAGAAAATATGCAATGGCCAAACACGCCAACCAACAGGTCCTCCCCTAAGAACAGACAAGATCTATATAGAGTGAGCCTCTCCTCTAGACCTAAGGATCCAGCTCACCCTTCACACCCCAACCCTGGATCTTCCTTGGCAGTATGGCATATTGATTAAAAATCTAAGCTCTACCGTTTACTAGCCACAAGATCCTAGACACGTCACTCATCTCCTCTCAAAGAATAACTCAGAGATATTAAGTTAAAAGTGCAGATGAATATGTTTATTCACATATTAGCATGGATAGGTCACTCTCATTGAACTAAGAAGCAGAATTTGAAACGGAAACAGGCCACAGTATAGAAATTTAAGTGTTACTTTGGGGGGAAGGGTATAATTGACATACACTATTATATCAGTTTCAGGTGGACATGATTCAAAAGTTGTTATGTATTGCAAAAAAGCACCACAATAAGTATAGTTAACATCTGTCACGATAGTTATAAAAATCTTTTTCTCAAAAGTTTTTGTAAACTAAGATTTACTCTCAGTAACTTTTAAATATGCATTACAGTATTATTAACTATAGGCACCGTGGTGTGTATTATATTCCCATAATTTATTTTATAACCAGAAGTCTGTTCCCTTTTGGCCACCTTCACCCATTTCATCCACCCACTCCACCCCTGGCACCTAGCACTGTGCTGTTAGCTACGGGCTTAGGTTTTTCTTTTTGTTTTTAGCCCACATGTGAGGGCACCTGGGTGACTCAACAGTGCAGCATCTGTCTTTGGCTCAGGTCGTGATTCCAGGGTGGTATGGAGGAGAGTAGCCCTCCAAGTCTCGCAACAGGCTCCAGGCAGGGAGCCTGCTTCTTCCTCTGCCTGTATCTCTGCCTCTCTCTGTGTCCCTCATGAATAAATAACTAACTAATCTTCAAAAAAAGAAGTTTTAGATTCCAAATGTGAGATCATATGGTATTCATCTTTCTCTATTTCATTTAGCATAATACCCTCAAGGTCTATCTGTGGTTGTGCAAATGAGGAGATTTTGTTCTTTTTTTATGGATGAATAATATTCTATTATTATATTTTTCATTATATATGTGTATGGATGGATGTGTATCACATTATATATAATTATACACATACATTATATAATAGATGTTATAGATATACATTATATGTGTATATATATATATATATCACATTTTCTTCATCCATTCATCCATCAATGGACACAAGTTTCTTTATCTTATATATTGTAAATAATGCTTCAATGATCTAAGGGGACATAGATCTTGTATACTTAGTGTTTTCACTTTCTTCAGGTAAATACTCAGAAGTCAAATTGCTGGGTCATTTGGTAGTTCTATTTTTACTTTTTTGAGGAACTTCCCTTCTGTTTGCCATAGTGGCTACTACCAATCTACATTCCCATCAATAGTGCACTAGGGCTCCCTTCTTTCCACATCCTCACCAACACCTGTTGTTTCCTGTCTTTCTGATACTATCCATTCTGATATGTGTGAAGTAGTATCTCATTGTGGTTTTGATTTCCCTGTTGATCAGTAATGTTGAGCACCTTTTCATGAGTCTGTTGTCCATCTGTATGTCTTCTTTGGAAAGTGTTGCTTTCTTTTTCTTGGATAAGACAATTGGCAGGAAGTTATAAAAGAAAATGTCTTGAACAGTCTGCTCTTGGGCAAGCTACCTAAGCCACTGGGAAAAGTAATTTCAGGTACTTATGCATTCGCTGAGAAATCTTTCTGTGTAGGAATTTCCAGTGTTCTTCTATGGTTCCTCCATGTGAATAAGCCATGAATACATCATAATGAAAACACCTCATTATAGTTCTTCAGTCCTTCCCCTATATCATTTTGGATGTTCTGAGGAGAAGCTCTTAAGGTAGAGGATAAGGGATTTTTTTGGCATAGTTCCTGTGAAAGATAAAGGAGAGAGGGTGCATGAGTATGAGGACAAAGCCTTAGACCATGATGTAGGTATCCTATCTGTAAAGGGAGGAAGAAGGGAGGTTTGGGTAGCAAGATCCCCAGACTACAGTGCATGTCTTAGAAAGTCTCAGCCACCCCAGTGGGGAGCTCTAAAACTCCTGCATTTCTCAGCTATTTTCTGGGGCTGTCCAAGGAGAGCATGACATAGGTTCTAGTACTGCAGTGGATCCCTGATGTGCCACAGCTGGAGCATGTTGGTTGAGTATGCTCCATAGCTGGCTCTCTCTCTCTCCAAGGGGTCTCAGCAGCACATCTCCATAGCAACCACACTTTCTAGTTAAAACTCAACTCCCTGAGAAGCTGTATTGGTTAGCCTTCGCTATGTAAAATCCAGCCTAAAATACAGTGGCTTTGGGGGAAAAAAAAAAAGTATGTATTTCTCATGCATTTGAGAGTTGGCTGGACTCTTGGCAGCATTCATGGTTGTTGAATGCTGATGATTTCAGCTAGATTCGCTCACATGTCTGGGAGTTGTGGGCCATCATGTGATCCAGACCAACCTTTCCTAGTACAGCTTAACTTCTGCTGTCACTCAGCCCCCAGCAGGCTCACATGGATGCATCCTCCTCTTAACTAATATCAGAAGCACCAGAGAAAGCAAATGGAAACACAGAAAGTCCCTTGACGCCTAAATTTAGAACAGGCCCTCTTTCCCTTCAGTCTCATTCTACTGGCCAAAGCAAGTCAGGAGATTGAGTCCCGTGTTGGGGGCAGCCCATCGTTGGAAGACACTAGCAAATTGCATGGCAGAGGACATGGATATGAGGAAGGGTGAAGGCCCAAACCATCACATAATCCAGGCTCATCACAAAGGCTTGAGTCTCTTTTTCAATAAGTATCATTGCCAAATGTGAGGTTACCGTGATAGCACCTGAATTATCAGAAGTCAGAGGAATGCAAGAAATAGAATATTCACAAATATCACAAGAGACGTTTGAAAACCACTCTGTATCTAGTTATCTCATTGGCCTAGGTCCCATCAGAAAAATAAATCCCATGAATCAGTTGGCAATTTTTTGATAAACAAGTACCCTTTTCGGACACCTGGGTAGCTCAATGGGTGAGCATCTGCCTTTGGCTCAGGGCATGATCCCGGAGTTCCCAGATCAAGTCCCGCATCAGGCTCCCTGCATGGAGCCTGCTTCTCCCTTTGCCAGTGTCTCTGCCTCTCTCTGTGTGTCTCTCATGATTAATAAATAAAATCTTTAAAAAACCAACCAACAAACAAACAAATAGCCTTTTCTTCTTTTTTTTTTTTTTTTTTTTTTAGCCTTTTCTTCTTAATTAACCGAGTATTGCACTTTTCCTACGGCATTTATAATGATTCTGTCTTGGCTGGTCCATAAATATCTGAGGGTAATTTTATTATGTAGAACCATTTTAACCAACATGTTTACACTGGTCTTTTGGGCCTCTATACTTTGACTTGTTTTATTTGCTTTTTGGGCCATAGTCAAGGATAAACATGTTTGAAAACATGCTTTAGTTGGGAAACACTTAGGGAGGGTTAGAAATCCCTGGCTAGGGCGCCTGGGTGGTTCAGTCGTTGAGCATGTGCCTTTGGCTCAGGTTGTGATCCCAGGGTCCTGGGATTGAGTCCCATATCAGGTTCCCTAAAGGGGAGCCTGCCTATATCTCTGCCTTTCTGTGTGTCTCTCATGAATACATAAATTTTGGGGAAAAAGAAAAAAGAAATCCCTGGTTAAACCAATAAATCTGGTGGCGAGTTACCCCAGCTGTTAACAAAATATGAGAACCTGGGAGAAGGAATTCTGACCTCTGAAGCCATGGTTTCTATGTGTGAGAACAACAGTACAGCCCATACACGGTTCAAAACCCTGGTCTGAACCAATAAGGTCAGGTCTGATACACAGTGAAACTGATATATCACAAAGAGGCAGGGGCTTTATGCTCTCCCCAGAGCCACAAACCACCATGTGGAGATCAGAAAAAAGCTTATCAACACAACATCAGAAAAAGCCACACACCAAAACACACACCACACTTAGAATACCCCAGTATGAATCCTAAGAAGTCTTCAACAGCATCCACTGACAATAATCCCTGAACTCCCAAAGCCAACTCTATATATTTTTTTTTAATTTATTTATGATAGTCACAGAGAGAGAGAGAGAAGGCAGAGACACAGGCAGAGGGAGAAGCAGGCTCCATGCACCGGGAGCCCGACGTGGGATTCGATCCCGGGTCTCCAGGATCGCGCCCTGGGCCAAAGGCAGGCGCCAAACCGCTGCGCCACCCAGGGATCCCCCAAAGCCAACTCTAAAACACAGAGTTTAACCTTTGCTATGGAGCCACTTACCTTTCTCTTAAAAATACATATAACCAGTACAATTACGAAGATTATTACTATAATGCTGATAACAATGTTCTTCCAAACAGAAGTTGTCTTCTCTGTTTCTGCAGGGAGAAAGGGAGAAAACATTAAGAAGAAATTCCTGGCCAGAACCAGAGACCATACAACCACTGCTAGGATCTGTGGCTATATGTCATTCTCCCTGTCCCTGTGACCCTCTGCCACATGTCATGGCACCCTCCATTCCTATCACATACACCTCCATACCAACACACCCCGCGTGTTTAGCACTTGCTAGAATACACTGCAATATCAAACACCACATGCCACACACACAAGCCATGCAATGTTCAAAGCTTCTAAACTACAGCACCATCTAACTGCTATAGAGTGAACGTGTATGCTCCCCCCAAATTCATAGTGAAATCCTAGTGCCCAATGTGATGGTATTAGGAGGTAGGTGGGTGAAACTCTCATGAATGGATTTAGTGCCCTTATAATAGGGGCCCTAAAGAGATTTCTCATCCCTTCCATCACGTGAGGATACAATAAGTCTGTAACCCAAGAGGGTCCTCACCCATCCATGCTGGCATGGCACAATGACCACAAACCTTCAGTCTCTGAAACTGTGAAAGATAAAGTTCTGTTGTTTTTAAGTCACCCAAACTGCAGCAAATTGTTATAGCAACCTTAATGGACTGAAACATATGTATAACCCAGACAAACCCCTCATACCGCACACACAAAGCATATTTCAATTTCATACTCCCCACGCCCTACATATACTCTACACACATCTCTTCACACACCATCCACACGTATTCCTAGCCCTTACTTCCAAGAATAATTCCTCTCTTGCTCCAGGATCATACTAGATACCCAGACCACATCCCCAAGGGCCGCTAGTCCCACCCTGCCTGCTTTACCCCTCTTAGCTCCAGGCCGATGCATTCGACCAGCAGGGTCATACCTACCCAGAACCAGAGCCATGACCATGGAAGCCAAGGTATGAGCTCCATGGACCTCATCCTACCAGCAGGAGGGATTCTATAGTGAGCTGCAGATCTTGAGCTAAGGATCCAATGTGCCTGGGGAAAGTCTTGGGCATCTGCAGGACCACCCTACTATGGCCTCCCCATAATGGGCACAACTCATAAGACAGAACTACTGACGCAGCCTCACCAGCCAACAGTTTGCAGTGGACCTGGGACCTGAGCAGAAGAGTTGCTGGCAGGGCTGAGTCCCTGGTCCCTGACAGACTCTTATCTTCAGGGGACTATCTTTGTAGCTAGTAAGCTTTATACTCTAAGCCATATAGAGCACCCAGATCACATAAACTGCCATGAGCTAACAAGTAGCCCTATTTCCATCTGAAGACTATTGTCACCACTTTCCACCTACTTGACCATCTGCCCTGGCTTAGAGACCTAGTCTGGACTGCTGATTCTGGGGCTGAGCTATGCCAGACCAAGCTTCCTATCTTCCCCACTGTTCGTCTTCCCCTAGACTGCCTGCAAACCAAAGTTTTACATTACCCGACCTCAAGGTGAAGAGCAGGGGAAATATTCAGGAGGCTGCTTACCTGTCACAATCAAGGTGAAGTTGCGGCTCTGGGAGATTGGCAAGGATTCATGCCATACCACACACTGATAGACAGTCATATTGTCTTCCAAAGAGGGCTTCACCATCAAGTAACTAGTGACACTAAACATGCCATCCTCATCTTCGGTGGTACCATTAGTAATGATGCCCTCAGAAACCTCCAGATACTGGGGATCCTTTGGGGTCCACTTTTTCCATGTTATGGTAATATTCTTGGGGTAGAACCTACTTGCCATACACAAAATAAGTTGTTCTTCATTTTCTTTCACCATGGCTTGCTCTGGAGACAAGCTGCTGACGGGGTAAGCTGCCAAGAGAGAGAAGTCGTGTTTCAAGGGGAGGTAGGGACCAGTTTATTACCGTAACAGGGAAAGGAGGAAGGAGGAGAGGAGGGGAGGGGAGGGGAGGGGAGGGGAGCACAGCAAGCCTTCAGGAAGGGTGAGCATACTGAATGGGATTCTGCTTAGGCTAAATATTCTGGGTATGTTGGTTTCAATGTTAGCTGATATGCTGTGGTCCCCTACTCTCACAGCAATTTTATAGAGTAGAGTTTCTTAAGTAGATCCTTTGTGTCATAGACACCTTTGAAAATCTGAGGAAAGCCTTGGAACACTATTGTGGTAGAGACTACTAATGGCCAATTTTCATTCTTCAATGACATATTCAAGATAAAGCTACATCTCTCAACCTCCCTGTAGCCCTGTGAACTTAGGGTCTCGTCGTTTGGATGTAGTCAGAAGTGATGAGAGCAACTTCCAAGAAGTATCCTTAAATAACAAGCGTATCTTAAAGAAAAGGACTGTGCTCTCCTCTCCTCTCCCCCTTCCTCCTTCCTGCAGAATGGCTGGACTAGTACATGACAGCTAGAGATGGAGAAGCCACTTCCAAACACAAGGTGGCAGCTACATGTTGAGAATGGCAAAGTGATAAGATAAAAGGACCCGAGGTCCCCTATGGTCATAGAACTGCCATACCTGCCTTGGATTGGCTACATTTCTGTAAAAGACAACAAACTACCTTTCTAAAAAAGCCATTGTTGACTTCTGGTTTCCCTTCTGACATGTAAAGACCCTGAAAGTCATAACAAGAAAAAAGCTGAGCTGAACAAACTATAATAAACAGGTTCTCTTAAATCCATGAGAGAATTAAGGTATCAGGGCAAACCAGCACCCTGAAAACGAGAGACAGATTGAGAGAATCACAGCCAAGATCATGTCACCTTAAGCAAATGCTAGGACCATAAACCGGTAAAAGCACTTAAGCAGTAACTCTTACAAATTGCTAAAGAAAGAGCATGAACTAGCTTGACAAGAAGAAACTCCTGGGGGCCCAGTCTCATGGGGACCACCACACTTTCATGGGTTTTACTTCCAGGAAACCCACCAGGTTCTAGCAGTGAAGATTCTATAAAAATCCCCTCCTATTTTCAGGGGAGAGGAAAAGTAACTAAAAATATCCCTGGTGCATTAACCACAACAAAGGATGCTTAAGAGAAAAGACTGCCAGAGCCTTCTCTGACCTGGGTAAAGGATGATTAGCCCTAACTCTAGTCCCACTATAGCCTTCAAGTCTCACCTACAAACACTTCTGAAGGTCATAGCCTAAGGGCTCAGGGGACTTCAAGAATAGAGATTTAATGGTAAGATTGTCTGCTTCCCCTTTGCAACCCTTTATCACCACAGCAACAGGGCTCCAGGGTGAGAACAGTGGATGAAAACTGAGAGAGCTGCAAGTCACTGATTCTATTTAAGAGGGAAACAAAGAAAACAGGTAGCCAGCAATGAGGACCAGCCCATTCTTGATGGAAAATCCTTACAAGGAGGCTCTTAAAAAAATGTATCTTGTGTGGAAAATGTGTAGATTATAAGAGAGTACAGCTTTTGTCTCAATTTATCTCTTTATTTACTGGATGCATTTATGGAAAGCAAATAACAAGTCTCTGTGGGAAGAAACAGAAGGAATCATAAAAGCAATTAAGAGAGCTCAAATAATGGGGTTTGTGCCAGTTACATACAAAGATCCCGCATATCTAAAAGACTATAAAGTTTGTAACATCAAGTATCAGGAGTAAATTTTATGTTTTATCATCAATCAGCTTATTCTACAATAAAACGGAGTGGGGAGAGATAAAAGAAGCAAAGAACGAAGACATCAAATAGAATGTGTACATACTAATCCAACTATATACATAATCACTTCAAATGAATGGTCTAAACACATCAATTAAAAGACAAAGACTGGGGGCACCTGGGTGGTTCAGTCAGTTAAACATCTGCCTTTGCCTCAAGTCATGGGATCAAGCCTCACATTGGGCTCCCTGCTCAGGTGGGGCGGCTCCTTTTCCCCCTCCCTTCTCTCCTCCCCTCCACTGGTACTCTCTCTCTTGCTCTCTCTCTCAAATAAATAAATGAAATCTTTAAAAAAATAATAATAATGTCAAAATACATGAGGCAAAACCTGAATGAACTACAAGGAGAAACAGAAAAATCCACAATTATAGTTTGGAGATTTCGACACTCATTTTTCATTAATTGATAAACCAGCAGGCAGAAAAGCAGTAAGAAAATAGTTCAAAGGAACATCACCACCAATCAACTGGATCAAATTAATCAATAGGATACTTTATCCAACAGCAAAATATACATTCTTCCCAAGGTCACATGGAACATTCACTAAGATAAATTGCATTCTAGCTCACAGAATTCATCTAACATTTTTAAAGAATAGAAATCATGCAGAGTATGTTCTCAGACCACAGTAGAGTTAAACTAGATATCAGTAAGCAGAAGAATGGCTGGAAAAATGCCAAATTTCTTGGAGAATAAATCACTTCTATTCTAAATAATATATGGGTCAAAGAAAAAAATCTCAAGAGAAACTTTTAAAATATGTTGAACTAAATGAAATTAAAATGAAAATACCACTTATGAAAATTTGCAGGTGCAACAAAAGAAATGGCTAGAGGGGAATGTATAGCATTTAATACATATTTTAGAAAAGAGGAAAGATATAAAATCAACTACCTTAATAAGCTTCCATCTTCAGAAGTTAGAGGAAGAAGAGCAATTTTATTATTTTTTTAATAAAGATTTTATTTACTTACTCATGAGAGACACAGAGAAAGAGGCAGAGACATAGGCAGAGAGAGAAGCAGGCCGATGTAGGACTCCATCCCGAAACTCTGGGATGACACCCGGAGCCAAAGGCAGACGCCCAACTGCTGAGCCACCCAGGCATCCCAAGAAGAGCAATTTAAACTTAAAATAAGCAGAAGAAAAGAAATTACAAAAATTAGAGCAGGATTCAATGAAGTTGAAGTGAATTGAGAAAATCAATGAAACCAAAAACTGGTGCTCTGAAATGATTACTAAATTGATAAACTTCTAGGTTAAGGAAAAAAAAAAAGTGAGAAGATAGAAATTACTAATATAAATGAAAGAAGGATCACTACTGACACTATGAACAAGAGTAATAAAAGAATATTATGAACAACATTATGCCTACATGTTTGATAAATATGATGGACCAATTCCTTGAAAGACACAAATTACCAAGATTCACACAAGAAAAAATAGATAATTTGAATAGGCCTGCATCTATTAAAGAAATTGAATCAATAAATAATAACCTTCAAAAAAAGAAAGAACCAGGCTCAGATGGTTTCAATAGTGAATTCTACCAAACATTTAAGTTAATTATAATACCAATTTTTTACAATTTCATCTAGCAACTAGAAGCAGAGGGAATATATTCTAACTCTTTCTATGAGCCCAGGAATACACTAATACCAAAACCAGATAAAGGCATTACAAAAAAGGAAAGCTACACACCAATGCCTCTCATTACACTGAATGCAAAAATCCTCACAAAATATTAGCAAATTGAATCTAACAATGTATAAAAATAATTATACACTACAACAAAATTGGATTTATTCCAGATATTCAAGACTGGTTCATTATTCAAAAGTCAATTAATATAATCTGTTACATCGACAGACTACAGAAGAAAAATTTTAAGAGCATATCAATTATGCGGAAAAAGCACTTGGCAAAATCCAACACCCATTCATGTTAAAAACTCTCAGCAAACCAGGAACAAGGGGAACTTTCTCAACTTGAAAAAGGACATCTACAAAAAACCTATAGCTAACATCATACTTAATGGTGAGAAATTAAGGACACGAACAAAGCAAGGGTATCACTTCTAACCAAGCCTATGCAATACTATAATGGAAGCCCTAGCTAGAATAATAGGACAAGAAGAGGAAATAAAAGATACACAAATTAAAAAGGAAGAAATGACACTGTCTTTGTTCTCAGACACATGATTTACATTAAAAAATCCCAAAGACTTGACCAAAAAATATTTAAACTCTACAACTAATAAGTAATTACAACAGATTGTGGGATACAAGGTTAAAAGTTAGTTGCTTTCTGGGGCACCTCGGTGGCTCAGTGGTTGAGCCTCTCTGCCTTTGGCTCAGGTTGTGATCCCGGGGTCCTGGGACGGAGTCCAGCATTGGGCTCCCCGCAGGGAGTCTGCTTCTTTTTATGCCTATGTCTCTGCCTCTCTGTGTCTCTCATGAATAAATAAATAAAACCTTAAAAAAATAAAAAGTCAGTTGCTTTCTAATATCCCAGCAATAAACAACTGGAATTTCAAAATAAAAACCCAATACCAGGGCAGCCCGGGTGGCTCGGCAGTTTAGCACCTGCCTTCAGCCCTGCAGGGAGCCTGCTTTTCCCTCTGCCTGTGTCTCTGCCTCTCTCTGTCTCTCATGAATGAATAAATCTTTAAAAAAATAAAAAATAAAAAAAATAAAAACCCAATACCATTTACATTAGTGTTCCCTTTTCCCCACAAAAAAAGAAATACTTAGGTTTAAATCTAACAAAATAGGTACAGAATCTATATGAAGAAAATTATAAAACTCCAGTGGATGAAATCAAAGATCTAAATGAATGAAATATTCTATGTTCATGGAAAAGAAAAATCAATATTGTTAAGATGTCGATTCTTCCCACCTTGATCTATAGATTCAATGCAATCAAAAGCCCAGAAAGTACTTTGTGGATATTGACAAACTGACTCTCAAGTTTATATGGACAGGCAAAATGCCTAGAATAGCTAACACAATACTGAAGAACAAATTGGAGGACTGACATAACCTGACTTAAAGTCTTACTATAAAGCTACAATAATCAAGACAACATGGTATTGGTGAAAGAATAGACAAATAGACCAAACAGAACAGAAGAGAGAGCCCAGAAATTGACCTACACAAATGTATTCAACTGATCTTTCACAAAAGAGTAAATAAAGGCAATTCAATGCAGAAAAGATAATCTTCAATAAATATGCTGGAATAATTGGACATCCACATGCATAAACTTTGCACACAGAATCTAGACATACTACTTACACTTTTCACAAAAATTAACTCAAAATAGATCACAGACCTAAACATAAAACTATAAAATTTCTAGAAGGATAATATAAGAGAAAAATCTAAGTAGCCCTGAGTTTGGTGATGAGCTTTTATTTTTTTTTCTATTTAAAAAAATTTTTTTTAAATTTTAAGTAGATTCCATGCCCAGCATGGAGCCCAACATGAGGCTTGAACTTATCACCCTGAGATCAAGACCTGAGCAGAGATCAAGAGTTGGACACTAAACCAACTAAGCCACCAGGTGCTCCCCCCCCATGATGACCTTTTAGATACAAGGGCAAAAGCATGATCCATGAAAGAAAAAAATTGGTGAGTTGGACTTTAATTTAGAACTTCTGTTCTGCAAAACACACTGTTAAGAAAATGAAAAAACACAGGCCATATATTGGGAACACACATCTAACACATATCTAATATAGAATTTATATCTAAAATATACAGAAGATTCAAAAATAAGAAAATATATAGAGGACTCTTAAAACTCAACAATAGGAAAACAAAGAATCCAACTGAAAAATGGACAAAAGATCTAAACAAATATCTTTTAAAAGAAGACAACAAAAAAAGCAAATGGAAAGATCCTCAACATTATAGGTCATTAGAGAATTGCAAATTAAAACAACAAATGAGATATCACTACGTACCTATTAGAATGGCTAAAATACAAAAAATTAACAATACCAAATGTTGACAAGGATACAAAACAACAGGAACTCTCATTTATTGCTGGTAGGAATACAAAATGATATAGTCACTCTGGAAGAACTGGTAGTTTCTTACAAGTTGAACACAGTCTTAACATATGATCTAGCAATCACACTCCTACGTACTTACCTAATGGAGATGAGAAATAATATCTAAACAAAACCTGCACCTGAATGTTTATGGGAGCCTTATTCCTAATTGCCAAAAACTGGAAGCAATCAAGATGTTTCTCAATAGGTGAATGGATAAACAAACTAGGTACATCCAAAGATGGAATGTTACTCAGTGATAAAAAGAAATGAGCTATCAAGCCACCAAAAAAAGAGACACAGAGGAGTCTTTTTTAAAAATTAATATATTTATTTATTTTGAGAGAGAAAGAGCACATGTGAGGGGGGCAGAGGGAGTGGGAGAGAATCTTGAGCAGACTCCTCGCTGAACATGGAGCCTGATCTTGATCTCAGGACTTGATCTCAGGACCCTGAGATCATGACCTAAGCCAAAATCAAGAGTCAATCACTTAACCAACTGAGCCATCCAGGCACCCTAAAAACACAAAGGAAACTTAAATGTATATTATTACTAAGTGAAGGAAGCCAGTCTGAAGACTACATACTGGATGATTCCAATTCCAATTATATCACATTCTAGAAAAGGAAAAAATATAGAGATAGCAAAAAAAAATTAGTGGTGCAAGGGGTCCTGAGGGAGAGGCAAATAGGTGAAGCAAAGGCAGTAAGTTGTCTATTCTGTGATACTGTAGTGGTAGATGTATGATATAGATACGTCAAAATCACAGAATTGTAACACAAAGAGTAAACCCTAAGGTATGCAAAATTTTAAAAAAAATTAGGAGTTCAAGGACCCCAACAAAGAGAGAAAAGAAGGTAGACTGTAACAAGCAAATCTAAGTGTACTTCACATGTATGAAACAACCTCACTCCAAGGAACAGAGGAAAAGTGCTGACCCAAGAAACTTGTGAAATAGATGGAGTCTATAAGAACAAAAGCAAAAAGAACTGCAACCAAATAATGTACTCTGGTTGACAAACTTGTTCCTCATGGCAGTAAGGTTAACAATTCAGATATGGCTCCAGATGTATACTGGAATTAAACAATTATGTAAACAGATAGGGGGTGGCAAGAGCCAGGTTTCTCATGGTATGAGTGAGGGTTTGCAGATAAGCAAGGGGAGGAGGCTAGAATGATTCATATGGTAATAGATTAAAGTTAGGGGTAGCATGAAGAATGAATATTGAATTTAATATAGACACAGATGGTTATGAATAGAAATACTTACAGATAAATGCATATGCACAGATTAGTATACAAACACATATTTATTTCTTTGCTCGGTCAGTTCAGAGGGCCTAGAAGCAATGATACCCCAGTGGTAACAAATACCTCTAGTGCCAGATTTTGGTTTCTAATATAATTTTCTAAAGAAAAAAAAAAAAAAAAAAAAGAACCAGGAAGGGGACACCTGGGTGGCTCAGTGGTTAAGCATCTGCCTTCAGCTCAGGGTGTGATCCCGCAGTCCCAGGATCGAATCCCTCATCAGGCTCCCCACAGGGAGCCTGCTTCTATCCTCTGCCTGTGTCTCTGCTTTCTCTCTGTGTCCCTCATGAATAAATAAATAAAATCTTAAAAAAAAAAAATAGAGAACCAGGGAGAATTCCTCAAGTAATTGGCTGACTTTGGGAACAGGACAAGAAACACACAAAATGATCCTTCCTGGAGCATCTTGTAGTGCCAGAAAGTAAGAAAGTGCTTCAAGTAAAACAAAACCCCACAATGATGAGGGTATGTCAAAGAGACACAAGAATCAACTGAAAATACTCTCAATGGCCGAAGCTGGAAGAATGTGAGCAACAACATAAATAAAGTAGCATTAGATTATAACCCAAAGTACAAAATAAATATCCTGAGTCCATCCTAAAATAAGTAAATGATCGAACAAATTAGTAAGTGAGAGAGAAGAGAAAAATCTCTGTGTGGAGGAATTCCAAATAAATTATGTAGCTACTCCTACTCCAATAAAAAAAAATTTTTTTTTTTAAATTATGTAGCTACTCCACCCTAACGGAGGGGTAGCTTAATTCCCCACAGCCTAAATGTGGGCTGCACAGAGTGACTCCCCTTCAAAGTATAGCATGACAAGGAGGGGGAGGAGAATAACTTCCGAGTGGAGAAACAAGGCAAATACTACTAAGCTAAATAATTATGGTCAACGCCAATAGTTATAAATTGTTCAATTAGATGGGATGGGATGAAAATGGCACTTTACCTCTGTGATTTTCCTCCCCCAAAACTATAACTCCAGTGAATTATGAGAACAGCAGCAGAGAAATGCCATTAGAGTGGCATCCTCTGATACACCTGATCACTATTCCTCAGAAGGTCAAATTGTCAAAAATAAGGAAAGTCTGAGAAATTGTCAGAGTCAAGAGGAGCCTAAGGACATATGACAACTAAATGCAGTGTGGTATTCTGGATGCGATCTTGGAACAGAAAAAGAACATTAGATTAAAAGCTAAGGAAATTTGAATAAATCATGAACTTTAATTAATAATAATTATCAATACTGGTTCATTATTTATAACAAATAGACCATACTAGTGCAAGATGTTAATAAAAGAGGAAATGGTGTGCAGACATGGGAGTAATATGAAAATTCTGTACTGTCTTTGCGATTTTTCTGTAAATCTAAAACTATTCTAAAAAATAAAGCCTATTAATTTTTTTTAATACTTTCATTTTGGGGTACCTGGGTGGCTCAGTTGGTTAAGCAGCAGACTCTTGATTTCAGCTCAGATCATGATCTCAGAGTTCTGAGTTCAAGCCCCATGTCTCAGGCTCCACAATCAGCATGGATCTGCCTAAGATTCTCTCTCTTTTTCCTCCCCCTTCTGTCCCTCCCTGCTACCCCACTTGCACTTGCATGTTCTTTCTCTCAAATAAATAAATAACAAAATAAAATATTTTTATCTTAAGCTTCCTATCAGTTGCAGAGGAAATTAATCCTAATTTAACATCCCCATCCCCCAATTTAGTATGTACAAAATATCAAAAAGTCCTAAGTACAATTCTAGGGGGCTCCTAGACATTGTCCCCCTTTTATGGGCTGAATTGTGGCCTCTCAAAATTCCTCTGCTGAAGTCCGCAATCCCTCAGACTGCAACTATATGTGGAATTAGGATCTTTATTCAGGTAATTTCAGTTAAAATGAGGACACTAGGTTGAGGCCTAATCAAATAGGGCTGATGTCCTTGCAAAAAGAAAAGAGTAGGACACGTGCACAGAGGGAAGGATATGTGAAGACACAGGAAGAAGATGGCCATCCATCAGCCAAGCAAAAAGGCCTCAGAAAAAAAAAAAAGAAAAAGAAAAAGAAAAAAAAAAAAAAACAGCTCTACTGATACCTTGATCTCAGACTGCTAGATTCCAGAATTGTGAGAAAATAAATTTCTGTTATTTAAGCCATTCGGTCAGTGGTGTTTTGTTATGGCAACCCTAGCCAACGAATACACCCCCCAAAGCTCATCTACATGTTATCAGACCCATCATAATAAAGAAAAGTAGAGCTCAAAGAGGCATTTGGAGGATAGTGTTGCTGTTGTTACAAGTCTTCACTGGGTACCTACCTCACAGCAGTTCCCAACTGGGCATTTTCATACATTATTTTATGTAATCCTCAGACTATTACAAGAGAGGTATGATTTATCAACCCATTTTGTACAAGGGAAAATTCAGGCCCAAAAATGTTAAATGGCTGGCCCAAACACCCAGTTTAGAAGCAGCAAAGCTAAGACAGGATTCAGATCTATGGAACCAGAGCCCAGCATCTCTCTCCCTTCCCAGCTACCTTTCAAAGATACCTCTACAGTGAACATGCACCGTCCACACACTAAGTGAATTATATCATAATTAATATAGCTATCTTTCACTGACCATTTACAATGGGCCAAGCACTATGCTAAGTGTTACCTGCATTTTTCATAGATTCTTCCCCACAATAAACCCCCTAGGTAAGTATTATTACATTTGTTCAGAACGTGGTTCTATGTGATTAATAACTTGCCCAAAGTTGTCCAACTGTCCATAGAAGCCCAGGACTCAAACTCATGTCTATCCTACAGATTGGCCCATGCTCCAAACCCCTGCTCCATTTGGCCCACAGCTCCACCTCAAGCCTCAGCACCATGGCAACCACAGGGCCCTGCCCCGAGGTACTCACCCACAACCTCCAGGTTGACTGTTCCCACTGCTTTGTAAGGGGTGACCACCACCTCACATCGGTACTCTCCTGCTTCCTTCAGCTGGACGCCTGGCAGCTGGAGGGAGGCATCCCCCCTTTGCAGCCTCCTTTGAGACACGTAGGCTCCAGATCGTAATATCATTTGATGGTCACCAAAAAACTCAAACAGTTTAACTTCCGTTGCAGAGGCCTGATGCTTCCAATACCAGGTAATACCCATTACTGTGATGTCCAGATGGTGGTAACCATGGATTTTGCAGACAATGGTGGCAGTATCATTTAGGAGCACCTTCTGAGTCTTCCCTGCCATCTCCACTTGCAGGAGACCTGTGGCAATAAGAGAACTCAGTTATGGGAGACCCTTGGAAAAAACATAGGCATGTTACTCTCACACGCTGCCACATAATTGGAAGCAAATTCCTTTTTTTTTGTTGGGGAGGGAGTATCTCAGGTACAGGGGCTCTAAGTTCACAGCTCCACATTAATCCATATAAGATCCTTCAAGTTTGTTCAAGATTGTTTTCAATATTCAGTGTTCCTTGCAGTTTCATGGAATTTTACAATTAGTGTATTTATTTCCACCAAGAAATGCTTTGAGATTCTAACAGGAATTGCCGTGAATCTGTAAATTAATTTGGGGAGAATTGCCATCGTAACAATGCTGCCTTTTTTTTTTTTTTTTAAGATTTTATTTATTTATTCATGAGAGACACACTGGGGGGGTGGGGGGAGGCGGGGCAGAGACACAGGCAAAGGGAGAAGCAGGCTCCATGCAGGGAGCCCATTGTGGGACTCGATCCTGGGTCTCCAGGATCAGGCCCTGGGCTGAAGGCGGCACTAAAACACTGAGCCACCCGGGCTGCCACAATGTTGTCTTCTAATCCATGGATGTGTTTTTGGGATGTGCTAAGGATTGAATGTTTGTGTCCCTCCAAAATTCATATGTTGAGGCCTACTGCCCAGTGTGATGGTATTTGGAGGTAGGCCCTTTGGGAGGTAATTAGGTCATGAAGGTAGAACCCTCATGAATGGGATTAGTGTCATTAGAGACATGAGAGAGAGATCTCTTTCTCAGCATTAGGGGATAGAGTAAGAGGGTACTGCTCCACAAGCCAGGAGGAAGCCCCTATCCAGGAACTACTCCACAAGCCAGGAGGAAGCCCCTATCCAGGAACTAAATCAGCACCTAGATCTTGGACTTTCCAGCCTCCAGAACTGTTAGAAATAAATCTGTTGTTTAAGCCACTCACTCTAAGATATTTGTTAGGGTGGCCTAAAAAGACTTAATAAGACAGGATGTTTTCCGATCGCACTTATTTAGATCCTCTTAAATTTTTGTCAACCACGAATATTCTCACTGTTCTGATTTTGTAATAATCAGAGCAGGCTAAACATTTGCTATATTAAGACCATGCATGTGTCCCCAGACTTAGTTCCTTCCCTAGGTCTGGTTTTATCAGTGCTGGTGATAGACCAATTCTGATTTATAAGATGCATCTTATGTAGGAAATGTCTGATTCAAGGCGTCTGATTTTTTTTTGAGAAATGACAGCAAACCTAGTGTAATAACTTTTGAAGATAACCGTTGCTAATTTGATGATTACCGTTGCTAATTTGATGATTATTTAATGGTAATGATGATGATTATTATTTAATGCCATTAAATAAACTGTAATACTTAAAGAAAAAGAAAAAGCTTTACAGTTTTCCGAGTAAAACTGTTGTGCTTCTTTTGTTAAACTCATTCCGCAGTATTTTATTCTTTCTGGTGGTGTCAAAAATCGAATTGTTTCTTAATTTTATTCTGAATTGCTCATTGCCAGTGTACAGAAATACCATTTACCCTTTTTTTTAATATCCATCTCCCTTCCCTAACAGGTTACCATTCTAAGATGTTTAAAGCTTCTGTTTTCGTTCTCTTTAACACTGCCTTGTTTTGTTTCTCAAACTTACGAAAATGGTTTGGAGTTACCTGTCACTGTTTCTGCTCTTCGCAACTGCTTCAAATCCTGTCTCATTGCTGCGTGTACAGCTAGTCCATTGGTAGAAGGTAATGAGAAGTGGGTACAGCTAGTCCACTGGTGGAAGGTAGTGAGTTCTCCACATGCAAACCCACATTTGGCTCATCCCCAGCCCCAGTGATGGACACCCCGCCGGTCTCCTAAATTCCCACATCCCCACCCGTCCACCCAGCACCACTTGGCACATCCCAGTGGACTCTGGCCAATTTATTAAGTCTCAAGTGACATCTTATTATTTTTAACTTCTATTCTATGACCTCTGAATGCAGCTTTCTTTTTTTTTTTTTTCTCATTAAACTTTTGTTTTAATGGGTCTCAAAATTCTGTGACAGATTTTTGGTCAAGTTGTTTCCATTAAAAAGTACTGATTTTAAAAACTAATAACTTAAAACTGCCACACACGCACACACACACAAAAAAACAAATGGTCCACAAAACATTCTCCTTTCCTCCTGAAGGTTTTACGATGCATTGTTATCATTAACCAGTCTTTTACTATTAAACTTAAATGGCCAATTGACACAAACAGTTCTGAGACCCGTTCTTCCACCACTGATTAAGACTGGGGTGGCAGGTATTGGGGATAATATTCATTTAGCCTTCTGAGCTTTCTGAGCAGACTTGGTGACTCTGCCAGCTCCAGCTGCCTTCTTGTCCACTGCTTTGATGACACCCACAGCAACCGTCTGTCTCATGTCACCGAAAGGGCCCAGAGGAGGATAGTCAGAGAAGCTCTCAACACACATAGGTTTGCCAGGAACCGTATCAACAATGGCAGCATCCCCAGATTTCAAGAACTTGGGACCATCCTCCAGCTTCTTTCCAGAACGACGATCTATCTTTTCCTTCAGCTCATGAAACTTGCAAGCAATGTGAACGCGCCCGATCTCGTCTGAATGGAGCTTTCAACTAGCTTCTCACGGAAGGAAGTTAGACACTGTCTCAACAGGAGGCGCAATGTTAAGGCCCTCTCTGCCCTCGGACCATCAACACTTTCTCGCCTGCGATTTCCATTAAGCCCCTCACATACCGGTTAAGAACTGGCAGCGCGTCTAAACGACGCTTCATCTGCCTCGCTGCCTTTCGTTTCCTGTTGGATCCATACAAACCCCTCCGTGTCATTTAGGATAAGCCTCCGCAGACCACTGCCCTTCACCAGCAGGTGGAGGGGGAGCGTTTTCTTGCTTTCTCTCCTACTCGCCCCACCCCCCGCATCCCTATACTTTGCTTTTTTTTTTTTTTTCTAAGATTTTATTTATTTATCAATGAGAGACAGACAGAGAGAGAGAGAGAGAGAGAGAGAGACTGGGGGGCGGGGGGCAGAGGGAGAAGCAGGCTCCCCTCCTTGCTCCCTCCCTGCTCCGGTGCGGGGAGCCCGAGGCAGGGGGCGGAGGCGGGGGGGGGGGCAATTGTAAGAATTACAGGATCAGGCTGGGTGTGAATGAAGACTCAGAGGCAGAGGGCGGAGGCGGGGTGGGGGGAAGCGGGGGGGGGTGGGGGGAAGCGGGGGGGGGCGGAGGCGAGGGGGGCGGCGGGGGGCGCAGAGGGAGAAGCAGGCTCCCCTCCCTGCTCCCTCCCTGCTCCCGTGCGGGGAGCCCGAGGCGGGTCTCGATCCCGGGTCTCGATCCCGGGCACTTCCCAGGCCTCCCCGCCTCGCCGCGCCCCCGGCCCCCCCGCCCCCCCCCCCCCCCCCTGCCTACCTGAGCTGGCCGTCCCGAACCACAGGACCAGGACCAGGAGCGCCGGCAGGAGCAGGAGCGCGGGCAGGAGCAGGAGCGGCGGCCCGTGCGCCATCGCCAGACGAGCGGAGGCCGCGCGCACCAGCCCCAGGCCCCCGGGGCCGCGCCGCGAAGGAAGACACCGGGGCGGGGCGCACCCGGCCAGGCG
This sequence comes from Canis lupus familiaris, assembly GCF_011100685.1. Lineage (NCBI taxonomy): Eukaryota > Metazoa > Chordata > Mammalia > Carnivora > Canidae > Canis > Canis lupus. Next base: position 40,593,653 of record NC_049242.1, on the reverse strand, counting down.
CGCGTGCAGAGCCCCGAAGTCCGGCCCGGCCCTCGCCGCTCCCCTCGGAAGGGCCGTGCCCCGCCCCGCGCGTGGCAACGCCCGCACCAATCGGAGGTTGCGGGTCCGCCCACGCGTTGCTCCGAGCCCGCCTTCCAGAGGTGGGACCTGGCCTCCCGCGAGAGTGAGTTTGCAAACTGAGGCCGGGAGCCGGGGGGCCCGGGGGTCTCTGCTCTTACCCGGCAAGTGGCGCAGTCGGATGCACCCCCCACCCTCGACGTGGGCTGCGGTCACGATCCCAGAGCCCAGCCAGCAGCCCCCGACCCGCGGCTCCCTGCGGAGCCCGAGCCCGGTTCTCCCCGAGCCCCGCCCCTCCTCACCCCGCGGACGCCGTGGCTCTCTTAAAAAGTAGATCTTTATCTCTCTATATATAGATCTTTAAAGATACATAGAGATAAAGATAAATATCTTTAAAATTCGTTTACATTCTGAAACTAAAAACCAACCTATCTCCTGGACGTTTGGCTCAAACACCAAAAGGCGGCCCTTCCCTTGATGGGATGGACACTGGGTGTTTACTATAGGTTGGCAAATTGAATTTTAATAAAACAATAACATAAATAAAATTTTAAAAAAGGCAGGACACATGGGTGGCTCAGCGGTGGAGAATTGCTGGATCTCCAGCAATTGTAAGAATTACAGGATCAGGCTGGGTGTGAATGAAGACTTAGAGGCACCGTCAGTAACTAAGCAAATGTTGACCTTCTCACCTGCAGAACAGCATGCGAAGTGGAAAGAGCATAAATCTGGGAGGTGAGCAGGGTGGCCACACTGATACCAACTAGCTGCTGAGGGGCCTTCAGAATGTCACAGTTTCTGGTCCGCAGTCTTAACAAGTTAAGAGATCTACAAGGTTAGGTCCAGTCATAGAATTCTAAAATCCTAAATTACAACTCTTCTCAACTGCTACCTCTTCCAGGAAGGCTTAACCTGAGGAGGAGTCCTCTTTGGTATTACTAGCATGATTAAATAACTTCATCCAAAGGAAGTTATCTGTTGAATCCCCATACTTGCCTGGTTAACCACTCTGCAAACCACTGGGATTTTCACTTGTGTGCTATTGAGTTAGGGATAGAAGGGGCTAGAGAGGGAAAGATAAAGGAAAGGCCCAGAATCAGGGTCCTATGAATCCCAAGGAAACAAAGGCAACAAAAATGGACAAGGAAGTAAATCTGGCCTGCTGGCTCCAAATTTTAAGGAATAGCTTCCTTTGACTGCTACAAAGTAATTACAAAGACTCGCCAGACCCAAAAACAGCCATATGCCATTCACTCAAGATGGTACAAAAAACCTCAAGGCCATACACTCCCTGGTTAGGTTCTCAATAAAAGACCAAGCTGATAAGCCCCCAGTGGCAACTCTGTTGGGACCCCTCTCACTTCTGAGAGCTGTGTATCCCCGCTTAATAAACTTCTAGATTTACTCACTCTCCTTTGTTGGTGAGATTCGTTCTTCGACTCCATGAGACAAGTACCTAGCTCTCCTGCTTCACTATCATTGGAAGCAGGAGCTGCATACCAAGAAATGCTGGAAAAGGAATTCCTTTGTTGGTACGTGATCTCTAAGGCCCTCAGACTCTATGGCTCTATAATTGTATTCTGCAAACAACCCATTCTTTCCACATTGCCGAGTTTGTCCTTTTCCCCAGAAAATTGCAACCAATATTTCATATTTTTCTGATTTTACATTTAATATAATTAAAAACAAAGCTATACAAATATGACCAGAATAATATTTTCTGACAAATATTGCACTAGAATTTTTACAATATAAACATCAAAAAACAAATTCAAATATAACAAACTTGTATAAAGTCTCTGTGTCTTTCTGATTAAATCCAGTTATTAAAATCCAGTTATTAATTTATAGTTTACTTAATCCAATTTTCTTAAGAAACCAAAAATAATTAAGTCCAAATACACTTCAGATTAATAAAATTTCTGTCCAAACTCTAAAATTAACAGAACACTCTGGGGCACATATTTATAAAAGGTTACATTTTTAATTCAACATTTAAATTGAAAAAAATTCCACAATCTCTCAAATTTAGCAATAATAAAATAAGTCGTCTTTAAAATAGGATGTATCAACCATCATTATTAAATGTTTTTTAAAACATAATAAATACTGATAATATATGGATTATGCAGCTCTGGTTTCCTTCATGAAAAGGAAAGGCAAAATTTTTTTCACTTTTTAATGCCAGGAGATTATTTTTTTCAGAAGACACAGAATAACTAATGATCTTCCTTCCACATCTCTTTTAGGCACAAGCTTACATATAAATGTACACATATTGCTTCTGAAATATGATCTTTCAATCAGAGGCCATAAAAATTGGTACATAGACACTTTGAAAATTGCAAGGGCTTGTAACCTCCACGTGTACTCAAAGATCCTGGACTAACAGCTTCAAAGAAAGAAACACCTTCACTGAAAGGGGGCTCCTTCCTCCACCTCTGCTACAATACTTGAGCCTCTAGGGCTCTCCCACTCTTAGGCCCCTGAAACTGGATAGAAAAGTACAAGTAGAGCTATCTGGAAGTCACCAGAGCAAACACAAAAGAATGAAACAGTCACTCTGGGCATTAACAGGCTTCAAAGTATCCTTAAAATACTTAGCCTCAAAAAAAAACAAAAACAAAAAAACTTAGCCTCTATTATATTTTATATAAATCTTTTGTAAATTAATCCTGTTTTAATAAAGTCATCTCTACATCTTAATTAGTAATACAACAGGCTCTCTTGGAGAAGAGATGAATAGTTTGGGATTGTGAGGGAAGTGCAGAATTCATTTGAAAGGCCTGGTAATTAACCCCAAAAGCTGATGGCAGTGAAACTTTAAGACAGCTGACAGTGGTGCTAATAACATTCTACATCCCTCAAAGCTCTCTCCCTGGACTCCCTTTCCACAACAGTGGGAAAGTCAATACAAAAGTAGAAAATGGGGGGGGGGATCCCTGGGTGGCTCAGCAGTTTAGCGCCTGCCTTTGGCCCGGGTCGCGATCCTGAGGGCCCGGGATTGAGTCCCGCATCAGGCTCCAGGTATGGAGCCTGCTTCTCCCTCTGCCTGTGTCTCTGCCTCTCTCTCTCTCTCTCTATTGTGAATAAATAAAATCTTTAAAAAAAAAAAAAAAAAGGTAGAAAATGGGAGAATTCCTAGAGGGAAAAGAACTTAATTAAAATTCAGATGGGGTGCCTGGGTGGCCCACCTCTGGGTTTCCAGAGTTCCTGGTCTAGTGGGTCATGATCTCAGGAATTGTGGGATGGAGACAGCTTCGCTCCGTGCTCAGCAGAGTGTCTTCTTGGGGATTCCCACACACACTCTCTCTCTCTAAAATAAATAAATCTTAAACACAAAACTCAGATCATCCAGGCAAAAATAATGAATACAAAAAACTGTGCTACTTCTCTTCTAATCAGAAATTGTGAAACCCATGTCCTAGTCTGTTACAATTAAAAAATTTTTCCCCTTTATTAACAACTGTAAGACAAAGTGTCTGCTGGAATGCAGTGTATTTTTTTTAACTATTATTACTTAAGGAGGGTACAAAAAAAAAAGCTTAAAACTTGGACAAGTGACATTCATCAGAGTCTGAATGCTATGCATTTGCTCCATAAGCTGGTTCACTCTGGAAGAAGAGTTAGGAACTCTAACTCGTGAGTTAGAAATTTTCTTTAGGGTTAGAGTTACTCTCCACAGTGCTCGGAAACCTCTGTAGGAATGACTGCCTGCTTACCTAAATAGCTAACTTGTGCAAATGTGGTTTTCTTTTCCCCAATATCAATCATGAATCTCAATGAAACTTGCTATAAATATCAAAAAGTGAAAATACATACACATCAAAGGAAACAAGAAATGTATATAGAATTAGAACTGAGAGTTCATCAGAAAAAAATTATGATTACCAACTGTAAGATACATTGCTCAATGCTATAGAACAAGAAGATGTTAGGAGTTTTAAACTGCTGTGCTTGACAAACATGCTTCACTACTACCACAAAAATGTTTGAGCAGTAAGAGCCATGGCAAATGTTTTAAAAAGGAAACAGATCTATAAGACACATCACTACACTAATAAGGAAATATTTACAAAGTAGCAATACCAAGAACAGAAAGGGTAAAATTCAAAAGTAGAGCAAACTCAAATCACTTGAACAATTGAAGGGTAATAGTGAATAGTAAACTAGGTAAAACAGTGGTACAAAACAAATATAGAATGGCAAGGCTGTACATGGGTTTCATATTACACACAGGGAATCTAAAATGAAGGCAGGAATTTAGTTAAATGACACATACTCTCATATCCCTAAAAATCTACATTTAAGGTAGACTAAATTGAACAAAAGTAACATTTTTTTTTTATTTTTTAAAGATTTTATTTACTCATAGAGACACACACAGAGAGAGAACGAGAGGCTGAGACACAGGCAGAGGGAGAAGCAGTCTCCACCCAGAGAGCCCGACGTGGGACTCCATCCAGGGTCTCCAGGATCACGCCCTGGGCTGCAGGCGGCGCTAAACCGCTGCGCCACCGGGGCTGCCCCCAAAATAACATTTTAATACAATGATTCATAAGAGAAGGCAAAGAGAACTAGATGGAATCTTACTTCTTCTCTCTCACTTCTAAAGCACTCAGACAAGTCAAAACTTTAACATCATGTGGAAATAAATCATTACCCATTTTTAAATTCCATGGAGCAGCAAAATTATAAGAAACATAAAATAAAGTATTTTAATACTTTAATTATAAGATCCACATTCATAATCTTGGAAATCTTGGAAAATATACTTATTGATAAGGATAAAGCAAAAAGAGATAAGGAAATTTGCACAGCAAAAGTCAAATCTATTGCTTCCAATAGATTATAAAACAAAACAAAATTTGTTTACAAGCATGCACAGCTTTGAAGTTAAATGTAGGGAAAAATACACTGCCAAGGGCTGGATAACAACCAAGCTGGTACATGGCATTCGTTGAGAATATGACTAATACCAATTAAAATGTAAGCTAAAAGGCTCTGCAGGGAAATCTGTAGCCATCTGTAAACATAAAATGCAGGAGTTTTTTCTACATAATTCTATAGGCAATATTGGGGAAAAAATTTAAATTCCTAAAGTTAAATCAAAGGTTTTATTGGTTTTGCTTTTGCTCTGCTTTGCTTTTGTCTCAATAAAGAGGTATTAGTGCTAGTAACCACAAATTCAAATTTTTCAATTTGGTGTCTTTACCACTTGCTGCTACTGTTGTTCTGGCTCAGTTCTTGGATTGTCTAAGAGATGGGTATTAATCCATAGCTAAGTACTCATTTAATAAACTTGAGTAAGTAAAGATTGCAGTCGTGATAATGACATTGTATTAAAAAAAAAAAAAAGCAAGGAAAAGACCGGATTTCCCTCAAATCTCACACCTTGAAAGCAAGTTGTCATTACAGTCTTTCATATCACAGGGAACAAAAAAAGTTCATTTTGCACTTTACTCAATATATCTTAGTCTCTTTAATTAAAGAAAAAAAAAAAAGAAGAACTGAAGTATTAAGTAGAGGCACCAGTGGTTAAAGGTGGAAGTGATTCATCAGGTAATAAAAATCTGACATGAAAACGATGAAGCTCATCATCCAACTCTGGCTCTGTTTCAACTCCTTCTGCATTGTATCGCATGGCTAAAAAACAAAGATTAAATTTTAGGCACTAACCAGAACTAGACTTGTCAAAATTTCTTCCTAAAGAAAATAATTTCTCACACCCTCTTTTATTAGACTATCTTAAAAAACACACATCCTCATTAAACATTAACATTTTCTTTATATTTTTCTTCCTGTGAAAAACAAATGTGCATTTAGGCTTTGGTGATACAAATCTGTTCAAATAGCTAGAAAAGAATGCTGTTATAAACACGTTAGTAAAAAAAAAACAAAAAAAAAAAAACCGTAGAGCCATATCTCAAAGAATTTTTTTACCACTGCTTCTAAACTATAGTTTCTTTTAGCAAGCATCAAATATTCTAGAAGACTATCATCTTTTAAAATCTAATTTTAATTATATATCCCTAAATATACAATGTATATGCTTCATGAAAATTTATATGCAAAACAAAATCCCCAATTACTAATATATACCACTAAGGCAGCTAAACCAAAGACTACTGAATACCAAAAAGTGTTAAGAAGAATGGTCTAGGGTGTCCAGGTGGCTCAGTTGGTTAAGTTTCCGACTCTTGATTTCAGCTCAGATCATGATCTCAAGGTCCTGAGATGGAGCCCCATGGTGGGAAGTCGACTTGAGATTCTCTCCTTCTGCCTCTGTCTCTGCCCCTTCCCACACTCATGTGCTCTCTTTCTCTCTAAAACAAATAAATCTTTTAAAAAAATTTTTTTAAAGGAAGAATGGTATAAATTAAACACAGGACCAATACTTTTTAAAAAAATTTTTTTGGGGGGACCAATACTTTCTACAGAGCTGTAAAGAATACTATTAGCAACTCTGTAAGAAACAGTATTCGCTCATAAATGCCCAATACTCGTAAGAACTGGAATTCCTTAAGTCCATAGATAATCTTGAGCTAACAATTCTTTTTTTAAAAAAAATTGTTTTAAAGGTTTTTATTTATTCATTAGAGAGAGAGAGCACAAGCAGAGGTAGGGACAGAGTGAGTGGGAGAAGCAGACTCCCTGATGCACAGAGAACTCTAGTGACTCCGGGCTTGATCCCAGGACTCAGAGAGCATGACCAGAGCCCAAGGCAGATGCTTAGCCATCTGAGCCACCCAGGTGCTCCCAATTCTTTTTTTAATAATATAATTTATAATAATTTGCTGGAAACTGTGAGACGTGTCTATAGCAATATTTACCTATTATTACTCATGCCAAAAGATCATTTTAAGAAACATCTCTAAATTCTCCACTTATATATATTTTTAAAGATTTTATTTATTCATGAGAGACACAGAGAGAGGCAGAGACACAGGCAGAGGGAGAATCAGGCTCCACGCAGGGAGCCCTACGTGGGACTCCATCCCGGGTCTCCAGGATCACGCCCTGGACAGAAGGTGGCGCCAAACCGCTGAGCCATCTCGAATGCCCTCCACTTATATTTCTAACTGAATATATTTAACATATAACATCACGTAAATGTGTGATGTACAACACGTTATTTTGATACATTTATATATTCTCATATGATCATAATGTATCCATATTTATCATATTGTGTAATCATAGTACAATATTGTCTCCAATCACTTTCTGATTGAGTGAAAAAAAGAGTTTATCCTGGATGAATCCCTGTCTTATCATAGTTTCTTATAGATAGAATCATCAACAAAAGGATATGCCAGACCATTTTTTAATGTTTCCTACAATTTAAACAGTAGGAATAGTAATCCTTCTCCATCTCTAAAGAAACACAGCATTACTCTATTGAGTGATTTTATGTTTTTTTAAAGTTGTATGTAAGCAGAATTTTCCCTGATTGCTACATTTAATTTTAGGATGCATGATTTAAGAAAAAAAAATCTTAGGTATTTTTGGAGTATGCAGTGATTATTTTAAAAATTTGTAAAATGAGGACTAAGAGATTTAAAAATTATTAATGTTAAGAGACACAATGTAAAATTATAAGGTGTTACAACAGATTGGGTCAATTAACAGCTCTAAACATGCCTTCCTGCACTAGAGGTAGTAAAGTTAAATATTATGACTTCCCAACCGCCCTTGTAGCTAGGGTCCCAGATATGACTGGTCCCGTCAATCAGATGCACTCACTTGAGACTTCTGCTCAAAAGCAAGTTACATGGGGAGAGAAGCAGCACAGGAGGTGTCCGCTTTTGCCAAAACAAAACACGGCAGAGGTGGTACAGTTCTAGAGCTGGCAACTGTTCACAGCTTCCTTAATCCAGTAGGCTTCTTGATTTGGCAGATAGCTTCTTGATTGTTCCCAAAGCAGCAGCTTCTTTGGCAGCGCAATCTTGTGATATAGTTCTGATGAGCTCCGCCTAGGTTCTATTTCATCTGCCTTCCCAAAGATTTTGTGAGCTATGTGCACCCCTTAATCAGTCCCCCGTCTGTTTAATAACTAAAGGAGGTTCCATTATCTACAACCAGGATTCCTGACCTATACAGAATTTGGTAGCTAGAAGTAAGGTACAGTTAGTAAAAGGATCTTAAATATGGAGTTAACTTAGTTGAGGAGGTCGGGCTTTGCGCAGTGAGACCTCATGCCAGTAAAGGTTAAGATACTAGAGGAAGTAGTGATAGAACTTCTTCAGAATGCTAGCATGTGTGGGCTGCTTCTAGCCTCTTTCAGCAAAGTCCTACAGGAGAGATGTGAGTCAGGCTAAGGTTAACAAGACTGCACACATGGAAAAGAATATAGCTTTGCTGATGGAATGGCTCTCTACAAAATAAATGGACAAAGTCCCAAATTTAGAACCCTGAAGAACTGAAAAAGTCAGCTGCTACCATATTCCAGACTGAAGACAGTTATAAATAAAGGTTCTGAAGAAGTTGCTAAAGCTTCCTCAACCTTTTTCAAGAACCTTCCCTTAAGAATTTTCTGCCAAGTAATGGGAGCCATCCTAAGGAAAGAGATCAGATCTCAGACTGTTGCCATCCCATCCAAGCCTACACTTTAAAATGGTTCCAAGTAGGTACCATTCCTTTGAGACCCAAGGGGAGAGAGAGAACACAGAAGCCAGCAAGGAAAAGATGTTCTTTGTTAAAAACTGTCCTGACAAGATCTTTGTGGTTACTCATGGTAATAATTGAAAAAGATCAGATAGATACATACTAAGTTTTTAGGGAAACTTTTTGCCAAACAAAATAAAACAAACACAAACACAAACCCGAAACCTAGCCTGTGACAGCCTCTAAGTATCTAAAACAGTCTCCAATGCCCTAAAGCCGACCATAACAGGAAGTAAAGTACTAAAGCTGTCCAGCCCCCAAGACCAGCACACTTTCCAATGCCTAGCAAACATGTCCTTGAAAACTAGTGGGCAATAAAAACTTCCTAGAAGGCAGCAACAAGGGCCCCTGAGGACATTAGACAAGGGAGTTCCTCCCACAAAAGCGAATCAGGTTGCCCACTGTGAAAACCAAGGAATATATTTATAGACGAGCAGAGAGACCTTGCTATTTTTGCCAAGCGGTACTTTGAAGTGTTATGGATCAGTGGCTGCTATTTTCCCCTCTTCTGAAAGGTTGGTTTTATTGCAGTATCCTGTACCTATCCCACCATTATGCATTTGGTACTCATGAGGCAGACACCTTGCTGTTTTAGATAGTGGCAAGGTGTAGATGGCCAGAACATTAGGTGCCACGTCCTAACCTGACAGAGGAGACTATACAAGCATATCATGGCCTTTGAGCTATATGCAATAATGGATTGGATTTGGGGGATTTTCTTTTGCAGCAGGGCAAGTGAGTGTTTTCTATGTTTCCAATGAGTGTAACAGATATATAGGTAGTCAATAAAGCTGTCTGGGTTAAAACTAAAAGCTGCCCACTAAATATGACCCCCTTCTTTAAAGATCCTAACTTTTGGCTGGTCCCAATGCCACATGGATTTCTCAGTTTCTTTAGCTACATGGCCAATGAGATGTAAGTTCAAAGGCTGTGTGGTCCTCCAGGAAGTTGATTCAACTGGGGAAAATTCCTTTTCCTCCCCTTCCCCACTGCCTCCAAAAGCAATCTTGGACAGTGAGAATGAGGTAACTGGAGGATAAAATTCATGCACTCAGGATAACAGAGCAGAGAGGTAGGAACCTCGACACCACCTACCTTTATATAAGAGGGGGAAATTCGTATTTAGTTTGAAACACTGTAATCTTTGGTTTTTCTGTTATATGTAGCAGAACCTGACCTTAAGTAATAGAGTAGGAAGCAAAAACACGAACAAAAAAATGACCTGAAGTGGTAGCAAAAGCTATTCAGTAGAAGAATTTCTAGCAGTTAAGGTTGCTGGAAGTAGGAAGAAATTACCAGGAAACACTGGGGAGAAAAGTGTGGTCTTCTTAGGAGAAGAATTATTAACATCAAAGAGACTTTTATAGAGAGGGGATGATAAGCACCTATAAGAGACTGTCTTCATGAGGAAGTGACAACAATATAAATTTACTTTAAAAGCAATCCAGAGCTTTCTCACTTAAACAGTTAAGGAAGTAAGTTCCATTAAATTATGGCATAATTATGGCTACTTAATTAAATCATTAAAGGAGAGCAAATAAAAAGGAAGAGACGTATGAGAGTGAGAGCAGACACTGAGTTTATATTCTTCCTGGTTCTGGTGGGCTTCAATCCTTCAATATCCATGTCCTTAAAAGATGTGTTCTCATTTACAAAATATCTTCCTTTATTCCATATATGATTTAAAATATTTATTGAGCAGGAAAAAAAGGAAGGGTGGTAAAAAGATGACACAGATGCTGATTTAACAGTTTTCTTCCAAGTTCTGGTGGTCTTCGGACTTTAAATGACTGTTTGAAAAAAAAAATATGCTCTCATTCTGAAGCTTCACAAACACACACACACACACACGTAAATATAAAGCATTTTTAAAATACACTTAGCTAAACATAGATTACAATTAAAAAATCATGTTCTCTGACAATATTAACTGATTAGAAACAATTGTGAATAATGTTGAAATAATTTATTTCACCATAAATGTAGCTATCAAATTACACAGCTTTTGCAATGTGCTGATGCATAGACATCTTAGAAAGTTTTTCATTTTTCTGTAGTACCAGTGGTGCTATTTCTACAAATATATAGAAAATACCATAGGTATTAATGATTTGAAATTATATCTGTAATAAATGTAGATTTCAATTTCTTCAATTTTTTTAATTTCCTCAAACAACAACAACAACAAAAACACAAAGTTACATACGTGGCTCAAACTTCAATTTTCCACCAGGCCCTGATGGAGGAATTTCTTGTTCTAATTTTTTTTGTTCCATCTGCTGTACAACCTATAAATGGGAAAAGAACATCTTAAAAGTAAGTATTCTTTTATTTTCTCGTAACCTTTGACAAATTGCAACAAACTAAGTGAAAATTGTTTTTCTAGAATGAGATATTCAAACCCTAAAATTAGATTAATATTCAACAAAGCAGTTTTAAAAATACTTAAATTTAAAATACTATAGCTAATAGTACATTGAAATATTATATTATAAAAACACTTTGCTTTTAGCTAAGTACCTAAAATTCTTTTTAATGCCACAATCACTTTATAAAATACCACCTGATGATACTCTTGCTTCTGAGCCTCAAGTTGGTCATGCTGACGCTGTAGCTCTTCCTTTTGTTTCTGAAGTTCATCTGCCTTTTTCTTAAGTTCATTTTCTTGTAAAGAGATAAGATTTTCATATTCTTTCAGTTCTTCCTCTGTGAAGAACTGTTGCTGATCCATTGTCTAAAAGAAAAAAAAATAAGGCAAGAATAATCTTGGATACACAACAAGGTTTGATTCAGCCTTAAAATTCTACAATTTAAAAAAAAATCTATAATCAACAAAGTACAAGTGTATCCATAGTACTATACTTTTTCGGTAAGAAAGGGGAAATAAGAAAATACATATTTATGTATTTATTTGAACAAAAGGAAAAACTCAAGGCTACCTAAAGAACAACAAAGAGAACTGGGTAGAAAGGACAGAGAGAATGCCAGGGGGAAAGAAAATCACACTTCTCTGAATACACCTTTTTTGTGCAGGTTTGATTTTTAGAAACATGTCTGTGTTTCACATACTCAAAAAAATATCCAGAAGGATAGGAAAACTCCCCAAATTGAGTATAAACATAAGAAAATAAATTATACTTTTATTTTAAGTGAATAAAACAGAAAGGAGAAAGGAAAAAAAGAACTAACTCAAGAAACTTTTGATTATAGTACTCAGACTATATGCTCAGGCTAAAAACAACGGTGATCAAAAAAAAAAAACAAAAACAAAAAACAACGGTGATCTAAATAATAAATTCTTATTTTGCAGTGTTTAGCAACCTGAAACATGGTACACCCTAGGATTGAGGAAATAAGTGGAATAATACTGTGGAAAATAGGAGTCAGTTTCCATCTGAAATATAGAAAGAGGGAGAAATAGAATGTTGTACTGAAATTGGAGGCATTGAACTGAAATTTAAGGAGGTATCAATGTGAACTCATTATGTTTGTTTGTTTGTTTGTTTAAGATTTTATTTATTTAGGGATCCCTGGGTGGCACAGCGGTTTGGCGCCTGCCTTTGGCCCAGGGTGCGATCCTGGAGACCCAGGATCGAATCCCACGTCAGGCTCCCGGTGCATGGAGCCTGCTTCTCCCTCTGCCTATGTCTCTGCCTCTCTCTCCCTCTCTCTCTGTATGACTATCATAAATAAATTAAAAAAAAAATTTTAGAAAAAAAAAAAGATTTTATTTATTTATTTGAGAGAGAGAGCACAGCGGGAGGGGGGACAGCAGAGGGAGAGGGAGAGGCAGACCTTCCAATGAGCAGGGAGCCCCACATGGGGCTCAATCACAAGACCCTGGGATTATGACCTGAGCCAAAGGTAGATGCCTAACCAATTAAGCCACACAGGAGCCTTAATGAGCTCATTAAGTTTTAATATATATTGATGTCTAAATATATCAAGATGAATATGAATGTAAGTGTATCTGTGTATGTAATACATGCACACACACATATATATACATAATACAAATATAAATATATATATACTCACACTTTTAAATGTTTTTAAATTACCCAACTCTGTTATCTGACAAAGCCAGAAGCAAAGACACTCTGATAGCAAGGAACACATCCAGTGTCTAGATTCTAGTGTGATAACAATCTCCCTAAAAGGAACCAATGCTCCTCAGAAAAATGGCTGATTCCAGAGGTGGGATGGAGAAAGAACAAGATGATCCTTGAACATCTTATTATGCTAAAAAATAAGGAAGTACTCAAAGAATAGGTAACATGCCAAAAGGATACAAAAGCCAGTTTGAGAGCAGCCCAAGTGGCTCAGCAGTTTAGCGCTGCCTTCAGCCCAGGGGGTGGTCCTGGAGACCGAGAATGGAGTCCCACGTCAGGCTCCCTGCATGGAATGGAGCCTGCTTCTCCCTCTGCCTTTCTCTATGTCTCTCATGAATAAATAAATTAAATCTTTAAAAAAAAAAAAAAAAGCCAGTTTGAAGAAATTCTCACTAGCCAAATCTGGGGTGATTTGAACATCAAACTAAATAATGAAAAAAAAATTTAAATAATGATACTAAGGATTAAAGCTTACTGAATAAAATAAGAAGCCATGAACCTACACTCAAACAGAAATGGGGGAAGAGATAACTTTCCCTTGCTGTAGAAAGACAACTAATAAATGAAGAAGGAATAATGAGTAGAAAATCACCATTTGTCAACAGACATTGTAATAATTAATTCTGGCTACGATCATCAATGCATGCTAAAATTAGTAGATAATGAATCTCAAAGTATACCCTCAAAGACTCCCTTTTTTTAAAAAAAAAAACAGTGGTAATGTTGGTAATGTAAATTGGTACAATTCTTTCAAAAAATACTTTCACAAAATATATCAACTGCCCTAAAAAGACTCCCTTGGTCTTGGTAGTGCTACATTGAGAATCTATCTTTTTTTTTTTTTAATTTATTCATGAAAGACACAGAGAGAGAGAGAGAGGGGGGCAGGCACCAAACCACTGAGCCACCCAGGTGTCCCTGAGAATCTATCCTATAAAATAACCCTAAACACATAAAAAGCTTTATATAAAAACATATTTATAGCAGCACTGTCTTTCTAAAACCAATAGTAAAAGAATGGATGTCTAGCCCTGAGAAAACAGTTAAACTACCAAAGTAATTCTTACAAGTAGTATTTAGAAATATTTTTGTATTTAGAAATACCGTTGAGTGATTCTGGCAGTATGGGAGGTTAGACAAGATACTATTTAAATTACAAAAGAGAAAACAGTGAGGAAACCTAGTAGATACCATCTTAACCAAATAATCAAAATTAACATTGCCAGTTATGAGAATAACCAGCAGCATATGCTTCATGATATGATGCTCTCAGCATCACTTTGGTGGTACTCCTACCAAAAGTAGGAATCCTGAGGAAACAGCAGATTGACTCAAACTGAGGGATATTCTACAAAATAATTGGCTTGTATTCCTTTTAAATATGAATGCCATGCGACACAAAGACTCAGGAACTGTTGTAGATTAAAGGAGACTAAGAAAACATTACAACTAAATTCAGATTATGATCCTGGATTTTCTTCTGCTATAAAGGACAGTATTAGGAAAATTAACAAAAATCTCAGTAAAGTCAAGAGACTGGAAAAGAGTATTATGTGTGTAGCCATAAATAATTTTACTGTGATTATGCAAGATAAATCCTTGTTTGCAAAAAATACACACTCAAGTGTTTAAGGTTAAAGCAGCATCAGGTGCAACTTACTCCCCAAAAAATTATGTATGTTATATATAATATACACACATACAGATGAAAAACAGAGAGAAAATAACTACAATAAAATGGGAAATCTGGGGGAAGGGTATTCAGGAATTCCTTGAATATTCTTATAACTTTTTTGTAAATCTAAAATTATGTTAAAATGAAAAATAGTGTAGGGACGCCTGAGTGGCTCAGCGGTTGAGCGCCTGCCTTTGGCTCAGGGCATGATCCCTGAATTCCAGGTTCAAGTCTGACATCGGGCTCCCAGCATGGAGCCTGCTTCTCACTCAGCCCGTGTCTTTGCCTCTCTCTCTGTGTCTCTCATAAATAAATAAAATCTTTTTAAAAATGAAAAATAGTACATAATTGTCTACTGATCTAGTTCACCAGAAGCAATAATGGGAATGCATGTTCAAATACCTTAGCATTCTTCTTCTTCACCAAAGCCCAAAAATATTACAAATATTAGAAAAAAAATGACAAAAAAAGCTGACCTCTTTAACCTCAAACTAAGGTGATACACTGTCGTCCTGGGACTGTGCTCATTTTAGCACCAAAAACTTCCACATCCCATGAAACTCCTAGTCTTGGCTACACTGGGACAGTCAGCTACCCTATCTCAAACTATTTTTTGGACAATTAAAAATCTAATTGAAAAAAAGAGAAAAAAATCTAATTGAAATGGTCATCTTTTATATTTTGTATAGAAAATGACTTTTTTTTTTTCCCCTCTCTTCTGGCTGCTACCTCTCAACTATTCTTTTAAAAATGTGTATGTGGTACTGGGTCACAAATCAGGTCTTAACCAATACCAAAAGATTGGGATTGTCCCCTGCATATTTTCAGACCATAATGCCTTGAAATTAGAACTAAATCACAAGAAGTTTGGAAGGATTTCAAACATGTGGAGGTTAAGGACTATCCTGCTAAAAGACGAAAGGGTCAACCAGGAAATTAGAGAAGAATTAAAAAGATTCATGGAAACTAATGAGAATGAAGATACAACCGTTCAAAATCTTTGGGATACAGCAAAAGCAGTCCTGAGGGGGAAATACATCGCAACACAAGCATCCATCCAAAAACTGGAAAGAACTCAAATACAAAAGCTAACCTTGCACCTAAAGGAGCTGGAGAAAAAATAGCAAATAGATCCTACACCCAGCAGAAGAAGAGAGTTAATAAAGATTCGAGCAGAACTCAATGAAATAGAGACCAGAAGAACTGTGGAACAGATTAATAAAACCAGGAGTTGGTTCTTTGAAAGAATTAATAAGATAGGTAAACCATTAGCCAGCCTCATTAAAAAGAAGAGAGAAAAGACTCAAATTAATAAAATCATGAATGAGAAAGGAGAGATCACCACCAACACCAAGGAAATACAAACAATTTTAAAAACATATTATAAAAAAATAAAAAAATAAATAAAAAATAAAAATAAAAACATATTTATGCTATGTTATTGGCTATATGCCAATAAATTAGGCAATCTAGAAGAGATGGACACAATCCTGGAAAACCACAAACTACCAAAACTGGAACAGGAAGAAATAGAAAACCTGAACAGGCCAATAAACAGGGATGAAATTGAAGCAGTCATCAAAAACCTCCCAAGACACAAAAGTCCAGGGCCAGATGGCTTCCCTGGGGAATTCTATCAAACGCTTAAAGAAGAAACCGTACCTATTCCACTAAAGCTGTTCGGAAAAATAGAAAGAGATGGAATACTTCCAAATTCGTTCTATGAGGCCAACATCACCTTAATTACAAAACCAGACAAAGACCTCACCAAAAAGGAAAATTATAGACCAATATCCCTGCTGAACATGGATGCAAAAATTCTCAACAAGATACTAGCCAATAGGATCCAACAATACAGAGCAGCCCCAGTGGCGCAGTGGTTTAGCGCTGCCTGCGGCCCAGGGCGTGATCCCAGGGACCCCCGGATCGAGTCCTACGTCAGGCTCCCTGCATGGTGCCTGCTTCTCCCTCTGCCTGTGTCTCTGCCTCTCTCTCTCTGTCTGTCTCTATGAATAAATAAATTAAAATCTTTAAAAAAAAAGAAAAAAAGGATCCAACAATACATTAAGAAGATTATTCACAAAAAAAAAAAAGAAGAAGAAGAAGAAGATTATTCACATGATCAAGTGGGATTTATCCCCGGGATGCAAGGCTGGTTCAACACTCGTAAAGCAATCAATGTGATTGATCATATCAGCAAGAGAAAAAACAAGAACCATATGATCCTCCCGATAGATGCAGAGAAAGCATTTGACAAAATACAGCATCCATTCCTGATCAAAACTCTTCAGAGTGTAGGGATAGAGGGAACATTCCTCAGCATCTTAAAAGCCATCTACAAAAAGCCCACAGCAAGTATCATTCTCAATGGGGAAACACTGGGAGCTTTCCCCTAAGATCAGGAACATGACAGAGATGTCCACTCTCACCACTGCTATTCAACATAGTCCTAGAAGTCCTAGCCTCAGCAATCAGGCAACTAAAAGAAATAAAAGGCATTCAAACTGGCAAAGAAGAAGTCAAACTCTCCCTCCTCACAGATGACATGACACTCTACATAGAAAACCCAAAAGACTCCCCCAAAATTACTAGAACTCATACAGCAATTTGGCAGTGTGGCAGGATACAAAATCAATGCCCAGAAGTCAGTGGCATTTCTATACACTAACAATGAGACTGAAGAAAGAGAAATTAAGGAGTCAATCCCATTTATAATTGCACCCCAAAGCATAAGATACCTAGGAATAAACCTAACCAAAGAGGTAAAGGATCTATACCCTAAAAACTATAGAACACTTCTGAAAGAAATTGAGGAAGACACAAAGAGATGGAAAAATATTCCATGCTCATGGATTGGCAGAATTAATATTGTGAAAATGTCAATGCTACCCAGGGCAATTTACACATTTAATGCAATCCCTATCAAAATACCATGGACTTTCTTCAGAGAGTTGGAACAAATTAAGATTTGTGTGGAATCAGAAAAGACCCCAAATAGCCAGGGGAATATTAAAAAAGAAAACCATAGCTGGGGGCATCACAATGCCAGATTTCAGGTTGTACTACAAAGCTGTGGTCATCAAGACAGTGTGGTACTGGCACAAAAACAGACACATAGATCAATGGAACAGAATAGAGAATCCAGAAGTGGACCCTCAACTTCATGGTCAACTAATATTCGACAAAAGAGGAAAGACTATCCACTGGAAAAAAGACAGTCTCTTCAATAAATGGTGCTGGGAAAATTGGACAGCCATGTGCAGAAGAATGAAACTAGACCATTCTCTTACACCAGACACAAAGATAAACTCAAAATGGATGAAAGATCTAAATGTGATTCCATCAAAATCCGAGAGGAGAACACACGCAACACCCTTTTTGAACTTGGACACAGTAACTTCTTGCAAGATACATCCATGAAGGCAAGAGAAACAAAAGCAAAAATGAACTATTGGGACTTCATCAAGGTAAGAAGCTTTTGCACAGCAAAGGATACAGTCAACAAAACTCAAAGACAACCTACAGAATGGGAGAAGATATTTGCAAATGATGTATCAGATAAAGGACTAGTTTCCAAGATCTATAAAGAACTTATTAAACTCAACACAAAGAAACAAACAATCCAATCATGAAATGGGCAAAAGACATGAACAGAAATCTCACAGAGGAAGACATAGACATGGCCAACAAGCACGTGACAACATGCTCTGCATCACTGGCCATCCGGGAAATATAAATCAAAACCACAATGAGATACCACCTCACACCAGTGAGAACAGGGAAAATTAACAAGGCAGGAAACAACCAGTGATGGAGAGGATGTGGAGAAAGGGGAACCCTCTTGCACTGTTGCTGGGAATGTGAACTGGTGCAGCTACTCTGGAAAACTGTGTGGAGGTTCCTCAAAGATTTAAAAATAGATCTTCCCTATGACCCAGCAATTGCACTGCTGGGGATTTACCCCAAAGATACAGATGCAGTGAAATGCCGGGACACCTGCACCCCGATGTTTCTAGCAGCAATGTCCACAATAGGCAAACTGTGGAAGAAACTTCGGTGTCCATCGAAAGATGAATGGATAAAGAAGATGTGGTTTATGTATGTAATGGAATATTACTCCGCCATTAGAAATGACAAATACCCACCATTTGCTTCGACATGGATGGAACTGGAGGGTATTATGCTGAGTGAAATTAGTAAATCGGAGAAGGACAAACATTATATGGTCTAATTCATTTGGGGAATATAAAAAAATAGTGAAAGGGAATAAAGGGGAAAGGAGAAAAAATGAGTGGGAAATATCAGAAAGGGAGACAGAACATGAGAGACTCCTAACTCTGGGAAACGAACAAGGGATGATAGACAAGGAGATGGGCAGGGGATGGGGTGACTGGGTGACGGGCACTGAGGGGGGCACTTGATGGGATGAGCACTGGGTGTTATGCTATATGTTGGCAAATTGAACTCCAATAAAAAATAAATAAATATAAAAAATAAATTTTAAAATTAAAAAATAAAATTTAAATGTATATGTGGGAC
This sequence comes from Canis lupus familiaris, assembly GCF_011100685.1. Classification (NCBI taxonomy): domain Eukaryota; kingdom Metazoa; phylum Chordata; class Mammalia; order Carnivora; family Canidae; genus Canis; species Canis lupus. Next base: position 40,574,603 of record NC_049242.1, on the reverse strand, counting down.
GCTTGGTGGCTCAGTGGTTGAGCATCTGCCTTCAACTCTAGGTGTGATCCTGGGATTGAATCCCACATCAGGCTCCCTGCAGGGAGCCTGCTTCTCCCTCTATGTCTCTGCCTCTTTCTCTGTGTCTCTTGTGAATAAAGTCTTTAAAAAAATCAAAAATAAAAAAATAAAAATGTATATCTACAGTAAACTATGGAATGAACTGGTATGCCTTTCTGGAGCAATTTGACAAGACATATTTAGAAACTAAAAATATTCATAAACCTTTAGAATAGTTCTTTTTTAAAAATTTATTTATTTATTTATTTATTTATGATAGTCACAGAGAGAGAGAGGCAGAGACACAGGCAGAGGGAGAAGCAGGCTCCATGCACCGGGAGCCCGATATGGGATTCGATCCCGGGTCTCCAGGATCGCGCCCTGGGCCAAAGGCAGGCGTCCAAACCGCTGCACCACCCAGGGATCTATTCTAGGAATTAATCTCAGGAGAGTTACTATCAATGCCCAAAAATGTATGAACAAGTAGAGAGTCATCGTAGTGTTAATTACTACAGTAAAAAAATTAGATTGGGGCAGCCCGGGTGGCTCAGCGGTTGAGTGACTGCCTTTGACCCAGGGCCTGATCCTGGAGACCCGGGATTGAGTCCCACATCGGGCTCTCTGCATGGGGCCTGTTTCTCCCTCTGCCTGTGTCTCTGCCTCTCTCTGTCTCTGTGTCTCTCATGAATAAATAAATAAAATCTTTAAAAAAAAAAATTAGATTGACCCAAATGTCTACACGTGTTCAAATGATTATACAAATTACACTACAATCACATAACTGCATGCTAAGGAGACATTTCTAAACTCTGTTTTTTGAAGAATGGCATCATGAACTATCGTTAACACTTAAAAACACAGAATTTCCCAAACATATAAAGACACTTATATAGTATGAAACCATTTTAATAATATATATGTAGGATGGGGCACCTTGGTGGCTCAGTTGGTTAAGCATCTGACTTTGGCTCAGGTCTTGGTCTTAGGGTCCTGGGATTAAGCCCTGCACATAGGGCTGGACTCCACATTCATCATGGAGTCTGGTTGGCTTTCTCCCTTTCCCTCTGCCTCTCCCACCACTCATGCTCTCTTGCTCTCTCTATCTCTCTCAAATAAATAAAATCTTTAAAAGGATGGATAGATAGATAGGTAGATAGATAGGAGTTTATATGTATATGTAAATTAAAAATGGGATGGGGTGCTTGGGTAGCTCAGTGGGTTAGGCATCTGACTCTTGATTTTGGCTCAGGTCATGACTCAAGGTGGTGAGAAACAGCCCTGCTCAGGCTCCTCTCTGGACATGGAGCCTGCTTAAGATTCTCCCTCTACTTCTGCTCCTTCTCCTCATTCTCTCTCTCTCTCTAAAATAAAATAAAATAAAATAAAATATAAATAAAATAAATTAATTAAAATAAAATAATATAAATTAAAATAAAATAAGATAAAATAAAATAAATTAAAATAAAATAAATTAAAATGACAAAATAAAAGAAATTAAAATAAGATAAATTAAAATAAAATAAAATAAAATAAAAATAACAATGGGACATACACACTACACACTGTATGCTATATATGCATATACTAAAGATACAAACTATTTCCAAATTAGTATAACATAATATATAAATTAAGTTTCTACCTCTGGATGGTAGAATTATAGGTAACTTCTAATTTATTCCTTCAATGTATCTATATTTCTAATTTTCAAGAATGTATGTTATATTACACTTAGAAAAAGTAAAATTTTAAAAAGACTTCTAATTATATGTAATGTGATTACAAATAAGATGTCAGTTGCCACAAGCTTTCCAAAAATCAGGTTCATTATTTTATTGTGACATTTTTTTTGAAAAGCCAAGACAGTAAGGCTCTACATGCAAGCATAATGGGAAATGAAAGTTAAAAGTAGAATGAACTAATGTAGAATTTTTTGAACCATACATCCCATTTCAAGTAGGTATTACCTCCCAGCTATCCGGCTCCAAGAATTCCTTTTTTTCTGTAGCTTTCAAAAACTCATCTAGAGTCACTAATCGGTCTTTGTTAGCATCAACCTGATTTAAAAAAAAAAAATGTATATGTAAGATAAAGTAACTCTCATATTACTAGAAATTCTCTTCTAATAGATGCTACTACACAAATAAACAGCAATTAAGGCTAGTAACATCCACAGAAATGGAGAGGAAGAAAATCGAACACTCAACATTATATTAGAATCAGAAAATAGATATTGCTATCTTCCGTATTATTCAGATTTGAAAATACAGGGAAATATCTATATACCTGATACTGAAAGATTACCAAGCTTGAGTCTGCTGATCTGATTGGATAAACTATTACAATCTTCTTCTCTCAACCACATCATGTATAATCCCAAGAAAAATAACCTTTGCAGAAAGAGGACTGTTTCTGGAGGGTATTATGCTGAGTGAAGTAAGTCAGTCGGAGAAGGACAAACATTATATGTTCTCATTCATTTGGGGAATATAAATAATAGTGAAAGGGAAAATAAGGGAAGGGAGAAGAAATGTGTGGGAAATATCAGAAATATCAGAAAGGGAGACAGAACGTAAAGACTGCTAACTCTGGGAAACGAACTAGGGGTGGTAGAAGGGGAGGAGGGCGGGGGGTGGGAGTGAATGGGTGACGGGCACTGGGTGTTATTCTGTATGTTAGTAAATTGAACACCAATAAAAAAAAATAAATAAATAAATAAATAAATAAAAAAAAAAAGAAAGAGGACTGTTTTAGCCAAGAATAGAGGAGTTTACATTAAAATGCTCCCAATATTTTTTTCTTAAAAACTAACTAAATCAAAATTAAAGCTCACAATCACTCCCAATCCTCCTCAATGGCTCTTACAGCCATTGTTACAAAAGTGAACTCCAAAATGGTAAAAGAAATTCATTTGACACTTGGATGCAAGCAGTCAACAGAAATCCCAATTCATCACCAGTAGCTCAAATATCAGGTAAAAAATCACTGATGCAAAACAGTGGGCTTTAGTTACCAGCTTCTGATGTCTATGACCAAAGTTCCCAGCTTAATAATGTGAATGAGAAATAAATAAGTTGTTATAAACCATTATGGTACTGGATTTTTTGGATTTTCTTAATAAAAATACAGCCTTTTAAAATATCGAATATGGGCTCCCTGGGTGGCACAGCGGTTTGGCGCCTGCCTTTGGCCCAGGGCGCGATCCTGGAGACCCGGGATTGAGTCCCACGTCAGGCATGGAGCCTGCTTCTCCCTCTGCCTGTGTCTCTGCTTCTCTCTCTCTCTCTGTGACTATCATCAATAAATAAAAATTTTAAAAAATAAAAATAAAAATAAAATAAAATATCGAATATTAGACTACATTATTTTTTACTTCTAAAAGACATGAAACAGTATCTTAATCTCTTAAATAAAAACCTTTTAAATTTTAAAATGTTTTAAGGTAGTTACAAAATAATTTTATTTATACTAAGGGAGTCTACTGGATATTCTGGATCAAAAATGCAAAATTCAATTAAATAACTATTCTTTATATTTATTTTCCACTTTCTGATAAGATTTATTGCAAGACTTAAATAATCCATTGAAATAACATATAATCTTAAAGTTTTAAAACATACCTCATTCATTACATGTTCCCTCATTCTAAGCCGTTCTTCCTCCATTTCTACCATATCATCCTCCTCATTTTTGGGGTCATATACTTTTTCCAACTAAAGGGAAAAGTTTAAAACAAACATAAAAGAAAGGAAAATAATAGAAGGAGAAAAGCAAAAACGCTGAACACTGAATGAAGTTATTTACCTCTTTAGTAAACAGGGCTTCTAATTCCTGTTCATCCAGGAAGCCATCGTTATTGACATCTGAAGTTAAAGGTCACAAATACAAAAATTGATTTTAATGCCTTTGAAAATCAATTATTAAAAAACAACTCTTTACAACTGGCTTGCAGAAGTGGTACTAACATGAAGCATCCATATGGTACAGAAAAATGTTTCCTCCTTTATGAAGCCTCAGATCAGTCCAACTCAACACAATTTACTACTTATTTATAATGCATACTAGTTTTTCTAGAAAAATATATCTTAACCAGTTTTTCAAAATATAAAGTGAAACAGTATGCTATAGGAATAAAAGCAAATTTCAATGTTATAGCACAAGAGTTAGATATAACCTAGCTAGTCACAAAAATACCTTCAGTTTACAGAGAAGCTTACAATAAATCATAATGACTAAACAGTAAAATTGGGTAAAAGACACAGCCACTGACTTAAAGTATTTTATGCTGCAGATTAACAATAAAAACTATTATATTACTCTAGAGAAAAATGCCAAACATTTACTATCAATAGGACTCAATAGCACACCTTGGCATAAATCAGTTAAGAATAAGACAACTATAATCTTTCAAACAGCAGACATAAATATTTGTATCAAATCTATTACCATGTAATTTGAAAAATGTCTTGGGGTCAAAGTCATTAGGATCCAATCCATCAGTCTCTTCCCATACCTCTTTTAGTTGATCTTTGCTTCCCTGTGAATCAATTTTTAAAAAATGCTCAAAACAAAATGTAATCTATGTATATAGACTGAAAATAAAATACAAATTTGAGAAACTTTGTAGAATTAAGAATCTAAAGTACTAATAGCTTATGATAAAATTCTGATACAAAGAAGTATCTTCATCTAATTATGTTTCTTAAAGTCATAATTCTTACTGGATGATTAACTTTGGGATGATTTTCATGCTTTTTCCTCATTTCTTCAAATCTAGATTCTTCTTCTTTTCTCTTTTCTTCATTCAGTGTTTTTAAATACTCTCTCCTTTCATGTTCCTTCATCATTTCATATTTTTTAAATTCTTCATGCCGAGTCTTATCATAGTGTTCCAGATCACTTGTGGCCTATAATGTAATATTTAAACTAAATAACAGGAAATATTTGAAAATATAAATAAGGGCTTTCTTGCATACAGCATACTCTAACAGAAGGTAGTACAGGAGGTCCAGAAAGTAGGCATTAAAATAAATTCATAGTTCAGAGCAAGCCTCAACTTTAGAAAGTTCCTCATAAGTAATATATAAATTGATTTTTAAAAGAAGGAAGGGACTGTATCAAATCTGTACAGTACAGAAAACTAGAATGGTTTCTAACGACTTCACTAAACTCCTGGCCAGGCTACAACATCTGGTTGGGTAACTCCATGTTGTACAACATGAGAGGCCTATAAACTCTTATCTAAAATCCCAGAGCCCAGATATGTTCCAGAATGTTCTAGATTGTAGAAAGAGAATATAGCAAATATGCTATATTGTATGATATCCTTTCAGAGTTTATAATCAGATTAGTGCTTCCTCAGCAAAGTCTATGAATATTCACATTATGTAAGCCAAATAAAAACTATGAATAGTCTTACTATAACTGAAGCCAGGTTTCAGCTTTTATAGTGCTTTGGATTTTGGAATTGTGGACAAGGGGTGACAGATTTTTATGTCCATATTATTATCTGTAATAATAAGAATTAACCTATCTCTCTTTAAAAATATTCTTGAGAGTATCTAAAAGTTATATTACCACTTCACTGAATTTACTTCTCAAATGACAAAATCTCAAAGGCACAACAATGACAACACTTTTTGGAATTATTCTCACCGCTTTGATGAGCATATCTAAATCTGTAGATTCAAACTTGTCAGGATTCAGGTGGTTTAGGTGATCAAATTGTTTTAGAAGAGCATGGTGGTCTATGCCTGTATCTGAAAGAAAATGAGTAAACTGTAAATGATAAAGTATTAAAAGCTAGAAACATTAATATAAGTGATACATAAGAACAATTATGTATTCATCTTTATTCCTATAGGATTTTATAAGAATATTCAAAATTTTAGACTAAGCATTCATATTTTCTTTTCATATTGTTATTCTAGGCAAAAGTAATGTCCTTGAATGTAGAAAGGAATACAATATAATATGTACACATTAATATTATCTCTAAAAAGGCTAGTTGATTATCAATATAAATAAAAGTAAAAACTTTATTATTGTAAAACTACCGTATTTCCTACTTTTAATTAGATAAACTAATATATTGCCCTCATCAAAGATCTACATAGAGGGTTGCCTGAATGACTTAGTCAGTTAAGCAGCTGACTCTTGGTTTAGGCCCAGCTCATGATTTCATGGGTGGTGGGATTGAACCCCACATGGAGCAGTTCAGGGTCTACACTCAGTGGGGAGTCTGCTTGAGATTCTCTCATTATGCCACTCTCCCCACCTGTGGGCTCTCTTGCGCTTTCTCTCTCTTAAACAAACAAACAAACATTTTTAGGAAAAAAAAAAAAAAAACCTGGGCAGCTCAGTCTGTTCCCAAGGTCCTGGGATGGAGCCTCACATCGGGTTCCCTGCTCAGCAAGGAGTCTGCTTCTCCCTTTGCCCCTCTGCCCCTCTCCCCCACTCATGCGCAAGCACTCTATCTCAAATAAATAAATAAAATCTTTTAAAAAAAGACCTAAGTAGAATTTTTTTTAATATTTTATTTTTAAGCAAGTGCTACACCCAACATGGGACTTAAACTCACAGCCCCGAGATCAAGAGTCCCATGCTCTTCCACCTGAGCCAGCCAGGTGCCCCCTAAATAGAATTTCTAAAAAGAATTGCTCTAACATTTATGTGAAGGAATTTTTTGTATGTTGCTCCAATGAATCCTTTATGGAACAATAAAATTCTAATTCAGGTAAATTCACTTGGATTAGGACTTATTTTTAAATAAATATCAATTGTTTATCTTTGTGAATAATTGTTTTAAAACAAGCTACAGGGACAGCCCAGGTGGCTCAGGGGTTTAGCACTGCCTGCAGCCCAGGGCCTGATTCTGGAGACCCAGGATCCAGTCCCACATCAGGCTCCCTGCATGGAGCCTGCTTCTCCCTCTGCCTGTGTCTCTGCTTCTTTCTCTCTCTCTGTGTCTCTCATGAATAAATATATAAATAAATAAATCTAGAAAAAAAATAATAAAACTTAAAAAACTTACTATCATTAAAAAAAAAGAAACAGTTTGGGGCACCTGGTTAGCTCAGTTGGTTAAGCCTCTGACTCTTTTTTTTTTTTTTTAATTTGCCTTTTATTTTTTTTATTTATGATAGTCATCAGAGAGAGAGAGGCAGAGGGAGAAGTAGGCTCCTTGCACCAGGAGCCCGACGTGGGATTCGATGCCGGGTCTCCAGGATCCCGCCCCGCGCCAAAGGCAGGCGCTAAACCAGTGCGCCACCCAGGGATCCCAAGCCTCTAACTCTTGATCTGAGCTCAGGTCTTGATCTCAGGGTTGTGAGTTCAAGCCCCACTTTGGGCTCCATGCTGAGCATGGAGCCTACTTAAAAAAAAAAAAAAAAAAAAAACGAACAAAAAACAAGCTGCAGTATATTGTAGTTAAATGGATAAAGTGAGTCTGGACTATTTCAGTTTGATTATAGAGTTGAGTAAAATAGGTACGTGGTGTTGATTTGTTAAAAGAGTTCTCATTTAGGAAAAGGTAATGTACAAATAATGGAATCATGGAAGGCAAGAAAGAAATCTCTGGAAATAGGTAAGAATTAGCATTATCTGTGTGAACTTATTTCTAAAATATGAACATGGGCAGCCCCGGTGGCTCAGCGGTTTAGCGCCGCCTGCAGCCCGGGGCGTGATCCTGGAGACCCTGGATCGAGTCCCATGTCAGGCTCTCTGCATGGAGCCTGCTTCTCTCTGCCTGTGTCTCTGTGTCTCTATGAATAAATAAAGTCTTTAAATATATATATATATATAAAATAAAATATGAACATGTACATATATAGGTACATGCATGTATGTGTATATGCACATACATTTATACATATAAAAATGTATGTATATGTATATATGTTGATATATATAGACATGCATAAATCTCCTATCTCTGTCCAATGAAAAGGCCAATAAGATAATATACTCAAAGAGCCCCTGGGTGGCTTAGTTGGTTAAGCATCTGCCTTTGGTTCAGATCATGATCTCAGGGTGCTGGGATTGAGCCCTGTGTTGGGCTCCCTGCTTAGTAGGGATCTGCTTCTCCCTCTCCCGCTGCCTCTGCCCCTCCCCCATGCTCATGCTCTCCTTTCTCTTTCTCTCTCTCAAATGAATAATAAATAAAATCTCAAAAAAAAAAAAAAAAGAAAGAAAATATATTCCAGAAGTAATGAGCACACCTAGTGCCAGTCTTTGGTCTGTAATATCATTTCCCACTAAAAAGAACCAGGAATCCTTAGAGAAATAGCTCACTCCAGGGCTGGTGCAGGATAGGTACAAAATGAACCTGGAATATTTTGTATACTATTAAGTAAAAAACTGCTAAATTTAGCTAAATTAAGATTTTGCTGAATTCTTTGTATGGCACTGTACAAATTCTACTTATGAAGAAAAGATTTGTTATAAGACCCAGGTCTAAAGGATATGACAATGAAATACATGAAAAGATACTTAACCTCACTCAAAATAAGAGAAATGCATATTAAAACTATACTATTAAAAAAAACTATACTATTATGCTATCTAACAGAATGGTAAAAGTCTTAAAGTTTGAAGATACATACTATTAGCAGAATGTGAGAAATTATTGCTGGTGTATATATTGATACACCTGTGGAGGTGGTAATATCTATCAAAATTACAAACACATATATACAGTTTCTCTGTGGGGAATTTATCCTACAGATAATTTTACATGGATAGATAGTGACGTATATACAAGAGTGCTTGCTAGAAATAACCCAAATACCCATCACCAGAGGCCTAATTAAATAAATTATGGCATATCCATATAATGGAAATCTATGCAGCTATATAAGAAAAATTTTTTTAGTGAAGACAGTCTCTATGCACTAATACAGAAAGATCTTCAAGTATGTTGTTAAAAGAAAAATACAAAGCACAGAATGTGTATTACATGCTACCTTTTGCATAAAAAGATGAAAAATAAGGACTTTTATTTGTATTTGCTTCTGCAAGAATGAAGAAATAGAAGAATCATGTTTGGGGCAGTGGGAACTGATAAGGTACAAAAATATCAGTGCACTTTTGCTATATGCCTTCTATAGTTTCTGGTTTTCAACCATGTGAATATATTACTTACTTTAAAAATTACACCAAAAAATAAAAACAATCCTTTAAGCCTTTCTTCAAATTATCAGAAATTTCAATTCATAAATTCTGACATGAGAAACTATTCCTAAGTTTTCTAAGCATCAGTTTTCTTTAGATAATGAAATTCAGCCCCTATTTGGAATAAAGAAAATATTGGCAAGATTGAAAAGTTGGAGGTTATCTGAGAGGAAAGTAATTTCAAAATACCTTAGTCCCAGACTTAAGGATGAAACTACCTTCTATGTCTGACCATCTGAAGAAGTAGAGTATGTGCTCAGTTTACCTCTCATTGATATCCTTCTTCTCAGGATAATGAGTATTTGGTTGTTTTCTATGTCTACATAAGCATTTCTCCAATATGATCCACTGACCAGAGGCACATGTTTATTTTTTTTAATTTTTTTAAAGACTTTATTTTATTTATTCATAGAGACACACATAGAGAGAGAGAGGGAGGCAGAGACACAGGCAGAGGGAGAAACAGGCACCATGCAGAGAGCCTGACATGGGACTTGATCCAGGGTCTCCAGGATAACTAGCTCCTCAGGTGATTCATATGCAATCTAAAGTTTAAGAACCACTATTCACCAGAGTAAACATTCAGATGTTTATTAATGCCAGTGTCTTGGTCCTGTCACCAAGACACAGGAGCCAGCTTGAAGGGTATCCCACTTGTCAAAACTAGCTTCTTGATTTTGTTTCATAATTAGAAAGGCCATTCTGAGATAATAAAAGAAACCTATGTTGCCATCTAGTGCTTTTATGATATTATTTTCTATACTGATACCTATGTTTCATTTGTCCTTATTCTGATGTAAATGAGTTAGAGCTCTAACTATACTTTTTTCCAAATGGCTACCCAATTGGACTAACATTATCCTTTTTAAAAACCTTTATCCCAGTAATAATGAGATACCACCTCTAATTCAAACTAAACTCTAAATGTATTTACTTTTACTTCTGGTATTTCTATTCAGTTCCACTGGTCTCTCTACTTATATGTCAAAACTATACAGTTCTAATGACTGAGGCTTAGTGACGTATTTTATTTATTTTTTTTTTAAATCTTTTTTTTTTAATTTTTATTTATTTATGATAGTCACAGAGAGAGAGAGAGAGAGAGAGAGAGGCAGAGACACAGGCAGAGGGAGAAGCAGGCTCCATGCACCGGGAGCCTGATGTGGGATTCGATCCCGGGTCTCCAGGATCGCGCCCTGGGCCAAAGGCAGGCGCCAAACCACTGCGCCACCCAGGGATCCCCAGTGACGTATTTTAATAACTAACATAGCTACCTAGTCCTTCATTGTTCATTTTTGAGGCATATAGTTTTTCCTGCTTGTTTCCTTTTTCATGTGAACTTTAAAATTAGCTCGGCTAGCACGAGGGAAAAAAAGTACATATTTTTATTTGGATCATGTTAAATTCATAAATTGACCTAGAGAAAATTGACACATTTATAATGTTGAGTCTCTGTATCAAAAAGATGTTATGTCTTCTCATTTTTTTCAGGTCTACTTTTGCATCCTTCAGGCATATTTTAAAGCTTTTGGTCTATAAGTCTTAACATTTCTTAACAGGGTTATTCTGGGTATTTTATCTTTGTTGGCATTTGTAAACAGTCTTTTCTTCCATTATATCTTGTAACTGGCTGTTATTTGCATATGAGAAATACTGATTTCCGTATATTAAGTTCACCTTGCTGAATTTTCCTGTTGTGTATGCTAAGTGTTTTAGTCAATTATTTTGAGTTTTCCAAGTTTATAATCCTATCACCTGCAAACAGAAATGGTTTTATCAACTCCTTTACATTACTTTACCTCCAATTTTTTTTCATTTATGTAATTGTTTTGGCTAGTGCCTGCAATGCAATGCTAATTAGTAGTGGTGATAGTAGGCATCATTGTCTTATTTCTTATTTTAGTTAGAATACATACTTTTATTTCCCCACTAAGTATGATGTGGCTGAGTTAGACATACCTGATCATGTTACAGAAGTATCTATTGATTACTATCTTATTACTTTTTTAAAATTAAGAGAGGGTGTTAAATTTTATCATTTGTTCCTTTTCTGCAGATAACGATATGGTTGTATGATCTATGAGATTACTTTCTTATCTTCACATTTCAAATATTCTACTTCATAGCTATTTAATCTTCTCATAGTCTAAAATTAAAATAATATGGGAGCATGAATAGGCAGGGCAGAGTGGATTTTTAGGGCAGTGAAACTACTCTGCGTGATACTATAATGGTAAATACAATATCATTATAGATTTGTCCATACCCATAGGTTGTAAAACACCAAGAGTGAACTCTAATGTAAATTTTGGACTTTGGGTGACTGTCATGTGTAAACGTGAGTGCATCAATTGCTACAAATTTACCACTCTGGTGGGTGATGCTAGTAATGAATGATATTATGCATGTTTGAGTGCTGGGGGTATATGGGAAATCTCTGCACCGTCCCTTCAATTTTGCTGTAAACCTTATACTGCTCTAAGAAAATAAAATCTTAATCATTCATTCATTCATTTATTTGAAAGAGAGAGAGGGTGTGCAAGTGGGGGAGTAAGGGTGGGGATAGGGGTAGAAGGAGAGGGAGAGAGAATTGTAAGCAGATTCTGCACTGAGCTCAAGCCCCATATGAAGAAGGGCTCTATCTCACAACCCCAAGATCACAACTTGATTCAAAACGAAGATTTGGGAGCACCTGGTTGGCTTTGGCTAAGAGTCTGCCTTTGGCTCAGGTCATGATCTCAGGGTCGTAGGATTGAGTCCCATATTGGGCTCCCTGCTTGGAGGGACACTGCTTCTCTCTCTCCCTCCTCATGCTCTATCTCTAGCTCTCTCTCTCAAATAAATAAATAAATAAAATCTTTAAAACAACAACAACAACAAAAAACAACCAATCAAGAGTTGGACACTTAACCAACTGTGCCACCCAGGCACCCCAAATCTTAATTTTAAAAAACAGAAGTTTCAAAGATTGATTTTATTTTTTTTTAATTTTTATTTATTTATGATAGGCACACAGTGAGAGAGAGAGGCAGAGACACAGGCAGAGGGAGAAGCAGGCTCCATGCACCGGGAGCCCGACGTGGGATTCGATCCCGGGTCTCCAGGATCGCGCCCTGGGCCAAAGGCAGGCGCTAAACTGCTGCGCCACCCAGGGATCCCTCAAAGATTGATTTTAATTTATCCTTTGTCCTTTGAGTTTCTGATTTCTTTTGGAAGTCATTTCTTTATTTTTTCTCTTGATTTCTATTCATATGATGATTTATAGTATAGATTTCCTAATATTAAATCAATCTTACATTCCTAAAATAAATGTACTTGCTATTATATGGTATACTTTTGAAATACAATAATTTTGGTTTGGCATCAATACATATTACGAGTTTGAAAGCTTGCTTTCTTTTTGTATGCTCTGGAATAGTTTAAATAGCATTGGCAATCTGTTCTTTTTTCTTTTTTTTCCTTAAGATTTCTTTATTTTTACTTGAGAAAGAGAGAGAGGGCAGAGGGAGAGGGATGGAAGAGAATCCCAAGCAGACTCCCCACTGAGCACAGAGCCAAACGTGAGGATCGATCTCATGACCTGCGTTGAAACCAAGAACTGGACACTTAACAAACTGAGACACCCGGATGTCCCGACAATCTGTTCTTTTAATAGTTTAACAGAATTTTTTTTGACACCCTCTGGGCCTGATGTGGTCTTTTTTAGAGCTAGCTCTCTGACAATTTTTCTATTTTACCTATAGAAATTGTTATAATTAGATTTTCTCTCTTTTGGTTTGCTTTGATGTTATTCTTCTTTAATTTTATATTTTTTAAGATTTTATTTATTTATTTATTCATGAGAGATACACAGAGAGAGGCAGAGACATAGGCAGAGAGAAAAGCAGTCTCCCTGCGGGGAGATTGAGCCTGATGCAGGACTCAATCCCAGGACCCCGGAATCACAACTTGAGTCAAAGGCAGACAATCACTGAGCCACCCAGGTACCCCATTCTTTCTCTTTTAAATCAGTGGCCTAATTCATTACTTTTCATTAATATAACAATTTAAGGCTAATCATTTTGATTCTTAGATGAGGCAAATATATTATCTATTTTAAAAATTAAGAGAAGCCAAATCAATACTAACATTAAATTTTGACCAGAAGAACAGGGTATGTGCTAATATGAGATGACCTCAACAACCAAATACTGAAACCTTCCTACTTTTTCTTTATCACTTACCTTGAAGGGAATCCAATTTAGCTTTAATTAGCATTCTTAATCTTGCCACTTCTTGTCTTTTCAGTTCATCAAGTTTTGTCCTCACATGGTGACTTACTAAATCCAGTTCTTTGCTTAGCCTCCCACTCTGTTAATAAAATTAACAAGTTAGTTTTATTTATTATATTCCGTTTTTAGACTAGACACAATATATTAAAATTAGGGTTATGATATAGTGATAAATACTTTTAACTAATTTAGATAAATTTGATATCACAAGAAGCATTTTTTCCAGAAGACATACAGTTTATAACTCTAAAATCAAGATATGCAAAAACCATATACTATGGAAAGACCCCCCAAATGTCCATCAACTGATCAATGGATAAAGAAGATGTTATACATATATAATGGAATATTACTCAGCCATCAAAAAGAATGAAATCTTGCCATTTGCAATGATGTGGATGGAGTTAGAGTGTATTATGCTAAGGGAAATAAGTCAGAGAAAGACATATACCACATGATTTCACTCATATGTGGAATTTAAGAAACAAAACAGATGACTATACAGAAGAGAAAGAGGCAAACCATAAAATGGACTCTTACTACACTGAGGGTGCAGGGGAGGTTGGGGGGATGGGTTAAACAGATGATGGATATTAAGGAGAGTACTTATTGTGAGGCGCACTGGGTCTTACATATGAATGATGAATCACAAAATTCTACACCTGAAACTAATATTACACTGTATGTTAATTGGAATTTATTTTTTTGTTGTTAATTGGAATTTAAATAAAAATTTAGAGAAAGAAAAAATAGAAATAAAAACAATATAATTGAAAGCATAATTAAAGAACAAAGGAAAAACCCAAAAAGTGGTTTGAATTGTAAAATGGTACAGCTACTTCAAAAAACAATTTGGCAGTTCCTCCAAAACTTAAACACAGAATTACCATATGACCCAGCAATTCCATTCTTAGGTATATACCTAAAGAATTGAAACATATGTTCACATAAAAACTTATACCTGAATGTTTATAGCAACATTATTCATACTAGCATAAAAGGTAGAAATAACCAAATGTCATCAGCTGATGAGTTGATAACCAAAATATGGAATATCCATAAAGTGTGATACTGTTCGGCCATAAAAAGAAATGAATATACTAATATAAGCTGCAATACAATGAACCTTGATAAAACATTATGCTAAGTAAAAAAAAAAAAACAAAACAAAAAAACAGACACAAAAGGTCACATATTGTATAATTCCATTATATGGAATGTCTAAAATAGGCAAATCCATAGAAATAGAAAGTAGATCAATGATTGTCAAGGGCTAAGAAGAGGGGAGAAAAGGTGAGTGATGGCTTAATGGGTATACGGTTTCTTTTGGGATAAAATGAAATTGTTTAAAAGTAAGTAGTGGTGATGGTCACATGTAGATATACTAAAACCTACTGAATTATAGGTTTGAAAGGGACAAGTTTTAAGGTATATGAATACTTTAACAAAGTAATTTCAATTACTTAATAATTTCAATAAAGTAATTAAAAAAGAACTTGGTCCCCTTAAGCTTTAGTAATTACATATATTACTTTTCAAAATTCGTCTTTTTTTACGTTGTCTCCTTTGATTACTTTTCTCATAGACGTGTACTTAGATACGTTTCAAAATTTCAGAAACAAAATAGCTAGTAGTTTACTTTTTCTTGTTTATAAATGCATTTGCAATCACAAACTATAAATCTAACTAGCAATCAGACAAACCTTTTAGGACTGAGTCAATGAGGCCCACTGAGGAAGGTAAAGAAAAGAAACCCCCTACAAGGGAGACCAAGAGAGAACATTCAGAGGTAAGAAGAGAACTAGGAGAATATGCTGTTATAGAAGCAAAAAAAAAAAAAAAAAAAAGAAAAAAAGAAAAGAATGGTCATCATCATTAATACAACAATGGTTCTCAAAGTGTGGTCCCCAAGTGGAAGCATTACCACCAACTGGGAACTTTAGAAATTCAAGCTCTAGACTTGCATCTACAATCAGAAAGTCTGTAGGTGGGGCCAAGAATCTGTGCTTCAACAAGCCCTAAAATCTGAAAACCACCGAGATAATATAAAAGAGTCCAATAAGAAGAGAAATAAAAAGTATTCCCTGGATTTGGCAATTAAGAAGTCACTACAGGGATCCCTGGGTGGCGCAGCGGTTTGGTGCCTGCCTTTGGCCCAGGGCGAGATCCTGGAGACCCGGGATCGAATCCCACATCGGGCTCCCTGCATGGAGCCCGCTTCTCCCTCTGCCTGTGTCTCTGCCTCTCTCTCTCTCTCTCTCTATCATGAATAAATAAATAAAATCTTTAAAAAAAAAAAAAAGTCACTACATCCTTCATGAAAGTATACTCAGTGGAGTGATATGGGCAAAGCCATAATCTTTCCAGATGGCAATATTTGGGAAGTGAAGAAATGCAGTATGATTTCCCTTTCAAAATACTTGCTGAAAAGGAAAGGACAAATTCTAACTTTTTTCTCCCAGTTTTTCCTAAGAGTCTTTGTTGAGCTGTTTATAATGATTCTGTCGCCTTGTGTTTTATTGTCTATTTTAATTCTTGTATCTTTTTCATTGAATAACTATTTAACTTACTACATTTTGTCTCCCCCTGCCCCAATAGGGAACAAGAATTGACTGTGAAAGGCAGTTATAAAAGTATTCCCTATATCAAACCAGGATTAAGTTTCTATTGTACTTCCATTATCCACCTTTTTTATCTGTTACCTACAAATAATGTTCTTTTTTTTTTTTTTTTTTTTAAGATTTATTTATTTGAGAGAGACAGAGAGAGAGAGAGCGACCACAAATGGAGAAGGGGAGAAGGAGAGAATCTCAAGACTCCTTCCTGAATCCAGACCCTGCCACAGGGCTCAATTTCAAGACCCAGCGCTCAGGACCTCAGCCAGAACCAAGAGTTAGACACTTAACCAACTGAGCCACCCAGGCACTGCCGCCTCCACATAATGTTCTTAATCCTAACTTAAGTAGATAAGAGACACTGAAAGTTCTATATTAAATATTATTCACCCCAGGAAATTAGTTCCACAGATCAAATTAATTCTTCAATTAGCAATAATCATGCCTCGGATTAATCTCATTGGCTACAATACTAGTAGCCACTGTGCAAAGCTCAAATTAATTCTTCAAAGGAAATGTAAGATTACTCTCAAGACAATTTAGGGAAATTACTGGCAGGATGCTATTACCTCCATCAAGAAAAATGACTTCCCATTGCCCCCTGCTGCTTCATACTGAATTATATGCCCATGCTCTGCGTCTCCAAAATCTACTATAACCTATCATACATTCATCCTAATAAACTTTTTCTAGATAATATTTATTCAGAATAAATTATGGGTTCTTTAAGAGCCTGAAAAGAGTCTCATCTTTGTATTCTCCATATTTAACTCAGTGTCTGGGATGCTCTAATGTTTGTTAAATAATTATTTAATTACATTTACCTTTATTTCCTCTATGTCTGCTTTCTGGAGCTTTTCTCTGAAATGATTATCTGTTTCCAGCACATCAATCACTTGCTTAAGATATTCGTCATAATAAAGTCCAGTATCCTTCAAATTAAGAAACAAACAATAATGTTTCTGAAAGTTTTTCCTTCCCTGCATCTAAAGATCTCAATCCTAAAATAAAAAATAAAAATAAAAAAGACTAGCAAAATGGCTTTGAGACATATCTATTTTGATAGCTGGGACAAAATTAAAAAGCTATATTTCTCAAAGAATTATATATCAGAACCAATATAATGTTTCATTGTTACGTAAAGGTACAAAGTTTTCTATATGACTTAGACAATGAGAACTTAACCAATAATATTAGTTGGTTTTACCCCATTTTCACCGGTCTTTCCTCATCTCTTTTGAATATAATACAATGTTTTCTTGGCTGGTGAGCACTATGTTGGTAATGTATTATGACTAATTCTCCTGTGCATTATTTAATATATGAACTACATTAAATAAACATTGTCTAATATTAAACAAAATATGCTATCCAATATTCTTTTACTGCTATTTCAAAAATAGTTCCTAAAAGTGCAATTTTATAAATAATAAATATTAGCAACATTTGGTTAAAGTTCTTCCCACAAGGTTATCTTCATCATTTCACTTACTGGTGGTTCTATCTTTGCGCTGTCCACAGGTTGAGTTTTTACTTTTGTCTTGTCTATGTCTATAGGCACAGCTTCAAGAGCAGTAAGTATACAGGAAACCAAGAGAAAACAATATTGTAGTAAGATGATCCTCCACCTCATCTGAAATAAAGTTATAATTACAGTAAGGTCCTGGAAAGATGTCTTCAAACAAGAAATTTAATACAACAAAATAGTTCTAGAAAGAGATTAAAAATAGATTGTAGTTTATCAAAATAATGCTTAAAACAGATCACTAAAGAAAATCAGGGGAGAAATGCTTTTCAACTAAAACTAAAAAGAAAAGGAAACAAAAATTTTATTTTTTTAAAGATTTTATATATTTATTTGAGAGAGAGAGCACGTGCATAGGGGAGAGCCAGAGGGAGAAGCAGACTCCCTGCCTCGTAGGGAGCCAGACACCTAACTCATCCTGGGACTCTAAGATCATGACCTGAGCCAAAGGCAGACACTAAACCAACTAAGCCACCTCGGCACCCCAGGAAACAAAATTTTAAAGTTTAAACAACTTATAGTATAAGAAAACATTTAGTTAATTGTAAAAGCTTCAAATAAAAGATGATAACAAGGGTCTCAAAAACTTAAAAAATAAATAATAAATTTTAAAAAAACTTAAAAAATAGCCCAAACTTAAGAAGGGAGAAGAAATACTTTTTTTCAATTAAAATCAAAATACTAGGGAGCCAAAATTGTTTCTAGATATATTTAATTTAGCTTCTACCTAATTTTGAAATAAGCTGCTCTATAAATATAAGTTGATCAAAAGAGACAACTAGATAAAATGTTCTCTTAGCTGTATATGTATTATTTTATCATACCCAGTAGTCATTTGCTAAAATTCTTTTCAGTCAATAACTTTTCAAATAAATAGGTCAATAAAATATCAAGCTTGAAACAAGAGAGGAGGGCAGCTCAGGTGGCTCAGTGGTTTAGTGTCTGCCTTCAGCCCAGGGCATTATCCTGGAGTCCTGGGATCGAGTCCCACATCAGGCTCCCTGCATGGAGCCTGCTTCTCCCTCTGCCTGTGTCTCTGCCTCTCTCTCTGTCTCTCATGAATAAATAAAATATTTTAAAAAATAAAAAATAAAATAAAATAAACAAGAGAGGAACAACAATTGCTATTCCCACAATGGTCTTCAGATTTTGTTTACTCCAACAGTTTTCACTCCATACAAATCTTAGTAACTCTGGAGGATCTACTATAAAAATTAGAAAGAATAAACATCTCATACTTAATTGATTTTATACATATAGACTCATGTTAGGGTCCAAGTTAAGAGTAATGGTCTGACCATCAGTGTGGAATATGCATTATTTAACTCAGAATCTCCCAAACTTAGCTCACCATGGACTTTTGTTTTCAACTGTTTTTATACTTACAACACAATTTGGAAAAGAATGCAGTCTCATTTTTACCACAACCCTAAATTGTAGATAGGGCAGTGACTCATTTTACAGATGAAGAAAATTTTAATTAAAACAATTCATTCACAGAACATGGTCTTGCATTAACAATCACTAGAGCTCATATTTTAGTGCTATTTCTAATGTATCAAATTTTTTAGCATCTCTATTGAAATATAATTCACATGCCATAAAATTGCCCATGTAAGGATTTGTCTATTCTAGAGAGATGCTACTCAATGTTTAATTCTCAAACCTGAAAGATCAAATCACCTGGGAACTTGATTCTCAGGCTGCACCAAGACCTCTGAAATCAGAATCTCTGACTTAAGAAACTTTCCAGGGATCCCTGGGTGGCGCAGCGGTTTGGCACCTGCCTTTGGCCCAGGGCGCGATCCTGGAGACCTGGGATCGAGTCCCACGTCGGGCTTCCGGTGCATGGAGCCTGCTTCTCTCTCTGCCTGTGTCTCTGCCTCTCTCTCTCTCTCTCTCTCTCTCTCTCTCTGTGTGACTATCATGAATAAATAAATAAAATCTTAAAAAAAAAAAAAAAAAGAAAAAGAAACTTTCCAGGTAATGCCCACACACATATGCTCAAGCCCAAGATTCATTCTCCTCTAGGACACTAGTTCTTCAACATGATCATTGTGAGTAAATGTTTTTCAGGATGAAATATTTGGGAGATGATGGCTCCATGAAGCTAAACAAGGTTTTATCATTGCAAGACTTTCAGAACTTGTGATGGGATACTATGTATTATGAATCTTTAATGGAAGGACGATTTGTTTCTCCACAGAAAGTATTCCTACCATGAATCACCTCCTCTTCCTACAATTATTTTTTTATAACTGAAGTTTCTTTCTCATCCACGCTTCATGCCCACTACGGGTGTATATTTTATTTTTGGTTTTTATTTTTGAGATAGAATTTACACATCACAAAACTTACTCTTTTAAAATGTACAATTCAGAGACTTATAGTATATTCACAAGATTGTTCAATTATCACCATGATCTAATTTTTTAGAATATTTTCATCACTCCAAAAAGAACCCTGTACCATTAACTGTCACTCCCCATTCCCTCATTCTTCCAACCCCTGACAATCATTAATCCACTTTCAATCTGTTAAGACTTGCCTACTGTGGACATTTCATATACATGGAATCATAGAACATGCGGCCTTTTGTATCTGGCTTTTTTCATTTAGCGCTCTATTTTCAAGGTCCAATCATGTTGTGAAATGAATCAGTACTTCATTCTTTTGTATGGCTTTTATATATACTACATTTTGTTTATCAATTCATCAGCTGATGGACATTTGGGTTGTTTCTACTTTTTTTGGCTGGTTTGATTAATGCTACTATGAACATTTGTGTTCAAGTTATTGTGTTACTATGTTTTCAGTTCTTTCAGTTATATATCAAGGAGTGGAATTTTTGGGTCAACTTCGTGACTCCATGTTTAAGTTTTTGAGGAATTGTCAAACTATTTACCATAGCACCATTTTACATTCTCATCAGCAATATATGAGGCTTCCAATCTCTCCACATTCTCACCAACATGTGTTATTGTCCATCTTTTTTATTATAGCCAACTTACTAGGCATGAAGTGGTGTCTCGTTTTGATGTTGATTTGCATTTCATTGGTTAAAAGGTGAAGCATTTTAACATGTATTTATTGGCTCTATCTTTACCTTTTTTAAAAAATTAAGTATCACTGAGTTAGCTGATTTTTTTAAAACTCTGAATTGAAATTTTTGTTACCTTTGCAAGTCCTGTGGGTCCCTGCCTATAGGCTGACCAAATGAGCATTAAGAAAGATAATAGTCGGGATCCCTGGGTGGCTCAGCAGTTTAGCGCCTGCCTTTGGCCCAGGGCGCAATCCTGGAGACCTGGGATCGAATCCCACGTCGGGCTCCCGGTGCATGGAGCCTGCTTCTCCCTCTGCCTATGTCTCTGCCTCTCTCTCTGTGTGTGTGTGACTATCATTAAAAAAAAAAAAAAAAAAAAAAAAAAAATTTAAAAATTAAAAAAAAACACTGAAAAAAAAAAGAAAGAAAGATAATAGTCTAGGGGCACCTGGATTATTCAGTGGTTGAACGTCTACCTTTGGCTCAGGGTATGATCCCAGGGTCCTGGAATCAAGTCCCACATCAGGCTCCCTCCAGGGAGCCTGCTTCTCCCTATGCCTATGTCTCTGCCTCTGCCTGTGTCTCTCATGAATAAATAAATAAAAATCTTTAAAAAAAAAAAAAAAAGGATAATAGTCTCAAGTGCAATAATGGCCCCAAAAGCCCAAATTATGACTTAATTTCTCAAGTCAACTTTGATGTCTTCTACACAATTTCTAAAGTTTAATTGAGGGATGCCTGGGTGGCTCAGTGGTTGAGCGTCTGCCTTCAGCTCAGGACGTGATCCTGAAGTCCCAGGATGGAGGCCCACATCGAGCTCCCCACAGGGAGCCTGCTTCTCCCTCTGCCTGTGTCTCTGCTTCTCTCTGTGTGTGTCTCTCTCATGAATAAATTAATTAAATAATTTAAATAAATAAAGTTTAATTGAGTCTCCATGGCTCCTAATAAGGTACACATCTAGTTGGAAAACGAATAAGTGTTGGCATTATTTGAATAGCCTTTCTATATTGTGCATACCGAAAGTCAGCTGAGTGATTTACCTCTGTAACTTCATTTTGAAGACCTCCTTAAGAACTGTGACTAGCCCTGGATATAGTCAATCCAGAGTTTAGAAGAATCTTTCACATAAACTCTTCCCCTCCATGCACAGTACCTCCAACGTCCCTTAGACTCTTCTCCTTTTACTACATAACACATATACACACAGGGAAATTAATAAGCAGTTCTGTCTCAGCAATTGGTAGCTGTCACATATTTTGAAATATGCTTTTTATTTTTTATGTTTTTTATTTTTTAAATTTTTATTTATTTATGATAGTCACATCACAGAGAGAGAGAGAGGCAGAGACATAGGCAGAGGGAGAAGCAGGATCCATGCACCGGGAGCCCGACGTGGGATTCGGTCCCAGGTCTCCAGGATCGCGCCCTGGGCCAAAGGCAGGCGCTAAACCGCTGCGCCACCCAGGGTTCCCGAAATATGCTCTTTTTAAAAATAGTGTCTACATTTACTTCAATATACAATAGAAGTCTGAGATTAATAAAAGTAAATTATAGTTAAATCAAATCTTGGAGGTACAATTCCTTTTGCAATTTGTCTCTTCTTCTCTTACTGTTCTGCTAAGTTTCCCATAAATGATAAGGCAAGTCAAGAGAGGAATATAGGGTTTTTTTTTTAATGATTTTATTTATTTATTCATGAGAGACAGAGAGAGAGGCAGAGACACAGGCAGAGGGAGAAGCAGGCACCCTGCAAATAATCTGATGCAGGACTCCATCCCAGGATCACTACCTGAGCTGAAGACAGATGCTCAACCACTAAGCCACCCAGGTGCCCCAAGAGAGCAATATATTTGTACATATGAATGTGTGTCTGCACACCTGCATGCCCATACACACATCCCAGAGTCTCAAAATAACTAAGTATCAAAAAAGTCTCTGGGTATCTACTCTAATACATTAACTGAGTTTACAGTTCATTAACTTTCATTTGGAATCCAGACTTATTAAAAAATAATAATAGAAACCATCAATAGAGTGTTTACTATGTACTAAGCAGTATGCTTAATTTTTTTTATATTAAGTAATTAATTCTTACAAGCACTCTGTGAAATAAATATTATTACCTTCATTTTAAAATACAGGAAACTGAGACATAGAAGTTAAAAAACCTAATCTGGGTCACAGAGGAGTAAGTCATATAGCAAAGTTTGGGCCTAGGAATGACTAACTCCAAAGCCTATGACTGTTTTTAAGCAGAGGTTCTCAAAGTAGGATCCCTGGGCCAGCAGCAGCAGCATTACCTGGGAGTTTGTTAAAATGCAAATTACCAAGGCTTCCTACTGAGTATGAAAGTATAAACCAGTCATTCACTTTTCATAATCATCCAACATTTATATTCTTTTTTTCAAAAAGAGTGTGGAGCCTAACATGGGACTTCTAAATTGGAGAATTGGGGAGGGAGGGGCATAATCCATTTTCACAGCCTTATAGGTGATTCTGATGCATGCCAACATTTGAAAACATACTGCTTCCCTTTGCTCTATTATTCACAAACCGCTCTCCAAAGAGAAACAAAAGAAATGCTTATCTGAAGAGTAAATTTAGGTCCTCAAGGAACAGAAAAATGGGTGTTATATCTAAGAAGAGTAAGGCAAAATTAAATTTAGATCTACGTTCTAATTCTAGCTACACCATTCACTTGCTATGAGATCATAGGTCAATTAACTTTCCCTGCTTGTTTTCTTATTTTTAAAAATAATGGATTTTTTTAAAGGGGAATTTAACTAGATCTCAGTATTCTTTAAGCTCTTAAATTCTATCACCAGTTTTTTCTTTTTATTACAGAACTTTTTCTGTTGCATCACCAGAAATGATGGGGTGTCTGGGTGGCTCAGTTGGTTAAGCATCTGCCAGCAGCTCAGATCATGATCTCAGGGTCCTGGGATGGAGTCCGCATGAGGCTCTCTGATTAGGGAGGAGTCTGCTTGTCCCTCCCCCTCTGCCTCATCCACCCACACCCACCCCCCACCCTACCCTCTCTCTTAAAAAAACAAACAAACAAAAAACTTAAAAAAGAGAAATGCTAATAAATTTGCTTGCATTCACACGAATTGTATGACATGATTAAGGTATATGATTTATAAGTGCTTTTAAACTAAATATTGCTTATTCAGCCAGTTTAAAATAACATTGGCAGAGCAAGACGATCTAGGTACTGAGATAAAAGAACACAAAAAACACCTACCAAAGAAACTTCCTATCTACGTACAGTAAAAATGAGGTAAAGCCAGAAACATTTAACTCTTTGGATATAGGGTGCCCTCTCACAAAACTTACATCTTGCTTCTGGAAGGAAATTCCTCCTTGATTTCAGGCTTAGAGATTGCCAGACTTGTATTTCATTCATGCTTGATTTATTTTTACTTTTGCAGGAAGGAGATAATGAATTGTGACTGCCATTTCAAAACCAAAAGCAGTTTCTTTTTTCTTTTTTTTCTTTTAAGATTTTATTTATTTATTCATGAGACAGAGAGAGAGGCAGAAACACAGGCAGAGGGAGAAGCAGGCTCCATGAGGGGAGCTCGATGTGGGACTCGATCCCAGGTCTCCAGGATCACACCCTGAGCCGAAAGCAGACACTCAACCACTGAGCCACCCAGGTGTCCCCCAAAAGCAGTTTCAATTTTTGATATTTTAGAGGACAAAGACTGAGATTTCAAGGAGAAATTTGCTTGTTTTCAAATCAAATACAACAGAACTAATTCAAAATAAATACAACTAGTTGCAAAAAAGAAATATACTATATGATTCTATTTATATTTAATGTCCAGAATAAGCAAATCCATAGAGAAAGAAAGTAGATTAATGGTTGTTTAGGACTATGGGGGTGCGGAGAGAGAGAAATGACTGCTAATTTGTATGGAGTTCCTTTTTGGGGTAATAAAAATGTCCTAAAATTAGAGAATAGTGATAGTTGTAAAATCTTGTCAATATACTAAAATCCTACACTTAAAAGTGTGAATTTTGTGATACATTAATCAAATTTCAATTTTTAAAACAATAATGAAAAACAGCAAAAAATGTGTGAGCCTATAAAAAATGTGAACATAAGAAAAAGAACAAATACAATTTACAAACCATCATTAACCTGTAGAAATATGGAAGTATAAACTAGCCATTCACTTTTCATAATCATCCAATATTTATATATATATTTTTTTTTCAAAAAGAGTGTAGAGCCTAATAATGTGGGGCTTGAACTTATGACCCTGAGATCAAGACCTGAGCTGAGATGAAGAGTCAGACACTTAACCAACTGAGCCACCCAGGTGCCCCTCCAATATTTATATTCTTAATGATTTTTTGTCTGCTTAAACTATCATTACTAAAAAGTAAATAAAAATCTTATGGTATGATTTTAGACATCTGTTTTCCTTATAATTCTGTCAATTTTATGTAAATATTTTGAGGCTATGTTATTAAATGTATACAAATGTAAGCATTTCTAGCTTTCTGGTAGCTGTCTTTTATCACATTTGAGTCACTCTTATACCCTAACTTGCCTTAAGGTCTTTATTTGGTAGTACTATAGCTAAACTAGTTTTCTTTTGATTAGTGTGTGGAGATACACACTTTTTAATCCAGACTAATGATCTCTGTCTTATAACTGGAGTATTTTCTCGGTTTATATTTAATCAAATTACTGATAATGTATTTAAGCAATTCCAAAATGCAGTTTCCTGAGTTTAACATCTCAGAGATCAAAGAGTGTTTTTCATTTAATTGAATATTAAAATTATGATTCACCAAGTGGCAATAGCAACATAATCTTTATTGTCTGCACATGAAAATTATCATACCTATTCATACTCCCATTTCTTCAGATTGAGTTTTGACCGTTAGTACTTCAGAAATTGAGTTTAATCGCCATTTTAAATGTCTTTGAAGAGGATTATGATTTGGCATTGAAATAGTTATTTTGTAAGCATAGAAATGATGCAGTTGATATTAGTCATGCAAATATTTGGTGATAAAGGAATAATAGCAACTTTATGCTTTCTCGTAAAGAACTAAGTGCTTTACCTGACTTTAGACAGAAAGATACCACAAGCAGATAAAACTGTGTTATACTTTGTAACTGAGATGCAATAAGATTACCATTGAGTAGCCAAACAATGCAAATGAAGATATTAGAAACTAATTAAGCGTCCAAGAATTTTTTTTAAATTTTATAGAATATGAGACTGATTTGATGGATTCATGCATGGTTAAGACAAATAACAATTTGCATAGCATAGCTATGGAAGCATACCTTCCATGAATTTTGAGGAAAAAAACAAAGTTGAGTTGGTCAATAGAAAATGCTAACAAAATCCTGATGTTCCTTTAAATAGCTTAAAATGGTACACCAATGCTAAAGTCTAACAAGACTGATACCCTGAGAATGAGTTAGAAAGTAGCATATCACTGTAACACTATGCATAAATGTCAATGGCCAAAAGTTGCTGCCATATTAAATTTTGAACTACAAAAAAAATAAATAAATAAATAAATAAATAAATTTTCAACTACAAAATAATTACCCGAAAAATGTTATTGTATGCATACAAGGGTGAGGGAGAAGGGATGGCAGGGGATGGATGATGGCTGAGCTAAAAGAAGGCTGGCTAAATCTGGTTTGAATGTCCAAGAGCTCTCCATAACCTGCTAAGTATTAGTCTAGTTCTTGATACATTGTAAGGCCATGTATTTGAATATTTAAAGAACAGGATGCCTAAAAAGTAACACAACCTGATGTTATTCCTGATACCATGTATAGACCACTGCAATCTTCAGTGTTGCAGTCAACAAACTAGAAGATGTATCTGAAAACTTTCCGTAGTCACCCTCAAGAAAGCACTGGTATCAAA
Source organism: Canis lupus familiaris (assembly GCF_011100685.1). Classification (NCBI taxonomy): domain Eukaryota; kingdom Metazoa; phylum Chordata; class Mammalia; order Carnivora; family Canidae; genus Canis; species Canis lupus. The sequence goes on along the minus strand of NC_049242.1, from coordinate 40,548,030 downwards.
GCTTGCTAAATGAGTGTGAGGGTTAGAAGAAACTGCAGGCAAAGGGACTTGAAGAATTTCCCAGAAGAAAATCACCCTCAGCCTCCATAGCAGAAAGAACAATGTGCAGAAAAACACAGACATTGACAAGTCTGAATCAAGAAAATGTTTCAAAAGAAATCAGATTATAAATATGCAAAAGTCTTAGGAATACTTTAACCACTTTATATATGCCCAAAGTGATGTGAGAAAAATCTCTATGTCTACGTGAATCTAAAAATGCACTTTCATAGGCAGCCTGGGTGGCTCAGCGGTTTAGCGCCGCCTCCAACCCAGGGTGTGATCCTGGAGACCCGGGGTCGAGTCCTGCATCGGGCTCCCTGCATGGAGCCTGCTTCTCCCTCTGCCTGTGTCTCTGCCTCTCTCTCTGTGTGTGTGTATCTCATGAATAAATAAATAAAATCTTTAATAAAAAAAAAAAAGATCTACACGCAAACTTTCAAAAATAAAAATAAAAAAATAATAAATAATAAAAATGCACTTTCAGCAAACAGTAAATGAAGTTGTAAGTGACAAAGCATAGTCTTATAGTTTAATTGTCAGGATTCTTTTCTATGATACATATTGGTATGTCTTAATATCAGTGAAGTCTTTGAGTCAGTGAAATAACTTATCAGGTTTTAAATCTACCATCTTCTTTCAGATTCTCTATTTATCCTGCCTCTTTAATATTTACTTCCTCTCCTTTCTTGCCTTTTTTTTCTTTTTTTTAAAGATTTTATTTATTTATTCATAAGAGGCATAGACACAGTCAGAGGAAGATGCAGGCACTCTGTTGGGAGCCTGATGCGGGACTCAATCCCAGGATCCCGGGATAAGGATCATGATCTGAGCCAAAGGTAGATGCTTAACCACTGAACCACCCAGGTGTCCCGCTTTTTTTCTTTTTTATTAGTGGAGAATTTAAAAAATATTTTTCTCCTTCTAATAGTTTCTAATCTTTTAGTATTTATTCTAGAAATAATTAGGGCAATTAACTTATTCAAATCTAAAGTTTATTAAGACATTTACTTATTTAAAAAAATTTTTTTTAATTCCAGTATAATTCATACCATGTTTTATTAAATTCAGGAGTATAATATAGTGATTCAACAATTCTATGCATTACAAGAAAAAATTCTATGCATTACTTAATGCTCATCATGATCAATGTACTCTTCATCCTCTTTACCTATTTCACCCATCCCCCCACCCACCTCCCCTCTGGTAACTACCAGTTTGTTCTCTATATTTAAGAATCTGTTCTTTTGTTTGGGTTTTTTTTTCTTTCTGTTAAACCATTTACTTTTCAATAAGGGCTCAAGAATATTAACTATTATCAGAACAAAAGAAGTGGAGGGGAGTCTGGGTGGCTCAGCAGTTTAGCATCTGCCTTCGGCTCAGGTCATGATCACAATCCCAGGATCCTGGGATGGAATCCCACGTGGGGCTCTCCCTGGGGAGCCTGCTTCTCCCTCTGCCTATGTCTCTGCCTCTCTCTCTGTGTCCCTTATGAGTAAAATTTTTTTTAATTTTTAATTAAAAAAAGAAGTGGAAAATATTCTAGCATATTAGGTAGAAAAGTAATGACATAAAAATTTCTTTAAATACCAAGATAATGTCAAATGTATTAGATACATGTTTATAGATTTTCATAAACCAGATAATATGCAAAACATCCATACAAAATAAGGACAGATGAAGTATAAGGAGAGGCAATGGGAAGATGGGGAAACTAATCTATTTTTCTTCCAATATCTGCTCAGTGAGAATGGCCTCCTTTGCTTTATCACCTTCTTCTTCCATAAGAAGAGATTGAAGGAAGACCCTGGGTGGAACTGTGCTGAAACAGTAGACTGATCCAACCATCACAGGCAGATAATTTATGCTCTAAAGTTGAATGATCTGAAATTCTAAATCAGATGATGATCTTAAGACTGCATGGAAAGCACTGCACCCAAGGGCATCAGATCCTCAGGCCAAAATACAAAGTAAGCAGAATTCTGAAACCTCTTCTACCATTCCATAGATAGAAAATAGTTTCCAAATCCTAAAAGGAAGCTTACCTCTCTTCTCCTGTCTCCAACAAATCAAAATGTCCATTCATACACACAGGCAGATTTTTAACTATTGATTCATACCAGTAGTTATCCAAATTAAGTTTACATGGGGGGAGTGTGTGTGTGTGTGTGTGTATGTCTGATAGCTTCCTGTTTTGATCACAAAAAGAGATACGCCGGAAATAGTTAAAAAGAATGGTTATGGGTAAGAGGAGTTAAAAGTACAAAAACCGAGAGTAGCTTGTTTCTCTTATCTTGTAGTAGTCTATTCCTCCTTCATCTATCTTTTTCTCCCTCTCTTTTCTTCCTTTTAAATTGAAGTGTATTTTCTTTAATCTATTGTATATATTAATTTAACAACTATTTATTAAGTACCCTCAATGTACCAGACATGTTAGATACAAGGGTAAAAACAAGATAGACATGGCTCTTCCCCTCTAGGCCTTCCAATCTACTGTAGAAGGTTGCCTATCAAATACACAATTGCAATTTGATACTACCCAAAGCAATCTACACATTTAATGCAATCTGCATCAAAATACTACTAACATTTTTCACAGTGCTAGAAGAAACAACTTTACAATTTGTATGGAACCACAAAAGACCACAAATAGCCAAAGCAATTCCAGAAAAGTAAAACAAAACTGGAGGCATCATGACACTGGATTTCTTTCTTTTTTTTTTTTAATTTTTATTTATTTATGATAGTCCCGGGGGGGGGGGGGCAGAGAAACAGGCAGAGGGAGAAGCAGGCTCCATGCACCGGGAGCCCGATGTGGGACTTGATCCCGGGTCTCCAGAATCGCGCCCTGGGCCAAAGGCAGGCGCCGAACCGCTGCGCCACCCAGGGATCCCCCGACACTGGATTTCAAGCTCTATTACAAAGCTGTAGTCAAGAAAGCATGGTCAGCACAAAAACATACACATAGGTCAATGGAACAGAATAGAGAACCCAGAAATGGACCCACCACTCTATGGTCAACTAATCTTGAACAAAGTAGGAAAGAATATCCAATGGATAAAAGACAATCTCTTTAACAAATGGTGTTGAGAAAACTGGACAGCAACATGCAGAAGAATAAAAACTGGACCACTGGGATCCCTGGGTGGTGCAGCGGTTTGGCGCCTGCCTTTGGCCCAGGGCGCGATCCTGGAGACCCAGGATCGAATCCCATATCAGGCTCCCGGTGCATGGAGCCTGCTTCTCCCTCTGCCTGTGTCTCTGCCTCTCTCTCTCTGTGACTATCATAAGTAAATAAATAAAAATAAATAAATAAAAATAAAAAAAAAATAAAAAAAAAAACTGGACCACTTTTTTAAACCATACACAAAAAATAAATTCAAAATGGATGAAAAACCTTAATGTGAAATAGGAAACCATCAAAATCCTAAAGGAGAACACAGGCAGAAATCTCTTTGACCTTGACCATAGCAACTTACTAGACACATCACCATAGGCAAGGGAAACAAAAGCAAAAATTAATTAGCAGGACTTCATCAAGATAAAAGGCTTCTGCACAACAAAGGAAACAATCAACAAAACTAAAAGGCAGCCTATGGAATAGGAAAAGATATTTGCAAGCAACATACCTGCTAAAGGGTTAGTATCCAAAATCTACAAAGAACTTATCAAACTCAACACCCAAAAAGCAAATAAACTAGTTAAGAAATGGGCAAATGACATGAATAGACACTTTTACAAAGAAGACATCCAGATGGCTAAGAGACACATGAAAAGTTGTTCAACACCATTCAGCATCAGGGAAATACAAAATCAAAACTACAATGACCATCTCATTGTCAGATGGCTAAAATTCACAATACAAGAAATAGGTATTGGTGAGGATGCAGAGAAAGGGATTGCACTGTTGGTGGGAATGCAAACTGGTGTAGCCACTCTGGAGAACAGTATGGAGGTGCCTCAAAATGTTAAAAATAGAACTACCCTAAGATCCAGCAATTGTACTACTAGGTATTTACCCAAAGATACAAACACACAGATTCAAAGGGATACATGCACCCCAATGTTTATAGCAGCATTATAAACAATGCCCAAACCATGGAGAAAGCCAAATTTCTATCAATTAATGAATGGATAAAGAAGATGTAGTATATATATGCAGTGGAATAGTAAAAAGAATGAAATCTTATCATTTGTAAGGACACGGATGAAGCTAGAGTGTATTATGCTAAGTGAAATAAGTAGGAGAACAAATACCATATGATCTCATTCATATGCGGAATTTAAGAAAGAAAACAGATGAACATTATGGAAAGGGGAAAAAGACAAAAAGGAGAGAAGGAAATAAGCCATATGAGACTCTTAACAGCGGAGAACAAACAGGGTTGATGGAGAGAGGTGGGGCATGGGCTAGATAGGTGATGGGTATTAAGGAGGGCACTTGTCATGAGGAGCACAGGATCTCGTATGTAAGTGATGAATCACTGAATTCTACTCCAGAAAACCTTAAAGACTCTACCAAAAAGCTATTAGGATTAATGAATTCAGTAAAGATGCAGGATACAAAAGCAATATATAGGAATCTGTTATTTCTATACACTAAGAATAAAGTAGCAGAAAGAGAAATTACAATCCCATTTACAGTTGCATTAAAAAGAATAAAATAGCTAGAAAAAAAATTAATCAAGGAGGGAAAAGAACCATACTCTGAAAACTATAAGACACTGATGAAAGAAACTGAAGACAATGGGATCCCTGGGTGGCGCAGCGGTTTGGCGCCTGCCTTTGGCCCAGGGCGTGATCCTGGGGACCCGGGATCGAATCCCACATCGGGCTCCCGGTGCATGGAGCCTGCTTCTCCCTCTGCCTGTGTCTCTGTCTCTCTCTCTCTCTCTGTGACTATCATAAATAAATAAAAATTAAAAAAAAAAAAAAAAAAAAAAAAAAGAAAAGAAACTGAAGACAACACAAACAAATGGAAAGAGATACCAGTTTTGGATTGGAAGAAATAATATTGTTAAGATGTCCATACTACCCAAAGCAATCTACAGAGTCAGTGCAATCCCTATCAAAATAACAATAGTACTTTTCAGAAAACTGGAACATAATCCTAAAGCTTGTATTAACCCACAAAAGACTCTGAATTGCCAAAGCAATCTTTTCATTTTTCTTTTTTTTTTCTTTTCTTTTTTTTTTTTTAATTTTAGAGAATGATAGAGAGCCAGGGGAAAGGGTAGAAAGAGAGGGAGAGGGAAAATCCCAAGCAGACTCTGAGCTGAGCACAGAGTACCCAGGCACCCCACCAAAGCAATCTTGAGAAGAAGAACAAAGCTGGAAGTATCACAATCCCAGATTTTTATGCTACAGAACAAAGCTACAGTAATCTAAACAGTGTGGTATTGACACAAAAACAGACACATAAATCAGTAGAACAGAACACAGAGCCCAGGAGTGCCTGGGTACCTTAGTCAGTTAGATGGCTGCCTTTGGTTCAGGTCATGATCTCAAGGTCCTGGGATTGATCCCTGCATCAGGCTTCATGCTCAGCGGGGAGTCTGCTTCTCCCTTTCCCTCTGCCCCTTCCCCCTGCTCATGTTTTTTTTTTCTCTCTCTCCCTCTCTCTCAAATAAATAAATAAAATATTTAAGGAAAAAAAAAGGGGGTTGCTGCTGAGTGGCTCAGTGGGTTAAGGGGTCTGCCTTTGGCTCAGGTCATGATCCCAGGGTCCTGGGACCAAACCCTACAACAGGCTCCCTGCTCATAAGGGAGCCTGCTTCTCCCTCTCCTCCTTGTTTGTACACTCTCACCATCTCTGTTATCTGTTTCTCTCTCTCAAATAAATAAAATCAGAAAGAAAGAAAGAAAGAAAGAAAGAAAGAAAGAAAGAAAGAAAGAAAGAAAGAAAGAAAGAAAGAGAAAGAAAGAAAGAAAGAAAGAAAGAAAGAAAAGAAAAGAAAAGAAAAGAAAAGAAAAGAAAAGAAAAGAAAGAAAAGAAAAGAAAGAAAAAGAAAGGAAGAAAGAATACAGAGCCCCAAAATAAACCCACACTCATATGGTCAATTACTTTACCATAGGGGTGCCTGGATGGCTCAGTTAAGCATCTGACCCCTAATTTCAGCTCAGGTTATAGCCTCGGGTCAGGCTTGTGCGGAGCCTACAGACTGCTTAAGATTCTCTCACCCTGGGGTGCCTGGATGGCTCAGTTGGTTGAGCAGCCAACTCTCAGTTTCAGCTCAGGCCATGATCTCAGGGTTGTAAGATAGAGCCCTGCCTGCATCAGGCTCCGTGCTCAGTGGGGAGTCTGCTTGAGATCTTTTATCCCTCTCCCTCTGCTCCTCCCTTGCTTATATGCATGCATTCTCTCTTTCTCTCAAATAAATAAATCTTTTTAAAAAAAAAAAAAAAGATCCCCTCTCTCCTCTCCCTCTGCCCCTACACCCCACTTGCATACTCTCTCTCTTTTAAAAAAATTAATCTATGACAAAGGAGACAATAATATACAATGAGGGAAAGATAGTCTCTTCAATAAATAGTTTTGGTAAAACTGGACAGCTACATGCAAATGAATGAAACTAGACCACTTTCTTATGTCATATTAAAAAATAAATTCAAAATGGATTAAAGACCTATATCTCAGATCTAAAACCATAAAATTCCTAGAAAAAAAAAAACAAGTACTCTTCTTTTGACATCAGCTTTAGTAATATTTTTCTAGACATGTCTCCTTTGGCAAGGGAAGCAAAAGCAAAAATAAACTATTGGGATTTCATCAAATTAAAAAGCTTTTGCACAGTAAAGGAATCCATCAGCAAAATAAAAAGGGAATCTGCTGAATGGGAAAAGATATTTGCAAATGATATACCCAATAAGAAGTTAATATCCAAAATATATAAAAAACTCATGCAACTTGATAGAAAAACAAACAAAAATTCTGATTTAAAAAAGGGCAGAGGACCTGAACAATATTTTTCCAAAGAAGACAGACAGATGGCCAACAGACACCTGAAAAGATGCTCAACATCACTCATCATTAGGGATATACAAATCAAAACTACAATGAGATATCACCTTACACCAATCAGAATAGCTAGTATCCATAAGAAATAACAAGTGGTGACCAAAATGTAAAGAAAAGGGATCCCTTTTGCACTGTCAGTGGGAATGTAAGTTGGTGCATTTAACAGGAGGAAGGTTCCTCAAAAAATTAAAAATAAAAAAGTATATGATCCAGTAATGCCACTGCAGGTATTTACTCAAAAAAAAAAAAAATGAAAACACTAATTGGAAAAGATATATGCACCCCTATGTTTACTGCAGCATTATTTACAATAGTGAAGACATGGAAGCAACCCCAGTGTCCACAGATAGATGAATGGATATAGAAAATGTGGTATAAAAAAAAAAAAGAAAGAAAATGTGGTATATAACATGGAATGTTACTCAGCCATAAAGAAGAGCAAAATCTTGTCATTTGCAACAACAGGGATATACCTAGAGGGTATTATGCTAAGTAAAATAAATCAGACAAAGTCATACCCATATGATTTCACTTTTGTGTGGAATCTAAAAAGCAAAACGAATGAACAAACAAAAACAGATTCTTAAATACAAAGAATAAACTGGTGGTTACCAAATGGAAGAGAAGTGGAGGAATGGGTAAAATAGGTGAAGGGAATTAAGAGATATAAACTTACAGTTAAAAAATAAATAAAATAATAAACATAGTTATAAAATAAATAAAAATAAAAATACAAAAAAATAAGTATGAAAAGTGCAGCACAGGAAATATAGTCAATAATAGGGTAGGAGCACCTGAGTGACTCAGTCGGTTAAGTGTCTGCCTTCAGCTCAGGTCATGATCCTGGGATCCTGGGATTGAGTCCTGCCTCCAGCTCCCTGCTCAGTGTGGAGTCTACTTCTCTCCCTGCCCTTGCTGCCCTCCCTCAAATAAATACTTTAAAAATGGGGACGCCTGGGTGGCTTAGCAGTTAAGCTCCTGCCTTTGGCCCAGGGCATGATCCTAGAGACCAGGGATCGAGTCCCACAAGGGGCTCCCTGCCTGTCTCTGCTTCTCTTCTCTCTGTGTCTATCATGAATAAATAAAATCTTTAAAAATATATACTTTTAAAATAATAATAATAATAATAATAGTGTAATGACTTATATGGTGATAGGTAGTAAGTACCCTTATTAGAGTAAGCACTGAGTAATATATAGAACTGCTAAGTCACTATGTTAGCTATATTTCAATAATAAAAATAACAGTAATAACCAGAACAGATACTTAATAATTATTGACAGGAAAGCTTCTATAATGAATCACGAGATAAAAGTAAAAAAAAAAACACACCATAATCTATTAAAGTTATTTCATTCTGAAGACAATCATCAGAGCAGAGCTGTGTCATTTACCAAAGCTTCTATGAGTGGTTATCACAGCTTATAGATCTGAGATGAAAGAGAAAAAAAAAAAAGATCCATATGATGGCAGAGACTCCTGTTTGCCTGCCAATATCCAAATCTTCCCTTCCTTCTCAGTAACAAAAGCCCAATTTTATTCAGGATAGCTCTGCATCCAGCTACCTTTTCCTGCTTCCCTGGTAACCTGAGCTTTGGTTTGGGCACTCTCCTTAAAGGAAGAGGACCCATCTTCCGTCTTTGCCTTGCTGCCGGGACTTAGCTGTGATGATTAGAACTGGCAACTATCTTGGACTACAAGGACCAGTGCCACATTTTAGGGATGGCAGAGCAAAGAACTGGAAAAAGCTTAGGTCCCTGATAACTTTATGAAGCTATTACACTTATCCTAGACAACCTACTTCAAGAATTATTTTACATGGGAAATTACATATTGTGTGTTTAAGCCACCATTAAATCTGTTTTTATTTTTTGCTTTCTTAACTGATCACTTACCTTCAGATAGATAAAGAATTTGTATCTCCTTTTTACAGATCACGCAACTGAGATCCAGAGAGGTAAGATGATTTGCACAATATCCAATCAGTGAAGAGGTGGGTCTTGGCTCCGAAGTCAATGCTTTTTCACTTAACACTGTTCTAAATATTAAAAAAATGAAATAAAAACAGATTAAATATAAACATAAACTTAGACTTATTGCAGCGGTAATGGCATATGATAGTGTATATATTTGTCACATCCTGTAAACAGAAAAAGTACCAAGTTTTTATGATGTGGAAGGAGACTAAATTATATCAAAATCCAGTGGAGAGGGGAGAGAGAAATATTAAACAGAATCAAAGACCAGAATAAACAAAGATACTGATTTATTATGCCAAGGATTTACTGTACCATTCCCCTTATAAATAAGAATTCATACTGAAAGCTTATTTTCTCAGCAGTAAGATATCAAGATATAGGGTAAGTTTTCCCATTAAATCCTTAACTGAAATTTTTCTTAAAATCCTTAAGTAGAATCTTTCTTTACTCTTACCACTACTTTAAAAAACTAACCTTGGCCCCAGTCCTAGTCACAGAGATCAGTAGTAATAAAGCAAAACAGCTCAAATTTTCTTCTTTGAAACCCTAGTGCCTAACTGTAAAATACAAGGCAGTTGGCTCATGTGCAAACTCACTGGTGAACAAAATGAATTATTTCTAAGAAATCTATAAAGAAAATAAGCAAATTAAATTTCTTCAGATTTTAGGAACACATATTTCTTTCTTTTTATGATATATTTACATAAAATTATCTAAAACAGGAGAGTGATTATACACATTTTCTATGTCAAAAAGGCATATGACTCTTATTAACACAGCATGGTCAAAAATACACAGCAGATTGAATCCTTACCACTCCCATTTACTGGCAAGCTATTTGCCTCTCTGATTCTCAATCTTCCTACCTATAAACTGAACTAATGCTTCTTCATAAGTTTTTGATTGGCTGAAAACAAGAATGAATAAAAGGTAATTAGCACAATGTATGGCTCAGTAAGTATTAATACCCTTCAGTCTTGAAAGTAAAACAGCTGTATAAAATCATGAAATCTGGGACACCTGGGTGGCTCAGCAGTTGAGCATCTGCCTTCAGCTCAGGGAGTGATCCCAGGATCCAGGATCGAGTCCCACATCAGGCTCCTTGCAGGAAGCCTGCTTCTCCCTTTGCCTAGGTCTCTGCCTCTCTCTCTCTCTCTGTGTCATGAATAAATAAATAAAATCTTAAATAAAATAATGAAAATCAGTTCTATAAACACGCAAAGTTACAGAACTAAAAAGCAGTATACCAGTTTGACTACAACCTTTAAATGTCATTTTTGAAAAGGCTGCATTAGAGCTCTCCTACTTGCCACAGCCAAAGTCCTGATGCAGCTGTAGGCCAATGAAAAGAATACATAAAGAGCAATACAATCTCTTCCTCCTTGGGATTTAAAACAAGAGTCCCAGGTTTCTTTCTCCAAGGCACTGCCCTTGGCCAGGAAACCTTGGTTGCTTCTCCTCGTTGTCAATGTCATAATTCTAATAGTGAAAAGGAGTAGGGTGGAGAAAAATAAACAGCTTCTGAGTTTCTCAATGGCAGCAGTGATGAGGGAGACAAGTACCCTGGTACTCCACTCCATTTTTCCCTTAAAAACAAGAGTTCACTACAGGAAAGCAGGATTCAAAATAAAGTGTCACAGGGACACCTGGGTGGCTCAGCGGTTGAGTGTCTGCCTTCAGTTCAGGTCATGATCCCCGGGGTCCTGGGATCGAGTCCCACATCAGGCTCTCTGCAGGGATGCTGCGTCTCCCTCTGCCTATGGCTCTGCCTCTCTCTGTGTGTCTCTCATGAACTAAATAAATAAAACCTTTTAAAAAAATGTCCTCTTCAAAAGAAAGAAAGAATTACATGCATGGCCAGCTGAGCTAGACTCCAATTCTTCCATGTACGAAGACATTAGTATAGATACTGGGGTGCCTGGATGGCTCAGTTGATGGAGCATGCAACTCTTTATCTCAGGGTTGTGAGGCCAAACCTCACCTAGTACATAGAGATTACTTAATTTAAAAAAAAAAAAATGTTTTTTTTTTTGAGAGTCCACAGGAAACCAAGATTCAAACTAAAGTATTAAATATATGACCAGCTGAGCTGGACTCCAAATATAAATATTAATGCCTCTGATGCTCGTATCTGTATAAAAGGACACCAACCAAGAAAACCATCATATTGCCTTTTTTTTTTTTTCAATCTTAATTGGTTGCAGTATCCTTGATAATAGGCTTAGAGACAGTAGATACTGGTTTCTCATCTGTATCACTCAATAAACAAAATTCTTAAAATTACAATGTCTCCATTATTCATATATACTATACTCTGGAAAACTAAAATACAATATGTCAAAAAGCTCTGCCAAATTAAAAAAATAACAAAAAGTTTTTAAAAAGCTCTGCTAAAAATAAAAGCATGCAACTGCTATCTCAATTTCCACTTAGGTTGCTTTAAAATTTTTAAAACAGAATTCTGGGGCCAGCAATTATCTCAGAGAGCAGCCCCGGTGGCGCAGCGGTTTGGCGCCACCTGCAGCCCAGGGTGTGATCCTGGAGACCCGGGATCGAGTCCCACATTGGGCTCCTTGCATGGAGCCTGCTTCTCCCTCTGCCTGTGTCTCTGCCTCTGAGTGTGTGTGTGTGTCTCTCATGAATAAATAAATGGAATCTTTAAGAAAAAAAAAAAAAAGAAATTATCTCAGAGGTGGTTTGGTTCAGATCCAACTTTTACAAAAGGTTATAAGGCATAAGGAAGCTAAGCAACCTGGTCAAAATTATTTGACAGAGCCAGGATTGGAATCCGGCCATAGAATTCTAACCAAGTGTAATTTTCACCATTTCATGGTTTTTGTTTTTGTTTTTAACTTTGCATCGAAAATCAATAAGTATTAAGATGAGATTTTTTCCTTAAATAAATTAATTAAAATTGTTAGGAGCCTATTTTTTAAGTGTATAAACTAATTGCACATACCAAACATAAAAATAACCAATGTCCTCCTTCTAGACCTTTGGATATTCAAAAAGCTAATTGTCTATCATACCGAATACAGTCAACTCAATTACAATACTTAAAAGATTATCTACTTCAAGGATTACTCACAATACATTTTAAAATCCTACATTTGGGGGGCTGTCTGGGTGGCTCAGCGGTTTAGCGCCCCCTTAAGCCCAGGGCTTGATCCTAGAGACCTGGGATGGAGTCCCACATCCGGCTCTGCCTCTCTCTTTCTGATAAATAAATAAATAAATAAAATCTTAAAATCTTACATTTGATTCCTCCAGCTATCCAATACTTAAAAAAGGGTATTTTCCTCAGTCATCAAAAGGGCCCTTAGAAAGTGGAAAACAACTTAACATTATTCTAAATACCAAAATTAACCGGCTGTATCTATAGAGATACACAACATATCCGAAACAAAGAGACGCTGGTATTGATCATGGTACTGATTGTCTATATTAGCAACCATGATCAATAACTAGTGTTTTGGGAATCCCTGGGTGGCTCAGTGGTTTAGCGCCTGCCTTTGGCCCAGGGCGTGATCCTGGAGTCCCGGAATCGAGTCCCACCTCAGACTCCCTGCATGGAGCCTGCTTCTCCCTCTGCTTGTGTCTCTGCCTCTCTCTCTCTCTCTGTGTGTGTGTCTTTCATGAATAAATAAATAAAATCTTAAAAAAATATATCTAGTGTTTTGAAAGGTACCCTCATTGTTTGCATTGTGCATTTCATTTTAACCGGTATTTACAGAGCACAAATCAACTCGGTGAAAGTTGAACAGTAAGTACCAAGGACAAGCAGGGTAAGGGACCTCCGCCCTGGCAAGATAGCTTTAAGATTGCTGGAAGAGAACAGCATGAGTAACCACAAGGAGGAAGAAATAAATTTTTCACTAGAAAGTTAGAGCAGATCATGTAGAGATTAAAGAACAAGATGAGAAACCAAAGTTTCCATGTTCACCCCAATCACAAGAGTAATAGTATTTGAGATTTCTCATCCTGAATTTCTTTTCTTTCTTTCTCTTTTTTTTTTTTTTTTTTGGAATTTTGGGCCTTATTAACTGAGGAATATTTGTTGAGACATTTGTTTGTTCAGCATTTGTTGAACTTGCTGATCAAGTTTTGTAGAACAAGAACCCACATTCAGCTTCAAACAGGGTGAATCCTGAGGTAATTTCTATCAGGGACATGATGCAAGAATCTGGATATTGCCTAATTATTCAACAAAATTCATCAGGAAAGGCCCTAAGAAACAAAATTTTAAATAAATCTAAAGAAGCTATAGGTTATAGAATCCAAATCTATTATACCACTAGTCATACTACCTTTAACATATTCCTTAAAGCAAATGTCTCATCAATTCTTTCAATTCTTACAGAAGTCCAGAATCTCCTTCAAACAAAACTATCAGAAATATTTGCATATTAGATCCCAATCTATTAACCATACTAACCATACTACTTTTAACAAATTCCTTAAAGCACTATCTCAGCATTTTTTTCTATTCTTTCCCTTTCTCAGCATGATTGTTTTTAAATTCAATTTGCCAACATACAACTCTCAACGCTCATGTGTTTATCGATTCTTTATTTTTTTATTTTTTTTTAAGATTTTATTTATTTATTCATGGGAGACAGAGAGAGAGAGGCAGAGACACAGGCAGAGGGACAGAGAGAGAGAGGCAGAGACACAGGCAGAGACACAGGCAGAGACACAGGCCGGGAGCCTGACGTGGGACTCGATCCCAGGTCCCCAGGATCACGCCCCGAGCTGCAGGGGGCACTAAGCCGCTGTGCCACCAGGGCTGCCCTGTTTATCAATTCTTTAGAAAAAGTCCAGAATCTCCTTCAGACAGAATTGACTATCAGAAATATTTGCATTTAATCTCCCTCTTCCCCCCTTTTTAGCCAAGATAATAATAGTAGGTGGTTGACGTTCATGTTCACCCAGGGACTTAATAGCCTTAATAAAAGGCTTAGATGGGAGCACTTACTTACGCAGTTGTGTAAACGTACATTATCCAATTTAAGAGTTTAGTGGACACTCAGCATCTCAAGAGGTTCTGTCTCCCAGAAACCAGAATAATGGTTCAATGGGTCATGTTCGTATTTTCCTCCCCCTTCTTTCTTCCTCTCCCTGTCTCCCTGCTCCTGTCTCTGTCTCGATATTGTAAAATAATTGCCAACCGAGACCACTTCCCAGCACCAACCACAACGAAGTCTACCTCTGTTCGCTGAGTTACCATTTGCGAAATGCAACAAGGAAGTACCGACTCAGAAACAGAAAGAGAAAAAAAAAAAAGAGAGAGAGAGAGAGAAAAGAAACAGAAAATGCTCATTTCACAGCAAGCATTTCTCCCTTAAGGGAAGACAATAGCACACCTGACACGAACTTTCTCTAAGTGACAAGGGTTGCCGGCTTAACCCGGGTGCAGGAGAGCAGGATTCGCAGGCCTAGTTTGGCGGGAGCGCGCGGAGGGAGGTGGTGGGGATGGGGGGGGGGGGTGGTGGGGGTGGTGGGGGGGCGGTGGGTGCATCAGCAGGAAGCCGGTGGGTGCACCCCTCTTCTCAGAGGGCACCTCCCTCACCCCATCCATCGACCTGCCTGCCTAGGCGAGGCTGGACCCTGCTGAGGTCTGGGGGTCTGCACCCACCTAGTGTGCAGGACCCAGACCTGCACGCCTGCACCCCGCCAAGAGCCTTCCACCTCCACCTACCCCGCAAAGAACACCCGGGTGCCCTGCTGCGAGTGGAGTGGGAAAGGGGGGACCCCATGCCTCAGGCTGCAACTGGAAGCGCCCCTCCACCGGCGCCCGCCCACCGTGAGGCTCCCCCTCGCGCTTCTCCCCGCAGGGTAGGGCAGGCGGAGCCCCGAGCCCTATCTCGGGACCCGCCCCAGCCTCCCGCCGCGCTGACCCGCGCCCACCGCCCGCCCCCGGCCTCACCTAGCCGGGGCTCGGCGCTCCGGGCTCAGCCTGCTGCGCGCGCGCAGGGCGGGAACCCGCCTCTCCAGCCCCCCGCCCGCGGTTGCGCTCCGCGCCTCCGCGGCCCGCGCGCTCCCGCCTCTCCGCTGCCGTGGCGACAGTCCCCGCCCCCTCGCCCGCCGCTGATTGGCCCTCGGAGCACCTCGGGCGTTGCCGATTGGCGGGGGCGCAGACGAGGCCGCGCCCGCTGGCGGAGAGACCGGCGGCGTGGAAGCCGAGCGCGGAGGAGCCTGACCCGAGAGAGACGTGGCGCTCGGCGGCGCAGGCGGGGAGGCCGCGCCCCTTCCTTCCCGAGCTTTCGTGCAGAAGCCTGCGAAGCCGAATTGGGGCGGGTGAGGTGCTGACCCCGGATCAGGACGGAGACCCAGGGCTCGCCTCCCCCTTGGCGGCTGGCCTGCGCCGGAGACGGGCTGTCAGGCCCACTTTCGCCTGCAGGCCTCGCTGGAGGTGACACCCCGGCCTCCTCCAGGGCGAGAACCTCTCTCTTACCCGCGTCCTCACCACCCGCGGTTATGCAGGGCCCTAGGCCCCTGAGCTCGATTGCTCTTTATTCCCGGTTCTCTCACCCCGCCCTGCGCACACATCTTTTCTGCTCTGCAGCCTCCCCTCGTAGAACTGAGACATCTACTCCACTCCCCCCACACACACACTTTAAAGGTGGGGAAACTGAGCCTCAAAGATATAAGGAGTTCGTGGTCCGAGGGTTAGAGAAGCTCTTGGAGCCTCGAGGCTGATTGCAAACCATATCTGCCAAATAATAGTACCGCTCTGAGCCTTCGTTTTCTAGTTTGCAAAAAAAAAAAAAAAAAAAAAAAATGGTATCTACCTCTGAGTTGTTAGTGAAGATTAGAGGAGTTTAACGTTGCAGAAAATCAATACAGAACCTGCTGCATATAGGTTAATCATGGTTGCTCCCCTTTACCAGGAAATAAAGGCAGGTAGTAACAGACTGCACCACTTTGGCTCCAATTTGGGGCCAGACTTCCTATGTTGCAAAACCGGATTCAGCTTATACTTACCTAAGCGCTTTGTTCCACAGGTTACTCGTCTGTAAAATGAGGATGATGATCGTACCCTTCTCCCTACAGCGTAAGTTAGTAGAAAAGTGACCGGCACATACTATGTGCTCAATAAATGCTAGCCATTCTTACCTTAGTGGCTGAGCGAGGACGATAATTCAAGTCTAGGAGTTGCAAGACCAGCAAACTTTGCCCTTACACACTCATCATCGGCATGCTTAAAACAGTGCCTCAAACCTTTTTAAGGTTCAGTTAGAGACGCCCATTTTCTTTAAATCAAAATCTTAAACTCTCTCTCTCTCATCACCAAAGTCTTAGAATGTGGTGACTCTGCTTCTGCTGAAGGTTTATAATAGCAGAGGCAAATGTAAGGAAAATAATCATGTTCTGTTCCGATGGATAGATTGAAGAGCAAAAACACTGGAATAAGAAAGAATATGTGAGAGGTTCTGGTGTAGAAGCAAGAATTTCATTTTGAGAAACATGGGAAATATGATTAGGTATCGGTTATGTATCATTAGGAATCAATATCAGTGTCAGATCAGAAGACAATACCACATCCCAACACTGGAAAACACTTAAGTGTAAATACATCCTCTACATTTTTATTACCCATTATCTACCAGAGGGCCAAACACATAATGCCTGATCCAGACACTAAGATTTGAGATAGACCCTTTAGGGGGATACCTTGAAAGATCTGGTAATAATGTATCCAGATTATTTATATAATCCAATGGAGATGAATAATGGAAAATAAGAAAATTGGATTAGTCCAACAATAAAAGGAAAAGGATAATGTACGCTAGCTTGGTGACTGAGATGTCAGCATTATTCTTAGCAATATTCTGGCATGAACAAAAAAGAATTAAGGAAGACAGGGCAAACAAAGATTAAACAGCAAGATCCAAGGTTAGGAGAAGTTGCTGAGAAAAATATTTCAGAATGTCATGTTCCTATAAAGCAGGCAACAGTATCTCTTATAGTAATAAAGATTGTTTTGTGGTAGAGAAAAATAGAAATGTTGATAACAAGCCCTGGAAACACACTATGACCTGAGGGACTAATAAGGAAATGTTACTTAATAGGTAACCCAAAACGTGGGGGGTTGAGCACTGATGGAAAATCCGATGGGGAGGAGCATTGGAGAGCAATGGAGAACATACTACTATTACATTGCATGAGGTTTTGGAGTCAGAACTGGGTCCCCATCCTGTCTGGATTAAAAAACCAGCTCTACCTTTATTAAGGTAAGTTACTGGCAAGTTTCTTAACCTCTCTCTACAGCATGGTCTCCCCATCTCTAATATGGAGGCAATAATAGTTTCCCTTCTTAGAGTTGTGAGGATTAAGTAAGTTTATACTTGTAAAGCAGAGCAATGCCTGGCATACAGTAATGGCTGTATTGTTTGACGAAATATTGGTTTCAGTTTCTCCATCTGTGTCCTGGGATTATAATGCTGGATTTACTATAAGGATTCAAATGATGTGTATAAAATGTTGAAGAGGAGATGCCCAATAGATATTATTTCTCTTCCCCTCCACTACCCCCAACCCCCAGCCTATTACCTTCGAATCCCTTTCTGATTACCAATAGCTGCTGCCATCAAGGGGCTATTGCTCAACCCGGTCTATGCAAGGATAAAATATGTTTTCTTGATTTCCCTTGGCTCAGATGAGAAGCTCAAAGTGCGTTTACCAGAAGGCAGGAGAAAATAAAAGGGAAACAACTCCAGAGAACAAGCTGAGGTGAAGCCTACCCCCATGGTACATCTCTTGGTACTTCAGGCAGAAAAAAATGATGTCAGGAGATTCTGGCTTCCTAATACTTCAGTTCTCCCCCTTCTCACTCCTTCTAGGAACCTACAGAACACCAACTGGCCAAGTTCTTCATTGTCTTCAGAAGATGGGAGAGGGAGGCAGGAGTATTTACTGACAAGAGACAGTAAGTAATCAGAAACAAGAAAACTCAACAGTACAATCTCTATGGGAGCCAAGACTTACTCATTTTACTAAGGTCTAGGTCAGAGGTCAGCAAACTATGGTCCTTGGACCAAATCAACCAACTGCCCATTTTTTGTGAATAGTTTTATTTGAACACAGCTATACTCAACAGTCACACTCACTTGTTTGTGTATTGTCCCTGGTTGCTGTTGTACTACAATGGCAGGGTTGAGTGGTGGTAACAGAGACTGTTTGGCCCTCAAAGCTAAAACTATTTATTACCTAGCTCTGTACAGGAAAATAAAAATTGCTAACCTCTGATTTAGAAAATTTTGTTAGAAGCATCTTTTCAGTATCCTCAGTGTAAAAATTTTCACTTTCATCAAATCCTCTAACCCATTGTTTCTTAGACCTTAATATACATACAGATCACCTGGGGATTTTGTTAAAAGGCAGATTCTGATTCAGTAGATCCACAGTGAGTCCTGAGATTCTGCATTTCTAACAAACTCTAGGGGATACCAGTTGTCTCTAGATCAATTTGATTTCATCAGGTTTTTTCTTTTTTTTTCATTATTGAAACTTAATTGACAAATAATATTGTATTACTTTCAGGTGTACAACATAATGCTTCAAAATTATGTATTCAATATGTATATATTGTGAAATGATCACCACAATAAGTCTAGTTAACATCCGTCAACACACATCGTTACAAATTTTTTTTCTTGTGATGAGACTTTTTAATTTCTTAAGATTTACTCTCTAGCAGTGCACCTGGGTGCGTCAGTTAAGCATCCGACGCTTGATTTCTACTTAGGGTCATAGGATGGAGCTCCACACTCAGTGAGAAGTCTGCTTGAGACTCTCTCTCTCCCCCTCTACCTGCCCATCTCGCCCCCACCTTCACTCTCAAGTGAGTGCACATGCGTTCTCTCTTGTATGCACCATTCTCTCTTAAATAAATAAATCTTTAAAAAAAAAAGATTTACTCTCTAAGCAACTTTCAAAAATGTAATACAGTATTTTTTAACAATAGCCATCATACTATACATCCCTAGGATTTGTTTATTTGATAACTGGAAGTTTGTACCTTTTGACGACCTTCACCTATTTCACCCACTCCACACCCCTGAATCTGGTAACCACCAATCTGTTCTATGTGTTTGTTTTTGTTTTTATTTTTATAGATTCGACATATATGTGAGATCACGTGGTATTTGTCTTTCTCTGACTTATTTCACTTTGCATCTTACCTTCAAGATTCATCCACACTGTTGCAAATGGCAGGATTTTTTTTTTTTAAAGATTTTATTTATTCACTTGAGAGAGAAAGAGAGCATGAGCAGAGTGAGTGAAGACACAGACACCCCGCTCATCCCCACTGAGCAGGGAGCCTGATATGGGGCTCAACCCCAGGACTCCAGAATCATGACTTGAGCTGAAGGCAGATGCTTAACTGACCGAGCCACCCAGGTGCCCCTGGATTTTCTTATTTTTATAGCTAAATAATATTCCATTGCATATAGATACCACAACTTCTTCATCCATTCATCCATCAATAGATACTTATGTTGTTTCCGTGTCTTAGTTATTTTAAGTAATGCTTCAGAGAATATGAAGATGCAGGTAGCTTTACAAGTTAGTGTTTTCATTCCTTGAGATAAATACCCAGTAGCGGAATTGCTAGATTGAATGGTAGTTCTATTTTTAATCTTTTAAGGAACTTCCCTATTATTTCCTCCATATTATTGGTGGATGCACCAATTTACATTCCTACCAACAGTGCACAAGGGAAAAGAGTTCCCTTTTCTCTAAATCCTCTCCTTTTGTTATCTGTCTTTTTGATAATAGCTATTTTTTTTTGATAATAGCTATTTTAACAGGTGTATCAATGAAGTATTCTCTCATTGTGGTTTTGATTTGCATTTCTCTGATGACTAGTAATATTGAGCATTATTTCATGTGTCTGCTGCCCATGTGAATATCTTTTTCAGAAAAATGTCTATTCAGGTCTTTTGCCCATTTTTAAATTGGGTGTTTTTAAAGTAATCTCTGTACCCAGCATGGGACTTGAAGTTATGAGCCTAAGATCAAGAGTTACATGCTCTACCGACTGAGCCAGCCAGGTGCACCTTTTTCTTTTGCTACTGAGGTGTATGAGTTATTTATATATTTGGTTATTAACTCCTTATCAGATATACGATTTGCAAATACTTTCTCTCATTCCATAGATTGCCTTTTCATTTTGTTGATGGGTTTCTTTTGCTGTGCAGAAACTTTTTAGTTTGATGCAGTCTCATTTGTTTATTTTTGTGTTTCTTGCCTTTGTTTTTGGTGTCAATTCCAAAAAGGCATCACTAAGACTGATGTTAAGGAGCTTACGACCTATGTGGAGGTTCTTCTAGGAGTTTTATGTCAGGTTTACATTCATGTTTTAACCTATTTTGAATTGATTTTTGTTTATAAGATAGTGGTCCAGTTTTTCTTTTGCTTGTTGCTGTCCAGTTTTTCCAACACCATTTATTGAAGAATCTGTCCTTTCCTATTGTGCATTCTTGGCCCCTTTGTTGTAAATTAATTATTGGCCATATATGCATGGGCTTATTTCTAAGTCTTCTGCTCCCTTGAGCCATTATGTCTGTTTTAATGCTAATACCATACTGTTTTGATTACTATAGCTTTGTGATATTGTTTGAAATCAGGAAGTGTGAAGCCTCTGGCTTTGTTATTTTTTTTCAAGATTGCCTTGGCTATTTGGGGTCTTTTATGGTTACATATAAATTTTAGGAAAAAAATTTTAGGATTATTTTTTCTATTTCTGTAAAAAAAAAAAAAGCTACTTGAATTTGCATTGAATATGTCAATTGCTTTGGGTTATATGGACATTTTAATAATATTTGTTTTTCCAATCCAGGAGCATGGCATATATTTTAATTTATTTGTGTCTTCTTCAATTTCTTCAATTGATGTCTAAGTTTTCAGTATATAGGCATTTCACCTCCTTGGTTAAATTTATTTTCTGGTATTTTATTATTTTTGGAATGGAATTGTAAATGGTACTGTTTTCTTAATTTTTCTTTCCCATTGGTTTTTATTATCAGTTCTTTCTTGTTATCTCTTTCCTCATTATCTAGCTTAATTTCTCTGGTTCATCAGTAAAATAAGTCCTAGGTAAACATCAACTTCTTTGTCTTTCTTTCCCTGTATTGCTCTCGCCTAAACAAAACAAAACAAAACAAAACAAACAAAAAAACCAAACAAGCAAAAAAAAAAAAAAAAAAAAACAGCCCTGGACAAAACCAAAATATTCCTTTGTCTTATCTCTACCAATGTACTTCTATGTTGCTGGACAAATATCATTAGACCTCTGTCTCTAAATTCATGGTCACCAACCTCAGACAGACCCTAACCACTGCCTAGCAATCCTCCAATATTTCTCTAACATATTCTCTCTTGCACACTTTCGAAGGCCATTCCATACTCCTTGCTCTTTAGACCTTCCATTCTTCCTTCCCTCTTATTTTTACCTGACCCTCATTCAGCTTTGTTGAGAACCACCTTGTACAAGTTAAGGAAATCTTGTTTTAAAGCAGGGTTTCTCAACAGCAGCACTGTTGATACTTTGGGTCAAATATGTTTTGTTGTGGGGGATTATCCAGTGCATTAGAGATGTTACCAAAATCCCCGGTATCTACTACACTCTAGATGCCAAAAATACCCACCCTCAGTTGTGTCAACCAAAAATATCTCCAGACATTGGTAGATATTCTTCAAGGGGCAAAATTTCCCTAGATGAGAACCATTGGTTTATAGCAACAGAAACTAATTCTAGCTAACTTTAAGAAAAGGGGGACTTATTGAGAGGATAAGTGAATAACTTGTAGATAGACTAAGCAGGGAAGCAATCCCAGAGGCAAGAGATCTTGGGCCTTTTTCTAGAAGGGATAATAGATTATCTCCTTTTGCCTTTGGATATTCCTAATTAAGTTGAAAAGTTTCAGCAGAGGGCAGCCCCAGTGGCTCAGTGGTTTAGCGCCACCTTCAGTCCAGGGCGTGATCCTGGAGACCAGGGATCAAGTCCCATGTCAGGCTTCCCGCATGGAGCCTGCTTCGCCCTCTGCCTGTGTCTCTGCCTCTCTCTCTCTCTCTCTCTCTCTCTCTGTCTCTCATGAATAAATAAATAAAATATTTTTTTTTAAAAAAGAAAAGTTT
Source organism: Canis lupus familiaris (assembly GCF_011100685.1). NCBI lineage: Eukaryota > Metazoa > Chordata > Mammalia > Carnivora > Canidae > Canis > Canis lupus. Next base: position 40,525,851 of record NC_049242.1, on the reverse strand, counting down.
CAGCAGAAAGAATCTAAGTTCTGTTTAAATCAGGTATTTATTCCTGTGACCTGGGAATAGAGTATGTAAACAAGATCAAAGCAGGAAGAGGTGTTCAGGAGAAAAAAGGAGTAGCCACCATACCTCCCTCATATGCTGTATCTATATTCACCTAAAGTGACATAAAACCTGACTACAGGGGCTTCAAAGAATTGGAGTTTATTTTTCTGTGATAAAAATAACTCTGGAGGTAGATAGTTGTTGGCATTGGTTCAGCTGCTAAACAATATCATCATAGCTTCTTGCCTTCTCTCAGCTCTGGCTTTTCATCTTCAATTTTATTGAAGGTTGAAAGATGGCTATCATACCTACTGCATCATGAACTTGACTATGTTCAAAAGCAGGAAAAACATACGAGTTGGGTGAAGGTAGCAAAAGGGCCTTTTATAAGAGAAGTTATCTCTTTCCTCTTTTCTCAGCAAAGGGAAAGCTTCCACTAAAGCCACCTAAGCAAACAACCTTTAAGTTTCATTGACCAGGGGCACCTGGGTGGCTCAGTGGTTGAGCATCTGCCTTTGGCTCAGGTCATGATCCCAGAGTCCTGGAATCAAGTACCACAACAGGCTCCCTGCAGGGAGCCTGCTTCTCCCTCTGCCTGTGTCTCTGCCTCTCTCTGTGTCTCTCATGAATAAAATAAAAATTATTAGAGAGAGAGAGAGAGAGAGAGAGGCAGAGGGAGAAGCAGGCTCCATGCAGGGAGTCCGATGTGGGACTCGATCCCGGGTCTCCAGGACCACGCTCCGGGCTGAAGGCAACCGCAAACCACTAAGCCACTGGGGCTGCCCAAATAAAATCTTAAAAAAAAAAAAAAAAAAAAGTTTCACTGATCAGAAATAGGATCAATGGTCATGCTCTTAGCTGCAAGATATGATGGGAAAGGGGAATGCAATAGTCGTGACTGGCTGAGACCAATCACTATTAATTCCCTGGGTCTGGGCCATTGGTGCCAAATTTTAGGTTCTATTAGCACGAGAAGAGGAGCTAAGCTGTTAGGCAACAGTGTAGTGTCTGCGACATTTTCCTACTGTCAAATCTGCAAACCTACATGATTCTGTAACCATTTCCTCTTTCTTTCCTTCTGTAACAATAAAAATCCATTTACCTGTATTCTGAATCCATTCGTCTCAGTTCTCAAGGACTTCATTTTTCTCACTTGGGTATCCCCCTGTCTTTCCTGTATCATTAATCCCCCCTAGCTATTGAATCACACTACAGGCATACAAAAATGCTTTTCCATCTTTAAAAATCCCTTCCTTATGGATAAATAAAAAGATGTGTGGGGCATTTGGGTGGCTCAGCAGTTTGGCACCTGCCTTCAGCCCAGGGCATGATCCTGGAGACCTGGAATCAAGTTCTGCGTCAGGCTCCCTGCATGGAGCCTGCTTCTCTTGCTCTGCCTCCTTCTCTCTGCCTGTGTCCCTGCCTCTCTATATATATCTTTCATGAATAAATAAATAAATAAATCTATCTTTAAAAAAAAGATGTGATAAACATTTTTATTATAGAATTCAGTGATATTTACCATGAAATTCATTCAGTTTTTCTATATGTTTAAAACTTTCATAATAAAATATTTGAAATAAAATTCTTACCTTGATTCCAAATCACATCTAACTTGTTTCTCTGGTTATTATTTGTGCAAATTCCTTTTAAAATTCCTTTCTTTACTTGCTTCCCTCCCTTTTACTCTCAGTTTATGTCAATCTGACTTCCATCTTCTCCACTTCTCTGAGATTGCTCTTTAAAAAAATAAAAAAAGATTTCATTTATTTTTTTCATGAGAGATACAGAGAGACAGAGACAGAGACACAGGCAGAGGGAGAAGCAGGTTCCTAGGGGGAGCCCAACGTAGGATTTGACCCTGGGCCCCTAGATCAGGCCCTGAGCCAAAGGCAGATGCTCAACCGCTGAGCCAGCCAGGCGTCCCTGAGATTGCTCTTATTAAGCTCACCTTTGAATGGACAATTTTCTATCCTCATCTTATTCAGTAATTAGCAGGATTCTTTGCTGCTAACTTCTCTCTTTGAAACACTTTGTACTCTTGGCATCTGACACCATTCTCTCCTAGTTTTCCATCTTTTTACATACTCCTTTTCAGTCTCCCTTGAGAGATTTTTCTCCATTACACAGCTTCTAAAAGTTGGAATATCCCAATGGTTGGTTCTGGAACCACTTCTCTGTCTACAGTCAATTTTTCCACAGGGGCATTATTGGCATTTTCTGTTAGGCACTTCTTCACTGAGCAGGATTTCCCACGCATTTCAGGATGTTTTACATTCCTGGACCCTACCCCCTTATCCTTCTAGTCAATGTGACAACCCAAATTGCTTTTAAGCAATCTCTAGAAAAATGTTATCTCTCAGGATTAAAAACCATTTTGTCTTTTATTGGGTGATTCCATCCAGTCCATAACCTGAAATATCATACATATGCTAATTCTCAAGTATCTCTAGCCCAAACATCTCTTTTGAAATCTAGACTGCCTGCAACTATGTGCATGGTATTTCTATCAGAATGGCCTATTACAGAAGCCCAGTAAGTATTTGATGAATCAATGATATAATTAACTGACTTTATCCCCCTCTTATCTAAACTAAATTCTTGATCTTTTCCTACCTGTTGTTCCCTGTGGGAGACACAGGGATGTGCTGCTAACGTACCCCAAGCATCCCCCTTCAAGAAAGACCTGGCTGCCCAGCTGTGAGGAGTGTGGTTAACTGACAGCATCTAGCTTTTACTTGCTTTACCTCAGTTTTACAGCCAAAGTTACATTCTTCATAGGGTATAACTGAAAGTATACTCTTCTTGGGGAGGGTGATAGTACAAGGGCCTAGTCCAGTGTAGAACTCCACTAACTCATCTGCTTTGCCCCAGGGCTCCCCATTGGGCCCATAGAGACTGTCATTTTTGCATTACTGCCAGTGACCTCCCCCTTCACAATTCTGCTTCTGCCTTTTACTTTCAGAAGTGTAACTCCCTGATAAGTCTTTATACACCAGCTCTGTCTTGACATCTCCTTCCCAGAGTTATGCATCCAGTTGCTCAAGCCAAAATCCTGTGAGTCATCCCTGATTCTTAATTTTCCTCGACACACTACCTACCTAATCTGTCAACACCTTCTGTTGATTCTACCTGTAAGATACATGACCACTTGTCTCTCTCTCTCGTCCAAGTCATGATCGTTTCTCACTAGAATACCACAAGTAGTCTCAAACTAGTGTCCTAATCCCACTCTGATCCCCTACAATCCATTCTCAACGCAGCAGTTGGGGATGATTTTTAAAATAGCACTGCTCAGGGCACCTGGGTGGTACAGTTGGTTAAGCATCTGACTCTTGATTTTGGCTCAGGTTGTGAAATTGAGCCTCATGTTGGGCTCTGCACTCATGGCAGAGTCTGCTTGGGATTTCTCTCCCTCCCTACCCCCTGCCCCTCTCTCAAATTAATAAATCTTTAAAAAAAATAATAAAACCTAGCACTTCTCTATTTGAAAACAATGGCTTCTCATCCAAACTCCTTTGTCTATCAAGGCTCTTCCTGATACCTCCTGTCTTTCTGTGCAGCCTAATTTCTTACTACCTTCTTCTCAGTCACTATGGCCTCACCATGTTGGTTTCTTTGTTCTTAGAAACCATTTCCAGTTAAGGCTTTTGTCCAAGCTGAACCCACTTCAGTAGACCACTATTTCCCCTGCATTTTTGCATGGATGGATCTTTCTTGTTAAAACTCAAGAGCCACTGCCTCAGAAAAGTGTACTCCAACCATTCAATCTAACGTAACTTCTTCCTTTCCATTATTCTCCCTGATAATATGTGTATGTTATATGTATGCACAAGTTCATTTATATATACAGATATTCACATATATATGCTTCTTTCCTTAATCATGTTTGTCTATCTCTCTCACTAGACCATAAGATCCATGAAGGGATAGACAATATTTGGTTTATCACTGTTTACCCAGAGCTTAACACAGTGTCTGATGCATTTAGTAGGAAATCAATACTTATTTGTTAAATGAATGAAAGGAAAATCACTTAATTATGTTAGGTCATTATGTTGTTAGGGATTTTTTTTCCTCAGTGTTTTGGCAAAGGGATTTTATTTTTATCTTTTTTTCTTTAGAAATAGAATGGAAATTGTATTCTCTGCCCACTGATATGATAGTGACTAACATATAGGAGACAAATACTAATAACAGTAAATCATAATTATCTAGATCCATGTTACAATGACCATAATTTCAAGAGTCTCTTAGTTTAAAAAAATTTTATTTATTTATTTATTCATGAGAGACAGAGAGAGAGAAAGAGAGAGAGAGAGAGGGGCAGAGGGAGAAGCAGCCCACCTATGAGTTGATCCCAGGACCCCAGGATCATGACCTGAGCTAAAGGCAGACACTCAACCACTGAGCCACCTGGGCACTCCAAAAGTCTCTTATTTTAAAAATTAGTCTATCCCTACCCAGAAAGTTTTATAATATCCTTAAAACAATAACCCTCCTCCTACTTAACCATCTTTCAAAAAAAAGAAAGGGTCCCACATTGGGCTCCCCTTGGGGAGTATGCTTTTCCCTCTGCCTATGTCTCTGCCTCTCTGTGTGTGTCTCTCATGAATAAATAAATAAAATCTTTTAAAAATATAAATAAATAAATAAAATCTTTTTAAAAAATAGAAAGAATAAACTATTTCATACAAAGTAGTATGAAGAATCCTGAGGTATATATTCCATGAATTGTAAAAATTCAGTGAGAATAAAATTCAGTCATGCTGCAGTAAGAAACAGTACCAAATAAATATTATATGCTACATTCATAATTGCTTTTCCTTCAGCAAAAAGCCTTAAAATGTGCAATGACCGCAGTTATAGAAATCTTATTCCTAATCTCTGGATTTTCATTCCATGAAGTTAAAAAAAAAGATAAACTTTTCACTCTCCCTAAGTAGTAGACAGTATTTTCTGAGAGCAGAATCTTTTCAAAGATCTCCTATAAAACTTCACTATGATAAAAGTTAACCTGAAATACTTGGAAAACTAACTTTATACTTTTTATTCACTCTAAAGAGATCTAAATCACAGTTTTTAAGCATCCTTCCCTAACTTTTATGATTCTTTTAAAAATCTTTGTTAATGCAGGCATTTTCTTATAACATCATGAACTTTTCCAAACAACTTCATCCTTCTGTGACGCCATAAAGATTGTTATCTTCCCACTCCCTATCCCAAGTTGCAGTCCTGAGATGATATTACTCATCACGACACAGGGGGATGACACAAAGAATATGCAAAGGATTGCAATGGTATGCAGGAGTGAGTTATCATTCCAAGATGGTAGGGCCATTCATTTGTCATAAATGGCATGACCAGGTAAAAGTGGAGGGGAAGACTATTGGCACAGTTCATGATATCACAAGGAGAGGGGTAAAAATTGATGCATGAAGTGATGGGCAAACTCTGAAGTCACTAGAGGGTGGTGCAAAATAGTACTTCACAAGCAGGGGAGAGATGAATCCATATTTGGGAAGTCAGAAGGAGATGGAACAGTCCTTCATTCCTTCAAGTATGATATCACAGAAAACTAGGAAAGTTTCAGACAAAGTCTCACAAACTAGTGCCCAGGAGTAGAATCCGGCCCACAGACATGTTTTGTTGGCCTGCTTAGAGAGTTAGGTTGGGTTTTTTTCCCAATTAGTTGCCAAGTTGAGAGTTTCTATAATAAAACTCAGAATTTCTGGCTTCTCTTGAAAATGTTGGAGTTCTGACAACCCTTAGCCTGCATTCCTACATGGCAGCACTGGCTGGAGCAAAATAACAGCTTCCTTCTTTGGGCGAAGCAGATACTCTTAGTTTACTAGTCCCTACTTAGCCAGCTTTACCCGTATTATCCACCCAGCACTTGTAGGCATTTAAGTTTGTGACACTGGTTTGGAGAAGTCCGTATGACAAAAAGGTGAGTCAATGTTGAAGAAATATATGATAGGAGAGAAAGGTAATCTATGATATAAGAAAGTACAGAGAGCTTGGAAAATTCATTATGACAAGGATAGTAGCAGTAGAATAATTATATCTGACCCTTTTAATCCCAAGAAGATTTTTTCTGATCCTGCCACTCTCAACTCAAGGCATTTTGCCCCCATTATGTATTTGAGAGCCTTGCAATCTATTCGTTAACCAAGAAATTGAACTGGATCAGTAGAATTTAGTTCATAAGATACTTTCTCGAAAAATTCATTAATATTGGCATAATTCTTATGATATGTTTGCTGGCAGATATCCTTAGTGTCAAACATCCTTGGGGGCAGGTTTAGAGGAAATCCCATTATCCTGAAGTGGTATTAACCATTATATCTTCAAAGATTAAGATATTCTATAACAGGGATCCCTGGGTGGCGCAGCGGTTTAGCGCCTGCCTTTGGCCCAGGGTGCGATCCTGGAGACCTGGGATCGAATCCCACGTCGGGCTCCCGGAGCATGGAGCCTGCTTCTCCCTCTGCCTATGTCTCTGCCTCTCTCTCTCTGTCTCTGTGTGTGACTATCGTAAATAAATAAATTAATTAATTAATTAAAGAAAAAAAGATATTCTATAACATCACCAATTATTTGTCCTTAGAGCATCTTATTCTCCTTATTGCCTACATGCCATGGTTCAGATGGAATATCTTTCTTTCTCACTAAACTTGTAGACATTCTTCAAGGAACAGTGGAGAAATCACTTCCCATAACTATGCTCTCCTATCACCAGGAAATAGCTCCTCTATTAGGCTCTTATTGAATTTTAAAGGTACCTTTATTAAAGAAGTTATACCTTTGTTATAGAACTGTAGTAGACTTTTTTTTTTAAATGTATTAATCTCCTTTGGTAGAAATAAAGACAGTTACTTAAAGGCAATATTTTTGTGTCTCCAGGCCTTATTAATATAAAGACATTTATAAATATTTGTTGAATGAATGGTCCCACGAAGATATAAAAATCTACTAGGTCAAAGGTTAGGGTGGGGTCATGATGGGACTTGCTATTACATAAAAAATTGCCATAAGGGGATGAAGCAGTATATGATGTCATGAGAAAATTCTATGAGAACTTATCTGATGACACCAGTAAGGAGGTGTTGACTACAACAGGAAGAAGAGCTAGTCTATGCATTTGGGTGACGAGGGTGATGCAGGCCTCTCAGGAGTCCTCCCATGCCCAGATAAGCACTAATACCTACCACAGTGCCTGGAATCTAGTAAACCTATAATAAACACTTGTTGAGTAAATTAATGAGGGAATGACCCTGCGAATGAGCTAGCATATACGGGGCTCTGGACCATCCTTAAACCAGGCTTTGGTTCTAATCCAGGTTAGTCAAGAGTGGTTTGGTTTCTGTGTCAAGCTGAACTGGCACATAACTATGTTCTGAGTTGGGCTGTTCTCTTAGCTGAGGGCAACGTGGCTGTTTATCTATGTCAATATAAATCTGGGTACCACATTATATTGAGATGGTACTGGCTGGGATTCTGACTGAATTGTAAACAGATTTTTGAACTGGTATGCTTGGACTGGTCTGCAGGTTTGATCTTAGATATGGTTTCCAGTTTGGGTTATAGATTGGTTTGAGATTTTCCTTGGCTATGCAATTAGCCCATAACTGAAATCATGAACTAGGTCAAACCAAAGAATGTGGTCAAAATTCAAAGATAAAAGAAATTAGTAACTTTGGAACACAGTGTTTTGGCATATATACACTTAGGCTAAAGACCAAAAGAACTATAAACAAACATTTTTTCCACTTTTTTGTGCTATTCTATTGAGCCATGATTGACGTATAAAAAACTATACATATTTAACACATTAGGCTAGGTGATTTTGAAGATATGTATACATATGTGAAACCATCACCACCATCAAGGCCACACATATCCATGATTTCCCAGTTTCCTCCCATTCTCTTTACCGTTGTCATTGTTAGTGTGTATGTGTATGTGTGGTAACAACACTTCATGTAAGATCTACTCTGTTAGGAGATTTTAAATATATGATATGGAATTGTTAGCTATAGGCACTATGCTGTATAATAGATCTCCAGTGCTAATTTTCTCACATAACTGGAATTTGACCCTTTGATCATCACCTCCCCTATTTCCCCTCTCTCCGGCCCCTGGTAAACATCACTCTACTCTGCTTCTATGAATTTGATTACCTTAAATTCCATATATTAGTAAGATCATTCAGTGTTTGTATTTTTATATCTGGCTTATTTCACTTTGTGTAATGTCCTCTGGGTCTATCCCATGCTATTGAAAATGGTAGGATTTTTTCTTGTTTAAAGTCAAATAATATTCTATGTTTGTATGTACCATATTTTCTTTAACCATTCATCTACTGGTGAAAATTTTTATTGCTTCTGTACTTTGGCAATTGTAAATAACGCTCCAAAGAACATGGGAATGTAGTTATCCCTTCAAGATCCTTCAATCTCTTTAGATAAATATCCAAAAGTGGGATTGCTGATCATATGATAGCTCTACTTTTAATTTTTTGAGGAATTCCCATGGTATTGTCTATAATGGCTGTACCATTACATTTCCACCAACAGTGCACCAGCGTTTTCCCTTTTCCACACCCTCACCAACACTCATTATCTTCTGTTTTTTAATAATAGCCATCTTAACAATTTGAGAATCCATATGTTGCCTTTTCTTTTTGTTGATAGTTTCTTTTGCTATGCAGCCCAAATGGACACAGGGCAGATAAAATTAACTTTATATGCACTTTAATATTCTGTAATAAACTGATACTTTATAATTTAGGTCACTGGTTCTTTTTCAGATCCATGAAGTCAAAGCTATTTCATAATAATGCTAAGATGTTATTTGTCATATGTTAACATGCAATGGAATCATCATTGCTAACTTTAAATAAATAAATAAAAAAGTCTTTAAATTTTTCTGGTTTGATATCCAATATGATAAGTATGAATAAAAAGGAATCTGAAGACTAAAAAATTTGAGAATTTCTGTTTTAGAACAAAACATATTCTTTTTCCTTGAAAAACAAAAAGACATATGCAATTATATTTCTCTGTCAGTATTGCTCCTAGAATAATCTTAACCATTCATATTGACTAACACTTACCCAAAGTAACTAAATTCTATTGCACAAAGAAAACTGACGAAATGGATATATGAGAACTTTGTACAGGAGTTTGTACAGGAGTTTTCTAACAGACTAGCAAAGCTCATGAATACATGTAATACAACTTTACATATCTTTTCAATTTCTTAAAGTAGCAAAAACAGACATGTTTGTTAATATGCTTATTACAACTTCTCTATAGCATATGAAAATAAGCAAAACTACATACACCTTAAATTATGTGTAGTAATAATCAATGATGCAGTATTCAACATTACTTAGAACCTATCTAGGTATATGATGATTGTCCATTTGTTAACCTAATATCAGTCTCATGTTTTAAGTTTAAAAACTTGGAAATTCACTTTAGGTTACTGCAAATCATGCATATGGCAAAACATAATTATTATTAAAATAAAACATTTGTCAGTTTAATGATTTGATTTAGTCAAACATGATTTTATATTTCATGATCTTAAACATTATTAATGCCCACTAGCCAGAGAACAACAGCAACACTCCTGCAGTTGAACAAGTTTGGTTTATAACTCATTGCAGCAGGAAAAAGCATATATGATAGGCAACCATGGCGTAGCTCAGTAGAAGAGTATTAGAAAGGACTGATAGGACTTGAGATTTGGTTGGGTGATTTTGGAGAAGGTACCAGAAAAGAGGGTTTACTTTAGGTTGGGTGTTGTCAGAAGGTGGGGACAATTCTATGAGTAGCTCAATAAATCTTATTCCTGGAGGACAAAATAAAGCAAGCCTAGAGCGATAATTGGTAAGGCAGCATCAGTCACTCATACCAGCTGGTATAGGAAGATATTTAGTATTTTATGGTTTGGACAATGTTCTTGTTTTATCTGTGTTCAGACATGATTATTGGAATGGACTTATTTTTGTTCTAATCCATCATGGTCACAGGGGCACTTTGATGGCTCAGTGGTTGAGCATCTGCCTTTGGCTCAGGTCTTGATCCCGGGGTTCTGGGATCAAGTCTCACATCAGGCTCCCCACAGGGAGCCTGCTTCTCCCTCTGCCTTCTCTCTTGGCCTCTGTGTGTGTGTCTCTCATGAATAAATAAATAAAATCTTTTTTAAAAATCCATCATGGTCACAGAGTGGCCTTATCTGATGTTGATGTTCTGTGAAATAGCTCATGTTCAGCAGAAGACCATCAAGACCTACCCTGTGAGTGCCAAGCCAGCTCATAGCAACACTGAGGCTCAGCAGCTGATAGCATCAGGCCAGTTCTTGGATGTCAAAGGCTGCTTTCTACATTAACATGATGTAGAAGTAGTGTTAGCTTATTTGGTCAGTAAACCTCCTTATGTTTAGGGAAAACAAATCCAAGTAGAACAAAATATACACTTATATTTTACTTAACACTGATAAATCAGAGAAAAGGGAAAGCAATTTTTTAATCCCAAAATTGTTAAATGAGTCTAGAAGGGATTCAGAAGATGCCACCTCAAAATATGCTGATTTGGCCTACTGATTATTTTGAGCTGAGGGCACTTGAAAAATAATAGATATAAGAAGAGCACTCTGATTTCCCCTTTTCTTCTTGCAAGCAGGAGATAAAAGTCCATGTGAAAGATGCCTTCTCTGTACCTGGAGGAAAAGAATATTCCTATCACCAGAGATAGGAAATTGAGATCAAACAAAATCTGTACAAACTTATTAAAATAACCCTACCTTCCTTGAGCCTCCCATATATTTTTAGTTATTTCTTCACAATTCCTTTTTTTTTCTTTTTTTTTTTTTAAATTTTTTTTAAATTTTTATTTATTTATGATAGTCTCACAGAGAGAGAGAGAGAGGCAGAGACACAGGCAGAGGGAGAAGCAGGCTCCATGCAGGGAGCCCGATGTGGGATTCGATCCCGGGTCTCCAGGATCGCGCCCTGGGCCAAAGGCAGGCGCCAAACCGCTGCGCCACCCAGGGATCCCTCTTCACAATTCCTACTCTTTGTTCAACCTAGTATAAAAGCACTTAGGCCTAATGACTTTTTGGGTCCTTATTTTCCTGTGAAGATTCTCATGCACGTGTAAAAATAAAATTTGTATGCTTTTCTTTCCTTAATCTATATCAACTTAATTCTCAAGCCATCCAGATACCCTAAGAGGGTAGAGGAAAAGTTTTGCTTTATCTACAGTCTCATCTGTCCAAGATTTACCTTAATATGAGAACTTGAGTTCTTTTTTTTTTTTTTTTTTAAAGATTTTATTTATTCATGAGAGACACAGAGAGAGGTAGAGACATAGGCAGAGGGAGAAGCAGGCTCCATGCAGGGAACCTGCCTTGGGATCCAGGATCACGCCCTGGGCTGAAGGCGGCGCTAAACCGCTGAGCCACCCAGGCTACCTGGGAACTTGCATTAAATTGTTTATGAGTTCATTTCTTTTAGAATGTTTTTAGTCTGGCACATTTAAAGTAATAAATGTTTGATTTCCTTATTAAAGGGAATTTTAGGAATAGTTGATTTATATGAATGCTTATTTATCTCTATAAGCCAACTAGAACAGAGCTCTTTTAATTTAGAAGACTTTATAATCTAATTTATGAATATCTTCCAGAGATAGGAAGACATTTCACACTTCTACAAGGAGAAGTAAAGGGCTTTGTAATTACATACAAATGAATATACAGAGATCTAGATTTATGGCTCTAAACCTATAATTTCAACCACAAGTAAAGAGTAAACACAGAAACACAAAAACCTACTACTTTAAATATCAAAGAATTGTTACCCCGCCTGGTGAGAAACTTTTGTCGTCTGTGGTATGCGTGGTCTTAAAGTAGACAGACAAACAAGTAAGACTAACAAGCCAGATCTCTGTTTTCTCTTACCCAACAGAGAAATAGATATGTATCATCCATCTGCCTATTTCACCAAATAGTCAGACCTTAAAACCACATTCCCAGTCATTGCTCTCTAGTTTGGAGAATAACTTATCAGCCATACCAATACAGAAACAAAAAATAAATCACAATATTAGTAGAGGAGATAAGAAAGTAGAGAAACAGAGAGTCAGCCAAGTTAAAGTTCTATTGCCAATTAACATTCAGCTCTACACGCCAAAAAAATAAGTATCTGGGCTTAAACTATCATGAGGTAGACTTCTCTAGTGGTGTAATTTACCTGGCCCTTTCATGTGGATCCATTGAACATCCTGGTAGATAATCTCCAAAATAGTTAAAAGTATGCATTTTTTGAAAAGGTAAAATTATGACTGATACAAATATAAGCATGTATAAAAATTTTTTTGACTTATTAATAAAGGAACCAGTAAGATGTTATAATGGGGTTGAAAGAAGAATAAACAATGCTGAAATAAATTTCACAATTAGATACAAAATTGGTCTATCAACAGAGCAATAATCAGTTGCACTCCACCAGACATAACTTATCTACATTTTTCTGGACAAAAACATCTGCATTATTCTCTTTTTTCTAAAATTTACACAGTTATAAACTAGCTCAAAGACTAGGTTGGGGTAACTGAGAAGGATGTACTAAACAGGCATGAGTAATCTATTTTTTAGTCCATTTAAAATTTTTTCACAATTTTTCCTGACAAACAGATCCCTTTTTAAAAAACATGTATATACATGTATGGATAGATATAAGTAAATAGATTTTTGTAAGATTATACAAATAATAAAATACTTTAAAAGACTAACTTGCTAATGTGGCTTGGCAGGTTTAATATGGGTAGAGGAAGGAAAGGGAAGATAAATAATGGAGGAGTCAAGAAAAAGGAAGGGGCATCTGAGTATCTCAGTTGGTTAAATGTCTGCCTTCAGCTCAGGGTGTGATCCTGGCTGCAGGATGGAGTCCCGCATTGGGCTTCCTGTGAGGAGCCTGCTTCTCCTTCTATGTCTCTACCCCTTTCTGTGTCTCTCATGAATAAATAAATAAAATATTTAAAATAAATAAATAAAATCATTTTTAAAAAGTCAAAGTATGATATTATCATATTTATACATTCCAGTTTTTTCTTCTAGGTGATAACACGTTTGTTACATTTTTTTTCAGAACCGTTCTGTTGGGGGTTTTTCCCCCTAAATAATTTTCTTTTTAAGATTTTATTTATTCTTTTTTTTTTTTGATTTTATTTATTCTTGAGAGACAGAGAGAGGCAGAGACATAGGCAGAGGGAGAAGTAGGCTCCCTGTAAGGAGGGGACTCCATCCCAGATCCCCAGATCCTGCCCTGAGCCAAAGGCTGACACTGAACTGCTGAGCCACCCAGGCGTCCCTCTCCTAAATAAAATTTAAAAGGAAAAAAGAAAGGATCAGACATCAACTCTTAGAGGAACTGGAATGCGGTCTTTGACCAGACTAGCCTGGTCTGGCCTTCGCATCTTGTTCTTAGTTCTCAATGATCCCCCTCTAAAGTGTTTCTAGTGTGTGTTAAATCTGACTTTATCTGGCTTCTTGATTCAGAAACTGAACCCCTCCCAAACTCTTCCCTCTCCCTGTAGTCCCTTCCCTAGGGCAAGGAGAGATACTAGTTTCTGATTTTGGAGGTCAAATAAATTTAGATTCAGTAATCACTTACTGGGCCAGAGAACTGAGTGTGTTTGGCTTCAAGAAGCCAGTCCACCCATGTGAGGAAGATTATGTCCAAATACCCTGAGAAATGTTTACCAAATATAATTTAACCTGTTCACACTGAATAGATTTATCTGCCCACCACAGACTTACCTATTCATTATAATCCAGCCTTACATATCTGTAGCAAGAGCAAAACTACCCTATTCTATTTAACTTTTCATATTTCAAATCACTTGGATTCTATTACCTATTAAGGGATGAATTTTTGAAAATCACGACTCTCATACAAATGAACACATACCAAAGACTTTATTTAGTTCATTTATTATTAATGGAGAAACCAATAAGATTACAACTATGAAACCTAAAGCAGCTCCCTGGCAGCCTTCATACTCAGCTGAACACTGAGAAATCAAGGAACCATATCTTACTTTAATATGACCATATACTATTCCTGTCTTTATTAGCATGAGTTTGTTATTCTCCTGTCTTCACTTAGCATTACTTAATTTCTCTTAGAATCTCTTTGCCAGACAGATGGTTTGATTGTTGACAGGAACTTCCTGAAAGAACCATCAATACTTTAATGGAGAACATAAATAGTTTGCCTCTTAGGATTCTTTGAATCTCTTCCCTCAAATCCCCTTCTTGGCTGTTTCTACCAATCCTTGAACTATTGTATCATGATCCTTAACCTGTTCATAATTAAGTCCTTATTTTGAAAGACTCACCCTAAATCAAACTTCCACTTCTCTGTAAATTCTGTGTTTCCCTTCTTCTTCCAAAATACTGCCAAAGCTTGGTGAAGTGGTATTCTTCATTACCATAGAAAGCAATAAACTCTGTCTGCTTCATCTTATAACAGATTGTGCTGGTGAAATTTGGCAGCTGGTTCAGAGAGACTCCAAGGAGTAGACCCATACAAAACCATCAGGAATACTGAGAAGAGTTTGCTAAATAAATACAAAACTAATTTTTTCCACAGTGGGGGAGGGAAATCAAATGAACCTCTGCCAAATAAAAATCATTTGCACATCTTTAGACAAGAGTCATTGTACTGGTAAAAGCTATCTACAATTTATAGTGTTATAAATAACTCAAGGACAACAAAAGCCTCAGAGACCCCCTAGAATCAAATAACTTGGAGCGTGTGGCAGATAAGACCTATTTTTCATTGAAGACACCAATAATCTTTTTTGGTCTGTTTCAGTCTCTTAAAATTTTTCCTTATATGTTACAGAATTAAACCACACTGATTAAGTATCAGAAAACATTCTCTTCTTGGTATAACTAGTTTGATTCTCATGCCTACATGCTTCAATTTTGCCGTGTCAGTAGTTATTTTCATCTCTGGAATTAGAAACCCAAAATGGTTCTATAGTGATTTCAAAATAGCTATACCCCAAAGCAAATTCTTTTTGAGAGCCTTGAAGATTTTCTAATGACTGCTGTCTCCCTTCTCAATCTTGCCAGTTCCATTGTTTTTCCTATTGTTTCAAGCACATTCCTCTGCTATAAAATCTTTTTTTTTTTTTTTAAAGATTTAGTTTATTTATTCATGAGACATACAGAGAGAGAGAGGTAGAGACATAGGCAGGGGGAGAAGGAAGCTCCATGCAGGGAGCCCGATGTGGGACTCAATCCCGGGACCCCAGGATCATGCCCTGAGCTGAAGGCCGGCACTCAACCACTGAGCCACCCAAGTGTCCCCTCTGCTATGAAATGTACTTATGTGACATTAAAAAGAAACAACAGGTCTCAAAATGAAGTCACTTGTGCTAAGCCCACACCACCAAACCAAGGCTTAGTATCTAACCTAATTATACTTTCAACCGTCTCCAGTAATGTAGTCTTAACCAATCAGTCTGAAATTTTCTAGTCAGCACCAGTGACATAATTTACCTTCCAACCCCCAAAGGAACATGAGGTAATCTGTTCTTTCCTTAACCCTTGCTCCTTCTGTCTATGAAAGCCTTCCATTTTGTACTGCTCCTTGGAGCTCCTTTCTGCTTACTAGATGAGATGCTGCCCAATTCATGAATTGTTGAATAAAGCCAATTAGATCTTCAAGTTTACTCAGTTGAAATTTTGTTATTTGACAATGCCAATCTTGCTTATTCTCCCTTCTGTTTCCTAAAACTTACCTATTTCCCTGAGTTCTCTCTACTCTTCTATTAATTCGTATTCTTTACATTTGTCAAGGTTGAATTAAAAATTAGTCTTGCAGGAAGTTTTCCTTGAATGACTTATCCCAAAACCTTCCTCTTGGTAACCTTTCACTTTGTCAAATCCAGCCTTTGTGCAATTGTTATCCTTCTTGGCCTCTTGGCAGCATTTGATGCTGTTGGGCAGCCTCCTCTTGACACTCTCCTCCTTGACTTCCTTTTTTTTTATTTTTTTTATTTTATTTATTCATCAGAGGCACAGAGAGAGAGGCAGAGACACAGAGACACAGGCAGAGGGAGAAGCAGGCCCCATGCAGGGAGCCCGACGTGGGACTTAATCCTGGGTCTCCAGAGTCACACCCTGGGCGGAAGGGGGTGCCTTCCAGCCGCTGGGCCACCAGGGCTGCCCCTCCTTGACTTCCTTAATAGGGTATTCTTCTGAACGTCTTCCTCTTCCCTGACCTTTTCTCCTGTCCCCTAACCTACCTCCTGTCCCCTAAACATAGGGATTTTCCAGTGATCTCTTTGGGTTGAGCAGACTTATTTATCTGCAGTGCCTCGCACCTGCCTCACTTCCCTTGCAGTATTGGCACTATTTCTGGTGCCACACTTCTCTGGCAAGGAAAGAGGCAGACTAAGGATAAACATGGACTTCCATGTGGGCTCTGAGGCCCACAGGTGTTGAGACCTGCTGCAGTGTGGTGTATGTTGGTCAGTGGGAAAAACACAGCATCTGTAGGGGAGGAAAAAGTTTCCCAGGATCCCTGACTGGGAAAGTTAAACAAAGGCAGATTAATAAGAGAAAAACATACCAATTTATTTAATATAAGGACATCAAGCAGTAGTTTTTAGTCAGAGCTTCTGTCCTGGATTTCAAAGCTCTTACGCGATCCCCAGACAGGTTAGGTAAATAAGTATGTCAAAGATTTTTAAAAGATATGAGCATATATAGGATGCCTGGGTGGCTCAGTGGTTGAGCATCTGCCTTCAGCTCAGGGTGTGATACCAGGGTCCTGGGATCGAGTCCTGCATCAGGCTCCCTGCATAGAGTCTGCTTCTCCCTCTGCCTATGTCTCTGCCTCTCTGTGTGTATCTCTCATGAATAAATAAATAAAATCTTAAAAAGAAGATATGATTACAAAAAAAAAGATATGAGTACATACTATGTTAGATACTATACTAGACACTTGGATATCTGTGAGAGAAAAGTAAGCTAAGACATTACCAATGAATTTTGTTCACTAGTGGGGCTTCGTGTCCTCTTAGGGATGAGCACACCTATATACTCTGCAGACAATAGAAAGTATAAAGCAGTCTGATATGCATAATCTCCAATGCGTATTATCCAAAGAAAAAAGAAAGAATAGGGAACCTGGGTGGCTCAGTCAGTTAAGCAACTGACTCTTGGTTTTGGCTCAGGTCATGACCCCAGGGTCTTGGGATTGAGCCCTATGTGGAGCCCTGTGTGGGCTTCACATGCTGGAGGGGAGTCGGCTGGAGATTCCCTCCCTCTTCTTCTTCCTCTGCCCCTCCCCCCACCCAAGTGTGCATTCTCTCTCTCTCTCTCTCTCTCAAATCTTAAAAAATAAATAGAAAAAAGCAGAAAAGTATATACTGCATGTTCCTATTTGTGAATACACAAACACAGATGATCTATCCAATACCTTAGTTTCTCAGTTTCTTAATTCCTTAAATTATAATTCTCTTGTATGAACATGGCTGGAGAAAAATATCAACTATGGTAATTTTAAAACTTTTCAAAATTTCTGACCACAATCCTCAAGTACCCAGCAAACCTGCTAATTTTCCTAGACAATTTACTGTCCCACTCCCCTAACATATCACTTAATTCTTACTCCTCCTCAGACCTCTACTACTCTTTCCCATTCCCACTCTCAAATGATGACTTGCTTTTAATTTTACTGAGAAAACTGAAGGAACCAAAGAGAATTTCCACATCCTCTCACCAATAAAATCTACTAACTGACCTACCTCTCTGTATGTTTTACTTCCCTATTAACTGTGGATACTTTATCCAAGCTCCCATCTAAGGCCAACTCTTCCATTTGTGTGATGGCTGTCACCTCCTTTTACCTAACTGGTTAGATTTCCGATTCATTAAATGGAATTTGAGATCCAGTAAACTCTAAAAACTGAGAACTATAATAAAATGCATACTACAAATTAAGGAAACTCTGAATTGATTTCCAAGTATAAGGCAAGAGTACAGCCCTCCCCCCCCCCAAAATTTTCGCAAGTATATCAACTGGGCTAAGAATCAGCAGGTCTGTTAAAAGGGTGGTGGAGGTTTTAGTAATGGTCATGCTACCAGCAAGTTACTTAGATTCGTGGACTTGGGAGGAGTGTGGGGAGGCTACAGACAAGGCCAACAAAGCTGCCTTTTGACCTTTGGATCCCTTCTATAACAAGCAGCAAAAATCAACTGAGCAAAGTAGAAAAGAACTTTATTAAAACGGTATTGGTGATTCACAGAATCTCTTGGAGTGCTGGGAAACCAGGATGGGAGGTTCTACAGCCAGGACCCAAGCCCAAAACATACCCTCAAGCTAATCTGGCGGACACTGTAAAAATCTCTTTCCATAGTTTGCTTGGTTCTCCTGAGCATATCCTCCCTTTTAGATCCCCTCTCCCTAGTGCTGCAGATCCACTCCTTTGCCCCAGAGCCCTGCACTGGGGGGAGAATCTCCTAGCTGCAGAGTGCCTGCCTTGCTAACCACAGAGATAGGCCAGGCATGGCCTCTGCCCTCAGGTCACGGAACAAGAGGACCAGTACTGTGTAATCTTGAAATTAGCCATTCTGACTACATATGAGAACTTGATCTGCTCTTAGGTGGTTATCTAGCATAATTTACATTCATACTTCTAACCATAAATAGTTATAACTCATATTAAGCCACCCAGAAAACTAACCCTTTCCACGGAGGAAATAGTATTAAACCAATGTCTTCTGTGGTTTATTCTGGTGCATTTTCATTTTGATAGTGGGAATGATCAACCGTGGAAAGAATTTCAAGTTGCATAATACTGTGGAAAGGGTCCCTAGCTAGAAGTCACACAGCTTGAGGTTTAACCTGACTCTGCCCCATAACACTTTTTCATCTCTCTGGATCCCCACTTACTAAGTGGGAAATGGCAAACATTCTTTGATGCTCACAGTCAAAAGTAGGCTTCTATTAAATCAACGGAACATTAGAACTGAATACCAACTAGTCTAATTCCTCATTTTACAGAGGAGAAATGAGGCTAAGAGTGATCAAAAGGTTGCCAAGGTCAGACATCTAGCTGAGATCAAAGTCAAGATTATGTGATTAAGAATTGTGCGCTTTGTTGTTTGCTAGACCCCAAGCATTGTGTGCCCATTAGTTTTTTTCTGTAGCAGTAAACAATGTTATGCTTAGCTTAATACACAATTTTCTTCCTTTATTTAGAAGTTCCCTTTGAAGGAAATAAAGTCCTTCTATTTATTATGATTTACTTTGAGGGATTACAAGCTTTTATCTTATGTTGTTGGTCATAATAATTAAATTTTGAACAGCTTTAAACACTGTGTAATACAAAAAAAGGTAAGTAAAACTTTCTGATAGATGAAAAATTTCCAGTTTTAAAACTTAATAAGACATTTAGCATGCAGGGAAAAAGGAATATTAAAATGCCTTCAGGGATCCCTGGGTGGCGCAGTGGTTTAGCGCCTGCCTTTGGCCCAGGGTGCGATTCTGGAGACCGGGGATCGAATCCCACATCGGGCTCCCGGTGCATGGAGCCTGCTTCTCCCTCTGCCTATGTCTCTGTCTCTCTCTCTCTCTCACTGTGTGCCTATCATAAATAAATAAAATAAAAATTAAAAATAAAATAAATAAAATAAAATAAAATGCCTTCATTCAGACTCTACAATTATAAAAAGATTTTCCTCATTAGAGAAAAAACACATGGACAAGTTTTTAAGACTTGAAAGTTTTCTGATAATTAACATAGTGGAGTTAATTTTCCTCTGACATGTTGCACTTTATTTTTGTATAATATCATTCATATAAAGATTATAGATGAGTTTTAATTTTGCTTCTAGTTAAGTTTTATATAATCCATTTGTTTCTGTTTCCATGAGCAAATCAACCTTTTTAGAAATAAGATACCCTCACAAGCTCCACATTGTCAGTCCCTTATTTCAGCAAACTCAAGTCTGAATATGGCTTGTAAATGTCCTTTGGTTCAAATTTAGCTTTACCTGTGGCAGGAGTAGTGATACCATCATGCTAGCCACCAGTTCATGCTCTACTAGATACACTGAGGTTCTAGCTCCAAAGCAGTTGCCTGCTACCATCTCTTCACTACCTTCTTGCCTTTTCTTCCCATTTAGCCAACCTGTTCTGCTTCAGTTTTCCCTGTTTTACCTTGGGCTTCCCCAGGACCTGTGATCAAGCATCCTTTTCCCTCTCTCCTAGCTGCAGACTACCTCAGACAGGATACCTAGACTAGAGAGGAGATTTGTCCTATCTCCTTCCCCATCCCTATTTGGGACCCATGATTGTCCCATCCTGCCCTCTGTCTAGGTACAAAGGAAGCAAGTCCAAGGCTTGTTCTAGTCTTCAGGTGAGAGTTCTTGGATAGCTAGCATTAGGTGCTGAATTAGAAACTTGTGACCCCCAAAAGAAGGAGAGGATAATAAATATTGCTGATGAATCCCTGTTGAAAGTAGATGTGTAACTGGAAGTGGTGGTGTGTTATCTGTAGCTTTGTTCCTCAAAGTGTGGTCTGACGGCCAGCAGAATCAGCATCACCTGGGAGCATCTCAGGCCCTACCTGAGACCTTAACAAATCTGAATCTCCATTTTAATAAGACCACTAAGTGATTTTGTGCATACTGTCTAAGGTCATTCTGGCTTGATCTGTCCTTTCCCATGAAAGACCTCAGAGTGACTAGGGCCTGCAAGATAGGCTTGGGCTACCCAAAATGCAAAGGAGCCAAATGCTAATTCAGTAATCCACAGAAAGACATCACTACCACTGGACTTAAATACTTGCCTGTTCATTTCTCCCTGTTAGCAAACTTAACCCAGGCAGCTAGAGCCTCATTAGGCTACAGGTGAACCTGAGATATTTATTCTTTTTCGTTAATGATCCAGTCTATCTCTAGATACATTATTGCCAACCTGAGAACACTTAATTTCCTTTCTCTTCTTCAGAAAGGCAGTCTTACTTTCTTCATTTTCTCTAGTTTGGAGGAAATTTCCTGGTAACTCTCAAATATTTTTTATGATTGTAACTCAGTCACATGATCTCACTTAAGCCTCATAACAACACTATGCAATAGGTACTATTATTCTCATTTTACAAATGCAGAAATCAAGGCTCAGAGGTGTCAAGTAATGTGTTCAAGGTCACACATCTAATAGTAGGGGGTCAGAATTCTTGCTGGCTCCAAAGCCTATGATTTTAGATGCTGCTGTATATATACCACCTCTTTTGGCCTTTTCCTCAGACAAACTCCAAAGCTGCTTTGCAAGCTACTATTTAGACATGTGACTTGTTTACCTGCTCCTTTGTGTGGTTTATATGTCATATGTCAGCCACATCCTTATGATTAATATTATTTCTATCATCATCAGTCAACATTTGTTGAAAACTGTCACAGTGCAGGCACTGTAATCTTAATTCCCTCTGTTTCTGGCTGCATACTCTTCCTTTTTAAATAATCACATTGTTAGGAATATAGTATTTCCTTTTGAAAGTATGATGAACTACAAACAGGTGCAGAGGCATTTCTTTTAGTGCTGGAAGCTGGAGAAAAAACATTAGCTCAATCATTCACCATGCACAAAGTCTGAACGATTGATGCCCTATTTTCACATTTCATGCTTGATGACTTCAAAGACCTTGATGACTTCAAAGATAAGGGGAACCTGTGTGGCTCAGTCAGTTAAATGTCTGCTCAAGTCATGGTCCCAGGGTCCTGGGATCAAGTCCCACATCAGGCTTCCTGCTCCTCGGGGAACCTGCCTCTCCCTCTGCTTCTGCCTCCCTCTCTCCTGCTCTCTGTCTCTCATGCATAAATAAATGAATAAAAAGAGCAAGACAAATCCTTTCAACCAGAGGAAAAAATAAATCTAAAGGAACTTAATCTGTGCTCTAATCCTTCTCAATGTTGAATACCTTTGCTTTTATTCTGTCCTTGATTTTTCCTTCTCAATTTTAAAATGCTAAGATTATTTAAATTTAGAATTTTGATGCTTAACCTTTGTATCATAGATATCTATATCAGTCAGCAAATGGCAATGTAAAAGAAGTCAATCTTATATTTGAATTTTGGTTAATACACTTACCGGTTGGATCACTTTAAGAATGTTACTTAACCTCACTGAGCCTCAGTTAATCTACCTATTAAAAGAGGTAAATAAACTCTTAAGAGAGTTCTTATCTTTTAGAAATACATTCTGAATGAAATGATATTAAGGCTGGGATTTACTTCAAAATAATCCAAGTGTGGGGTAAAGTGGATGAGTTTTGAAAAAGACTGGCCATGTATTGATAATTATTGAAGGTGGGTGCTAGGTATCTAGGGATTCATTATAATGTTCTGTCTACTTTTGTTTATGTTTGGAAATTTTTACACTTGATCTTAGCCAAAAGGCCGAGAAGCGATGTTTGGAAATTTTTAATTAGAATAATGAAAAAAAACTCTACTTCATAGATCTTTGTGTTAGAAAACATATGAAAGCGCTTCAACCTGGAATAATACTGACCTTTCTTCAAGCATTTATTATATGCCAGATGCCATTCAGAACATTTTACATATATTATCTCATGTAATATCACAACAGTTGCATGAATTAGGTATTATTATTATCCTCATTTAGAGATAAGGAAAATGAGGCACAAAGAATCTGAGCAACATTCCCAAGGTCACACAGCTCAATACCAAAACCAGGATTCAAACCTCAGTTGGCGTCCAGAGCTACATCGTCTCTCACCTGATAAGCAGTTTAGCAAGAGCCAATAGTAGCTATCATCTCTTGTGTTCCAAACATATGAGGCATCAACTTAAATCCTCTCCATTATCTCTCATG
The DNA here is from genome assembly GCF_011100685.1 of Canis lupus familiaris. NCBI lineage: Eukaryota > Metazoa > Chordata > Mammalia > Carnivora > Canidae > Canis > Canis lupus. Next base: position 40,502,885 of record NC_049242.1, on the reverse strand, counting down.
TGTTCATTTTTTTCCTTTTATTTCTTCTGCCCACCATTTAAAAGTATCAGTCTTAAAAGTTGAAGAAACAAAAGAATCCCCTTAAAGCCATTAGTTCACAATTTGGGGGTATTCATACAAAGCTAGATCCAGAATATGTTTATTTTTAGGGCGCCTGGGTATCCCAGTCAGTTAAGCATGTGCCTTTGGCTCAGGTCATGATCCCAGGGTTCTGAGTAGGCTCCCTGCTGAGGACTCCCTGCTGAGCAGGGAGCCTGCTTCTCCCTCTCCCTCTGCCCCTCTGCTCCACTCCTGCTCTCTCTCGCTATCTCTCTCCCTCAAATAAATAAATAAATAAATAAATAAATAATTAGAGTATGTATATTTGCCAGAGAGTGAAATATCAGTAAGGCTTGAAGGGGTAAGAAAAGCCCTTTTATTATTTTTATTTTATTTTATTATATATATATATATTTTTTTTTTTCAAAGATTTTATTGGGACTCCTGGGTGGCTCAGTGATTGAGCATCTGCCTTTGGCTCAGGGCCTGATCCTGGGATCCGGGATCAAGTTCTGCATCAGGTTCTTTGCAGGGAGCCTGCTTCTCCCTCTGCCTATATCTCTGACTCTCATGAATAAATAAATAAAATCTTTAAAAAAAAATAAAGATTTTATTTATTTATTTCAGAAAGAGAGACAGCACAAGCAGGGGGAGGAGCAGAGGGAGAGGGAGAAGCAGACTCCTGGCTGAGCAGGAAGCCTGACCCAGGGCTGAATCCCAGGACCCTGAGATCATGACCTGAGCTGAAGGCAGTGCTGCTTAACCAACTGAGTCACCCAGCCGTCCCACCCCTGGGAATTTACCTTAAAGAAAAATTCATATAATCATTATTTACAACACTAAAATATTTACATAAAATAATAATAAAATGTCATATACTATAGTAAATAAGAAAATGGAAACAACTTAAAGTTCAATAGAAAAATATTAAACATTAGGGTATTTCAAATTGCTAGATAGTATACAGCCATTAAACATTATAAAGCCTCCTCATAAATATGTGTCTAAAAAAATTGGCCAAGATTTGTAAATAGGCAAAAGAGATTACTGCTGTCCTTTCAGTGGAATGCTAGGCATTGTCTAGCAGACCATCTGGGGATAATTTGATTCTATATGGATGTGCCCCTTGGACTGTCTTTCTTCTAACTGGCTACTTTATAGTTCTTTGGAAAGTTAAATTATAGAAAATTAATGGTAATACAAAAGATTCTTGTTCACAGAAATACACATGAATTTTTTTCTGATAGAAATATAATTAATTTCCAGTTTGAAAAAAAAGATGATCCAAAACATTACCTTTCATTGTCTGATAAGATATTAATAAAAAAAAAGATATTAATCAGATTTACATCTCTTAGCAAATTTCAATGTTGTTAATTGCCTCTCTCTATTCTCAAAATTCTCATTCTAATGGGTCTCAGTATCTTACCAATTCCCCTATTAATTAACTAGTTGAATAAAATCCTTAGCACCTGTATTAGTAATCTATGGCTTCATAACAATCCCAAAACTGGTGACTAAAACAGCAATATTTATTATGTTAAAGTTCTGTGAGCCAGGCATCTGCAAGGTGCAGATGCCTTAGTTAGGTGGTTCTAGGTCAGGGTTTCTCTTGAGGCTGAAGTCTTCCCAAGACTTGGCTGAGGCCAGATGTACTTCCAGGCTCACTCATGTAACTCTTGACAGGCCGCAGAAGATCTGCTCATACACAGACTCATGTGGGCCTCTTCACAAGGCTGTCTGATTACAGAGCAGCTGGCTTCTCCTGGAAGTGAGCAACCTAAGAGAGAGGGAGAAAGAAAGAACACACTGCGTGAAAACCACAATCTTTTTGTAACCTAATACTAGATAAGACATCATCATTTCTGCCATACTCTATTCCACACGAAGGGGTCCGCCATAAAAATTACTCTGAGCTGAAGGTATTTAAAAATGATAGAGGCTCTCCTTCCCCCACCCTCAATCTCCTGTTATCTGCCTAAAAGCAGAGCCTCCTCAAAGAATTCAACTGTCTTAAAGCATCTTCCAAGGAATTTCTTAACCAGGGAAATTTGACCCTTAATACCAGAGACAGAGGTCAGCACCAGGATATGAGATCACCTAAACAGGCATTGTCACAAAACTATTCTGTGTCCCATCTATTTTCCTAAGGACCCATTTATCTTTCCTAAAAGCCATTTGTCTTCCCATAAGTGCCCTTTCTCCATCTTCCCTTTCCCTATTAAAATGATATATAGGCCCCAAATTCTAACTGACTCCATCACATGTTTCTCTGTGCCCCCTGCATATGTACCTGAATTACAACTTTGTCTTTTCTCCTGTTGATCTCTTTTGTCAGTTTAATTCATAGGCTCCCAATTACTATATCTAAGAGTGGAGGAAAAATTTCCCCCTCCTACACTTAGAAGTCAGTCAATAAGGGTAGCCCTGCTCAAGGGAAGGGGATTGCAGGAGGGCAAGGGTGAGAGGAGTAGAAAGCAGGAATCATTGGGGACCTCTTAGAGCCTGCACTGTGATACATTTGCACAAATGCCATGCATGCTTTTAAGTCATTGAAAATTACATTTAACATAAAGAAAAGATTTATGATATTAAACTACACTAAAAGAACAGACTGTAAAAGTGAATATATACCATCATTTCAAATATATAAATAATATTATGTGGACAAATACTACCAGAGAGGAAAAGAAAAAAAGAAATGTCCAAGAATATAATAGCTGTATAGGGATAGAATTTAAAATCTGGGATGGTTCCTTTTCACTCATTCATTTTTTTTATGTTAAAATCATCTCAAATATTGTCTTGTCTTCTTTTTCTTTTCAACAAGAAAGAGAAAAGAAAGAGAGGGCTTGAACTTCGTGGCATACAAAATATGAAGTCCTAAAGTAATCAAATGGAAGCTAATGAGGATGAAAGCTGTTCTGTTTTTTTTTTTTTTTTTTTTTAAGTGGTTAAAAAAAAAGAAATTTTGTATTTCAGGAAAGCAAGCAAAGGGAGTCACTTGAGATTTGCTTTGAATTTGAAAGCAAACTTACTTTAGTCAGAACTCTAAGCAGACTGGCTCAGTTGAGAGTCAGGAGATTCCCTAAAATTTCCTGAAGTGCTGAAGCTGTCAGACCCAGCACCTAACTCTGTGAGTCTCCAACACATTCTCCCACCCAAGCTGCAAGAGAAATCTGAGTGGTAGGGCCAGAAGATGGTGGCAGGGTGCGAGGACCCTAGGCTCGCCTTATCCCAAGAACACAACTAGATAACTAGCAAATCAATCTAAATGCCCCAGAAATTGACCTGAACAAACTTCACAACTAAAGGTAGAGAAGAGACCACAACAAAGAAGGAAGAGCAGAGACACTGGGTGGGAACCAGGCATGGCCAGGGCGGTGGGGAGGGAGCCTTGGTCTCAGAGAAGGGTGAGGGACAGACACACAGGGGACTGCAGGGGGAAGATGAATCGCCTAAAAGTCTGGAGTTTTAAAGATCAGCATGCTTGGCTCTGGTTGAACTTAGAGGACATTGGGTTGCTCTATTTTTTTTTTTAAGATTTTATTTATTTATTCATGAGAGACAGAGAGAGAGAGAGGCAGAGACACAGGCAGAGGGAGAAGCAGGCTCCTTGCAGGGAGCCTGACATCAGACTCTATCCCCCAACTGGACTGTGGGATCACACCCCAGGCCAAAGGCAGGTGCTTAACCACCAAGCCACCCAGGCACATTGGGGTTGCTCTTAAAGAGAAGGGAGGCAAACAGCCCGCAGACAAACAGCAATGAAAAAGCGATCTGAAAAGTGCCTGGGGTGCTCAGTGGAGAGGTTATTTGCTCATCTTGGAGCAAGTGACAGCCTTTGTGGAGAGACTTCTCCAGGAACAAAGGAACTGACAGGTGCCATTTCCCTCCTCAACCTGACACTAGCTACTTCACTTGCTTATACCAGGCTCCGCTTACTCTGGTGCAACCGACCCTCCCCCTCTGGCTAGCCCTGAAGGCCCCCTTCCCCAGAAGACCCACCCAAACCCCTGCCCACACCGAGTCTCCTTCTTCCAATGGTGACAGTGGCCACAGGTCTCAATTCACAAGCAGATCAGAACACATCTAGTTAAAACGTACCACATTCAGGCCAGGGACCAAACACTGCTCTCAAGGGGCAGAGGGCCCCTGTGTACAAATGGCCTGCAGGATAAAGTAGCCAGGATAAAACAGCAGAGTGTATGCAGCACACACTGGAGACACTCCTGGAAGTGCCAGGCCCTGGGGAGCACTTCACTGCAGGGCACTATGGGCACTTCACTGCAGGGCACTACGGGATCTCTTCTTCATAAAACCATCACCCTCAAGAACGGGAGATGTGGCTGACTTTCCTAACATACAGAATCAGGCACAGAGACACAAAATGAGAAGACAGAGGAATTTGTCCCAAATGAAAGAACCGAACAAGGCCATGGCCAAAGATCTAGCAAAAACAGACATAAGTAACATGCCTGATGGAGAATTTAAAGCAATGATCATAAGGATACTCACTGGACTTGAGAAAAGAGTGGAGGACATCAATAAGACCATTAACATACAACATTATATTAGTTTCAGGTGTATAACATTATGATTTAATATTTGTATATTCCAAAGTCCTTTGTGGTTTGTTTGTTTTTAATTGAGGTGTAGTTGACACACTCCAAAGTCAGTTTTGGAGAAAGTAATTAGCTTCAGTCTCAGTTCCATTTTCTCTAAATTAACAAACTGAGGCAAATTTGGAACTAGGCTGACTGAACTCTCTGAATGACTTTGGAAAAAGTGACATGCTCCCTAGCCAACACATCAGCAACAAAAGCAGTGCTAGTTCATGGTTAACAAGTGGCTTTCTGTGAGTGGAAGTGAGAAAAACCCTGATTAGTAGCATTTAATATGCTACTAATATACTTCTAACATGGCCAACTTTGCAGAGATAAATGCTTCTAACATGGCCAATTTTGCAGTGTCACTGAGTGCAGAACGGGAAAAAAATGTGGTTACTACATCTGATTATATAGGATTGCTATCATATAGATACATTAACTGTAAGTGATCTCAAGAACATATATAATAGTAAAGTGTAGCAAAATAGGGAAGTGATAAGTAATGACTTTTTTGCCTTTGTTCTTTTTTTTTAAAGATTTTATTTATTTATTCATGAGAGACACACAGAGAAGTAGAGACACCGGCAGAGGGAGAAGCAGGCTCACTGTGGGGAGCCTGACGTGGGATTCGATCCCAGATCCCGGGATCACACCCCGAGCCTATGCTAGACAATGAAACGACTTTTTATTTTTTTTATTTTTTTAGACTTACTTTTTTTAATAAGTCTTTTTTTTAAAATTTTATTTATTTATGATAGTCACAGAGAGAGAGAGAGAGAGAGGCAGAGACATAGGCAGAGGGAGAAGCAGGCTCCATTGCAGGAAGCCTGACGTGGGATTCGATCCCAGGTCTCCAGGATCGCGCCCTGGGCCAAAGGCAGGTGCTAAACCGCTGCGCCACCCAGGGATCCCTGAAACGACTTTTTAATTCAAGAGCCAATCTCGGGAAAAGAAAGGAGTTAAGTCGGGAGGAGTAGGGTCTGAGTGCCTACAGGGTACCAAGCACCATACCAGCTGTATATATATTACCTCCACTAAGCTGCCCAACATGATGTGTTTTTCATCAGAGGTTAAACTGTAAGCCAATTACTTTATGAAGTAACCATCCTGAATTCCTATGTCAACCCAGAATGGATTTGCCTAATATTAAAGAATATATAGCTAAGTATGCCCCATCTTTCAAACCATGCTTAACTCTTACCTTTCTTGTTGCCCCATCTTTCAAACCATGCTTAACTCTTACCTTTCTTGTTGATACATTCTGCTTCAATAACTTTTCTTTGCAATCCCTGCTCCCAGTTCCTCTGGAGCTCCCGTGTCCCATTGTTCACATGTTTGTTTGTTTGAAGATTTTATTTATATATTCATGAGAGACACAAAGAGAGAGAGAGAGAGGCAGAGACACAGGCAGAGGAAGAAGCAGGCTCCATGCAGGGAGCCTGACATGGGACTCCATCCTGGAACTCCAGGATTAGGCCTGCGTGTAAACTTTTTCAGAAATTGCAGTGCACTGCCTGTGCATCAAGTCTAGTGAGGGCAGCAGTCTCCTGAAAGGCCTGCCCAGTCAAGGCCTTTGCAGTTGCCCACAGTTGGGCCTGGAAAATCACACATAGGAGCTGGAATATATGTATATATAAAGCTCAACAACCCAACAGAAAAATAGACAAAGGTTGTGATCAAACAGTCTACAAAGAAAGAAGTGTTAAATGATTCTTGAACACATAGAATAATGTTCTATCTCACTTATAATAAGGGAAATGCAAATTAAAGCTACACTGAGATAACAGTTTTTCACTTAACACCCTCTGTTGGTGAAGAAATGGGGGGACAAAGGCACTCATATTGCAGGAGAGTGTTTATACCCATACTGCCCCTACAGAGACCAATTTGACAACTTCTGTCAAAATTATAGATTCGGGGGACACCTGGGTGGCTCAGTGGTTGAGCATCTGCCTTTGGCTCAGGATGTGGTCCTAGAGTCCTGGGATCAAGTCCCACATTGAGCTCCCCTCGAGAAGCTTGCTTCTCCCTTTGCCTATGTCTCTGCCTCTCTGTGTGTCTCTCATGAATAAATAAGTAAAATCTTTAAAAAAAAAAGGAAATTAAAAAAATTATAGATTTGGGTATTAAAAAAAACCATTTTATTTATTTATTTGACAGAGAGCGCATAAGCACACAAGCAGGGTGAGTGGCAGGCAGAGGGAGAGGGAGAAGCATGCTCCAGAAAGCCCAATGTGAGAGATGTGGGGATCCATCCCAGAACCCTGGGATCATGACCCAAGCCAAAGGCAGATGCTCAACCGACTGAACCACCCAGGCGTCCCTAGGATCAACCATCAAATACATTCTTTGGAATCTATCCTGCAGCTAGGCTCACACCTGTAGGAAATGACATTTATTCATTGGCCTTCATTTACTGCCATTCATTGTTTCTAACAGCAAAAGACTGTAAACCACCTAACAGACTGGTTAAGCAAGATATAGTACATCCGTACACAGAAATACTGTACAGGCTTTCCAAAGATATTATCACTAGGTTTTAAAGATTTATTTACTTGAGAGAGAGAGAGCAATGGGAGGGGTGGAGGGAGGAAGTAGACTCCTCACTGAGCACAGAGCCCCACGTGGGACTTGAAGGGGGTTCAGTCCTGACTCCAAGACCATGATCTCATCATAAAATCAAGAGTCAGACGCTTAACCCGCTGAACCACCCAGGCGCCCCTATCATTAGGTTTTATTTATTTATTTATTTATTTATTTATTTATTTATTATCATTAGGTTTTAAATGCAAATGCAGAACAGCTTGTGTGATAGGACAGGGGAAATAACATTTTTTTGTGCAGAGAAGGGCATAACGATAGCAAATAGCAAATGGGCATAATGATAGCACAGTGACTTCAGAAAGCTGCTCTTGAGAATTAAAGGAGAGAATGCAGATCCATTATTTAAATCAGGTGCAAACTCTGAAGCTAGGCTGCCAGGGCTCCAAGGCTGGCTCCACCTCTTTCAAGTTGTGTGACCTTGGACAAGTTGTTCAACCTCATTTTCCCTCAGGTTCTTCTTTTGGAAATGATGATAATAAACAGATTGTGTGAGGATTAAATTAGTTAATACTTGTAAAGTGCTTACAACTGCATTTGGAACAGCAAGTAAGTATGGAATATTAGATACCTATTTAACATGAATATTAGTTATTACTAATATTAGCTATTATTACTATTATTGGCTTTTATCCAACATTGTTGAAATAAACCCCACTTAGATTACTTTTCCAGAATTATCTTACCTACCCTTAACCATGCTCCTCCTGTACTATCTGTAATTCTACAAATACACTGCATCTGTTATTTGCTGATATTGCTCCCAGAGTCTGGAGTGCCAATCCAACCATGACAGGCTAAGGAATGCTGACTGTGCTCTAAGATCCAATTCAACGATCTCTTCCTCCCTGAAGGTAGCTGCTCTCTCCTACTTGCTGCCATCACCAGTCACTAGTCTGACCCTTTCCTGCTCTGGCTGTCTCCTCTCCTGCTCCAGACCAGCAGGCAGAGTAAGCAACACTACCTAAATTGGTAAATTTAGTGCCTTGAAAAGAACTCAAAAAAGTGAAAGTTTTTGTTTGTGACATGTTTCAACTTTATTTTTATGCCCTAAGTTCTCAAAGAGGAAAGAAAGAACTGTTTAGAGACACTAAATGAAGGTGGAAATAGAATACTTCGGAAATTAGAAGGTATTTTCTAAGGAATTTTTTTTGGGGGGGGGGGGGGGTGTTTTTAATCAACAAGGATCTGGCTCCCCCTGCTGGATCTAAAGTAAAATGCTGCTTAAAAATCATTTCCTTTATGTAATCAAAACAGTGATACTGGCACAAAAATAGATTCATCAATGGAACAGAGTAGAGGGTCCAGAAATAAAGCCACACTTATATGGTCAATTAATCTAAGACAAAAGATACATGAATACTTACAATGGGAAAAAGACAGTATCTTCATATGCTGGGAAAACTAGACAGCTATATGCAAATAAATGAAACTGGACCATTTTCACCAGACACATAATAAATACAATCTAAAAAAATTTTTAAATATTTTATATATATATATGTATATATATATATATATATATTAAAATGGGCAGAGGACCTGAATAGACATTTTTCTAAAGAAGACATACAGATGGTCAACAGACACATGAAAAGATGCTCAACATCACTCACCATCAAGAACATGAAATTAAAACCACAGTGACATATTTCTTTACACAATGGCTAAAATCAAAACATAAAAAATAATAAGGGTTGGTGAGGATGTGGAGAAAAAGGAACCTTGATCCACTACTGGTGGGAACACAAGCTGGTGCAGCCACTGTGAAAAACAGTGGAAGTTTCCTCAAAAAATTAAAAATAGAACTGCCATATGATCCAGTAATCCCCCTAGGAGATATTTACCCAAAGTAAATGAAAACACAAATTCAAAAAGATATATGCAGCCCTATGTATACTGCAGCATTATTTATAATACCCAAGATATGGAAGCAACCCAAGCATTCATCGACAGATAAATGGATAAAGAATACGTGGTATGTATATATAGATGCAGTATATATATCATAAAATATTACTCAGGTATAAAAAATAATGAAATCTCCCATTTGCAACAACATAGATAGACCTATAGGTTATAATGCTAAGTGAAATAAATCAGTCAGAGAAAGACAAATACTATATGATTTCACTCATATGTGAAATTTATGAGACAAAACAAATGAACAAAGGGAAAAAAGAAACAAAACAAAACAAAAAAAAGATCTTAAATGCAGGAACAAACTGGTGGTTACCAGAGGGGAGGTGAAGGGAGGGGATGAGTAAAATAGAACAAGGGGATTAAAAGTACACTTACTTATCTTGATGAGCACTGAGTGATATATAGAATTGTATAATCATATTGTACACCCAAAACTAATATAACACTGTACATTAATTATCCTTCAATAGGGATGCCTGGGTGGCTCAGTGGGTGAGCCTCTGCCTTTGGCTCAGGGTGTGATCCCAGGGTCCCTGGGAGTCCCACATCGGGCTCCCAGCATGGAACCTGCTTCTCCCTCTGCCTGTGTCTCTGCCTCTCTCTCTCTCTCTCTCTCGCTCTCTCTCTCTCTCTGTATCTCATGAATAAATAAATAAAATCTTTAAAAAGATTATCCTTCAATAAAAAATAATAGAAATAATAGAAAACACTTGTGGAAAAAGGCTTTGAATATGATTTAAAGCAAACTTTAGTAAAAAAGTAAATAAATAAAAATAAAGCAGACTTTATTAGGGGTACCTATTCTATCCCAGGCAAAGTATCCTATTGTATTTATTCACTATTCCTTTGACTTAAAATCAAATGTAGAAGATTTGAAAACACTGATATCCTACCATGTAAAAATAGCCACTATCAATCATAGGATATTTTCCTTCCAGTTTATCCTCCTTATGCAATATGTGTGTGTCCACTGAGTCATTGGTGTCCATACGAGCATGAACCATCTAACAAGTGGAAGTTCATGACAAAGAATGGGCGTGAACATGGACACCCTCTAACCCAACTGTGCAGATTTGCAACAAAGGGATGGACACCATGTTAACATCTGGTTTTACTTTGAATTCCTCTTTACCACTGTTCCTTGGATGTGTGCCTACAGGAGTTGAGCTTTTCTAAGGCTTATGGTAGTATTATCAAATGCAATAAAATATCTCCTTGTTTCTTAAAAAAATTCATTTATGTAAAGGTAGGGGAAACAAAACTTGTGGCATATTTAAAATAGTGTCTAGAGTTTCCATCAAGGTTCTTATTACAGGTGGCATAGTTGTAGCTATAACATTTTAGCATCCCTATAATGACTGGCTTTGTAGCAATTACAGTTACCTCACATATTTGGAAGAAGAGGTATCGCTTTGAAATCTAAGCCAAGGACTAGAGGTTAAGAAGCCCCAAGTATAAATCCAGCTTTGATGACAACTGTAAAAAGTGGCCTCTGGCAAATAATTTAGCTTGTTTTCTTGTGTTATTCTTTTTTTTTTTTTTAAGATTTTATTTTTAAATAATCTCTATAGCCAACATGGGGCTCAAATTTATAATTCCAAGATCAAGAGTCACACGCTCTATTGACTGAGCCAGCCAGAGGCCCCATTTTTTGTATTATTCTTAATTTTTATTTTACCATCTGTGTAATGAGCACAAGAATGCTACTAGCATCTCATTACCACTGAAGAACTTGGATGATATAATAATCAATTGAGTACCAAATGTCTCCTATGTGCACAGCAACACTTGGTGCCCCAGGGAACCCAAGAGCACTACAGTGTTCCTCCCCTCAAGGATCTACAGGTCTTAAGGGACCATGGAGGCTGTGTATGGTGCTTTGAATGGTGCCTGACAAACAGTAAGCCCTCAACAAATGTTCACTCATTTCTGGGGAGCCTGGGTAGCTCTGTTGGTTAAGTGTTTGCCTACAGCTCAGGTCATGATTCCAGGGACCTGGGATCAAGCCCTGCATGGGGCTCCCTGCTTCTGCCTCCCTCTGCTACTCCCCCTGTTTGTGCTGTCTCTGTCAAATAAATCAATTAAATCTTTTTTTAAAAAATGTTCACTCATTTCCTTCTCATACCTCCTGAATCTAGCTTCTGCCCAGGGCCAGAATCCCTGATTCCAGGCCTGATAGAACATTTTCTGAAATAGATTCCTCCCAGCCTCCACTAGACTGTCAATACTGTGAGAACAGGGACCAGGTCTTATTCACACTCCATCTCTAGTGCCCAAGACTATGCCTACCATGTGAAATGTGCTCAATACATTTTGTTAAATGAATCACTCTTCCAAGGAAACTCATTTTTTTTTCCTTTTTTAAAAGATTTATTTGAGAGAGAGTGAGAAAGAGAGAGCCCATGAGCAATGAGGAGGGGCAGAGGGAGAGAGAGAAGCAGGCTCCCCAAAGAGCAGGGAGCCTGATTCCAGGACCCTGGGATCATGACCTCAGCCAGAGGCAGCCCCTTGACCAACTGAGCCACCCAGGTGCCCCAAGGAAACTCATTCTATTCTTGACTTACCTTTATTGTTAAAGAAGTGAGCTGAAATCTGCCTTCCAACCACTTACATTCACTTGTTGTCTTGCCTAATCTAAGCAGTTCTTAATCAATGTAAGCTCCCTTTCTACCTCCCCTTCTTGCCTTTCTGACACCATTGACCTCAGGAATATCATAAGAAACTATTTAAATCCTTTACTGAAATCCATTTACTACTGGCTATATCTTCAGTGTTCCTCTAATCCATTAGTCAAATTATTAAAAACTCACAATGTAATTGAGGAAATACATACTGAAACAGGAAACAAAGAGGAATCAAAGCCTTGAAATGTGATGAGTAATTGCGGTCAGACAGGAGTAAATTCAGTAGTTCAGAAAAAGGAACTATCTTTAGGGTGTAGAAGAGTCAGAAGAGAGTTTCTGCAGTTCTTGGGCTGGATCACTTATTCATTCATTCATCTTAAGACCTAGATGAAGCAAACAACAGTACTTTCTCTCATGAGTTCACAATCTAGTGGAGGAGACAGATAACTAGGAAGTGAATTAATAAAATGAAGACAATGTGATGCTATGAAGAAAAACACAAACACAAGGTACTATGAAGAAGAGCAATGATGTGGGATAGGTAGGGGATAAACCAGCTTTAGAGAGAAGGGGGTTAGGAAGCCTCTCTGAGGAGACATGATGAAGGAGCCCATAACAGAAGAACATTCCAGGGGCACCTGGATGGCTCAGCAGCTGAGCATCTGCCTTTAACTCAGGTCATGATCCTAGGCTCCTAGGATGGAGTCCCACATCAGGCTTCTTGCAGGGAGCCTGCTTCTCTCTTTGCCTATGTCTCTGCCTCTCTCTGTGTGTCTCTCATGAATAAATAAATAAATAAATAAAATCTTAAAAAAACAAAAAAACAGAAGAACATTCCAGACTGAGAGAGCAGCAAGGTCTGAGGCCTCAGAGGAAGATTTGGCAAGGAGGAGCAGAAGAGGTAGGGAAGAGCTTAAGAAAAAGCAAGGGTGGGAGGGTATTGTGGCATGGTTTGGGGGACAAATGTTAGAAACAGTAGAGTTGGGGATCCCTGAGTGGCTCAGTGGTTTAGCGCCTGCCTTTGGCCCAGGGCGCAATACTGGAGTCCCGGGATCGAGTCCTGGAGTCCCGGGATCAAGTCCCGCATCGGGCTCCCGGCGTGGAGCCTGCTTCTCCCTCCGCCTGTGTCTCTGCCTCTCTCTCTCTCTCTATGTCTATCATAAAATAAATAAATAAATAAACAAACAAATAATCTTAAAAAAAAAAAAAGAAAAAAACAGTAGAGTGTTGAGAAAGGAACAAAAATCCTAATCCAAAACTTGTTTTTATGAAAACTATTCGATAATAGTATTTTTTTTTTAATTTTTATTTATTTGTGATAGTCACACACACAGAGAGAGAGAGGGGCAGAGACACAGGCAGAGGGAGAAGCAGGCTCCATGGACCGGGAGCCCGATGTGGGATTCGATCCTGGGTCTCCAGGATTGCGCCCTGGGCCAAAGGCAGGCGCCAAACCGCTGCGCCACCCAGGGATCCCTTGATAATAGTATTTAAGCAAACATTTAGCTCAACATCTTTTGTGTGCTATTCCAAATACTTGAGCATTACTTTATAGACATACACATGTAAATACATTCTCAAATATGTAAATATTTTGTATGTTCCCGAGAGGATTCAAAGCAACTTACAGAAATACAACAGGAAATAAATGAGTTAAATAACTGGAGAGGAGGTGAGGAGTTAAAGGCAAACAGGAGAAGGAAAATATACTGAAGTCAACCTTTACGATTTGATATACAAAAGGTGCAGGTTATACAGTTCTAAACAATAGCTAGATCTGGGCTGAATCTTTGATTCTGAGCTTCCAGGAACAAAGCAATAAGAAAATGTGAACTAGTAAGAAATTCAGTATCCCTATGATAGAAAATGAAGTAGTTCTTTTAGGAAAATATGTAGGTGTAGCTTCCTTGTATTAAGCTCTGAGAAAAATGTTCTTTCATTATGAGTCACTCTATGACATAATGGTCAAAGTCCTCAACAATATACCCACAATAAATACCACAGCAAGAATTCTAGGGTCATCGCTTATAACCAACTTTTGAGTGTGTAAAGCCAAAGTGCAACTCTGTGAAAAGCAATTCTATAAGGGACCAGAGGCAGTTTAGCTATAAACTATTTTGGCAGCTATAAATCAGGGATAACATTTAGAATGTCTGGAGAAATGGATGGATTACTTATCCTTCAATCCTGAATGAGTATTACTTCTTTCACTTGAGTCTTTGATGAATAATGAATAATATACAGTAGAGTTTGAAGTTAGTTCTCTAACTAGAATGGAAATGGTCTTTGCAGCTAATTAATAATTGTTTCAACAATTAATAAAGCTGAAGGCAGGACTGACATTCTTCCAGAGAAATAAGAAGTCTAACAGTATGATAGAGTGAAAGGGAAACTATCCTACTGCCATTTGGAAATAGGTCTAAGACTGTTCTCAAAAGATAGATCTGGACCCACTTAAACACACAAACAGATAATGACTCCGGCCCTAAAGTTCTTTCACATATGTGTGGTCAAGGTCATTCTAGTTTCTATTAGTTAAGAGAATACCTTAGTTAATAAGTTAACTTCCAGATAACTGCATAGTTTATGTATTGTACAATTTTTTTGGCAATAGATCAGTTAAATGTTGGAAGATAGCTACCGAAAACAATATTTGAACGTAAGAGGAGCTGATCTCAAGCCTAATTATACAGAAAGATTCAGAGCCTGCTGAGCGGTAATAACACCATGTCGTCAGTATAGAGGCAGATAATTACCTTTCCCTTAAGAAAAAAACATGCACATATCTCATTTTTAAAAAAGATTTTATTTATTTCCTCATGAGAGACACACACAAAGAGAGAAGCAGAGACATAAGCAGAGGGAGAAGCAGGCTTCCTGCAAGGAGCCCAATGCAGGACTCGATCCCGGATCTCAGGATTAGGACCTGAGCTGAAGGCAGATGCTCAACCACTGGGCCATCCAGGCGTCCCACAAATCTCATTTAAAGTGGTTTTAGTTCATTAATGAGCACATTTTGAAAAATAAAAGGGGAACTTTCTGCTTGAACCAAGAGAGTTATCTGGTTTGTTGGCATGACAGAGACCATATAGCTGGTTACTAAATCGGTTTCCCAATGTATCTCTAGACCCACAGTTCACTACATTTCCTAGCCTCCCTTGCAGTTAAGTGTGGGTAAGTGAATTCTAGCCCATGGGATTGGATATACTTCACTTTAATGTAGTGCAAGAAACCTTGGGTGTGATGTATTGAAGATGGTAGATGTTTCCATCAGTCTAGGTTCCTCAACACCCCACTCAAATTGGACCTATGCAGGGGAAAAATAACTGTCTATTGTGTTAAGCCACCCAGATTTCAAAGTTTATTGTTAGAGCAGCTAGTGTATAGTTAATATGGCATTTAATTAGACTCAAGAATATACTTCTACCTCTCTGTATGTCCATCTCCTCAACTTTAAATGAAGATAATAGCATTTAGCTCATAAGTTTGCTCTAAGAATTTAGCATGTAAGTGTGTATGAAGTGCGTGAAACTGTCCCTGATACATAGTAACCATTGAATTCATTCAGAAATTATTACAAAGCTTCCTAGTAGTGGGAAGTTTCAATATAAGTATAATTTGTATTTCTTCTGACTATTCAAATTATAGTAACAAATGATGTCACATTTATGTTACTGTCCACATTGTGCTGATCATCACTGTAGGTCTTCAGGATACTCCTGGTAACCTTAGGTTGTCCCACACATACTCTGAAATTGTTCTTCTCTGCCCTCCATATTATTGTTTGCTAACCACTTTTGAAGTTCCTGGGGAACTGGGAGAGGCAGAATGAGGAAGGCTTGCTGTCATAGCGCACTGATCAGCCCAAGGCACTCATTTATACCAAAGCTATAGATCCGCAAGATCCCAAAGAAGAGACTCCTATTTGTATCTGATTTTTTTCCCCAAATTTGCTTTAATTTAAAAAATTCAGATAATAATTAACTATATCTCAGGAAATGTTAGAAACGTAATTAAGGAATTATTCTCAGATATCACAGAACAAGTTTTAATTCATTTAATTTTGCATTGTCAATCAACAGGGTTATAGGAAGCGGTGATTAGTCTACATTGCTAAATCCAGAAATTCCTGGTCAGTTGCCCGCCTTCTTCTTTACCCACTTCTTGTCCATACACTGGATTACCACAGCTCCTAATTTTGGCTGACAGTGATTCCTAACCTGAGATCCAGAGACCTCCTCTCCCTTAAGTAACCCCCAAGAAATCCATGGACAGAACTTGGAAAGTCTGTGATCTTGGATGGGGTAAAAATCCAAATCCATCCTGGAGCATCCAGTGAAGACCCTCCTGTGCCTAGCCCATCAGGGTTCACAGACAGCATGGGGTGGTAGCGGCCTGGGTGGTGTCCTTGCACCCACGGAAGCCCAGAGCTCATGGAGGCTACCATTCCGGTCCCCTGCCCCACATCGCACTTGGCAGCAGCGCCCACCCACTCTCCATTGGCCCTCTGACTCCACCTTTGGCTCTGAAGAGCACTGAGTGTTCATACACTGGACCATCCTAGGAAACCTGCCTATGGGCTAGGAAGGGCTGGTTCATGTGCATTTTGTTTAATTACCACACCTCCTGCCTTGTCTTTCTACCACATCTAGTCCCTACCAGCAGCCCCAGTGAGCCCTTAAGAGTCCAAACCTTGGGACCAATCCAAGGGAACCTGCCTGTGGTTTCAGACTTAACAGGAAGAGACTCACCTTGCACATGAATATTATTATTTTACTACCCCAGCAGAAGGAAGAAAACAGCCCAGCAGAACAACCCAGCCAATGAGAGATGGTCACATCCCAGACAATGAAAAGCCACAACACTTAAAACACCCAATTTACACCAGCAGACCTATTGTTTATGACAGCCCTCCCTATTCCTCCCTTTCCTCTATGAAAGAGCAGTCCTCTTTGCCTTTCCAGTCATGCCGATGGTTTTGCTGTAGCTTATCTAGATTTCAAATCTCTATTCCTGAAAAAAAAATTTTACTTATAACACTGTTTTATTTTTAAGCTTGGTATGACGTGGTGATCAAAAGGGATTCAGAGAAGACCCCCAACAACCCTGAAGCTAGTGAGCAAATAGGTGCCAGTACCCACAAAGCAAATTGGGCTCACTGCTCTCTCACCAACCTTGGAGTTTGAGGGTAACTCTTCTCCTGGCTTTCAAGATCCACTCTTTTTGTGCCTTTTTTTTTTTTTCTTTTTGTATTTGAGCTCTCCAGGTTTTATTTGGGATCTGTTTTAAGGCCTTCCTTTCTTTCTTCTTTCTTTCTTCTTTCTTTCCTCCTTTCTTTCTTTCTTTCTTTCTTTCTTTCTTTCTTTCTTTCTTTCTTTCTTTCCTTTCTATCTTCTTTTTCTTTCTTTCTTTCTTCTTTTCTTTCTTTTCTTTCTTCTTTTATTTCTTTCTTTCTTCTTTTTTTCCTGAGAGTACTCATTTGGCATTTATTCTGACTCCTTTACCCAATCTGGCTGTTGCTGTTGGAACTGTGATGGGTTTCTTCACTTCTTATTTGGAGCCAGACCCTTTCTATTTAAACTATGCTACCCTTTGGTCTGATTCTTTCATAGATGGGCTGTTTCTACTGAAACTGTGCTGGCCTTTGGTCTGGTTCCTTCTGGATCCAGACTTTTTGTTGAAACTGTGCTCTTCTGGAATTTTTCTCTTTGCTCTAGAGAAAAACTTCTAGGAATTGGAGTGTTAGCTATCAAAATGCTTTGAGGGTAGCATCTACTTACCAACTGGGACTCTGGCCACTTTTATCTTTAAAAACTATGATCCCTGGGGCATCTGGGTGGCTCAGTTGGCTGAGTGTCCAACTCTTGTTTTCAGCTCAGGTCATGATCTCAGGGTCCTAGGATTGAGTCCCTCATTGGGCTCTTAGCTTGGTGTCTGCTGGAGATTCTCCCTCTCTCTCCCTACTCATGCACTCTCTCTCTAAAATAAATAAGGGATGCCTGGGTGGCTCAGCGGTTGAGCGTCTGCCTTGGGCTCAGGGTGTGATTCTGGGGTCCTGGGATCAAGTCCCACATTGGGCTCCCTGCAGAGAGCCTGCCTCTCTCTCTGTGTCTCTCATGAGTAAATAAATGAAATCTTTAAAAATAAATAAAATAAGTAGATCTTAAAAAAAAAAAAAAAACGATCCCTTAGCATAATACTGGCTAGATTCATCCATGTCATTACAAATGGCAAGATTCCATTCCTTTTTTGGCTGAGTAATATTCCTATATATATATATATATATATATATATATATATATATGTATGTATTTGGACTAATGTTTTTTACATGCAAAGCTAAAGTACTTGGGAACCAAGTACTGGGAGAGGCAGGTTTTATATATATATATAGGCATATATATATGGCATATATATATGCCACATCTTTATCTGTCAGTTGATGGACATTTGGGCTGTTTCCATAGTTTTACTATTGTAGATAATGCTAGTATAAACATTGGAGCTAGAGAGTATTATGCTAAGCAAAATAAGTTAGAGAAAGACATACACCATATAATTTCACTAATATGTGAACTTTAAGAAACAAAACAAATGAGCAAACGGAAAAACAAGAGGGAGATAAACCAAGAAACAGACTCTTAAATATAGAGAACAAACTGATGGTTCCAGGGGTGGGGGTATGCAGGAGGAGGTAGGGAGGATGGGTTAAATAGGTGACTGAGATTAAGGAGTGTGCTTGTTGTGATGAGCCCCCCCCGGGTTGTATGAAAACATGGAATGGAATCACTATATTACACACCTGAAACTAATGTTATACTGTATGTTAACTAACTAGAATTTAAATGAAAACTTAAGAAAAAAATAACATCTTTATTTTTATAAATCTCTAACAGAAATTTATCAATTCCTTCCATCACTAATGTAGGCAACAAGTCACAGTAGTTAATAGTATCTGTGACTTTGTCACCAATAGATATCCCAAGAAATATTTCTATGTCACACTATAGCAGTTAAAAGTATCTTGAAATATCATTTATTCTCATACTACTATGAAATTATGGTAGTCACTAGACCTGGTATTAGATCTTACTTAGTACCTTAATAAGGAAGCATGTATATTATTATAGCTGACTATATATGCTGACTTAATATTTTGAGAACTATATTTCAAAGTACTTGGTTCCCAATTGTACTTTAGCTTTGCAAGTAAAAACATTAGTCCAAAAAAGAGTCTATAGACTTCATCTGACTGCCAAAGGATCCATGGTTCAAAAAAGAAAAGCCTATGGATTATTTGGTTTGACACTTCCCTCCATACTCTCATGTATTTTTCCTTGCCATCCTCCATAATCTTTTTTTTTTTCATCCTCCATAATCTTAAAGAGGATGACAGTGGTGACAGACATTCATGTACATTGAAATGCCATCCCTTAGAAGAGCATGGTAGATGATTAAGAGCTTGGGCACTGGGGTCAGCTTGCCCTGCTCTACCACTTACAGTATGACCCAGGCAAGTTACTTTACTTCTCTGTGCCTCAAATCTGTAAAATGGAATTTTTCCCTCCTCATAGGGTTGTTGTGAAGAATAAATGAGTTAATCCACTAATCCATTAGACTTTGAGAGTCTACCACCCAGTGAGCTCTCAGAAAATGTTAGCTGCTCTCTCAAGTGCCTGTCATAGCTGTTTCTTTATGATATTTATAGGGAGAAGAGAGGAGGAGAGAAAAGAGTAGGTTGTCTATTCCTCTTGTGAGTCATTGCCTACACATATAACTTTTATGATGCACAAAATTGATATTCTTTTTGAAGCACATGAAGGAAACAGTTGATAGTTCTTCCTTGAAAAGTTTCCAACTTAATTTTATGTTTTATATAGTAACTCTCAACTGAATCTTTTTTAAAGCTTCAGTGGCAGTATAAATGTTCTCCTCCCTTGGTTTATAAAGTAAGACTTTCATTTAAATGATATTTTCTTTCATAATTCACATTCACTTCTAGGTCCTTTAAGACATTGGTCTTTTTTTTTTTTTTTTTTTTAAGACATTGGTCTTAACTGTCATTTTAACTGGGAGGGGGGAGATATTAAACATAAATAGAAGTAGATTCATTCATCCATTCAATAATTATTAAATTCCTACTCTGTGCCAGGCACTACTCTAAATGTATAGGAATTTGTGGTGAACAAATCAGTCTCCACTGCCACGGAGCTTACCTTCTAGTGTAGAAGACAAACAGTGAACTAAAATAAAAATTTTAAAGTATCAGGAAGTGGGCAGCCCCGGGGCTCTCTGCATGGAGCCTGCTCCTCCCTCAGCCTGTGTCTCTGCCTCTCTCTCTCTCTCTCTCTCTCTCTCTGTATCTCTCATGAATAAATAAAATCTTTTAAAAAACTGAATTTCTAAAAAAAAAAAAAAAAGTATCAGGAAGTGATTGATGCTTCACAGAGCATTAAAGTAAAGGGATGTTATGTACCTGAGGACCAGGTGACTATTTTAGATTGGACAGTCAGGTTAGTTATCTCTAAGCAGGTGACTTTTTAAAAAAAAGATTTTTAAGAATTTATTTATAAGAGACATACAGAGAGAGACAGAGACATAGGCAGAGGCAGAAGCACACTCCCTGTGGGGAAGGGGATGCAGGACTTGGTCCCAGGACCCTGGGATCACGACCTGATCCAAAGGCAGACACTAAACCACTGAGCCCCTATTTAAAATATATTTACTTATCTTAGAGGGAGAGTGTGTGCAGAAGAAGGGGGAGCGGCTGAGGGAGAGAGAGAGAATCTCAAGCGGATTCCACCCTGGGCATAGGGCCCTATGCAGGGCTGACCCTGAGATCGTGACCTGTGCTGAATGCTTGCTTAACCAATTGAACCATCATGCTGCCCTTAAGCAGGTAACATTTAAGCAGAGATCTGAAAGCAGGTAACATTTAAGCAGAGATCTGAATGACACAAAGGAGCCAGCCAAACCCAAAGGACAGCATTCCAGGCAAAGGGAATAGCTAGTGTAAAGTCATTAGAGCAGGACTGAACTTACCTGTGCTTATCTATGTAGGAATAGAAAGGCCAGTATTGCTGAAACATAGTGAGCAAGGTGCAGAGCCACTCAGGAGAGGTAAACAGGGATCAGATAGTGCAAGGCTTTGTAAGTCAAGGCAAGGTTCATTCTCAGTAAGCTTCTCAATCAGAAGCTACTACAGCTTTAGTCAGGAGTAAGGTGATCTGATTTACCTTTTTTTTTTTTTTTAAATAAATACATCTTTTTGTTTGTTTTTAAAGAATGAGAGACACACACAGAGAGAGGCAGAAACACAGGCGGAGGGAGAAGCAGGCTCCATGCAGGGAGTCTGACGTGGGACTCCATCCTGGGATTCCAGAATCACACTCTGGGCCGAACGCAGGCGCCAAACCACTGAGCCACCCGGGCTGCCCTGATTTACCATTTAAAATCACTCCAATTACTGCTTGGAGAACAAACTTAACAGAGCAAGACTGGATAAGAGAAGGCCCATTAAGACTGGTAGCTTGCAACAAATTGCAGCAGTGAGACAGCAAGGAGGGTCAGTTTAGGCAGTAGGGTATATTTTGGAGGTAGAGCAAGTAGAACTCATTGACTGAAATGTGAGGAAATGAGAGGCATCAAGGATAACTCTTAACTTTTTGGCCTACGTTCCTGGGCTGATGGTGCCAATTATGGAGATGGATGTGGGGGATGAGAGGATGGGGAAGTGGGGAACAGATGTGGAGTAATAATTGAGAGTTCTTAATCTGTGCTTATCTTAATTTTGAATTGTCCATCCAACATCCAAATGGAGATATCGAGTAGATGGCTACACAAATCTACTTCAGGGGAGAAGTCAGGGACTGGATATATTAAGAATCATTGGCCTAAAAAAAAAAAAAAGAATCATTGGCCTAGGGATGCTGGGGTGGCTCAGCGGTTTAGCATCTGCCCTCAGCCCAGGACCGTGATCCTGAGGTCCCGGGATCGAGTCCTGCATTGGGCTCCTTGAGATCACCTCGTTAGTATAAGTGAAGAAAAAAAAAAAGACTTGTAGACTAAGTCTTGGTGCACTGCTACCTTTGGAAATCTGATGAAAAGGAAGGAGCTGATAAGAGACTGAGAAGCAGGCAGGAAGTTTGAAGGAAAACAAAGAGGACCTGGCATCATGAAAGTCTAAAGTGCAAAGTGCTTCTAGGAAGTAGTGATCACTAGGATCAAAAACTTTTGCTGAGTGGTCCAGAAGGATGAGAGTTGACCTGAATTTGGCAAGGTGCAGGAAAACAGTGATTTGATCAGAGACATTTCAGTATATGGAGGGGATTAAAGCCCCGTGGGGTGAGAAAGCCAGCAAGTATAGACAGTTCTGAGTTTTGTTATAGTGGGAAGCAAAGAAATTAGGCAGAAGCTGGAGGGGGTGTAAAGGAAGTTATACATGCAGGGAGTTAAGTGGGAGAGAGGCTGAGTAGGGAAACTATGAGAAGGGAAAACTTTGCTTTCTGCACTCAGGGAGTTTATGATCTTGTCTGGGAGACACTGAGGATGGTAGTGGTAAAAAGTTTAAGCTTTGGACTAAATACAACAGTTTTGGTAATACTGAACACAATGCCTAACAGTAAGAACTCAATAGGTAGAAGGAAGCCATAATTATAAAACAATTTGAAAATACTCTAATACAGGAGATAATTGAGGACTAAACTGAGTAAGTAGTTAGATGTTAGGATTTCAGAAGACAAGGAGATTACTGTCAGCTCAGTGACCATAATTAAAAATCAGGACCCATCATATGGGACAATGGGTTAAAAAAATCTGTTAATATATCCATGTGAAAAATTTATAAAGCTCTACAGATTTAAAAAAATCTTTCAAAAAAAATAAATAAAAAATAAAAATAAAAATCTTTCAGCCACTGACTTGAACAGTTGCCTTTATTGGAAATATTTAAATTCCATGTAATCCCAAATACCCTGAGCCATTTTGAGGTCTCTGTACCAGTGCTCATGCTTCTCCCTCAGCCTCAAGAATCATTTCATACCCTTACCTAATGATGCCTACTCATTCTTGGGAGCACTTCCTCTTCTCTGGTGGGGCTGGGTGCTCCGCCTTTGTCACCAGTGTGCAATTTTACCATAACTTTTACCACAGTGTATTGACAGTTTCTATTTGTGTACCTTTTGTGTGTTTTTTCTTTTCTGCTTTTGGGCCTACTAGACCGTAGGCTTTACAAGGGCAGGGTCATATTGTATTCATCATTGTTTCCCTTGTACACTGCTTGGCTTCCGACTGATCTCAGTTAACATTTATTGAACCCAACTGAGCCAATATTAGGAGTATGCTAGAAAATCCTGGACTAGAAAAATCTTTTTAAGACTGATAACTTAAAAAAAAAAAACCCACAACCTTAAAACAGGTTTATAACATAAGAACTTAAACCGCTGAGACACCCAGGCATCCCTAGTCCATCTTTTTAATGGCTACATAGTATTCCACTTTCCATTTTATGACATACCATAGCCTATTTAACCCATTCCCTATTGTTGGAAATTTAGGTTGCTTTTACTCTTTTCCTGCTATGTAATTATCATGGGTTGAATTGTGTTATCTTCTCCAAAATTCGTATGTTGATATCCGAACCCTTAATATCTCCTAATACAACCTTATTTAGAGATTGGTTCCTTATGATCAAGTTCAAATGAAGTCCTTTAGGTTGGGACTTTTTTTTTTTTTTTTAAGATTTTATTTATTCAAGAGAGACACACAGAGAGATTGGGCAGAGACACAGGCAGAGGGAGAAGTACGCTTCATGCAGGGAGCCTGATGTGGGACTCGATCCCGGGACTCCAGGATCACGCCCTGGGCTGAAGGCAGGCACTAAACCGCTGAGACACCTAGGGATCCCATAGGGTGGGACTTAATACAATCTGACTGGCATCCTTGTGAGAAGAGTAAAATTGGACAGGGATATTTTTAAGAGGAAAGACAAGAAGACACAGGGAGAAAACAGCCACCTATAAGCTGAGGAGAGGGCCTAGAACAGATACTTCCCTTATGCCAACATGTTGATCTCAGACTTCTAGCCTCCAGTACTGTGAGACAATAAATTTATTGTTTAAGCTGCTCAGTTTGTGGTACTTTGTTACGGCAGCCCTAGCAAACTAATATGATAACACTTCAATGAATATCCCTGTATATCTTTTTTTCCACAAAGATGCAAGCATATTGGTAGCAATCATCGAAGTAAATTTATAGAAAGATACCACTGTATATTTCACATACCCTTTTCTTAATGTCCTTTCTCCTGAGATGCCCCTGGGAAACTCCAATATAACCACTTCAAGTGTTACCTCTTCTGGGAAACCTGCTGTAGTAGTCAGCTCCTAGGATGGCTCCCAGTAACCCCCGACCTCCTAGTATTCAAGTCTTTGTATATGCCTCACTTTTGCATATTCCCCGCTTCATGAAGACTGATTGACTCTTTTCTAATGAATAGAGAATGGCAGAAGTGATGGGACCTCACTTTGAAGATTAGGTTAGAGACCATAGCTTCTGTTCAGGGATGTTTTCTCTCACACAATCTTGTACTCTCTTGCTCTTTCTTGGTTATTCATGTTGGAGAAGCCAGCTGCCATGTTGTGAGGTAGCCCTGTGAAGAGACCTATGTTTCAAGAGATTAAGACCTTCTAATAACTACGTAAGTAAAAATGGAAGTGGATCTCTCTTCATTCAAGCCTTTAAATGAGACTGGCAGCTAATAGCTTGACTGTAACTTGATCAGAAACTTTGAGGAAGAATCACTCACCTAAGCCATACCTGGATTCCTGACCAAAGAAACTGTGAGTTAATTTTTGTTGCTTTAAGCTACTGAGTTTTGGGGTAACTTGATATGCAGCAATAGATAACTAATTACTTTCCATCCTCCCCTCTTCTTTCCCGAGCTTTCAAACTTCCAAAATTACTTACATATATCTCTAATAATGCTCACTACATCATACTTGCTTCTAAATCTCTCTCCTCTACTTGACTGTCTCCAAGGACAAAAGCCCTGGCTCAGCTTTATATTTACTGTCTTACGCAAAGTTCAAGCCACCATCATCACTTCCCTAGATTGTTGCAATAACCTCCAAACTGGGCTGTCTAAATCCTCTGTAGCCTCACTCAGATATATGCTCTATCCAACCTTAAGAAATCTTTTTAAGATGCAACTTGGATCATTTGAGAACTGAAACCCCTTCTCCTCATTTTTAAGATAAAGATGTAAATTTTAATATAGTCTCCCAGACATGGCATGATCTGCTTGCCACACTACCAAATCTAAAGCCACTTCCCTCTTATTCCCAGTATAACAGCAACACTGGCCTCTCAGTTCCTTAGCTGAACTATGCTCCTTCCTCCTTCAGTGTCTCTGCACACACTGTCCCTCTGCCTTGGATGCTTTTTACTGCATCCTCACTCATTTCTACTGCATCGTCACTCATTTCTATTCATCCTTTAGGTCTCAGCTCAATGCCACTTCCCAGGGAAGGTCTTTCTGCCTTCCATTATAAAGCAAAGAAGCCTGTGATTTTCCTTCACACTTACCACAATTTAGATAAATAATTAATTAGGGGTTTAATGTTTGTGTCCCCTGTTGGATTTGGACTCTAAGCTCTGTGAGGGCAGGGACACCTCATCTTGTTCTCTACTATATCCCTAGCACAGAGAATAGTGCCTGATATATTGAAAACAAGGACTCAGTACTTTTTTTTTTTGGCTGAATCACAAGGCAAACATTTCCTATTCCTTCTACAAACTTCACATCCTTTCATTATCTACACATTTAATGTTTCTTTTTTTAAAAAATTTAAATTCTAGTTAAACAACACAGTTCTATATTGGTTTCAGATGAAGGGTTCAGTGGTTCCTCATTTACATGTAACACCCAGTGCTCATCATCGCAAGTGCCCTTCTTAATACCCATCCCCCATCTCGCCCATCCCCCACCTACCTCCTTCCATCAACCCTCAGTTTGTTCTGTTAGGCCTCATGATTTGTTTTCCTCTCTCTTTTCCCCACCCCCCAATCCTGTATATTCATCTTTTTTTTTTTAATTTAAATTCAATTTGCCAACATATATTGTTTTTTAAATTCCACACATGAGTAAAGTCATATGGTATTTGTCTTTTTCTCTGACTTATTTCACTTAGCATTATACACTCTAGCTCTATCCATGTCCTTGCAAATGGCAAGATTTCAGTTGTTTTGTTGGCTGAGTAGTATTCCATTATCTATCTATCAACCACATCTTTGTCCATTCATCAATTGATGGACATTTAGACTCTTTATACAGTTTGGCTATTAAACATTTAATGTTCTTAATGTCATTTATGACAGTGTTATCTGCCTTAGATAGTCATCTCTAAGAAGTAGAAACTATAGGTTTTACGTTGTGTGGTATAGGACCCAGCAGAGTTGGGGATTCAGCACTGGAAAAGGAAAGTGAAGACTAGGTTTACTGATAAATGGCCTTTAGTTGCTATTTTTTTGCTGTTAAACTCTGCATGGGCTTTTGGGGAGCAGTGTGAAGGTAAAAAAGTATGGGCCTTATAGTTAGACCTGAGTTTGAATCCCAGTTATACCATTTAGTATCTGTGCGACTATGGGCAAATTTGTTATTCTCTCTGTTCTTCAATTTCTTAGCTACAAAATGAGGATAGAATAATGGCACTTGTTTGAGGTTGTTAGAGGAACTCAATGACTTGTAAAGCACTAAGAGGGCCTGACCTTAGCAAATGCTCTAAATATCACTCTTTTTTTAACCTGTGGTAAAACAAGGTTGCCCAATTCTCATTTGGTACTAGAAGTTTGGGAATATTTGTGGTGCTGTTCTCTGTGGGAGCTTAGGATTGGAACACTTAAAAATATAATGCCTCCTCCTCAATTCTTTTCTCTACCTTCAAATCTTAATATTGAAGCTAGTAGGAGAGTGAGAAATGGCTGCCAGCTATGTTCTCTTTTGGTTCCAAATGAGAGCAGCACCAGTTTGTCCTGGAAATTTGTGTTTCTATTGCTGACACATCCATCTTCATACACCCGTTGCCAGAGAGATGAGCTGCTAAGGGAGGGCTACTCTGATTCTTGACACCTGGCAATTTGTGAATGCTGGTTTTTTAGTATCTGGAAAACTATCAAACTCCCTTTCTTTCTCTTCTTATTGGAACCCTTCTGGTCAATCAGAGCCTACTAAATATAGGCCATTTAGAGGCATAATAAAATAATGAAGTTAGAATTACAACAAGAAATTTACCCAAGCAAGGGCTCTCTGCTGCTGGGACCGAGAAAGAATATTTCTCATAAGAAAAAATACAAAAAAGATTGAAAAAAAGTCAAATAGTTAATCTTCCCTCAAGACACAGTGTTCTCTCAAGGCCTCTTCCTTCTTTCTGAAGGCACACTCAGTTCTGGAGCAGAAGCAAGGAAACCAGCTGAGATAAAATGTTTTCCCCTCCCCCTTTAATCTTGGGTAAGAGCTGCCAATTCTACAAATTCCTCCTTTGATGAGAAGATAAAGCAGAACAATGCTGTGGAACTAAACAGATTCCTAAGGGACATTCTTCTAGGGTGTGTAAAGTCTGCCTGGAAGTGGGGGTGGGGAGGGGAGGAAGGGATGGAAAGCTTGGAGTAGGAAAGGTGGGTGGACAAGAGTCAGTAGCCACCTCAAGGAGTGCAGTTGCTTCCTTGAGCAGTTCCTTCCATAGACTCAGAACTCCATCCAGTCTCATCTCCCGGGAGTTGCAGGCATGTTTATTAGAGTAATTAGAGGGGCTTCATCCACTTCACATCCACTCTACCAAAAAAAAAAAAAAAAAAAAGGGGGGGGGTGGGGGAGAGAGAAGAGAGAAAAAAGATTTCTTTCCCATTATTTGTTGAAAGGAAGTTTCTACTTAGTCTTCTCACAACTTAAAAAAAAAGGTGTTGTTGTTGTTGTGGTTGTTGTTTTACTGAGAATTGCGGCCCAAGTCAGTCTACCACATTAGATTGTAAGCCTTTGGAAGGAGCGTGTCCCCTTCTCTCACTGTTTAAGGGACATATTAACGTGATTTTTTCCTTGTTTGCTTTGGTCTGCGTCCAACATGGAAAGCTTCCAAGAGTTCCCTAACTCCTAAATATGTAAATCGTCATTGTTTGGGGGGAAGAAACCTGTTTTTGTTAGCTTACAATATTATGAAATGTCACTCCAGAAAAATCTGTTGGGCTTCTGTTGCTTTGTTTTCCTCTTTTTTCCTTGTGTTAAGTTGATTTTTTCTTCTTTTACTTGAAAAATAAAAAAAGTGTTTTACTTGAAAAAAAAAGTTTTATTTTGAATCTGGTCCATATTTACAATCGAGTTCAGAGCCAAGCCTTAAATTGTACAGAATTTCCACTGTAATTAAACTATTTAGTGTTCAGCCTTCAAAAAGATATATTCTCCATTACACTGTCAACTGCATCACACAGAGCAGGGTAAATGTATGTTTCTGCATAGCGAAATAAAAATGGTAAATGCAAAAAAATAAAGATTTAAAAAGCTGGAAAATGCTACAGATTGTGGAGTCAGAATTGGAGTTTGAATCCTGCTCCCGGCGTCACCATCTGTGAAATGGGGAGAATTTTCCTATCTGCTCGACATGGTTATGTAATTCTTAAATCGGATACTTAAGGGCTAACCTCTACAAGCATAATCTCAGTCACTGGTCGGGAGGCAGGTATTTTGGAGATTGCCTTGTGAAGACCCTCTGAGGTGCAGACAAGAGCCGTCTCCGCCTAGCCGGGGGCTGTCACCGGGCTATCTTCCTTACCTGACCGCTGAGGACTACGTGAGACACCCGAGTGAAGGAGCTTCACGCAGTCCACGTGACGGGCTGCTAATTAGACTCTCCGCAGCACCTGATCCACCGTGAGCCGCCGCTAAATGCAGCTTGGCCTGCAGGACTCCGTATCTTGCCTGTGCCTTTCAAGTTTTCCAGCCGCAAACTAACCTCACCGCGGCCTGGGGCCCAAACCAGCAATCTGGGAACCACGGCCAGGCTGGAGCAGACTTGCTGAGGTCCCTGGAGAGGGCACGGGAACAAGAGCACTTCGCTGGTTGGCGGACGCCCGGCCGCACAGTGGCCGGCTGGGGTCCCAGGAGGTACATCCCCCGCCCCCCGTCCCTTCCTCACCATCCCCCATCCCCGCCGCGGGCTGGTGCTGCCGGGAGCGACGTCCCGAGCCGACTCGGCATTTCCCAGGGGAAGCCGCAGCCCGGCCCCCACCGCCCGAGCTCCAGCCTCGCGGGACGCGCCCAGGCCCCGCCCACCACCTCAGGTAGGCCGTCGGCGCCAGCCAATCCCGCCGAAGCCTGGGCGCGGAAGGCGGGGCTTCCCTGGCCGGAAGTGACGTGCTGTGCTTGGCTGGCCGCGGAGTCCGCCGAGGCTCTTGGCGGCGGCTGAGGCGGCCGGGAGGGAAATGGCTCGCACCGCGGCTGCTGCGGCGGCTCGGGTTGTGGTGGAGGCAGAGGCTCGGGCGCCGTGAGGTGAGGAGCGGTAGGTGCGGCGGGGGCCGGTGCCGGGGGCCCCGCTGTGCAGGGGCCGCGAGGGGCCCGGGGGCGCCCAGGATGGGAGGGTCCCCTGCCGCGGCCCCCGGTCCCGGGCGCCCGCCTTGACCCTCTCTCTGGTACTCTTGGCGTCGCCT
This sequence comes from Canis lupus familiaris, assembly GCF_011100685.1. Taxonomy (NCBI): domain Eukaryota; kingdom Metazoa; phylum Chordata; class Mammalia; order Carnivora; family Canidae; genus Canis; species Canis lupus. The sequence goes on along the minus strand of NC_049242.1, from coordinate 40,473,394 downwards.
CAGCCCGACTCACCTCCCCCGGGCCCTGCTTCCACCCAGGCCGTGTCCGGCCGCCCCGCCTGAGGGGCGAGGGGCCCGCGCCCCCCGTAGGCCCCTCTTGGCGGGGCGCCTGGGAGTTAGTTTCGCCCGCGGGCGGAGGGCAGAGCCCCCCCTTGTCCTTCGGTACCGGGTCGGAGTCCCTGAGGCCGGTCCTGCCCTCTTGTTGAATCGTTCGCTTCTGGCGAAGTGTGTGGCACGTCTGGGTCGTCTCCCCGCACCCCCTCCGCCTCCTTGTCCCATCTCCAGCTTTGGGGATAATGTCTTTTTGTTTTTGTTTGTTTGTTTTTGTTTTTCTTCTTCACACTTTTTCCCATTTGCTGCCTTTTTTTTTTTTTTTTTTTTTTTTTTTTTTTTTGCCGCGAATCCACTTGCTTCGGGAGAACAGTATTATTTAAGTGTGTGTTTAGTGCATCATCTTTCCGGGAGTGCGGTCAGATGAAAAATATTTGCTTCACTCTTCCTGAGTGACGGAGGAACAATACAGAATCGAAGAAGGGGAGGAAAAAAAAAAAACGCATACTTCTTTTTCCTCACTAAATGGTTTGGCTTTAAAAAGGAGATTGCTCTAGTTGTGGAAATTTCTTCGGGGGGGTGGGGCGGGAGCAGGGCTTCACGAGGGAAATGAGGAAGAAAACTGAGGGAGGAAGAAAGTGTGGGGATAAAGCATGTGGAAGAGAGCGCCTGTGGTAGTTCCTTCCCTTCTGTTAATTAGCCGGATAGAAGTTGAGGTTGTGGTTTTATTTTTAATCTGGACAGTGGGTGCTGTAGGGAAGGAGATCTTCATCTTTGAACAACATTACTTATTATTATTTTTTTGAAGATTTTGTTTATTTATTCATGAGAGACGCACAGAGAGGGAGAGGCAGGCTCCATGCAGGGAGCCCGACGTGGGACTACATCCCGGGTCTCCAGGGTCAGGCCCTGGGCTGAAGGCGGCGCTAAACCGCTGAGCCACCCTGGCTGCCCAACAACATTACCTATTAAAGAGGTACCCTGAAATTGTTCCAGGTGGGTGTCGGACCACCCAAAAGCTCTGCTGGGAAAATTGTTTAATATGTTGTGTCAAAGCCACAGATTATAAGAGAGGCAGAAAAAAGAAAGGTATCAGAAGAGCCGCAGACATTAGTATAGAGGGGGGAAGCCTGTTTGGAGGTCCAGAACACTGATTCCAGAAGAGACTTTGTACCTTTGCCTCCTTGGCTTGTGATTAAGTCTCCACAGGAGACTCCTTTGAGCGTTGTGCCACACTCGGTGTTAGTACCTACTCTTACTCACCATGGCAAATTAGACTGAAGTGCTCTAACTGAGGTCTATGCAGTTGAAGATAGTTGCTTGTTTCATATTAAGACCATTTTTTGAATACCGAAAAGCATTATGACTGAGAATAGAGAGATTTTGTTATTTAGCTCAAATTAATTCAAAAGTAGATATGTAGATATCAAGCATATATATATATATATAACTACTACAAGTAATTTTGCCTGAATTTATTTTTTTTATTTATTTTTTTATTGGTGTTCAATTTGCCAACATACAGAATAACACCCAGTGCTCATCCCATCAAGTGCCCCCCTCAGTGCCCGTCACCCAGTCACTCCCACCCCACCCCCACCCAATATTGCCTGAATTTAAAGATTCTGAAGCATTTTTTTTTCTTACAAAAATCTGTTTTGTATGCATGTTGCTTGCATCGTTCGTTTCTTGGCAAGCAATGTATTTTAATGTTTTCATCCATAGGTTTCACAACCTTTCCTGTTTCATGGAACATAAAAGTTTTCGCGACTGCACTTACAGGAGTTAGTAACTAGAAGTTTAGATAATTAGCTGTGTATTAACCATTTGATTCTGTTTCTCCCTTCTGCCATGAACGGTTCTAAAATTTTCAGTTGAAGATTGTTGCATCAGTTCCATGTCCAGGAATCTTTCTTTAATCTAGCACAATGTTTTTGCACTTGTAAGCACATTGAATAAGTGAACTTACACCTAACGAGGGTGTTGAATTTCTCAAGAGTTCAGAGTTCTTATCAGAGCATCAGACCAAACTATTCAGAGCAGCAGTGCAAAGGACTTTTTTTCTTTTTTTTTTTCAATGCTTTGTAACTTGTTACTTACTTTGAAAATGTAAATTATCCATTTTATTATATTTGCCATGTTAATGCAGGTAAATGATAAAGGTGAATGTTTCAGTACATTTGATTTGTTGTAGGAGGGCTAAGCATTAACCTTCTGAAAGATTTTGTTTTCAGAGGGCCTGCAAGGATGCCTGGCACTGCAGTGGTTTGAGGGATAGAAAAAAATGAGACACACAGATTATGACAGTATGTTTATAAGGGCAGCAGTAGGTCCAAAGTACTGAAAAGAATGTGATCACATGGGCTGGAGAAGGGGAATGAGTGGATCTGAGGAAGGGTGATGCTCAAGTTGAGTCTTAACGGATTAATTTCTTCCTTAATGAGAGTGGAATAAAGGTGATCAGGTTCTGGGGCACCTGGGTGGCTCAGTCAGTTCTGCATCTGCCTTTGGCTTAAGGCAGGATCCTGGGGTAGAACCCTGTGTCAGGCTCCCCACGCAGGGGGGAGTCTGTTTCCCTGTCTACCCCTCCCCTTCACTGGTACTCCCTCTCACTTTCTCTCAAATGAATAAATAGAATCTTAAAAAAAAAAAAAAAAAAAAAGATGACAGAAGTTCCAGACCTTGCTGTGATACTACCAAGCAGTGAGACGCTAACTAAGAGGCTTACTCTGGTATCCATTTTTTTTATTTGAGAGTTTATATCTAAATGCTGTCCAGTAGAAATACTAAATGAGAACCACATATGTTAAGATATTTTACTTTTTTTTTTTTTGATAAGTCTTTGAAATCTGATGTCCATCTTACACTTAAAACATCACACTTTGGACTAGCCACATTTCAAGCACTCAGTAGCTGCTTGTGGTTAGTAGCTAACATATGGAATAATGCAGATAGGCAGTATAAAAGCTCTGCTTTCCTATGGTGGATTCCTGCTTAAAAAGGAAAAGCAACTCCTGTAAGAAATATATTACCAGTAATTTGTAATTTCTCATCATTTTGATAATATTCATACTGAATCTTTTATTGGAATTATTGTCATACTTGGGAATGATATTGTTATGGGATATCTTTCAGGTTGTTCACAGGGTTAAGTTTGAGACTAGAAGAAAATTTGTTTTTCCTGTTCTGCTGGAGTCACAGTTTTGGTAACTCGGTGCATTTATATATGTGTTGTATCCTTTTGTCTACAATCTGTTATTTATAACTGATGGAGCGTGCACATTGATAATTTAGGCAGTTAACAAGGAGGTTTATACAATTTTAAACTACATTTTGGGTTTCTTAAAATTTTTAATTTAGCTATTTGGGTACAAAAGCGAGTGGGATTTTTTTTTTTCCTTCGTCTTTTAAATAAGTTTATGGTCCTCACTTTCCAGATGAAGAATTCTAGTCTCAGGAAGAATAAGTAGCTGGATCATGACTACAGTTAGTGAATGGCAGAACCAGGTTTTGAGCCCTGATATGGTGGGGTTCAAGCCCCTTGTTTTGCTTCCCTGTTCCATCCACACTGGCTGACTGCAAATGGGATTTTTAAACACTCTTGATTTTAATAGATTCAAAAGCAATTATTATTGGCTTAACAATATTTATCTTTTTTTTTTTTTTTCTTCAATTCTTTACACCCAATGTAAGATAATCAAGAGTTGCATGCTTTTCCCCACTGTGCCAACCGGGTGCCCCTTCAGTAAAGAGTTTAGATCTTAAGCTGTTAGTGTAGGAAGAAGGGGATGAGGTTTCAGGGACAGTTATTTCAATGCATAGGGAACAACTTGGGGGAAAAACTTAGAGAAAATAAGATAGAGGTTTATGGAAGGATTTGCAGGTTTGTTTGAAAAGATAAGGACAGACAGGTGAAGTAAGAGATGAGAATAAGTTGACCTCTGCAATAAAGAACTTACAGGCCAGTGGACAGAACTTTTATATTATTTGAGTAATTTAGGAAATCTTAGCACAGACTGTGAACTTGTTGCTTACGTAGTGTGATTAAATTGGCTAATTTGAATTTCTCTACATCCTTATCAACACTTATTTTCCATTTTAAAAATTTTAGCCATTCTAGTAGATATGAAGCGGTATCTCATTGTGGTTTTGGTTTGCATTTCCTTAATGCGTAATGGTATTGAACATCTTTTCATGTGATTATTGGTGATAAGCTGCCTTTTAAAAAAAAAGATTTATTTAGAGAGTAAGTGAGCGTAAGTGGGAGAGTAAAGAGGACTGAAGGAGAAGTTCGTGACTGTAAACGAGCAGCAGAGTAATGCTAGTGAAATGAGTATAGATTTGATAAGGAGTTTGAGTATGAGAAAGGAATAGACAATGATAAGAAAATTGGTTAAAAAATTTGCAGTATGGGAAACTTAGTTGAAACAGGCTATTTAAAAACAGGCTATTTAAAAAAAATTTTTCCTATAAAAACTTTTGAAAATATATCAGTGGAGCCAGGAAGGCATTAAGTATTAAGGTTCTGTTATGGGGGCATAAGACGACAGAGTGTATGACTCTTGATTTTGGGGTTGTGAGTTGCATCCCCATGTTGGATGTGGAACCTACTTTAAAAAAAAAACACTAATAAAGTTCTGTGGCTGTGGAGAGAGAGGGGAAAAGCAAAGACAATAGCCTCTTTCAAGATAAAAGGGTAGGGACAATGAGAGAAGACAATGGAGGGAAATGAGTGCAGATACTTTGCCTTCTGGTGAGGTGGGAAAAGAATGTGGATGTTGGAGTGATAGACACAGAAAAAATACCTGTCTAATTAGGAAACAGGAAAACATTTTTTCAAATATTTTATTTGTAGTTAGGGAATTATGGGAAGCATGTATTTTCCCCCAAGATAAGCTCTGAAGGAGACCTAATTATTATCTATAAACAAAACCATAGTGCTGTGAGTATCCATAACCAGGTTGATTTATGAAGTCACTGTATATGTGTTCATAACATAATTTATAACTGTTCTAACCTTTCTTTTTAGTTCAGGCTAAATACGTTAGACTACAGTGCTGAGTTGGGAAAAGGTGGTCTTTGGCTTCCAGCATGTAGCCTGGATCTCATGACATTTATCAGATAGGAATTCTACTTGTATTGAAATATATAACATGACCCTGTAACTATTTAGAGATTTAAAAAAAAAATCAGATTTATTGAGGTATAATTTACTTATAGTAAAATTCATTTGTTTTAGGTAGCAACCTTCGAAATTAAGAGATAGTGACAGCATTTAACTGCCACCACCACAATTAAGAAACAGAATATTTCCTTTTTTTTTTTTTTTTTGAAACAGAATATTTCTATTGCTCCAAAAAGTATCCTTTCTCCTTTGTAATCAGTCCCTTTCACTTACCTTCTAGACAACTGATATTTTTTTTTAACTTTTTTTTAAAGATTTTATTTATTTATTCATGAGAAACACACACAGAGAGAGAGGGGCAGAGACACAGGCAGAGGGAGAAGCAGGCTCCATGTGGGGAGCCAGACGTGGGACTTGATCCCAGGCCTCCAGGATCATGCCCTGGGCTGAAGGCGGCGCTAAACCCCTGAGCCACCCAGGCTGCCCAACAACTGATATTTTTTATTCCTGTTTATTTTTTGCTTTTGCTGAATGTCCTGTATATATTCAGCCTTTTTAAAAAATGGTCATCTGCAACTCAGAGGAAGTCATCCCTCCCCAAAAATTTCTTTTTAGTTTTAGTTTAGTTTATTTATTTAGTAATCTAAATACCTTGAACTCACGACCCCAAGATCAAGAGTCACACACTTTTCTGACGGAGCCAGCCAGGCACCCCAGCCTTTTGAGTCTGACTTCTTTTACTTGGCATAAAGCTTTTGAGATTCAGTGAAACACCACATTTTGTGTATCCATTTTTGATAGACATTTGCATTGTTGCTAACTTAGCTATTGTGAATACTGCTATGAGCATTAGTGTACACGCTAATAGACACTTTTGGATGTATATTTCTAGGAGTGGAATTGCTGGATCATATGGAAATTCTATGTTTAATTTATTGGGGAAACACTAAAGTGTTTCCAAAGTGGCTGCACCAATTTACATTCCCATCAACAAAGTATGAGGGTTTCAAGTTCTTTGCATCCTTATCAACACTTATTTTCCATTTTTAAAATTTTAGCCATTCTGGTAGATAATGAAGTGGTATCTCATTGTGGTTTTGGTGTGTATTTCCTTAATGAGTGAACATCTTTTCATGTGATTATTGGTGACAAGCTGCCACATTTTTTTTTTTTTAAGATTTATTTATTTTAGAGAGAGAGTGAGCATAAGCAGGAGGGGCACAGGGAGAGGGAGAGAGAATTTTAAGCAGACTCCATGCTCAACATAGGGCTCAATCTTAGGACCCTGAGATCACAGCGTGAGCTGAAACCAGGAATCAGACATTCATTTTTTTTCTTTTATTTTTTTTAATTTTTATTTATTTATGATAGTCACACACACAGAGAGAGAGGCAGAGACACAGGCAGAGGGAGAAGCAGGCTCCATGCACCGGGAGCCCGACGTGGGATTCGATCCCGGATTTCCAGAATCGCACCCTGGGCCAAAGGCAGGCGCTAAACCGCTGCGCCACCCAGGGATCCCAGGAATCAGACATTCAACTACCTGTGCCACTCAAGTGCCCCAATAAGCTGTCTTTTTTTTTTTTTTTTTTAAAGATTTTATTTATTTATTCATGAGAGACACACAGAGAGAGAGGCAGGGACACAGGGAGAGGGAGAAGCAGGCTCCATGCAGGGAGCCCGATGCAGGACTTGACCCCAGGTCTCCAGGATCACGCCCTGGACTGAAGGCGGCGCTAAACCACTGAGCCACTGGGGCTGCCCATAAGCTGCCTTTTTTTTTTAATGGTATGAGTATACTGATTTCCAATAATTGGAAAGATATAATACATATATGTATTATTAGCTGCCTGTTATAAACTAGGCATAAATATATTATTTGGTTTATTATTATTTTTTTAAGATTTATTTATGATTGAGAGAGAGAGAGAGGGGCAGAGACACAGGCAGAGGGAGAAGCAGGCTCCATACCTGGAGCCTGATGTGGGACTTGATCCCGGGACTCCAGGATCTCACCCTGCGCCAAAGGCAGGCGCCAAGCTGCTGAGCCACCCAGGGATCCCCCTATTATTTGGCTTAATCCTGACAACACAAATACGATCTTTTAAGATAAGAAAACTAAGACAAAAAAAAAAAAAAAAACCTAAGACAAAGGGAGATTAAGTAGTTTGCCTAAGATTACACAGTTAAAGAGTTCTGATATTTGAGCCTCAAGTCTTGTTGCTGCATCATTTTCTTTTCCTTATTATCACTGTTCTGTAAAACTACCAGTTTAATGCAGTTAGTGTCATTTGAAAACAAGATTTTCTTAGCCATAGAAATTATGGAATTTTGGAGGGAAATTCTAGAATAATGTCAGTTTTTCATTATTATTACCTGTTTGGGGGTTCTCTGTTGTAATTCAGTTTTATGTTTTCCTGTCTTAAGCTATGTTGGAAATGGAGGCATATACCATAACATTTAGCACAAAAGCTTACTGTTATTTGTCATGTTGGAATTGGGGTAATGTCAGAGTATATTTAATGATTCATGTTAAATGAATGGACAATAAAGTAGTTCAAAGTTCAGTAAATATCTTGACAAAGCAGTACTACTGTTGGGATTTTGAGTTAGATTGAAAACTGCTTTGTCAGTAAAATATCTTTTAACAGGAATCTCATGCTGTAACTGTATTTCCCATTCCATGCCCCCTCCCAAACAATGATACAGATATGCAGATATAGAATGCATTCTTGATGAATGCCCTGTTGAGAATCTTTTATATGAAGATTCTATTTGTAGAATGTTCCTCCTAAGAGCTGAGGGTAATATAATGACTGTCAGGGAGAATCAAGCCCTTTATTAATTGCTTGTAGTACTTGGGCAAAGCATAATTATAAAGTGTGTTATGGAGGTTAAAGGATGTGGGAGCTGGCTAGGCTTATCCATCTTTAAATTTGGGAAGCTTAAGAAGGCTCTTGGCTTTTCCCATGACTCACCCTTTATGTACAGGTTATTCCAATTTCATCTTTTCCTTGACTACACCATTAAAAATAGTATCCCCTCCCCCCAATTAAATCATTCTTTATGACATCACTGTTATTTCCCTCATTTCTTTTACTGTCTAAGCTTAACATCTTTGCTTGTTTAAAGGAAACCATTCTTCATATCTCCATTGCTGCCAACCTCATTCAAGTAATTTCTAGTTGTTTTCTAGATTATTTCAGTTATTTATTAATTGGTCTCCTGGTTTCTGTTTGTGTTTTCCATATGTCTTTTTTCTGCAAAGCAAATGGAAATCTTTGAATGTTGTAAAGCTCACATGAATGTCTCTTACACACCTTTTTTTTTTTTTCCTATCACACCTAATAATTGAGTGTACAGTGTTTTTCCTTCTTGGAAATACAGTGCTTAATTAAAATTCATATCGATAAATGTAGATTTTAGAATATTTTTTGAGAGAATATTTTTTATTTTTGCTAATTGAGTTTGGTGATTTAGCTTATTATTTTTATCATTCCAACCGAAAAGAAAAAAGTTTCACTAAAAATCCAGAGTAGGGATCCCTGGGTGGCGCAGCGGTTTGGCGCCTGCCTTTGGCCCAGGGCGTGATCCTGGAGACCCGGGATCGAATCCCACGTTGGGCTCCCGGTGCATGGAGTCTGCTTCTCCCTCTGCCTGTGTCTCTGCTCCTCTCTCTCTCTCTGTGACTATCATAAATAAATAAAAAAATTAAAAAAAAATAAAATAAAAAAATAAAAATCCAGAGTAAAATTAGGTTTAAATAAAAAAGCTTGATTGTGTCATACCCTAAACTAGAAATACAGGTGTATATCTAACATATCTAAATTTGGAGTAAAGATTTAAATTCTCCTAGTCATTATAGAAACTTACCTGTTTTTTTTTTTTAGAAAAAAATTTTTTTCTGTATATTAGATTGTATTTTTCTGTATATTAGATTGATTTGACCCTAACTCCACAATTACCAGTAAGAACTGAAGCCACTTCTTTCCAAGTAGTCACTTAATCTACATTACTCTGTGATCATTCACTAATATATTTTTATCCTGCTTGGGCTTCACTAAACTTCTTAGATTTGTTTGGTTGATGTCTTTCTTCACTTGCAGAAAGTTCTTCAAATATTCTTCAAATATTTTTTCTGTTTCATTCTTTTTTTTCTCTCCTGGGACTCCAGTTATGTTAGACCATTTGAAATTGTCCCATAGACATGCTGTTTTCTCTCCCCTCTTTTTTTCCTCATAGTTTGGATGTTTCCTCTTGATTCGTCTTCAGGTTTGCCAATCTTTTCTAATGCTGTTCAGTCTAATTCTTCATTTCTGATTTATTTTTCTAGTATTTCTATTTGATTCTTTTTTTTTTTTTTTTGTAATTTGTGTCATTCTGCTGAAACTGCCACCCCCTCCCTTTGTGCATCTTCATTTTTTCTACTACATTTAGTATTTTCATCCTAATTATTTTAAAGTTCCTCTTTGATAATTCCAACATTTGGGCCATCTCTGTATCTGCTTATTTTGACTGTTTCTTTGACCATGGGTCGCATTTTCTTAGTCTCATAATCTTTGATTATATATTAGCACAACTTAAGTTTCTTTTATTCTGGCAGGCCACTAAGTTGAGAAAGTCTGATTTGCAAGTAAGATGGGTCTGTACTTTGTTGTGACTTTGATTCAGTTTACCGCTGGGTTGAAGTACTTTGGATGACACTGATGAATTTCTCTTCAGGAGTATTTGGGATCTGAACACTGATTTGATTCTAGAGATTTGTTTTACAGCCTAGCTGCTAGTTTTTTGTTTGTTTTTAGGTTGCTGGAAAGTCTCTTTGTTCTCTATTTTGTTCTTGGTTTTCTGTGTCTCAGAGATCTCTATCTTGCTGCCCTTAGCGCAGCCTCTGGAGGGCATCTATCTTTCATAAAGAGCTAGAATACTTTGGAGCGCTTTTTTCTCAGCTCTCCTGCCCCATCCCCAGCTATTGGTAGCCAAAAGTTTGGAGTGCCTCTGGTGGATCTTTCCCTCCTTACCTGCCAGTCCTCCTCTGGAGGGTGACTGCCTTATACTTCAGGTAGGCTCACATGCTTCAGGGGGAGCTCTTTCAGCTCTTTTGCCCTGTCTCCATCTTTCAGGGAGGTGCCTGAAAGTTATTGTCATGACTTCAGGTCTTTAGTTTTACATAGGTAACGCCTCAAGATTCATCTTTAGTGAAATTGCTCTGTCGAGCCCAGGGCCCATATTTCTAAGCAATAAGCAGACATGAATTATATTGTCCACAAGTACTTCAAAATAGTAATGTGTTTTGGTCTGACGGAGAGGACCATGTGGCTCTGAAAAACAATTCTGAGAGTAATACATAATTTTATTCCCTCAAAGAAAGAAGTTAATGGTTTATAATTTGGCACATTTAAGATGACTTCCAAATACTTTAAATGAAAATAATGCAGTAAGAGTAGCTTAAAGGGCAGCCCAGGTGGCTCAGCGGTTTAGCGCTGCCTTCGGCCCGGGGCATGATCCTGGAGACCCGGGATCAAGTCCTGAGTTGGGCTCCCTGCATGGAGCCTGCTTCTCCCTCTGCCTGGTCTCTGTGCCTTTCTCTCTCTCTCTCTCTCTCTCTCTCTCTCTCTCTCTCTCATGAATAAATAAATAAATAATTTTTTCTCTCTTTTTTTTTTTCTTAAAAAAAAAGAGTAGCTTAAAAATCTATGGTATTTCTTAGTTTAGAAATACTCATTTTTGGTAAGATATTTTTATGTACTTTTAAGTATCTTACAGAATACTTGAGGCACTCTACAATAAAAAATTGCTTCCTAATCTGGTGCATATTAGATTAAATTTCATTTATTTGTTTAACTAACATTTGAATGAAAGCTTGCTTGTTCTAGGGTTGTTCTAGGTGCTGGGGGGATATAGGATGAGCCTAACAGATAAATCCTACCTTCATAAAATTTATAGCCTAGAGGGGGAAAGCTAGACAATAAAATATATATGTAAAATCTATAGTACATTGGATTGTACTAAATGCTAAGGAGATGGTGAGTAAAGTGCATAGGCAGTGGAGTTAGAAAAAGTTGCAGTTTTAACTTGATTATCAAGGAGGACTTTACTCCAAAGTCACCTTCTCAATGAAGATGTGAAGGTGAGAGTATGCCATTCAGCTATCCAGGGGAAGAAGAGCAGTCCAGAGGGAACAGAAGAGCAAAGGCTCTGAGTGAGAAGTATGTACTTGAGGAACAAGGAGGCTAGTTGGACAGTAGCAGAGAAGAGAGTTATAGGAGAGAAGTAATAGGGGACCAGGTATTAGAGTGCCTGGTGGACTGTTGTAAAGATTTTGCCTTTCCTTTGAGTAAGATAGGGAACTGTTGAAAGTTCTGAGTGGAGGGGTAAGAAGATCTAAGATTTTCAATATCACTCTGGCTGCAGTGTTAAGAGTGGTCTGAGGGTGGAGGGTGGAAGTTTGGCAGAAACAGATTGGATAGCTATTCAGTAATCCAAGCAACAGATAATGGCTGGTCTAGGATAGTAGCAGGAATATAAAGAAAAAATGCTCAGATTCAAGAAATATTTGAAGGTGGAGCCTATAAAATTTTATGTACATATCAATAACTATTTGATAGTTACCATCAAACATTGGCTGCCTTCCTGACAAGCTATAATCGGATTAAGATTTTCTAATCCAATTCAAATAAGATAAATTTGCTGGATATACCATACATTGGTGATAGTGTGCAGTCATCTCTTGCCGATAGAAGTATGTATTTTTAAATGTTGTATTTTATTTTTTTAAAGATTTGTTTATTCATGAGAGACACAGAAAGAGAAGCAGAGACATAGGCAGAGAGAGAGGGAGCTTCAATCCCGGGTCTCTAGGATCGCGCCCTGGGCCAAAGGCAGGTGCTAAACCGCTGCGCCACCCAGGGATCCCAAAGTTGAGCTTTTTATGTTCATATAATTTGCCACATGTGAATTAAAAAAAAAAAACCCCACAGATCTATTAATTGTAGGTGTTGTTAATTTTCACATCCCATGTATAATATAGTTATGAAAATATGTAAAATATTTAAATTTAAAACATAGGGAGTGGATTTTTTTTTTATTGTGAAATAACCCACAGAAAAGTGCATAAAGCATATATGATTATTTAACAAGTAATTGTAAAATAAAGACTTGTGTAGGGATACCTGGGTGGCTCAGCAGTTGAGCATCTGCCTTCGGCCCAGGGCGTGATCCTGGAGTCCCAAGATGAAGTCCCACATCAGGCTCCCTGCATGGAGCCTGCTTCTCCCTCTGCCTGTGTCTGTGTCTCCCTCTCTCTCTCTCTCTCTCTGCCTCTCATGAATAAATAAAAAAAATATTTTTTAAAAAATAGACTTGTAAACAATCAATAGGTTATGAACCAGAACATTGGATTTCATAAGTCCCAATGTACTTATCCTTGATCAGGAATCTCTCTCTCCCTCCATGAATAACCACCATGCTAACTTTTGAGAATCCTTTCCTTTTCTTCACAGTTTTACCATTATGTAAATATTCTTTTTTTCTTTTTTTAAGATTTTATTTATTTATTCATGAGAGACACAGAAAGAGAGGCAGAGACACAGGCAGAGGGAGAAGCAGGCTCCATGCAGGGAGCCTGACGTGGGACTGGATCCTGGGTCTCCAGGATCACACCCTGGGCAGAAGGCAGGCGCTCAACCGCTGAGCCATACAGGCGTCCCTGCTGTTTTTTCCTTAGAGTTCTAGTTTGTTCATTGGCATTACTATATAGAATTCCACTGAATGAACTGTGATGTAAGAAAAAATAAATATTTGGTCTTTGTGCCTGGTTCCTGTCGTGCAACTCCTAAAGCCCTTGGAATTTCCAGAGTTTCTTTTGTATGCTAATGAAATTAATAGTGTTTGGGATCCCTAGATAGCAGGATGTAGCTAGTCGCCAGAAAGACTGAGGCATGTTTAGAGAATTGGAACTTTCAGTTTCATCGTCTGACCTCTGGAGATGAGAGAGGAAGTGGAGCTTGAGCTAATGACCACTTCCAGGTTAGTTCCTATATGGGACTGTTGTGGGCAATGTTATTTGAAGGTTCTTATGATTATCTTTCTTTTTAATTTGTAAAAGTTATTTATCTAGGATTTGAGTCCTTTGGTTATGTGTTAAAGATATCTTTCTGTGGCTTGTTTTTATCTTTGGTGTCTTTTGATAAATAAAAGTTCTTGATTATAGTCAAATTTATTTTTCTCTTATGGTTAGTGCTTTCCATCTTGTTTTAGAAATTTTACCCTTTTCTGATTCTGGGTTTTCTTTTTACAGTTAGACATTTGGTTTGCCTTGAGTTGATTTTTGCTTATGGGGAGAAGTAGGAATCCATTTTGTTTTCCCTCCATTTGTTCTAGCTTCATTTATTGAAAAGGCAGTTCTTTCTCTGTGTTCTGATATGCCACTTGTCTTAAATCAGGTGTCTCTGTACGTGTGTTTCTGTTTTTGACCTCAGCCTGTTACTAGATTTCTCTTCCTGCATAAATATCATATTATCTTAAATAAAATTAGTTTTATAAGTCTCTATTGGGTAGAGCAAATCTTCCTTTGTTCTTTTTTTTTTTTTTTTTAAGATTTTATTTATTTACTCATGAGAGACAGAGAGGCAGAGGCAGAGGGAGAAGCAGGCTCCATATAAGAAGCCCCATGTGGGACCTGATCCCAGGACCACGGTGTCACGCTCTGAGCTGAAGGCAAATGCTCAACTGCTAAGCCACCCAGGCATCCCTACCTTGTTCTTTTTCAAGAGGGTTTAGTTATTTTGGCCCTTTTGGTTACTGAATAAACTTTATTTTTTTTTTTTTTTTTTTTTTTTTTTTTTTCTGAATAAACTTTAGAATCACCTTGTCAATTTCTATTTCAAAAGCCATTGAATTTTGCTTGGGATTTCATTGAGCCTATAGATTTCAGGAGAGGTGACATCTGTATAAAATTAAGTTTTCAAGTTTGTAAACATGGAAAAATATCACTTACATTCAGATACTCCTAGTATTTGTCAGTAAAGTTTTATAATTTCCCCCACAACTTGTTGTTACATGTATTGCTAGTTGGGGGGTTTTATGTGTGTTACTGTAAATACTGTGTTTTTGAACATTGCCTTTTTTTTTTTTTTTATTTTTATTTTTTTTTTTTAATTTATGATAGTCACACACAGAGAGAGAGAGAGAGGCAGAGACACAGGCAGAGGGAGAAGCAGGCTCCATGCACCGGGAGCCCAACGTGGGATTCGATCCCGGGTCTCCAGGATCGCGCCCAGCGCCAAACCGCTGCACCACCCAGGGATCCCCCGAACATTGCCTTTTTTAACCATTTGTTGTAGGTTTATAGAAATACAATTGATTTTTGTATATTGGCATCATTTCCAGTAATTTGCTAAAATCTAGCATTGCTATTATCTATATATTCTTTTGAGTTTTTATCTGCACACAATACTTTATTTCGTCCTATTTAACCCTAAATTTTCTTTTTCTTTTCTGTGCTGTCTAGGAGTCTATAAAAGTGTTGAATAGAAGTGGTGGTGGGCATCCTGGTTTTTGTTCATGGTTAAACAGGGAAGTTTTCAGGATTTTATTATTAGATAAGATTTTTTTGTTGCTACTCATGGTCAAATAAGGAACTTCTGTTCATAATTGGCTAAGCCTATGTATTGAGATCACCATATGCTTTTTCTATTTTAATTCTTTAATTATTTATGTGGTAATTTGCATTTTTAAAAAATATTTTATTCATGAGAGACGCAGAGAGAGAGGCAGAGACATAGGCAGAGGGAGAAGCAGCCTTTTTTTTTTTTTCTGAGAAGCAGCCTTTTAACTAAGGTCTGTCCTAGTATTCTTGGTACATATTTTTAAAGTATGTAATTTCTAATTGTTCTACAATTGGAAAACAATATTTCATAGATAAGTGTGTTTATAATCGGCCAAATAGGATTACAAAATTGCAAAAAGATTAACTATTTAAGTGTAAAAAAAAAAAAGAATCATAAAGCCAAAATAACCCATGGAATTTCTAGTTAACCTCAGCATAAAGGCTATGATTCAAAGCCTTGAAAGAATATTTAAATACATATTCATTAAAAAAAAACCTTTTTGGTAAACAAGCACCACATAATTCCTTCATTTCTTCAATAAATATTTATTATTGGGTGTATACTAGATGCTGAAAAACAAAATAAAAATAACCATTAGGGGTGCCTAGTTGGCTAAGTCAGAGGAGCATATATCTCTTGATCTCATGGTCCTGAGCTTGAACAACAGACTGGGTGTAGAGATTACTTAAATAAACAAACTTAAAAAAAAAATTAACCACTAAAAATGCCAGTGGAAGCACAGTTGGGTTAAGGATATGCCTTCAGCTCAGGTCAGGACTCCCAGGATTGAGTCCACCATCGGGCTCCCCACTCAGTGAAGAGTCAGCTTCTCCCTCTGACCTTCCCCCTCTTGTGCATTCTCTCTAATAAATAAATAAATAAAATCGTTTAAAAAAAATGAATGAAAAAACAATAAACCTACAGGCACATGGGTGGCTCACTTAAGTGTCTAGCTCTTGATCTCAGCTTAGGTCTTGACCTCAGGGTTGTGAGTTTAAGCCCTGAGTTGAGCTCCATGCTGAGAATGGAGCCTATTAAAGGAAAACAATAAATCTAGAAAAAAATGTTTGCTGTGCATTTAACAGATAATTTTACTAATACATAATGATTCATAAAGAAAAATCCTATGAGAAAATGGACAGAGCCCCAGTAGCTCAGTGGTTTAGCGCCACCTTTAGCCCGGGGCCTGATCCTGGGGACCCGGGATCCAGTCCCGCATCAGGCTCCCCGCATCAGGCTCCCTGCATGGAGCCTGCTTCTCCCTCTGCCTGTGTCTCTGCCTCTCTCTGTGTGTGTCTCTCATGAATAAATAAATAAAATCTTAAAAAAAAAAGAAAGCTGTATGTTACCTATGGGACTTAAATTTTTTCTTCCCCATGAGACTCCTGGGTGGCTCAGTGGTTGAGCGGCTGCCTTTGGCATCGGGTGTGATCCTCGGGTCTGGCATCAAATCCCACTTTGGGCTCCCTCCAAGCCAGCTTTTCCCTCTACCTATGTCTGCCTCTCTCTCTGTATGTCTCTTACGAATAAATAAAATCTTAAAGAATTCTTTTTCTTCCCCTACAAATTAACTAATAGACATTGGAAATGTTTTATTTTATTGACTTGAGGGAAAGGATGATTTTCTGGAAGATACATTTTTCTTTATCATCCAGAAATTAATGCTTGTTCACCATGCTTTTTGTTCCTTTCCTTATTAATTCTAGCTGTAAGTTGTCCAATAGCCACCATTGGCTTTTGAACACTTGAAATATGGCTACTCTAAGTTGAAATGTTTAAGTGTGAAATATATACCATGTTTTGAAGACTTAATATAAAAAAAAGAAGGTAAAGTGTCCCATTCATATATTTATATTGGTTACCTAGGCAGCCCGGGTGGCTCAGCGGTTTAGCGCCACCTTCGGCCCAGGGTGTGATCCTGGAGACCCAGGATCAAGTCCTACGTTGGGCTCTCTGCATGGAGCCTGCTTCTCCCTCTGCCTGTGTCTCTGCCTCTCTCTCTCTCTCTCTCTCTCTCACTCTGTGTGTGTGTGTCTTTCATGAATAAGTAAATAAAATCTTTAAAATATATGTGTATATATACATATATATAAATATATATATAGGTTACCTATTGAAGCAACAGTCTTTTGAATATATTGGATTAAAGTATATTGAAGTACATCATTAATGATTTCATCTGTTTCTTTTAATGTAGTTGTAAAAGATTTTAAATTTGGTATGTGACTTACATTCCGTTCCTATTGAATAGTGTTACTTTAACCTATCGTCACTCAACAAACACCTGAACATTCTTTAATTTTTTTCTTTTTGACACAGTTATATAGTGCTTAATATCAAAGTACTTGGTTACTTTTGGCAGATGAATTCTTTCGTTCCATGAATCAGAGATAGGAGAATGTTGTCTACTGGAGTTTTTCCTTTTAGAACAGATGAAGCTACTCTCTCCTATTTTTATTTAAGATTTTTACTTTTTATTTATTTATTTTTTAATCCTTTTTTTTTTTTTAAGTTTTTATTTATTTATTCATGAGAGACTCAGAGAGACACAGGCAGAGGGAGAAGCAGGCTCCATGCAGGGAGTCCCACGTGGGACTTGATCCCAGGACTCCAGGATCACACCCTGGGCCAAAGGCAGGTGCCAAACCACTGAGCCACCCAGGCGTCCCAGATTTTTACTTTTTAAAGTACTCTATACACCCAGTGTGAGGCTCAAACTCACAATCCTGAGATAAAGAGTTGCAAGCTCCACTGGTTGAGCCAGCCAGGCATCCCACCTCTCCTGTTTTTAGTTTTATTTTGCCATCTCCCTCCTAGTTTCCAAGATAATTTTTTCTGCTGCCACTTGTTTATTCTAAACGCAACCACACTGACACCTGGCTGGCTCAGTGGTTGAGCATCTGCCTTCGGCTCAGGGTGTGATCCCAGGGTCCTTGGATGGAGTCCCACATTGGGGTCGCTGTGAGGAGCCTGCATCTCCCTCTGCCTATGTCTCTGCCACTCCTTCTGTGTCTCTCATTAATAAATAAATAAAATCTTTTATTTTTTTTTTTTTTATTTTTTATTTTTTTAAATTTTTTTTTTTTAATTTTTATTTATTTATGATAGTCACAGAGAGAGAGAGAGGCGCAGAGACACAGGCAGAGGGAGAAGCAGGCTCCAGGCACCGGGAGCCCGATGTGGGATTCGATCCCGGGTCTCCAGGATCACGCCCTGGGCCAAAGGCAGGCGCCAAACCTCTGCGCCACCCAGGGATCCCTAAAATCTTTTAAAACATAAACTCAAACGTGATTTTTCTGTTTTAGTTGACTTATTAATAAATAAGCTCCTTTTTTTTTTTTTAAAGATTTTATTAATGTATTCCTGAGAGACACAGAGAGAGGCAGGGACAGGCAGAGGGAGAAGCAGGCTTCATGCAGGGAGCCCAATGTGGGACTCGATCCCGGGACAACAGGATCACACCCTGGGCCGAAGGCAGGGGACAAACCATTGAGCCACCCAGGAATCCCCTAAATAAGCTCTCTTAGTGTGTTTTTTTGTGTTGCAGAATTTGAACTTCTCTTTGGTTTAAAAAAAAAAAAATGTTTTAGGTTCCCTAATTGTTGAGGTATTCAACAACTATAGTAGAAGTTTGAGAGTAGAAGATAAATAAGAATTCATGCCCTTGGGCAGCCCCTGTCGCTCAGCGGTTTAGTGCCGCCTTCAGTCCAGGGTGTAATCTTGGAGACTCTGGGATCGAGCCCCACATTGAGCTCCCTGCGTGGAGCCTGCTTCTCCCTCTGCCTGTGTCTCTGACTCTCTCTCTCTCTGTATCTCTCATGAATAAATAAATAAAATCTTAAAAAAAAAAAAAAAGAATTCATGCCCTTGATGAAACAAATTTGCTAGTCATGTGGTGATAATAAATCAATAAGTTGGCACATGTTATAACCAAATAGCATTAATTGCTTGGATTTAAGTTCTGATCTTGCCACTTGCTAGCTACTGTGAACTTGGGCAGATTATATAATTGTATGAAGTCTTTTTATTTGTATACTAGAGATAATAGTAGCTACTTCATGTAAGTTATAAGGATTAAATTAATACATTGCTTTAAGTTGTGTTTGGCATTTAGTGTCTATATATCTCTACATAAAGTTTATATAGGTGAATGCCTATACGTGTATGTACAAATAAAGATATATAGGTTCTTGCCATAGTTTTACGAGTATTTTCTATGGTTACTACATTGTTAATTTTTTTCTTTTTAAAAATTTTATTTATTTATTCATGAGAAACAGAGAAAGAGAGGTAGAGACACAGGCAGAGGGAGAAGCAGGCTCCATGCAGGGAGCCCAGCGTGAGACTTGATCCTGGGTCTCCAAGATCATGCCCTGGGCCGAAGGCGGCACTAAACTGCTGAGCCACCCCGGCTCCCCCTGTTAATTTATTTTTAATGGTGGCATAGTATTCAGTTCCATGGGGTGCCATTATTTATTTTTCTGAGTTTCATTTTCATTTTAGAGGAGAAATATTTGCATTGTGGAACTCAAGTCATTATTTCTCTATTTTCTTATTTTTAATTTTAATATCTGAAAGTATTTAGATGGGTGGCAGGACTGGCTTGGTTTTTTTCTTTTTTCCCTGAGATTTAAATTTAAATTATAAATGAATGTCTACCACAGAAGGAGCCAAGAGCTTTTAAATTAATTCTTTTGGGTCTGCAAATGGTATCCCAAAGTTTAACTGAATAGTTTAATTGCCCTCTTTTGAAGAATTTAAAGTAGCTACAGCCTTGTGATCATCACTGGGTAGCTCTATGTTGGGAAATTTTGGCAGATGGTATACAGTCATCATTCAAAAACTAGTTATATTGTCTTTTCCAGCTGAATTAGGAGAACATTAGCACTGAAGTTTTGCATTTTGAATGAGCATGTGTGAAATTGTTTCCTGCTAAATGTTTGTCATCAAATGATGTTTTATTTTAAAAAATTAATGGAGCATGTCAGTCAGTGTAGCAGTCTCAGAAAAATAGTTTAAGCACTGGGTTACTTTTGGACAGTCTTTTAAGTCCTTTATTACCATTTGAGTATGCATAATACACTTTTTGGAAAGCTAAAATATGGTAATTCAACTGTTAACCAAGAGCTCACTTTTTACTATATAGAGTTGAATTTTCTTTAGCATATACTGCTTTGGGTTGCTACTAGGGATAGAGCAAACAAACGAATTGATGATGTGAAAAAATGCCACATTCACTGTTAAAATATTTTTCAAACTATTTTATACCTTTGTCAGTGAATAAGAGATAACATTAATTTGAAATATTTGGCGGGGCACCTGGGTGACTCAGTTGGGTCAGCATCTGCCTTTGGTTTGGGTCATGATGCGAATCCCCAGCATCAGGCTTCTTGCTCAGTGAGGAGTCTACCTCTCCCTTTGACCCTCGCTCCTCATGCTCTTTCTCATTCTCTTTCTCTCTCAAATAAATAAATAAAATCTTTTTTTTTTTTAATTCGGAATGTGTTCTCTATTGAATAAACTATCTCAAACTCACTTAAAAAAATCCAGACTTGCCTCTTTTTTTTTTTTTTTTTTTAAGATATTTATTTATTCATGAGAGGCAGAGAGAGAGAGAGAGAATCACAGGCAGAAGGAGAAGCAGGCTCCACGTAGGGAGCCCGACATGGGATTCAATCCCGGGTCTCCAGGATCACTCCCTGGGCTGAAGGCAGGCACTAAACCGCTGAGCTACCCAGGCATCCCCAGATTCCCCTCTTTAAAAACAATGTCGTATCATTACCAAATATGGTAGCCAGGAAAATAAATAAATTGGCATTATGCTTACGGGAAGATGAATTGCAGTTCAGTATCTTCTCTTTGCAAAATGTTTTGTTCTAATCCTTCTGATTTTCTGAAAAATAGACTGTGTTGTGGTGTTCATTAACAGGCAGTTAAACTTAATTTCTCCCATCATATATTCCAGTCATGTGCCATGTGAAATCTCTTCTTCAGAACTGTCCAGTAGCTCTTATTCCCTTTTTGAAAACACATGTTCATTAAATTAAGCTCCATATATATTAAGCAGAGTGCTTTTAAATGTTGTAGGGAAGAAAGAAAGTAGGTGTCTGTACCTAAGAAGTTTATTCTAGTCTGTTGGGTAGACATACAGGTTACAGATTTTGTGTTCAGAGGTTTTTAGTTATTATAGGAGAAAGTAACTTTAAACCAGTTTAAGCAAAGAGAGGAGTTTTTTGGCTTACATAAATGAAAAGACTGTCCTTGGACATGGGTTGGATCCAGACACTTAATGTAATACCCAGAATTGATTTCATTTTATCATAGCTCTGCTCTCTTCTGGCTTGGATCCATTCTCAGCATTTCCTTCAGTGGTGGCAAATCGGCCACAGCAATGCCAGGCTTATATCCCGTCAGTTTTATCACCTTAAGTGATAGGCTTCCTTTCCAAATCGTTTCAGAAGTCTTGGGATTAACTTTTAATTGGCCAGACTTGGATCCTTTGGTGTGGTTGAGGGTGGGAGGATAGAGAGTAAGGATGTTCCAGCCCTATTTGAACTAGATGGAACAAAAGGGAGATGACAGGGATCCAAAAAGGAAGTTACAGATTCTACTACCAGAAAAAAGGATATTGATGAGGCAAAAACAGCATAGTCTATGAAAGTTAAAAGTTTTATTTGAGCTAAAAAGGTAGTTTCTAATAGGAGTTGTTTAAGAAAAGCTTCAGACAGGTGGCTATTTTTGAATTGGGCCCTGAAGGACAATTATAATTTTTCTAAGGCGGAGTGAGTAAAGAAAGGACTTTCTAGGTCACTCATTTGAGAAGTTTGGCAGTGAGCGGAGAATATTAAAATGGAAGCTACTGGAGTCTGAAGAGGAATGCTACGATTTTTTTTTTTTCCACCTCAGTATGGAGAAAATTTGAGCATTTTTATGATAGAGGAGCAGAAGCAAGTTAAGAGAAAATAATGCAGAGGAGGTAGTCACTAAGAAAGAAGTAAGGGAATTCAGTGGGATTAAGGATGTAAGTGGAAGGGGGCAGAATAAGGAAGGAAAAGGGAACTGTTTATTCTCTGAGGACACTTGAAGGAACGTGGTAGTGGTGGCTGTGGAAGTTAAAACAGAAATTTGCTGTTAAATTGGTAAGAGGCTTCAGTTTTGCTTTCTAAAAGTAAGAAGAAAAGATTGATCAGTTATCTACTACTGTGTAACTATTCCTAAATGATTTTGTTGGTTAGCAATTTGGTTTGAACTCAGGCTAAGTGGTTTCTTCTGCTGGTCTTTCTTTGGGTCACTAATGTAGGTGTGGTCATTTGGACTATGGATGAATGAATGGTCTAAGGTGGTGACTTTGCTTGTATTTGGTGGTTGGTGATGACTCTTGGCTGGGCCTTTTTCTTCTTGTGTTCTTTCTTCTTCTATGAGAATTCACATGGCAGTGGCTCTACTCAAAAGAGGAAAAGCTAAAGCAGTCAGGCTCTTAAGAACTTAGAACTCCCCACAGTGTCACTTCTTCCATATTGTATTGGTCAGTGCAAGTCACAAAGCCAGCTCAGATCAAGTGGAGAAATAGACCCCACCTCTTTATGGGAGAAGAAATAAAGTAACTATAAAGAGGAAGTGTGTACTGGAATAGGAGGAATTTGTACCTCTTCTTCCTCATTCAACATTTTGTGAAAATATTCAGTCATGCAGCCAAATTGAAAGGATTTCTTTCTTCTTTCTTTCTTTCTTTCTTTCTTTCTTTCTTTCTTTCTTTCTTTCTTTCTTTCTTTCTTTCTTCTTTAAAGATTTATTTATTCATAATGGATATATATATATATATATATATATAGAGAGAGAGAGAGAGAGAGAGAGAGAGGGGCAGAGACATAGGAGGAGGGAGAAGCAGGCTCCATGCCGGGAGCCTGATGCAGGACTCGATCCCGGGACTCCAGGATCGCGCCCTGGGCCAAAGGCGGGCGCCAAACCGCTGAGCTACCCAGGGATCCCCTGAAAGGATTTATTTCAAAGTGAAAACCACATACCTACCAATTAGATTAGATTGTTTTATTAATATTTTCTTGTACTTTATCATGTTTTATCCATCTATCCCTCTATCAAATAATCAACTTATATTTTTTTTTTATGCATTTCAGAGTAAATTATAGACATCAGTACTTTCCTCTAGGTACTTTGTATATATTTAGTAATAGTCAATATTTGCTTATAGTTTTTTTCTTGAGATGAAATGTTTACATACAATGAAGTATACATATTTTAAGTGTACATTGTGTCTGGTTTTGCAGTCTAGCACAGAAAGGAAAAATTTGGAAAAGCTTTTCATTGAAATGCCTCAGGAGTTCAGCTGTAGTTGTATAAAAGATTTGCAAAGGATGTCTTCCTTGAATATCTCTTCATGTCCTCATCACTAATAATTTTTTTCATTTAGTATTACCTCAACACTTAGGATTTTCATTTGTATTACATTAATTTGAATTCACGTTGGGGTTTCCCTACCTCCTGTCATTAAATTTTTTATTTCACATATACTATAGAAGCTCTCTTGATTTCTAGGTGTTCAAAATAGGTGAATCTCAAATCAGTTTAGGTTAATAATAGATGTCATTTATTTAATGCTTATGCTCAAGGCCAATGTAAGCACTTTTTAGTTGCATTGTTCCACCTAATCCTTGTAATTTAGGAGATAGAGACTTTTTCATTTTAAAAGTTAGGAAACTAAGGCACGTGGAAAAGTTTTCACTTGCCCAAGCTCTTACAGCTTCATAAATCAAGCTGATGTGACTCCAGAACCCAAAATTAATCCCTGTGTCCTATTGATTAGAAGCAAGAAATGTGCCTTGTTACACAGTAGCTAACTAGTCCTTTAATTGGTCATCTCGCTTCATAGGGTAATTTTGATCTGAATTGTGTTTATCTTAAATAAGATTATAAATTTTTATCAACTGATCAATGAGAAAGTTTAATAAACTATTTCTTCTAGTTTACAAATATTTTAGCAATTTAAAAAGGAGAAATTTTAGTATTAGTTCTATTTTCTTAAACTCTGTGCCTAATATGAGCTTCGAACTCATAACCCCAAGATCAAGAGTCAGCTCCACCAACTGAGCCAGTCAGGTACCCCTGACTGGGGGTAGTTAACTAATGATTTAAGTACAAATAATCCAATAGAAGCATGATCAAAACTATATGACAAATTAAGCTGTAGTTTAACTTTTAAGTGGAGTATTGCAGCTTCTTATAGCTTTAACATTCTTATTATTCTAATCTGTTACATTGTACATAAATAGTTGTAGACTATAATAAACCCTTAATCAGTTTTTCATATGATGTTTTGTTAATAGTTTCTTGGTTTTATTAATTAGATATTGAATACTTTTATTGCTAAATTGGCTTAGGAGTAATTTAACAAATAGCAAAAGACTGAAACCATTTTGACTTGCATTTACATAATGGTAAACCCTGTTCAAACTTTTGAAAATATGTGACTAGCCCTTAAGTTGTTCTGTGCCAGGAATCCTGCCAAAAGTGCCATTGGTTAACAGCAGTCATTGTTATATCTACGATGAAAGGTTCTTGAGTTCATTTACAGTGCTAGCTTTCCTCTTAGGGAGTGAAGTAAAGTCATGTATGTCTAAACATATCTCTTAACCCAGCAGTGTGTAAGATTTTTAAAAATAAGCTTCACCCAGATTTCCCCCAACTGTTTATTTGGTTGTTTATTTGTAAGTGGCTTTAAATCCTAAATCATATTAGGTGTGTTACAAACAAAATAAATGTATTTGAGTTTTAAAAATCTAATTGAGTGTTATGTTTATTTTTATGTGTAGGTCTTGCTATTTTGGAAGCTACAAGATTAGGGAAGGTTTGGTCTTGTAAGTGGACATGGCTCAGATATCCAGCAATAATGGATTTAAGCAATGTTCATCACATCTGGAACCAACAAGAACAAAAGAAGTAGACAAAGAAGAAGCATTACAGATGGAAGCAGAGGCTTTAGCAAAACTACAAAAGGATAGACGAGTGACTGATAATCAGAGAGGCTTTGAGTTGTCAAGCAACACCAGACAAAAAGCACAGGTTTATAACAAACAGGATTATGATCTCATGGTGTTTCCTGAATCTGATACCCAAAAAAGAACAGTAGATATTGATGTAGAAAAGCTCACCCAAGCTGAACTTGAGAAACTATTGCTGGATGACAGTTTCGAGACTAAGAAAACACCTGTCTTGCCAGTTACTCCTGTTCTGAGCCCTTCATTTTCAGCACAGGTCTATCTTAGACCTACTATTCAGAGAGGACAGTGGCCACCTGGATTACCTGGGCCTTCCACTTATACTTTACCTTCTATTTATCAGTCAACTTACAGCAGTAAACAGACTGCATTCCAAAATGGCTTCAATCCAAGAATGCCTGCTTTTCCATCCACAGAACCTATATATTTAAGTTTTCCAGGACAGTCTCCATATTTTTCATATCCTTTGACACCTGCCACACCCTTTCTTCCACAAGGAAGCTTACCTATCTATCGTCCAGTAGTCAGTCCTGACATGGCAAAGCTGTTTGACAAAATAGCTAGTACATCAGAATTTTTAAAAAATGGAAAAGCGAGGACTGATTTGGAGATCACAAATTCAAAAGCAACAGTCAGCAATGTACAGGTATCTCCAAAGTCTGAAGATATAAGTAAATTTGACTGGTTAGACTTGGATCCCCTAAGTAAACCTAAAGTGGACAATGTGGAGGTATTAAACCACGAAGAAGAGAAAAATATTCCAGGTTTACTAGCAGAAGATCCTTGGGATGCCGTTCTTCTTGAAGAACGATCACCAGCAAGTTGTCATCTTGAAAGAAAGGTGAATGGAAAATCTCCTTCTGGGGCAACGGTAACAAGAAGCCAGTCTTTAAATATTCGAACAACGCAGTTTACAAAAGCCCAGGGCCAAATATCTCAGGTATAGTCTTTTCTTACCAACTTCTTAATCCTATAATGAAGAATATATGTTTGAGTACATAATTTATTAGGTAAAACAACTAGTTTTCATTTTGAATCTTGTTTTCTTTATTCTTAAATGTGCTGTGAATCTTAGATTGTGTGGTAGGGCATTAAATGTTTAGGTTAAATGAACAATTAGCTGCTGTTAATATTTTTTTTTCTAGGATTATAAATTTGAAAAACTTCTAAGCAAGGATATGCCTGGAGCTGATAGGCATTTAAATAATTTTTTTAAGATAATTTTTATGTGTTTCTCCATGTCTTCTTATTGTATATGGTCCTACTTTCTCTTCATTAGCTCTTTAATTTTTCAGAGTAAACAAGGAATTTTATTTTTTAATTAACCCCATTATGGAAATTTTCCCATATATTGTTTTCTTGTTTTTAACCATGAATGAATGGAAGAAAGGGAAACCCCATAAAAAGCCATTAAAGGACACTCTTTTTAAGACTGGCTGGGAGAGGATGTCTTTCCTTAGAAGAGAGGCAATAGGATTTAGACTTTTCCTTTCCAACTACAGTATATCAATGCAGATTTCCATTTTGCTCTTGTAATAACTGGATCTTGGAAATGTTTAAGCCTCATTCTCCCCTAAATGTGAATTATAGCATTCAGCACTTAGCCACTCTTTAGGCACTGGGAATCAACTAGCCTTTAGGGAATAGAAGCGAATTTTGCCTGATTTTGGATGGGTGTGTCTTGAATTGTGACTTTGAAAAGCCATTTTGGAGAAGAAAGCTGGTAGTAAGAAGGTTTAGAAAAAAAGATGAGGCTTTTTTTGCATGACATCAGAAAAGTGGAAAATCTTAATAGTGTCTTATGTGCATTTTGACTATAGCTTACACTAAGAATGTGTTATTTTAAACTTTTCAATATTTAAAAATTTAGTCACATAATCTCTTAATACATTCAATTTAAAAGTCACAAGTTAAGTATACATTTTAAATTGGAATCCTAAATGTCAAATTATTTTCTCTTAATATCTCTGTCAAAAAAAAAATCTGTCATCTTGTTGTGGTTTTTGTTTTTTTACAAAATAACAATCATTTCCTAAAGTATTTAAAAGGAGAAGGGGAAACTTTAAGCCATGAGTCCTCAAAATACCCCCAAAAAACAAAAAATAAAACCAGGGGTGAGGGAATATACCTAGAAGAGGAATTGCTGGTAATTCTATGGTTAGCTTTTTGAGGCACTACCAAACTGCTTTCCATAGTGGTTGCACCATTTTACATCCCACCAGCAATGTATAAGAGTCCCAGCTTTTCTACATCCTTGCCAGCACTTGTTACTTACTTTCCATTTTTTATAGCCATCCTGATGGGTATGAAGCAGTATTATTGTGGTTTTGATTTACATTTCCTGATGACTAATGATGTTGAGTATCTTTTCATGTGCTTAATTGGCCATTTGTGTGTCTTTTTTGGAGAAATGTCTATTTAAGTCATTTGCTCGTTCTAAAAATTGGATTGTACATAGCAGTTTTTTTCATAATAGACCCAAAGTATAGTGGAATATTACCTACAAAAAACAGTGAAGTCCTGATATATGTTATAACATGGATAAACCTTAAAGACATAAATGAAAGAAGCCAGATACAAAAGACCATGTGTTGTATGAGTCATTTTATCTCATATGTCCAGAAAAGGCAAATCCATAGACAAAGAAAGCAGATCAGTATTTTCCAAGGGTGGGAGAAGGTAGGAATAGGGATGATTGCTTAACGGGTACAGGTTTTTTTGGGGGGGCGGGTGTAATGAAAATGTTCTAGAATTAGACCATTTCAGTGTTCTTACCATAGTGGTGATGACCACACAACATTGCGAATATACTGAAATCCAGTGAATTATAAAATTTTTAAATGGTTAAAACAGGGATGCCTGGGCGGCTCAGCGGTTGAGCACCTGTTCTGCCCAGGGTGTGATCCTGGAGTCCCCAGATCCACTCCCACATTGGGCTCCCCACAGGGAGCCTGCTTCTCCCTCTGTCTCTGCCTCTCACTCTCTGTCGCTCATGAATAAATAAAATCTTAAAAAAAAAAAAACAGCAAGTTTTATGTTCTGTGAATTGTACCTCAATTTAAAAAAAATTAAAGGTGGGAACCCTGGGTGGTGCAGCGGTTTAGCACCTGCCTTTGGCCTGGGGCGCGATCCTGGAGACCCGGGATCGAATCCCATGTCGGGCTCCCAGTGCATGGAGCCTGCTTCTCCCTCTGCCTGTGTCTCTGCCTCTCTCTCTCTCTCTGTGTGACTATCATAAATAAATAAAAATAAAAATTAAAAAAAATAAAAATAAAAAAAATTAAAGGCACTAGTCCGCCTAACCCTCCTATCCAGTGCAGGTCAGGTCACTGCTGGATTCCTATTTGGGTCACTGTTCCAGTGGAGCAATCCGTCCCCAACTGTGGGTCTCCTCTTCATGGGTGAAGCGTGACAGCATAAAGGCATGGTGCCTGACACCATGTAGTCTGGTTTAGGAATATCAGCTATTTTCAGGAGTTGTTTGGGAAGAGTAGCTGCCTGAAATTTGGAGATTTCAATAATTTTGGAAAGTTGCAGTCTCTGCAATCAGAGAAAAGGAAGTCCTGGTCCTGTAGGGAGCTAAGTGTAGGCTCAGTCCTCCCATTGCCCTGGTTGTTCATGCAACTCAGAATGAGCATCCGGGTCACTTTCAAATAATCCTGTTCCTTGCATCACCTCTTTGTATGTATGTATTCACATCTCTACAATATATGCATTGTGACTGCAATACATAGATTATCTTGAATTTAATAAAATATTTATAAATGGTTATTTCATTATCTGTGTCTCAAATTCTAACTTTCTCAGGATTGGAAAGTCATTTATCTATTCAGGGAGACATTCCAGGTAAGCTGAGTTTACCATTCTAGGTGAATTGTGGTTATCATCTTAAATTAAGGTTTCTGGATCACAGGAATTCTTTACTGTCCAGTGATCCAAGATCAGAACTCAGAATCCAAGAGCTACATTCTTTATGTGTAGATGTTCACGCTACACTTTTTAAATTTTTATTTATTATTTATAATATAAGGATTTTATTTTTTTTAAAGATTTATTTATTTATTTATTCATGAGAGATACACAGAGAGATAGAGAGAGAGAGAGAGGGAGAGAGAATGAGGCAGAGACCTAGGCAGAGGGAGAAGCACGCTCTACACAGGGAGACTAGCCTGATGGTAGGACTTGATCCTGGGACTCCGGGATCACGCTCTGAGCCAAAGGCAGACACTAAACCACTGAGCCACCCAGGTGTCCCTACACTTTTTTTTGTTTCTTTGTTAATAGCTGCAGAGACAGTAGAGAGTTCCTAAGAATCCAATGGGGACAGAGAGCAATTTTTAAAAACCTGTTTTACAATTGAAGAAATGTAAAGACATTGAGGAATTACTAATTTTTTCATGAAATAATGTTATTGTAGTCAAATGAGCTCTTATATTTTAGAGCTGTATATTGAATAATTTGCAAATGAAATGTAATAAATTCCTTTATAGTTTTAATAGAATAAGAAATTAGGAATAGGGTGCTTATAGATGCAACAGGATTGGCTATATGTAGATAATTATTGAAGCTGGTGATGGATATGTGAGTGTTTATTCTCTCTTTTGTATGTCTGAAAATTTCCATAATACATTAGAGATTAAGAAGAAGGCCATAGGACTATTTGTAAGAAGAAAGAAAAGCTGCTTTTCTGACCCATGTAACTCTAAAATCACATCCCCACCCTTTATTGATAGAACATGCTATTTTGGAAGTAATAAGTTCCCTGTTACAGGAGATAGTCAAACATGAGTCAGTTAGCTTCCTAAATTTGTATGTCACAATGCCTTCCAGAGGGGTTTAGGCTTACTTATTCCTGATTTTGTGTTAGTGGGTGAGAGGAGGAGGTGAGATTTTGGAATTTGAGGGGGAAGATCATGATTTTTTCAAAAAGTTCCTTCCCTAAGTGATTCTGTTGCAGCTAACCTATTCCTTTGGACTGGCATTTGGAGCCTGTTGATTAGGTAACTTTAGTTTCTTCATGCCTCAGGAGCCTATGAAATTGGGAAGATGACAAATAGCAAAACATAAAAAACAAAGTACCCTGGAAATGGTTTCTTTGCAACTTAAATTGTTAATGCTTTTGCTACAAAATCTTGCTTCCTTTCCCTTTTTCCCTCTTCAGTCTAGACTGTTCTCTTATAATTCAACTCCTGTTTTCTTTACCCTTTCCTTTGGTGGGGACAAGGCTATGATACCCATGTACCTTTCATTGTCTCCCTGGATACATCTTTTCCTCCTTATTTTTAATATTTGTCATAGTACCATCTTGATATTTTCCACATTTGGGGTGCTTTCAGAAAATATCTTGCAGGAATAATGAGGATAGGTAGTTTCCTAAAGATAGAAGTTTTCCTCGTAAGATCTGGGAAATCTGATCACATGCAAGTTGCAGTGAAGTGCTAGTTGCTCAGACTCTAGGAATTGACTAGGCTTCTAGGCATCAGTTTTAGATGTTAGATTTTGCTTTTTAAGTATGGCGGGGGTGGGGGCACCTGGGCGGCTCAGTCAGTTGAGCTTCTTACCCTTGATCTAAGCTTAGGTCTTGATCTCAGGGCTGTTTGAGTTTGAGCCCTGCATTGAGTTCCATACTGGGTTTGGAGCTAAAAGAAAAAGGGGCAGCCCGGGTAGCTCAGCAATTTAGCGCCACCTTCAGCCCAGGGCGTGATCCTGGAGACCTGGGATTGAGTCCCACGTCAGGCTCCCTGCATGGAGCCTGCTTCTCCCTCTGCCTGTGTCTCTGCCTCTCTCTCTCTCTCTCTCTCTCTGTCTCTCATGAATAAATAAATAAAATCTTTAAAAAAAAAGTTTAAATATGGGGGGGACAAGGATTAAAGAGTAAGCAAATTGTTTATGAGAAACATGAGTATGCAAAGCTAGGTAAGCAAGAATAACATGACTGCGTCAGCTGATTGGACAGATTGGAGCTTGATTACATCAACAGCTGTACTAAATGGCACAATTTCTGAATTTAGGTGGCTTAGGCTACCTGCCCAGTCTTAAAAGAGTCCAACTGCAGCCTGGCTGAGGAATGCAGTGGTTAATCATTCCATTATACTCTGCTCTATTAAAATCCCATCTAATAATTTTGTCTGAGCACCACATTCTTTTTTAAAGGTTTTATTTATTCTTTTGAGGCAGAGATACAGAGAGAGCGAGCCCGGGAACATGAGCAGGGGGAGAGGCAGAGGGATAGGGAGAAGCAGACTCTTCGCTGAGCTGGGAGCGAACATGGGGGCTCGATCCCAGGACCCGGAGATCATGACCTTAGCTGAGGGCAGACACTTAACTATCTGAGCCACCCAGGTGCGTCTGAGCACCACATTCTAAGAGGGGTCACTGGCAAACTAGTGTGTGTCTTGATGAGATGACTACATAGTTTTCAGGATCTAGAAGCTATGTCATTTAAGAAACTGTTGAAAAGATTAGAAATGTTTTGCCTGAAGAGAATTTTTTTTTAAGAGACTATTATTGGAAATAAGTCCCTCCCTGGATCTGAGTTTCTTTATGAAACAAAGATGGTTATGTTGTGGGATCATTGAGTTTAACAGTCAAGAAAGAATTCCTGATGTTTTACAGTGCAACTTTAATTTATTAACTTTATTTAATTAGCACGGGGACAGGACCCACAGGCAAAAAGAGCTTAACTTCTTGTTAATGAAACTGCTGGTTATATGCTTAATGTTCAAGGGGGAGGAGATGTGCAGGGGTATTAGATCATGAATGCCTTTAAATTTCTCATAAAACTACTTTGCAAGATTTCTCTGGTGCTTATCATTCAGTTTTATATTAATTATAGGTGAGATTTATAGGCAGTCATGAGACTTTTAAGAATGTAGCAATTAGCACATATTTGATCCTTATTGAATTTATGCAGACTCCTAGCCTTCTGGGCTAAAGGTGAACATTTTTTGCTTTTATTCATCGTCATTTTCTCTTTACCAATTTTTGGTCTTTAAATCTTCAAGATTGTTGAAGGGCAAAGGGCATATCTTCTGTAACTTCTTCACACTGACAGGGGGCATAGAGATATCCTTACCTGTGGACTGAAACTGGTAACTATGTGTTGGTACAAGTAACTGTTATGGAAGGCCATTGCTGAACATTGAGGTGAATTTGTTTCCAGTAGTAAGGACCATCTGTCTACTTGGTGAAGGAGTCAGGAACTGCTTGTGTGTGTCTTGAAGATAGGAGAGAACAAAGCAAGAGACAACACATTAGGATTATTAGAATAAAAATAAGAGCAATGAGAAGACCCTTTAGGGACACCTGGGTGGCTCAATTGGTTAAGTGTCTGACTCTTGATTTCAGCTCAGGTCATGTTTTTGGGGGTCCTGAGAGCGAACTCCACATTGAACTCTGCAATCAACACAGAGACTACTTGTCCCTCACCCTCCTACCTGCTATCACTCTCTCTCAAATAAGGAAAATCTTAAAAAAAAAAAAAAAAAAAAGGAGACGATGACACTTTAGCACAGACCACAGTCCACCTCCTGACCAGGAATGTAACCAATCATTAAGTGAAGTATAGAGTCTTTAAGAGCACAATTTGATTATTCATATCAGTAAGTAATCCTGTTATATTTTTGTTATGATTTGGGGTGTAGACACAGCATTTTGCCTTAACAATGGTACATGTTCCTTCTTGTGCTAAGACAACTGAAGCTGTTCTGTTTTGTAGGGCTGCTTTAACATTCATGTCATTTCAGTGTTTAATGATGTAATATTTTGAGAGTCACTTAAGGCGTTAATTGTGTATTTATCAAGGGCCTCCATGTGCCATATAACATTTTTTGCCCTACTGATGGAAGAAAAATCAAGTCAGATGGTAATATCCATGGAACATGGATCTTATCCATGGTTGTTTTAAATATGGAAGACTAGCTGGACTTGTGATAGTCTTAGCGCTACAGCTGTGCATCTAGGCATAATCTATAGTACATCTTTCTCTCCAGCCTGGTGGAAGCCATGACCATAAATTGGGCCCACCTAACCATTGTGTTCCATTAGGTGCTAGCCATCTGATATCAGGTCACCTTGTCTAGTCAAAAACAAACCAATTGATTGCCTATAACATAATGGTATGGTCACAGGCTTCTAGGGGGAACCATTCTTTAAAGTTTTATTTATTTAAGTAATCTCTACACTCAGTGTGGGGCTTGAATTCAGAACTCTGAGATCAAGAGTTGCATGCTCTTCCAACTGAGCCAGCCAGGTGCCCTGAAACATTCTTTTTAGTAACAGAAATATCCCTATATGTGCTGGTATTGGGGTGATGTTATCATATCAGCTATGTATTGATGTAAATAATGCCAGTCTGTACCTTGTAATGGAGAAAACCAGCAAGGGAGGCCTTGTGTGCTTGATGTGGGTAGTAAGCCACAAAGCCAACAGAAAGATTGGTTTTGTAGCTCAGTGTAATGTACTCATAAAAAAAAAATTATATCAAAGGTGCCTTGGGTGACTTAGTTAAGTGTCTGCCTTTAGCTCAGGCCATGACATCAGGGTCCTGGGATCAAGCCTAGCGTTGGGCTCCCTGCAGGAAGCCCCACCCTTGACCCCCTCTAGCTTGTGCTCTCTCTCTTAAATAAATAAGATCTTTATAATAAAAAAATATAAAGTTACCATTTAGGTATGGTGGGTAGATGGCAAGTAAAAGTGAAAAAAAAGGGCCTTCATTTTTTCCTATCTCATTGTTTGAAGAGAAATTTGAGATCTTCTGTTGGTTCATTGGAATATGAGGGCATGTTGTACAGTTTGTCGTCATCCTGTGTTAAAGGGGGTGTAGGTTTAATTCTAGAAATATGAGTCTATGTTGAGTGGCCTTCTAATTTTTACCAATTTGGGAGTGCTTAATATAACCCTGTAAGGTCCTTTCTATTTAGGAATTAGTTCTCCAGAGTTGTTTGCTTTCCAGTCTTCTAAATAGACTAGTTTTCCAGGGTTTACTTGCAAAGAATTTTGAGTTTCATTAGGATCTGGTTTTGGCAGTGGAGTTATGGATTAATCCATAAAACTCATTGAGAGTTTTATGGATTAATCCAGCTTCTGATGAAAAGTGTAATACTTTGGGGTACCTGGGTGGTTCACTGGTTGAGCGTCTGTCTCTCTTTGGCTCGGGTCATGATTCCTGGGTCCGGGGATCAAGTCCCACATCAGGCTCCCTGTGGGAAGCCCGCTTCTTCCTCTGCCTGTGTCTCTACCTCTCTCTCTGTGCCTCATGAATAAATCTTTAAATAAAAGAAAAGGAAGGGAAAGAAAAGAAAGAAAAGTAGAACACTTTGTTATAATCTGGGTCCAAGGATAAGTCCATGGTAAGGAAAAATCTATCATATATTAATGCAAAAGGGCTTAACCCCAATTTTCCCATGGGATGGTTCTTATTCTTAAAAGACCTGTTGGTAAAAGAGTTAATCCAGTTTTCTTGCCATTCTATGCTCATCTTAGTGAAGTGTCTTTTTAAATTATAGTTAGCCTTTTCAATTTTGCCTGATGATTAAAGATGCTAGGCGGTATGTAAAACATATTTAATTTTAAGGGCTTGGGCTGATTTCTCTTAAAAACAGTCTTTGTTACTTCAGTAGCCTTTCTGCCTTACATGGGAAGGCTTCCGATTATCCAGTAACAGCATCTATATAGACTAATAACTATTTATATCCCTTACAAAGTGACACTTGTGTGAAATCAGTTTGCCAACCTTCCCTGGGATATATATGCTCCATGTCTTTGGACAGGTGTTAAAGGGTAGCGATGGCTATAGTGCACCTCTGGGTTAACTTGGGCACATACTGCACAAGATTTGTATACCTTTTGTAAGATGTCTCTTAATCCTATTCCCATCAAGCAAGGGTTAGGTGAAATTCCATAGAGCTTCTTTTCCCTTATGAATAGCCTGGTGCAGGCCTGTTGCCAATTTCCATTGTTTTCCTTGATGAAGATTTTTCCTTTATCATTCTTTTTTTTTTTTTTTAAGATTTTATTTATTTATTCATGAGAGACACACAGAGAGAGGGAGGCAGAGATACAGGAAGAGGGAGGAGAGACAGGCTCCCTGCAAGGAGCCCGATGTGGGACTTGATCCCAGGACCCCAGGATCACGACCCGAGTCAAAGGCAGACGCTCAACTACTGAGCCACCCAGGCACCCCTCCTTTATCATTCTTATCCCATCCCTCGGCAGTTTTAGTTTATCCTTCTTCAAATGCTCCATTCTCTTCTATAGTATAAGTGGTAACAACAGTGCTTAAGGGATTAGAGACTGATATAGGACTCATAACTAGTTTAGTTTGAGCTGCCAGTTTGACTGTCTGATTGGCTAAATTATTTCCTTTAGATTCTAAATTTTTTTCCCTTTTGCTGTCCTCTAAATAGTACTACAGCAACTTCTTTAGGATGAACTGCCTTTTATGGAGTTACAATTTTGAGTCCATATTTCATAGGGCAATTATGACTAGTTAATAATCCCCTCTCCTTCCAGCATGGCGTATTTTGAATCTGTATATATATTGACTCTTAGGCCTTTAGCTACCTGAAGAACTCCAGTGAGAGCTATCAATTCTGCCTTTTGAGCTAAGTTTTTTTTTTTTAAGGTTTTATTTAATTTATTGAGAGAGAGTGCGTGAGACAGAGAGCACGAGCAAGGGGGGAGGGGAGGGGTAGAGGGAGAAGCAGACTCCCTGCTGAGCAGAGAGCCCAATGTGGGACTTGATCCCAGGATCCTGGGGTTATGACCTGAGCTGAAGGTAGAGGCTTAACCGACTAAGCCACCCAAGAGTCTTTGAGCTGAAGTATTGATTGGTAATAGCCTCAATAGTTTGTGTTAAACTAACAGTTCCGTTTCCAGCCTTTTTTTGTCTTTGTTCTATAAAACTACTGTATGTAAACCAACTATCACGAGCATTACTACAGCTTGTTGTTTTAGATCTGGATGCCTGGAATAGATTTGTTCTATTTATTACTGTCATTCAGACATAATAGTAGCATGGTCTGGTCCATGCATGAAGGATGCTGGATTTAGGGTTTGACACATTTTGAGAACAATATCAGGAGAGTTTAAAAGTCTAAAAGCTTGGGGATCCCTGGGTGGCTCAGCGGTTTGGCACCTGTCTTCACCCCAGGGCGTGATCCTGGAGTCCCGGGATTGTCGGACCCCCTGCATGGATGGAGCCTGCTTCTCCCTCTGCCTGTGTCTCTGCCCCCCCTTTCTATGTCTCTCAGGAATAAATAAATAAAATCTTTTTAAAAATTAAAGTATAGCTTGATATTTACTTAGTCATCCCCCTGTCATCCATTGATGTCCTTTAGTTTCCAAAACTGCTTGAACCTGATGAGTGTCAGAGTCAATGGCTTTCCCATTGAAAGTTTAAATGCTTCTTCTGCTAGTAGTGCACCAGCTGCTACTGCTCATAGAGGCATGCTGGCCATCTTGGGCTACACTGTCAATGGCTTGGAAAAATATCTTACAGGTTTCAATTAATACCCTAGTTTTTCTGTTAGTACTCCTAAGGCTTGGGCCTGTTTTTCAGCAAGGAACAGTTTTTTTCTAAGTTTCATAGAGCTAGAGCCAGGCAGAAGACAGTTTGTTTTAGTTGTTGAAAGGCCCCCTGTTTTCTTTATCTTATTTTGAAGTCTTTTTATCTGTCCTTCCAGTGGCCTCATATAGAGGTTTGGTAAGATTCTAAACCCTGGAATCCATAGGTATCAAAATCTAGCCATTCCTTAAAAGATTCAGAGTTCATTTTTTTTGTGGCAGGAGGTCCCAATTCTATTAAAGTTCTTTTTCTCTTGTCAGGGAATGATGTCTAATCATTAATTTATATCCTAGTATTGCACCTTCTGTTTAGAAAGTTGACCCTTTTTGTTTGTGGGACTTGTAGCCCAATGCTGGGCTTGAACTCACAATGCTAAGATCAAGAGTCAGACACTCAACTCAACTGACTGAAGTAGTCAGGTGCCCTGAAATTTGAGCCTTTTTAGATGATCTTTGTTATCTCTCTCTCCAAGAAAGTGTAGTACAACAGTAGAATTATACTCTGAGGCCTCTTTTGTGGGACTACCAATCACATATTGTACTATTGTTCACTGAGGCAACGTAAGGTCTGTCTCTAAGTTCTACCCAGTATATTGCCAAACAAATGGAAACTATCTCAATCCCTGTGGTAGGACTGTCCACGTAAACTGGCATGATAGGACTGTTCACATAAGCTGGCGTACTTGATGTTCTCCTCATGAAGTCCATTCAAAGGTAAGTAGAGCCTAGGCCTCTTCATCTACGGGAATACAAAAGAAGGCCTCCTTTAAACCAAGCACTGTAAACCGTTCTGTATTGCCTAGAATTTGAGTTGGTACAGTATAAGGATCTGGCACTGTAGGGTAAATGGGGACAATAGCTTCATTTATTAGTCTAAGATCTTGTACCATTCTGTACTCTCCATTAGGCTTCTTCTTTTTTTAAGATTTTATTTTTAAGTAATCTCTTTACCCAACATGGGGCTCATACTTTAAAACTCCAAGACCAAGAGTCGCACACTCCACTGTCTGAACCAGCCAGATACTCTTCTCCATTAGGCTTGTTAACAGGCAAAATGGGAATGCTATAAGGGGATGGGCAAGGTTATTTATTTATTTATTATTTATTTATTTGAGACACACACACATACACACACACGGGCGGTGGGGAGCAGAGACACAGGCAGAGGGAGAAGCATGCTCCCTGCAGGGAGCCTGACGTGGGACTCCATCCCAGGTCTCCAGGATCACGCCCTGAGCTAAAGGCAGACGCTTAACAAACTGAGCCACCCAGGCACCCCAAGAGGATATTGTTTTTTGTGTGAAATAATAACAAGATCCCTTAGAGCTATTTTGATGGGATAGGCTCATATTACCTTCTCTGGGATAGAAGAGTTCCAAACTTGTGGTTCTACTTATTATACCCAAATGTTCGGGGATAGATTTCTAGTTTTTCTCAACCCTTAGAGAGGAAACCATCCTCTTGTCTGGCTTCCCAACTTAAACATGAGGTCCCTTTCCAGTAGGGGAGTGGAACAGGAAGGGAGAACCAGAAAGCAATGGGTAATTAGTTGGTCTCTATATTTACAGGGTAAAGGAAAAGATAATTTAGGATCTCCTTCTGTTCCAATAATTTTATGTTTAGAAAGACAGGTTGGACAGGAGTGCTAAACAAAGACAGAGTTCATGGTTGTTGTGCTAATAAGAAAATAAATGAACTTTCCTCCCACATCTAGGGTAACTTAGGCTTGGCCATCTTGACATTCAGAAGAGCTGGACCAGCCTGAGGGTCTGTCATGCAACAACTACCCTCTCTTCAAGTTGTTGCTCCACTGGGTTGAAGTTTGAGTGCCTAGGGCCATTTTTGCCAACTTGAGGTGAATGTCTGGTGCTGGCTGCCCCATAAAATTTGTTTTTAAGATAGCCATCCCTCTGATGTGGTTGGGTCTAAATTGTATATTTATAAGTTGTTTCTATTAAACACCCATGAAATAAGGCTGGGTTTTTCTCATTTGCCTGAGTTACTTCCTTAATTTTTCCAAAATTGACAGATTTTGAAAATCTTCTTTTCATTGCCTTCAATAAACACATATGGTCATATGGTCTAATCTTTCTCTGTCAGGTCTGTCCTATTGGTGGTTCCAGTGAGGCGTGGCATTAAGAACAGCGTCTCCTCCTACTGAATAATGATTTCTATCCCTAGTTGCCAACTCATCTGCAAATTCTTGTGCCCTGGCCCAAATTTGAGCCTTTTCTTCTGGAGTACAACAGTATATTAGAATAATACAGGTATCTTGCCCAGTTAAATCACACATCAGAGACACCTGGTGAAATCCATCTACAAACTTGGATGGATCCTCTGAGTATCATCCTAGTTGCTTTATTTGAGCCAGATCTGACATGGAAAATGGGGCAGGGACTTTAATTGTGCCCATTTCCCCATTTGCTACTTCCTGAAGTGGATATAAACCCGCTCTAGTCTAAATGATAGATATGGTATGATAGATATGGTATGATAGGTATGATGTTCCATTTTTAGTATGTCCTTCGAGATCAAGAGCAGAAGGCTCCAAAAATTCATATGGATAGGGTGTTACTAAGGGACCTGGGCTCCCTTGTGCGCTTATTTTGATTTTTTTCTTCTGCTGATTGATTTGTCTGACTCAGCTGGTTTCTTCTATTGGAGTTGTCTATTTAAACAATCATAGGTTGTTTAAACACCTATGGGTTGGCGGGCAGGGTGGGGTTGGGGGGTGGGTGGGTAGTGTGCCTGGAATCTTACCAGACATATGCTACAGGTCTCTCTTAGATTAATATCCTGACTCAGTGCCATAAAGAACTGGATGTAGGGCTCTTTGGTCCATTTTCCATGATGCCCGCAAAAAAGGTCTAATTGATAAATAGTATTGAAGATTAAGGGCCTGTTTATGGGCGATTTTTCATCATCCTCCAGAGAATATTATCCTCCAGAGAATATTGAGGCCAGGTATTATTTCAGAAGAAGATGAGGTGCTTCTTTAAATCCTTTTGTCCATATTGACTCCAGTGTGCTAGGAGACAGCCCAAAGGGGAATCCTTTGGGATTAAAGAAGTTGATCCCATAGTTAATTCCTATGAAATGAAGAAAGTATATTAACTAACTAGAAGTGCATTACCAAAATCTCCCTTGGCTTCCGAATTGCATCCCATCAGGAATATTGCCAAAGGCAGGAAGTGTCCCTCATTCTCAACCACTCTTGACACCTTTGTGTCACTTGAGAAGGGTTGTCGGACCTCCCTTCTCTTCCCTGCTGCATCCTAGGGTACAGTAGGTGATGCTGAATGGACTGAAGTGCTACAGAGATTGGGGCTGCCTCTTTCCATTTTGAGGGAATTGATGTATTTGGCAACCAGTAATAATACCCTTTGTTAGCCTCTAGGTCTAGTATCAACAGATAGGATAGGGGTCCTGGCATTTGTTAAGAAAGAGCAGCTATTTTATATCGCAGTATGTGTCCTATATCTAACCTAGAAGCTTTCAATCTGAAGGCAGCTCCGAGAACACCAAACAGCCCACGAGGAAGGACAAATGTGTGATGTGAGAAAATGAAAGTATGGAACTCCTATTTAATCCAGGAAACTTTCTTGTGAACTTTATCCATGATCCATTCCCAAGGGAGTGGTCCCCATTGGATGGGTAACCAAACTGGGTAAAACCTCTGACTGATCCCTTTCTAGAAGAACAGTCAGACCTATCTTGGATTTTACGCTTATTGGGAGATTGCAGCAAGTTATTTATGAGGATTCTTTACATGGCAGTCTTGAGATGAGCAGCTGTTTTAATGGTATGACTGTCCCATGCCTAAGAAGAATATAAGTATTAAAAGAACAGATAAAACAGAGAGAGCCTGATATTTGAGCCCAATGGCAGCCAATATACTGGTGTCTAGCTGAGTGGCAGGAGTTTGTCCTTTCCCATTAGTGTAGCCACAGGCAAGAGATTCTCCCCTGAACACTTCGGCAAGACACGTTCTGAAGGCTCATACTCTTCAGGACATTTCTGAAAAAGAACAGGTAAGAAATAAAGACTGGAGGTGAAGACTTCCCAGGTCACACTCATGCTCTTGGATTTACTCTGTTGTCCTTGTACAGGCCACCAAAATGTTGGAAGATCCTTGTACATAGCAAAGAATTCATGAGATGTTTCATGATGTAACTTAGTTTATTTAATTGGTGTGAGGACAGGACCCATGGGTAGGAAAAGCTGCACTTTTTGTGGTGTGAACCTGATGATTATATGCTTAGTGCTCAAGGAGGAGGGGATGTGCAGGGAGTGTTAGAATCAGATGTGTGAATTTCTACTCATAAAACTACTTTGACAAGATTTCTCAAGTGCTTATCATTTGGTTTGATACTAGTTATGGGTGAGATTTATGGGCAGTCATGAGACCCTTTAAGAATGTAACAACGAGCACATATTTGATCCTTATCGAAACTGTGCAGGCTATATAGGTCAGCTTTCTGGGCTAAAGGTGAACATTTTTCTGCTTCCATCCCTTATCAGACTGGATAATTTCTGGGATCCCTTTCAGGAGTAATATTTAAAGTTTGGAAAGTTTCCATGTAAGAAGAAGTGAACTTTTTTTTTTGTTTTAAAGTTTCAAATTTTGGACATAGTTTCTCAAACCAATTCCGGGAGTAGAAAACTGAAAATCATGGTATTCTTGTAAAAAATAAAATAGTGATGTGTTGAATTTCACAACATACTAAGTATGTTACCTTTGTGCTACAGTAAGTACCATTTTGTGCTGGATTATAAGAGACAAGTGGTAGAAGGTGCTGATAGTTTTAAAGAAAGGTTTTATAGAGGGACACCTGGGTGGCTTAGTGGTTGAGCTCCTGCCTTCAGCTCAGGGCATTGTCCTGGAGTACCAGTACTGCATTGGGCTCCCCACAGGGAGCCTGCTTCTCCCTCTGCCTATGTCTCCGCCTCTCTATCTCTGCATCTCTCATGAATAAAATCTTTAAAAACAAGAAAAAAGGGATCCCTGGGTGGCGCAGCGGTTTAGCGCCTGCCTTTGGCCCAGGGCGCGATCCTGGAGACCCAGGATCGAATCCCACGTCAGGCTCCCGGTGCATGGAGCCTGCTTCTCCCTCTGCCTGTGTCTCTGCCTCTCTCTCTCACTGTGTGCCTATCATAAAAATAAAATAATTAAAAAAATTAATTAAAAAAAAAAGAAAAAAGAAAAAAAGAAAGGTTTTATAGAAAGGTTAAAATTAGGCAAAACCTGTTTATATTTTTCTTTTTTTTTTTTTTTAAGATTTTATTTATTTATTATTGAGAGAGAGAGAGAGAGAGAGAGGCAGAGACACAGGCAGAGGGGAGGAGCAGGCTCCCTGCATGGAGCCTGACATGGGACTGGATCCCAGGTCTCCAGGATCAGGCCCTGGGCTGAAGGCAGGCGCTAAACCGCTGAGGCACCCAGGCTGCCCCCTGTTTATATTTTTCAATGTGAATTGAGAAATTCAATTTAGTAACTTAATTTTAAAATATGTTCCAGAAAGTAGAACAGGAACCAAAGAGGAAGAAAATTCAAGGAGGCAGATATTATAGATTTAACTTGTCAATATTTAAATTGACAGTGGAACTTACAAATAGTTGTTTAATAATGATGATTCCTGTCAGGTTCTCAATTTAGTGCACTGTTATTTGAAGTCTTTGATCAGAGGTTTGGTGTGCACTTGTTACGAGTAAGGATTTTTTGTTCAAAAGAAAGTTCTAAGCCTATTTATTAATACTAAGATTTCATCATTTTGTTTGTGTACATGAAAATTTGATTTGATTTAGGCCAAAAAGGGGCAGATAAACACAGCACTAATAATAGGCTTACTTTGGTATA
The DNA here is from genome assembly GCF_011100685.1 of Canis lupus familiaris. Taxonomy (NCBI): domain Eukaryota; kingdom Metazoa; phylum Chordata; class Mammalia; order Carnivora; family Canidae; genus Canis; species Canis lupus. The sequence continues at coordinate 40,431,175 of NC_049242.1, read as the reverse complement.
AAATGGTCTGTGGTACAAATAGGCATGGAGCTTTTAATTTTTCACACACCATTCATCCTTATTTAAAAACTTTTCCCTGAGAGTCATATTTTTTGTTGGGAAATAAGATTGCAGTGCCTATTTATAATTACATGCTTAAGTATTCATTTCCTGTAGGAATTTTATGCTTTGTGGTAAAATCTCAAAAGAGTGTTTTTCTTCTCACTCAGCAAACTTACTTCCTGTTTCCTAGTGTCTTTTGTTAATAATAATCTAAAAGCTTTAGTTCAAATTTTTGGAACCAATACCAGGAAAAGGAAGCATAGAACTTAAAACTCTCTTAATGGCAACTTAAGTTTAAATCAGACTTTTAATTAATAGCTATAAGTTGAGTTACTTTGAGCAGGTTGCATAGATTTTAGTAATGAATCAAATTATATTCATAGAGTTGGTTTTACAAAGTTCTGTGGGTAATCGTTCTTTCTAAAAGTTAGCTGTATTAACATTATATCCCCCATTGTCAGAATGTCTATCATTAATTTTAAATGAGGGAATTGGGTGGCTTTTTTTTTTTTTTTAAGATTTTATTTATTGAGGGGGGAGGGGCAGAAGAAGAGGAAAATCCCAAAAAGACTCCATGCTGAGCTTGGAGCATGTCTTGGGGCTTGAGATCATGACCTAACCCAAAATCAAGAATCAGATGCTCAACTGACTGAGCCATCCAGGCACCCCTAAACAAGAGGGAATCTTAAACAAAATGATTTTCATTGTCTAGCTAAACATAATACACTATTTGAATAGCTTACTGAAGTCTCTTTGTAAAACTGTTTAAAAAATCAAATAAGGAAGTGATTAACTTTGCTCCAAGTAGTAACTGATATATACGTGTGTGTGTGTGTCCGTGTGTGTATATATCTTAACACTTAAAGTACATTTATTGAAAACTTGGTGTTGTGTTCAGTCTAATTTCTGGGACAATATGGCATGAATCTTGCATTGGTGTAGGTGTAAAGCTGTCCCATATTCTTAAAGCTGCTTTACAACGTATGTACTGATAGAGTTTTGTGCATTATTTCACACTTTCATCACTTTGCTTAATCCACCCTTTCCACCTCCTCTGATAGATGACTTTCCCACCTTTTTTTCATACTGAGATTAAGACCACTTTTTGTATGCACTTGTCCACCTCAGATTTGCTTCTTTCGGGTTTTGATGGAAGAGCTATTCCTTCCTTTTTCTGAAACTTAACTCTGTCACCTCTTTTCTTGTTGCTATCTCCCCAGAGTACTTTCTACCATTATTTTTTTTTAAGATTTTATTTATTTATTTGACAGAGAGAGAGAAAGAGAGCACAAGCAGTGGGAGGGAGCCAATAAAGGGAGAGGGAGAAGCATACTCCCCACTGGGCGGGGAGCCCAATATCAGGCTCAATCCCATGGTCCTGGGACCATGATCTGAGCAAAGGCAGATGTTTAAGCGACTGAGCCCAGGTGCCCCCTACCATTACTCTTTAAAGAATTTATAGTTACTACCTTTCCCAGTCTCTCATCATCCTCTCTTGTTTTCATCGTGTTGCAGAAACTCATTTCTGGTAATATGAATATTAATTGCCAATCTAATGACCATATTCACTGTCCAGCACTTTTGCTTCATTTGCAACAGATGACTACATCCTTTCCTTGAAACTTTTCTTCTCTTGCCCTTGTTAAGTCTACTTCCTAGTTTTCCTCCTATAATCTTTGACTCCTTTTCCTTTGTCTAGCTTATAAACATAGGTAGTTCTCCAAGGTTTTGCTCTAGTTGTCTTTAATATCTCTTACCTATACTCTCTTGGTCGGTGCTTAATTTTATGGCTCCAAGATAGTTTGAAAGCTACTGATCTGTGCTCTTGGATTGTTGGGACTCCTTGATTCTCTGTGGTTGAGATGCTGTGATGGTTAATTTTTTTTTTTAATTTTTATTTATTTATGATAGGCACACAGTGAGAGAGAGAGAGGCAGAGGGAGAAGCAGGCTCCATGCACCGGGAGCCCGACATGGGATTTGATCCTGGGTCTCCAGGATCGTGCCCTGGGCCAAAGGCAGGTGCTAAACCGCTGTGCCACCCGGGGATCCCGATGGTTAATTTTATGTGTCCATTTGATTGGGCCATGGGGTGGCCAGACATTTGGTCAAACATTGATCTATGTTTGTCTATAAGAGTGTTTCTGGATGAGATTAATATTTGAATCAATAGACTGAGTAAAGGCAGATTGCCCACCCTAATGTGGGTGGACCTCATCCAACCAGTTAAAGGCCTGAATAGAACAAAGCAGCTGACCCTACTGCTAATGAGGTGAAATTCCTCCAGCCTGACTGTGTTTGAGCTGGAACATAGGTTTTTTCCTGCCTTTGGACTCCAACTGAAACATCAGCTCTTCCTGGGTCTTGAGCCTCCTGGACTAAGATGGGAACTATACCATTGTCTATGGGGTCTCCAGCTTGCCAATTGTAGATCTTGATACCTGTCAGCCTCTGTAATCACAGAAACCAGTCTTTTTTTTTTTTTTTTTTTTTAAGATTTTTATTAATTTATTCATGAGAGACAGAGAGAGGCAGAGATGTAGGCAGAGGGAGAGACAGGCTCCCTGCAGGGAGCCTCATGTGGGACTTGATCCCCAGGACTCCAGGGATCACTCCTTGAGCCAAAGGCAGATTCTCAACCACTGAGCCACCCAGGCATCCCTACAGTAACCAATGTTTTATAGTAAATTGCTTTACATATGTATATATGGATATTGTTCTCTCATTGATCTGGATGGATGCCTACAGCCGTTAGCAGAGAGAAATTTCCCAGTAGAAAATTGCAGGAATTAAATGATCCTCTAATCTATGCCTTTAGCTCTGGAATAGAATACTTCTAGATGGTAACCAAACAACTATACGAATTTACAAACCTAGCATATTTTACTAGAGAACTCCTTATCTTCCCACACACAGACCTTTTCTTTGTTCTATGTATTAGATAATAGCACTAGCAATGTTTTCTTATATTTGAGAATGCAGTGTTTGGGTTACAGACTAATCATTCACAGACCTAATCCTTAAAGAACTTGGTTTAGAAAGGAGAGACAATGTGTGTGAATATAACTGCAGTACAAAATAAAAATCCTTGAATGCTACATAAAAGTTTGTGCGAGACCCATGGAGAAAAGAGATGATTTGATGGCTAGGTTGTTTGAATGGAGTTTAGGGGAGGGATTAGGGACAAGAGTTGAGGGAATAGGTGTAAAATGTAAGAATAATTTTTGTTCCAGAAAGAATGGAGAAAAACAAAAAAAAAATTTGATGTTGATGTAATAGACAAAGTAAAAACAGAACATTTTGAATTAACTTTTCAGGTGTTGTTTTTATCTTGATGTATGACTAGAGAGTTAATTATAGTCTGTTTCTGTCACTGTCCGTTGAAATTTGTAACCTTCTTGAAAGACCTAATTCAAAAAAAAAAAGAAAGAAAGAAAGAAAGAAAGAAAGAAAGAAAGAAAGACCTAATTCATGAAAGGCACTCTAAATAATACAGGTTTTTTTTTTTTTTTTTTTGGTTAAAAAATTATAAATGCCACTAAGGAGATTTAAAATATGTTAATAAGTAAAACATGAAAAAGAATTAAAGGAGCAAAGATGATTATTGGGTCAAGCAAAATACAGATTTTCTATAGCATTGCTCCTGCAAAAGGTCATAATGTTCCTTTTTTTAATTGTGTTTCTTAAGGGTTTTTTAGGGAGAATTTTTGGAGAGGTAGAATGACAGAGTGATTAAGCATGTGATTCTGAAGCTAGGCTGCCTGGTTTGAAATCATAACTCTGATTATATTAGCTGTATGACCTTGTATTAGTTAATTAACTTTTTTGTGCCTCATTTTTAAATCTGTAAAATGGGGATTATAGTATTGCCCACCTACTAGAGCTTTGTGAGAAATAAATAAAACATACATACTTGTAAATTTTTTATAGAAAGACTTGACATGTAATAAATGCTCAGTAATTGCTAGATTTTTTTTGTGGTAAAATACACATAACCAAATTTATCATCTTAACCATTTTTAAGTGTACAGTTCAGTGGTATTAAATACACTCACATTCTTGTACAACCATCCATCCCCAAAACTCTTTTCATCCTATAAAACTGAAACTAATTAAACAATAGCTCTCTATTTTCCCTTTCCCAAATTGAACCAATGGTTCAGTGCCTTCTGAACTGGATATAAAGTCCTACAAGGTTATAGCATTCAATAAATTTAGATTTTTATCTTCAAAGTGCTTTCACATTATGGGCAAATATAAAATAGGATGTGATGATATGATGTTTGGTTCAGACTAAGTACTTTGAAGTGGTAGGAAGGGAGAATTGTTTCATGTTGAGTAATCATAAAGGGCACTGTAGATGAAGTAGCATTTTGTTGGGCCTTAAAAAGATAATAGATTTTGACTTGGATTGTGAGGGCAGGTTAGGAGGAAGGCATTGAAGACTAAAACAGAAAGATTGAGAGGCAGGATAGTTCCGTTTGTGTTTTATAGGAACAGGATATGATTCAAGCTAATTGGAACATAGAAATCATTTGGGAAGTTCTGGGAAATACGATTGAATTAGATTATGGCAAACTTGATCTATCAGACCAGAAGATTTATGGAAATTTCAAATCCCATTTTCAGGGTTGTATGGTTTATTTGCTACAATGCTTACTTGTCTCATACTAACTTATTGGTAAATATCGGCTTGATGTTAGTAAAGTGGGGAGGTGGCTTTAGTTCAAACCCAATCTTTCCAGCATGTTAACATTTGAAAACATAAGAACAAACTTTCTTATGATTAAGAGAAAGCTTTAGTAATATGAGAAAATATGAAGGGAAACATTGAAACTCCTGTAGAAGTGTTGGCTTCTGAATGGTTCTGTATTCCACCATACTCTGGTGAAGCAGTAAGTACAGAAAAAGAAGCTATGAAGACCTTTCTCTTTGCATAAGAACTTTCATGAGGATGTCTACATCCTAAATTTTATTTTTAACTTCACTGAAATTGGTCTTGACTGAAGCAATGCCCTCAAGAATCCATATCACAAACGAGAAAGCAGGAGTTCAGGGCTTAAGGCTTTAAAGGATCAAAGACCATAAATGCTAGGTGCAAATTCAAGTGGAGATTTAACTGCACACATTTTTATAAGGACTTGTTATTTTAGTTAAGGCTTTGATTACAAAGTTAAACTGATTTTGAATAGTTTGCCTTCATTCTGTTTTTCCCACAAGCTGTGTTATTTTTAGTTGTGATTTTCTAGCACTCAGGGCTTATTTTGTTTGTTTGTTTTTCCCGTTAAATGTGCATACCACATTCTAGGAGAAAGGGCTCTTACACATTTTAAAAGAAAGAAGTTCATTGGGCAGCCTGGGTGGCTCAGCGGTTTAGCGCTGCCTTCTGCCCAGGGTATGATCCTGGAGACCCAGGATCGAGTCCCACGTCGGGCTCCCTGCATGGAGCCTGCTCCTCCCTCAGCCTGTGTCTCTGCCTCTCTCTCTCTCTCTCTCTCTGTGTGTCTCTCATGAATAAATAAATAAAATATATTTTTTTAAAAGAAAGAAGTTCATAAAGGAGTTGGTTGCCCTAAATTTTCAGTAATTTTTCTGACAAGGTCTTTTTGTATGCCATGGTCATTGAACTCCATTACAATTCATAAAATGTATGTACAGTATTCTCATTCACTTAATTTTGGATTGAGGATATTCCAATTTTAACTAATTTCAATTAAAAATTTTTAAAAGATTTTATTTATTCAATCCCAGGACCCCAGGATCATGCCCTGAGTCAAAGGCGCACGCTTAACCACTGAGCCAGCCAGGTCTCCCCCAAATTAAATATTTTTATGTAGTAAGTCAAAACACCTCCAAATGGTGCCTACATGGCTCAGTCCATTAAGCATTTATTTGACTCTTGGTTTTACCTTGAGTCATGGTCTTGGGGTCATGAGACTGAGCCCTGGTTGGACTCTGCTCAGCATGGAGTCTGTTAAACATTCTTTTCCCTCCCTCTCCTCTGCTCCTCCCTCCCATGCGTACTCTCTCAAATAAATAAATAAATAAATAAATAAATAAATAAATAAATAAATAAATAAATAAATAAATAAAATCTTAAACACACACATTTCTAAATGGACTCGATTGTTTGGCTGTGCTTGGGTAGTGAATTTATCTCATTAAAATATTGCACACAAAGTTTGTTCACACATAAACTTAACTTTTGAAGGTCTGTTAGGATGTTTGCATAAGTTTGTCAACATAGGGACGCCTGGGTGGCTCAGCATTTTGAGCATCTGCCTTCAGCCCAGGGCATGATCCTGGAGTCCTGGGATCGAGTCCCACGTCAGGCTCCCTGCATGGAGCCTGCTTCTCCCTCTGCTTGTGTCTCTGCCTCTCTGTGTGTGCCTCTCTAAATAAAATCTTTTTTAAAAAGTTTATTAACATGGAAAATACCTGCTAACTCCTAACACTCATTCTCTTACATGAAGAACCAGCTGCTTCCTTGGAATTTGGGGTCAAAGTTGAAAACGTAATATTCCTGGTTACTAGAGGAGTCCCAAATGGGCTTGATATCCTCACTTTTTTATTTTTATTTATTTTATTTATTTTTAAAGATTTTATTTACTTATTCCTGAGAGACACAGAGAGAGAGGCAGAGACACAGGCAGAGGGAGAAGCAGGCTCCATGCAGGGAACCTGATATGGGACTCAATCCCAGGTCTCCAGGATCACACCCGGGCTGAAGGCGGCGCTAAACCATTGAGCCACCAGGGCTGCCCTCTTCTTCACTTTTTTAAAAACAGAGAGTAGTCCTTTAATTTTATTTGGCTGTTAACTTTCCAAAGTTTTTGTGATTTCTTTTTTCTTCTTTTCCAAAGTTTTTGTGATTTCCAAAATCACAAAGATTTTGAATGGAAATATCTTTAGCATTCTGTTCTTATTGATTGATGCAAATTACAGCCTATTTTTGAGCAAGTAAAACTAATGAACTTCAAGGCTTAGCTTGTATTACTTTCACAGAGATAGAAATCTGTAATTTAGAACTTTGTTACTGATATGATTTATTTTCCCTCCATATCTTTGTACATACTTTTGTAAAAATGTGTTTGTACTGTGCAGCTATTTAACATTTGGAGATCTTTTACTTTTAAAATAAAAACATTTTTTTGATTACAGAAAGACCCAAATGGGACCAGTAGTTTGTCAACTGGAAGTTCTCTTCTACAAGAAATTGAAGTACAGAATGAGGAGGTGGCAGCTTTTTGTCAGTCCATTACAAAGTAAGGAATTTTTCTTTATAAATTAAAGATTATTTTTTATTAAATACTTGCCTTTAAAAAGTTAACTTGAAAACAAGCTTAGTACTAATAATTCTAAAAATTTTTAAATTTTAGTGATTTTTCTCCCTGTGGCTAATATTTCGAGACTTAACTAGTGCATTAACGCCATCTGCAGTTGAACTTGTATTCCTGTTTAGTTTGTGAGTATTTAGAAGAAAAAAATGAAGTCAGACAGTTAATTTCCCTGTTAACCATTAAAAATATGGCTTAAACATATATAAGTTTTGGTTTACTTAGAAAATACCTGTTTTTGTTTTAGGGAGACTTAATATGTTGTAAACTTTCTGGCATTCAAAATACTGTCTTTGTTATTTAAGAGATGCTATTAAAACAAGCAAGATTACAGGGCAAATATATTTTTAGAAATATTAGAAATATTCTTTTAAAATATTTGAAATAGAAATATTTTTTATCTTAAATGTGTCTAATACTCTTTTTTTTTTTTTAAGATTTTATTTATTTATTCATGAGAGAGGCAGAGACATCGGCAGAAAAGCAGATTCCCCGTGGGGAGCCCAGTGCGGGACCCCAGGATCATGACCTGAGCCAAAGGCAGATGCCCAACCGCTGAGCCACCGAAGTGCCCTAATATTTCTTATAGATGAATGAATAGAGGGGATGCCTGAGTGGCTCAATGGTTGAGCGTCTACCTTCAGCTCAGGGTGTGATCCCAGGGTCCTGGGATGGAGTCCCACATTGGGCTCCCCAATGAGCCTGCTTCTCCCTCTACCTATGTGACTCCCTCTCTGTCTCTCATGAATAAGTAAATAAAATCTTTAGTTAGGGGGGAACTGAGAGAAGTTATCTACTAAAATTTACTTAGCCAACAGCAGAGCCAGGTCTCCTTTGCTTCTGATTCAGTGTGTTTTCTCTTCATTATATCACTGTATTCATTCAGGACTTCTGTTGTGAGTGCTAGAAACCCATTTTAAACTAGCTTAAATTAAGAATAGTTATGTTTTGACTCTCAAACCCCTATAGCCAAAAGAGGAAGGATGGAGCAGAACTCAGTGACAGCAAGATCTAGGAATTCACATATTTTAGTTGACCTCTCCTCCCTTTAGACTTCCCTTTCCCATTTTCATCCTTTCCTTCTTCCTGCCCTTTCTCCATGCATGTTGGCTTCATTTTTTATTACTGCAGATGGGGTTTCGAAGGCAGAGAATATAGCCACTGATAGCTTAGACTTCATATTCTAATGGTCTAGGTCAGTTTCTCTACTGTAGTGGTTATCACATTCGCCTCACATATTTTAATCGTCTTGCTATCGGAGAGGAAAGGGAGTCCTCTTGGCCAGCACCAGATAGGAAAATACCACGGAAAGAAAGAGTAGAACAACCATTGTGGCCAAGGGATTGAAGTCTGTTCTCAAAAGAAAGTATATCACCACTGAGGGATTTATTCTGAATTCAGTATTTTCCCCAGTGTTGTCTGCTTTAATCAAAGCAGAGTTTGGAGTTCTCAGATCATTTTTAAAGTATATATGTCATTTTTATATATAAGGGGCTTATTAACTAGGTTTTCTAGACTCTTGGTAATATTTCATTAAAATTCTTTGTTACCTTTTTTAAAAAATATTTTATTTATTCATGAGAGACACAGAGAGAGAGAGAGAGCACAGACAGAGGGAGAGGGAGAGGCAGGCCCCATGCAGGGAGCCTGATGTGGGACTCCATCCCGGGCCTCCAGGATCACACCCTGGGCTGAAGGTGGCGCTAAACCGCTGAGCCACTGGGGCTGCCCTGTTACCGGTTTTTTTTTTTTTTTTATAAGATTTTATTTATTTATTCATGAGACACACACACACACACACACACACACACACACACACACACACACAGAGGCAGAGACACAGGCAGAGGGAGAAGCAGGCTCCATGCAGAGAGCCCCATGTGGGATTCCATCCCGGGTCTCCAGGATCACACCCTGGGCTGAAGGCAGCGCTAAACTGCTGAGCCACCCCGGCTGCCCTCTTTGTTACCTTTTAGCCAGCATTTCTTTTCTTCAGAATGCCTTAGGGGAGAAAAAGGAGAAAAATGTCAGTAGATCACTTTTCTTTCCTGCAAAGGTTACTCTTAATTGTTTTTTTTTTTTAAGATTTTATTTATTTATTTATTTGTACATGACAGATATGGGGGGTGGGGGGGTGCAGAGACACAGGCAGAGGGAGAAGCAGGCTCCATGCAGGGAGCTGGGCTGAAGGTGGGCCAAACCGCTGAGCCACCCAGGCTGCCCTTAACTGGATTTTTAAGATCTGTATTTCAGTAGTCATTTAAGATAGAAGAGACATTTAGATGTCTTAGTATGCAAATTACATGTATTAGAAATTACTGATGCCTTTATGTCATTATACCATATGTGTGTGTGGAAAATAATTTGCCATATGTTTATCTAGTTCCTTCAGTTTTCTCTCTAAACAAGCCCTGTATGCTTTCTCTTAGACTGTGTTGAGTGACTATTGCATTTAAGCTTTGCAAGTTGAGAAATTAAGCTAAGATCTACCTTTTCTCCCCCATTTGAGTCGTAGAGTTATTTACATGGATTCTGCCACTAAGCTAAAATGATTATTTTTAGTTATGTACATTTGTGCATGCACACATACACACAAAATAGTTTATGCAATCTGAAACCCCAGATGAACTAAAGAGAGAAATGACTTCTTTTTATAATTTTATTTCCATTAGTAGAGGGTGATTGCAACAAATATTTCAGAGAAGTGAAAAGCAGAGCTGTTTTTGAAGCCATATATATATATTTTTTTTTTTTTTTGAAGCCATATTTTAGACTCCTCTCCTTTCTCTGTGACTTTGGAGATTGGGGTCAGGAGATGTCCCTTGAAGAAATTAATGGCTCTGTTTTTTCCAGTATGTTCATTTCTGCACTGGAGTTTTTTTTTTTAAAGATTTTATTTATTTATTCATGAGAGACACAGAGAGAGAAGCATACTTCCCGGGGGAACCCAATGTGGGACTCGATCCCAGGACCCTGGGATCATGCCGTGCACTGAAGGCAGATGCTCAACCACTGAGCCACCCAGGCGTCCCTCTGCACTGGAATTTTTATTTTTTTATTTTTTTTTATATATTTTTTTAATTTTTATTTATTTATGATAGTCACAGAGAGAGAGAGAGAGAGGCAGAGACACAGGCAGAGGGAGAAGCAGGCTCCATGCACCGGGAGCCCGACGTGGGATTCGATCCCGGGTCTCCAGGATCGCACCCTGGGCCAAAGGCAGGCGCTAAACCGCTGCGCCACCCAGGGATCCCATTGCACTGGAATTTTTAAACAAGTATTTATGCTCTTAGATAGCCAACTCTTTACTTTTTGAAATCTCCTGAGGTGATTCTTTTAATCATTTTAACTCCGTCTTGAAAGATTTGCCAGGATATTTGTTTACAATTAAAATTACTTGTATAACAGACTGATACATGGCTGATTCTAAGCCTTTTTTGTTTGTGAAATTAGGGAGTTGGACTAGTGATATCAAGAGTCTCTTTTAGTTTAAAGGACTATAATGCTGTGATTCAGGACATTTCTTTATGACTGCATTTTAATTCTTATTTTCTTTCCGTTCCCACTTACCATAATTGACAAAGCTTGCTCTATCTGCTAGTTAATATAGTTCCAGAGGAAGTTCTTAGAAGAATATTAGTTGCCAACATTTTTGCTGGTTTCTTAGGAGGATAGGATGACAAACTATACTTTACCCTAGCTGTTCTAAATAGCCTTCTAGTTTCTTTTTTTCCTATATAGTTCAGTTCTACTATTTATATGCTACAATAGTGTCATTTTTTTTAAGATTTTATTTTTTTATTCATGAGAGACACAGAGAGAGAGGCAAAGACATAGGCAGAGGGAGAAGCAGGCTCCATGTAGGAAGCCTGATGTGGGACTGGATCCCAGGACTCTGGGATCACACCCTGAGCCAAAGGCAGTCAACTGCTGAGCCACCCAGGCGTCCCTACAGTAGTGTCTTGACCCCTAGGACTCTATGTAAGTTTTCAAGGATTTCACCTCTGCATTTAGTTAATTTTGTTCTAAACAATACTGACTTCTCTAATTTTTATTTTTACCTTTTAAAACTCTCATTTTTGTCTCTTTTCCAGTCCTTCTGACTCTATCTGTACCTAACTTTAGCTATATTGAACACACAGGCGGAAAACCAACTGTGAAGGATTTAAATTTCCTGAACTGTAGAGTCACATTAAACAAGCAAACAAAGGGACGTCTGATTAGGTCAGGCATTGACTGTCTGACTCTTGATTTGGCATTAGGTAATGATCTGATGGGTTTTGGGATTTGCCCTGCCTAAGGCTATGTGCTCAGCTGGGAGTCTGCTTGGGATTCTCTCTTCCGCCCTTCCCCTACTCATGTAGTTCTCTAAATAAATAAATAAATAAATAAATAGGAAAAAGAAAAAAACCAAGCAAACAAAGCCTTTCTTTGTGATGACAGGAAAGTGGAAATTTTAAAGAAAATGAATTAGAGTTAAAAAAAATCTTTATAGGTAATTACTTAAGAACATCAAGCTCCACTGTATAACTTGGAGTGTCCATAAAAATACCTCATATGGTCTGTTATGTTTAAAATAAATAATTTAGCAATTTTCAATTTAGTAACTTAATTTACTTTTATATGTTTAAAAGTTTAGTTATGAACAAAACAAAAAAAAAACTTTAAAGAATCTATTACTATCTTAGTTTTTCCCCAATTTTGATAAAGTAAACAAAACCATAAGAATAAAGAGATGTCAGTTTTATAGAAACAAATTACTGGATGTTTTTTTCCTGGATTATCATCTGTTCTGTCAAGCAGAGATAGAACTCATTTAAAAATTTTTTTTATTTGATAAAACATACAAAATGTGAAATTTACTATTTGAACCAGTTTTACATGTATAATCTGTGATACTAAGTACATTCACATTGCTGTATAAAAAAAGGGACTCATTTTCTTAAAGTTTTAATTTAAATTCCAGTTAGTTGGGATCCCTGGGTGGCGCAGCGGTTTGGCGCCTGCCTTTGGCCCAGGGCGCAATCCTGGAGACCCGGGATCGAATCCCACGTCGGGCTCCCGGTGCATGGAGCCTGCTTCTCTCTCTGTCTGTGTCTCTGCCTCTCTCTCTCTCTCTCTCTCTCTCTCTCTGACTATAATAAATAAATAAAAATTTAAAAATATATATATTTAAAAAAATAAAAATAAATTCCAGTTAGTTAACCTACAGTATATTAGTTGCAGGTGTAGAATATAGTGATTCAGTACTTCCATATATCACCCAGTAAGAAGACTCACTTTAAGGAAAGGAAATGAAGGATTCCCCACCTCTCCCCCAAGTCAAGTTCATTGAATACAACTTTTATCACTGGCAATGTTGTCTAATAAATTCCTGTTTTCTGAGCTATTAGGAATTTGATTGTCCTTTCATCATTCTTTTTTTGTTTTGTTTTAAAGATTTTATCTATCTTAGAGAGAGACAAAGAGCATGAGCAGGGAGGAAGGGGAGAAGGAGAGGGAGAAGCAGACTCCACAGTAACCCCAGGATTATAACCTGAGCTGAAGGCAGATGCTTAACTGACTGAACCACCCAGGCGTGCCTCCTTTCATCATGCTTAAGGATTTCTGAAACTCGAAGTCTTGCTTGGTTATAGACAAAATTCTATACTATTTCATGTATTAGTTAATACATGATTTTCTGTGAGCATCTATTTTAGAATACCTAGTAAATAAGTGAGAAGCAAGAATCTTAGGCAAAGTCCTATGAAGGTCTTGGCATTATATTGTGGAGGGGTAAGCTTGACAACAGTCAAATATCTGAAGATATAATGGTGCATTTCTAATATCGATAGAAGTTTAATAATTGTACTAGTTTTTATTGTTTTTATTTTTTAAATATTTTTTAATTTTTTTTTAAATTTTTATTTATTTATGATAGTTACAGAGAGAGAGAGGCAGAGACACAGGCAGAGGGAGAAGCAGGCTCCATGCACCGGGAGCCCGATGTCAGATTCGATCCCGGGTCTCCAGGATCGCGCCCTGGGCCAAAGGCAGGCGCCAAACCGCTGCGCCACCCAGGGATCCTTGTACTAGTTTTTAAAAATTACCTTTCTTCCTTTTTTTTTTTTTAAGATTTTATTTATTTGAGAGAGGGACAGGGGAAGAGAGGCAGAGACATAGGCAGAGGGAGAAGCAGGCTCCATGCAGGGAACCCGATGCAGGTCTCAATCCCAGGACTCCAGGATCATGCCCTGAGCCAAAGTCAGAGGCCCAACCGCTGAGCCACCCAGGTGTCCCTTTCATTTCTTCTTTTTAATATTGGATCTTTTGTGGTACTTAAGACCACAGTACAGAACTCAGGTTTTTTAATTCATTTATTCATTTATTTGACAAGATGCTTATAACACCTCTGTTACTAGGCACTACTCTGAAGGCTTTGTAAAGTTAGTTCACATAATTCTTACAACAACCCTATGAAGTCAGTAGTGGTAGTATCCTCAATTTATAGAAGAGGAAGCTGGAAGCAACAAGGAGATTCAATAACTTGCCTACAGTCACAAGGCTAGTAAGTAGTAAAATTAGGATTTAAATTTAGGTTGTCTGACTCTTTGTGCACAGTTATATTTGCTGCCTCTCCTGAACAACAACCCCCCCCCTTTCTTTCTTTCGTTCTCTTTCTTTCTTTCTCTTTCTTTCTTTCTTTCTTTCTTTCTTTCTTTCTTTCTTTCTTTCTTTCTTTTCTTTTCTTTCTTCTTTCTTTCTTTCTTTTCTCTCTTTCTCTCTTTCTCTCTTTCTCTCTTTCTCTCTCTTTCTCTCTTTCTCTCAAGATTTTGTTTATTTTAGAAAGAGAGCACAAGCAAGCAGGGAGAAGGGTAGAAGGGGAGGGAGAGGAAGAGGGGCAGAATCTCAAGCAGACTCCATGCTGGATGTGGAGTCAGTCAGTTAGGGGGCTCAGTCTTAGGACCCTGAGATCAGGACCTGAGCCAAAACCAATAATTAGACACTTAAGCAGCTGAGTCCTCCAGGGAGCCCTTCTCCCGAATCTTTTCTTTTTGTCAATTCAAACTATTTTATTCTATTCCTATGACTTGATGATTTTAATGTCTACAGAAGCAAATACACAATACTTAAAGTGTTCATTCCATTCATGTTCTTATGAAAATCAGACAGGTGGATTGCGTCTTGTTTTCTAACCTCCAGAAAAACTCAGTTAATGGAAGGCTACAAGTTTAAGGCATCAAATTTTCCTTTGTCTTCTTTTTTTTAAGATTTTATTTATTTATTCATGAGAGACACAGAGGGAAGCAGAAACATGGGCAGAGTGAGAAGCAGGCTCCATGCAGGGAGCCCGATGCAGGACTCGATCTCAGGACCCCAGGATCACGACCTGAGCCAAAGGCAGACACTCAACCACTGAGCCACCCAGGCGTCCTCCCTTTGTCTTCTGATAACAAAAGTGCTGTCTGAAGAAGAGCCATGTATACCATACTCATGTATTTCAGTTTAAACTATGTTATTCAGACTGCCCGGGTGGCTTAATAGGTTGAGCATCTACCTTCAGCTTGGGTCATGCTCCTGGAGTCCTGTGTCAGGTTCCCTGCTCAGTGGGGAGCCTACTTCTCCATCTCTCTGCCCCTCCCCCTACTAATGTTTGCTCTTTCGCTCGCACGGTCTCTTTCTCTCTCTCTCTCAAATACATAAATTTAAAAATAAATAAACTATGTTGTTCTGGGGATTCCTGGGTGGCTCAGTGGTTTTAGTGCCCATCTTCGGCCCAGGGCATGAGCCTGGAGACCCAGGATCGAGTCCCACGTCGGGCTCCCTGCATGGAGCCTGCTTCTCCCTCTGTCTATATCTCTGCCGCCCTCCTCTCTCTCTGTCTCTCATGAATGAATAAATAAAATCTTAAAAAACAAACAAACAAACAAACAAAAAACTATGTTGTTCCTGTGAATACCTTCACAGGGAATTCTTGTCATTCCCTAAGCTTTAGAATCACTGAGAGAATAAAGGCCCATAGCACTGTAAAAATTGATAATGGTTCTTTTTTAAATTGTTGTCTAACAACCCTCCCCCCTAAATATAGGAAAAAGGCTCTAAGAAAAAGATTTTTATTTTTTAATTTTTTATATTTATTTGAAATCAATTTGCCAACATATAGCATAATACCCAGCAGAAAAAGGTCTTTAAAAGACAACAAACTTTTTAGCCCTCTGGCAATTGCGGGTTACTTTCCCTGTATTCTCAGTGGATTTATTAGAAGTGTACATTTTGTATAATTATGTTGTATAGCAAAAAAAAAATCTGATGCAGGAAACCTCATTTAATGCCATGTATTCAGTGTGTGCCTGGCTAATGTTGATAATGTTACCAAAGATATCCTGGCAGTACTTAATCTCTTTTCTTGGATTCCTTTTATCTAAGAGGCAAATGCTGGTGTTTGGAGTTTAACTGGGCTCCATTCATTATGGTTCTCATGAGCTGCTCTAGAATTGAACAAAGACACAGAATTGAATGGTTGTAAGCATGCAAAGCTTTGTTTAGGGCTCTCAAATGCAGCTTTTAAAACAAAAATTTGATTTCTTCTTTCTTGTGAACAGATTGAAGACCAAGTTTCCATATACCAATCACTGCACAAATCCAGGCTATTTGTTAAGTCCAGTTACAGTACAAAGAAACATATGTGGAGAAAATGCTAGCGTGAAGGTCTCCATTGAAATTGAAGGATTTCAACTACCAGTTACTTTTACATGTGATGGTAGGTTTATAGTCCCCCAACCATCTTGTTTTGCTCTGATTAGGGAGAAATGCTTCATATGTTAATTTTAATCATTCTTGACCCTGTTATCATTAGATATTCTTTAAAAATTTTTTTTCTGTGTGTGTAGTAAAATACTTAACATTCATTAGTTATCCTTTTCAAAAAATTGGCATTCATTTGGATAAATTTCTGGTTAGGACTAGTGGGAAAACAGTTTACATTTATTACTACATATTTCTTTGAAAATGCTGAGTAATTTTGGTTAATTGGTGGCTCTTGGCCAAGGTCCCAAAGCATGAGATTGAAAGGCTAATTATAGTCCAATTCTTTTTTTTATTCTTCTTTTCATTTTATGGCAAGAAGAATGCTTATTTATAAAGAGCTGTCAGTGAAACTGAAATTGAAGGTATCTTGCTAATAAGCTCCTCTAAAGAGAAGATAATTCTCCATTGGTTCTAACTCTGTCTTCCAAATTTGATGCGGATATCCTTTCTAGAAATGTATCTTAATGTCTACAGGAAATTTTTTGTCATAGTTCATTGATTCTCTTAATGTATATTGTTTTAATGGGATTCCAAAAGTAGAATAAGAGCCTATATTTCTATAATAGTTTGACCTAAAAATGATGCCCTTTTTTTCCCATAATGGTTATAATTAGGAATATGTCTAGTATTTGGATACTTTTCTTTGTCTGTTTGCACTTTTCAGTTCTCTTTGAAAAAATATAAATCTGAAACAAAACTGTTAGCCAACTATAACAATCATTCTTTTAGTTTCTAAAGGAAGAACTGTTCTTTATTCTTATGAAACATACTTTAAATTTTTATCTGGGGAATTATTTAAAACCCACACACTTTGAGAATTAATATTAAAACTGAAGGACAGAAAGGTCAGTAGGCTCCTTGATAGAACTAGTAAACATCGATATGTGGCAAATGTTTTAATTGGTATTAAATTTTGACTTATTATATCAAGATATGATTACTTTTTGAGAAAATATCTCAAATGCTTATCCTTTGGTTCTTCATAAATGTGCACATTTATAATATACATCTCTGTTAATAAACTTAACCATTTTATGGTAGATATGTGTCCAAATGATGAATGTTACCATATATTTGGGTATTCAGAAATTTACCCATTGCATTAGATATTTTATTGCCTTTTCTACCAAGCTGTTGATTTTTGTGAAGTCTGAACTGAATAATTGTCTTCTGAATGGAACATTGGAGCTCTTAGAAGTAGATTACTTTAAAAGTTTATTTTAATTTTTAATCTGTTATAATCTTAGTATCTAGCTGTTTTCAAGAACAGTAATTGAACAATACTTCCTACTTGTTATATTTTTATTCATCATTGGAAAATATTTTTTTTTAATTTTTTTTTTTGTAAATTTTTATTTATTTATGATAGTCACACAGAGAGAGAGAGAGAGAGAGAGAGAGAGAGAGGCAGAGACACAGGCAGAGGGAGAAGCAGGCTCCATGCACCGGGAGCCCGATGTGGGATTCGATCCCGGGTCTCCAGGACCGCACCCTGGGCCAAAGGCAGGCGCTAAACCGCTGCGCCACCCAGGGATCCCCATCATTGGAAAATATTTACCGGGAACATGTCAAACATTTAAAATGATGATACATATTTTTTTCCTTATGATTTAAGTCATTGTCTGTTAGACACTGCTACATATCATCCTTTTTGGAGAAGTCTGTAATAGGGAAGTGACTTTCTTGGGTTACATCTACCCTATCTAATATAGTAACCCTTAGCCCCATGTGGCTATTGAATACTTGAAATGTGGCTAATACAGAATGAGATGTGCTATAGGTGTAAAATACATTGTGGATTTCAAAGACCCAGTTTGAAAAGAAATAAGATGTCTCATTTGTAATTTTAAAATGCTGGTTATAGGTTACAATGATATTCTGGATTTGTTAGGATAAATAAAACATGTAGAAATTAGCTTCACCTGTTTCTTTTTACTTTTTTCAATCTGACTAGTAGAAAATCATAAATTCTGTATATGACCTACATTATATTTCTATTGTATAGTGCTTTCTTAGATGATAAGAATTACATTCTCAATAACTATATAGAGTGAAATGAGCAAAATTAAATGTTGTCTCTTTACAGTGAGTTCTACTGTAGAAATCATTATAATGCAAGCCCTTTGCTGGGTACATGATGACTTGAATCAAGTAGATGTTGGCAGCTATGTTCTGAAAGTTTGTGGACAAGAGGAAGTGCTGCAAAAGTAAGTATTCATTTAACTATTGGGCAACATCTTTGGAAATTTCATTTTTAAGGGGTTAAATTGGAAAAATCTCAAGTTAAGTTTGTAATCCAAGAATACATTAGGTCCTACTTAATTGATTCATTGGATCAATAAGCTTATATTGAGATATACTCTGTCTTAAGACATGTCTAAGACAGTGGAGGTTTTCAGAGTTAAGCTTGCCCATAAGCTTATAGTCTTAAATGGGAAAATGGTGGGTAATTGGTTGATAAGTGAATTTAATGGGTTTTTCTTTCTGCTAAGAGTCAATAGTCACATCATTATAGACTCCATTTTCCTTTTGTAGCGTGCAGTATTTTCACACAGTGGTCAGCTGTGACTTCCTTTTAATTGTCTGAAATAATCATTATAATGAATTTTTTTTCTGAACCAGGTAATTTTTGTCTAGCTTTTAGTCTAGTTATTTTATAGATTTTTGTTATTTTAGGCTACTTGAAATGCCCTGTCCTTCTTATTCTTATTCTTTTTCTTTTTTCATCTTCATCTTCTTTGCTGTGACTCTTCTCACATAGAATATATTCTTTTATTTAAATGCCCAACTTAGTTAAAAAACCGTCTCTACATTTTACCATTCTCTTCATTTTTGAAGCAGATACAAGTTATATTTTACTCTTACCTCTATAATTTCTTGTTTGAGAATAGCACTGATTGATAATTAATATATTTTAATAGTAATCATTGCCTTGGAAGTCATGAACATATTCAAAACTGCCGAAAATGGGACACGGAGATTAAACTACAACTTTTGACCTTCAGCGCAATGTGCCAAAATTTGGCCCGAACAGTAAGTATGTACCTTATAACTGAATTGCATTTAGTTGAATCTGAGTAATTCTGCTAATTAGCCAATTTGCAGTTTGTACATTCTCCAAGATTTCTGGGTTGGACTGGTGAATGGATTAATGATTAGAATGAACTAATTCTATTCACAAGGGTTTTCAGCAGATGGGAGGAGCTTTTCAATCATGGAATCTTAGGTAGCATACTCCTCAGAGCTGGAAGCATATTTGAAAATCAAAGTGGAGGAAATAAAAATTTGATTTGTAATGGTTTTACACAAGAATGAAAATATTACAGTCAGTCAAAGAGAAATGAAGGAGGAAAGATCTTGAATAATAAGTATGGCTTGGGGGAAAAAAGATCCATACTGACTTTTACATTAAACTGAGAAAAATACATTATTCTGCACCAAATGTATTTTTTGATTCATTAGAAGCACAGAGAGAGAGAGAGGCAGAGACACAGGCAGAGGGAGAAAAGCAGGCTCCATGCAGGGAGCCCATTGTGGGACTCCATCTCAGGACTCCAGGATCACACCCTCGGCCGAAGGCAGGCACTCAACCACTGGGCCACCCAGGCATCCCAAATTTTAATCTTTAAAGAAAATTATTCTTTATTTGATAGAACTTTGGATGGAAAAGTCATTTCTTTCTCTTTATTTTTTTAGGTTTTGCTCTTAGGTTTCATAGAATTTATTTCACTTGGGTGAAAACTATTTCACAAAATTCAGTACATTTTAGCAATCAGTAGTAACTTCTCTTTTCAGTTTCTTAAGAAATGATGTTTTCGAGTATATTTGCATAGTAAAGACTTAAAGTAGAAGAGACCGGTACCTTGTTTTTTGAGGGTAAGGTTGGGGGAAATTTGATTATCATTAGAAAAATAATGCAGACATTGAGATGATCTCTTTGCTATCTGATCCAATCCCACCTTCATTTTTTTTTTAAGATTTTTTATTTATATATTTGAGAGTGAGGAGGAGGGAGAACACAAGTGGGCAGAGTGGCAGAGAGAGAGGGAGAAGCAGGTTCCCTGCTGAGTAAGGAGCCCAATGTGGGGCTCAGTCCTGGGACCATGGGATCGTGATCTGAGCTGAAGGCAGATGCTTAACTGACTGAGCCACCCAGGTGCCTCCCACCTTCATTTTCATATGGTTATCAGCCATCTTTTTTTTTTTTTTTTAAGATTTTATTTATTTATTCATGAGAGTCACAGAGAGAGAGAGAGGCAGAGACACAGGCAGAAGGAGAAGCAGGCTCCACGCAGGGAGCCCGACATGGGACTCAATCCCGGGCTGCCCGGTTATCAGCCATCTTTAAAAGTGTTTTGTAGGCTGCCCAGGTGGCTCAGCAGTTTAGCGCCACCTTCAGCCCAGGGCGTGATCCTCCCTGCATGGAGCCTGCTTCTCCCTCTGCCTCTGTCTCTGCTCCCTCCCTCTCTCCATGTTTCTCATGAATAAATAAATAAAGTCTTTAAAAAAAATAGTGTTTTGTTTTGGGGTGCCTGATGTCTCAGTCAAGCATCTGTGTCTGGCTTAGTCATGATCTTGGGAGTCCTGGGATCAAGCCCTGAGTTGGCTCCCTGCTTAGCAGGGAGTCTGCTTCTCCCTCTCCCTCTGCCTCTCTCCTCATTTGTGCTTGCTCTGTCTCTCTCTTTCTTGCACATTCTCTCTCAAATAAATAAACAAAATCTTAAAATATAAAAAGTTGTTTTGTATTTTAAAGTTCTCTATTCTTTCCTTATAGAACAGAAATAACTACACTTAAAAACATTTATGTTTTGGGGAGCCTGGGTGGCTCAGTTGGTTAAGTGTCTGCATTTGGCTCAGATCATGATCCCAAAATCCTGGGATCAAGCTCTATGTCAGGTTCCCTGCTCAGTGGGGAGCCTGCTTCTTCCTCTCCCTTTGACCTTCTCCCTGCTCCTTCTCTCTCTCTGACTCACTTTCTCTCTCAAATAAAAAAATATTTTAAAAAGGGAAAAAAAGCATTATTTTTTTATTTATAAAACAAAATTTTCAGAATATTGATTTACTTTTTTCTTGACTCAGTTATAAATAGTATTTAATTCCAATAATATATTAGCCTCTATTTTGAAAATCACTTTAGTTTCAAGAATTTATCATACACTTAACTCATATGAAAGACCAAAAAGTGGGGGCACCTGGGTGGCTCAGTTGGTCATCTGCCTTCAGCTCAGGTCATGATCCTAGGGTCCTGGGATCAAGCCCTGAGTCAGGCTTTCTGCTTGGCAGGGAGCCTGCTTCTCCCTCTCCCTCTGCCTGCCGCTCCAATCTGCTTTGCTCACTCCCTCTCTCATTCTCTGTCAAATAAACAAATTTTTTAAGATTTTAAAAAATTTATTCATGAGAGACCCAGAGGCAGAGAGATATAGGCAGAGGGAGAAGGAGACTCCCTGTGGGGAGCTTGATGGGGGACTTTATCCCAGGACCCCGGAATCATGACCTGAGCCAAAGGCAGATGCTCAACCACTGAGCCACCCAAGTGCCCCAATAAATGAAATCTTAAAAAAAAAAAAAAAAAGACTGACCAAAGAATGGATTTTTTTGGTAAATGTGTGTATATATATATATATATTTTTTAGGCAGAAGATGATAAAACAGCTGTGGATTTAAACAAACACCTGCATCAAATGGAAAAACCTTATAAAGAAGTCATAACAAGGTGTGGCATCTAAAGTATTAATTCCAGGTTTTCAAACTTTGCTTTTGGATGTGAATACCTTTATTTTGGTGAACAAAACAGTCATTTTTGTGTAGTATCCTTCAGTCACAGTAACTGCTCTTTATTTCAGATACCCTGTTGAAGAACTTTTAGATTCTTATCACAACCAAGTGGAACTGGCTCTTCAAATTGAAGTAAGTCTTAATTCACATTTTTGCATGATGACTTAAGGCTTCTTGTCTTGTTCTATCTTAAATATTAGTGTGGTGTTGGATGAAATATTTTAGGACAATTTAAACTATATTCTTTTTTTTTTTAACTATATTCTTGATGTTGATGTTTGATGACTTGTTTTCTGACCCATCTTGTTAACAAAAATTCTCAATATTCCATGAATCAGTGCTTCACCTCACTTCTGCTTTATTAGTAAGAGGAGCCTTCAGTTCATTTAAAAAAGCATTAATTGAATGTTAATGATATGCTAGATGTTGGAGTTATGAAATGAATGACCTAGTGCCCACCTACAAGAAACTTAAAACTAGTGATGGATTTAAACAAAATTTCGATATAATGTATAGTAAATGTAGTATAGTGGTATGCATTGGGTTCTTTGGAAGATCAAAGAAGAGTACCTCTTCCAACTTTGGAGTTCATGGAAACCTCTAAGAAGGGAGGTTGCCTGAGCAAAGTCAACAGTATGGGTTAGCTAGAAGATAGTTGGGAAGGGTATGTGGAGAAAAGTACACAGGTGTGATACATATATGGAAATATATGTACTTCTGTAATAGAGTACAGAGTATGACCGGAAGGTTGAAAAAGGGCACTAGAGATACCCAGACATAAGTTACCACCTTTTGTTTTCTTTTTTTTTTTTTTTAAGATTTTATTTATTTATTCATAGAGACAGAGAGGCAGAGACACAGGCAGAGAGAGAACAGGCATCATACAGAGAGCCTGACGTGGGACTCTATCAAGGGTCTCCAGGATCACGCCCTGAGCCGCAGGCAGCGCTAAACCACTGCGCCACCAGGGCTGCCCAAGTTACCACCTTTTAATCCATGTTAAATTTTACCCTGTCCTCCAGATTAGAGGACCAACCAAGAATGAGTAAAAGTAATGTTAGCATGCAGATTTCTGCTGAAACTGGGGAATGTTGAATCTGTATAGTTTTGAGATTTTCTTTAAAGGTATTTAGCTACCTGGTAGAAGAGAGAACAGAAGTCTGTGAGCTCAAAAATTTAGTTTTAGTCAGAATGAATGTGTGAGAGTAAAGGAGATTGTGACCACAGTATGATATTGTAGTTAAGATTCTGATAGGTTATAGTTTTGCGGTTGAAGATGCTTCGAATTTTCCACATGAACATTTGTATAACTGAGGCTTATTATAAGATATAGGGTAGAAAGTCAAGTGAATATCCAGAATAAAAATATGGCATACAGTGGGGGAAATGACCACATGTCAATTGCAAGGCAGATCGGGCCATCAGAGGCCAAGTTAGAAGACAGAAAATATAGTAGTTATTTGGAGAGGGAAATTTAAAGAATCATTAATTAGTAAAAGGTAGTTAATTATTATAAAATATAAAAGAGGATTCTAAAACAAGGTTTGACATATTATGGCTTGCGTGCTAAATCTTAAATCTGGCCTATTGCCTAATAGTTTTATTGGAACACTGCCAAACTCATTTATTCATCTATTATCTGTATCTGTTTTCACACCATAATAGCGGAGTTAAATTGTGACAGAGACTGTATGGTCCACAAAGCCTAACACATGTACTTTCTGGCCTTTAAAAAGTTTGCCAGTCATGCTGTAAGGGATCCAGAAGTAATAAGTGTAAAAAAGCAGCTGTCAACTCTAGGTTGAGGAATAATATATAGAAAGAATTCTAAGGACTTAAGATAGAACCTTCTGTCCAACCTTAGGCTGAAATCCAGCCTCTTCTAAGAAGGTTTGGCTATCACAGGAACACATAGGTAGCTTACAGTGAAGAAACTTGGTAGAATTGTCAGATTGGGAGACCATGCCCTGGGGATATAGGTCAACTGCTCAACTGCTTTTTGAGGACCACTGGGATGCCTTGCTGAAGTAAAAAATGGAGGACTAGAACCCTGAGAAAGGGTCTTCATTCTGCTGTTGTGAGTGTCCCTTTAGTGCCCTCTGTTGACAAAACTTAACATTGTATTGGCTGGCAAAGAAGAAATGTTTATAGGTCCATCTTCAGTATCACAGAGTAGGGCAAAGAAGTGTAGTTTTGGAGCTGATAGACAATAATTTGATAACTGGCACATAAATGATGGGAAATAGTATAGGAGAATGACTCGAGCCTCAAAATTGGAAAATTTTTTGCACGAAGGTGTAGGAGTAAAAGCAGAGATATGAGTTATGTAAGCAGAAATGGGGAGCTGGAAAACAGACTCTCAGGCCCTGAAGACTGGAGGGTCCTGGGGTGTTTGAGAAGATGAGGTGGTTTCATTTAAGCATGAAGGTAGAAAGACCATTTAGTTTATGGTTGCCAGGCCTCAAGGGTGGAAAAATTTAAATTTTTTTTTTTTTTTTTTTTTTTTTTTTTTTTTTTTTTTTTTTTTTTTTTAAAAATTTAAATTTTTAAGGGATGGTACAGTACTAAGTTTCAGCCCATTCTAACGGTAGTTGGCATGTAAATCTGGCATAAATGTTTAATGAGTTAATTCATTATGTAAGAATGTTTCTTAATGAGATATGTACTTTAAAATGATGTTGGAGAGGGAGTTTTAAATAATTCTATCAGGTAAATGATTTTATAATCATTTGTGCATGTATACTTGTGAATCATGATGAAATCAACTGTGGTTGAATACTATGGAGGGATTGTCCTCAAGGAAGTTTTTTCATCAGACAAAACTTAAAAAGTGATGGTCGTACAGATGTAAATGATGCTTAAAAGTTGACTCAGATCTCATAACTATTGCCCAATGGTGTTAATATGTGGCCAACCTCTGAAGAACTTGGTTTTGGATACCAGATTTTTGGCAGGCAGGATTGGTATTTTTAATGTGGAGCTTAATCCCAAATCAGAATAAAAAATAACTCCAGTTTTTTAAATGACTTAGTAATTTGTTAGTAGTTTATTAGTTATTTTAATATGAAATTAATGGCATTTGTATATGAATAATTTTGTCTCAAGCAAAGTGAAAATCAGACCCAATCTTTCCTATTCAAAATAAACTAGAGCAAAGGATATGTGTTCTTTTATTTATTAATTTTTTTTAAAGGTTTTATTTATTTATTCATGAGAGACACAGAGAGAGAGAAAGAGAGACAGAGACACAGGCAGAGAGTGGGATCATACCCTGAGCTGAAGGCAGGCGCTAAACTGCTGAGCCACCCGGGGATCCCCAAGGATATCTGTTCTTAAGCAAATCTAAAATGTCTAAGTTTCTGACTTCATCTCTGAAACAGATCCTTTAGATTCTTCATACTTATGTGTGTTTTACTTTTTATTTTAAAGAACCAGCACCGAGCAGTTGATCAAGTGATTAAAGCTGTAAGAAAAATCTGTAGCGCTTTAGATGGTGTAGAGACTCTTGCTATTACAGAATCCGTAAAGAAGCTAAAGAGAGCAGTTAATCTTCCGAGGAGTAACAGTGCTGATGTGAGTATTTTTTTAGTAGTTAGCATCTTATTAAATATAAATATGTATTTAGATGAGTATCTTATCACTTAAGCTGGGAGATTTTTGCTTCTTCTCAACAAAGTGTTATAATTTTAACCTTGGCTATCACTTTTGAGTTGATTTGATAACTTACTTGGTAAAGTTGGGAATTCTTTTTTTTAAGATTTTATTTATTTATTAATGAGAGACTCAGAGAGAAGCAGAGACAGGCAGAGGGAGAAGCAGGGCTTCTCACAGGGAGCCTGATGTGGGATGTGGGACTCAATCCCCAGACCGGGATCACACCCTGAGCCAAAGGCAGATGCTCAACCGCTAAGCCACCCAGCATCCCTAAAGTTGGGAATTCTTAAGAGGGGCTGCCTTGGAAAAGCTTCATGAGAGTTGATATTGAAAACATGGATGTCAAACTTTTATGTGTGGAAGAGGAATTGTGGCATAAACAAGTTGGTTGGAGGGTTCAGGGTGGATACTGAGCTTCAGAACCTGGGTGGTAGTAGTTACCATTTGTCCTTCTGATGGACATCTCCATGATTGCCCAGAGGGGAAGCTCTACTTTGGTGATACCTCTTCCTATTGAAAATATTCAGAAGCCTCATCATAGTGACTTATTACCTCAGGAACAATCAAGTGACTTATTACCTCAGAAACAATCAAGTTGGGAGTCCTTTCTTGATGTCATACTGTTGCTTTTAGTAAAAGCTCTCTCTGTATTTCCATGGGGATTTTTGTTTTTGTTTGTTTTAAAGATTTTATTCATGGGAGACACAGAAAGAGAGAGAGAGGCAGAGACACAGGCAGAGGGAGAAGCAGACTCCATGCAGGGAGCCCAGTGTGGGACTCCATCCCGGGACTCCAGGATCACGCCTGGGCTGAAGGCAGACGCCAAACTGCCGAGCCACCCAGGGATCCCTCTTTCTTTCTTTTCTTTACTTACTTTACTTACTTATAGGCAGAGGAGGGACAGAGGCAGACAGGATTCCAGCAGACTGCACTGAGTGCAGAGCCCGACTTGGGGTTTGGTCTCACGACCCTAAGATCACAACATGAGCCGAAACCAAGAGTTGGATACTCAACCAGCTGCACCCCCCAGGCACTCCACATTAAGGATATTCTTTATTATACCAATAATAAAGCAACTAAATGGAATATAAAGTATCATAATAGTGTATTTTCAAATCTTAATTACTAGATTGATTTAATGAGGCAGATTTTGTTGAGTTTCTGTATTTTGCACTAATTTTCAGTTATTCTGATCTTCTTGATACTAAAAATCATGTGTTTATTTGGTTTGGGGTTTTCACTTTTTGCATTTTATTTTTTTTTTGGATTTATTAATTCTGCAGAAACTTTTGGGAGGTTTCCTGATACAGCATTTAATTTAGTTTTTACCTTTAATTTCTATACATCATGGGGTTTTTCTGACTAATTTGTATGTATGTATGCAGGTGACTTCACTGTCTGGAGAAGACGACATGAGTAAGAGTTCATCTAGGGGTAGGTCTTTAAGTTCTATAAGTTTTTAGCAATAAATGTTGGATTTTCAGAGTTATATTAACAATTTCTTTAAATCTAGGATCACTGAATTTGGAAAATCCTGTTCAAGTAAGCCTGGACCAATTAACTGCAGCAATTTATGATCTTCTCAGACTCCATGCAAATTCTGGTAGGAGTTTTGCAAACTGTGCCCAAAGTAATAGGAACATCAAGGAAGCGTGGACGACAACAGAACAGCTCCAGTTTACAATTTTTGCTGCACATGGAATTTCAAGTAATTGGGTATCAAAGTAAGTAACTCTTTAAAACAAAACATACAACTTTACCCAGAAGTTGTTATAATCCTATAAGATGCCAGCCAGCCACTGTTCTTTTAATATTTAAATGGGTAATACAAGAATCACCAGATACCTGCGGTTTTCATAAAAATTAGAGATACCTGAAGTTCCAATAAAAAATATCATTCCCACTATATGCAAAAAAAGGCAGGAAAATATATGTTTAAACCTAAAAAGGCAAATATTAATTAATAAATTAGTCAATTTATGACTACTGTTTTTTAGCCTTTCCTTTAGAACCAGAGTAATTTGAAACAGTGTGATGGGAATAGGCTTTAAGCACATTTTTTTCTTCAATAGCAGTTTATAGTTTAGTGATTGCTAGGCTTTGAAGTCTATAAGAATGTATTTCTTCTATTGAATTTTTAATATGGGGTTTTCCTTTTTGATTTTTTTTTGCAAATGTCATAAGTTTGCCCACTTTCATTTACGAAATGACTATGTAAACTGAAAAGTCTGAATTGAATATTTTTAATGAAACAGTTTCATAGTGAAGAGATACCAAACATAAATCATGCTTAAATTGAGTAATTGAGCTTCATATATATATATATATATTTTTTTTTTTTTTTTAAGATTTTATTTATTTATTCATGAGAGACCGAGAGAGAGAGGGGCAGAGACACAGGCAGAGGGAGAAGGAGGCTCCATGCAGGCACCCTGATGTGGGACTCAGTCCCGGGACTTCAGGATCATGCCCTGAGGCAAAGGTGGACGCTTAACCACTGAGCCACCCAGGCATCCCGTTAAATTGAGCTTTAGATTAATGTAATATAATACATAATTACTTAAAAGTGTTACATTAACTCATTCAATAAATATTTACTAAGAACCATCTTTGGGCAATGTTCATCATACTAGGGATTCAGCAGTAAACAAGGCAACAAAAAAATGTCTGCCCTCTTGGAACTTGCCTTTAAAGGGGTACTACTGCTATGTGAAGGTGTTTGATTCTTTTAAATGTCACAGGGTAATACCTTCCACATCTTCCAAACAGATTCATACATACAAATTTGGAGATACTAATGAGGAGAACAAATACTCAGTAGAAGACACAGAAAACTGCAGTGATAATAAGGATGGAAAGAAAGTAAAATGCTGAAGAAAAGAGAAACAAATAGACTGAGGTTGAGAAAAGTAGTCAAGAGTAGTCAAGTTGTTAGATAGAAGTGTTTTGTTAACACATAAGATTAGATTTGAAGTATATTTTGAATGATTAATAGATTGTATATATGAACAGAGTGTTTAATGAATAAGCCTAGCAGTAAGTGAGAATCTAGGAGAGTACAGTTTTATTGAGCCTAAGGTTCCTAGTCTGTAAGATTGCCTGATAGTATCTAAGCAGCTCTGTACTTGCAGCTATTAGGGGCTAAATCATTGCTTTCTAATGAGACTACAACAGCGTGTATTCCGTGGATGGATGGAAGCCTTCTAATAGGTTAGAAAGACTGGTGCAGTGCAAGTCAGGCCCATGTACCATTAATATGCTTAACTGATTCTAGTTCAGTTACTTAGCAAAGCAAAATAGCACCTAGGGAAGGTAATGTTTGTACTTTTTCTTCTAAGAATTTGCCTAGAAATAAATAAATATTCAATGCCATTCAACTAAAATCTAAACCTAGTAACTAACTGAGTATAAAACTGTGATAGAAAAAAAAAAACTAAAAAAAAAAAAAAACTGTGATAGAGTGGCCCCTCAGACTGGCACCTAGGGATATACGTTTCCTTTTGTACTCCCTTTGCTATACTTTTTCTTTATTTTTGTAGAATTTGCAATAGTTTGGTTTCAGATGTTTTCCAAAAATTCAAATGAATAGTGACCAAAAAATTTCAGATAATAGTCCCTTTTAGAGAACAATGGCTAATGATATGTATTTGTATTAGTTAACAAATTCGTATTATCAAATTAAAAATCTTTCTTTTCTCAGTTACGAAAAATACTACTTGATATGTTCCCTGTCTCACAATGGAAAGGATCTTTTTAAACCTATTCAATCAAAGAAGGTTGGCACTTATAAGAATTTCTTCTATCTTATTAAATGGGATGAACTGTAAGTGAAAGTTTTGGCTTTTTATTTTTTCAGTTTGCCCTCTTTACTTTTTTCCATGTATGCATCCTAATTTTCATTTTTACCACAATTTCCATTTAAATCCATTAAATTCTTACATCTTAAGGTCTCTTCTAGATATTATTCTATAGAAGAGACAAATTCTCATTTAAAAATCTGAAATACTGTTCTGAAAAATTCTGTTGAATTACAGAAGTATTCCATTAATTGTTCTTAGACTTTTGTCAAGTTAAAACTAAATTTACATATAATTATACATATAAACCATAAAAATGTGGTTTTCATAGTATTCCTTAGTTTAGTATTTATTCTGTAATACTATATATATGAAGCCTACTTGTTGGTTAACATTAAAAAATTAATTTAAATCCATGTACAAGATATTTTGCACTGTTAATGTTATTAAAATTCTTAAGTAGGCAGTTGCAGAACTTTTCATTCTGCATTTATTAATGGCTTCTTATTTTTCTTTTATTTTAAAATTCTTAAGCAAGTAGGCAGTTGCAGAACTTTTCATTCTGCATTTATTAATGGCTTCTTATTTTTCTTTTATTTTAAAATTCTTAAGCAAGTAGGCAGTTGCAGAACTTTTCATTCTGCATTTATTTATGGCTTCTTATTTTTCTTTTATTTTTTTAAATTACAAAAATAACACATGTTTGAAAACCTTAAACAAAAATATGTATTAGTAAAAAGCATCATTTTATTTCTAACACCATCTTATGGCTCCTCAGAGTGACCATTTTTTTACCTAATGTAGTCTTTCAGACTTAAAAAAATAAATGTAAAAGGGTTAACATATGTCTGCTTGTGTGTATATATGTACACATATATCTGAATCAGAAATACTCATAAATATTCATCTAGTTTTTCCTAAAGGAAATAAAAATGACTACTATTATTTTGCCTAGAAATTGACATTAGCAAGTCTTGAGTAAAGGCATTAAGAAATTTTTAAAGAAATGTTACATATTTGAAATTTTAATGAAATTTATTTAAGATTTTTTTATAGTACATATTGACCAAGCTTGTACTTAAGTAAAAGTTACTCAGGGTTAAAAATTTTTTGATAAGTCAAATAAAATACCTAAAATTGTCATTCTCATTAAATGGTTAAATTTCATATTTGATCTAATTTGTTTTTTCTGTTAATACATTTTTCCCCCCCTTAGAATTATTTTTCCCATCCAGATATCACAATTGCCATTAGAATCACTTCTTCACCTTACTCTTTTTGGAATTTTAAATCAGAGCAGTGGAAGTTCCCCTGATTCTAATAAGCAGAGAAAAGGGCCAGAAGCTTTGGGCAAAGTCTCTTTACCTCTTTTTGACTTTAAACGGTAAGTGTTACTGAGTTATGATGGTGAGTTACTGTGGACACATCTGCAGCATCAGAATTGGCTAGAGAATAGGTTGGGGGAACAATAGTATATATGAGATAATGAGCTACCTCAGTTTTTCCAGTGTGATAAAAGGAGGTTATTTTAGAGACATAGATCAGAAGAAACCATAAAGTTTTTCTGCTATAGTTTGAATGTATCTATCTGGGTATTTAGAGGATTGTTTGCCATTCACTATTCCAGGAGAAAAGCAAGCAGTCATTTCATACTCTGTCATTTATGCAAAGCATCGTGTTATTGATATAATAGCCATGGTCTTAGACGTTTCCTTGATACTGATAAAACAGCTTCCATTTTTCCTCTTCCATACTTTTCCCATTCTCCAGTTTCAGAGAGTCTACAACTGCACATTATTCCCATCTCTTTACCTGTCTGATCTGCCCTTACTGCTGTGAGCCCCTGGCCTTTAAAAAGACCAAAAGTCTCACATATGTCCAAAAACTTATAGGTCCTTAGGGGTAAGGAATTCCTTTTGATCCTTGTGTCTAATAGCCACTGAGGTAGTGTAATCTATCTGGCCTTTTTTTTTTTTTTTTTTAAGATTCTATTTATTTATTTGACAGAGCACAAGCAGAGGGAGCAGCAGGCAGAGGGTGCAGGAGAAGGGAGAAGGACCCTGGGATCATGACCTGAGCCGAAGGCAGATGCACAACCAACTGAGCCACCCAGGGGCCCCTCTATCTGGCCTTTCAACTATTTTAATTATGTTTTAAGTAGTAGTATGAGACTATCAAGTGTCTATCTAAATGGGAAGAAAAAAATTAATTGAATAAGCTCCAGATATGTTTCATATAGTACATGGTAACATTTTGGCAAGTGATAGCACATTAGCATATTAAAATATCTAAAGTTCTGCCTATTGTGTTTATTTTTATTTTTAAAAGATGTTATTTATTTATTCATGAGAGACACAGGAAGAGGGAGAAGCCAGCTCCTGGCAAGGAGCCTGATATGGGTCTCAATCCCAGATCCTGGGATCACACCCTGAGCTGAAGGCGGTAGATGCTTAATCGCTGAGCCACCCAGGCATCCTTGCCTATTGTGTTTAATAACAGTATTACTGTAATTACAAACATTTATCATTTACTATGATAGGTATTAGTATGAGTGCTGTATATATATCCTGAGATTACACCAGCCCTATGAAGGGAGGTGTTACTATTCTTTTTTGCAGAAGGGGGAATCAAAGTACAGTGAGCTTAAGTGACTTGCCCTAGGGCATTTAGCTAAATGGTAGAATTGGGATTTGAATCTAGGCAGCCTGGCCTCTGGGTCTGTGTGCTTAACTATTATCCTTAAATTGCCATTCTCAAATTTATTTGATACCATGGTAATTTTTTTTGTTCTGGAATATATGTTTTGAAACCGTGTATTCTGTGGGACAGTTAGAGAAGTGATTTAATAACTGACCTATTTATGCTACAGTAAAAAAAAAATTAAGAATGAAAAAAATTCTAATCTGTTCTACTTTTTTCCTTTTTTTTTTAAAGATTTTATTTATTTATGATGAGAGACACAGAGAGAGAGAGGCAGAGACACAGGCAGATGGGGAAGCAGGCTCCAAGCAGGGAGCCCAATGTGCGACTTGATCCTAGGACCCCAAGATCACGACCTGAGCCAAAAGCAGATGCTTTAACTGCTGAGCCACCCAGGCATCCCTCTACTTTTTCCCTCTTAAATGGCAAATACACTTTGGTTTTCTAGTAATCATTTATTAAAATCATATTATATTTAAAACACTGGCTTCACAAATTTTGTTCTTGAAATGTTTTTTCTTATGTATTTAAACATAGCATTTATTCCTTTATTTTTCTCTTTTACTTTCCTCACATTTGATGAGGCACTATAAGATTTTTAAATTTTCTACCTTTTGATAGGCTCATTTTATTAGATATCTGAAATAATTCTGAACCACCAAAGGCTAGAGAAAAGCAGTTGAACTTATTGCTATTAAGGATGAGTATTTAGAACCGTTTTTGCTAAACATAATCCATAATTACTCTAAAACAGAATATTGGCCACATGAAGGAAGAAAATTCTGTTCTCAATTGTAATAAGTTAGTGTCCAGGAACAGTTACAAATTAAATGTAATTGCATCATTATCATTATTTTTTATAAATCAGTTCGTGAGCGCCTGGGTGGCTCAGTTAATTGTCTATCTTCAGGGGCGCCTGGGTGGCTCAGTGGTTTAGCACCTGTTTTCAGCTCAGGGCATGATCCTGGAGACCCCAGATCGACTCCCATATCGGACTCCCTGTGTGGAGCCTGCTCTTTCTCCCTGTGTCTCTGCCTCTCTATGTGTGTTTCTCATGAATAAATAAATAGAATCTTTTAAACAAACAAAAAGTCTACCTTCAGCTCAGGTCATGATCCCAGAGTCCTGGGATCAAACCTCACGTCTGGCTCCCTGCTCAACAGGGAGTCTACTTCTCCCTCTCCCTCTGCTCCTCTTCCTGTTCTTTCTCTCTCTCTCTTGCTCACTCTCTCTCAAATAAATAATTAAAATATCTCAA
The DNA here is from genome assembly GCF_011100685.1 of Canis lupus familiaris. Classification (NCBI taxonomy): domain Eukaryota; kingdom Metazoa; phylum Chordata; class Mammalia; order Carnivora; family Canidae; genus Canis; species Canis lupus. Next base: position 40,397,826 of record NC_049242.1, on the reverse strand, counting down.
AAAATAAATAAGTCAGTCCTGAAAACCTTGCTCTTGAAAGCACCAGGGATTTTTGCTTCATTAGCAAAGTACCATCACTTTCTGCTGCTTTTATTGAATAGTAATAAGTGATTTGTTTTTTTCTTTAGACGAATGCTATAACATTCTTTAAAAATTCAAGACAGTAAGGTGAAGATCAGTTGACTTTTGTTAGACAATTAAATAATTTGTATCCAGCCCTCTGCTGTTACAACAGTGAGCAGAAGGCATTGAGCTTGAGACTTAGCCAAACAGTGCAGTTGATCCAGGTAGGTAATATTAGGTCTTAGCATTCAAGAAATACTCAAAGAGAAGATGATATATACATTAATACAAAGCGTTAATGAATTTAATTTCAGTTAACTTACAGTACTGTAGTGATCAGAAATCCTAGTCTTGAAATTCTTTTGAAAAATAATTAATGTTTAAGGTACAGCCTACATACAACCTGATGAAGTCAGGGAAGCCAAAAAACATAGAAACATTTCATTCAGCCTCAATAACAAATGAGTTCTTAACTCATTTTTAAATAAACAGAATCAAGCATTTAACCTGCCTTTCCTTTACAGTTGTATTTCAGAGCTATCAGATAATTAATGTGAGAAAGTTAATAGAAAAATTCCAGCTAATAGATGCTCAAGAAATGATAGAATATCATGATTTTGTAATCCCTACTGAAATAATAGACTTAGGCTAGGGTTTCTCAGTCTTAGCACTATTGATATTCTGGGCCAGATCATTTTTTGCTGTGGGAGATTGTCCTGTGCACCGTACGTTTGGCAGCATCCCTGTCTTCTGCCCACTGTTTGTCAATAATACGCCCTAGTTACCAACCAAAAATGTCTCCAGACCTTGCCACGTGTCCACTGGGGGCAAAATCACTCTCACTCTTGTTGGAAACCATTGAGTTAAGTAAGCCATGATTACCAATGCTTGCTAAACCATTAAGTGATTAACTTTTCTGGAACTTTATAATAGGTAGTTTAGACTAACTGGGCCCAAACAAACTGATTAGCTTAAGTTCACAGAAATGAAGAGAGAGAGAGACACACACACACACACACAAACCAAACAGTGCACCTCTTTATTTGATATAATAGGAAGTAGTATTCAATTCTACCCTTATTAAGTATTCCTGCCAGATAACTAGACCTGAATCAGATCAAGCTTCTACATCTAAGTACTACTTTATGAAAATATAGGAGATAAAGGGACATCCTAAATGACACCAGATAAATGCAATCAGTAAAATCCAGAATATAGAAAATTCTCAGAACAAAAGACCTGGTTTCTTCATCAAATGGCGGGGGATAAAAAAAGAGAATGTATAAATAAAAAGAGAACGCAAACTTTTACTCTAAAGAGGACCAGATAGAAGTAGTTTAGGCTTTGCAAGTCATAATACAGTTGGTGCTTGAACAATGTGGGGGTTAGCAGTGCCCTCCCTCTGCCCCCATGTGGTCAAAAGCCTGCATAAAAACTTTGACTCCCCAAAAAGTCAACTAGTAGCCTGCTGTTGACCAGAAGCCTTACTGATAACAAATAGTTGACTAACATATTTTATATAGTATTATGTATTACAAGTATTTTCTTATAATAAAGTGAGATAGAGAAAAGAAAATGAAAATACATTTATAGTACTATATGTATTAGAAAAATCCTTGTATAAGTGGACCTGCCTAGTTCAAGGGTGTTATTCAAGAGTTAACTGTAATCTCTGTTACAAAATTCAAAAGCAAAGGCAGAAAGCAATAGTTCGTATGTAAATGAATGAATGTGGGTTTGTTCTGATAAAAGTTTATAAAACCAGGTGACAGGCCTGGAGTTAGACTTTTAAATTAAAATATACTGGGCAGCCCCAGTGGCGCAGCGGTTTGGCGCCGCCTACAGCCCAGGGCGTGATCCTGGAGACCCTGGATCGAGTCCCACGTCAGGCTCTCTGCGTGGAGCCTGCTTCTCCCTCTGCCTGTGTCTCTGCCTCTCATTCTCTCTGTTTCTATGAATAAATAAAAAATCTTTAAAAAAAATAAAATATACTTACAAAGACATCAACCAAATGCAATGTTGGACCTTGCTTGGATCCTTATTTGAACAACAAACTAAAAACTTGTGAGACAATCAGGGAAATTTGAATACTGACTAGATAGCTGACGATTTTAAGTAAGTGTTGTTCATTCTTTTAGGAGTGATAATGGTGGTGTACTTTTTTTTTTTTAAAGGTTTTATTCATTTATTCATGAGAGACAGAGAGAGAAAGAGGCAGAGGGAGAAGCAGGCTCCATGCAGGGAGCCTGATGTGGGAGTCGATCCCGGGACCCCAGGATCATGCCCTGGGCCGAAAGCAGGCGCTAAAGTGCTGAGCCACCTAGGGATTCCTGTGTTGTACTTATTTTAAAATAAAACAGTGTTTATTGTTTGAAGAGACATAAAAGTATTTACAGGTGAAATAATATGATCAGCATTTGCCTTAATATAATCTAGTTGGGGATGAAGGTGGATCTAAAAAAGAATGTAATGTGTTAAGGATTTAAAGGCTAACATGCAAGAGAAAATGTTAAGACTAGAGTCTAGTTTTGAAAAGGATATTTGTTTTTTGAATAAAATGAATAAAGTTTGAAATTTATAGTTTCCTGCTTTTATATATCTCATGTTATTTTTCAGAAATTCATTCTGTGTAAAGACATATCAATGTCTTATTGATAAATGTTTTTAATTTAAATAGGCCATAAATTGGTAGTCTAGGGTAAGGGTCAGCATACTCCAGTGCACTGCCTGGTTTTTATTTAAAAAATAGAACACAGCACACATCTATTTATATATCATTCATAGCTACTTTTTGTAGTATAACAGCAGAGTTCATGGGACGCCCAGGTGGTGCAGTCTGCTAAATGTCTGACTCTTGTTTCGGCTCAGGTCGTGATCTCAGGCTCATGGGATCAAGCCTCCCATCCAGCTCTGTACTCAGTGTGGAGTCTGCTTTAGATTCTGTCTCCCTCTACCCCTCCCACTCGTGCTCTCTCTCAAATACATAGATAAATCTAAAAAACTAAAAACCAGCAGAGTTAAATTTGCAACAGAGATTATATGACCCAAAAAGCCCAAAATATTTGCCATCTGACCCTTTACAGAAAGGTTTGCTGACTCCTGGTCTAAAGCATAGATCATCTGAAATTATTATTGTTTTTGCTACAAAGTAGATATTGGTTCTCTTGGCATGTGGTTTGTTCTTTTTTTTTTCATGTGGTTTGTTTTTAAGGTGAAAGTGAACAGTTGTGTAATCCAAACTATTACCTTGAGATATATTCCATTATTATTATTTTTTAAGATTTTATGTATTTATTCATGAGAGACACAGGCAGAGGGAGAAGCAGGCTTCCTGCAGGGAGCCCGATGCGGGACTCAATCCCAGGACTCTGGGATCATGCCCTGGGCCAAAGGCAGGCGCTAAACTGCTGAGCCATCCAGGCGTCTCAAAAGATATATTCCATTATAGATGATCTTCAAAGACTGTTCTCCTTTCTGTTTATAAACGTTGCTTTGAGGGGAGTGCCTGGCTGGCTCAGTCAGAAGAGCATTCTTGATCTTGGGATTGTGAGTTCAAGCCCCATGTTGAGTGTAGAGATTTCTTAAATAAATAAATTTTTTTAAAAGTTGCTTTGGAGGGACGCCTGGGTGGCTCAATGGTTGAGTGAGCACTCCAGGGCGTGATCCTGGAGTCCTGGGATCGAGTCCCACCTTGGGCTCCCTGCATGGAGCCTGCTTCTCCCTCTGCCTGTGTCTCTGCCTCTCTCTCTCTGTGTCTCATAAATAAATAAAATCTTTAAAAACAAAAAAAAAAAGGTGCTTTGGGGACAAATGACTGAGTCTTTACCCTTTTGTGTTCTATCCTCAACCCCTTTCCTCCAGGATACATTGTTTTATTCTCCTCTCCTTTTGTTCCAACCCCCCACTCTTCAATACATTTACCTAAAGTATTCATACACTATGGAGAGTGACTCTGGTATGTTCTTAAGGATGATCTTCTTTTTATCTAATGGATGCTTAAATAATGTTTGGATGCTAACATTTCAAATTCATTACCATGTGATGTGAGTTTTTTTGTTGTGTGTATGTGATGTGAGTTTTGAAGCAGTTTTTAAAATGAAAACTACAAAAATAAAGCTACAGTATTCTTCTGTCTCCATTCATAAAGGTTTTTAACATGTGGAACTAAGCTTCTGTATCTTTGGACTTCCTCACATACAAATCCTGTTCCTGGAACAGTACCCAGAAAAGGGTATGTGATGGAAAGAATAGTGTTACAGGTAATGTTACTTCTTGATACATGGAAAGGTTGAAATTTCTTATTAAGATGTATATGCATCCCATGATTTGGATTGTTAACTAAAGAAGCCTAATTGATCTTGTTTGATCATAGGACCTGTCTTCAATTTAAATGTTAATAAACCATGTCCTATGTCTGAGAAACATTAAAAAAAAAAAAAAAACACACTTTTCCCCATTCCAAGCAATGTATACTTTTGAGAATTACCAATGATGATAATCACTTTTTGCTAAAGTTTAGAAGACTTTTGGTAAATCTCAAAAGTACCAATGATGATAATCACTTTTAGCAAAAGGGTAAGAAGCATTAATTCAGTATTCAGTCTAATAATAACCCTGATGGCTAAGAACCAGTTTTCTCAAAGACAAGTTAATGTGACAGATATGTGGACTATTTAGCTGCAATCTGATCAACTTCTGTTACATTTTTAAGGTTGATTTTCCTTCTTCTACATTTGATGTTGTTTATACTACTCCTCAACTTGACAAAAGCATTATACAGCAACACAATTTAGAAACATTGGAGAATGATACAAAAGGAAAACTTCTTGATATTCTTCATAGAGACTCATCACTGGGGTAAGCTACTTTGATTTATGTTTTGCCTGGGTATTTCTTAGATTTGTAAATCTCAAGTTAATGGTTTATTAAATGCTGTTATTTAGTTCCTGATTCAGTATCCTTGGTATAGGAAGTTTTCTATTTGTTTTTAATTCTGTAAAAAGACGATGTGACTACATAAAGCTTTAGAAATTTGTACAAGTCAAACTTTTACATGATCAGAAGGCAAACAACATTGAAAACTAAATTTACAATTAATATCAATAGATTAATTTTTTAAGAATGCCTCAGTCGGTTAAGCATCTGCCTTTGGCTCAGTTATGATCTTGGGGTCCTGCACCGCGTCAGGCTCCCTGCTCGGCAGGGAGTCTGCATCTCCCCCTGTCCCTCCCCGTGCTTGTGTGTGCACGCATGCATGCTCTCTCTCTCTCTCTCTTTCAAATAATACAGTTGTTTAAAAAATAGACTAATTTTTGGGATGCCTGGGTGGCTCAGCGGTTAAGTGCCTGCCTTCGGCTCAGGGCGTGATCCTGGAGTCCCAGGATCGAGTCCCACATCGGGCTCTCTGCATGGAGCCTGCTTCTCCCTCTGCCTATGTCTCTGCCTCTCTCTCTCTCTCTCTCTCTCTGTGTGTCTGTCATGAATAAATAAATAAAATCTTTAAAAAAAATAGACTAATTCTTAGAAATACACAAAGAATCTTGTTATATCAATAGAAAAACCAATAACTTAGTAAATAGATAAAGAATATGACTAGAAAAAAAATATGACTAGATAATTTTTTGGAAAAGAAATACAATGACTTTGAAATATTTGAAAAGATATTTGACCCCTCAGTAATCAAGAAAAGGAAAATTAATACAAGATAACACTGTACATACATGACTTAGTTGAAAATTAAAATGTCTCATCATATAAAGTGTTGATGAGGATATAAAAAATGGGAATTATACTGGTTTTTTTGGGGGAATTATACTGTTAAAGAGATTTTTGGAGAGCAATTTGGCAAAATATATCAAGGTCACGATGTACATAGTCTATAATCTAGTAATATTTCTAGTTAACTATCTTAGAGAAAACTTTATATTTGCTTATGGAGTCAAGAATATTCATTGCAGTATTTGTATTATAAAAGTGACAGAATGTCCATCAATAAAGGTTAAATTATGGTACATTTATCCGATGGAGTATTATATAATGATTATGAATGAACTTATAGCTATTATTTACTAATATTAAGATGTCAAATGAAGAAGGCAAGGAGAGAGTAGTGTATATGGTGTGCTACTATTTACATAAAGAAAAAAAAGAATCTGCTTATATCCATGTCTCTGCTTCTATACAAATACACTATCTCTGAAAGGATATGCCAGCTTACTAGGCAGTTGTCACTGAAAAGGGAACTGAAAGGAGTGACTTCATTGTGCACCTTTTTGCAATATTTGAATTTTTTTCAGTACTTCACATAACACAAATACATTAGTGCACATGTTATATACACAAAAATGGTTGGGTAGTAAAATAGTGAATATTTCATTCACATAAACATTTGTTATTAAGACTAAATTAGAATATCTAAAACAAGTACTTCTTATTTTGAATGTTCCTCATTTGAGCTATATAATCATCTTCTAAAATCATCTTCTAAAATGTAATAGCATTTTTTTTTTCATGACATTTGATTTTGCTTGTATAAAATGGATGAAATCCTGGCTATCTCATAGGGTGGGTTCTGCTTATTCAACTCTGATTTCTAGTGCTTGGCATCTGGTTAGAGCTCAATAAATTTTTATTATACTGAATTATCCTTCATTTTCATAACTAAGACTCTTATCAAGGCAAAATGATTTCTTTCTATCCCTCAAATTAGAGTGAATTAGTAGTGTTTTCTGTACATTGCATTTTTCTATTCCAAATTAGTATTAATGATTGTACCAAGAAGTGGCTGTCCTAAAATGAATAAATTTCTTCTTTGTATTTTTAATCATTGAGATTATAGCTATCATTATATCATTTAGAAGTAATTTAATTCTGTTATATATGCAGACTTTCTAAAGAAGATAAAGCCTTTTTGTGGGAAAAACGTTATTATTGCCTCAAATACCCAAATTGTCTTCCTAAAGTACTAGCAAGTGCCCCAAACTGGAAATGGGTTAATCTTGCCAAAACTTACTCACTGCTTCAGCAGTGGCCTCCATTGCACCCACTGACTGCGCTGGAACTACTTGATTCAAAGTAAGTTAACCATGACTGAGTATACTTGCTCTATTTTATTGTTTGTTTGTTTTTTTTTTCCCCTCTATTTTATTGTTGTCAGTTTTTCCAGTCAGATGTATTATGTTGCAGGAGAACTTCCCTTTGTTTTAACATGAAAGCAATTTAGTGCAATAGAAATGTATAAACATATATTTTTGCAAACATACTTTTTGTGCTAAGTTTATGAAAAAGAGATGTCTATGGCTGAGTCCATAGAACATGGGACTCTTGATCTCGAGGATGTCATGAGTTTAAGCCCCACGTTGGTGTAGAGTTTACTTTTAAAAACAAATTAGAGGGATCCCTGGGTGGCTCAGCGGTTTGGCACCTGCCTTTGGCCCAGGGCGCGATCCTGGAGTCCCAGGATCGAGTTCCGCGTCGGGCTCCTGGCATGGGGCCTGCTTCTCCCTCTGCCTGTGTCTGCCTCTCTCTCTCTCCCTATCATGAATAAATTAATAAATAAATCTTAAAAAATAAATAAGTAAATAAAAACAAATTAGAAAAAGAATAGAGATGTCATACCATCTAAAGCTAACCAGAAGAGAGAATTAAATTCTAAATTTTGAATGATTTGTTATTTTATGATGTGTGTCAAAATTTTCATAAGCTCAAGGTTTCTGAACAGTCCTGAAGTTGAATTTGTATAGTATAGCAAGATTTTCTTCCTGGAAAAAAAAAAAAAAGAAGAAACACATTGCTTTTGAATAAAGAGCTATTTAAATATTCATTGTTAGGTAAAATTAAGATTGTGTTTTCAGGAAATATAACTTCGCTAGTAAGAAATCACCATCAAATCTTGATTTTTGTGGTACTTCTCTAGATTTGCTGATCAAGAAGTGAGGTCCATAGCTGTGACCTGGATTGAGGCTATAAGTGATGATGAGCTAACTGATCTTCTTCCACAGTTTGTACAGGTGAGTTTTTTACTGTTACCCCTTCATCTTACTCTGCACCTATTTCTTATGGGTAGGGAACTTGCTAAAGAAAGGATCCTCTGTTTGTTTTGATTAAAAGTATTTTTATGGAAATGTTGAGGGTACATTATATTTGGATATAGTATAAATTTTTTGCCACTATTGTTAGCTGCCCCACTTGAATATCATATATGTGTACCTGGATTTTTAATTCTCATATTTTTAGATTCTCAGAACAAACCGGACTTGAGCTTTTCTTTGATTTTTCTTTGCTAGCTACATAAACATAACTAATGAATATTATTCCAAAATCTACACTTTTCTGCTTGATTTCATTAATTTAGCCTAAATTAACTCTTCTGTTTCATTTTTATCAGTGTTAACTTACATTTTGCTTTATATAGTTTCTCTATTGATAATTTTATCATAATAATGAAGTATGGGTTTGACCACTGTAATTCTTATTTTCTTTCGTGTGTAGGCTTTGAAATATGAAATTTACTTGAACAGTTCATTAGTGCACTTCCTTCTGTCCAGAGCATTAGGAAATATACACATTGCACACAACTTATATTGGTAAGATTTAAATTTTTTAATTTATTTCCATTCCTAGTATTTATAGAGACGATATGCTCTGGAAGTCTAAATAGTATGCTCAGGCTACTTATTGTCAATACCAGATGTTTTATTAAGGGCATTATTATAAAGAGGCTGGATTTTTATGTCCTTAGAAATAAAACCAAAAATAACAAAACTCTTTATTACAAAGATATTTGCCATGTTAGAGCTCCATAATAATGAATGAGTTTTCACTTGCTTTATATAGCTTCATTAAATTCCTGGATACCAAAAAATGAACCTAAGTTGAAATTCAGGAGACATTCATCCAGTTCTCAGAAGTGGCTGACATAAATATTTTACTGTATTAGGCTCCTCAAGGATGCTCTGCATGATGCACAGTTTGGTGCTCGATATGAACATGTTTTGGGTGCTCTCCTCTCAGTAGGAGGAAAAGGACTCAGAGAAGAACTTTTGAAGCAGACAAAACTTGTACAGCTTTTAGGAGGAGTAGCAGAAAAAGTAAGGCAGGCTAGTGGATCAGCCAGACAGGTATGTATCCAAAAGAAAAAACATAAATATTTTGATGTTAAAGGATCTCTATAGTTCTGATGAGTTATTCTTTATCAATAGACATCCAATATAATCTAACTATACATACTATGCTGTTTTGAGCAGATGGATTCAAAGGTTGTTTCAAACCATAGGAAAAGATTTTACAACCTAACTCTTAAAGGTATTTTTTTTTTTTCTTAAAGGTATTTTAATTCCAGTGCTTATGAATTCCTTTCTGGCCACAATTGTTCTCTTGAGTTTCTTTTTTATTATTTTGTTTTTTAACTTTTTTTGTAACTTTAAAAGTAATGCAAGTATGAGTTGATACTAACGTTTAAAAGGGATCCTGGGTGGCTCAGTGGTTTAACGCCTGCCTTTGGCTCAGTGTGATCCTGGAGACCTGGGATCAAGTCCCACGTCAGGCTCCCTGCATGGAGCCTGCTTCTCCCTCTGCCTGTGTCTCTGCCTTTCTCTCTCTCAGTGTCTCTCATGAATAAATACAATCTTTTAAAAAAAAAAATCTAAATAATAAGGAAATTTATAGAAAAAAATTTTAATTACACTTTTAAAGATTTATTTATTCATGAGAGATACAGCGAAAGAGGCAGAAACATAGGCAGAGGGAGGAGCAGGTTCCCTGTGAGGAGCCTGATGTGGGACTCCAATCCCAGGATCCCCACTGGGGCACCTGGGTGCCTCAGTGCTGAGGGTCTGCCTTTGGCACAGGTCTTGATCCCAGGGTCCTGGGATCGAGCCCTGAGTCGGGCTACCTGCTCAGAGGGGAGCCTGCTTCTCCCTTTCCCTCTACTGCTCCCCCTGCTTGTACTTGCTCTCTCTGTCAAATAAATAAATAAAATCTTGGGGCAGCCTGGGTGGCTCAGCGGTTTACCACTGCCTTCAACCCAGGGCCTGATCCTGGAGTCCCGGGATCGAGTCCCACATCAGGATCCTTGTATGGAGCTTCTCCCTCTGCCTGTGTCTCTGCGCCTCTCTCTCTCTGTCTCTCTCATGAATAAAGAAATAAAATCTTAAATAAATAAATAATCTCTTTAAAAAATAAAATTTTAGATTAATTTAAAAATTAAAAATTTTCCAGTTTTCATTTCTCCCTGTTATGTATCTATTATTCATGGTTTGCTTTATGTCTTTTCTGGTCTTTTATATGACTTTATACATATTTACACTTAAGTATATATACAAATGTTTGGAATTTAAAAAAAATATGTAGAAATGCAGATAGACACACACATACATATATATTGTTGTTGAGATAAAATTCACCTATTTAATTCATTGTCTTTTAGTATATTCACAATATTATGCAGCCACCACCATTAATTCCAGAACATTTTCATCACACCAAAAAGAAAGCCTGTACCCACTAACTTTTCCTTATTCCCTCCTTCTCTCAGGCCCTGGTAAGCATTAATTTGCTTTCTATTCTGTGGATGTATCTCTTCTAGACATTTAAATGGAATTATGCAATATGTGGCCTCCCTATCTGGTTTCTTTCACTTTACCTAACAATTTCAAAGTTCATCCATATTCTAACATGTATGAGTACGTCACTCCTTTTTATGGCTGAATAATGCTCCATTGTGTGGATAATACCACAGTTTGTTTATCCATTCATCCGTTGATGGACCTTTGGCTTGTTTCCACTATTTGGCTATTATGAATGATGCTGCTATAAACATTTGTGTGTAAATTTTTGTTTGAACACCTCTTTTCACTTTACCTAGGAGTGGAATTACTAGGTCATAAAGCAAGCCTAAGTTTAACTTTTTGAGGAACCACCAAATTATTATCTAAAGCAGCTTCATCATTTTATATTCCTACTAGAAATGTATGAGGATTCCAACTTCTCCACATCCTCACCAGCATTTGTTTTTTTCTACCTTAAAAAAAAAATTATAGTCATCTTAGTGGGTATGAAGTAGTATCTCATTGTGGTTTTGACTTGCATTTCCCTAATGAGTAATGATTTTTTTAAAAGATTTTATTTATTCATCAGAGGCACAGAGAGGGAAAACAGGCCCTACACTGGGAGCCTCATGTGGGACTCAATCCCAGGACCCCAGGATCAGTCCCTGAGCCAAAGGCAGACACTCAACCACTGAGCCACCCAGGTGTTGCTGATTAATGATTTTGAACACATTTTTATGTTTTTGTTACTGCCTTTTGTATATTTTCTTTGGAGAAGTTTCTAAGTTTTTTTGGGTTTTTTGTTTGTTTTTTGTTTTTTTGATTGGTTTTTTATTGTTGAATTGTTCTTTATATATTTGGAATATTAGACCCTTATCAAAGATACTATTTGTATTTTCTCCCATTCTTTGAATTATCTTTTTATTTCCTCAAGTGTCCTTTGATGCACAAATTACTAATTTTTTGAAGTTTATTTTTCCTTTTGTTGCTTGTGCATTTGATGTCTAAGAATTTATTGTCAAATCCAAGGTCACAAAGATAAACACCTATGTTTTCTTTTAGGAGTTTTATAGTTTTGCTCTTATATAAGTCTTTGATCCATTTTGAGTATTTTTTTTAATATGCTTTGAGGTAAGGATTCAGCTTCATTCTTTTACATATGATTATAAAGTTGTCTTAGCACCATTTGTTGTTTTGCCAGTTTTTCATACAATTTCCTCCCTTCATAATGATAAAGTAGCCAAAATTTATCTTAACTGGAGGATCTGTAAACACAAGGCTTATCTAGCCCACTTACAGGCAAGGCAAATGCTGCTTCATGAAATGGTCCCACTGTGGAACCTCTGGTCCTCCAACCCAAGTCACCCCCTTGCCTGGCTTTATCTTCACTATAATGTGCAGCCACTGTATTTAATCTCATTCTATACTTTAACTTCTCCATAGCTTCCATGATTTTCCCATATTTTTCATACAGAATGTATCTGCCACCACTTTTGGAACCCTGAGACTTCTTGTCAGAACTGTCACTCCCAGAGGCAACTCCACACTTTCCCCCTCCTTTACCGGAACTGCTTTTTCCTTTGAGCAGCATCTTCAAAACATCTCAGCACTATTTTTTGAAGAGACTATTCTTTCCCATGAATGATCTTGGCACCTTTGATGAAAATCAGTTGATCATAGACATGTAGGTTTATTTTTGGACTTTGAATTCTCTTCCATTGATTTATAAGATTAGGTAAGCCATATTGTTTTCATTATTGTAGTTTTGTATTAAGTTTTGAAATCAAAGTATGAGTTCTCCAACTTTGTTCTTTTTCAAGAGGTTTTTTTGGGCTATTCAAAAGTCCTTTGCAATTTCGTGTGAGTTTTAGGACCATCTTACACATTTCTGCAAAAAGGAAGTTGGAACTTTGATAAGAATTATGTTTAAAAAAAAAAAAAGAATTATGTTGAGTCTGTGGGGTGCCTGGGTGGGATGGCTCAGGGCAGGGATGACTCAGGTACTAGGATCAAGCCCCGAGTTGGGCTCCCTGCTCAGTGGGGATCCTGCTTCTCTCTCTCCCTCTGCCGCTCTCCCTGCTTGTGCGCTCCCACACTCTCTCTCTCTCTCTCTCTCTCTCTCTCTGTCAAACAAACAAACAAATAAATAAATAAGTAAATAAGATCTTAAAAAAAAAAAGAAATTGCATTGAACCTGTAGATAAATTTGGAAAATACTGCAATCTTAATAATATTAAGTCTTCTAATTCATTGGACATGGTGTCTTTTCATCTAGATCTTTAATTTCTTTCAGCAATTTTATTTATATTTATATTTTTTTATATATAAAATTTTTACTTCATCTTAGAGAATTTGTATCAAGACATACAATTACACTCCATATTTCTTTTTTTTTTTTTGGCATTTTAATTTATTTTTTTATTGGTGTTCAATTTACCAGCATACAGAATAACCGCCAGTGTCCATCACCCATTCACTCCCACCCCCCGCCCTCCTCCCCTTCTACCACCCCTAGTTCGTTTCCCAGAGTTAGCAGTCTTTACGTTCTGTCTCCCTTTCTGATATTTCCCACACATTTCTTCTCCCTTCCCTTATATTCCCTTTCACTATTATTTATATTCCCCAAATGAATGAGAACATATAATGTTTGTCCTTCTCCGACTGACTTCCTTCACTCAGCATAAGACCCTCCAGTTCCATCCACGTTGAAGCAAATGGTGGGTATTTGTCATTTCTAATAGCTGAGTAATATTCCATTATATACATAAACCACATCTTCTTTATCCATTCATCTTTCGATGGACACTGAGGCTCCTTCCACAGTTTGGCTATTGTGGACATTGCTGCTATAAACATCGGGGTGCAGGTATCCCAGCATTTCATTGCATCTGTATCTTTGGGGTAAATCCCCAACAGTGCAATTGCTGGGTCGTAGGGCAGGTCTATTTTTAACTCTTTGAGGAACCTCCACACAGTTTTCCAGAGTGGCTGCACCCGTTCACATTCCCACCAACAGTGCAGGAGGGTTCCCTTTTTTCCGCATCCTCTCCAACATTTGTGGTTTCCTGCTTTGTTAATTTTCCCCATTCTCACTGGTGTGAGGTGGTATCTCATTGTGGTTTTGATTTGTATTTCCCTGGTGGCAAGTGATGTGGAGCATTTTCTCATGTGCTTGTTGGCCATGTCTATGTCTTCCTCTGTGAGATTTCTCTTCATGTCTTTTGCCCATTTCATGATTGCATTGTTTATTTCTTTGGTGTTGAGTTTAAGAAGTTCTTTATAGATCTTGGAAACTAGCCCTTTATCTGATAGGTCATTTGCAAATATCTTCTCCCATTCTGTAGGTTGTCTTTTAGTTTTGTTGACTGTATCCTTTGCTGTGCAAAAGCTTCTTATCTTGATGAAGTCCCAATAGTTCATTTTTGCTTTTGTTTCTTTTGCCTTCGTGGATGTATCTTGCAAGAAGTTACTGTGGCCGAGTTCAAAAAGGGTGTTGCCTGTGTTCTTCTCTAGGATTTTGATGGAATCTTGTCTCACAATTAGATCTTTCATCCATTTTGAGTTTATCTTTGTGTATGGTGAAAGAGAGTGGTCTAGTTTCATTCTTCTGCATGTGGATGTCCAATTTTCCCAGCACCATTTATTGAAGAGACTGTCTTTCTTCCAATGGATAGTCTTTCCTCCTTTATCGAGTATTAGTTGACCATAAAGTTCAGGGTCCACTTCTGGGTTCTCTATTCTGTTCCATTGATCTATGTGTCTGTTTTTGTGCCAGTACCACACTGTCTTGATGACCACAGCTTTGTAGTACAACCGGAAATCTGGCATTGTGATACCCCCAGATATGGTTTTCTTTTTTAAAATTCCCCTGGCTATTCGGGGTCTTTTCTGATTCCACACAAATCTTAAAATAATTTGTTCTAACTCTCTGAAGAAAGTCCATGGTATTTCTTAATGGGTACATAATATTACCACGTATTGTAGAATAAATTGTGAACCATTACCTCCGTGTAGGTTGTTTAGACAGTTTTTTTTTTCCAGTCCTACAGTGAACTATAGTGTATAAGTTTTGGCCCCTTTGCTAGTATTTCCTCATAGGATATTCGTATAGGTGAAATAGCTGAGTCAAGAACTGTATGTATTTTTAGTTATATCTTTTTCTCCACCAATAGGTTATGAAAGTATTTTTTCCTGCCCTGTTGCTAGGACTGGGTGTTACCTTTAATTTTTAATCTGTTAGATGAAAAATTGCATCTCCTTTCTGTTTAATTTCTATTTATTTGACTATTAGAGAGTTTTGTTTTTTTATTTGACTATTAGAGAGTTTTAAATATGTTAAGTAGGCCATATGCACTCACCCTCCCATGTGTGTAAGCCTTTGCCCATTCTAATTCTATTTTTATAGTAAAAATTAACTGTTTAGCAACAACTTGTTTTTATTTTATTTAAAAAATTTGTTACATTTTAAAAATTGCGTTGGTCCACATCATAATTTTTTTGTCTTAAAAACAGGTCTTCGTTTTCATTATGTACCCACAGTATCACTCTCTTTTCCTAGGTCGTCCTCCAAAGAAGTATGGAACGAGTACAGTCGTTTTTTCTGAGAAATAAATGCCGTCTTCCTCTCAATCCAAGTCTTGTTGCAAAAGAATTAAATATTAAGGTGACATATAAAATACTAATAAATTCATATTACATTTCAAAATAATTTGTAGGAAAAATTTGTAGGAAGAAAGGAGATGAGCTGATACACCTACGGCAGATGAGGATAACATCTGCATAGGTTGGTTATAAGTATTTATGGATGTCTGTGTAAGATCCATATTTACCTCAGTATATTTTTACTTAATCATAGTTTCTGAAAGAGAAAGCAATATAAAGTTATTTGGTGTCTCAAAATAAATTATTTTTTACCATGGTTATAATAGCTACCTTGGTGGCTTATGTTGTGATTCCAGGCACAGATAGCATTTTCTTTTCTCCTATGCGAACAACTGGAGAGATTCTTTTTTTTTTTTTTTTTTTTTAAGATTTTATTTATTCATGATAGTCACAGAGAGAGAGAGAGGCAGAGACATAGGCAGAGGGAGAAGCAGGCTCCATGCAGGGAGCCCGATGTGGGATTCGATCCCGGGTCTCCAGGATCGCGCCTGGGCCAAAGGCAGGCGCCAAACCGTTGCACCACCCAGGGATCCCGGAGAGATTCTTTATAGGTTTATAACACTTTCTAGAGCATCAAAAAAGAGTTGAATAATCATCAGCACTGAGTAATTATACTTCAAACTGGGCCAGTAGTTATACATAGTGGATTTTCTCTTAATGAATTCAGATAAAGCAACCAATTAATTCATGCATTAGTGTTCGTGGTTTTTAAAGGGTAGGATACAAGTATCCATAAAGGAGTCTCAGGTTTGATCTCTTTTGAAGTTGACATATGGCTACTCTTCACTGAAATTTAACAGTGGGTACCTGAGTTATGGGTCATTGGCAGGGGCCGGGGCCGTCACATTTTCTCCTTGGATTTGTTTGTTGTTTCCCTTTATTGGTCTGTCTGAAATTAGTTTTTTGAACTAGTTTCACTTTAAAATAAGATCTTTGCTAATGAAATTTTAAAATTTAGTGTCACTATGTTATTGCATGGCTAATTATTAATTATAAGAGTATCATAAAGTACTCTTATAAGTAGAGATCTCATCCTAGATCATACTCCTTTAGAGGAAAGGTAAGATTATACGAAGTTTTGTGCTGTGACGAGGAATTATAGTAACACTTTTAAAGCTCAAACTTTTAATAATTTTTGTCTCAAGTTTTTAAGGATTTGCTTCTGTCTAGAGAGTAATAGATGATATTTTACTCATGCTATGTTTAAGTTTCAAAAAGTATTTTTAAATATCTTTTATCTGCTAGATGATCTAAAAAGCAGTTCACACATGTTATTTCATTTGCCATAATTCAGATGAACAAGTGATAGAAGAAATACTTAGGACAGAAAAGTCTTAAAGCCATTTTTATTCCAATATTATCTTTCTAATGCATAACATGTTGTATTTGTAGTCCTGTTCCTTCTTCAGTTCTAATGCTGTGCCCCTAAAAGTAACAATGGTGAATGCTGATCCAATGGGGGAAGAAATTAATGTCATGTTTAAGGTGAGCAAAATAAGGTTACTTTCTTTTTATTTATTTTTTAAGATTTTATTTATTTGAGGAAGAGAAGGTATGGAGAGAGCATGAGTGGGATGTGGAGGTAGAGGGAGAGACAGAGGATGAGGGACAAGTGGACTCTCTGCTGAGCAGGGAGCCCAATGTGGGGCTCGATTCCTGGGATTATGACCTGAGCTGAAGGCAGACACTTCACTGACTGAGCCACCCAGTCATCCCAAGATTACTTTGCTTTTAAAGGGTAATTCAAAAATTCTTTCTTTCGGGACACCTGGGTGTCTCAGGGCGTGATCCCAGGGTCCGGGATTGAGTCCCACATCAGGCTCCTTGCAGGGAGCCTGCTTCTCCTTCTTCCTATGTCTCTGCCCCTCTCTGTGTGTCTCTCATGAATAAATAAATAAAATCTTTTTTAAAAAATTCTTTTCTCAAATTGCAAATATAATTTTATTTAATATTTAATTAAATTCAATAATTATGTGGAAAATTATTGCTGACATAAATTATTGCCAAACAGATATTGGAACAAATGCATTTCTGGGCTAGGGCTACTACATATGGCCATGCTGATTACGCATATCATAACTGCAGGCAGTGTGCCTTTCATATAGATTATGATGTGAATGGTACCCCCTAGAGTTGTGCAGTGTGACATAGCAAAACCATGGGCAATGGCACTGGTTTTTTGGAAACATAGAACTTACCTGTGGGAAGCAGCAGGCATGGAGTACTACAGAGTAATCTATTACCAAAGTTCTGTGTGTGGTGTCATGATTTGTGTATTTTGAAGAAAGAATGGAGAGTTTTAGTTAATTCAATGAGTTCAATTAGTGGAGGTTCACATATATATGTATATAAAAGACGGCTCAAGAGAAGCTATCTTTATGAACATATTTATATGTGTGTGTATATATATATATAAAGTTCTCATAATTCAAATCTGGTTTAGGACTTTATTTTACTAATGTATTTGCCTTTTCCTATAGCAGTACCATCTGCTTGAATACAGAAATTTTATTTTATTTATTTTTTTAAAGGATTTATTCATGAGAGACACAGAAAAAAGGCAGAGGCATAGGCAGTGGGAGAAGCAGGCTCCTCGCAGGATGCCTGATATGAGACTCAATCCCAGAACCCCGGCATCACGCCCTGAGCTGAAGGCAGACGCTCAACTGCTTAGTTACCAAGGCATCCCGAATATAGAAATTTTATATATGTTAAGTTTTAATATTTGTTAAGGCTAATCTCCCCTAATTCTTTGGGTAATTTTCTTGACTAATCTCAAAAAATGTACTCATCATTGTGAGTTTTAAAGTTATTTTATCCAATTTAAAAAAATAAAATGAAAACTACATATGATTCCAGTTAGAATTAATTTATTTTGGGAGGACTAACTTTTTAATTTTTATTTTTTGGGATCCCTGGGTGGCTCAGCGGTTTAGCGCCTGCCTTTGGCCCAGGGCGTGATCCCGGAGTCCCAGGATCAAGTCCCGCATCAGGCTCCTTGCATGGATCCTGCTTCTCCCTCTGCCTTTGTCTGTGCTTCTCTCTCTCTCTCTCTCTCTCTCTCTCTCTGTGTGTGTGTGTGTCATGAATAAATAAATAAAATCTTAAAAAAATTTTTTTTTTAATTTTTTAAGTAAATTTTTAGTTTGATATAATTGTAGATTCATAGTCTGTTGCAAGAAATTAAACAGAGATCCTGGGTATCCTTTACCCAGTTTCCCTCAATGTAACATCTTGCAAAACTAGCAAACAACATCATAATCAGTGTATTGGCATCAATATAGTCAAGGTATGGAATATTTTGATCATGACAAAGATCCTCCATTTTGCCCCTTTGAAAAATAGAATATGATTCACAAACCATTAAATCTAACCTTTTAAAAAGCATATAGTTCAAGAAACTGAGACATGAATAAGTTAAATCATTTCCTCTGGAATGCTACAGAAAAATAAAAGGCACTTGTGTTTCATCTTACTCTTCACTCTTTTCCATTTCCCCCGCCCCCTGCCTTTTACAATATGTAATGTAGTAAATATTTTGGAAAGGTACAGGTTCCATTTTGTTTCCTTAATTTCAAGGTTGGTGAAGATCTTCGGCAAGATATGTTAGCTTTACAGATGATAAAGATTATGGACAAGATCTGGCTTAAAGAAGGACTAGATCTGAGGATGGTAATTTTCAAATGCCTCTCTACTGGCAGAGATCGAGGTAAGTCTGTCAGTTCTGTCTTGGTGTCTTATTATTTCTTTTCTGTGAACTTAGCTCAGAGTATACCTCTCCTGAGTGAGTCCTGATGCTGGTACACTGTCATCTCAGTTGTTTCTTACTTTAATTTAGTGTGACTTTATTGATTTATTCACAATTAAATAACTCATTGAGTAGCCCTAATAAATGCTTTGCAGTAACCAGAGGTGCCCATTAATTGACTGAATGAGGACTTTATGGTCTTTAGCTTTTGATTTAAAATTAAGGCCATGTCTAAGTTAAACCAACTTTGCTTTTATTTCTGCAATATAAAATAATGGTTTAAAATTTTTTTTCTACTTTAGCACAGGCTCATCTTACTGTTTTATCAAATTTTCTTCCTTACCACATATGTTTAGTGTGAATAATAAAAGCAGTACATCCGGAAATATTGTGATAATTAGAGGTAATGAATGTAAAATATCCCAGTATATGGTATGTATTAGGTGCTCAATAAATTGTAACCTTTATCATTACTTTATTCAACAAATGTTTGTAGTTGATCTACCATCTACAAAATGTTAATAACAGTAGTGTTTATATTTAGAGGGAAGCAATTAAAGACATATGAAGTAATTTGAAAATGCTTTAATAAGCTAAAAGCTCTAAGAGAATTAAGAAGACAGTGCTGTATGGTTTTAAAGTTATAGTTGGTGGAAATGAGAAATGCTTTCAGATTCTAATTAGATACTAGAAAGTCATCTGAAAAATTACCTAATTACCTAAAATTACCTAATCAGGGCAGCCCCGGTGGCGCAGCGGTTTGGCACTGCCTGCAGCCCGGGGCGTGATCCTGGAGACCCGGGATCGAGCCCCATGTCGGGCTACCTGCATGGAGCCTGCTTCTCCCTCTGCCTGTGTCTCTGCCTCTCTCTGTCTCTCTCTCTGTGTTGCTCATGAATAAATAAAATATTTAAAAAATGTTTTTTTAAAAAAAATTACCTAATCATCCTTCCAATATTTGGCATTCACTTCATGCCTCAATGCCTGTGCTAAAGGAAAGGTAGTCTGTCCTATCTTACATAGCTCTGATGGTTGTAGAGTTTTTTCTTGTATTCTGGTGAATTGGAACTGACTCCTAGTGTCTTCTACCCATCGGTTCCAGTTCAGTTTATAGACTATCATATAATTAAGTCAAATCTTTCTTTGTGATGATGAATATTGTGGCTTCAGATCCTGAACAGGGATCCCTGTTTAAGATTTTATTTATTGGAGAGGCAGAGGGAGAGAGAATCTGAAGCAGACTCTGCACTGAGCCCAGAGCCCAATGTACTGCGAGATCATGATGTGAGATAAAACCAAGTAAGAGTCAGTTAACTGACTGAGCCACTCAGGCATCCCTTCTCTTGTTTTTTATGTTGTTTCTAACTAATGGTTGAATGCTTGCTTTGTGTCTTGCCCTGGCCTAAGTTTTTCATTTGTGTTATCTCACAAGTATCCTTATTTTTCAAATGAAATCATATCCATATCCTATGTTAAGTTTTTAACTAGCATTTCAGTGTTTCTAGTAATCCCTCACTTTTTCAGACTCAACAATTGTCTTTAAATATTCACCAGACATTTACTGGTATATCATCCCCCGGATTGATTTTAAGTTCCCTCAAGGCACAGACCATATCTTAAATATCTAGTAGGACATTGTATATTTTATGAACTTTGCTCCACTGTTTTAGCAACTAATAATTTGTACATATGTATATTTGATTATAAAATTAGAAATTGGGATCCCTGGGTGGCGCAGCAGTTTGGCGCCTGCCTTTGGCCCAGGGCTCAATCCTGGAGACCCAGGATCTAATCCCACGTCGGGCTCCCGGTGCATGGAGCCTGCTTCTCCCTCTGCCTCTGTCTCTGCCCCCCTCTCTCTCTCTCTGTGTGTGACTATCATAAATAAAATAAAAAAAAACCTAGAAATTTGTATGTATATTAGAAATTTGATTAAATATAGTCATAGAATCAAGGTACCAGTACTCATTGAAGAAGGATATCACTGAGAACTATAAACTAGATGATGCAGCCAAAACAACATAAAAGATCCAAATGAATTCATTGTTCATTGTGTGACCAAACTACTAGAATTACTACCTAGCTCTGTGTACTTTCTTTTGGGGTGGCCCAAAGGCTTTGACCAGCTTTGTTTCTTCTAGTCTTTTGTCTGAAGCAGATCTCTATGTCCATATCTTTTATTTTAACACCAGTGCATCTCCTTGATTTTGAAAGTACATAAAAATATTTTTTTAATTATAGAAATAATATATGTGCATAGTAAATGTAGCATGTAATAGAATAAATTGATAGGTAAAAATCTTAGGGGCACCTGGGTGGCTTAGTTGGTTGATTGTCTCCTTCAGCTCAGGTCATGGTCCTGGGATCCTGGGATTGAGCCCCACATCAGGCTTCCTGCTCAGCGGGGAACCTGCTTCTCCCTCTCCTGCTCTCCTGCATTTGTGCTCTCTCTGTCAAATAAATAAATAAAATCTTTTTTAAAAAAGAAAAAAAGACAAGTATAAATCTTTGTTTCTCCCACACCTTCATTTTTAATCTAAGGCCTCCTACTTCCAAAATATAACTAAATCACATAGCCTTCTGGGAATGTTTTGTGTATATTCTAATATTATATAATAGTCTTTTTTTTAAAAGATTTTATTTATTTGAGTGAGAGAGAGAGCGACTATGAAAGGGGGCTGGGGAGGGTGGGGCAAGGGGTAGAGGGAGAGGGAGAAGCAGACTCCCATTGATCGAGGATCCAGGCTCAGGGCTCGATCCCAGGACCCCAAGATCATGACCTGAGCCAAAGGCAGACACTTAACTTATTGAGCCACCCAGGCACCCTAGTCTTTCTTTTAAACACAAAAGGACAGTTTTCCATATGGATTTCATATTTAAAACATAAATTTGAGCATTAGCACATAAAGATCTAATTCATTATATTCTTTTTTTTTAAAGATTTTATTTATTTGTTTATTCATGAGAGACAGAGAGAGAGAGAGAATGGCAGAGATACAGGCAGAGGGAGAAGCAGGTTCCATGCAGGAAGCCCAATGTGAGACTCGATCCCAGGACTCCAGGATCACGCCCTGGACCAAGGGCAGGCGCTAAACCGCTGAGCCACCCAGGTATCCCTAATTCATTATATTCTTATATAGATGTCCCATAATTTATTTGTTTGATACTTGTTTTAAAAGTAGGGAAAATAGGGTCGCCTGGGTGGCTCAGCAGTTGAGCATCTGCCTTTGACTCAGGGTGTGATCCTGGAGTCCCGGGATGGAGTCCCACATCGGGCTTCCTGCTTGGAGCCTGCTTCTCACTCTGCTTCTCTCTCTGCCTCCCTCTCTCTCTGTGAGTCTCTCATGAATAAATGAATAAAATCTTTAAAAAAAAAATAGGGAAAATAAAAAATGATTTGCACAGCCAGGCGTTTACAAAACACATACTTTCGATATACACATATTACAAGGACAGTCTTAATTCGTTCTTCCGTTTGAAAGAGCTTAGTGTACTTTGAAACACTCCATAATTGCCCAAATACATGATCAGAGTAAGTTTGTTGACTAAGCATCATCTAGTTTGTAATTAAAATTGTTATTCTTTGGGGGTGTATAGCACATGGTTGTACAGACTATGGAACCTCAAAGTCAAATTCAGCTGTTAGATTTTGGGTACTTCTGAAAATAAATAATTTTGATTGCTCAAATTTTCTAGCATGGGCTGCCAGACTTGGTTTTTTAAAAATAATTCCTAAATGGTGTCTTATGTCAAAGGTTGAAAAGTATAAATTTTTTTAAGGGCTTAACTTCTAGGGAGATATTTTCGCATAGCTTAATGTTTTGTTGTTAAAGGTATGGTGGAGCTAGTTCCTGCTTCGGATACCCTCAGGAAAATCCAAGTGGAATATGGTGTGACTGGATCCTTTAAAGATAAACCACTTGCAGAGTGGTTGAGGAAATACAATCCTTCTGAAGAAGAATATGAAAAGGTGATTAGCAAGTCTCCTTATTCTAGATAACTTTGTCAAAAATGTATTACCTAAGTCATAAGTGCTTTCACTTTCCAACTCTGGTGACTAGCCATGTAACCTAAGTTGTGAAAACTGTCTTTCTCTAACTAAAGTAAGTAAATAAAATAAAATAAAAATTCTGTCTGTCTGTCTGTCTATCTATCTATCTATCTATCTATCTATCTATCTATCTAAACAGTGCATTTAATGACAGGAATCTGAGTGAAACCAATGCTAAACTACCCCTCAAATATTCCAAACATGAATTTAGAGGCCAGCAAAACAGGTATTTTTATGACCCAGAATATTTCACAAAGATCTTGGAAAAAGTTATGGAAATGGGTGAGAGTGGTGCATTGTGTGGAGTTGAAAAGATTATGAGCCAGACAGAGCATGAACTTAGGTTCCAAGTCAGCAGCTATTGAGCTTTGGGCAAATTATTAACCTCTTTTGTGCCTCAGTGACCTATAATATAAAATAGTATACATTATGGTATTGTAGTACATAATATCGCTGTAAAACATAATAGTGCCATAAGGTTATCGTGAGAATTAGAGGAGTTCATATTAGAAAACCCGACACAGAGTAAATTCTGTGGTTAGTAGCTGTTACTATTAGAGGTGTCCATTTTTTTGTTTTGGCATACTTTTGAATTCTATGATAGGAAAGGGAAATTTTGGGATACCTGGGTGGCTCAGTTGGTTATGTGTGACTCTTTTTATTTTTTTAAGATTTACTTATTTTAGAGAGAGAGTGCATGTGAGGGAAGGGGCAGAGAGAGAATCTTCAAGCATACTCCCCACTGAGCACGAAGCTCAATGCAGGGCTCCATCCCACCCACCACCCATGAGATCATGACCTATACCACCCATGAGATCATGACCTAAGACAAAAACAAGAGTTAGATGCTTAACCAACTGAGCCAGTCAGGTGCCCCATGACCTTGGGATTGTGAATTTGAGCCCCATGTGAGGGGGAGGAGAGTAGAGCTTACTTAAGGAAAAGAAAATAGGAAGAAAAAGGAAAAGAGAAATCTCTTATGCTATATGTTGGCAAATCGAACTTTAATAAAAAAAATATACAAAAAAAAAAAGAAATCTCTTAGGATGTAAGGCCTCTAATGATCTGAAAGTGGCCTAAGAAATACTTAAGAACAGTTTTTTTTTACAAGAACACTTTTAAAATAGCACTGTAAAGAGATCTCAGTTTTAATATCATTTGCCTGCTCATTTTATGTCAAGTCATTAATGTATCACATTTATAGATACATACAAATGCTATCTGTTGACCTAAAAAGGTAGAAGAATTTTGTCCTTTGTTGATCTTTTAAACTATTTAAGATCACTCCCTTTTCTTCCTTGTGGTGTGGGGGTAAAGCAAGAAGCCAATACTTGTTTAAGGTCATGTTGGCTCTTTTGTGGTTCTGGGAAAGTGGTTTGTCACAAAATAATTGTTGAATATCATAGATTGAGTGCCTTTTGTGCTTTTGACTCTTAATGTCCTTCACTAAGAAAGAGAGTAACATAGAGGAGTCCCATTGCTTGGGGGTGAATCTTGGGTCTGCCACTTAACAATTGTGTGATCCTGGGCAAAGAACTTCTATGTTTCAGTTTCCCTCAAACATAAAATGACAATCATAATAATATCTATGTCATAAAGTGTGTGTGTGTGTGTGTGTGTATAGAAAGAGTAATGTAGTGCCTGGTTTGTGTTAAGTGCTGTGTAAACGTATGCTCTAATCATTAGTAATGATTTCTGGGGAGTTATGAAATAACCACATGGACATGCAGAGCCATATGACTGCTCCATTCAGAAATGTAGTATCTTGAAAATAAACTAAATGCACATGCTTTAGATAAAAATATTCATTATATAAGTCTTGCTGTTTCCGTCTATATGATACTATGTTAGTAATTTAATCCCCAGGGCAGGCAAGACTAAAGTGAAAGAAGATCTCTAGCTTTGAGAAACTTGCAAACGACACATAAAGAGTCAACAAAACACATTAATTATTGTATGTTTAAAGATATAAGCTGACTTTCTTCATACATACCCTCCCTATAAGTAAAAAAAAATCTTTGTCACCATGGGACCACTTGTACTAAAGAGCAGAGTCTGTGAGGAGTAGAGTTCCACCAAGATGATTCTTAAAAGATGTTGAAAAGCAGCAGGTACCCTAAGTAGGGAACAGCAGGATCTCTGCCTGTTAGAAGACAAAAGCTAGCGAGATGGGGCAGGAACCACCCTTAGAAAGATGTTTTTATTTTTTAAATACAAAAGACTGGCTTTTGTTACAATAGTCTAGTTTATAAGCCTTTGAAAACTGGATTACAATAGTGTCTTCAAAGGGTGATGAATTACTTTAATCTTTATAACCTGCCTCCTTTGAAACTAATTTTTTTCCTAAAATAATTTTATATCTTTATTATAGGCGTCTGAAAATTTTATTTATTCTTGTGCTGGATGCTGTGTAGCCACGTATGTTCTAGGCATCTGTGATCGACACAATGATAATATAATGCTTCGAAGCACAGGACACATGTTTCACATTGACTTTGGAAAGTTTTTGGGCCATGCACAGATGTTTGGTAGCTTCAAAAGGTACTAATATTGTTACTGTTGTTGCTAGAGAGGAGAGGCACTTTTTTTTTTTTTTTTTTTTTAACTGAAGTACCCCGGGGGCACCTGGCTAGCTCAATCAGTAGGGCATGCAACTCTTGATCTCAGGATTGTGAGTTCAAGCCCCACTTTGCCATGGAGCTTACTTCTAAAACACAAAAAGAAGTACTTCAAGTAATTCTGAAGCAGATTTCCACACGGAATCACTTTCCAAAAGGTATTAATAAGATTATCTGTATCTATCCATCTATCATGTGTGTGTATATCTGGAAGAGTTTCCACAATAATTTTTACTTGAAAAAGAAATTGACCTCCTTTACCACATAATGGTTAAGTTTTTGACGATTTTAATGTCAGCTTTTTACAAGCTTAGCATCCCTCCTCTGTCCATTTTTTTCTTCCCAAGAAAGCTGAAACTCTGGTTTGCTTAATTCAGATTATTTCAAGAGGTCATTGATTTTGAGTTCAGTCATTTCAAACATGCTAAAAATGTCTTTATTTTGATAGGATCAGAATGTTATGTGTATATTGATGAACCTTTCTTTGACAGATTTAGGCATAACATTGATTTTAATTAGTGTACACAATTTATTTTAAAAGAAAGCCTTTTTTTTTAACAAATTAATGTCCCAGATCTTGTCTCTTTTCCTCTTGTTCATTGCCTTATAGCTCCCATTAAGCATGACTAGGGATAAAAAAAGACCCTAAGAGATGACTACCATTTGGTAGATAAGAACAGGTAATGTGTGTGGGTAGTAACCTCTGTTGAAATGAATTAAGGTATATTTTATCCAGCTAATGGTACCTATTAGAAATTTTCCCATTGGTATAATGGCAATGAGTACAAAATTTTTCTCTGCATAACTACTGTTTGATCTCTACTTGAGTGTATAGATGTATAAATACCATCTTGGAAAAAAATTTGTAAATATATTTTATCTAAATAGTGAGATTGATTAAATGATGGCTTTCCTGAAAATGCAAATTTATAAGTTTTAATGCAGATTCAAGCCTGCCCGATACTAAATTTCCCAGTTGGAAATTGCTATGGCTTAGACAGCTTAGTTCAGTAACCATGTGATAACAGCACTGTTTGAATATCTTCTGTAAATAATACTTTGTGTTGTGTACTTTTTTTTAAAATAGGGATCGGGCTCCTTTTGTGCTGACCTCGGATATGGCATATGTCATTAATGGGGGTGAAAAGCCTACCATTCGTTTCCAGTTGTTTGTGGACCTCTGCTGTCAGGCCTACAACTTAATAAGAAAGCAAACAAACCTCTTTCTTAACCTCCTTTCACTGGTAACTGTGTTTTTACAAGCCTTTAATTAATTTACATTAATGCTCTGTCTTTCAATATCTAAAGAAGGATATTTTGGAATAAAATTTACTGTAGTTTCAAATGTCAGAAATATTACCAAAATATTCAAAAATAGCTGCTATGTAAAATACGCCAGACACCGTTTATCTAAAATACAAAAAATAAGTCACATCTGCCTTGGGGTTGAGAAGTAAAAGTAACTGAAAAGGATCCTGAGAGAGTGATCTGGGATGCTAGAACATATTTTGTTAATATATACACATCCACATAATTTGGATGTGTTCAGGGACGCCTAGATGGCTCAGCAGTTGAGAGTCTGCCTTCAGCTCAGGGCGTGATCCTGGGGTCTAGGGTTCATGTTCTGCCCGCAATCGAGTTCCCTGCAGGGAGCCAGCTTCTCCCTCAGCCTGTGTCTCCTGAATAAATAAATAAAACCTTTAAAAAATAATTATAATAATTTGATTGTGTTCAGGTTTCTGTACTTTTCTGGATGTGGAATAAGTTAAAAGTAAACCTCCACTATGATTATTGTGACTAAACTTGACATAAAAACAGGACTAAAGGTCTGGATTTCACAGCTTTTATTCAATAAACTGGCTTTGAGACTTCTAACAATTGACTTCCTTGACCTCAGTTTTTCTCATTTATAACTGAATCACTTAGGTCCCTAGAACACAAATACAAACTCCTCAAAACTGTGATTATTTTGTTTGCTTTAGTTGTAATTACTTGGCCAGCTTTTAAGGGACAGGTAGGGAACAGACTTTTTAAAAAGTTTAACTCCCAAACTCTTTTTCCCTTTCTATAGATGATTCCTTCAGGGTTACCAGAACTTACAAGTATTCAAGACTTGAAATATGTTAGAGATGCTCTTCAACCCCAAACTACAGATGCAGAAGCTACAATTTTCTTTACTAGGTAAGGTATATTTAAGTATTTTAGAGAAGGCGCTGAGCTTTGGCTTGTTTTCCTTAGTTTAAACTAATGGTATATATCAAAAATCTGATTTTCAGGAAATAATTGACAGTATTAGCAAATAGTAGCTTTATCAAAAGTATATTTTATGTCAGAGTTTATATGTACTGAATAAATGTAAAGGATTTGCAACAACACTTTTAAAAATAAATTTATTTCTCTTGAAATAGCTCAAGTTGTATTCAGTATATAACTTCAATTATAAACATCTTTATGAACTATTTCTGCAAAACACATGTTCTATAGTGCCAAGTATAAGGTGGTGTTTTTTTTTTTTTTTTTCTAAAATAATATCTGTGCTAATAAGTATAGTACTTTTCAGGATTTTGCCATAACAATTTTCATTGATACCATAAATATCTAAAACCTTGAACTCTGGGACACTGCTATAGTAAATTGTTACTATATGAACATAGTACTTAAAACAAATATACTAATTATTAGCATTTGAACTTGTCATACTTGCTTTATAAGCAGATCTTCCTGGCAAATATGTTCTAAAAGTTTAGTGACCAGGTTGATCACTATCTAGAGGTACCACCTTATTATCATGCCACACAACAAGGAGGGACCCATGAGCTCATGTTCTTTTCTCTCTTTTTTCTCTTGCCTTCTTCCTCTTAGTGGGAAAGAGATAGAAAATCGTACTGGACTCCCCTAGTCTCAAGAGTCTGGGCTGAATTGAATTGAAGGAAGCTGACTTTTGTGTAGCCTTCTAAACTAATCCTGATAATTTAGGTATTGATGGATTTTGTATTGTTTTTCAAAAGAGATTCATTGGCTCCTCTGGGCAAAACTATAAAGCAGGCATGTATTAGTCTGCTTGAGCTGCCATAACAAAATACCATAGATGACATGGCCTAAACAATAGACACTTTTAGTTCTAGAGGTGGGGAAGTCCAAGATCAAGGTGCCAGCTGATTCACTTCCTGGTGAGGACTCTAGCTTACAGACATTTGCCTTCTTGTTTCCTCATATGAAGGAAGGAGATAAAGAGCAAGAAAGCTTAGGCTTTCTTCTTCTCATAAGAACACTGATCCTATTGGATCAGAGTTTTACCCTTATGACCTCATCTAATCTTGATTACTGACTCCATAAAGATCCTATGGGGTTCGGGCTCAACGTATGAATTTTGGAGGATACAAATATTCAGTCCATAGCAGGGCAAGAACCTTTGTGTAAGGTTCACAAAGAGCACAAAGGTTCTTGCCTTTTCTTTTGAATCTCTTTCCTCTTTCTGGATTTCTTTATCCTGTTTCTGAGACTTCTTGTTTCCTTTGCATGCCTAAAATGTTTTATCCAAGCCTGCTTTCCAGATTTATCCTCACCAAATTCCCTATCCTTTCAAAACCTCTTTTTTCAACTGAAGGAAATTATGATTATCTGAAGAAGGAATCTGATACCAGAATCTACTATTTGATAGAAGAGATTTTATTTGGACTACTTTCAATACTTCTTTTTATACCTGTTTAGCGTCACCATCCCTGTTTATTAAAAGGAATTAAATAACGATCATCTTTTTTGGCACTTTTGGCATTCTACCAATCATCCTCTATCCCTAATAGTTTTTTGGTTAGTGTTGGATCCCACAGAGCTCAAGAAATACACCATCATTTCTTGGAGACAGAGGAATGGGATGAAATGGAGACTTTCTTGTGGTAAAATGTTTTGTTCTGATGGAATATCTTTTTTTTTTTCCCCTGAAGAATAAAAGAAATCCTTGGCAAAGTGAGAATCTGCTTAATACTTAAAAGGAATCAAAATTGGGGAGGATCCCTGGGTGGCTCAGCGGTTGAGCACCTGTCTTCAGCCCAGGGCGTGATCCTGGAGTCCTGGGATCAAGTCCCACATCGGGCTCCCTCCATGGAGCCTGCTTCTCCCTCTGCCTGTGTCTTTACCTCCCCCCCCCCCCGCCCCCCCATCTCTCATAAACAAATAAATAAATAAAATCTTAAAAAAATTAGGGCACCTGACTGGCCCAGTTAGTAGAGCATGTGACTCTTGATCTTTGGGTTATGAGTTCAAGCTCCATGTTGAGCTCCAAGCCTAGAGCTTTATGTATGTATGTATATATGGATGGATAGATGGATGGATGGATGGATGGATGGATGGATGGATGAGGCAGACGGAGAAGGAGAGAGAGAGAATCTTAAGCAGGCTCCATGCCCAGCTCGGAGCTCAACATGGGGCTTGATCTCACAACCCTGAGATCATAACCTGAATGGAAATCAAGAGTCTTACACTTAACCAACTGAGCCATCCAGGAGCCCCAAGGGCCTAGAGCTTACTTTAAAAGAAGGTGTATATATTTTGATAGGATAGATAGATAGATAGATAGATAGATAGATAGATAGATAGATAGATAGATAGATAGATAAAAAAGAAAAGAGGTGCCTGGCTGGCTCAGTTGATGGAGCATGCAACTCTTGATTTCAGGGTTATAAGTTTGAACCCCACGTTGGGTGTAGAAATTAAAAATAAAATCTTAAAAAATTTTAACAAAAAGAATGAAAATATTTTTCATCCTTTATTATATCCAAAGAACTGAACATGTTTTCTCATGAACATTTACTATTAACATATTTTTCTGATTATTTTGTAGGCTTATTGAATCAAGTTTGGGAAGCATTGCCACAAAGTTTAACTTCTTCATTCACAATCTTGCTCAGTTGCGTTTTTCTGGTCTTCCTTCCAATGATGAGCCCATTCTTTCATTTTCACCCAAAACATACTCGTTTAGACAAGATGGTCGAATCAAGGAAGTCTCTGTTTTCACTTACCATAAGAAATACAATCCAGATAAACATTATGTAAGTTTGGTTTTAGTATTTGTAGAGACTAATGCATGCATTACTGTTGTCTTTTCCTGGTTCCCTCACTGACTTTGCTAAATTTCCAAACATTTGTTGTTTTCAGACTTCTTTCCTCCATGGATGGTCCAAAAATAAATAAATATTTGAGGAATCCCTAATTGTTTTTTGGTATTTACTTCTTGGTAAATTTGCTCCCAAACCATGGGAGACAAATGATAATCTTCCTTTCAGAGACAAGACTTAAAGGGTAGTGCTATTTTGCTTTTTCTCTTTCCTTCAATTTGTTCTTAAAGGTAAAGCTTGCTCATTGTAACATTCAGCCTATGTAAAAGTGCATAAAGTCTTCAGTTCTCATTCCACTTTCTAGGAATGAAATATTATTAAACACACATACATATATAAAGTTCATCTTTGAACAAAAACAAGATGTTTAGTATTTCACACCACCCCTCATAGGGTAGCATTATGTTTTTCATACTTGTGCTAATATTTTTTTGGGGGAAATACTTTGCAGCACAGTCTTTAAATTTTAGACAAATTGATATTTTAGAAAGCAACTTTTTATTATTTTAATTTTCACCTATTCTGTTGTTAGTAAATTTTTGTAAGTTTATTTAGTATTTTATTGAGTATTCCATTCTTTCCCCCAATGATTTATAATAGTATATAACATTATAATATAGGTATTATAATGCTGGTATATTTTAAATATACTAAATTTATATATATCTTTGAATTTATTTTTGGTCTTATGTAGATAAATATGACTTTTTTCTACAACAGTATTTTACTTTGTAAAGTACTGTGACTTTATAATAATTTAAATATGCAGTAAGACAAGTTTTCCCTCATCCTCCTGCTACCATAAATTTTTCCTTTCTCACTTACTCTCTTAAGTGAACTTAGTAATATGTTCATCGGAAATGTACTAAATTTATACATTTATAAATTTATACATTTCAGGATACATTTATTATATTTAAACCTGGAAATAGAAGACTTTCACTTTTTAGTTTTGTATCCATATATAAAGATATAAAGTTTTTATATCTTTACAGTGATTAATATCCTTTTAGATATAGTTAGATGTGCTATAAATACATTGACTTATGTTTGCTGTTTCCTCTCAGTGACATATATATTATGAAGTTAAAAGCACTTGGACTACACATAGAATGGTCAAGCTATAAATTTTCTGTTAGGAAAGGTGATTTTTTTTTTTGTTTTTAAATCTAATGTGTTTGGGATGTGATTTCTTTTCAGATTTATGTAGTCCGAATTTTGAGGGAAGGACAGCTTGAGCCATCATTTGTGTTCCGGACTTTTGATGAATTTCAGGAACTTCACAATAAGCTCAGTATTATTTTTCCACTTTGGAAGTTACCAGGGTATGTTCCCATTTTTTCCCGGGAGATAATTTCTTACCAAGTATAGGTCAAAAGCTTTGTGTAAACATTTACTAAGTTACAATGGGCCATGTGTGACTGATTTTCCTTTGTATCACAAGGGCCTGATACCTAGACAAGGAAGAAGGCTTTGTTGGATGAATAAACAGTGAATAAATGATCAAGATCCTAAACTTAATTAAAATAGGGGATTTTCAGGTAGCCACGGTGGCGCAGCGGTTTAGCGCCGCCCGCAGCCCAGGGTGTGATCCTGGAGACCCGGGATTGAGTCCCACGTCAGGCTCTCTGCATGGAGTCTGCTTCTCCCTCTGCCTGTGTCTCTGTCTCTCTCTTTCTGTCTCTCATGATTAAATAAATAAAATCTTTAAAAAAAAAAAAAAAAAGGAATCCCTGGGTGGTGCAGCGGTTTAGCGCCTGCCTTTGGCCGAGGGCGCGATCCTGGAGACCCGGGATCGAATCCCACGTCGGGCTTCCGGTGCATGGAGCCTGCTTCTCCCTCTGCCTGCGTCTCTGCCTCTCTCTCTCTCTCTCTCTCTGTGTGACTATCATTTAAAAAAAAAAAAAAAAGACTTCAGTATAAAATAAATGAATGAATGAATGAATGAATGAATGAATAAATAAATAAATAAATAAATAAATAATAAATGAATAGAATAGGGGATTTTCTAGCTTTCTATTTCAATTATGCTTTTTTTTTTTTTTAAATCATATCAGGTTAGTCAAATCATTACTTTAACTATCTTTACAATGAGATCAAGAAACTTAGCTGAAGCTTTTAATTTCTTGTCTCTATCATAGTAAGTAACATGAGATAATGGGGATCCCTGGGTGGCTCAGCGGTTTAGCGCCTGCCTTTGGCCCAGGGCACAATCCTGGAGTCCCAGGATCGAGTCCCGCGTCAGGCTCCCAGCATGGAGCCTGCTTCTCCCTCCTCATGTGTCTCTGCCTCTCTCTCTCTATGTCTATCATAAATAAATAAATAAATCTTAAAAAAAAAAACCACAGATAAATAATTTGGGATCTCGGTTTTAGAAAAGTCATATTTTAAATCACTGCAGAAATAATTATGGCCACTCCTCTAAAAAATAATAAGCTGAGGCATTGAGACTGTTGGTCACAATCTTAGGACTTAGTTTTGTATCTGTTACCCTTTCAAAACCCTCCAGTTTTAATGTAGTTAATGACCAATAGATTTCCTATGTCAAGTTGCTCATATATTCAGACTAGATCTCAGGAGTAGAGTCAACAAAGTGGGCATCAGAGTTTATTTGCACATCAGTCTCATTTTTCATTGCCAGCAAAATAAGCAGGTTAAGTTTACCTTGATTTGGGCCCTATGTCATTTGTGGACAGGGTATCGACATGGTGTATAGGACTAATAACAGTAGAGTAATGATTATTTTGGAGGATACACTACGTATAAAATATTTGTGAATGGAGTAATCTTTAGAAAAAATAGTAGAAAATAAGTAATAAGTAGCAAAATAGCAAAACAGTATCTCTTTTGTACCAAGATTTATAAAAGGCTAACAGGTACTTGAACTGTTTTATCTCCAGTACTTTGAGAAGAAATTACAAACATTTACTTTCTGGATTAAAATTCCACTTTGAATTTAAGCACATATTTTTTTAAACATAATGTATTTCTAAATAAATATTGTGCTTAATTCTATAAATATTTTCAGGTGAAATAATTTAAATCCCATTTGTTTGTGTTTTCTTTTGTAGCTTTCCTAATAGGATGGTTCTCGGCAGAACACACATAAAAGATGTAGCAGCCAAAAGGAAAATTGAGTTAAACAGTTATTTACAGAATTTGATGAGTGCTTCAACAGATGTAGCAGAGGTAACTGTCCTAATTGAAAAAAGAACATACTATTTTTTGTGATACATGATATTTTAATTTTTTTTTTCTCTTCTATCTTAGTGTGATCTTGTTTGTACTTTTTTCCACCCTTTACTTCGTGATGAAAAAGCTGAAGGACTAGCTAGGTCCGCAGGTATGATTATCTTTTTTTTTTTTTAATTAATAATTCATGGCTTCCCTATGACTTGCAAGTATATAATTTCTCATTGAATGTGATAGACTGACAGTGGAGTTACTGGCTATATTCCAGTGAGAATGAGAGGAGGGTATTCCTTTTAAGCCCCTCAATTTCTGGATAAATATAATTTTCCTAATAGAATGTGATTTTTAAAGAACCATAAATCAGGGATGCCTGGGTGGCTCAGCGGTTTAGCACCTGCCTTCGGCCAGGGTGTGATCCTGGAGTCCCAAGATCGAGTCCCATGTGGGGCTCCTTGCATGGAGCATGCTTATCCCTCTGCCTGTGTCTCTGCCTCTCTCTCTCTCTCTATGTCTCTCATGAATAAATAAAATATTAAAAAAAAAAAAAAAAACAATAAATCAGTGGCCTACTAGGTTATTTACCTTGTTCTTTCCCCACATATGATCTTGGAATTCAAGCAAAATTTTTTAGAGGGGGCACTTGAATGGCTCAGTTGGTTAATTGTCTGCCTTCAGCTCAAGTCATCATCTCAGGGTCCTGGGATTGAGCCCCACATCAGGCTCCCTGCTCACTGGGGAGTCTGCTTCTCCTTCTTCCTCTGCCCCTCCCCCTGCTTGTGTCTCACACTCTCTCAAATAATATTTTTTTTATTTTTTAAAGATTTATTTATTTATTCATGAGAGACACACAGAGACAGGGAGACAAAGGGAGAGGCAGGCTCTGTGCAAGGAGCCCAATGTGGGACTCGATCCCGGGACTCCAGGATCACACCCTGGGCCGAAGGCAGTTGCTAAACCGCTGAGCCACCCAGGGATCCCCTCAAATATTTAAAAAAAATTTTTTTAATGCCATAGTTTGTACCACTGTAAGCAAGATAAACATATTTATATTTTCAGATGCAGGTCCATTCAGTCCTACTCCAGGCCAAATTGGAGGAGCAGTGAAATTATCTGTCTCTTACCGAAATGGTACTCTTTTTATCATGGTGATGCACATCAAAGATCTTGTGAGTGATTATAAATAATGATGATTGTAGAGAAAACCTATACCTTGGTAGGAAGCATTACTGTTAAGGAAATGCTTTTCTTTATAGGTTACTGAGGATGGAGCTGACCCAAATCCATATGTCAAAACATACCTACTTCCAGATACCCATAAAACATCCAAACGGAAAACCAAAATTTCACGAAAAACTAGGAATCCAACATTCAATGAGATGGTAAGTTAAAATTGTTTCTAAAAATGTCCTAGATTTGTTCTTTTGAGCTTTTAAGTTTTAAACACTTTAACATTTATAGGTACCAGTTGCAGAACTATTTTCTGTAGTAATAGAGCTGATCAGTAGCAGTCTAGTGGTATTTAACAAAATGTTGTAGAATTAAGCCCACCATCTTTGAACCTCCCCCCTAACAATATTTTCAAAAGGTGGATGTCCAGTCTGTGCTGAAATACTTCTAGGCCATCCACTTTGTTTTGGGCCGTTCCACTCTTAGGTTGTTTTTTATACTGTACTATAATCTTCACTCCCTGTAGTTTGCACCTGTAGGTCTGAGTTGTACTGCTTGGAACCACACGGAACTTGCTCTTTCTCCTATGTGGCAGCCCTTCAGATGACTGAAGTTCTCAAATGCCCTTCCTATTTATCCTTTTAACATCTTCACTACCTTTCCTTTTGTTTGATAAGATGTAGTTTCAAAATCATCCTCCTTCTGATTCATTTTAACCTTTCAGTAACCCATGTCAGAGTATTCTAAACTGATAGCAGTAAGCAAAGCATCAACTGAACAGGATAAAGCAAAACTGTTGACTTTGCTGAGCTACTCATGGTCAACTTACAGACTTACTCATCTGTTAAAACCTGCTAACACCTAGCTACTTTTTTAGGATAAACATTATTTGAGTATATCAACATTACATCCACACAAAAAATGTCGGGATAGAGATTTGGAAGAAAATAAATGTGGATTTTCATCAGGGTTATTTGTTAAAACCGGAGAATAGCCTTTCAGCTCTTTAAAAGCATATACAGGGATCCCTGGGTGGCGCAGCGGTTTAGCGCCTGCCTTTGGCCCAGGGCGTGATCGTGGAAACCTGGGATCGAGTCCCAAGTCAGGCTCCCGGTGCATGGAGCCTGCTTCTCCCTCTGCCTGTGTCTCTGCCTCTCTCTCTCTCTCTCTCTCTCTCTGTGACTATCATAAATAAATAAAAATTTAAAAAAATAAAAATAAATAAAAGCATATACACTGTTTGGTGAAGACCAGTTGGTGTTATTCTCAAAAAGTAGTGTTGGCTTTTTTCCTAGTTAATAGTGTTGTACTTTCAAGAAATAAAATGTAGTTGGTTTTTTAATTTTTATTAGTCAAACAGAAGGACTAGATTAGAGAGATTTTTCTCAGAAGTATGATAAGGCTTTGTTAAAAAAAAATCTAAGTGTCGAATGTGGTGTTTCAAAGAGCCTTTTAGAATTCCAGATTTGTTGTAAACTGTATCTGTAGTTGGTAAATTTGCATTGGAGTATGGATAATCATTTCATGATATATAAAATCTAACAAAAAAAGACAACAACAAAAAAACTCTAATCCTTCATTATTTGTAAAATGATAGTTATCCCCACTTGCTTCCTTCCATTCTCCTACCCAGGTCCAAGATCATCTGAAGGCATGCCGCCTCCTAATTGCTTTTCCCTTCCCCATACTTCCATCTCAGAAAATCCATGTTTTTAGTTTTTAGCCAATAATAATTTTCTAGTTTGTGCATTTCTATGTCAGACACTCAGAGGAATGATAAACCAAGACTCTTGAAATACAAAATGCACATCTAAAGTAGGAAACAAATTCCATCAGATGTGTTTGTAATCAATGTCATTAATTGTAGACTTTGACTACTGATCTCCCTTCTCCTTTTACTTGAAATAATCCAAGAAGCCAGCCAAACAAAAAATTTGTAACTTACTGTTTTCTTTTTGCCTTTGCTGTAGCTTGTGTACAGTGGATATAGCAAGGAAACCTTAAGACAGAGACAGCTTCAACTGAGTGTTCTTAGTGCAGAATCTCTGCGGGAGAATTTTTTCCTGGGTGGAGTGACCCTGCCTTTAAAGGATTTCAACTTGAGCAAAGAGACGGTTAAGTGGTATCAGCTGACGGCAGCAACCTATTTGTAAGCTAGTGAATTTCTGAGCTTTGGAAGCAAGAACAGTTATAAACGTGTATACACACATACATACTTGGGGATTTTGTATAGTATTTTTATACTTGGACAGAAATAATAAAGGTAAATGTACTTATTGCATTTCAATACATCTGTTGGACCAGTCACATAATTAACTTTTTTGAACATGTTGAAGCCATTGATGTTTTAGAGTCATTATATAGAATGCTATAAACCCTAAACTTAATATATAATAAGTCCCGACAAAGACTTTGAGTTGGTAAAGGATTTAATCCTCTCTTGATTAATTCAGAGTAATAGCTTTATAGTTTGGTCTGATAGTACTATGTCAGTTCAGCCATCTATTTTGCATTGTTTCTTACACAGACACAGCACATTTGTTTTCCTGTTTTGCACCTTTTACAGCCTTTACCACTGTGTGTGTTCACAAACACCAAAGGAAAGGAAAGGTGCAGGATATTACCAGAAAATGCAGCTGCTATTCACAGGGCCGAAAGCAAAGCACAAATAATAGATAGTTATGTTCAGAACTACTATGTAGTTTATAGAAGTAGGGGAAAATAATACTGCTTTTTTTTATCACCCATGTCTTTAAAACCTTTTTCAGAATAAGTGCCAATCACTGAAGTTGTAAATAGTGGTGCCTTAACTTCATATGCTTCCCTGGCACTTCATTCTGATCTTTTCCTGACTTGATAAATAATGAGTAAGTAGTTTTCACTCATTTTCAATTTCAAGTAACTAAAGAATTATGTACATTTACTAATGTTTTTCCCATTGAAAGATCATTTTTTCTACTTCTCATGTTTTTGTTGCCCCGTAACTGAATGAGAGTCATCGATGTAACTGTATGCTAAATGCCATCATTCCATTATAATCCTCCATTTACTTCCAGGAGTGTGACTTGAACTTTGGTAATCCACCTCCATGTATCTGTACTCCACTTTCTCATTAAGCAAGTGAAA
Source organism: Canis lupus familiaris (assembly GCF_011100685.1). NCBI lineage: Eukaryota > Metazoa > Chordata > Mammalia > Carnivora > Canidae > Canis > Canis lupus. The sequence goes on along the minus strand of NC_049242.1, from coordinate 40,359,538 downwards.
ATTGTTCACTCGTGTACCCATTCCTATTTGGTAGAAGAACTCCATGAATAGGGCAGACTCTTCACAGGAGGCCCAGGACAAGAATTCTAGGGTCCAGACTGAATTTTATTGTAGACTTTCATAGCAAAGTTTGTCTTGTAAGCCGTCTTACTTATATTTGTAAACATTATACATTGACATGAATTAATTTCCTTAATATAATGGAATTTAGAATCATAAGAGACATGATTGAAATTATTCTACAGTAACCATTAAGGATAAGATTCATTTTTATTCTTCGTTCCACTGCACACATACATAATTTTGTGTTTAGTTTGAATAAATGTTTATATATTCTCTTGCCTAGAATATAATTTAAGACACTTTTGTAAATGGTAATAGAGATTGTAGTAATCTAGTTGCTATGAGGTAACTGACACAATATGCAATGAAGAATACCAACAGAGAAAGGACAATCTCTAATTCAGTTGACCATAACATAATTTTTATGAACTGTGCAGATATTTAATGTAAATGGTAAAACCTACAGAGCAGAAATAGAATAGTTGAGGATGTATCAGTGGGATAGGTTTAAAACACACACACACACACACACACACACACACACACACACACACACTTGAAATTTTTGGTGCCTAACACTAATGGTCCATTTGTAGGAAACCCCGTTAGTATGATATATGAATGTCTTTTTTTTTTAACGTTAAAATGTGTTGTCTATTTAATAATTTAATTAAAATGCAAATCAAGCACCACCATTTATTTACTTTTTCCACATCCAGTTAACATTTCCTTAAAGTGTATAAGTACTTTTCAGATATAAATAAGTGCTAGATATTACCACTTAAGTTTTTGAGATCTAATTCCATTCCATGAGTTGTCATTTAGCCATTGGGGGAAAAAAAAGAAAAAAGTAAAAAAGGCAAAAAAAAAAAACCTTGTCTTGGCAAAAGGTTATTGTTATTTGGTCACAGTGTGTACTGCCTATTTGCAGTCTGTTAACAGCAGTGTGTCTTTTAGCACATATAATAGAACTAGAAAATGTGATGTCACTTTTTCAATTATAAGAAATCTGGATTTCTTACCTAAAAATGTATATTATGACTAATACTGTACAGTTAATCAGTCAGGACAAGTGGTAATGTTTTTCTTAATTTAACTCATTTTGTGCCTTCTTTGGTCATTAAAAAAATACACACATATTTTACATATATTTTAATATAAGTTATTTCTTTGTAAAACGCTAATATTCTGCCCTTACCAAAAAAAAAAAAAAAAAAAAAAGAAAAGAAAAAGGGACAGAGGCGCCTCTTTGCACTACTACTTTAAGTAGACTTTAAATCAGTTTTTTTTAAACATTTTTTTTAAAGCTTGCATTAGAGTAAATCTGAAGCAAAAGTTTGAACAAACTGGCCAAGACACTAATTTTTATGTATAATCACAATGTTTTATACCTGTCTTTACTGAGAAAAAATAATTATGCTACATACAAGTCCTGCCCTAGAATTCTTTCCTCTTGCAGTGTTTTGGGATTTGAAAATAATGGTTTATTCCGAGAACCTATTATTCTCTCTACTGAGGAACCCAATGTAGAACTTGCACTGACATTTTATTGCTGCCTTTATAAAAATCTATAGGTAGTTAACTGTTAAGGCATGTATGATCTTTGATAAAGTATTCTTTTATCTTTTCAGATTAAAGTTGTATAAAAGTTTCAATATCTTGCCTTAAATTGGTTAACTATTCTTTCTAGGATTCAAGTATTGTGGCATTTTAAAAAATATATCCAATTTTGATACTTAGACTTCAGGTCAAAATGGACTAAAAGCCCCACTACCATAATCCATGGATTTACTTACATACCGTTTGATTAGCAGTGCAAATAGGAATGAATATGGCAAGTAGTCTCATCTATAAGAACCAAATACTTTAATTATATTAAGGTAGTGAGTAAAGATGTATAATATTTTTATTAATACCTTGAATATATTCAGTGGATTGAATGTGACTTCATAACTGTACTACGATTGTATTAAAATATTTCTGGAATAAAGGAATTCTGCTGTCATTTCTTTCTTCATCAACGTATTAACATTTTTATTTCTAAACTTTGATATGAGCTCAGGGAGCCTGCTGGCTCAGTAGAGCATGCAACTCTTGATCTTGGGGTCGTACATTCGAGCCCCTCATTGGGCATAGAGTTTACTTAAATTTTAAAAATTTAAAAAATAAACTTTGGGGATCCCTGTGTGGCGCAGCGGTTTAGCGCCTGCCTTTGGCCCAGGGCGCGATCCTGGAGACCCAGGATCAAATCCCACGTCAGACTCCCGGTGTATGGAGCCTGCTTCTCCCTCTGCCTGTGTCTCTGCCTCTCTCTCTCTCTCACTGTTTGCCTATCATAAATAATAAATAAATAAATAAATAAATAAATAAATAAATAAATAAATAAATAAATAAAAATAAACTTTGATATGAGCTCACTGCGTATCTCACCCAGGAGGTTTTTTTTTTTTTTTTTAATTTTTATTTATTTATGATAGTCACAGAGAGAGAGGCAGAGACACAGGCAGAGGGAGAAGCAGGCTCCATGCACCGGGAGCCCATGTGGGATTCGATCCCGGGTCTCCAGGATCGCGCCCTGGGCCAAAGGCAGGCGCTAAACTGCTGCGCCACCCAGGGATCCCCCAGGAGTTTATTAGGTTCAAAAATCCTGAATTTCAAAACTGGCCTATCAGTTGCTCCTAACAATGATAAATCTGACTTCTATCCTGTGATTCTTTGAAACCAAGCCATAGTTCTGGATTGCCACTTTGCCCCATCACCATTTCATATGGTTGGATGCAATATTTCCAGACTTCTGTAAGTATGGTCCCTCGCCCTGGTGGTTTATTTAAATATTAAATAGGGGATCCCTGGGTGGCGCAGCGGTTTGGCGCCTGCCTTTGGCCCAGGGCGCGATCCTGGAGACCCGGGATCGAATCCCACATGGGCTCCCGGTGCATGGAGCCTGCTTCTCCCTCTGCCTATGTCTCTGCCCCTCTCTCTCTCTCTCTCTCTCTCTCTCTGTGACTATCATAAATAAATAAAAATTAAAAAAAAAAAGACATTTCTTCAAAATGACCATCACATGAGAAGATGCTCAACATTATTAGTCATTAGGGAAATGCAAATCAAGATGAAGTGATACCAGGACACCTGGGTGGCTCAGCGGTTGAGCGTCTGCCTTAGGCTCAGGGCATGATCCTGGAGTCCCAGGATCGAGTCCCACATCGAGCTCTGCGTGGAGCCTGCTTCTCACTCTGCCTATGTCTCTGCCTCTCTCATGAATAAGTGAATAAAATCTTAAAAACTATAAGATACCAATTTATACACACTAGGACAGCTAGAAATTTTAAAAAGTGGAGTGTTCGCTTTGGCAGCACATACACTAAAAAAAAGTGTGGAGAATCTCAAGCCCTCCTCCCTACATTTCTGATGGGAATGTAAAGTGCAGCTGATATACAAAACATCTGGCAGTTGTCAGAAAAGTTACCCTATGACCTGGCAATTCATTATATATATATAGATATAGATATAGATAATTTGCAAGAGAACTGAAAACAGGTACTCTGATACTTGTACCCAAGTGTTCATAGCATTATTCATAATGGCCAAATAGTCGAAATAGGCCAAATGTGCATCAACTGATGAATGAGTAATTAAAATGTGGTATAGCCATACAGTGGAATACTATTTGGCCATATAAAGTTCTGAAGCACTGGGGCATTTGGCTGGCTCAGTCATTGGAGCATGTGACTCTTGATCTCAAGGTTGTGAGTTCAAGCCCCACACTGGGCATGGAGCCTACTTGAAAAACAAAAAACACGGGCAGCCCCGGTGGTGCAGCGGTTTAGCGCCGCCTGCAGCCCAGGGCGTGATCCCGGGTCAGATCCTGGATGGAGTCCCACATCAGGCTCCCTGCATGGTGCCTGCCTCTCTCTCTCTCTCTGTGTCTCTATGAATAAATAAATAAAGTCTTTAAAAAAAAAAAAAAAAAAAAACACTGATAGATGGGCAGCCCCGGTGGCCCAGAGGTTTAGCACCGCCTTTGGCCCAGGGTGTGATCCAGGATGGAGTCCCACATCAGGCTCCCTGTATGGAGCCTGCTTCTTCCTGCCTGTGTCTCTGCCTCTCTGTGTCTGTCATGAATAAATAAGTAAAATCTTTTTTTTTTTTAAGATTTATTTATTTATTCATGAGACACAGGCAGAGACACAGGCAGAGGGAGAAGCAGGCTCCATGCAGGGAGCCCGATATGGGACTTGATCCCAGGACTCCAGGATCATGCCCTGGGTGGAAGGCAGGTGCTAAACCACTGAGCCACCCAGGGATCCCCAATAAATAAAATCTTAAAAAAAAAAAAAAAACACTGGTAAATGCTACAATATGGATGAACCTTGAAAAATACTATGATAGGAAACCACACACAAAAGGCCACATATTGTATGATTCAATTTATATGGAATCTCCAGGACAGGCAAACCCATAGAGACAATACAAAATAGTCCTTGTCAAGGCCTGTGGGGAGACTGGAGAGTAATTGCTTAGAGAGTACAAGGCTTTTGGGGGTGATGAAGACTGGAATTAGTGGTGATGGTTGCAGCATGCTGTGAAAATAAAACCACTTTAAAATGGTGAAAATAACAAACTTTAGGGCATGTGAATTTTACCTCAAAGAAAGATGTCTTAGAATCCTGGGGCAGGGACACATTGGATGGCTCAGCGGTTGAGCGGCAGCCTTTGGCTCAGCTTGTGATCCTGGAGACTAGGGATCGAGTCCCACATCGGGCTCCCTGCAAGGAGCCTGTTTCTCCCTCTGCCTGTGTCTCTGCCTCTCTGTGTGTCTCATGAATAAATAAAGAAAATCTTAAAAAAAAAAAAAAAAAAGAATCCTGGGGCACCTGGGTAGCTTAGTTAAGCATCTGCATTTGGCTCAAGTCATGATTCCAGGGGCCTGGTATGAGCTCCACATTGGACTCCCTGCTTCTCAGGGAGCCTGCTTCTTTCCCTGCTGTTCCTCTTGCGTGTGCTCTCTCTCAAATAAAATCTTTTTCTTTTTTAAAGATGTATTTTTTTTATTTATTTATGATAGACCTAGAGAGAGAGAGAAAGAGGCAGAAGACACAGGCAGAGGGAGAAGCAGGCTCCATGCCGGGAGCCCGACGCGGGACTCGATCCCGGGACTCCAGGATCCCGCTCTGGGCCAAAGGCAGGTGCGAAACCGCTGAGCCACCCAGGGATCCCTAAAATCTTAAAAATAAATAAAGTTTAAACCTGCAGGAGGAGTGCTAGGAAAATGTCACAGATTTGTATATTGTGAAGATAATAGGATGTTATGTCGGAAAGGAGGATAACTTTAGATGGTCTTCAGGGAAGGCTCTTTCTTTTCTTTCATAAGAAAAAGAAGGGGGTGCCTGGGTGGCTCAGCGGTGGAACATCTGTCTTTGGCTCAGATCGTGATCCCCGAGTCCCGGGGTCCGGTCCAGTCCGGCATTGGGCTTCCTGCATGGAGCCTGTTTCTTCCTCTGCTTATGTCTCTGCCTTTTTCTGTATCTCTCATGAATAAATCTAAAAATCTTAAAAAAAAAAAAAAAAAAAGTGCAACCAGGGGGAGAGGGAGAAGCAGGCTCCTCACTGAGCAAGGAGTCCAATGTGGGCCTCAATCCCAGGACCCTGGGGATGCCAGGGTGGCTCAGGGTGTGATCCTGGAGTCCGGGGATTGAGTCCTGCATGGGGCTCCCTGCTTGGAGCCTGCTTCTCCCTCGGCCTGTGTCTTTGCCTGTCTTTCATGAATAAATAAAATATTTTTTTAATTTTTATTTATTTATGATAATCAGAGAGAGAGAGAGAGAGGCAGAGACACAGGCCGAGGGAGAAGGAGGCTCCCTGCGGGGAGCCCGATACGGGGCTCGATCCCAGGACCGGGGGATCACGACCTGAGCCAGAGGCAGACGCTCCACCCCTGAGCCACGCGGGCGCCCCTTGAATGGAATTCCTGATGCTTTAGAAGAAAATCGCTCATCAGTGATTGGCTGAAGGAGTAACAGCAGAGGTGGCTGTTTTGGTCCGTGGGAGTTCTCTACGTCTCCGCGGTTATTTTGAACACTGATACCCTGATTTCCCTGCGTCCCCCTTCCCGGGGCCAGCTGCGCTTTGAGCAAAGCCCTTCACTGCCGCGTCTCCCAGCTCCTCGCACGCACGGGCGCCGAGTCCGCGTGGTAAGGAGTTTCAGCCGCAGCTCAGCCTTGCCGGGCCGGACGCACGTGCTTCTGCGGTCTCCTCCCCCACAGCCCTCCCCCCGCACAGCCGGCCGGGCCCTCGCTGCCCGGCTTTGCGAGCTCCGCGCTGGGGCCCGCGGCTCCCGGAGGAGCCGCCCCATACAGCGCCCGGCGCAGCCCAGCGCCTCCCCGCCCGCTGCAGGGGAAAGGTGAAAGCTTCCCAGGTGGAGGGGGAGGTCCTCCAGGGCCTGGCTCAAAATCCTGGGTTCTTCTCTGGGGCCAAAGAGCTTAAATCAGGAGCGGAAATAAGAGGTGGTCGCGGTGGCCGGCGGTAAGGACCACGACTTCCAGTGCAGCGCCTGTCACCGCGGGATTGCACCTGTGCATCCACGACCTGCAGGCGCGGCCTCTGCGGTGGCCAGTGCCACCACCAGGCCTGGCGCTGCTGCACGAATGAACACCTGTGCATGGCTGAGCTTCAGGCGCTCAAATTCGCTGAGCGGCGGCGGCGCACGCTGGGACCAAATTGCCCACGCTCCCTCCCAGGTCGGGACTCGAACCTGCACGAATATAAGCGCAGGCAGCTCCTCCCGAAAGTGCGCGGGCAGCGGGCTTAACCTCGCGCGCCGGCCCCGAGGCTCCTCGAAGCCCTGATGCATGCCGGGATGTGTAGTCCTGGGCACCGAGGGATCTTGCGGGGCGACGCCGAAATGCATCTCGGGATGTGCGGCCCCCGTTCGCCCGGGGGGCCGCGCGGCGTAGCTCCGCCCCCTGCGCGCGAGGAGCGCGGACGTGTGTGAGGTCACTTCCTGCGTGGCGGGTGGCTTCCGGCGGCGTCCCGACCCTCGCTCTCTTTTCCGCCGCCATCATGGGTCGCATGCACGCTCCCGGGTGAGCTCGGGTTTCTGAGCGGGTTGCAGGGCTGGGCCGCGGGGCGCGGGGTGTGGGGGGAAGGAGGGCGTGTGGGCGGCGAGCGGAGAGGAGGCTGTTCTAGGCCGTGGTGGCACTGAGCAGCGCCTCATCCCGAGACCGTTTCCCTTCCCAGGAAGGGCCTGTCCCAGTCGGCTCTGCCCTACCGCCGCAGCGTCCCCACCGTAAGTAGCGTGCGGGACCCGGGAGGCGGCGGGGCGGGGGGGGCTGCCCTCCGGCCGTCGGGAGGACGGGTGCCGGGCCCCTCACGTGTGCCTGGGGGGCGCCGCTGGGCGCCGGGGCCGTCCGCGCTGTCCCGGCCTAAGGCCAGGTTCTCTTGCGTCCACAGTGGCTGAAGCTGACGTCCGACGACGTGAAGGAGCAGATCTACAAACTGGCCAAGAAGGGTCTGACTCCCTCGCAGATCGGTGGGTGTGTGCGCGCGTCACGCGGCCCCTCGCGCCTGCCCTCGTGTAACCTGCGGGGGAAGCCGCTGGCGGTGAAGGTGCCGCGGCCGTGCTGAGAGAGCCTTTCGGTCGTGTCCCTGGCGTTCCCGCTGCTGGCCCAGGCCTGCCGTTCATTTATGGGACTCTCGAGTTCCTTATTTGGCATTGGGGAAAATTACTAAAAAATGGTCGCAAAGAAATTTTTTTTTAAGCGTCTTCTTTATTCATGAGAAACACAGAGTCAGGCTCCATGCGGGGACCCCGATGTGGGACTCGATCCCGGGTCTCCAGGATCACGCCCTGAGCCAAAGGCAGACACTGAGCCGCTGAGCTACCCGGGCTGCCCTGGACGCCAAAATTAAAGGGGTATTTGCTGTGGGCTAGGCGCTCTCCCTGCTGAATGGTCCTACCCATTTTACCGCTCTCCTTTAGTTCGGACAGCTGCACGTCCAAGTAACTGAAGTTCTGTCCATCTTACAGTTGGGGAGGTTGAGGCACGGTGCAGCTCTACACAACTAGACCCAGAGCACGCAGCTGTTGGGTGGAGGAGTTGGGATTGGCAACTCAGTGCTTGTCACGCCCTCACGTTGCGATTTGAACCTCAGTTGTGGGTAGTTTTGTGCACGTGGTTTCATTCAGCAGACGTTTGCCTGCTGTGTGGTTCTGGACCCTGAGAATACCCTGGTCAGGAGAAGGGCAAAACGTGTGGTCTCTTTGAGCTTATGTAATCTAGCGGAGGCATCACGCGCTGTAGGAAATCCTAGACTGTCAAGTATTCAGAAAGTGCTGTTTCGAGGTTAAAATACCACACTTAAAAAAAGTTTTTACAAGAACGTCTGATAGAATTTCTCCATTCATTCATTCATTCATTCATGGGAGACAGGCAGAGGGAGAGGCAGGCTCCCCACAGGGAGCCCCATGTGGAACTTGATTCTGGACCCCAGGATCACACCTTGAGCCAAAGGCAGATGCTCAACCGCTGAGCCACCCAGGCGTCTCCTGATGGAATTTCTAAATGTTATGGTTTTGAATTATTGAGCAAATATATATAGAGGAATCGCATTGATTTCTTTGGTGGCCTATCATCCAGCAAGTTCGCTATGATGATGTTCTTCCAACATTTGAGGTTTTCTTCGTAAGGGTTTTTCTTTCTTTCTTTTTTTAAGATTTTATTTATTCATGAGAGACCCAGGGGGCGCAGGTGGGGGCAGAGACACAGGCAGAGGGAGAAGCAGGCTCCCTGCAGGGACCCCAGGATCACGCCCTGGGCTGAATGCAGATGCTTAACCGCCAAGCCACCCAGGCATCCCAAGGGTTTTTCTTAGTATTCGGTAAACCAGCCTTGGGTATCTGAGTGAACCTTGCACCCATTTTCATGTTTGTTTCTGTGACATATAAGTAATCCCATTATACGGAGGAAAACTTGGGAGAATGACCTGGTCTCAGAACCTTGACATTGCATGTTTCAGTTGTGTGTTTGGTAGAGGACTTTAAATTACTCCTTTTTCAGGTGTGATCCTGAGAGACTCCCATGGTGTTGCACAAGTACGTTTTGTGACAGGCAATAAAATCTTGAGAATTCTTAAGTCCAAGGGACTTGCACCTGATCTCCCTGAGGATCTGTACCATTTGATTAAGAAAGCTGTTGCTGTTCGAAAGCATCTTGAGAGGAACAGAAAGGTAAGAGACTAGAACCGCTTATATGAACTTATTTCAGTAAGGTGTAATGCATCTAATGTGAACTACTTAAAGAGGCCTTAAAGCACAAACTTGTTACACTTAGGTTGCTTTGAAATAAAAATTATAACAGAAGAAATTGGGGTTGGGGCCTGCTTTGGCTATGCTATGTGCTGTATATTCAGTTGGTTGAAAATGTGTTTATTTGCAGAATTTGTACCTCATTCATGTTGGGGTTTCTGGAAGCCTTAAATTCCCTTAGGGACTCGCTCTAGCCTCATGAACCGTAGTCTGTGATTCTATTACAGGGCATTGGGTATTTTCATTAGAGTGCATGGTATTTGCATTCTTTTGTTAAAATAATATTTGGTAATGTTGTAAGTTTTAATTCCATCAATTTTTATTTTTAGGATAAGGATGCCAAATTCCGACTGATTCTGATTGAGAGCCGTATTCACCGATTGGCTCGATATTATAAGACCAAAAGAGTCCTCCCTCCCAATTGGAAATAGTAAGTATTAACCTTTTTGGTTAATAAGAACAGATGTTAGCCATATAGTAAATACAGTAGCAACTATAGTAAAAGGCCTGTTGGTAAATGTTTTAGCCCCTGCTCTGCAGTTAGCTACTCTTTTAACTCTGCCATTGAAGGAGGAATACATCCGTAAACAATGCATAAACAGGCATGGCTGTGGTCCATTGAAACTTTATTTACAAAGACAAGCAAAGGGTCCTATTTTGCAGAGCCCTGATTTAAAACATGAATAAGCCCTTTGAATCATTCTAGACCGTAAAGTTTCAGTTCATACCTCTGCTCCCTGTGTTATGTTGTCTTCAGTTTTGCATAGATTACTCGCTATAATGATTAATTTCCAAATATTAATTTTTCACCAGTTTTTCCTTAATGTTTGGTCAGTTCTTCCTTAGATGAGTGAGGATCTTCATGTCTTATGCTTCAACACAATAAGCTAATTCAGGAACTTAGTGCATTTTACATATTTGTGGTTTATTTTAGCTGTTTGGAAATAGCTCCATAGGTGTGAGAGTCTTAATGAATATGGAGGACCTATTTTAATCCAGCTCTTCCCCCTTTTTTCCTTTTCAGCGAGTCATCCACAGCCTCTGCCCTGGTCGCATAAATTTGGCTATGTACTCAAGCAATAAAATCATTGTCTACTAGAAGCATATGTTGTATTTCTTTACGGAAAAAAACATGCCGATTCATGTATGTTGATCTTTTTTGATGTGGAAGTGTTTTAGCACAGTAAGTGTGTGATTCTACAGAAAGCAATACCTTTTTTAAGATTTTATTTATTTATTTGGAGAGCATAGCATGAGCAGACAGGGAGAAGCAAGGCTCCTCAGTGAGTGGGGAGCCCAACATTGGGCTCAACCCCATGACCTTGAGATCATGACCTGAACTGAAGGCAGACCCCTAACCAGCTGAGCCACTTGGCTACTCCATTTCTAAGAATTCTTTTTTTTTTTTTTTTTAATTTTTTAAACTTTTTTAAGAGATTTTATTTATTCATGAGAGAGAGGCAGAGACACAGGCAGAGGGAGAAGTAGGCTCCATACAGGGAGCCTGACGTGGGACTCGATCCTGGGTCTCCAGGATCAGGCCCTGGGCTGAAGGCGGTGCTAAACCCCTGAGCCACCGGGGCTGCCCCTTTTCTAAGAATTCTTTCTTTCTTTTGTTTTTTTTTTTTTTTTTTTTTTTAAGATTTTATTTATTTTTTTCATGAGAGACAGAGACACAGGCAGAGGGAGAAGCAAGCTCCACACAGGGAGCCCGATGCAGGACTCGATCCCAGGACTCCAGGATCACACCCTGGGCTGAAGGCTGGCGCCAAACCGCTGAGCCACCCAGGGATCCCCTCTAAGAATTCTTAATACATTTAATGTTAATCCTAAGGTAGGCCTGTGGTCAATGTCGTCCAGGTAGTGTATGCCGTCAGAAAGTTCCTCTGCAGAAGGAGCATCTTTAGTATGGAGGGACCTCAGGAGGAACTGATATTTAACCCCACTCTTGCTGTTGATGCTTAAAGATGAAGAAGGAATTTAGGTAACAGCAAGCACAGTTCCATCTGGAGCAGAGGAAAGCAGAAGAACTGTCAGATGAACTCAGGTCGCTGAGCCTCACAACACAACTCTTGGATGGCTTAAAACAAAATGGATTCACGTGGATTCTTAAAGAATACTTAATTCTTAAAACAACCTAATGAGGTATGTAGGTATCCCTGTTTAAAAGAGGAAGGTGTTGGGACACCTGGGTGGCTCAGCCGTTGAGCGTCTGCCTTTGACTTGGCGTGATCCCAGGGTCTGGGATCGAGTCCCCACATCAGGCGCCTGCGTGGAGCCTGTTTCTCCCTCTGCCTGTGTCTTTGCCTCTCTCTCTCTCTCGGTCTATCTCATGAATAAATAAAATCATTTAAAAAGGGGGGGGGAGGTCTTGAACAATAAGTAAGTTGTTGATGAGTATGAGACCATAAGCTGGAAGGCTAGCTGGTTTACAGAAGCCACACATTTCCTTCAGACTTGAGTAAAAAAACAGGCTATTTTTATGTACTGCCTGTTTTCCAAGTGTATCAGTTGAATAAACACATTTAATAAGCTTTTTACTTAAGCTTTACCCTAAGCAATAATCAAAGTTGTGTTTGAAATCACCATGAGGCAAAGTCCCTTGTTTTAAGAGAACAGGATTAACTAGCATTGATGGCCTTTTGAGTGCTTTTCTCTTGGTGTACAGACACCAAGTGACTTAACCTTATTCCTTAGAGCACTTCATATCTTCACCTGCCCAGCACTGTGGGTATACAAGCTGACTCCGTCCCCTTCCTAATGAGCTCACAAACAGTGGGAAACCATGTTTCCATATTCTACCCCATCCTTACCTGGGGTTAGATTTTTTTAATCCCTGTGTTTTTGTCTTTAAAGATTTCGTTTATTTATTCATGAGAGACATAGGCAGAGGGAGAAGCAGGCCCCATGCAGGATCCCAGCGTGGGACCGATGGCAGCACCCCAGGATCATGCCCTGAGCCAAAGGCCAATGCGTTTAACCACTGAGCCACCCAGGCGTCCCTGTATTCATGTTTTAATCAAAATATTTAATCAAATATCAAAATATTTAATCAAATATCATCAGCTATCATAAACCAAGAAACTGATAATAGGACAAACATCTCTAAGGGTAATGGACAAGTAAGACAAGCTAACTCAGCCTGGTTTTTTGCAATCACTAGGTAGCTAGGTAAATGTTAAGTATTGATGGTTCTGGACCAAAAACTAGTGAATAGTTCGTGGGGTGCAGCCCCGGTGGCACAGCAGTTTAGTGCTGCCCGCAGCCCAGGGTGTGATCCTGGAGACCCAGGGATCGAGTCCCACATCGGGCTTCCTGCATGGAGCCTGCTTCTCCCTCTGCCTGTGTCTCTGCCTCTCGCTCTCTCTGAATGAATAAATAAATAAATCTTAAAAAAAAAAGTTCATGGGGCATTTGTTGTTTCAAAGCGTTATCTAGGGTTTTTTTTTTTTTTTAAGATTTTTATTTGAGAGAGCAGGAGGACGGGCAGAGGGAGAAGCAGACTTCTGGCTGAGCAGGGAGCCCAAAGTGTGGGAGGGGGGGAATCCAATGTGGGGCTCAGTCCCAGGACCTTGAGATCATGACCTGCGCTGAAAGCAGCTGCTTAAACTGATCCAGCCCCTCAGGTTTGATCTCAGGGTTGTGAGTTCAAGCCCCAACATGGGGCTTGCATATTTGTGGTCCTTGCCATCAAGGAAACTTACTGTGAATATTGAATATGACCACATGTAGGAGGTTTTTAATACCTTAAAAAACTAGTATGCTTGATAGTAAATAAAACTTAAAAACATTTCCAATCCTTAAGTAGTGGGGAGAGAGGGGTCAACTTGGTTTTCAGCAACAGTCCTGTCACTTAAAGGCTGTGGGGGTAAAATCTCAAGAATCTAAGTTATTGTGAGGAGTACTTAATGAGGTACTTAATACATGGTGGTAGTTAAATCATTTCAGCGAGCAACTTTGGTGAACCTCCCTCCAGGTAACTACCCGTTGGGATATTTTTGTACGTGGGCATCATACTACATATGTCATTCCGTTGTTCTTTACTGGTTCTGTCCAGGTTTTGGTATTACAGGTGTCACCAACTGTACTTTGCCTTGTAGTTGTCTGGAGATCAACTCACAGGAGTGGGAACTTTGGCACATGTATTTTATATTTTTGTATATATATTGTGAAAAATGGCATTTCAACAGTATAAAGTTAGCAAGAAGTACATGAGAATGTCATTTCTTCACATCCTTTCAAAATTGGTTTTAAGAGAATGATACTGTTTTTATTTTTATTGTTTTACTTATTTGAGTAAAGAGTGTCTTATGTTTCCTTTTTGTGAGCTGCCTGTTCATGGCTTATACCAGTTTTTCTCAGAACATTGTTATTCTTAACCCTTTATCATGTTACAAATATTTTTCCCATTTTTTTCTCTTTTCATCTTTAGAAGTTTTAAGAATTTTATTGATGCTGTCCCTAATGATTTTTCTTATGTTTTTAAAAAATGGATCAGTCTAATTGTTTTTTTTTTCTGCTTCCCCTTCTGTGAATATGGTCTTCATCTGTCTTTTACACTTAGACATTTATTCTTTCTTCATAAACAAAAGTTTCCATATGCTTTTTCTTTGTAACAGTTTTTCTGACACAGTTGGAATCAGCATATGCATGTTATTTGTCCAAATCTACCCATATGTGAACAGCTAGGGTTTGAAGGTTTCCTTCAACAACTGTTCTCTTCATTTAAAACTCATCTTTGTGATGCTTGGCTGGTTCAGTCGGCAAAGCATGCAACCCTTGATATCAGGGTTCTCAGGTTGAGCCCCATAGAGTTTGCTTAAAAAGGAAGGTGAGGGCAGCCCTGGTGGCGCAGCGGTTTGGCGCCGCCTGCAGCCTGGGTTGTGATCCTGGGGACCCGGGATTGAGTCCCACATCGGGCTCCCTGCATGGAGCCTGCTTCTCCCTCTCCCTGTGTCTCTGCCTCTCTCCCTCTGTGTCTATGAATAAATAAATAAAATATATATAAAAAAAAAAGGAAGGTGAACACCTGTCGCTTGAAGGGAAAAGGACTTTTAAGTTTTTTTTTTTAAACGTGCCCCCCCTTAACTATTCTTTAATCAAATTTATGCATATATGTGGTTTTAGAAGTATCATTTTACAAGACAGCTAAAAATAGTCTCTCCCCTTTCACAGTCTGAAGTCTAGGGCAGACTTTTTAAAGATTTTATTTGTGAGAGAGGCAGAGACACAAGGCAGAGGGAGAAGCAGGCTCCCTGTGGGGAGCCCAATGCCTCACTTGATTCCAGGACCCGGGGGTCACCCTGAACCAAAGGCAGCAGCTCAACCACTGAGCCACCCAGGTGCCCCTAGGGCAACCACTTTAAACTCCTAGCTGTTTTTCTGACCTACATTATGCCTTCTTGTTTAACATTCCTTTTTTTGTTTAAATTGAGGTAAAATTCACAATGTAAAATTCATCATTTTATTATTTTTTTTTTTTTATAATTTTTTTTTTTTTTTTTTAATTTATGATAGTCAGAGAGAGAGAGAGAGAGGCAGAGACACAGGCAGAGGGAGAAGCAGGCCCCATGCACCGGGAGCCCGACGTGGGATTCGATCCCGGGTCTCCAGGATCGCGCCCTGGGCCAAAGGCAGGCGCCAAACCGCTGCGCCACCCAGGGATCCCAAAATTCATCATTTTAAAGTGAAAAGTTCAGTGGCAATACATTTTTAAAAATACCGTACAACCACCACCTCGTCTAGTTCCAAAATGTTTATATCACCCCAAAATAAAACCATACTCAAAAAGGCAGTTACTGGGGAGCCTGGGTGGCTCAGTTGCTTAAGCATCAGCCTTTAGCTCAGGTCATGATCCCTGGGTCCTGGGATTGGGCCCCACATCGGGCTCCCTGCTCTGGGGGGAGCCTGTTTCTCTCTCCCTCTGCCTACCTCTGCCCCTACTTGCTTGCTCAGTCTGTCAAATAAGTAAAATCTTAAAAAAAAAAAAAAAAAAAAGGCAGTTCCTTATTCTCCTCCTCACCTTGCCCCTGGCAACCACTAGTCTGCTTTCTGTTCCCATGGATTTACCTATTCTGGATATTTCATATAAATGGAATCATGTAATATGTGACCTTTTATGTCTGGCTTTCACTTAGTATGATGTGAGTAGCATGTCAGTACTTTTTAGCTAAATAATATCCCACTGCATATAAGCATAATTTATGCATTTACTTGTTTGGATTTCTACCTTTTGGTTATTTCAAATGGTGCTGCAATAAACATTTATGGTCATTCACTTGTTTGAATCCCTGTTTTCAGTTCTTTGGGATACACACTTAAAAAGTGGAGTTGTGGGCAGCCCCAGTGGCTCAGCAGTCTAGCACCTGCCTTCGGCCCAGGATGTGATCCTGGAGACCGGGGATTGAGTCCCACGTCAGGCTCCGTGCACAGAGCCTGCTTCTCCCTCTGCCTGTGTCTCTGCCTCTCTTTGTCTTTCATGAATAAATAAATAAAATCTTCAAAAAGTGGAGTTGGTTTATTTTTTATTTATTTTTTATGATAGTCACACAGAGAGAGAGAGAGACAGAGGCAGAGGGAGAAGCTGGCCCCATGCAGGGAGCCCGACGCGGAACTCAATCCCAGGCCTCCAGGATCACACCCTGGGCTGCAGGCGGCGCTAAACCGCTGTGCCACCAGGGCTGCCCCTAGACAGATTATTCTTGAGACTTACAGTTCAGGGATCTAGTGTCAGATTTCTATTTCTACATAATGTTTTCCTCTCTCTTGGTTCCTCCTTCCTTTTGGTGAAACATTCTCTGGTAGCTCCCAAAGAAAAGGCTCAATCCTTGGATTTCTTTGTTTATACCAACCCCTAGGTAATTTCATCTGGTCTGTGGCTTTAAATGCTACCTTAGGGGTTACTACTTTAAAACTCATACCTCCAGTGCAGACCTTCCCTGAACTGCAGCCTTACATGTACATCTGCCTATTAAATATCCCCACCTAGATCTCTAATAAATACCTAGGCTTAAAAAAAAATTTTTTTTAATTTTTTAAAATTCCAAACAGAACTCTTGATTTTGGCAATCCAAACCTGCTCTCTCCCCAGATATCTCCATCTCAGTAAATAGCAACTCATCCTTGGACCAAAATCCTAAGTCCTTGACTTTTTTTTTTCTCTAAATGCCACATACGTACTTGATCACCAAAACCCCTTAGCTCTACCTTTACAACATATGCCCACATTTAAGCACTTATGACCTTTACTACAACCACCCTAGCTGAAGTCACTTTCTACCCTTACTACTGTAAAAGCAACTGTTCTCTTTCCACCTGTGAGCCCCACTGAAATCTTTTCTATATCCAGCATTGAAGAGTGATTTTTAAAATGTGAATCGTTGGGGTGCCTGGGTGGCTCAGTCAGTTAGGGTCTGACTCTTGATTTCCACTCCAGTCATGATCTCAAGGTTGTGAGATTGGAGCCTTACATTGGGCTTCACACTGAGCATGGAGTCTGCTTAAGATTCTTCCCTCTTTCCCACCCCCTTTACAGGTATATACATGCTCCCTCTCTCCAAAAAGAAAAAAGAAGTTGTAAGTCACATGATGTCCCACAGGTTCAAAAACCTCCAGTGGTTTCCCATCTCACTCAGAATAAAATCTAAAATCCTCCTCTTGCCCTCTAAGGCAGTGTTAGGATCTTGGTGGAAAACAGATGGATGTCATACTCACATTGAGGAATTTGGAGAGAATCTTCTAAAGGAATGTTTTATTTTATTATTATTTTTTTAAGATTTTATTTATGAGAGACAGAGAGAGAGGCAGAGACACAGGCAGAGGGAGAAGCAGGCTCCAGGCAGGGAGCCTGATGCAGGACTTGATGCTGGACTCCAGGATCACGCCCTGGGCTGAAGGCAGACGCTTAACTGCTGAGTCTACCCAGGCATCCCTAAAAGAACGTTTAATAAAGATGTGAGTGGGGTTTAGGGAAGCCACAGGGCATACTGCCTATGATTCCCTGGAGCTAGCAACTGTGGGGAGACATTAGGCATTTCCACCCCTAGTCTGAAGAGTGCAAGGGAACTCAGAGCTGGGGAGGGTCACCTGACAGAGCTGTGACCCTCTGTAAAGATTCCGGCCTTCTGATTTATTGCAGGTGCCTTCCATTGGCCAAACCTCACAGGAAGCCAGAGGTCAAGGGAGCCTGTTGATATGGTCCCTGAATATCAGGCTCCCAGGCAGCAGAGAAGGGTGGAGAGTGGGACTGGAGGGACAAGCGGAAAGCATCCAGTACAAAGGGCCCTGTGATCTGGCCTTGTCCAGCTACCTGTGTTCATCTCCTACCACCCTTTCCAGTCCTGGTGGCCTGGTTCCACAGACACTCTTCCCAGAGTCATTGCCCCTCTAATTCCTCTACCCGGAAGGCTCTTGGCCCAGCTATCCACGTGGCTTGTTCCTTCCTTCCTGAAAGGCCCTATCTAAAAGAGGGCCCCCTCCCACCCTTCGGGCCTGCTGTTGTTCAGAGGACGGATCACTACCTGACACGTCATGTTGATATTTTCAGATTATAAGATCCAAACAAGGACCTTGTTTGTTCACTGCTGTATCCCTAGCATTTAGAATAATGTCTGGTACATGGTAGGTTCTCAATACTAATGTATAAAATGTTAAAGGAATGCACATAAGAGTAGAAAAAAAGTTTTGGAGATCTTGGAAAGTCTTTTATCAACCATCACTGATAACTAATAAAGAATTTGACTTGGGGGACGCCTGGGTGGCTCAGCAGTTTAGCACCTGCCTTTGGCTCAGGGCATGATCCCGGGGTCCTGGGATCGAGTCCCATGTTGGGCTCCCTGCATGGAGCCTGCTTCTCCCTCTGCCTGTGCCTCTTGTGAATAAATAAATAAAATCTTTAAAAAACAAAAAACTGTGGTTGTAAAGTCAGGTGTCATTCTGACTTCCATTGCTTTGTTAGTAACCTATGTTTTGTTTTCCTTTTTTTTTTTTTTTCTTTTTTTACTTGCTTTTAGGATCATCTCATCTCTTTATTGGTTAGTTTTCTCAGTTTTGTGATAATACCTTGGGTTTTCCTTTTTTTTTTTTTTTTTTTTCATTTGTTCCATGAGATACTCAGTAAGCTATTTTAGTCTCAAAATTGTCTTGCAGTTTGGGGAGATTTTCTTGAGTTATTTATTCCTTTAATGTTTCACACTATTTTCCGTGTTCTTTTTCTGGAACTAATTATTTGCTTACGCTTTCTGGACTGATGCTTTAATTTTTTTCATCTTTTACTAGCTATTGTCCATCTCTTTTCCTGCTTTCTGGGAGGTTTCAACTTTATCTTCCAATTTTACTTAGAGTTTCATTTCTACCTTCATATTTTAAATTTCCCAGAGTCGGTGATATGTTGGTAACTGTTCTATGTATATTGTTGGATGTGTATTTACATATGTGTGTATATACATGTATGTTGTGGATACACATATGTATATTATACACATGCATGTGTGTTGTGTGTTGGCATGTTGGTGAATGTTTAACTCTTGTGAGGGAAATGACAACACTGATTTGTAGTGTTTACCTATTTCTGTGGTGTAAAAATTCCCACTATGGCCTATTTCAAACTACCAGCAGGATGTCACGATGTGGTGTTAGGAAGAGATGCTCAGTAGTAGCCATTATATAAGATTTCCCCTATACAGAAACAATTAACATAAGTGATTTCAAAACCATGAATAGGGCAGCCCCAGTGGCTCAGGGTTGAGCGCCGCCTTCAGCCCAGGGCATGATCCTGGAGACCTGGATCGAGTCCCATGGCGGGCTTCCTGCATGGAGCCTGCTTCTCCCTCTGCCTGTGTCTCTGCTTCTTTCTCTCTCTCTCTCTCTCTCTCTCTCTGTGCCTCTCATGAATAAATAAATTTAATAAAAAAACCATGAATAATAGTAAAACTATAAAACAATCAGGAAATGGTGAGTTTTGAGTATTTATTACTATTGTTTTGAATACAGTTTATTTACCTTTGAGTTCATTTATTTTATTTTTAAATAATGTCTGTGTTTAACTGGCTTGCAGAATTCCTGAAAATTTAACAGTCAGCTCTTGTGAGCCCTTATGAACCAGATCCAGTTCGCCACTGCTCAGAGCTCATTTTTGTTCCTTTAATTTTTTTAAAGGTTTTTTTATTTATTTGAAGGGGACAGCACATGAGAGAGCGCAAGAGCAGGAGGAGGGGCAAAGAGAGAGGGAACCAGTGGCTCCCACGAAGCAGGGAGAATGTGGGGTTCTATCCCAGGACCTGAGATCATGACCTGAGCTGAGAGTAGATGCTTAACCGACTGAACCACCCAGGCGCTTCTAATTTTTTTTTAAATTTTTATTTATTTATGATAGTCACAGAGAGGGAGAGAGAGAGAGAGGCAGAGACATAGGCAGAGGGAAAAGCAGGCTCCATGCACCGGGAGCCCGATGTGGGATTCGATCCTGCGTCTCCAGGATCGCACCCTGGGCCAAAGGCAGGCGCTAAACCGCTGCACCACCCAGGGATCCCTAATTTTTTTTTTTTTTTAAAGATTTGATTTATTTATTCACAAGAGACACAGAAAGGGGGTTGGGCAGAGACACAGGCAGAGGGAGAAGCAGGCTCCATGCAGGGAGCCCGACGTGGGACTCGATCCCGGGTCTCCAGGATCACGCCCTGGGCCGAAGGCAGGCACTAAATCGCTGAGCCACCCAGGCAGGGATCCCATAATTTTTTTTTTTAATAGAAAACTGTTGTTTCATAGCTGTCTTCTCATCTTAGCTCTTTCTGCCTCCACACTGTCTGGTTTTGCTGAGCTCCTTTGATGCTTGTTTGTCATTTATGTTAGGAGACTTTGCTCAAATACCCAGTCGTCCTTGCAAGAATTTGAATTGTGATGCCCACCGTACTGTATAGTGAATTGTATCCCGATGCAGTTACTCTTCTTCGCTACTAGGTGGCGTATATTGTGCTGTTGCTGGTGTAAATGCTACCATATAACCAGCAGCTTTGTGTAATTTAAATGTACTTTGACATTTATTATTTCTTTGATTTTCACAACTTCCCAAAAGTTAACTCCAGATATCCTTGGAAGGAGACTTGGAATGAATTCAAACATATATGTCCTATTTTAAAGATGGGGAGGGAGGGGCGCCTAGGTGGCTCAGTC
Source organism: Canis lupus familiaris (assembly GCF_011100685.1). Lineage (NCBI taxonomy): Eukaryota > Metazoa > Chordata > Mammalia > Carnivora > Canidae > Canis > Canis lupus. The sequence goes on along the minus strand of NC_049242.1, from coordinate 40,338,999 downwards.
TGTTGGTAGCCTGACACTTGGTCTCAGCTCAGGTCTTGATCTCAGGGTTGTGAGTGCAAGCCGCATGGTGGGCTTTGCACTGGGTGTGGAGCTTCTTAAAAAAAGAAAATGATGCAGAAATTGAGGTTTAGAAAAGGTAACTCAAACCAAGATCATTAGGATATCTAGTGTTCCATCAGTATATCTTGGCGATAGACTTTTACAATAGTTTTTTCCAAGTTTTTGTTTTTTTTTAATGAGGAGTACAAATAATAAAGACCCATGTTCAAGGCACCTGGCTGGCTCAGTCAGTAAAGCATGTAGCTCTTCATATGGGGGTCATGAGTTCAAGCCCCACGTTGGACATAGAGATATTTAAATAAACTAACATATATGTAGGTTTAAAAAAAGGACCCGTGAGGCAACCCGGGTGGCTCAGTGGTTTAGCGCCGCCTTCAGCCCAGGGCATGATCCTGGAGACCCGGGATCAAGTCCCATGGTGGGCTCCCTGCATGGAGCCTGTTTCTCCCTCTGCCTGTGTCTCTGCCTCTGCCTCAAAGGCAGGCACCAAACCGCTGAGCCACCCAGGGATCCCCAATTTTGTTTAGTTTTTTATGTTGGCTCCACGCCTAACGTGGAGCCTAATGTGGGGCTTGAACTCACAACCGTGAGATGAAGACCTGAGCTGACATCAAGAGTTGGATGCTTAACTGACTGAGCCACCCAGATGCCCCAAGGAATCAAATTTTAAAATCTCCAGACATCTAAGTGAACTTAGGCACTGCTCTCTTTTATATTGTTTCTCCCTAATTTTGTTACCTATCAGTAAAAACTCAAATTCTCCCAAGCTAAGGATAGGAGTTGCCTTTCAGCTGCAAGCGAGTGCTGTTGCCAGCATCCCAGCCTCACCTGCAGTCATAGTGCTGCTTACACTCCTACGTGTTGTGTGGCTACAAACACAATGATGTATGTACTAGTAGCTGGGGAATGACAGTCCCCATATCAGGGTAGCGGCACCCCTCTAGCGGGAGGAACTGAGCAGGATTGGGCAGGACCACACAGACATCTTCACCTGTGTCTGTAATGCTTTCTTTTTAAACCTAGGTTTAGGTTCAAGGGGCTTTTGTTATAGTTTCTGTGTCTTTTTGTATGTCCAGCATAAAAAGTCTCTGTGAGGTCTACAATTGTAGAAGCAGTTTGCTCACTCAGCAGATATTTACTGAGCACTTCTGGGACAAATCCTCTTCTATACAGTAATGAACAGCAGTCTAGGGTCTGGATTCATTGCTAATTCATTCAACACACATGCACGGAGCTCCTGCTCTGGGTACCGTGCTATGCCAGATGCTCATAAGATGAGGCACTCGTGCTTGGTCCTGCACTCTGACAGGCTTGCCCACTAGTGTGGGGTGGGGCACATTATCCATGAAGTGTGCAGCCCTTGCAAGACAGGACTTAGCTTCAGAAGAGAGATAAAGTGTTAAGGAAAAATCATAGAATTCGGAGGGCTTCACAGAGGAGATGACAGTTAAGCTGGATCAGGAAGGACAAGCAGGGAGGGGGTGCACTGCAGGCAAAGAGCCTCCTAAGAAGAAGGAACAGCATGAGCAGAGTGTGGAGGTGGAGAGTGTGCAGGGTGAAGGTCTAGCGAGCATTTTAGTTTGATTGGTGAACTTAGTAAAGTCCGGGAAAGGAGTTAGGTCAACTGGGGAGGGCCCAGGTCCAGGTAGGTCTCCTACTTAGAGCCACTGGCTGTTAGTCAGGGCCAAGAGGGCCGGGGAACGGCAGCTGGGTGGGCAGAGAGAGGACCTGCCCAGACAGGGGCGGGGGGAGATGGATCTGAGTAGAATCCACAGGACCTGGCAGCTGTTTGAGCTTGGGTTGGGAGTGCTTTTCACAGGAGGTTACTCAGTGTCTCCTTGAACCCCTCCAGGGAGGGAAGGTCACCATGTAAAAGGTTTGGGCTTTTCCTGCTGGATGGTAGTTCCTCATTTGTGTACTGGATCTCACATGGAACTCCCCTGCACAGGAGTGCGCTGAGGGGGAAGGACGTGGAAGAGGAGGAGCTTGGAAAAGTCGGGAGCATGCAATTTCTGCAAGAGTCTGTGCGCTGGGGTCCTGGTAGTCAGGGCGCCTGAGGGCAAGCCCAGCTGGAGGTTATCAAAGGGGAGAGGCTGCCGTGGGGCTGCTGGATTGCCTCCGTGGTGTCCGTGTGGAGATGTGCTGAGACTGGTATGCCCTCCCTACTGGGGGAACTTGGGATGGAGACACCATCTAGGGCTGGAGGTGTGGGGGCAGTCTGTGTCATCCAGGAGATCCTGCTCTGCTGGCATTTCCTCTTCCAGTTTCAACTGATCTGAGGTCCTCTCAGCATGAGCCATCACATTGGCCCTCACACTCCAACAGCATGGCTTTAGGTTCAAAGATGGGGCCAAGACTGGTCTAAGGAAGACTGATAGGTACACTTCGAAGGTCACTAGAACAGAACCCCTCCCCGTTGCCCTAGATCTCTCCAGCTAACCTGTTGCAGTGCCTGAAATCCATCGCTGGAGAAGCACATACATTTCCTGGAGGGCCCGGCACATTATTCGAGAGCTTACTATAATACAGTTATTAACAAGTTCACCAAGATTTCAGAGGGTTTGGTTTTGTAAATTGTCAAACCCTACTCTTTTTTTTTTTTTTTAAGATTTTATTTATTTATTCATGAGAGACGCACAGAGAGAGGCAGAGACACAGGCAGAGGGAGAAGCAGGCTCCTCACAGGGAGCCCAATGCAGGACTCAATCCCTGGACCCAGGATCGCACCCTGAGCCGAAGGCAAAAGCTCAACCGCTGAGCCATCCAGGCGTCCCAACCCTACTCTTAAGTAAAGTGTCATCATTTATACAAATCATCCCTAAGCACTAACTAGTTTGAACTCAGGATCAGGGAATTATGGGTTAGAAACCCTTTGCCTCCATAATCTCACTGGAGCTTTACAGCAACCTCGTGCTGCAGAAATTATTCAAATTCTCTTTGCCTCAGTGTCCTCCTGTAAACTGGATGTAAAATCCCTTGTCCAAGGTCACATGACCCATATGAGGCCACAGAGACCGAGTATTAGATTTAGAAACGGGGCTTATTTCTTCCTACTTTCTCAAAGCAGTCTGGGGTGTGACACTCTCTACGTAGTGGAAGGGCAGTTCTCTGACCTTTGCAAGCGGGGTGAAGAACGGGTGGGGGCTAGAGAGGGAGTCATAGTCCCCATGGGTGGGTGGGTGAAGGCATCCAGAATCTGTGGCAGGAGGTCACTGAGGAAGTCGAACTGGGATTTTGGGTTGTGGTCTATTAGCCATTCAGGTGGTGAGACATTGGTCCTACTACCTCGGGGTGAAGAGCCTGGGATGGAGAATTTGAATTACTCCCTCAGGATGGACCCCCGACCCGTCAGTGCCTAAGCCCTGTTTCTCCAACCCCGCACTGCTTCCCAGTGGTGGCCAAGTCTCACTGCCTGGTTGAGTCTTACCTGGAAAAGGAGGTTGACCAGGCAGGCATGCTAAGTTCTGGAAGCAGCTAAAACTATTCCAGTCTCCAACACCTCCAAAAGCTAGGCCCTGGGGCAGGGAGGATGAGTGTTTCCAGTCCTAATGGAATCACTTTTTCCTACATCCTAGCAGATTTATTTCTGCCCTCGTGCCTCCTTTCCAAGATTGGAAAATCAGGTGTATTGGGAGTCATCTTCTGGGCTCTGCCCAACCTGCCCATTTCTTCATTCAGCAACGTTCTCTAAATGCCTACGATGGTCCTGGCCCCCTCCTCCCCTCTCTTATCTGTCTGTCCATCCATCCATCCATTTATCCATTCATCCATCCAGTCAACAAATATATATTGAACTATGTGTCAGGTGCTGTTTTAGGGCTCGTGATACAAGAGTGAGCAAAACCAGACATGGTCCCTATCCTCATGGAGCCCGCGGGGTTTGGGAAGAGAGAGATATTCAAATAATCACTATACAACTGTAGATGGCATCTGTAACAAGTACTACAAAGGAGACTGCCTGGTGCTACAGGAGCCTCCAAGGTTGGGTGGGTGAATGGCACTAGGTAGGCCATGAAGGCTTCTCTGAGGAGGTGACACTTGAGGCCTTATCTGCAGGAAGGAGGAGCGAAGGAGGAGGGGGTGTGGGCATTGCTGGCGCAGGAATATAAAGGCCTTCTGGCAGAAGGGAGCACAGTAAGCGTTGGGGGAGGCCGAGTGGGGCCAACAGGAGGGAGGGAGGCAGGCCCTTGTAGGCATTTTGAAAGATCTGCCTTTGCTTCAAAGCAACAGGGATAGAGGGTTTTCATCGGAGGGAGTGACGTGATCAGCTTTGCATTTTGAAAATGCTCTGTCAGCTTGCTGTGTGAAGGATGGAAGTGGGTGGATAGAAGGGCCTAGTGAATTTGTAAGAGCAGACCAGTAAGGAGGCCAGAGTCCAAAGGAGAGTTGACTGTAAGCTGGGACTAGGGGTTAGGGTAGAGATGGAGAAGAGTTGAAAAGTAAGAGAAACATCTAGAAAGTAAATTTGACAAGACTTGGGATTGGGTTGGTTATGGAGAAGGAGAGAGAGAGAGAGATAGGAAAGGTGACTGCCAGGTCTGGGACATGGGCAAGAGGAGGGATGGCGGTCCATTCCTGCAGGTGGGGGACACTGAGGACGGGGCAGGCAGGGGCAGCACGTTATGAGTGCAGTGTTGGAGATGCTGGGTTTGAACCGTCTTTAAGATATCCACACAGAAGGGTGCCTGCGTGGCTCAGTCAGTGTGGCTTGGGTCATGATCCTGGAGTCCCAGGATCGCGCCCTGTGAGTCTGCTTCCCCTCTCCCTCTGCTCCTCCCCCTGCTTGTGCTCTCTTGCTTGCTCACTCTCTCAAGTAAATAATAAAATCTTAAAAAAAAAAAAAAAAAAAGATATCCACACAGAGATGCCAAATAATAACCACCACTTACCGGGCACTTACATGTGTTAGGCACGAGGTGGAGAGTATCAGCGCCACCGCTGTCGACAAGGACACGCTAAGGCTCTGAAAGGTAAAGTAGGTGGGAAGGTGACATACAGATCGGAAGCTCGGAAGCAAGCTCTGGGCCTGAGAGTAGGGTCCTCAGGGAGGAGTGGAAATGAAGCCATGGTCAGCCCCCGGAGAGGAGTCCAGCTTCTTCCCCCTCTTACCTCCACCCCACCGCCAGCTGGGCCCCCCTCACGCACTGGGCAGTAAATGGGGTGCCTGGACCTACCCCGCGTGTGGCCAACGGTGTCAAAGGCGGCCGCAGTGAGGCCTCCTGCCCACTTGTCTCCTCGGAACCTTACTTTCTCCAGTCAGGGCATCCCCAGCAATCCGGCAGGCCTGTGGCCTGGTAACTAATAGGGCTCCGAGCCCTGAGGCGCCAGCACCTGTGCGGTGGGCGCGGGGAGGGCCTTGTTGCTGGACACTGCGTGGGCCTGAGCCTGCTGCTGCCTCCCTGGAGCGCTGCGCGGGGGTGAACCAGGCATCGGGCAGTACTAGGCCTGGGGCACCCGGGGGGCTTCCTCGGTGACTGCCCCCAGTCACCCCAGCCACTGATCTCCCCAGCCGAGGCCCAGACATTTAGAGCGGGGCCATTCCTGCCATGCCCTCTGACTTCTTGACCCACAGAATCCCGAGCAAAATAAAATAGTTGTTTTGAGGCACAGAACATTGGGATCCCGTGTTTCACGGCAAAAGGAACCGGACAGCTTCCTGGAGGGGCGCGGGCTGAGCGTCCCCGGCCTCCTGGCTGCGGGGGACAGGGCAGTGGCTTCTCTCCACCTGCCGTGACTTCCCGTTCTCGCCTCCTCTCACCGACGGGAATTACACGTGGACGTGTGTGTCTGTCTGTCCTGTCCACTGGCGGGGAGCCCCTGTGGGGAGAGGAGGGCACGGCTGTCCCCGTCGCCACATAGCCCAGGCTCAGAGCCCGGCAAGAGGAGAACCAGAAAATGCTTGCTGGTCCATGCATGCTGCACGCCTGCACGCTGCCTGACGCTATTCCCCCGGGGGCACCCCCACTTCTTCCGGGCTCACAGGGGCGCTGGGCGGGAGCTCTTGCTGGCTGCCTCACAAAGATGTATGATTGGCCTGAAAGCACTTTTGCTGAAAGCATTCTCATAATACAACAGTTTGACCGAAACACTGGTTTGATTGAAAATAAATATTCCCATTTGCTCAGGTTATTTTTTTTCCCTATAGTGTCAGCTATTTTCATGCTTCACAGGGCAATTTTTAGCCAAGAGTTTTTTAAGCATTTTTGTCCATTTTCAGAATTTTTCAGAGTTTTCCCTCCTAACTATTCGTAATTTGCTTTAGCCTACTTTTCTGCTTTTTAGTATTTGTAGTGATTGAAAGTTGGAACAGCTTAAGAGTCTAATGGATGTGGGGTCCTGCTTGGGACCACTGACTTAGAGTCTCAGAGGAGGAAAACCAGATGGGGCACTTCATTGGGGTACTCATTTTTTTGTGTGTGATACATTGCAGCTTCAAGAAGGAAGGGGCTTCCCAGGGTCACGCAGTGAGGGGACAGTGAGGACCAGCATCCAGTGTCCTGGCTCCTGGCCTAGTACCCCTTCCCCTCTGTTCCTGCTCCAGGTAGGAGAAGAAATGGTCTCGAGGTGAAATTAAATCTTTCTTATGTCTCTATTTTCTGATGTTTCTGAAGGAATATAAATTGCCTTTGGACAAAAAGAAAAAAGAGTAAAAGAAAGAATAAAAAAATTCTATTACAGGGGATCCCTGGGTGGCTCAGTGGTTTAGCACCCGCCTTTGGCCCAGGGTGTGATCCTGGAGTCCCGGGATTGGGTCCCACATTGGGCTCCGTGCATGGAGCCTGCTTCTCCCTCTACCTGTGTCTCTGCCTCTCTCTCGTGTGTGTCTCTCATGAATGAATGGAGAAAATCTTTAAAAAAATTCTATTACAGACATTTCGACCTGAGTACCCTCACCCCCTCCACTGCACTGTGTATAGACAGGGTAGGAAGGCTGCCCGCCCACACAGCTTTGCCTCTTTTAAGACAGTGGCCTTTAGGGACATTCTGGCTTAGACTTATGATCACACAGGTCCCGGCTTTGAGCCACAGGGTCCAGGAAAAGCCAGTATATTCTGGGGGCACATATCCCTGGACCTACCCACCCAAGACGGAGGAGATGCCAAGTGGGGGGCGGTAGGCCCTGCAGAAGGCCACAAGCCCCAGGAAGTGCCACCAGAGGGCAGCAGGAAGCTGGCCCGAATCTCTTAGGAGTGTGGGGGGCCGCGGGCTCCTGGGAGGAGCATTTTGGTCAGGTTCAGAGGGAAGGGAGTGGAAAAGCTAGGTTTGTGTTTGGGGATGGCCCGTGTAAGCTTGGGGAGACAGGAATTAAGAAGTCAAAATTGCCAGAGGTGAGGATGGGAACTAAAAGCTCTGGGCGGGCTGGGAGGGGCTGTGTCTGTTTTCTGGAAGCAGCTATATCCTTTTTTCTTTTTTTTTTTTTTTTAATATTTTATTTATTTATTCATGAGAGACACAGAGAGAAAGGCAGAGACACAGGCAGAGAGAGAAGCAGGCTCCATGCAGGGAGCCCGATGTGGGACTCGATCCCAGGACCCCAGGATCATGCCCTGGGCCAAAGGCAGACGCTCAACCGCTGAGCCACCCAGGCGTCCCTGGAAGCAGCTATATTCTTAGAACAGTGCCTGGAATACAATATATATTAAATTAGTGTTTGGTAATTGAATGTACAAATGGAGATACTGCTGGGCGGGGCAAGGTGGGGAAGAGAGGGATGGCGGGTGTTTGAGTGGAAGACAAAACACAAAGAAATTTTACCTGTTTGTTGGGCAACATGCCAATAATCTCTTTAAATTCATGATCCCTCTTTTCTTTCTTTTTTTAAAATATTTTATTTATTTGTTCATGAGAGACACAGAGAGAGAGAGAGAGAGAGAGAGAGAGAGGCAGAGACACAGGCAGAGGGAGAAGCAGGCTCCATGCAGGGAGCCCCATGTGGGACTTGATCCCAGATCCTGCGATCACGTCCTGGGCCGAAGGCAAGCACTCAACCGCTGAGCCACCCGGGCGTCCCATGGTCCCTTTTTTCAAGTTAGCTTTTAAATTGAAAAATAGTACATTCTTATGATTAAAAAATATGTAACAGGAATGCCTTGGGTGGCTCAGTTGGTTAGGCGTCTGCTTTTGGCTCAGGTCATGATCCTGGCTGGGGGGGTGTCCTGAGATTGAGCCCCATGTGGGGTTCCCTGCTCAGTGGGGAGCCTGCTTATCCCTCTGTCTCCCCTCACCCTGCCCCCCTCACGTGCTTTCTCTCCCTCTTAGATAAATAAATAAATAAATAAAATATATATTTTTAGATTTTATTTATTTATTCATGAGAGACACACAGAGAGAGAGAGAGAGAGACAGAGAGAGAGGCAGAGACACAGGCAGAGGGAGAAGCAGGCTCCATGCAGGGAGCCCGACGTGGGACTCGATGCGGGGTCTCCAGGATCACACCCTGGGCTGAAGGCAGTGCTAAACCTCTGAGCCACCCGGACTGCCCAATAAATAAAATCTTTAAATAAATAAAATAAAAAATAGGAAACAAAAATTTAAAAATAAATCTCCCAGGACACCTGGGTGGCTCAGTGGCTGATCATCTGCCTTTGGTTCAGGGCATGATTCCGAGATCCAGGATCAAGTAGCACATCGGGCTCCTTACAGGGAGCCTGCTTGTCCCTCTGCCTGTGTCTCTGCCTCTCTGTGTCTCTCATGAATAAATAAATAAAATCTCTAAATCAATCAATCAATCAATCAATCAATCAATCAATCCTCCCTCTCAAGCCAGCCCCTCAGGCTTTCTCAGAGGCTGACAATGTTTATTGCATATCTTTGTAGAAATTTCATATGCATGTCCTTTGTGGGTCCCCTGCTCCCTGCCTCATCTCTCTGAACCTCCAGGCTGAGATCAGAGTGGCATTTCTCCAAGTGCATCCTGGAACCACCTACAACAGAATCACCTGGTGGAGATATCACATATTAAAATGCAGATTTTGAGGCTTCACATGGATCACCATAATCAGGGTCAGGAATCCCTGATTTTAACAAACTACTCTGGGCATTCTTTTTTTTTTCTTTTTTCTCAGTATATATATATATATATATATATATATATATATATATATATATATATATATATATTAGTAATCTCTACACCCAACATGGGGCTCAAACTCAAAACCCTGAGATCAAGATCATGAACTGGATGCTCTTCCGACTGAGCCCGCCAGACATCCCCTTGGGCATTTCCGAAACCCGCTAACCTTTGAGAAGCACTGACCTGACTCACACCATCACTACATGGGGGGAGGGTCCAAAGAGTTCTGGGGCAAATCTAGGTTCTACTATGCCCTCACCTTGTGACCTTGATCTTGGAAACAGACCTTGGAAGCAGGCCTGTCTCAGGCTGCTGTGACAAAGTACCTCAGGCTGGGCAGCTTAAATAATAGAAATGTATTCCCTCGCAGTCTGGAGGCTAGAAGCCCAAGATCCAGGTGCCAGCAGGGTAAGGCCTCTCCTCCTGGTTTGCAGATGTCTGTGTTCTCCAAGAGTTTTCACAATCTTTCCTCTGTGCCTGTGAAAAGGTAGAGAGAGGGAGATGACGGGGGAGGAATGGGGAGGGGGTCAGTGCTCTGGTCTCTCTTCTTCTTCTTCTTTTTTTTAATTTTATTTACTTATTTGAGAGAGAAAGAGAGCAGGGGTGGGGGGGGTGACAGAGGAAGAAGCAGACTACTGAGATGCAGGGCTCCATGTGGGGCTGGATTTGGGGGTCTATCCCAGGGGCCCTGGATCATGACCTGAGCCAAAGGCAGACACTTAATAGACTGAGCCACCTCTCTTCCTTTTCTTATAAGGACATCAGTCCTAATAGATTAGGGCTCCACCCTTATGACCTCATATGATCTTAATTACTTTTTTAAAGGCCCTATTTCTAAATAATCACATTAGGGATTATGGTTTCAATGTATGAATTTTGTGGGTACTTAATTCCATAATATCTTTTTCATGTCCTCCCCCCAATTTAATGTCTTCTGCCTCAAGGCATGTCTCTTCCACTTATTCAGGTTTTATAAACTTTGTAGTAACCACTATTTTAATAACCACAACATTTAAATAATAAAACCACCATTTTAATAATATATTTAATTATATGCATATAATTATATATTGAACTTTCACACATTGAATTTTTACATTTCTCATAAACTTATTGCTAGTTTAATATTTAATGTTTTTTTGCTTTTTTACCCCCACATTTTTATTTGTTAAACGTTCTAATCTATAAAACAGTTGTAAGATATGCAATGAATATCGATAGTCCTAGATTCACCAGTTGTTAACCTTTTGCCATATTTCCTTTATCTTTCTCTATGTATCTCTATTTTTTTTGTCCTGAACCGTTCTCTCTCTTCAAGCTCCTGTGATGCTCCCCTAGCTGCTCCAGAGCACCTCTGGGCTTTTGACATTTAAAGGACCTACTTCTTGCATATACTGAGAATGCTTCAGAGGAGGGACCATGGTGTGTGTTCCACTGAAGCTCTAGGATTTTGTAGTATCTATTGCCAATGGATGTTCAATAAATAAGAGAAGTGGGGCACCCAAGGTCACACAGCTTAGTGAGGGCCCACACCTGGATTTACATGCAGGTTCAACAGGCCCAAAGTCCATCCTCTTCCATCATGCCATACTGTCTCCTTGATAGTAAAGCAGACTTTTCACAGGAGAATAATGCATTATTGGTTACCTGGAAGCTGAAAATATGGGGGCACATATTTGATCGACTGAATCGCATTTTGATCTATCCTTTTTTTTTTTAAGATTTTATTTATTTATTTGACGGAGAGAGAGAGCACAAGCAGGGGGAGTGACACACAGAGGGAGAGGGAGATGCAGACTCCCCGCTGAGCAGGGAGCCTGATGTGGGGCTTGATCCCAGGACCCTTGAATCATGACCTGAGCCAAAGGCAGATGCTTAACCACATGAGCCACTCAGGCGCCCCTGATTCATCTTTGAGCATAAACTACTTTGCATTTAAGTTGCTGGCTCAGTGCCATGCACATCAGCAGGAATAGCTACCATGAACTGAAGTCCTTCACTATGGCTGATCAAGGGAAAGCGCCTCCGGATGAAGCTCCTTTTATCATAGGTGGTAGTGATTTGTCCTGAGACAAATTGGTTGGAAAGGGAGGGCCTTGGACAGGTGTGGAAACGTGCGTTCTGGTCTAGGCTGTGTTATGTAACTAGTCACACAATCTGTGGCAGCCCACTTGCCCTCTGTGGCCTTCAGTGTCTTCATCTAAAAAATGAGGATAAAAACTTGCCTTGCCCATCTCCTAGAATTGCTGTGATCAGAGAAGGGAGAAAGCATATAAACCTTTGTGGGTTTTGTTTTGTTAAGATTTTATTTATTTATTCATGAGAGACACACAGAGAGATGAAAAGACACAGGCAGAGGGAGAAGCAGGCTCCCTGCAGTAAACCTGAGGCGGGACTCGATCCAAGGACCCTGGGATCACACCCTGAGCAGAAGCTCAACCACTGAGCCACCCAGGCGTCCCAAACTTTTGTGCTTAAAATCCATTATATAGGGACGCCTGGGTGGCTCAGTGGCTGAGGGTCGGCCTTCGGCTCAGGGCATGATCCTGGTCCCCAAATCGAGTTCCACATTGGGCTCCCTGCGAGGAGCCTGCTTCTCCCTCTGCCTGTCTCTGCCTCTCTCTGTGTCTCTCATGAATAAATAAATACAATCTTTAAAAAAAAAAAAAAAAAGAATCCATCATATACTCCATCCAATCAGAATCAGCTCAAATATTAGTAATTGTGCTCGGAGAATCATGTAAAACTTAAAAAGAAAAGGAATCAGGGATTCCTGGGTGGCGCAGTGGTTTGGCGCCTGCCTTTGGCCCAGGGCGCGATCCTGGAGACCCGGGATCGAATCCCACGTCGGGCTCCCGGTGCATGGAGCCTGCTTCTCCCTCTGCCTGTGTCTCTGCCTCTCTCTCTCTCTCTCTCTCTCTCTCTGTGTTACTATCATAAATAAAGAAAAAAAATATTTAAAAAAAAAGAGAAAAGGAATCAATTATTTTGTTTTTATTAACTGAAAATTTTGCTAGGATCAGGCCATAGGCTGGGAAAAATTCATGTCTTGTTTTCATCAATCACAGGAGATATCTACCCAGAATGGAACTGGCACCACATCTGAGCTCTCAGATTCAAATGCTACTTCTTACCCTGTTGAGTACTTTTCCTTAATTGTACAAAATGATATATGTGAAAAAGAATTCTTTAATGCTTGATAGATTGAGGTCAATAATGGTAGTTATTAACCTCAGGAGCACATTAGAATTACCGAGGGAGATTTAAGATCACACCAATGCATTTCTTGGGGTAGGGCCCAGGCTTTTTTCTTTTCCTTTATTTTCTAGATTGATTGATTGATTGATTGATTGATTGATGAGAGAGAGAGAGAGAGAGAAACCATGAGCAGGAGGGGCAGAGGGAGAGGGGATCTCAGACTACACTGAGCACAGAGCCTGACATGGGGCTCCATCCCAGGACCCTGAGATCATGACCTGTGCTGAAAGCAAGAGTCTGATGCTTAACCAACTGTGCCACCCAGATGCCCTTGGGCTTTTTTCTTTTTAAAGCAACTTGGTAATTTTAATGGGCATAAGGTCTATAGGTACATGAAAGTATGAAATGAAAAAGCTGTAACAGTGCTAATTGATATATAATGTGAACCACAAAGGTGAGCAAATATATGTAACAAAATTTTGTAGTAACCACTATTTTGATAATATATTTGACAAAACTCAATGGCTCAGCAGTTGAGCGTCTGCCTTCAGCTCAGGGCATGATCCTGGAATCTGGGATGGAGTCCCACATCGGGCTCCCTGTGAGAAGCCTGCTTCTCCTTCTGCCTCTCTCTCTGTGTCTCTCAAGAATAAATAAAATCTTAAAAAAACCCCAATACATCCAAAATATTATTTCAACATATAATTAGTACAATTATGAATGAGATATTTTATATGTTTTATAGTAAATCTTCAAAATCTGTTGTATATTTTATACTTAGAACATATATCAATTCAGATAATGCAGTCTAGCCATAGTTCATGGGGCCAATGGCTATTGTTTAGGGTAGTGCAGAGCTGGAATATATAACATAAATATTTTTGCTTATAATTCATTGGATGATGCAGTTGCAAGAATTTCTAAATCTTACCAAGACCCTTAGATGCATGCATTGCTTTCCTTGTTTTTTTTTTTCATTTACAGGCTCAAATTTGAAATAAAGTTGTTATAACATTCACTACCTCTCAGTAAAGCTGTTCAGTTTTTATTATATAGGTTTTATACATACCCATTTTGCATATATTGTTTCATTAAGATTATTCCTTACTTGTTTGTATATTTGCTACTATTATAAGGGAGAAGAGTTCAGTAACTGATTATTGAGCTATTGATTTGTGATATTATCTTGGTCCCAGACTCCCTTATTAATTTTAAGCATTTGGGGTTGTTTTCCACATTTAAAGTATCATGCCATATTATCTGCAAATAAATTAAAATGTTTTATGTCTTTCCCAATACTTAAATGTCTTATTTCTGTTTCAGGTCTTATCGTATTGGCAAAAATTTCTAAAACAGCATTAAATAATAGAATTGCTATAGGTATGCTTGTTTTCCTTTTAATGTTTTCTTATTTTAATGAAAATGTCTTTAAATGTTTCATCGTTAAAGAATGTTTCTTTTTCTTTTTTTCTTAAAGATTTTATTTATTTACTTGAGAAAGAGAATCTGGGAGCACAAGCAGCGGAGAGGGGCAGAGGAGGAGGAGAAGCAAATTCCTCACTGAGGGAGGAGCTCCTGAGATCATGACCTGAGCTGCAGGCAGATGCTTAACAGACTAAGCCACCCAGGGGCGCCCCTGTTGAAGAATGTTTCTATCTGTCTGAGAGAGATGCTCTCAAAAGAAACATTTGGTTACCTGTAATTTTCTACTTCTTTTTAAAAGCTTTTTATTTTGAGATAAATATAGATTCGCAGAATTTTGTAAAGACAGTAGAGAGGTGTCTGTTTACTCTCTACCCAATTCCCCAATGGTTATATCTTATATAATTGCAGGACAATAGCAAAACAGAAAATTGATGTTAGTACAATGTATACTTCTATAGTCATTTTATCCATTTGTGTAGCCACCTCTGCAATCGAGATACAGAACTGTTTGATCACTACAAAGACCTCCCGCATGCCATTCCTTTATGGTCACATCTTTTCTCGCCCCACCACCATCCTTAACCCCTGGCAACCACTAATCAGTTCATCATCCCTATAATTTTTCTTTTAAATTTTGAGAATGTATGGTATCCAAATAATATGTAAATATTTCAAATTGGCTTTTTGAGCATAATGCTTAGAGGTCTATTTAAGTTGTTATAGCAATAGTTTGTTCCTTTTTATTACCAAGAAGTATTCCATGGTACAGATGTACCACAGTTTTATGGATTTTTTTGTTTTGTTTTTTAATACAGAACACTTTAGGAATTTGCATGTCATCCTTGTGCAGGGATCATGCTCATCTCTTTATTGTTGCAATTTTAGTATATGTGCTGTTAAAATGAGCACTGTACCACGGGTTTATTTTTTTTTATTATTTTTTATTTTTATGATACTCACACACACAGAGAGAGAGAGAGAGAGAGAGAGGCAGAGACACAGGCAGAGGGAGAAGCAGGCTCCATGCACCGGGAGCCCGACGTGGGACCCGATCCCGGGTCTCCAGGATCGCGCCCTGGGCCAAAGGCAGGCGCTAAACCGCTGCGCCACCCAGGGATCCCCTGTACCACGGTTTTTTAAACCATTCACCTATTATAGGACATTTTGCTTATTTCCATTTTTTTTTCTATTACAAAAAGCTACTGTGACCAATCATGAGAAAGTATTTATGTGAGCATAGGTTTCATTTCTCTGAGATAAATGTCCAGGAGTAGGATTGCTTGGTCATATGGTAAGTGAATATTTATTTTTTAAATAAACTGCCACAACTATTTCCCAGGATGGCTATAAGATTTCACATCCCCACTAGCAAAGTATGAGAGATATAGTTTCCCTGCATATTCACCAGCATTTGATATTGTCACGATTTTTTATTTTAGATTCATTTTTAAAAAGATTTTATATATTTATTCATGAGAGACAGAGAGAGAGAGAGAGAGAGAGGCAGAGACACAGGCAGAGGGAGAAGCAGGCTCCACACAGGGAGCCTGATGTGGGACTTGATCCCGGGGCTCCAAGATCAGGCCCTGGGCTGAAGGCCACACTAAACCACTGGGCCACTGGGGCTGCCTTTAACTTTGGATTCTAACATAATTTTAAAAATTAGGATGGTTTCATCAAATACATCTTTGGCATTTATTGAGATAATTTCATGGTATCCCTTACTGGCTCTCTTGATGAATTGCATTAATTAATTAATTAATTTAAAAAAGATTTTATTTATTTATTTCAGAGATAGAGCCCAAGCATGAGCAGGGGAAGGGCAGAAGGAGTGGGAGAAGCTGAGCAGGGAGCCCAGTGTGGGGCTGGATCCCAGCACCCCAGGATCACAACCTGATCCAAGGGCTGATGCTTAATCAACTGAGCCATTCAGGGACCCCGATGAATTGCATTATTTTATCCTTAAGTATACATATATTTCGGGATGCCTGGGTGGCTTAGTGATTGAGCATCTGCCTTTGGCTGAGGGAGTGATCCTGGAGTCCCGGGATCGAGTCCCGCATCAGGTTCCCCACAGGGAGCCTGCTTCTCCCTCTGCCTATATCTCTGTCGTTCTCTCTGTGTCTTTCATGAATAAATAAATAAAATCTTTAAAAAAAGTATACATATATATTTTTTTCTTCAATGCTACATTTTACTTTTTGGGGGGAGAGGACAGGAGAGGGGGGAAATGGTCTCACGGGAATCTCCCAGGTGTATGAGATTGGTAATAGAAAGATGGCCAGGCAGATTGGATGGAAGGCCTCCAAGATTCTTTCTTCTGATTTCTATACTCTAATTAAAAATGATATGACATATATGTAAGTGTCTAAAACATGGTATTCAGTAAATGTCTGTTGCCTTTCCTAGCAGGGTTCTCCACAGGTTGTACCTAGGCATCATCGTCCTTCTCCTTTTCAAGAATGAAGCTCACCTGGAAAACTAGAGCATTAAAAGTACAGTAGTTTGGATGATGCATTTGGCTAGCTGGCTCAGTGCAGGGTCTCCCTGTCTCCCTGTCCTCCCCACTCCACTCCGCCAGGAATGGGCTGGAGTAGTTGCCCAAAGCTCCCTAGGCAGCTTTCCCTGGCAGATTCCAAGTGTAGGGCTGTGGGCTGCAATTCTCAGGGCACAATCCTCTCCTTTTGGTGCTGATACTTGTTCAGAGAGACGCAGACATGTGTGCTGATATTGCAGGCTGCCTTCAGGATCTCAACAGCCCTGCTGTGTTCAATCTCTTGGAAACCCACATCATTCACACCTAGGGTTTGGTCTCTATCCTGGAGTCCTGTTCAACGTGAGTCGGAGTTGGGAATCACCTTGGAAATGAAGATACCTTGCTGTTAAATCCCAGCTAAGCTCCACGGGGCTACTTTAGTGTGATGACTGGGGGCAGAAACTGGGTTGACTCATTGGTGTAGTCTTCGTGGCTCCTCTCCTGAGGAGCATCCGTGCCTGGGGATTCTCACAGGCTGGTAGGAAAACTGCCAGGTAGTCATCATAAAGAATCTGGCTGTCCATCTCCAAGGCCATGCAGCAGGCCTCAGACACCTCAGGCTCTGCTCACTGCCAATTCTACATATATGTTTTATTTTTTTATTATTTTTTAAAAATATTGTATTTACTTATTCATTAAATTCACACAGAGGGCAGCCCGGTGGCTCAGCAGTTTAGCGCCGCCTTCAGCCCAGGGTGTGGTCCTGGAGTCCCCGGATCAAGTCCCCTATCAGGCTCCCTGCATGGAGCCTGCTTCTCCCTCTACCTGTGTCTCTGCCTCTCTCTCTCTCTCTCTCTGTGTGTGTGTCTCTCATGAATAAATAAATAAGTAAATAAATCTAAAAAAGAGAGAGAGAGAGAGAGAGAGAGAGAGGCAGAGACATAGGCAGAGGGAGAACCAGGCCCCATGCAAGGAGCCTGATGTGGGACTCGATCCTGGGACTCTGGGATCATGACCTGAGCCAAAGGCAGACGCTCAACCACTGAGCCCCCCAGGTGTCCCAAATTCTACATATATGTTTTAAATAGTAAAAATGTCAAACAGTACAAAAAGGAACACAAGGAAAAGTAAATCACTTCCTATCATTATCATGAAACAATCACTTTACCTGTCTCTTGTGTTCTCATCAAGGGACTATATATATTTATGTTTTTATTTATTTATATATTAGTTTCATTGAGATAAAATCGACATATAGTATTGCATGAGTTTAACAAGTACAGTGTGTTGATTTGATACTTAAATATTGTGAAGTGATTACCACAGTAGCATTAGCTAACACCTTCATCACCTCACATAATTACTTGTGTGTGTGTGTGTGTGTGTGTGTGTGTGTGTGTGTGTGTGTGGTGAGAACATTTAAGATCTAGTCTCTTAGCAATTTTCAAGTATATAATACAGTTTTGTTACCTGTAATCACCATGCTGTATATTAGATCCCCAGAACTTAAAACCAGATGTTTGTACACTTAGAAAACATCTCCCCATATCTGCTACCCTCTGGCATCCACCGTTCTATTCTCTGTTTCTAGGAGTTTAGCTATGAATTTAGATTCTGCATATAAGTGACATCACACAGTATTTATTTTCCTCTGACTTATTTCAGCATAATGCTCTCAAGGTCTATCCATGTTGTCACAAGTGGCAGAATTTCCTTCTTCAGCATAGCTGAATAATATTCCTCTATATATACATTAGAGTATAGATATATATGTATATTCTATATATTGTATTTATTCTATCTATCTATCTAATCTATCATCTATCTAATCTATCAATCTTCTCATATACAAATGCCTATATCTATATCTATCTATCTATCTATCTATCTATATGTCTCACGACTTTTTTACCCAGTCATCTGTTGACAAATACTTAGGTTGTTTCCATATCTACGGTAAATAATGCTGCAGTGAACGTGGGAGTGCAGATAGCTCTTTCCTTTGTTATAATTTCCTTTGGACATATACCCAGAAGTGGGATTGCTGGATAATATGGCAGTTCTATTTTTAATTTTTAAAAAAGTTATTTGAGAGAGAGAGTACAAATGGTGGGGGAGGATGGGCAGAGGGAGAGGAAGAGAGTCCCAAACAGATTCCCCACTGAGCACAGAGCCCAACATGGGGTTCAATCTCACGGTCCCAAGATCAGGACTTGAGTTGAAACCAGGAGTTGGATGCCTAACCGAATGCACCATCTAGGTGTCCCTATTTTTAATTTTTTGTGGAAATACTCTACTACTTTCCATAGAAAGGCTGTAGAAATTTACATTCCCCCCCACAGTGTACAGGGTTTCCCTTTTCTCCACATCCTTGCTAATACTGATTAGTTCTTGTCTTTTTGATGACAGTCATTCTGTGTGTGAGGTGATATTTCATGGTGGGTTTGATTTGCATTTTCCTCATGATTAGTGATGTTGAGCATCTTTTTATGTATCTGTTGGCTATTTGTAGAAAAATATCTATTCAGGTCTTTATATATACACACACATATATAATATTCAGGTCTGCTCATTTTTTATTGGATTGTTTTTGGCTATTGACTTGTATGAGTTCCTTATATAGTTGGGATATTAACTGTTTATCAGATATATGACTTAAAAATATTTTCCTTCCATTCTGTAGATTGCCTTTTCATTTTGTTGATTGCTTCTTTTGCTGTGTAGAAGCTTTTAGGTTGATGTAGTCCCACATACTTATTTTTGCTTCTGATGCTTATCCATTTGGTAGCCTTTCTGAAATATCATTGTCAAGACCAATGTCAAGGAGCTTTTTCTCTATGTTCTTTTATCAGAGTTTAGTGGTTTGGGGATTTAAGTCTTTAATCCATTTTAAGTTAATTTTTGTGAGTGGCGTAAAATAGGCATCCAATTTCCTTTTTTCTGGATGTGATTATCCAGTTTCCCAACATCATTCATTGAATAAACTATCCTTTCCCCATTGAATATTCTTGGCTTGGGACCACTGGGTGGCTCAATGGTTGAGCGTCTGCCTTTGGTTCAGGATGTGATCCCGGGGTCTTGGGATTGAGTCCCCCATCAGGCTCCCTGTGGGGACTCTGCTTCTCCCTCTGCCTATGTCTCTGCCTCTGTGTGTCTCTCATGAATAAATAAAATATTTTTAAAAGATTTATTTATTTATTTATTCATGAGAGAGAGAGAGAGAGAGAGAGAGAGAGAGGCAGAGACACAGGCAGAGGGAGAAGCAGGCTCCATGCAGGGAGCCTGACGTGGGACTCAATCCCGGGACTCCAGGATTGCGCCCTGGGCCAAAGGCAGGCGCTAAACCGCTGAGCCACCCAGGGATCCCCTTTAAAAAATATTCTTGGCTTATTTTGTCAAATATTAGTTGGCCACATATGTGAGGTTGATTTCTGGGCACTCTATTCTGTTGCATTGGTCTATTTTTATGCAAGTACCCTAATGTTTTGATGAATATAGCTTTGTAGTATAGCTTACAATCTGGGACTCTGCCAGCTTTGTTCTTTTTTCTCAAGATTGCTTTGGCTATTCAGAGTCTTTTGTGGTCTTATATGAATTTTAGGATTGTTTTTACAGTTTCTGTGAAAAATGCCATTGGAACTTCAGTAGGGATTGTACTGAATCTCTAGATGGCCTAGGGTTGTATGGACATTTTAATGACATTAATTCTGATCCATAAACATGGGATATCTTTCCATTTATTTGTGTCTTCTTCAACTTATTTCATTGAAGCCTTATAATTTTCAATGCACAGATCTTTCATCTCCTTGGTATTTCATTGCTTTTGATGCTACTGGAAAATGGAGTTGTTTTCTTTGTTTCTTTAGCAGATATTTTGTTGTTATTTTATAGAAATGCAACTGATTTTGTATGTTGATTTTGTATCCTGTAACTGTACTGATTTTATTGATTAGTTCTAATAGGTTTTCTTTGTGGAATCTTTAGGATTTTCTTTTTTTAAAAGGTTTTATTTATTCATTCATGAGAAACACACACACACACACACACACACACACAGAGGCAGAGACACAGGCAGAGGGAGAAGCAGGCTCCATGCAGGGAGTCCAACGTGGGACTCGATCCCGGGTCTCCAGGATCACGCCCTGGGCTGAAGGCGGCACTAAACCACTGAGCCACCAGGGCTGCCCTCTTTAGGATTTTCTATGTATAAGACATGTCATCTGCAAAAAAAGAAAATTTTACTTCTTCTTTCCCAATTTGGATGTCTTTTATTTCTTTTTCTTGCCTAGTTGCTCTGGCTAGGACTTCCAGTATTTTATTGAATAGGAGTGGTGAGAGTGCCTACCACTTGTGGGAACCCTTGTCTTGTTTTTGATCTTAGAGGAAAAGCTTTCAACCTTTCACAGTAAAGTATGGTTGTAGCCATAAGTTTGTTGTATATGGTATTTATTTTTTTTTTAAGATTTTATTTATTCGCAAGAGACACAATGAGAGAGAGGCAGAGACACAGGCAGAGGGAGGAGAAGCAGGCTCCATGCGGAGAGCCCCACACAGGACTCGATTCCAGGACTCCAGGATCACACCCTGAGCCAAAGGCAGACGCTCAACCACTGAGCCACCCAGACATCCCATATATGGTCTTTATAATGTGGAGGTATATTCCTGCCGTTCCCAGTTGTTGAGAGTCTTTAATCATGAAAGATGTACTTTGTCAAATGATTTTTATCTTTTGAGATATGGTGTTTATTGTTTTTTCCGTGTCCATTTTATAATTGAGGGAAAATAAAAGTACGCACACACCACATACACACAGAAAATAAGAATTTTCATGTTACGCAAAGATAAATGCTTTGTCAAGATTTTGGTATAGGACTTTCAGTCTTTCCCCCAATATTTCCAGACCTCACCTAGGATCCAACAACTAAGGTCTCCAGAACCTTACTCTCGGACTATGGGTGACATTCCTTCTGTTTCTTTACTACCTATGTCTTTCTATTTTTTAAAAAGATTTTATTTAAGCCATCTCTACACCCAACATGAGGCTTGGACTCAAAATCCCAAGATCATGAGTCACATGTTCCACTGACTGAGCCAGCCAGGTGACCCTTTTAATTTAAAAACATTTTTTAAAAAAATTTGAGTGTAGTTGACACACAAACTTACATTGGTTTCAAACATATAAAATAGTGATTCAATAAGTGTATACATTATGCTATGCTCACCATAAGTGCTATGCTCACCACATGTGTAGCTATCATTTGTCACCATACAATGCTATTAAAATATCTTTGGGTCACCTTAAATATCTTTAGGTGCCACCTAAAGTATCTTTGGGTGGCACAGTTGGTTAAGTGTCTGACTCTTGGTTTTGGCTCAGGTGGAGATCTCAGGGTTGTGGGATCAAGCCCCATGTCAGGCTCTGCAGAGTCTGCCTGAGACTCTCTTTCCCTTTCCCCTTGTCCCTTCCACTCTGCTCTCTCTTAAATGAACAAACAAACAAACAAACAAACATCTTTGACTGTATTCCCTATGCTGTGACTTTTATTCCCATAACTGGAAGCTAGATCTCCCACTCCCCGTAACCCATTTGCACATCCTCCCATCACCCTCCCCTCTGCCAACCATCAGTTTGTTTGCTGTATTTATAGTTCTGATTCTGCTTTTTGTTTATTCATTTGTTTTGCTTTTTAGATTCCACAAACAAGTGAAATTATATGGTATCTGTCTTTCTCAGCCTGATTTATTTCACTTACAATACCCCCTAGGTCCATCCATGTTGTTGCAAATGGCGTGACCTCATCCCTTTTATGGCTGTGTAATATTCCATGCTATGTGTGTCTGTAATCTCTTCAATGTTTATCTTTTATTCTTTTTATTTATATATACAAATAAATATATATAACATATATATTTATCTTTCATTCTATTAATGTGGCATATCACATTTATTGATTTGCATATATTGAGCCACCCTTGTATCCCATAGATAAATCCCACTCAATCATGATATATGATCCTGAATTAGGCTTGCTAATATTTTGCTGAGAAATTTTGCATTTATATTCACCAGGCTATTGGCCTGTGGCTTTCTTATAGTGTTCTTATCTGGCTTTGGTACCAGGGTAATGCTGGCATCTTAAAATGAATTTGGGAGTATTCTCTTCTATCAATCTTTTTTTTTTTCTTTTTGAAGAGTTTGACAAGGACTGGTGTTAACTCTTCTTTAAAAGTTTAGTAGAGGGGGGATCCCTGGGTGGCGCAGTGGTTTGGCGCCTGCCTTTGGCCCAGGGCGCGATCCTGGAGACCCGGGATGGAATCCCACATCGGACTCCCGGTGCATGGAGCCTGCTTCTCCCTCTGCCTGTGTCTCTGCCTCTCTCTCTCTCTCTCTGTGACTATCATAAATAAATAAACATTTATAAAAAAATAAAAACAAAAGTTTAGTAGAGGGATGCCTTGGTGGCTCAGTGGTTGAGCATCTGCCTTCAGCCCAGGGAGTGATCCTGGAGTCCTCGGATCCAGTCCCACATCAGGGTCTCTGCATGGAGCCTGCTTCTCCCTCTGCCTCTCTCTCACTCTTTCTGTCTCTCATGAATTAACAAATAAAAATAAAAATAAATAAAAGTTTAGTAGAGGGGCAGCCCAGGTGGTTCAGCGGTTTAGTGCCATCTTCAGCCGAGGGCATGATCCTGGAGATCCGGGATCAAGTCCCATGTCAGGCTCCCTGCATGGAGTCTGCTTCTCCCTCTGCCTGTGTCTGTGCTTCTGTCTCTGTGTCTCTCATGAATAAATAAATAAAATCTTTAAAAGTTTAGTAGAATTCACCATCATGGAAACCTTCTGGTCCTAGGCCTTTCATAGTTGGGAGATTTTTGATTACTGATTCAATCTTATTACTTGCTATTAGTCTATTCAGATTTTCTATTTCTTCATGCTTAAGTCTTGGTAGATTGTATGTTTCTAGGAATTTATCATTTCTTCTGGATTATCCAATTTGTTGCCATATAGTTCATAATAGTCTCTTAAGATTTATTGTTTTGTAGAGTTGTAGTGTCCTCTTTTTCATTTCTAAATTTGAGCCTTTTTTACCTTAGTCTAGGTAAAGATTTGTCAATTTTGTTTATCTTTTCAAAAAAGTAGCTCTTAGTTTCAATGATCTTTTTTTTATTGTTTTTTTTTTTTTGGCCTTTATTTCATTTATTTCTGCTTTGATCTTTGTTATTTCCTTCCTCTGCTAAATTTGAACTTAGTTTGCTATTTTGATTTGTTTTTTGACCCATATTTGTTCAGGAGTATATTATCTATTTATTAAAAAATTTTTTTTAATTGAATAAAGTCTATCCCCAGCATGGGGCTCAGACTCATGACCTGGAGATCAAGAGCTACATGCTCTACTAACAGCCAGCCTGGTGCTCCAGGAGTTTTTGTTTTGTTTTAAGATTTATTTATTTGAGAGAGAGAGAGAGAGAGAGAGAGAGAGAGAGAAGGGAAGGGCAGATGGGGAAGGAAAGAGAGAATCTCAAGCAGACTCCCCACTGGTGTGGGGCTCAATCTCATGACCTTGAGATCATGACCATAGCTGAAATCGACCTTTAACTGACTGAGCCACCTAGGCACATCAGGAGTATTTTATTTAATTTCCATATATTTACTAATTTTTCAGCTTTTCTCCTCTTATTGATTTCTAGTTTCACATCATTGGGGTCAGAAAAGATACTTGATATGATTTGAATCTTCTTAAATTTGCTACAACCTGTTTTGTGACTTACCACATGATCTCTTCTGGAGAAGGATCTGTGTGCACTTGACATGAATGTGTGTTCTGCTGCTGTTAGATGGAATGTTCTATAAATATTAGGTCCATTTGGTCTAAAGTATCATTCAAGCTCATAGTTTCATTATTGATTTCCTGTCTGGGTTATCTATCCATTGTTCAAAGCGTGGTATTGAAGTTCCCTGCTATTATTATATTGTCTATTTCTCCCTTCGGATCTGTATTTGCTTAATATACTGAGGTGGTCTAATGTTGGGTGCATATATATTTATAATTATTTTCTTGATAAATTGCCCCTTTATCATTATATAATGATCTTCTTTGTCTCTTGTTGCTGTTTTGGGTTTAAGATCTATTCTACCCCTGTTCTCTTTCAGTTTCCACCTACACGGAATTATCTTTCTCCAATCCTTCACTGTGAGCCTACGTGTGTCCTTACAGCTGAAATAAGTTTCTTGTAGGCACCATATAGTTGGGTCTTGTTTTTTTATTTTAATTTTTAAAATTAAAAAAACTGTAATTTATTTTTAAAAGATTTTATTTATTCATGAGACACACACACACACACACACAGAGGAAGAGACACAGGCAGAGGGAGAAGCAGGCTCCATGCAGGGAGCCCAACGTGGGACTCAATCCCGGGGCTCCAGGATCATGCCCTGAGCCAAAGGCAGATGCTCAATCATTGATCCACCCAGGCATCCCAAATTTTTTGAAAAGATTTTATTTATTCATGAGATATACATAGAAAAAGGCAGAGACATAGGCAGAGGGAGAATCAGGTTCCCTGCGGGGAGCCTGATGTGGGACTTGATCCTGGATCCCTGGGATCATGCTCTGAGTTGAAGGCAGATGCTCAACCACTGAGCCACCCAGGGCACCCCTATTTAATTTATTTTTTAAAAAGATTTAATTCTCAAAAAAATAAAATAAAAAATAAAAAAAGATTATTTATTTTAGAGAGAGTGAGGGGAGGAGCAGAGGGAGAGAATCTTTAGGCAGACTTCCTGCTGAGCATGGAGCTGGACTTGGGGCTTGATCTCACAACCCATGAGATCACGACCTGAGCCAAAACCAAGAGTCAGATGCTCAACTACTGAGTCATTCAGGCACCCAGGGATCACACCCTGAGCCGAAGGCAGATGCTCAACCACTGAGCCACCCAGGTGTCCCCCATTATTTCTTTAAATAAGCTTTCTTCCCCCTTCTCTCTCTGGAACTGCATAATTCATAAATTATTTCTTTTGATGTTATGCCATAATTTCATGTAGGTTGTCTTCACTCTTTTTTTGTTCTCCTCTGACTGGATAATTTCAAAGTTCCTATCTTTTTTGTTTTCTTTAAAGATTTAATTTATTTATTTATGAGAAACACTGAGAGAGGGAGGCAGAGACACAGGCCGAGGAAGAAGCCGACTCCTCGTGGGGAGCCCAATGCAGGACTTGACCAGGGGACCAGGGGATCACGCCTTGAGCCAAAGGCAAATGCTCAACTGTTGAGTCACCCAGGCATCCCTCAAAGTTCCTATCTTCTAACTCACAGATTCTTTCTTCTTGATCCATCCTGATGTTGATATATTTTTTAAAGATTTATTTATTTGAGAGAGAGGTGGGGGAGGGCAGAGGGAGAGGGAGAGAGAGTCCCAAGCAGACTGTGCTGAGCAGAGAGCTCAACACTTGACCCAGAGATTATGACCTGGGTGGAAACTAAGAGTCTGTGGCTTAATTGACTGTGCCACTCAGGCACCCCCTGTGGATGGTTTCTTTTCTCTCTTTCTCTTTTTTTAAGATTTTATTAATTTATTCATGAGAGACAGAGAAAGAGAGAGACATAGGCAGAGGGAGAAGCAGGCTTCCCACAGGGAGCCCGATGCTGGACTCGATCCCAGGACCCCGGGATCACACACTGGGCTGAAGGCAGACGCTCAACTGCTGAGCCACCCAGACATCCATGTTGATGGTTTCTATTTCATTCATTGTATCTTCAGCTCCAGAATTTTTTTTTTTATGATTTCTACCTGTTAAACTCATTTTGTTCATGTATTGTTTTCCTGATTTCATTGAATTATCTGTGTTTTCCTTTAGTTCAATGAGTTTCCTTAAAACAGGTATTTCAAATTATCTATTGAGTAAATTGTAGGTCTCCATATTGAGGTTGATTACTGAAAGATTATTGTGATCTCAAGTTTTGTATTGCTGTTTCTGTGTTTGAAATGGCAGTGACCTCCTCTAGTCTTTAGTAACTGCCATCTTTTTTTTTTAAAGATTTTATTTATTTATTCATGAGAGACAGAGAGAGAGAGAGAGGCAGAGACACAGGCAGAGGGAGAAGCAGGCTCCACGCAGGGAGCCCGATGTGGGACTCGATCCCAGATCCCAGGATCATGCCCTGAGCCAAAGGCAGGCACTCAAATGCTGAGCCACCCAGGTGTCCCAGTAGCTGCCTTCTTCAATGCACCTAAACTTGTGTTTTTCCTCCAGCTCCGTGCTGGAACTTCTTCATTCGAAACCGGGACTTCTGCAAAGACTCTCTCATCGGTAAGTGATTATCCAAGACAGTGCTTTCCAGGGGCTCCTGGACCATGGCTGAGAGGGGTTGGGGTTGGTTCATGGGCCACTGCAGGGTCCACAGTGGGACCAAGGTATGTATGCCTATTGCCCAATGCAACATGTAGGTGAGACTCTGCCTAGGTCCCTTGACATATGGTGCTGGATTCCACGTCCTCCAGAAAAGTACTTTTGTCCATACATGGATGCCAAATTATTGTTGTTGGGGGTGGGTGGGGACACAAACAGGGGTATCTTATTCAGCCATGATGCTCCCTATACATTTTTAAAAAAAATATTTCATTTATTTATTCATGAGGCGGAGACATAGAGAGAGAAGTAGGCTCCATGCAGGGAGCCTGATACGGGACTTGATCCCGGGACTTCAGGATCATGTTCTGGGCCGAAGGCAGACACTCAACTGCTGAGCCACCCAGGCATCCCTGCTCCCTATGCATTGATAGTAGTATACCAGGGCAGCCTGAGTGGCTCAGGGAGAAGCAGGCTCTATGTAGGGAGCCCGACGTGGGACTCGATCCTGGGACTCTAGGATCACACCCCGGGCTGAAGGCGGCGCTAAACCACTGAGCCACCAGGGCTGCCCAGCTCATTGTTTCTAACAGTAGCATAGCCTCCCATTGTAGGAGTATGACATAATATAATTAACCTTTTCTTTTCTATTTAATTGAAGCATAATTGACACATGACATTATATTAGTTTCAGGCGTACAACATAATGACATATATTATGTCAATTTGTGTTTTTCCTCCATATAATGACATATCATTATATGATAATCACAATATATTAATTTTAGGTGTACAACAATATATACAAATGATATTGCAAAATATCACAATAAGTCTAGTTAACATCCATCACCATACAAACCTATTCTTTTTTGATAGATATTTAGGTTGTGTGGAATCCTTTATTAACTATTGACTGTGCTGCAGCGAATACACTGGTACACAGGTCTTTGTGTCTCTGTGTGAGCACCAATGTAAGATAAATTTCTAGTAGTGGAATAGGTAGGTCAACAAGTATATGCATTTAAGTTGTAATAGCTGTTGCCAAATTACCTTCAAAGAGGCAACCATTTTATAATCCCACCAACAAAGAATGTCTTTCTCTACAATGCACATTTTTTTTTGCCAATATGATATCTAAGAACTAGTATCTTAACCTTAACTTTAATCTGCATTTCTCCTATTAGGAGGTGGTTGAGTATCCTTTCATTTGTTTAGAATCCACTGGTATTACTTTTCTATGAACTATGTTCATATCCTTTGCCATTTCATTATTTTAAATTAATATTAAGAATAAAAACACAACTTTCTCATTGTCATTTGCTGAAGAACCTCCTCAAAGGCAGGAGGCCCCCTCAAACAAGTATTCAGTGGTCAAGTGGTCAGTGGTCTCCACAATCACACCAACTCCCCCTTTTTTTTTTTTTAACTCGTAACAGTCTCCTTCCCCAACACCACTGTCTTCTCAAGGATGGGCACCTTTATGATCTCTTCAACATCCCATACCCTTCTCATGAGCCTGTGTTTGCTCTCCCATCCTTTCCCTCTGGGGTGCTCTCTTCTCATTCAAACCTGACCATTCTTTCTGGGCACAACTGGTTTCCACCTGCCTGGGGTGCTTTTCTGAATAACAGTGCCTAGGCTACCTAGAGTCTCCTGGGAGCCTCTCCCCACCAACTGCAGCCTATACCTCTGGAAGGTTGGGCTTGACATCTCCCAGAGTCTAGCTTCCCCTCTGTCCGCGCTCAGCATACAGGGGTGCCAGTGTGGAGTGTGTCTTAGGCACTTTTTCAACATTTATTGAACGTGTACACGAGTCAGGCACTGCTCTAAGCACCGGGAATGTGGCAGTATATGAGACAGAACTAGGTCCCTCCTCTCCGCCCTCTGACATTTTAGCCTGTTGCTGGTAGCTCAGCCTACAACATAGACAATAAGCACACACACGCACAAGGATGCCAACTAAGTGTATACACGTAATGGAATAGACAGTGGAGGGAGGAGGGAAGAGGTCCCCTTTGGATCAAAGGGGTCAGGGGAGGGATCCCCCAGGAGCTGAGATTCCAGCATAGGCCTGACTGTGAGAAGGCTCCAGCCATGTAAAGAACTTTCCAGAGGCCCCAGAGAGGCCCAGTCTGGCGCTTCTGCTCTTCTAAAGATAGAGGAGATGCAGCCGGTCCACAGCGTCTGTCACTTGACAGGAACTAAAGGCAGACAGAAGCCTAGGATCCCAGCAACTTCGGGGCTGTGTGTGTGTGTGTGGGGGGGGGGGGGGGGGAGGACCCTGCACCCTCCTTCTTCGTCTCCCAGCTGCAAACCTGGGGAAATAAAATCTCGCTTGGCCGGTATTCATGGGCCACCTGCCGGGGGCCAGGGGCCAGTTAAGCACTTTCCAGCTTTGTGACTTCACATACTCTACACGACAATCCCTCGTGATACTTACTATAAACTTTATTTTACAGCGGAAGGAAAAAAACAAAAAACAACCACCGAGGCTGCCCAATATGGATGCAACCTGTTCCGATCTGCGCGGGCCAGAAAGCGGAGTTCGGTTTCCTGGAGGCGGGAGGTCCGCGGTGGGGGTCGGGTGTGTGTGGGTTCGGGGCGCACCTGCTCCCCGGAGTTTGCCCGCCGCGCCCCGGCAGCGGCCCTGGGCCCCGCCCGGGTCTCGGCGGGGCCTCCGGGCAAGGGGCGCGCGGCGGGGCGGGGGCGGGGACGGGGACGGGGACCGGGACGGGGACAAAGGCCGCGGCCGCCGCGCTCGGGTCGGGCCGAGTCCCGCGGCCGTGCAGGCGCTCGGGGCTCCCGGGACCAAGCCGCGCGCCGCGATGGAGCGCCCCGGGGCGCCGCGGGGGCCCGCGCAGGCCGAGCCCGCCGCCCCGCCCCCTCCCCCCCCGCCCCCGCCCCCGCCCCCTCCCCCTCTCCCGGCGGCGGCGGCGGCGGCTCCGCGCTCGGCGAACATGGCGGCGGCGGTCGGGCGGGACACTTTACCTGAGCACTGGTCCTACGGCGTGTGCCGGGACGGCCGCGTCTTCTTCATCGAGTGCGGCGCGGGGGCGCGGGCGGGGGCGCGGGCGGGGGCGGGGGCGCGGCGGGGGCGCGGCGGCGGCGCTAACAGGTGCACCTCTCTCCGCAGCGACGAGCTCCGCCGCACCACCTGGCTGCACCCGCGCACCGGGGAGCCCGTCAACTCGGGCCACATGATCCGCTCAGGTGGGGGCCGGGCCGGCGGGGGCTGGGGGCTGGGGGCTGGGGGCGCCCGGGGGCTCCAGGTTGACCCGGCTCTCTTGCTTCCCGCAGACCTGCCCCGCGGCTGGGAGGAGGGCTTCACGGAGGAGGGCGCCAGCTACTTCATCGAGTGAGTGGCCCGCGCGCCGCGCCGCTTCCCGCCCGCACCTGTGCTGTGCGCGGGGTCCCCGCCGTCCCCGCCCGCGCGGCCCGAGAGGCTGGGCGCGCACAGAGCCGCGGCCGCGCCCCGCTGGGGTCCTGGGCGCGGGGTCCGGGCGGGGCCGCCGGCTGCCCCCCCCCCCCCAGCACCCCGGGTCCTGCACCCGGGCGGGATTCGGGCGCGGGGTTAGGGCCCCGGCGGCGGCGGCGCGGGCTGGGCCCGTGGAGCTAGGACTTGCGCCCGGGGTCCCGGACGGAGCGCGGCGGGGAGAGGCGCAGGGAACCCCCGGGAGAGGCCTCGGGCGTCCACCTGGTTCCTGGGGCGACGGTGCAGCGTCGGGACCGCGCCCCCTCCCCGCCTGGAGCGCGGGGTGCGGGGTGCGGGGTGCGGTGGGGGCGGGGAGGGAGCCCCTCAGCCCGAGGTGCTGCTCGGACCCCCGCGGCGCCCGGCGGGACGGTCACTCCTGCCCCCTGGAGCCGAGCGGCACTCGTTCAGGCAAAGCCCGCGGGCGTCGCGCCCCGCCGGTGGCCGCGGACCCGGGCGTGCGGAGCTGCGGCCCCGGGGCTAGGTTAGGGCCCCGCCCCGCCGCCCCCGCGCTCCGGCCCGAACTTTCCCGCGCGCGGCGGGTACCTGTTGTCTCGCTGGAGCACCCGGCCGGCGTGCTCGCCAGTCGACCCCCGGCAGTCGGAAGCTGCGCTTGGTCCTCAGCCCGGGGCCTGGCACAGAGTAGGCCCTCGGGAAATCCTCGTGTGCGGAATGAATGAACTAGCCAAGGGCTGCGGCTGGACGGTGGTCTGACAAGTAGCGTCACTTGGGGGGGAAGGGGGGGCTGCGAGTCCACCAGCTCGAAGCGCTGCTCGTCAGTAGTAGAGCAGCATAGTCGGAGCTTGATGGTCTCGGAAGATCCTGGATCCCCCCTCCCTACTTTGGGCTCTTGCAGGATGTTTGAAATCCTGGTGGATGAGATGTGTACAACTGAACACTAGGGCTCTGGCTGGGGTCCTGCCTCATGTCTGTGTTTGAGAGAGAAGTTGGGGAGCTGGTGAAGACCTCAGAGCCCCTCAGTCATGGGCCTGGCTGGTCATAACTGCATTTATTAATATTTATTAGATTTCTCCTCGTGTGCCACACATTATTCTAAGCATTGGAACCACAGAAGTGAGTAAGGCAGACAAGGTCTGGATGCTCAGGGGGCTTGCAGTCTAGTGGGGAGAGGGAGCAGAAAATAAGTTAAAAACCAAGAATAGGATCCCTGCGTGGCGCAGCGGTTTGGCTCCTGCCTTTGGCCCGGGGCGCGATCCTGGAGACTCAGAATCGAATCCCACGTCGGGCTCCCGGTGCATGGAGCCTGCTTCTCCCTCTGCCTGTGTCTCTGCCTCTCTCTCTCTCTGTGTGTGTGACTATCATAAATAAATAAAAATTTATTTAAAACAAAACAAAACAAGAATAGGGCAGCCCCATGGCTCAGCGGTTTAGCGCCGCCTTTAGCCCAGGGCGTGATCCTGGAGACCCAGGATCCAGTCCCACGTCCAGCTTCCTGCATGGAGTCTGCTTCTCCCTTTGCCTGTGTCTGTGCCTCTCTTCTCTCTCTCTCTGTGTCTCTCGTAAATAAATAAATAAAATCTTAAAAAAAAAAAAGAATAATGTCAATGGTGACTACTGTGCAGAAAATTAAAATAACGTAGTGTGATATCAAGTGACTGAGTAGTGGTGTTGGATTGAGAGGTCAGTAGTGGTGTTTCTCAATAGGTGACATTTATGGTAAAATTTGAATGACAGGGAAGAGCCATCTTTGTGTTGATGAGACGGCAAAGCATTTCTGGAGGAGACCAGCCAGGGCAAGGGCTTCAAGGCAGAAAGAGCTTCAAGTTCAAAGAACCGAGAGGCCAGTGTGGCTGGAATGTGGTGAGCAAGGGAGAAAGTAGCAAGAGAAGAGGTTACAGATAGGAGAGAGCAAATGGTGTAGAACTTTATGAGCCAGGGCAGGGAGTTTTTAAACTTTATTCTAAGCCCAGTGGGAAATCACTAGGGGAGGGGGGTGTTAAGCAGAGGAGCAATGTGATTTGATATGCATTTTTAGAAAGATCATGCTACCTGCTGTATAGTGGACTCTATGTAGGTGGGTAACTGTAGCGGGCAGGGTAGTAGTAGCGGGTTGTTGCTGTAGTCCAGGCAAGAGTACATGATGACTTGACTGAGAGTGTGGCCCTGCAGATGAAGGGAAGTGGTCATATTCAGGCTTGTTGATTTGGATGCAGTCTGTGAGAGGAAGAGAAAAGACGACTCCCAGAGGCTTGAGCACCTGAGTGGATGGTACTCATATCACTCAGATGGGAGGGCTGGGGGGAGGAGCAGCTTTGGAGTGAGGGAGCGCATAAGATCTTGTCTTGACATTTGAGATATGAGTATGTCAGGTAGTCGGATGGATGTATCTGAAGCTCAGGAGAGAGAGAGAGAGGACTGCAGAGGTGTATTTGAGTATTATAGGTGGTATTCAAGGCCACAGGATTGGTTGAACTCACCTTGGAAGAGAGTGTAGACAGGAAAGATGACCTAAGCCTTGAGACATAGCAGTGTTTAGAGGTTGGGAAAAGAGGTGGATCTAGCAAAGGAGATTGAGAAGTTAGGAGAAACCCCAGTAGAATGAGGGGTTCATAGAAGCTTAAAGGACAGAACCTGACTGGAGTAGGTGGATGGGAAAATATGGGGTGCAGAGTTGGGGTCATAAGTACAGGTGAACCTTTTGGGTAATTTTCTTATGAAGAGGGTTTGAGACATTCACTGAGGATTGGGGAGGTTGTGGGTTTGAGGTGGGGGAGGTGTCCTGTTTATTTAGTGGGGAGATGAGAGAGCATGTTTTGTTCCTTGGGAATGATCCAGTAGAGAGAGAGAGAAATGGATGATGCAGGAAGGAGATAGGGCAGTTCCTGGAGCAGTGTCTCTGACAAGGTGAGAGGGGGGATCCAGGGCTTAGGTTTCAGTGGTCCCAGCTGGGAACAGGGCCTTTTTTTTTTTTTTTTTTAAAGATTTTATTTATTTATTCATGAAAGACAGAGAGAGGCGGAGACACAGGCAGAGGGAGAAGCAGGCTCCTCGGAGGCAGCTCGATGCGGGATCCCAGGACCCTGGGATCACACCCTGAGCTGAAGGCGGATGCCCAACCACTGAGCCACCCAGGCATCCTGGGAACAGGGCCTTTCATCTGCATGACAGGAGGGAGGGATGCCCATGCCAGAGCCCATGCTAGGAGGTTGGCAGGTTTGGTGAGGGGAGATGTGGGTATTTCTGTCTGATGGTATCTGTCTTTTCCATGAAGTACTAGGCTGGGGGAGTACTAAGTCTTGAGCTGGGGGGCTTGAGGGCTGGGTAGAACTCTGTCAGCCATTGCCACAGCCCCCTGACCTTCTCTCTTTTGCTGACTCTTCTGTGGTGACTCCGTGAAGTTCCTAGTGATTATCCTATAGCAAGCCCTGGCTCCCCACTCCCCAGGGTCATCCCAGGCCTAGGGAAAGCAGCGTGTGACAGGTCCCCGACCTTCAAAGGCCAGCCATACAGGGGGGCTGGGACACTGTGGCAGCCAACTGTGTTTTCTTGCTCCTTCTGAGACAACTTTTGTTTTTTTTTTAAAGATTTTATTTATTTATTCATGAGACACACACACAGAGGCAGAGACATAGGCAGAGGGAGAAGCAGGGTCCTTATAGGGAGCCTGATGTGGGACTCTATCCTGGGACCCCAGGATCACGACCTGAGCCGAAGGTGCCCCCTGAGACAACTTCTTGAGAGACTGAGGGTTTGGGAGTAATTGTTCTCCTTTTCCTTACATAAAAAAATCAGTCAGTCAGCTTTCTTAGATTTGCTGTGATAATTTCAGAATGTTCTATTTTTGGGGGTTCTTCTTCTAATGTGGCTCAGTTAGAGGGACAAAGCATTGGGACAGCTGGTTTTATTTTCCCCAGTGGGTCCTTGGTCTGGAAAGTTGTGTAAGGTTTTCAGGATGTATCACTTGCTCCTGATATTTAGTGGATGTTTGGTACTCTTCAGTGTACATTTCTTTCTTTATTTTTTATAGTTTCTTTTAATACAAGATTCTTTAACTCTGCTGTACTTAAGAAAATCCAGTCTCATGACCCTGAGCTCAAGAGCCTCATGCTTTACCAACTGAGCCAGCCGCCCCGGAGTACATTTTTAAGCAGAAAAACTTGAGCTAAGGCAGGTGCATTTTAATTTTGATTTCTGCACTTGAGTTCAATTTTGGATTAGGGGCAAAACATAAAAGGAGTTTACTCCTGGTTCCCCTAATTCTAGACTTGGTGATGCTGATATCCTCTTTAAGAAGACTTATACTCTAGGAGCACCTGGGTGACTCAGTTGGTTAAGCCTCTGCCTTTGGCTCAGGCCATGATCCTGGGGTCTTGGGATTGATCCCCACATGAGGCTCACTGCTCAGTGGGAGTCTACTTCTCCCCCTGCCCCTCTCTCTTTCTTGCTTTCTCTCTCTCTCTCTCAAATAAATAAATAAAATCTTTTAAAAATATATGTATTTATTCATGAGAGAGAGAGAGAGAGAGAGAAAGAGAGAGAGGCAGAGACACAGGCGGAGGGAGAAGCAGGCTCCATGCAGGGAGCCTGATGTGGGACTCGATCCCGGGTCTCCAGGACCACACCCTGGGCCGAAGGCGACGCTAAACCGCTGAGCCACCTGGGCTGCCCAAGACATTAATTATTAATTAGTAAAAGAAATTTGGCAGAGGAGCCTTTTCAAATATGAGATCCATGAGGGTAAAGTTCTAGAACAGGCCTTGTGAGGAAGAGTGTTAGCACTGGGCTGGTTTTCGGGGGTTTTGTGGCACTCTGTGGGTTGGGTTCTCCTTACAGCAGGCTTTGTATAGGTCCTGAGTCAATAAAGAGGATGAATGGAGAGAAGAGGGGGTGTTGGCCACCCTGTCTGGACCAAGGTTGTCGCTTGAAGACTGGTACCCTGTTCTACATCTCTGAGACTTGGTGCTGGGCTCTGAATAGGGTCTTGGTATTTATTGAAGCAGTAGTGTTTTAAGGGACTCAGTGAGTTTAGTAGTTATTCCAGGTTTTAGAAAACTTGCTGGAGAGATCAGGGGTTAGGAGAGGCTGGGTAAGGTGACAGAAGCAAAGCAACTAGGAACCATGCCTGTCAAGGCTGGTTCTTGGATCCCAGCCCTCCTAGAGATAGTTGCTTGCTGCCAAGAACAGCATTTGAAGGAAGAACCTGGCCTCCTGTGGCTCCTTCACCTCATAACCTCATGCTCTGCATCTGGGGAATGGGACATCTGTTGGCATTCCCTCCCTAATTCTCTCCCTCCCTGGTTGCCAGGCCCTGGAGTCCTCTGTGAGTTGGCTCTAGGGTTTGGGCAGAAAGCAGCTGATTACACAAGGTCTCTTCTAACTTTAAGTCCCTTGGTTTTAGCTTTGGAGATTTACAGGGGCATCCTATGTAGGTGTCATTCTCCTTGTGGGTGTCCAGCCCCAAGTGAGGCCAGTGAGGCTCTTGGGAAAGACTTTTCTGAGGCTTAGACCAAGACTGACTTTTCCCTCTCTAGTTCTTTGGACCACAGCAGGTCCTGTGTGGCTACATGATTTGCAGGACTCAGTGAAAAAAGAAAGTGCAAGGCTACTTGTTCTAAAAACCTGGAAAAAGGTGCCCACTAAAGATATTAAAGTGTAAACCTTTTCCCTTTCTTCTGTAGTTTCCCCCCCCCAGTTTTTCATGGTGTTTTTTAATTTGCTATTCAAAGTCAAAAAATCAAATTATTAGCATGACTCTCAGGTTCATCTCTGTTTTGTGGAATATTTTGAATGCAAACATCTGGGTGATGACCTTGTGTGCTGAGCCACCACCAGCACCACCATGCTCACTCCAAGATAGCACAAGGTAAGAGTACTGGTTCTCAGTCTCTCCTGGACAGGCATGAGGAGCAGGGAGGCTGTGTGGGGCTTGGGGTTCTAGGTACCTGGGAATAGGTAGTTAAGACCTTGTCCCATAGAGGCAGGGAGTTGGGACCACTCTTGAGCCAAGGCTTTAAGCCTCCTTCAGAAGAGTTACTTTTCTAGAGATAATGCTAAGTATGTACAGTGTGTTTTTGTATTCAGCAAACCCATTTTCTCTGAAATTAAAAGGAAAGAGGAATTGGGGAATGAAGGCTAAACCAGGGAAGACAGAAGGTCCAGAGGGGTACCCCAATGGGGCGTAGGCACCAAGTACAGAAGGCCCTTTGGAAAAGTCTGTGAATACTGGAAGGCCCAGGAAGGTGCCCTCCTGAGATTTAATTATGCCATCATCCAAGGGACAGTTTTCCAGGCCCCCCCTTTATTTCCTGTCTGCCACATTTTTCTCCCCAGAGAAATGTTAAACTTCATGTTAGTGGAATTCGTCTTGTAGAGTGCCAAACTTTTGGTTCATTTATTTGCCCTCTTTCTCATTTGTCATCTTTCTCATTGCCTGGAACAGCAGTTCCAGAAACTTGATTTCAAACCAGAAAGCAACAATTCTGCAAAGAATTTCTGGGAAATGGCGGCTCACATCTATTTAAAATGGAAATGCTGAAACCTCTTGTTGAAGGTTAAGAAAAGCTTCCCCCAGCTTGGCCAGTTTTGGCATAATCCCACACTTTACGTTTCATTTCCTGGTTGTTTTATCAAGAGTGAAAACTGGCTCAGGGATTGAAGTGTTAGGTCCTGTACAAAAGGAACAACAGCGGTGTTGTGCAGAAAGCAGAAGGAAGGATTAGGAGCCGTGATTTGTACCACGCTCTCAAAACCATCCCAGAAAAGATCTGGGAAAACCTCTTTAGGAGAAACGGTTGCAAGTTGCTCTTAAGGCTGTTTACCCCTGAGCCGGGTGTGCTTCAGAGAAAGGACAGGGGAGGGTGGTGAGGAGAGGTGCTATGCCCAATTTCCAATGCTGTGTGTATGGAGAGGGTGTGTGGAGGTTTCACGTGCATTGGTGGAACTCTATTCTCATGATATTTATGGGAGGAAACTTTGGGCTTCTTAAAATAGGGCTTCAGGGGGATCCCTGGGTGGTGCAGCGGTTTAGCGCCTACCTTTGGCCCAGGGCACGATCCTGGAGACCCGGGATCGAATCCCACGTTGGGCTCCCGATTGCATGGAGCCTGCTTCTCCCTCTGCCTGTGTCTCTGCCTCTCTCTCTCCCTCTCTTTGTGACTA
Source organism: Canis lupus familiaris (assembly GCF_011100685.1). Lineage (NCBI taxonomy): Eukaryota > Metazoa > Chordata > Mammalia > Carnivora > Canidae > Canis > Canis lupus. The sequence continues at coordinate 40,301,823 of NC_049242.1, read as the reverse complement.
TCATAAATAAATAAAAATTAAAAAAAATAAAATAAACTAGGGCTTCGGGAAAATGGAGTCTACTTGAGAAAGCACATCAGAATGTGGACTGTTTGGTGATTTAATGAGGTGCTTGCTCCAGTTTTCCCATCTCTTCGGAAGACAGCATGGGTTAGAATCTCTGCTCAGTAAACTGGCATGGTGTCTTAGGTAAATATTGGCAGAGGGAGAAACACGGAGGAATATGGTTTTATTTGCCTGTTGCTTTTAAATGGCTGTCAAAACATTTGTTCCCAATTTTCTGAAATGACAAGTGTTTGGGGTTAATGTTTTATTGTTTACAGAGTGCTTCACGAACATTATCTGGTTGGAGGCTCACAGTTATTGCATTTTTTAGTGCAGAAAAGTGGGCTCAGAGCGATTAAGTGACTTCGTAAAGCCTCACGCTGTGTTAGTTCAGCCTCTTCAGAGTGCGGAGAAGAGGTGGACATGTGTTGTCTCAGTCCCAGGATTCTCAGACTTTGCAACCACAGCTGAGTGTCAGAAGAGGATGAAGGCGAACTTGCCTGGGAGATTGGATGGTAGGAAACGTCATCAAAATGTGGGTACTACCCAAAAATTTATGTAGACTTATTATAAAATCTCTTTCCATATCTTCCATTAAGATCAGTGCTTTGGCAGGATGTATCATGTTCATTGTATGGCTTTGTGTTTTCCTGAACAGAAATATGTATTCCCGGGACACCAATTCCCCTGTTCATTTTTTTTTTAAAGGTTTTATTTATTCATGAGAGACACAGAGAGAGAGAGAGAGAGAGAGAAAGGCAGAGACACAGGCAGAGGGAGAAGCAGGTTCCACTCAGGGAGCCTGATGTGGGATTCGATCCTGGGACTCCAGAATCATGCCCTGGGCTGAGCCACCCAGGGATCCCTCCCCTGTTCATTTTAAGGGACAGGGGAGTGTGGGGACTGCTCATTGGCCTTCCAGCCTCTCTGGGCCATACATCTCCAAAGGGGGACGTATAGGCCCTGAGGAAGACATTAGCAGCTGTTGTGACCTCGGGTCATTTTTTGCCTGGACTGAGTTGTGTCAGACCTCCTCTCTGTCTCCCATCCAGCCTACTCTGGGTCACTTGGATGCTGGCTGGGTTTTTCTAGAAGCCAGAGCATAGCCAGGCAGCTTTATCATGCAGAAAAATGTATAGGTACTGTGTATGTGGTGGTTGTGTGTGTGTGTGTGGAGGTGGTGTAGGAGCATTGGCTCTGGATTTCCAGCTTCTGACTCCAGTTCCACCAGTTAAAGCTCCTTGTCCTTGGTAGGTTACCTACTCCCTTTAAGCCTTGCATCCTCACCAATGAAATGGGGATCAATGTGGGGATTACATGAATTATTTAATGGAAAATGTGCCAAGCAAGTGCTAGTACAAATGCCCAGTAAATGTGAGTTTCTTTTTGTACAACCACACAACTATGAGATGGGGTGGAAATGTGAATTCTGAATCCCAATTGCGTTCAACTGCTGCTGGAGAAATCTGGTACCCTCGAACTGGGGTTGCCTGGGTCAGGAGCATGCAAACTGTAGGACTCAACTCAGGATTTGGACCAATAAAAACTATAACCATTATGGTTATTAGAAGGATGTCCTCATTCTTGGGAGATACGGAAGTATCAGCTCCAAAAGGTTGAGAGAAAACTGTGTGTGTGTGTGTGTGTGTGTGTGTGTGTGTGTGTTTGTTTTGAGGGGAGCAGATGATAGAGCAGATGGAGCAACGTGTTAACCATGAGTGAGGCTGGGTGAGGGGTGCTGTTCTTGCACTTTTTCACTAAGTTTAAAATGATTTCCAAATTAAAAATTAAAAAAACAACACTAACCTTGACCATCAGGGCTATGCTGTCCCAAGGCCACAGTACCTTGTCCAGGCTGCAGGGACCTAGGGACCAAGAGCCCAGGGTAATGAGGTGTGAAAACGCTCCTGAGTTGGCTGTTTCCTGGGCATTTAGAAGGCTGCACAGATGTCTGCTCTTTAATCTGGGTAGCCACCTGGTTATCGGCTCTGACTGCTGAAGGACAGACTTATGGTCTGGTACTGCCTGGGCCACAGATGTCAACAGTAATAATCTTCATGGTACTCTATAGTTGAAAAACACATACATTCCTTTTAGAGGCAGGTATTCTTATTATCTTTTTAGCTTCATTTTACAGATCAAGCAGTGGAGGCTGGGGGAGGGACAGGGGTTAAAAGATCTAACTGATGCCAGAGCATCAGTAGGGGAGCTGCAACTTAGAACCTGAGTCATCTTGGCTCCACATTTGTGTACTGTTTCTACCATGGTGTCTTCTGACTCCCATTGCCACTCCCTCTATACTGAATCCTCCCCCCAAATTGGTCTTCTGTACTTTCCCTCACGACCCTTTGGGCCTCATTCAGAAAGTCTCCTGCAGGGTAGATGAGTGATGGGTGGATTGGATGGTCCCTAGGCAGGACAGGGGGCAGGTCCCTGGTGCTCTGGGAGAGTGCCCCCCCCCCCCCCCCCCGTACCATGTCAGCTGACCACAGCTTAGGGGCTGATGAGCCTCTTAAGCCTGCTTATAGCCAGGCCGTCTCTTTCAGCTTCTGCCAGAAGAGTGTTTCCAGCGTCACGGCCAGTGTTCTCAGGGTTTCTCAGGGGCTTTTTCTGCCAAGGTTGAGCCCTGACCCTCTCGAGGTCTGACAGCTTGGAGTTAGCATGCAGTCTCTTTTAGAGGCTGCTGGCTGCCTCTTGTGCTTCCCTGGAACAGTCAACAGTGCAGGTGGGGTGCAGTGCGCTCAGGGGTGGAGGAGGCAGAGGGCCCATTCAAGCCCTCTACCCAGGCCCCTGGCTACACAACCTCCAGTGTTCTCTCCCCCTGGGTAAAGTGGGAGGTGAGACAGTCTCCTTCCCAGGAGGAGTAGAGCCAGAGCAATGTTGTAGGTTAGTGCAGTCACCTTTGCAACGATCATATCCTCTTTACTTACAAACTGTGTTGTCTGTGGATGTCCACAGATGGAACCAGTGGGCCACCTTGAAGAGTGGTGAACACCTTATTGGAGGGACAGTTAAATGAGAGGCTTTTGTTCCAGGATTCATCTGTTGGGTCACCAGACTCTGATGAAGCATGTGCTATATGCCAGTTTCCACACTGGGTGCTGTGAAGAGAAATAGCTAACATCATCTCTGCCCTTCAGCCGTGCCCAGTCCAGGAGGAGAGAGGGACACTAGACAATTTCAGTATAGGTGACTGGGGGTGGGGGCCCTGAGGACAGGCCCTAGGGAGCTTCAGAGGTTGAATGTGAGAAAGGCCAGGCAGCCATGGGGCAGAGCAATGGGCAGCCCAAGGCAAGAGAGGCCATTGGAGGAAATTAGGAACTAGGGGCTGTGGGCGAAGGTAAAGTATGTGTGTGCTTGTCTGTGTCTTGAAGAGCCCGGTGCTGAGTTGAGGCATAGGGATTGGGTCTGGATAATACTCTTCACTAGTAGCTGGGCTTCAGGAGAGTGGTGTAATTGGGGATATTGTCCTAGGGGTTCCCCGACTCCAGTGTCTGAGGGGTGATGCTGCTTGGGGGTTATAAAACATGAATTCTGGAGTCTGAGTACCAGGGTCTCTGCAGCCGGCTTAGACAGGTCACTTAAGCCTCTTCAGAGGTTTCTTCATCTGTAGAATGGGGACAACGACTCTACTGTTGACTTAAGGATAGTGCCTGGCAAATTGCACTTGCTGTGTAAGAATGAACTATTATTATTACTACTCCTAGAAAGGAAGCCTGTTTCTGTGGTGAAGTGTGGCACAGTCAGGAGAGAGCTGTGGTTCATTGTTTTGGGGGAAATCTCCTATGATAAGGCTAGCAGGAGAGAGAAGTGTGTTTTCTTGTTGAGACTTGTCTTCAAAAAGAAGCTGAGCACTAAATCGTTGGTGCCTAAATATGAAAGAAATGATTCTTCATCTTTGAAGCCCTGTGTGGATGTGTCCAACTAGCGAGAAAATGAATAGGTGTCTTGGGCTTATGATCAACACATTTTCCAAATGGGCAGTTTTGATCTATTCCTCTTTCATCCTCCAGCCCCACCTCCTGGTGAGACGGTTCCATGGTGTTAGTATTAGTGTTTGCATTGCCTGGCAAGGCATCTAGCTTTTTCTTTGGAGGTAATGAACCCTGGTACCTATGCCAGAGCACTTGACGAAGGAGTAGTGAGGCAGACATGAAGTAGTGACTGTTCTGAAATGCTGAGTCAAAACTTTCAGGGGTTGGGACAGGGAATCAGCATTATTACAAGTTCCACGAGTGATTCTATGGACACGGGAAGTGAAAACATCTCAGAGCTTCAGCTTCCCCACAATAATGATATCGTGTGATAATAATAATGCTACTTTCCTTCCTGGTGTTGTTGAGAATTTATTGAGAATCTGATATGGTGGCCTGTCTGCAGCTCCTTTCGGCACATGGTAGGTGCTCAGGCATTTGCGAGCCTTTTCATTTACAGGAGGCCCTCTGTTGGAACTGATTGGATTGAAGCAGTGGGAAGGGCCTTGAGAAAGTGTCAGTAGGCACTGCTGTCCGTTAATGCCCACCCTGTTAGCCAGAGTAGATCCCGGGCCCCTGGTGGGCCTCTGGTTTCCCCCATGGAGGTTGGGAATGTGCTGCTGTTCCCTCTGCCCGGATGATGCTGGCAGTCCTAGAGGTAGGTAGTAAGGCTGGTCTTGTGGGTGACCACTTTGTAGGGACTACCATCTGCTTAGGTCTCAGAACCCCATGACCACTTAGAGATCCTTCTGAGGGCAGAGGAAGGCCTGGAGTAAGGGGTGTGTTGTTCTGAGTGATTGACATTGAAAGCCAGAGCCGGCAAGGAGGCTGCAATTAAATTGAGAAATTGGAATGTTACCCTGCGTGGGAGAATAGATGCTCCAGCAGACAGTGGTGATGATGAGGAAGTCGTAGAGATGTCTGGTGTTGCAGTCTTCCCTGAGCTGGTCCTGGGGGAGATGGAGCAGGGGCAGGATGGTGACTCAGTGCCGGGAATAGCTCGCCAGCATCCCTGGGAACAGTGTCAGGCACAGAGCCAATCCTCAGCCAAATTGGTGTGGGTTAGTTGATCTGACATTTGGCATAACCTCTTTGACACTGGCCGACGTACAAAGAGAGAGTTGATTGGCACTGAGAGCAAATTGAGGTTGTAAGTTGACCACAAAGTCTGTGGTCAGGGTTCCTACCAGGGGAAAAGGTTTTCTTCCTTGCTCATGAAATTGTTGGGAGAGATTTTTTTTTTTTTTTTCTCAACACATTCTGACCTGGGCATTTAAAGAAATAGATGAATGCTGTGAGGCTAAATATCTATAATCACTGCACCCATTAATGCATTTCTAAATGGAATTGGTGGTACCTGAAATTACATCCATTTACCAAGGCTTGAATAATTACATTTTTTTAGCCCCGGTGTGTGGGTGGGAGCTGGAGAGTGCTCAGTTGGCTTCTCTCAGCCCTCCTCACCTGAAAATGCATAGATGTGTTTGTGTGTTTGGTACCAGATGGTTTATAAAACTCAGTGGGGGTATTAATTCTTTGGGGGAGAGGAAAGTAATTGGCTTCCTATTCTGTGAATAGATAGATATTTAAATTAGAATCCAAAGAACATGCTTTTTATTTCAAAAGCTCCATGTGTCTGAGGAGCCCACTGATTTAAGATGTAATAACTGTGTTGTGTGATGATCTTGCTGGGCCTTTTGAGGCTGCTCCTTGAGGCTGGGAGGACTGGTTGGTGCTGATTGTCTTCTTGAGTCCCTGGAAAGGTTTGAGAATTTGCTTTTTTCTTTAAGGTCTGTATTGGATTTGGCTTGGTTTTGGGGTTCAGTAAGATGAGCGCTAGGGCAGAGGGACTGTCACACTGAGAAGCCAGTTGCTTTTGTTGCATCTATATTTGCTTGTTTTACAAATGTTTTTTTTTTATTTTATTTTTTACAAATGTTTATCTAGTGCTCACCATATGCATTGTTTTAAGGGCTTAATAGACAGGGGTTCATTTAATACTACTACCAATCCTATGAGGTAGGTACTTATTTGATTCTCATTTTTACATATGAGGAAGATGAGGCACAGGCAAATTAGGGAGCTCGCAGTACAGGTGTAAGGTGGCAGGGCAGGGGTCATCCCCAGCTGTCCTTTTTTTTTTTTTTCCCAGCTGTCCTTAATTGGGGGGTCCTCCCATGGTCCCTTTAAGCCCTGCTTGCTTGTTTCACCATGCTCCATGGTAGGTAGGGAAACTATAGGGTTGTGATTGAGCACACAGGTTTGGCAGCCCAACTTTGTGGCTGTGGAACTCAGGCAAGTCATTTAACCTCTGAACAAAATGGGGCAAATGCTGGTATCTGCCCCATGGGTCTTTTGTAGTGGTTAAATGAGAGTAATACAGACATTCCCTGACTTACAGTGGTTCAACTTATGATTTTTTGACATTCCCATTATGGGAAAGAGATTTGCATATCATAGATAGATACCATACTTTGAATTTTGAGTTTTGCTCTTTTCCCAGGCTAGCAATAGGTGTTGCGACACTGGCAATGCTGGGCAGCAGCAGTGAACACAGCTCCGAGTCAGCCATGAGATCATGAGGGTAAACAACTGATAGACTTACAACCATTCTGTACTCATACAATTATTGTGGGGTGTTTTTTTTTTCCTTTCGGTACATTATCCAATATATTACATGAGATTTCCAACATTTTATTATAGGCTTTGTGTCAGATGATTTTGCCCAATTGTAGGCTCACCTAAGTGTTCTGAGTACATGTAAGGTAGGCTCCCTAAGTTATGGCATTGGATAGGTGAGGTATATTTTTGTTTTTTGAAGAATTTGTTTATTTATTCATAAGAGACACACACAGAGAGGCAGAGACATAGGCGGAGGGAGAAGCGGGCTACATGCAGGGAGCCCAATGTGGGACTTGATCCCAGGATCCAGGAATCACGCCCTGAGCTAGAGGCAGACCCTCAGCCACTGAGCCACCCAGGCATCTCTGACTTCAATATTTTCAATTTACAATGAGTTTGTCAGGATATAAACCACATTGTAGATTGAGGAAGTATGGACATGTAAAATACTCAGTCCCCAGGGCATAGTATATTTAGTAAATTTTAGCAAATATTTCCATGAATGTTTTTTTTCCGTAATAGCTGATTGGTCCAAGCATATTTGGGTAATTCCTTGACTTATATCCCACAGTGACTCTTATCTTCTGATATATACAGAGGGTACTTGTGTGTACTGTCCAGCTCAGATTCTCAGTTACGGGCATTTTGTGATACAAGGCATTGAACATCCTGATGCATTTTGCGGAGGGTTAAAAATGTCCAACTGTACTTGCTGTTTTTAACCACAGCTGTACCCTAATTATGACCTTGGCTGTTACAGCTGAAAGGGTTAGGCAGTTTGAATATAGTAAACATATCTGACCCAAGCTCTGGCTTGCCTTCCCTGGGTGAGGGGAGAAATAGCTCTGGTGATAATGGAAAAGTAAAAAGGGGAGGCCGGATTCAGTTTAGCATTTGTGTATCCATTTTTGCCATGTACTGGCACCATATTTGTTGCACTCTGTGGGATGTCAGGGAGCCCAGGGATCTGGTGAAGCAAGATGTCTGCACAGCTGCAGGTGACAGGATGGTCAAATAGTGTGTGACCAAGTGGTAGGTAAGTAGTATAGGTGCAGCACGGAGAGGAATGTCCAGGAGGAAACAATTCAGGGGTTGGAGGAGTCAGGGAAGACTTGGGGGCTTTATGAATTGGGATTGAGTGGGGACAAGACATGGAGCAGATGTTTCAGAGGGACTAGCATTCATCATTCAGGGGTCTCTTCATTTAGCAGACTTTACCTGAGCACCCTGTGTGTACCAAGCATTGTCCTGGGCACTGGATAGCAAAATGAGTAGGGCAGAGTGGAGAACATAATACCGAGAGGCAGAATGACCCAGTGTCGGGAGCATGGTGTGGCACGGGATTGCCTGGGTTTGAATCCCTGTCCTGCCACTTACTAGCTTGTGAATTCTGAGCAGGTTAGATAATCTGGAGCATCGGTTTCCTCATCTGTAAGATGGAGGTAATAATAATTGTGCCGGAGATGAAATGAGTTCATATAAAGTACTCAGAATAGCCTTGAATACATCCTGTGTGTTGGTCATTATTATCTCTAGAAGGTGACCTCCATGAGGGCAGGATTTTCTCTCTCTTTTGTGTTTCCTGCTAGGTTGCTGGCTCCCAGAAGGTATCTGGTACATAGTAAGCACTCAGTGAATCAGAGTGCCATGGCTGTCCTTCAGGAACCTGGGAGCCTGATCTCCGGTGGGGACACAGACAAGGAACAACTAGATGATACTGTGCGAATGATTTGATAAGGAGAGCTTGGGGATTGGAAGGGCACAGAGGAGAGCTGGCCAGGGATGGCTTTCTGGTGGGCGAGGGGAGGCTGAACTGTATCTTGAAAAGCAGGGATTTGTTGGATGACAAGAGGAAATTTGACTTTTCAAGGGAGGGGGAGCAGCCTGGGCAGAGCTGTAAGAACACAACACTTTCAAGATGTTGTGAGAAGAGGAAGGAGGTGCAGAAAAGCGCTGCTCCGAGGAGCTGGGGCTCGGTCCTGGGGGCAGTGCAGATCCAGGGCATGAGGAGGGGTGTGGCCAGGGCCCCACCAGGGTTGTGGGGGAGGAGGAGAGGATATACTGAGGTGCTGGGCATCTGCAGGGCTGGAGCCTGATGAGGGATCCCACCCAGCAGGTGAGGGGTTGGCCTCTAAAGGAGGAGAAGCTGGGTAACCCATACCGCTGCTTGGCAGCACTCCTGCCTTAAAATAGAAAGAGATGGAGATAAAGAGTGGGTGGTGTGAGTGTCCAAGGGGTGACCTAGTTAAAACCTGACCCCCTGGAAGGGCAAGAGCCGTCCTTACTGTCGCCCTGCTTACCTGGTCTCTCCTCGGCTCTGGGCGATGCACACAAGTCCTGTGGCAGGTGACCTTGGCCCTACCCCGCTTACAGGAAGTCTGGTTTCCAGGCTGTGTACTCAGTGCCTCTAGGGGAAAGGGGGTGCGTGAATAAGGGAGAAGTGGGGGGGGAGAAGTCAAGTTAATGGAACCTATGTATTTAGCAATTCCAATTGAAGGAGATTTTGAGGAAAAACTCTTTATATTTAGGTATCAGTTCCCCACCGAGTATCCTAATTCCTTAAGGGCTTAATTATCGACAGATAGTAACACCCTTCCCCTCCCTTGTTACCCCACCCTGGCTTCTGACTTCCTTAAATACCCCCAGAGATAGTAGGGAAGAGTAAAAGTGGAGGCTTTCACTTTCTCAGGCCCTCTCCCTCATTTTCCTTTGGACTGTCTGATTTCTCTGAGGCCTTCAGGAATTATTTCTATAGCTGGTCATTTCCATGCAGGATCTGCCAAAGGTCCTCATGCAGGACTTTATAAACTTTACCTGGGGTTGTGAGTCTGACACACTGTGAAGATGGCATGTACAGGCATGTGAAGTGGAGTCCTCTGACCATTGTGCCTGGGGATGTTTTTCTGGCTTGCAATCTAGTGTTGGCGAGGGTGCCCTGTGCTTGTTTCTATAATCCCTATCCACCACGTATTCAGCACCTACTGTGTGCTTGCTAGGCCTTCACGATGGCTCTGTGAATCTGGTGTCACCAGCAGGGAGAGCCCCTGGGAATGAGAGAGCAGAAGCTGCCACAGAGGACCCATGGGTGATGATTGTTTCTAGTGAGCTCGAGCCGTGTTTAAGAGGGCCAGGAAGTTTTGCTTGTCTGTGGGAATGGGCTCCTGGTACTGGGCCTGACAGGAGGGAAGAGTGTAAGCTGAGTGTAATGCCTTGGCTTCCTCTCATAGTGGGCAGGTGGGAAAGGTGGACAGAGTTGGTGATGGCATAGAAGAGATTCAATAGGATCAGCTCAAATAGGGCCACCTGGGTGGCTCAGTGGTTGAGTATCTGCCTTTGGCTCAGGTCGTGATCCTGGGGTAGAGTCCTGCATCAGGCTCCCCACAAGGAGCCTGCTTCTCCCTCTGCTTGTGTCTCTGTCTGTCTCTCATGAATAAATAAAAAGTCTTTAAAAAAAAAAAATCAGGGATCCCTGGGTGGCTCAGCAGTTTGGCGCCTGTGTTCAGCCCAGGGCGTGATCCTGGAGTCCCAGGATCGAGTCCCACATCAGGCTCCCTGCATGGAGCCTGCTTCTCCCTCTGCCTGTGTCTCTGCCTCTCCTCTCTCTCTCTCTCTCTCTCTCTCTGTCTCTCATGAATAAATAAATAAAATATTTAAATAAAATATTTAAAAAAATAAAAATAAAAAAATATCAGATCAAACATCACCACATTTTTCACACATCATTTGCTTTAACCTTCATGGTATCCCTAAAAGGTATTCTTCCTCCCATTTTATAGATGAGGATGCAGAGGCCCAGGGAAATTATACATCCAAGGTCACACACCTAGGAGTGGTTGGTGTATTCTGATTCACTTGTAGGCCACCTCAGGTAGTATGTTAAGATTCTCATTTGCACACATGGCTCTGAGACCCAGGCTCAAATGACTTACCCAGAGTCACACAGTGGAAGGTAGTGGCACTAGGCCTGGGACTCAGATCACCGAGCTCCCTCACTGGCTTCCTTGTAAAGGAGCTCTTCCACCTTTCAAAGGCAGGAGCAGTTTGCCCATGAGCCACCCAACCCTTCAGAGGTGGGGGGAGAAGGATGGTGAGTCCTGCAGGGAGAGGCCCCTCCTGGCTTCTGCTCTCTCTTCACACCCAAACCCAGAGTCACATGGCATCCTGCCTGCAGCTCTGCAGTGATGCACTTTCCACGCTTGTATGTCTGGCTGGGGCTCTGGAGACCAAATTCAGCTTGTCTTTTGGTTTACTCAGTACAAGCAGCCAGTAATGCCTACTACTTAGCATCAGGCACGTTTCCAGGGAACTTTTAAAACCCTGCCATCTCTCCTTTGAAATATATCTGGAATCAGATTGTACCTATGACCTGCGACCACCTTAGCCCACGCTATTGTCATCTGTTGCCGGACTGTTGCAATACCTTCCTAACTAGTCCCTGAGCTTCTCTTCCCTTCCCCCAGGACAACAGCTGGAGATTGTTCTACAGTGGAATTTGGATTATGTCACCTCTCTCAAACCACCTAAGGGTCCCATCTCACACACAGCAGAATCCTAGGTCCTCATAGCAGCCCTTGAGGCTCTGTGTCGTCTGTTCCCACCCCCGTTACCCCTCCGACCTCATTTCTTCTCTCTCTGCCTGCCGCTCTGCTCTAGCCACGTTGGCCTCCTTGCCGTTCTTCCAACACGTGAATACAACAAGCCTTTGGGCCTTTGCACTCACTGTGCTCTTTATCTGGAATGGCCCACTGCTTCCTCACTTCCTTCAGGTCTCTGCTCACATGTCACCTTTTTAGGGTGGCCTTTCCGGACTCCTCTTCCCCAGCACTTTCTCCTCCTTTAACTTTCCTCTCTTTTTCTTTAGAGTTCTCAGCCAATCCAGATACAGTAGGCTTTATTTTTATTTTTATTAATTTTATATTATTTTTTTAAAGATTTTATTTATTCATGAGAGACACACAGAGAGAGGTAGAGGAGACATAGGCAGAAAGAGAAGCAGACACCACACAGGGAGCCTGATGTGGGACTCGATCCGGGAGCCAAAGGCAGATGCTCAAGCGCCGAGCCACCCAGGTGTCCCCAGATACATTATATTTTAATTTGTTTGTCTCTCCCACTAGAATTTAATGTCTGTGAAGACACAGAGAGTGCCTGTTGCTCAAGACGGTACCTCTAGTGTCTAAAATAGTGGTTGCAACAAGTAGCTGTTTAGAAAATAATTTTTTAGCTTTATTTAGATATGATTCACAAAGGTTCTTGAATATATTTAAGATGTACCACCTGATGTTTTGAGATATATATAAAATAGCAATTGAGATAGTTAACACATGCGTAACTTCTTGTGGTTACTTTTTCTGTGTAGTGGTGAGAGAAGATAATTGTTGAATGAATTTATTAAATGGTTCGGTGAACCCTGTGCTATTCTGTCTTGGGACTCTGGCCGAGAAGCTTTTTAGCCACTGAGCGGTGCCTCTATACCCAAGGGAACTGTAGCCCGAGAGGTAGAGGGATGGGCCTTGGGTACCCTGGCTTCGGTGTCCCCAAAGTCTACTCTCTAGTTTGGGAAATCATATGGTATTCTTATTTATCTCCATACTGGCCTCCAGTCACTCCTTCTGGGGAATTTTTTTTTTTAAGATTTTATTTATTCATAGAGACAGAGACACACACACACAGAGAGAGAGAGAGAGAGAGAGAGAGGCAGAGACACAGGCAGAGGGAGAAGCAGGTTCCATGCAGGGAGACCGATGTGGGACTTGATCCTGGGTCTCCAGGATCACGCCCCGGGCTGCAGGCGGCGCTAAACCACTGTGCCACCGGGGCTGCCCGAATTTTTGAAAATCAATATATTCTATCATGCTTATCTACAGTGACCACAGCAAATTAAAACGTGTTGGCTTACCGGCTAACCCTCAGAAGCATTTAAATGCCAACTGAGTTCTCAAAGCCATACAGATCCTCTTGGTGGCCAGAGAGATACCATCCCATACCTCGAGGTTCTCCCTGTAGAGTTGGATTTGAGCCGTGCCCAGGGCAACAGTGTGGTTCAGAGCTGAGGGTGTAATAAACTGGAAGGAAAGAAATCAAGGTTGAGTGGACACCTATTGTGCACCATACACAGGCATGATAGTTATGTAGTTATCTCACTGAACCTTGAGGTTCACAATTCCATGCTCATTTGACGGGATGAGGAAATTAAGGCTCAGAAGTGATGCGACCAAGACTCTCACTGACTTCAGAGCCTTAGGAGTAATTGGGAAAATCTCTAAAGGGAAAATCACAACCAGACTGTGAAGGACCATTAGTATTTGGGTCATGGGGACAGTGTGGCATCAGCAGTGGCACAGATGATGAGACAAGAGTGCTCTATTGGGTGTGGCTTGGATGGTTTTGAGGCAGCCTTCTGAATATGAATATGTGTCTTTCTTTTTCTTATTATTAATTACCTGGGAACTGGGAGAGAATATTTTTAATGAAGCCCCCAGAGAGCTGGGGCTAGGGAAACCTGGCATCAGCTCTTCCCCACATAGGACCTATGCATCTTGGGGTCCCCAGGGACCATCCCAGACAATGCTCACCTGACTACGTGCAGCTCAGCCTGGCTCCTAAAGGAGATTGGAGCAAACCCCACCAGTGCTGGAGGTCTTGTGGTTGGGGAAGGTAGGACACTGCCATGTCCTGGGTGGGGACTCCCCAAAAAAAGAATTGGGGACTGTGACACGAGCTTTCCTGTCTGGGTGTGGGGGGTAGTGCTGATTCAGAATAGTAAGCCCTTCTGAAGTAAATGCTTCTTGCCACCCAGCTTGTGCTGGTGGGGTTGGAGCTGCTAAGAGGGCAAAAGAGGTGCCTGTCTTGATATCAGTTTAATTAACTTGTTCATACAGTTGTTTGCTTATCAGCATTTATTAGCTCCTACTCTGTACCAGATGGCACCATACCAGATTCTGAGGCTACAAGACAAGGATGTCTTCAAGGAATTCATAGTCTAGCATAGGAAGAAACAGGCCAAAGATAATGTTCAGTGGGTAAGGGCTGTGGGACAAGAAAACAGCCTGGGGCTGTTGCATGGTGCCTGAGGCCACAAGGCTTTGGGTTGGCCGACTTGGGTTTGACTCTTAAACCACTTACCATCTTTGACCTTGGCCTGTTCTTGGTCTGGGCTGGGTGCTTACATACTTTGTCTCATTTATTCCTCAACTCAGCCTAGTGAGAAAAATTTTTTCCCCATTTTGTATTTGAGGAAATTAAAACTTGGAGAGAACGAATACTTTGTTAGAGTCACTCGGTAAATAAATAGCAGGACTAAGATTCCAACCCAAGTCTGACTCCAAAGTTCCTGTACTTTCTGCTCTAACCGGCTGAGGAGAATGAGTTTTGTTCATGCTCCTGCATGGCTGGTGCCCTCTAGGAGATGCAGCTCTGGGAAAAAGTTGTTTACTGACCATAAACTCCGTAGTTGTTGACAGAATGATGTGACCATCCAGAATGCTAGTTTTGTTTTAGGCCACTTTAATGAAAAGTATAGTGCTCACAACATGGGAGGTGATGGTGCTGCTCTGCCCTTGGAGATCTAGGATCAACTTTTTAAGAGGGATATGACTCCTTGAAGTCCTTCTGAGGGAATGACTGTAATGGGCACTGGAAACGTCATCTCCTGAGGAACAGCTGAGGAAACTGTGGGGATTTCATGCGCGGAAGAGGAGACACACAAGGAGATGAGGGCTGGTCGCAAATATCTGAAGGGCTGTCACATAGAAGAATCTTATTATCTGGGAGAGCAATAGGGAGAAAGTTTTTTTTTTTTTTTTTGTAAAGATTTTATTTATTCATTCATGAGAGAGAGAGAAAGAGGGGGGCAGGAGACACAGGCAGAGGGAGAAGCAGGCTCCATGCAGGGCGCCTGATGCGGGACTCGATCCCAGGACCCTGGGATCACACCCTGAGCGAAAGGCAGACGCTCAACTGCTGAGCCACCCAGGTGTTCCAGGAGAAAGGTTTTTGGCTCTGGGTTTACAATAGAATCTTCTAAAATATTTCAGTATATAGTGAGTGAACTGTCACCAAGGAGCTTGGCCTTCCAAATAATGTCTAGGAAACTTCACCCAGTGGTATTGAGGACTTCTTAGGTGCAGATGCATTAGAGAGTTGACTCCAGGTTTGTGCAGAGCCCTTTGAAATATTTGTGATAAAATAAGCTCCCCATTGCTAGCAATAAGTGGGAGTCCACTACCCATGAGACCTATTGAGTGGAGGAGGCAGGAGAGAATGGAACAGGTGGTAAGAAGGGAGGGATCCAGGAGGCCTTCATGGAAGAGGTGACATTGGAGTAGGGCCTAGACAATACTTCATTATGTGGGGAGAGGGGCAAAGTCTTAGAGGAGGCACATATAAGTGAGTACAAATGACGTGCAGGGAGAGAGCCAGATGCGCTGGTGGGGTATTTCCTGCCAGTTGGAAGACTCTTCCCTTCCTGACAGTAGAGCTTGAAGTTCTCTGGTAGTTGAAGGAGATCCAGATTTACTGCAGTTTGCTGGTA
Organism: Canis lupus familiaris; assembly: GCF_011100685.1. Taxonomy (NCBI): domain Eukaryota; kingdom Metazoa; phylum Chordata; class Mammalia; order Carnivora; family Canidae; genus Canis; species Canis lupus. The sequence goes on along the minus strand of NC_049242.1, from coordinate 40,286,649 downwards.
ACACTTGGGTCATGAAGAGGCAGGGAGAGATGTTCCTGTGAGGCTTTTTCTATTTCTCAGAGGAAGGTGAGGCCTGAGATGAGAGAGGGTTTCCTGGCCAGCAGAGGGTGAGCTGAGGCTAGAACCCACTGCCCAATCCCAATACCTCATCTGGGGGCTGTTTTCAGTGTGCCGCATGGATGACTCTGTCCAGACTCCATTTTTCCTGGTTCCGCCTCCTGGCAGGCTGTTATCCTTAAGAGAGAAAAGGAGGAGAGAACAAAGTTGTATTTACCAAAGGGGCTGGTTGGGCAGGTCTTCTTGCTGAAGCTGGAGTCTAGGCCAAGGTCAACTGGGCTGGCTCCTAGTGGGTGGAGGTGGGTGGGGTCAGGCCCTGGAGGGCCATAAACTGAGGGCTTTTGGTTGGGGGTGACTACTGGTAGGAATGGAGGTTTGTCCAGGGTATTGCCCCTGAGCACAGCAGGCTGGAAAGATTACAGCTCATACATTCTTTCTCAGATTAGGGCCATGGGAGATTATGGGATACACAGGAGGCTGTAGGAGGCCTGTAAATTTCCCATTTGGGGCAATTAATTTGATGGATTGTAAAACAGCTCACCACTTCCTCTCCCCCTGCCTGGGCTGGGCAGTCAGACTGGCCGGAGAATGTCCCAGAATGCTTTCCCCAGAGTCCTGCACTGCCTTCCAGGGTCCCTTGTTAAAGCGTTCACCGGGGGCAGGGGCTGAGCATGTCCTTTTGTTGCCACCCCTCTGGGATAAGGAAGAGCACATAGTAGGTGCTTTAGAGAACCATGCAGAGCTGGTACCTATCTGATTGGAACTCTTCCAGAATGCTATTAGGGGTGGGACGGAGTGGGGCTCGTGGTGGCAGCTCTGGTTTGTAGATGGGGAAGTTGAGCCCCAGAGTGGCGGTGGGGGGGGGGGGCGGTGAGGTAACCTGCCCAAGGTCACTCAGATCGTTGGTGCTAGCTGGGACGCTAGCCAGATCTCTTCTCTACTGGGCCAGGGTGTGTTCTTCCCAGTTGTGGTATGCTCAAAGTGAAAGTGAAATAAATAGCACTTCTGGTTCTTTCCCCTGACTTCCTCCTTGCCTTCAGCCAGTTACTGCTTTGATGATTGTGTACAAGGCGGACAGGGTTCTCCTCTCATCTCCTCCAAGCAGTTTTGCAGCATGTACTTCTCCTGCATGCTCACTAGTGTACCGTGGCTCATCTCGGTGTCTCTCTTCTCGGTGAGGTCTGGCACCTGTGATCGGTAAAGGGTTCCTGCACATCACCTTTCTCTGGTGCCTCCTGAAGGCCCTGACCTCACCAGCACACACTGAGGCTGGTGCAGTTGGTCCTGACAGTTGTCAAGCTTTGGTCCTGTCTTCCTTCCAGGGACCCAGAGTCCACATCCTAATGTGCATCCTGATGAGGGCCTTCCCAGATGTTCCTAACTTGGGGCTTCTCTTTGTGCGGTCTGCATCCCATCAGATCACACTGTTCACCTTGGCCTGAACACAGCTCAGCAACATCCTATTACTTCTACACTCTCCTGCTTCTATGTAGTTTCCATTCCACCCAGGAATGTCCCTATGCATCAGACATTACCTCAGGAAGTCTTCCCTGACCACTCTCCACCAAGGCTTTGTGATATCCCTTCATTGGTGCTTTTGTTCATTTATTCAGCAACGATGTAATGAGAAACTGTTCTGCACCCACAGTGTTATAAGTGCATGTGAATGAAACACTAAGGCACCTGTGCTCATGGAGCTTACAGCCTAGCTCCTCTCTTGCCACTTATCTCCTTAGTTTATACTAATGTTTCCGTCTCTCCCACATTAACCTATGAATTCTCCCCATGTTTTATGCACTCCTCTCTCGATCTCTAGCACTCAGCACAGTGTCTGGCAAAGAAAACCGTAAAAGTTGGGCCCTGGGTGGCTCAGTGGTTGAATGATTGCCTTGGGCTCAGGGCATGATCCCGGGGTCCTGGAATCAAGTCCCGCATCAGGCTCCCTGTGGGGAGCCTGCTTCTCCCTCTGCCTATGTCTCTGCCTCTCTCTCTATGTGTCTCTCATGAATAAATAAATAAAGTTAAAAAAAAATAGAAAGCCTTAAAAGTTAGCATTGGATGAACGAATGAACAGGTTTCCCACCTTCTTGTCTCCCCAACCCACTTGTAGAGTGTACATGTCTCGCTGCTTGTGTGCAGCACCCCTGCCTTCCCCATGCACTGCTGGCACCGTCCTGCTCACATGACTGTCTTGCTTCACATTACACCTTTTTGAGTCTAAAATCTTTTCTTTCTCTCTCACCTGGTTGTACATTTCTTCAAGGTGGGTCTGTTTCTAGTTCCATTTTGTGTGCTTGGAGTTTCTGCCCCTCTTCATCTTCAGTAAAACAAAGGGCAATATGTGAAGTGCTGCAGAAAGAAATAAACATGTAAGGAGAGACTGAGTGCCTTAGAGGTATGATGATTTACTCAGAAATCTGGTGGACACCTGCTGTGTACCAGCCCTGAGCCAGGTGCTGGGCATTTTTGATGAAGGAAGCAAAAACATCTGTCTTTGAGCAGCCCAGATGGAGGAATGTGAGGACAGGTGGGTGTAGGATGCCAGACCCTTCCCTTTGGTGGCACCACCAAGAGGGGTGTCACACAGGCCTGGAGTTCAATCCCATCTCTGTCCCTTGGTATCTGGCTGACCTTGGACAAATGAGTCAACTTTTCTTGAGCTTCGGTTTTCTCATTCACAATAAGGGGCTGGGACGAACATCCCCTTTGTGGAGCTGTTCATTCATTCATTGAGTTCCTGCTCTGTGCCAGGCATCGTTCTAGATGCCGGTGAGGGAATTGTGAACAAAGTCATTAAAAGTCTCTGCCCTCATGCAGTATGCATCTCAATAGGAGAAAGACTGGAAACAAAATGGTTTAAATACATAGAATCAGGGGATGGTAAGCAATGTGGAGGGAAAGAAGTCAGGAAAGGAGGGAGGAACACCGGAAGAGCAGGCTTGGTGGGGAAGCAGATGGTTAGAGGAAGCCTCTGCAGAGAGGGCATTGGCGAAGAGATGTGAGCCTGCAGGCAGACATCTGGGGGCAAGACATTCCGTGAAGGGTAGCAGCAAATGCAGAAGTCCTGAGGCCGGAGTATGCTTGGCTTGTTGAGAGAAGAGCAAGGAGGCCACTGTGGCCAAGACTAAAGGAGTAAGAGCTGAGGTTAGAGAGAGAGAGAGAGAGAGAGAGAGAATAGAGTGGTTTGCAGACCTTAGAAGGGACTTTGGCTTTAACCGGAGTTAGGTGATAGTCCTCACTTGGAGGGCTTTGAACAAAGGAGTGTCATGATGTGCCTTTTGATTTAGAAAAAGGATAATTCTGGTTGTTGTGTGGAGAAGAGACAGATCAGAGACAATGTAAGTAGTGTGCTTAGCACAGGGTCTGGCAAGGACGCCTTCATGAAGTGGTAATGTTCATCTTGATGATAATGTTATTAAAGATTGACCTGGATGCCTGCTGGTCCTGTCCTGGGCCCTCATCCTGTCTACCTTCTGCCCTCACAGGAGCTGTAGCATCCAGGTTGCCTTCACCTTGAGAAAAGCAACGAGTCTAGGCAGGGGAATGAGGAGGGAGAAGGTGGCTGAGTCTTTGGCTGTTTTTTTTTTTTTTTTTTTTTCTTGATCTTCTGTTTAGTAGTCATGGGAAGAGGGTGGTGGCAGTGGTGAGGGTGGCAATGGTGCCGGAGAGGGGGCAGGAGAAAAGCCCTGGCCTCTGTAAACCTAGACTGGAGAGCTCGACCTGGCCTTCAGGAGCTGCCAGTCAGTCGCATGGCCCACTCCAGGTAATGCCAAGCCAGCTGCTCCTAGAATGTCTGTCCTCTTCCTCTTTGCTCCTTCCTTCCACTGGTGGTCTAGGATTCTCAGGAGGGGCTGGAGCTCTGCACACAGAGCTGCTCCCCTGCTCCTAGGACTTCACCGTGAGCATCTCCTCATTGCCTCCACCCCTAGAATCTCAGGCCTTTATGGAAAGGTCTGGGTCCCTGATGTCTCCGATGTGGTTTACCTGTTTGCCCCGTATCGAAATGCCTCCAGCAGCACTGCTGATCAGGCTCCGTCCGCTGGATTACTTTGGATAGCAGGAGGGGTGCACAAGGCAGCCCCTCCTGGAGTCTTCATATCCCCATTGTTAGGAGGCTCCATTTTGAAGTTGAAACCTCTTCTGCTCTGACTTCCTTCTTTGCTTTTAGTTCTGAAAATACAGGGAGTGAGTTCTGGTTCCTCTTATCCCTGCTTCTGTCCTGTACCCACCCTCTATTAGGTAGAAGGTTGTTAGTTTCCTAAGAGACTCCTTGCAGAACAGTTCTGGCTCTGTTACTCAGGGATCGACTGGTTGAGGAGTCAAGGAAAGCTTTGTAGAGTAGGGTACATGGTGCTTGAGTGGGGTCCTCTAGCAGGTTAGCTAGATCAAGAAAGGAAGAAAAGCCTTTGAGGCAGAAGGTAGGATGATGTCTTTAAATAGTATGTAGAGTTGAGGATTTCTAGATTCTAGGTAGTTCAGTATCACTGGAATAGTAGGGGATGGGGGAAAGAGAGAGAAAGGGAAAGAAGAGGGAGGGAGGGAAAGGCAGGGAGGGAGGGAGAGAGAGAGAGAAAGAGAGAGAGAGTGTGTGTGTGTAGAATACTGGGTACTGTGAAGAAGGTGAAGCTGAGAGGTCAGGTCAGAGTCAGAGCATGAAGGGCCACCTGGGACCTACCAAGGATTGTGGACCTGACGTCAGAGGACCGCCTAGGAGAATGGGTTTCTGGGTACCCATAGGTTTCATGTTCTCCTCAAACTGATAAATGGGTTTTTGAGTACCTCTGACTCTTCATTCTGCTGGGGTCTGGGTTCACCAATTAAATCTGTCCTTCGGACTTTTGCAGAGTGGATTTGGGTACAAGTCAGTACCCTGAAGTGCCCGTCGCCTTAGACATCCTGTTTCTGAGTTTAGTGTACCGGGTGCGCCTGGTTCTGGGCTCCTGCCTCTTGATTACCTGTTTCATGGGTTGAGGTGGGGGAGGGTGCTATCCCATGGCCGGTCAGCCTCAGTTTGTCTCTGCCTCATAGTTGGCTGGACACACAGGCCTGCATTTGCCTTGTAGGGTGTCTCATTTATGCGGGCATGAACAGTGTCTGGACTCCAAGCCCTTGGCCAAACATTCCAGATTCTTTGGCCATAAACTTTTCTAAAGGGGCCTGGGACCCTTCCAGGGCTTGGCAGTTTTTGTTTATGCCCCACACAGATAGCTATTTGTATCTGATTTTTGTATATTCCCAAAAGTACATTTCCAGCATCCTGGGGGAGGCCTGTATCTCCCAGCCTGGCCGGCTCTTTGGGAATCTTCTGGCAGACTCACCTCACACCGCTGGCATATGGAGCGTCCTCCCACCACTGTCTGTCCTTCTCTGGTGTCTTGGATGCTGAAGTGCTGATGGTGGAGTGAGGCTTTTTGTTTTGTTTTTAAATAGGGGCAACGTGGGTAAACAGAGCGGCGTTTCTGGTGCTGTCGGGAGGGCCAGGACCCTACATTCCGGTTCCATGACGACAGCCTGTTTCGTTGCTGCTTGCCGGGCTGTGGGCAGCAGCAGTTTAGACGGAGACAATGGTGGCTCTGTTGAAATGCTGCTGAACTCCAGCAGAATGCATTTTAATTGAACACTTTCCACCCTGAAGTCTGCGGGGATCTGGTGGCCCACTCCTCCTCGTTCGCTCCTTTTCTCTTTGCAGCTCAAGAGCCAGGTTGTTACTGCAGCTCCTTTTTCCCCTCTGATATTAGCAGCCTCTTGGGGGTGGGGGGGATGGTTTCCAGCCTGGGGGTGGGGCTAGCCCTGGGCAGACATGGCAATGGGAAGAGAGAGGAGGGCTGGCAGTGGCTGGGAGACATACCTGTAACCCGGTCTGGGTGTCAGCACAGGGCAGGGATCAGTGGGTGCCTTGGGAAGCTCTCCTTCCCGGGACCAGGGACCTGCAGGTGCTTGGGAGCCCTGGGCCTAATGTCAGGCTGCCTGGGTTGCAACCCCAGGATCTCACTTCCCAGCATAACCTCTCTGGACCTCAGATCCCTCACCTGCAAATTGGGGGGATAGGAATAGTGTCTGCTTCTTAGGACAATTGTGAGAATTAAATTAATTCAATCATATCCAGTGTTATGGGTACCTGGCACCTAATAAATACTCAGTAAGTACATTTATCATTATATTATATCATTTTAATATTATGTCCTGATCATCATTAATATTACATTTTACCCTGCAAGGGTTCCATCTGAGACTGCAAGAGGGACAGAGCAATATTCTCTCTAAAATGCAAATTTGCTCTCATCACTCCTTGGCTGAGAAAGCCTCAGTGAGTCCCCATTAACTTCTCTGCATAAAGAGGAAGGAATTTCTGCTTATTGAAGGCCTACTCTGTGCTAAGTAACGGGCCCCTGGTGACCGCTGCTCGTTTAGCCTGATGGGTAAGACCTTTATCCGTTGGCCCTATTTTTATTTTAGTAATTTATTTATTTATTGAAGAATAATTGACAGGCAATATCGTGTTAGTTTCAGGTTATGACATAGTGATTTTCTATTTATATACATTATGAAATAGTCACCACAATAAATCTAGTTACCATCTGTTGCCATACAAAATATCACAGTATTATTAACTATATTCCCTATGCTGTATGTTACATCCCTGTGTGATATTTATTTTATAACTGGGAGATTGTTCCTTTTATTGCCCCTTATCTTGCTTATCTTTTCTCCCCTACTCTGCCAAGCAAACAAACAAACAAAAAAAACCCAAACCCACAACTCTACCTCAAAGGATGGCTTGTTCTTTGATGTCTCATTGCCCTTTTCTCCTCAGTGCCTTTGTACTTGTTCTGCCTTCTGCCAAGGATGCCCTGTGGGTGGTGGCTGTGGATCTGGAGAAGTAGATGGGACCGGGGAGAGTTTGGGGATTCCCATAGGGGGTGGTGGACACAGCCTGCGTGAGAGCCCACTGGCCAGTCTGACTACAGGGGGCTGACTTTGGTGGAATTCTGCTCCACCACTAGCTGTGTGGTCCTAGATATGCTCTATAATAGCTACCCCATAGGTTTGTTGTGTGGAGTTAATGTCTGACCTACTGTGAGTGTCAACAGATGTTAGCTGTTCTTGCTTTTGCAGTCTTTCCAAAGATCTGATATAATTTTTCCTGTTTGGAGTTCTCTTACCAGACTCAACACTGGACTGGCTTTCTTTGCAAGGAAAGAGGAATTGGAGAAGTTCAATGCATCAGGGAGGTCCAAGCAGGGGTTCCTTGTCCTGCCTAGCAATTCCTGCAGCCTCTGGCCAATACTGTGGGCCAAGGACGGTTTCCCTCTCTCTTGTCTGTCCATGGCAGGGACCCTGTCCTCAGTTAGTGACTATGCTCCTTGATGTGGCTATTCCTTGTGGTGACAGCTAGGTAACAGACACAGGGTAGACTCACGAGACATGGAGACTATGTGTACACAGACCTGCTTGCTTATGGATGGATTTACCTGTCGGTGGATGGGCCACTTGGTAACCAAATGAGAAGTCTTTTTTTTTTTTTTAATATTTTATTTATTTATTCATGAGAGAGAGAGAGAGAGAGGCAGAGACACAGGCAGAGGGAGAAGCAGGCTCCATGCAGGGAGCCTGACGTGGGACTCGATCCCAGGTCTCCAGGATCAGGCCCTGGGTGGAAGGCGGTGCTAAACTGCTGAGCCACCCGGGCTGCCCTCAAATGAGAAGTCTTTATGGACCAAAGTGAATTGCTGATTTGACATTAGTGAGTAATCCATTTCTGCTCAAGAAAGGTGGCATATGTGTTTTTTCATCTTGCTGGCTTCACAGGGCCAGGTTCTCAGAGACTGATAGGTTGCAGGTACCTCTCACTGAAACAGTGAAACTGATGAAGTGCCTTAGAAAGAGCAAGGGTAACAAAGAATGGGGGATTTAATTCAGGAAGCTATGCTGATGTGCAGTTCATGTCCTCTTGGCTCTCTGATTACTGGGCTCAACATTCAGGAGAGCTGGGGCTTTATCCTGGTTCTGTAGCTCACTATGTGACCTTGAGCCATTGGGCCTCAGATTCCATATCTGTAAAGTGGGAATAACCATCTAACTTTGCCTGCCTCCCAGAGTTATTTTCAAGGTCTTGTGTTCCTGTGTATTCATATTTGTTCACTCATTCAATTACCTTTGCTAGACCTACTGTGTCCCAGAGCCAGGCGTCTAAGGATGGACAGGATATGATCTCCTCCCTTCTGGAGCCCAGAGAGGGAGGTGAAGGTAGGGAAAATGTGTGAGTGGATAGCCATCATGAACATGACTGGCAAGTGCTTTGCTAGAAGCACGAAGAAGGTATGTTGGTTCTTAACTCTGAGAGGTCAGGGGTGACTTTCCAGAAGAGGTAACACTTGAGTGGGGTAGAGATAAGAAGGGAAGGGGGCATGAGGTGGAGGCAAACATGGCCTGGCACTGTAGAAATGTGCCTAGGGTTGAAGATGGGGTTGTGGGCATGTGGGGAAGAGGCCACCTGCAGATCAGGCTGGAGATGGGCTAAGGGTTGAGTCTTTGTCAGGGGGTGGGGGCAGAATGACTTCAGGCACTGGAGTGCAGGATCAGGTTGGCATTTTGCAAATCTCATTCTGGTGGTCCTGTGCAGGGAGACGTGCTGGCTGCCTTGACCATAATCTCCTATGACCATTTATTTATTTTTTATTTTTTTATTTTTTTCCTATGACCATTTAAGTGAGAGATGATCCAGGCCTGAACTGAGGCAGGGCTGTGGGCATGGAGGAGGACACAAGGCACATTTGTGTATGTTTGTGTGTATGCGTATTTATATGTGTGTGTTCTGGGAAAGGGCAGTTTCATTGCTTATTGAGATCATCAGAAGTACAGACACCTAGCATTTTCAGTGCTATGGCTCCATCCTTCCAGGGGATATGGAGACAAATTACAGAGGTTTATGTACAGGGATGGTCATTTGCAGTCTTGTGTATATTACTAAGAAATTGAAAACAGCCTTGTCCATCGGTTAGGAGTCAGATAACTAAATTATGGAGACCATAAAATGCAACCATTAAATGTTGTTTGCCGGCCTGTTTTTCTGAACACAGCAAGATAAACATACATGTATAGCACTTAGCCTGCTACCCCTTTGTTATTTTCTATGATTCAGAAAACCTACTGAGGTCAGGTTTGCTCCTTTCCCCTATGTATGACTTTCTATCTTATGTTACTTGATAACTATTTCATGTCCGGGTCTCTATGAACAAGGACCATTCCTCATTCTTGCTGCCTTGCTTCCCTCAAGCAACAGGAGTAGGTGGCCGCTAATTATTGCAGAATTTAACTGAGGGATGTGAACAAAAGGCCTTGTTATCACCATTAAGTGATATTAAGCTGTAGGCTGATTCTTCCTCTTGTAAAAAGAAACAGTGTGTCTGGCTCATAAAGAAGCTTTTAAACTAAAGTTGTGTTAACAAAGACCTCTTCCAGAGACCTCCCTGCTTGGGGGGAGCCAGAGTACATTCAGGCTTTGTTTCCTCTGTCTTAGGGAGCCAGCTGGAGGTGAGGGGAGATGAGGTGTGCTTGCTGTCCAACCGGTTTTCACGCACAACATCTGAGCTGATGTGTTTTTGTTGGGGTGGCAAAGGGGCGGGGGAAGCTTTGCCTTACATCTACTGGGTGTTAGCACCTATGTTACCTTGTTTCATCCTCACTGCAGCCTGAAGATGAAGGAAAGACTCTGCTTCTTTTTGTAGACAAGGATACCAAGGCTCAGAGGTTGAGTATCTTGCTTAGGTTGCCCAGCTAGGATTTGGTAGAGCCAGGATTTGATCCCAGGTCTGTCTCAAACCTTGCTTTTCGTTAGCTGCTAATGATTCTCGAGTTGGGGCTGGCACCGGGCAGGTAGGCATTCTTGCTGTGTGGTTTGGCTTTGGTGATGGGTAAGGGGTGGGAACGTCTGAGTTGGGGCAGGATGAGAGTTAACCAGTTAGTACTTATTTCATATCTGCTGTGTATGCAACACGATGCTCGGTACTAAGGGACACAGAGAAGAGGCCAGGATGACGCTGTCCTTGTCTAGTTAGCCATCTGGCTGAAGTCACTCGTTCTTATCTGGGGAGATAAAGTTGGAGGTGGTGAGGGATGAATAGGAATGGCGGAAAACAAGAGGTGGAGGGAATCTGAAGAGGAACCGCCAGTGGAATAGAGGTGGCCTGCAAGAGGGTGGTGGGTTGTGAGCAATGGTGTAGGGATGGCAGGTCTGGGCTGAAGTGGTGGTTCTTGGAGATGAGGAGTGGAATCTTGATTGGGAGGCCTTGGACACCGGGCTGAGGAGTTTTGCTTGATTCTTTAAGTGATCGGGAGCTAGTAAAGGCTTTTAAATTGAGACATAACTGACATACATTATATTAGTTTCAGGTGTACAATGTAACAACTCTATTTGTATACACTGTGAAACGATCACGTGTCTAGTTAGCATCCATCACCACACATACTTAATAGATTTTTTCTTTGATGAGAACTTTTAAGATCTATTCCTTTAGCAACTTTCATATATGTAATACAGTGTTATTAAATATAGTTGTCATGCTGTACATTATATCCCTAGGACTTATTTAATTTATAACTGGAAGTTTGTAGCTTTTGACTTTGTTCACCTGTTTTATCTACCCTCCCCCTCCACCCCCCCCACCTCTGGCAACCACCTTTCTGTTCTCTGTACTTATGAGCTGGTTGTTATTGTTATTTTTAGATTCCACATATAGGTGAGATCATAAAGTGTTTGTCTTTCTCTTTTTTACTTATTTCAGTTAGCATAATGCCCTCAGGGACATTATGAGAATATTGCAAATGGGAAAATTTCTTTCTTTCTTTCTTTTTTTTCATGGCTGAATGATATTCCTCTGTGTGTGTGTATGTGTGTGTGTGTGTGTGTGTGTGTGTGTGTGTGTACACGTACCACAATTTATTCATTTATCTATCAATGAACACTTAGGTTGTTTCTAGATTTTGGCTAGTGTAAATGATGCTGCAGTGAACATGGAAGGGCAGCTGAGTTAGTGTTTTTGCTTTCTTTGGATAAATACTCAGAAGTGAAATTGCTGGATCATCTGGTAGTTTTTTTTTTTTTAAGATTTTATTTATTCATGAGAGACACAGAGAGAGGCAGAGACAGGCAGAGGGAGAAACAGGTTCCCTGTGGGGAGCCCAATGCAGTACTTGATCCCAGGACCCTGAGATAATGACCTGAGCCAAAGGTAGGCACTCAAGCACTGTGCCCCTGGTAGTTCTATTTTTAATTTCTGGAGGAATATCCGTACTGTTTGCCAGAATAGTTGTACCAATTTATAATTTCTACCAAGTATACAATGGCTCCCTTTTCTCCACATCCTTGCCAACACTTGTTATTTCTTGTCTTTTTGATATTAACCATTCCAACAGGTGTGAGATTACCTCATTGTGGTTTTGATTTCCACTTCCCTGGTGATGACCGATGTTGAGCATCTTTTCATGTGTCTGTTGACTTTCTGTATATTACTGAAGGCTTTTGAACAGATTGTTGATATGGTGGGAACAGTTCTAGGGTAGTTCATCCAGCCATGGTATAAAATGTGGAGTGATGGAGGGAGAGGAGAGCTGCCTCACCTCTCTAGAATGTTTTACTCATCTGCGAGAATAATGGTAGGAGGGGTAGGGATGTCCTGGCTGAGGTGGACTGGGTATGTTAGATCTACTTTGACTTGGGTATGTGATGGTCCTAACAGTAAACAAAACAGGTAGCTATGTGTGCTAGTCCTGGGATATGTGTGACCACACTTAGAGAAGGGTTAGATTAAAGAAAAGTTGGCATGCATGTGTGCAGGCCTGCATTTATTGAAGTTATTCACTGAGTGTCTACCATTGCACTTAAGCTAGGTGTATGGTAGTGAGCAAAATAGACATGATTCCCTCCTCAGGTCTGGCTTTGAAAGTAAATGTCAGGTGAGAAAAAAAAAAAAGGGACAGAAAAAAACATCTGAGGTGCTTTAAGAAAACAATTTACTCTATAGCCCGGTTGTTCCACTAGAGTGAAAACATTGCTTCTCACTACAGATAAGATCTTATAGAGGAAACTCTGGGACAGAGCTTTACTGGAGGGGTGGGGTTTTAGACAGAATCTAGTCCAACCCCCTTAACTTAGAGGTGAGTTAAACAATGGGCCCGTCTGGAGGTTGGGGGAATTCCTATGAGCTCTACAGCACATTCCAATAAATCTCTGTGCTTCTCAGCACTCCTGCCCTGTACCATGCTGGCTCTTCTTCCTGGATGAGCCCATCTTTCCAGCCTGGTTTTTGCCCTTAGGTGGGAAAAAGGGCTGGAAGAGAAAAAGGGGGATAGAGTGGGCATTAAAAATGGAACAGTGAGGGGCACCTGGGTGGCTCAGTTGGTTAAGCATCTGACTCTTGATTTTGGCTCAAGTCATGATCTCAGGGTGGTGAGATCAGGCTCCATGCTGGGTGTGGACTCTGCTTGTGATTCTCTCTTTCCCTCTGTCCCTCCCCGCTTTTGTTCTCTCTCTCTCAAAAAAAATAAAAAGTACAAAAAAGAAATGAAACATGGAAAGTGTTTCAAACAGGGCAACCCACAGAGTAGCAGCCTCCCTTCCTCTGTGGGTCAGTGAGGCCTCAGTTTAGAAGTTTATTATTTATTTATTTATTTTTAAAAAAGATTTTATTTATTCATGAGAGAGAGAGAGAGAGGGAGAGGCAGAGACACAGGCAGAGGGAGAAGCAGGCTCCATGCAGGGAGCCGGATGTGGGACTCCATCCCGGGTCCCCAAGATCATGTCCTGGGCTGAAGGTGGCGCTAAACCGCTGAGCCACCCGGGCTGCCCTGTTTAGAAGTTTAAAGAGGCTTTGGCTGGACTCATGTTCTTGTCAGTTGCCCAAGGTTTGATAGATAGCTCATTCCCAGGGCTTGTTTCTGAAGGGCTAGATGGTATGGACCAAGATGTCAGTCACTTCAGAAGACCACATACCCTAAGAAAGTCCAATGTCTTTCCTTTGAGTCTTGGGGCTCTGGCCAAACAGCTCCTGGTATGGCTACAGCTCAGGTCTCTCAAGTACCCCTGTCTCAGAGGTTCAGGACCTCTGGCTCAGCGAGGGTAAGTAACTTCTTGGAGTCTGACAGTAAAGGGTGCAGCCAGTGCTGGAACTCATTCTGTATGCTTCACTCTGTGTGCTTGTGGGCCAGCTGGAGGCTGCACTGCCTGCCTTCCTGGGTCTGGGTGGCCCAACCCTGTGGAGGTCCTTTCCCAGATGACCAAAGCCTGGCTTGTTTGATACTCACAGTGGTTGGGGAGGAAGACTCTGGTTGAGTAACTAGAGGGGAGAGCACCACCATGAGAGGGCTTGGACTTTGGAGGCATAGAGTGTGGGGTGTAGCCCCATCTGCCCCCTTTACTGGCTGTGAGATTCCCATGAAGTCACTTACCCTTACTGAACCTCAAGTCCTGTACCTGTAAGATGGGGTGAGGGAATATTAACACCACAGGATCATTGGAAGGTGGAAATGTGAGTGTGCTCAATGCATAAGGCACAGAGCCTGACATAAGAGGCAGGTGCTCAGTCTAAGTTCCAGGATGAATGTGCCCGTTAGTCCAGCATGCAGGCTATATGGCTATATTCTAGTATGCTTCCAATCAGAGGGGAACCCCTCTTTTTTCACTACTAGTCCTCTTTTCCCCCACAAATCCATCTAGGTTCACGGATTTGCTAGAGGCCTTGCAGTCCATGCTTCTTTGGGGAACCCTTTGGTTTATTATAGCAGGCCATATGGTTATTGACCAGAAGGTTTCAGATTTTTCAGGCATTTACGAAAATTAGCTGCTCGGTGACACCACATGTGTCTTGGTATGTTGGTGTCTATTCATCATAATGTGTGTGGAGGCATTTAGAAAACAAGGAGGCCAGGGGCTCCTGGGTGAGTTGGTTGAGCATCGGACTCTTGGTTTCAGCTCAGGTCATGATTTCGGGGTTGTAAGATCAAGCCCCGCATTGGGCTCTGTGCTGAACATGGAGCCTGCTTGGGATTCTCTCCCTCCCTGCTTGTGTTCTCTCTCTCTCTAAATAAATTAATAAAATCTTAAAAACAAAAGGCAAAGAGGCCAGATTCTAAAATATCCACATATCTGCATTTTTCCTGACTTTCAGAGAAACATTTTCAAAAGCCTAAAATATTAGATTGAACTTGGATAGCTCACTAGAACCTGAGTAGTAATAGTAATAGTGGCTAATACGGCAGTAATAATAGCTTACATTTATTGAGTATGTTCTGTACTTGGAACATCTAAGCTCAAAGAGTTGCTGAGAAGATTAACTATTTCCATATCAGAGATCAAACCAAGCCAAAAACTCCTATCACTCACTGGTGATAATAGTCATACAGTGGATTACTATGCATCCATTTAAAGTGGTGCTGTAAAATATTAACTAATGATATGGAAAATGTTCCCTGTACCTTAGTAGATAAAAGAAAATTATGAAACAGGCTGGCATTTAGAAGTTCTCAGTGTATGTTTAAACCTATACTCACACAAAGCAATACTGTCACCTTCCTCATTTTATTGGTAAGGAAATTGACTTGCCTAAAGGTCACATAGGATTTTGTTTTGGAGTCTTTCTTTCGTAAGAATCCAGCATTGTCCTCATTGTCTTCATTTGTTTCTATTTTAAAAAAAATAGACATTCTATAATCAAGAATTGCTGAATTCAAAGCAAAAAAGACAAATGAGGCAGGGATACCTATTTAAGAACCACATTGTTTTGTTTTCATAGTTCTTACAGTTGGCAAGATACTTTATAGCATTTATAGTATATACATTCTATTCCTAGTTTAAAAAAATACATGTTTATTGTATAATTAGGAAAATAGAGACCCGTCTAAAGAAGGAAAAAAATATTTATAACCTCTCAAGGATAATCATTGTTAACATTTTTTTCTTCCTTTTTCTTTGCAAATGTATTGTAAATTTTATAAACTTGGGATTGTGTTGTACATATGGTTTTGGTTCTTGTTTGTTTCACTAATCTATTGTAGACATTTCTCCCCATCATTAATTGTTCTTCTAGTCTCTAGGTTTTTTTTTTTTTTAAGATTTTATTTATTTATTTGACAGAGAGAGAATGTACAAGTACGGGGAGCAGGAGACGGAGAAGCAGGCTTCCCAGTGAGCAGGGAGCCCCATGCGGGACTCGATCCAGGACCCTGGGATCATGCCCTGAGCCAAAGGCAGATACTTAACCAACTGAGCCACCCAGGTGCTCCTACAGGTTTATGAGTAAACCTCAAATTTTGGACATTAGGTTATTTCCACTTTTTTTCATTATTATGAATGATGCTGTTATAAACACTCTTGCCTTTATGAACATTTCTGGTCACTTCCTTAGGATAATATCTTGGAAGAATCATTATTGGGTCATAGGACATCAGCCTCTGATAATTCACTCTTTGTTTACATTTTCTCTTTTGTAAAGAGAAAATAACCTTTGAAGCTGGTTTGGGAGGGATTATTATCTCCATTGTACAGATTGGAAGCTGAAGTTTATAGAAGTTGCAGTTTCTCAAGATAAACTACTTTGCAATGATAAAAGGAATCGCTTTAATCTGATGAGTTAGAATAGTGTAGGAGGTGGGTTCAGATTTATCAGTTTTGTCATACTATTCAGACTTTCCAGAAATTCCACTTTCTGTAACTTCCATCCATGTCGTGGATCTGCCCCCTGGCCCCACAAAGAACCAGTTTCTTCCTTAAGGATTCACAGAGGCTCCCATGTGGCCATATGCATGCCATTTTCTGAGTTAAATCTTCCTTGTTTTCTCATGAAGCATGGCTTTTTATTTATTTACTGTCTTTGGTACTAGTCTGGGCATATTGTACTTTATCAGTAATCTTCTTAAAGTGTGTATTAATCAGCACCTCAGTTTGGAAGTGACAGAAACCCAACTCAAACTAGCTTAAACAGAAAAGCCAAGTGTTATCAGTTCCAGTACCAGGGAATGCCAGGGGTAGATCTGACCTGGTCTTGGTGCTCACTCTCCCAGGATCTGTGTATCACATCTTAGAGAAGATTTCAGGTTGGCCCTGCTTGGATCCTGGGCTCACCCCTTGAACGAGTACCCCTTGAGTAGCCAACGGTTGCAACCTGACAGCATGGGGAGGTGGTCTTCACTGAAGAAGAGGGTGTGAGCAATGCATGTCTATTATATTGTGATATGCAGGATTGAGCACTGTGCGCCTGGTGGTGTCTGACCAGCTCAGAAGAGAATGGAGTCATCATCTCTCTTTCTCTCAGCATTTTACTTCTATTAAGACAACCTAAAATCAAAAGAGGTTCCCTACTAATGTGTAGTCATATTACATCAGGTGCTAATGCTCAGCCTCTCTCTCCCCACTTGTACTGTTTTGTACTATTTTTGCCGGGACTCAAATTTAGGTTTTTAAGCTTATCCCTGTTAGGTTTCATATGGCTATTGGGTCCAGAGAATCAACCTGTTGAGACCCTTTAGCCCTAATTCTGTCATGTGGCTTACTGGTCTCCCTCTAGCTCAGTGTACTCTGTAGTCAGGTGATAGATGTGATTGACATTTAGTGGGGGAAGGGGGGGAGGGGGGATGAGGGAATGAAGTAGCTCCAGGCAATCAGCTGCATTAAAAGAGCCAGAATCTTCTCCTACCTCTCCCTACTCCCCAAACCTGTACAGTTTGTGTGTGTGTGTGTGTGTGTGTGTGTGTGTGTGTGTGTGTGTTGTTTTATTTTTTTTTGTGGCCCATGAGGTCAGCTTTCTGGTTCATAGTATGTCAGAGCTTGCCAGGAAGGACATCAGGCAATCTGATTTCCTACTGAGGCCCAGGATGGACTTAAGTTGAAGTAGGAAGGATCCAGGTTAGATATTAAGAACTTGTTGGTATGGATGGGTGTGGGAGGTATGCTGGAGGAAGCGTAGGTCCATTTCCAGAGACTGCAGGCACTTGCAAGTACCTGAGAATTTTTCAGTGGTATAGGGTGGCAAGCAGTGGATTGGAAGTGCCCGTGAGCCTCATTGAGGGTTTAGGTTGATTGTGTCTAGGCTCCTGCATGCAGGCAGTCTTGGTGGTGAGGGGTAGCACTGGTGTTGCTCTGCTGAAGACTCCAAACTGTGTTGTTCAGCTGCAAAAACAGTTTTCTTCCTTTGCAAGCAAGAAACACAAAGCAGCCCTTCAGAGAGGACAGCTGGACGTGCAGCAGTCCTGGCAGGATGTTGTGCTATCTGATGCAGCATAGGGTGAACCACCCCGGATGGCTTGGCAGAAGCAGCGTTGGGCAGCAGCCTCCGGAGGGCTGCCTGGAGATCAGGGAGCTGTGGGGGGAGCCTTGCCCTAGAAGGGCCTGAGTCCACGTAGAGGGACAGGCAGGAGGCCTCATCTAGGCACTGGCTTGCCTTGAGTGGAGCAAGAATGACACCAGAGAATGGCCTTTTCTGTGTGGCCCAGTGGGTCCAGTGGAGCCTTGTATGCCGAATGTGTGTCTTTGTGTCTAGAGTTGAGCCTGCAAGCAGTTCCCTTTTAGTGGTCTGGGAGGAAGAGGGAGGCAGTTCCCTCTGAATGTGGCCGCCTCAGGGGCACCTGGGTCTCTCACCTCGAGTGGGCCTGCCAAACTACTCAATGCTTTGGCAGTCTGTCCTGCTGCCATCTAGGTGACTTCTCGTGACTTCCTAGTAACTCTCTGTCCCCCTGTCCACACCAGATCCCAGTTAGATTTTGGGTTTTGGCTTGGGCTGAATGTGGTTTTATCTGCTCATCCTCGCTCTTGTATTCTGTCTCCCTTCCTCTCTCTCCTTCATTGTTTGTGTCACTTCTTTCCCCTTTGCTACATGCTCCGAGCTCCCCATTCCACCCCAAGGAAGGTCAGTGGCGGTTGGTTAGACCAGGACCAACTTCCTCATATTTAGATGAGCTCCTCTTTCAGGGCAGCAGGGTAAATGAATTGGGTCTAGAGTCCAAGGCTGAGTTTGGCTGCAGAGGAGGAGGTTGAGGCAGCCAGCTGCCAAGTTTGTGTGTCTAATGGGGGTGTCTAAATCACTCTGGTACCTGGAGGATGCAGGACAAGTGCTTAGTGCTTGTCTGGGGCTCGTTATGGGCTCCTGGGCTGTCAAAGAGGAAACTGGTTTGCAGGGCACTTTTGCATTGGAGAAGGGGAGCAAGACAGCTGCTGGGCTATTCTTTTCTGGATCCTGGGTCCAGTGGGACCCTGGGCTCCCTGGCAGGAGGTGACTTGTGGGCGGACCTCAGGAATGGAGAAGGGTCTTGTGGCATCAAGCAGAGCTGTTTTCTCCCTTCCCTTTCCTCAGCCTGGTGGAGAACTATAGCATTTGTCTTTGATGGGGTGTCTCTTTAGCATTTGTCTTTGATCGGCACTGCCCAGACCTCACATACCCAGCTGAGGGGCTATTTGAATTTTGCTTATCTCTGCTTCAGGAGGAAAGAAGCCAGTTTGGGAAAATGTGAGTGGGGGGAGGGGGAGTTGCTAGTTGAGGTTTGCCCTGGTGAAATGCTCTCTGGGCTGTTCCTGGAGTTGCTGGAGAAATTATATGTTAATGGGAATGTTCTTTTCTAAACGTTAACTAGCAAACCGAAGAAGTGTTTGCCTGTTAATAATGTACCTGGTAAGCTGTTGAGCTGAACTTTCACAGCCAATTTAAAAAACAAGGTAGGGAATTAAAAAAAAATAGGACATCCAAAGCGCGCGTGTCCTGGAATGATTTCCATGCTTCTGTTGAATAAGTGGTTTTGTCAGCACAAAAAGACTTGGAGGCTTTCAGTGGCCCTGTTCTTGTTGGTGGCCTTTCCAGGAGGTGCTGATGGTTGGCTTCCTGCCCCTGAAAAGTAATTTAATGTGTAGCCCATTCGTAGATGAACCAGGAAGCCATTTCACCACTTTGTGAAGCCATAAAGTTGGGGCAGCTTTTCCTATGGTGGGAAAGGCCCGTCAAAGTGGCTGAGGCAGAGCAGGGAGCTCCCCAAACCCTGTGCAGGCAGACGATGCAGGCATAAGAGAGCCATAAAACCCTTCTGGCCCAGGGGGGTGGGGCTGGCTGAAGGAATAAAGCAGGGAGTGGAGTTTCTGCTCTGGTATCTGAGATGACAAAGTCCTTCTGCAGAGTTTGCTTTGGAAAAGAGAAGAAGTTAAAACAAAACAACCCAAATCTCTGAATGGAAAATTTAGGGAAATTGAAACAAAGACTCCTCTTGGATTCTGAGTGGTGTGTGTTACTGCAGGAGATTGGTGCCTTTTGTTAGAGTCCCTGGATCTCAGTCAGGCCCCCTCTAAGCTTAAGCTCCTAACTTCACTTTCACAGTCTGGCTACTGACTCCAGATGTCCTTGTACCTTGCCGGCTCTGCTGGTGCCTGGTGGGCTTGTGGTTCAGAGCGTGGCACCTGGAAATGAGCTCAGAGAGTGGACTTTGCCTGGCTTGTGCCTACATCCCTCAAAGTGCCTGACACTAGGGGTTGCTTAGAGGATGTTTGGGGAATGCATGGGTGGTTACTTACAACTGTGTGCAGCACGTACACACACACACACACATACACACACACACACACACACTCCATGCCTCTGGTCCTGCCCCTGCACCTGTCCTGTCTTCCCAGCCTCATCCAGAGTTCTCCTCTTGCCTCTTGTGTGTCCTCACCCCTACCTGTGTCATTAGAAGACCTAGTCCACGCTGAGCAGACATTTGCACTAGTGTTTTATGTCCACTGCCTCATTTACTCCCCACAGCCACCCTGGGAAGTAGGTGCTAGTGTTATTATGTGGTCATCTTACAGATGAAAAAATCAAGGTGAAGAGGGATTAACTAATTTGCTCCAGAAGTTAATGGTGATACCATGGCTTACCCACAAATATCTCTGATTCAAAAGCTGAGTTCTAAATTTCTAGGCTGCAAATCTCCCTTTTTCCAGGCTTTCATCTGGAATAGAGAAAAAATGCTTCCGTTCTCCCCTCCCTACTATTCCACTGTTTACAGGCAGCTGTTTCTCACTTCCCGCTGGCATAGGAGCCCCCTAAAGATGAGTTGACAGTAGAGAAGTGTCAGGCTCTGAAGGGTTTGCGGTGGTGGGTTTTGTGAGTTTCTTTCTCCCCGTTATAATCATGGCTGTCGGTATAGTATATAAAAATCAGAAGAAAAAATCAGAAGGAGAAAATGGCAACAAAGGAGGGGTCGGTCTAAGATAGGAGTCTTCAAACTTTTTTGATCATGTGTATCCCATTAATAAATTAGCATGTGCCCTAATATATGTAGACTCATTTATAAATTTTATACACAAACTGCTGTGCTAATGTACCTATAAGACACCCACACACACACTTAAAAGGATGATATAAAAATAAACGTGAATAGGTGTTCTAATATTTTCTTTCTGAACTGCAGTAGGCCATCTTGAGTACCTCAAGGTTGAGAATGCCCCACTTTGGAGTCCCCTTTTCCCCCCCCCTGCCCCCCCCCCCCCATTATCTGATCAATGCTCTGTGACTATAGAGCCCTGTGAGAGAGGGCACCTATGGCTGGACCTTCCATTTTTAGGTGCTCTGATTCTCAGAAGCATGTAAGTCCTGGCCTAGCAGCCTCATGATTTTTGCTTAGAGTTTTACCAAATGGACTGGAACCAAGGGGGAAGCTCTCCTAGCCACTGGTCTGGGTGCAGTCCTTTGCTGAGCCCTTCTGTCGGTCCCAGTAGTTTGTGAGTCATCCTAGGGATGACAAGGGAAAGGCTGTTTCCTGGGGCTTGGGTAGAGCCCAAGGATTGGCGAGGATGTGGAGAAATTGGGACCCTTGGGCTTTGTGGACGGGGATATAAATGGTGCAGCCACTATGGAAAACAGTTTGGTGATTCCTCAACCATCTAGATAGAATTAACTGCATGATCTAGCAATTCAACTTCCAGGTATATACTCAAAGGAATTGAAAGCAGAGATTTTACAATAGCCAAAAGGTGGAAATAACCCAACTATCCATCAACAGATGAATAGATAAACAAGATATAGTATACACATGAAATGGAATAGTGTTTGGCCATAAAAAGGAAGGAAATTGTATAACATGGATGAACCTCAAAGACATGCTAAGTGAAAGAAGCCAGACAGAGAAGGACAAATGTTGTATGATTCCACTCATAGGAGGTACATAGTCAAATACATAAAAAACCAGAAAGATTAGGAGTTACCAGGGGCTTGGGGGGGTCCGGTGGAGGGGAGGGGGGCTGAGGAGGGGGAGGGAGGAATCAGTGTTTTTGCTACTAATGGTTATAGTGTTTCTGTTTGGGGTAATGAAAAAGTTTTAGGGGCACCTGGGTGGCTCAGTGGTTGTGCCTATGTCTTTGCCTTTCTCATGAATAAATAAATCTTTCTTTTTTAAAAAAATTAAATCTTTAAAAGAAAAATAAAAAGTTTTAGAAATAAATAGTGAGGAGGGTTGCACAACATTGTGAATATAATAAAATAAGAAAAAACATTTATTTAAGATTTTCTTTATTTATTCATGAGATACACAGAGAGAGGGGCAGAGACTTAGGAAGAGGGAGAAGCAGACTCCCTGTGGGAAGCCTGATGCGGGACTCGATCCCAGGATCCCGGGATCATGACCCGAGCTGAAGGCAGATGCTCAACCACTGAGCTACCCAGGTGCCCAAGAAAAAACTTTTAAAAACGGAGAAGGAAGTGAGGACAAGAGGCTGGGGGTTGGGGTAGAAGGACAGGTGGTTGGTTACTTCTTTTGTCTGAATGTGGTGCAACTGTGGATCAGATGCCAGGCTGTCCCCATCCCTGTGGGTACCTGGTGCCAGGCATTAGGGCTGCTAGAATGGGACACCTGTGGCCACACCCTGGCCATTCTGACTGGATATACAGATAGCTGTCCAGGGCCCCAGGGGATTGGTCATCAAGATTTAGGCCATGAAGTAGGTCTATTTGTCCCCCTTCTTGTCCCCTCTCCCCAGTCAGCTGATGACAGCTCTGGTCCTGCAGCCCAGCACCCTGTAATCGAGGACACACCTCTCTGGCTGCTCCATTGTCAGAGCTCTCTGATTTTCAGAAGCGGGTAATGGTTTTCCTCGGAGGGTTAGGATCATGAAGTAGGGCAGACAGGCTTCTTTGGAGTTAAATTTAGGGCTTAGAATCCAGGGGTGGCTGAGAGAAGCTGTATTTAACTGCTACCCTACCACCAAAAAAAAAAAAAAAAAAAAAAAATTGTCCTAAATTAAGCTCGGTACATGGAACCTGAAGATACCTCAACCAAATTGGAACACACGCCTCTAAAAATAAAAGATGCTGAAATCTGGAAAACACCACGTATGGCTTTTTGGTCAGGTGCTTGTTTCTCTGCTTTTCTATTTTTGCCACCCCCTGGTCCCAGGACTGGAGTGGCACAGGGACAGCGTCACCCTCCTCCCGAAGAGTAAGGCCTTGTCTTCCATGATCCATGGTCCCTGGGATGGGGAGTAGAGGCTTCCTGTTCTATAGATAAGGAGGCTGAAGCCAAGAAGTGCCATGACGACTGTCTCATGGGTCACAGTGGCCACTCCTGCTTCTCATTCCTCACTTTCCCAAAATTGGTTAGCCCTTGGTTCTCTTGGGGATGGGTACCTACCTTCTCTCAGAAGCCCCCTTAGTACCACCTACTTCCCAAGGCTCCAGTAGCCAAGCCCAATATGTTTGTTGGGCACTGTGATTTTTCCTGTTGCTCCTGGGTGCTGGCTAGATCGGAGTGCAGAGGGGATTCTCAGAAACACAAGTACGAGGGCCACATCCAGGTGCTGGTGTGCACAGTCAGAAACTGAGCTCTCCGGAGAGAAGACTGGGGGTGGTTTTAGGAAGTGAGTGTTGCATGGAGAAGACAGGAACCATAGTGAAAGAGGGGCACTTACTGCATATTGGGCCTGTCTCTGAGGGTCTTCATACAGACAGGCCTCACGACAACCCTGAGAGGTGCATATTTTGATCATGCCCAGTTAGAGTGAGAAAATTGAGTATCCTGCCCAGGGCCACCCAGGTAGGCAAGGGATAAAGATGGGATCCAACCCCAGGCTGCCTGTCTCCAGGGCCTGTGCACCTAGCTGTGTGTAAGCCAGTCATTTCTGCCAAAGCCACAGGGCTGCCTCCAGGTCTGAGGCACAGAGTTGGGACTCAGGGCCCCGGTGCTCCTCCTATGACCTCCTGATTTGGGAAAAAGGTTATAATAAAGGTTGCCCTGCTCTCTTCCCCCACTTATTCCTCTTCTGGAGTGGTGGTTGTGTCAGCCTGACTTTGGCATGCAGGCTCCTGCTTTCCATCGGGGGCATTTTGGTGGGGCCCACCATGACTACCTACCTACCTTTGATAAGTGTTCACTCATATTGTCTCACAACTGCCAAGGAGGTAGGTATTACTGCTCCCAATTTACAGGTGAGAAAACCGAGTCTCAGAGAGGTGAACGTCTGGGCCACGTTAAATAGCTAATTAATGGCAGAACCTTAATATGATCTCAAGACTGTCTGGCTCAAAGTCTGTGGCCTTTAACCCTCTTCCCCACGCAGTGCAGTGGGGCTGCCGTGACCTCCCTCACCCTTGGCTCTGCCAAAATCCTATCTCTGGCTTTGATGATGACAGGGTGGGTCTGAGGGCTAAGGTGAAAATAACATTGCCCTTTCCAGGGAAGATGCTGGGGGCAGAGACGGGGGAGGAGGGTCCCCATGACCTCCCCCCATGTGTCCTGATGCTCCTGTCCTGGAAAAGTAACTGCTAGAGTCCCCCCCACCCCTTTGGGTGTGGCTGGGGTGTGTGTGCAAGGTGGAGGGCCTCTTTTCTGGGCCACTTCTCCAGGTTGCCTGTGGCCCGTAACTGTAAACTCTCCGGAGTTCTCGGCCAAGGGAAGCAGAGGGAGGATCAGCGCCCTTGAGGGGCTGAGGCAGGTGTGAGAAGCAAGTGCTCTTCCCTCTCTGAGACTTGTCCTCTGATGAGGCGCATGGAAGCTGGTATCAGGATCACCTGGGGCTGGGAGCCCTTCTGCAGCCCTTCCTGGCTGAGTTGCTGAGACACTGTCCTTTCTTTAGGAGCCTTGGTCTTCCTGGTGAGTGGCAGAGAAATAAGCTTGGGGCGGGGGTAGTTTGGGAGACTCACTGAGGAAACTGCTGGATGCCCTGATTTTTCTAAAACTTGAGGGCTTTGTGTTTTGGGAGAAAGCTGTAGCCAGAAAACAAGGAGGGATATGTCTCAGAGGATCAGGCTTTTCAGCCAGAGACCCCCACGGGCTCGGTTGGTAGTGGGCTTCCTGAAAGGGCGCAAGGGGGAGTTGCTGGCTGGGTCTGTTTTTGGGGAACACAGACTGGAGATGTGGAGGGTGGGGACAGAGGTGATGAGAGGAAGCCCAAAGTTTGAGGGCAAGTTTGGGTTCAAGGAGCTCGCCCATAACTAGAGTGAGAGCTTCTTGCCCACCCTGGGCTGGCTCCCTGTGTGCCTCTGTGCCCCCATCTGTACGTTGGGGGTGAAATTCTCTCTTGGCAGCTTTCCTGCTCTGTGGCTTTAGAGGTCTCAGCTGCCAGGGTGTAGCTGTTACTGTTTGTTGTTGTCATTATTTATTATTTAAGCACCTCTCTTGTGGCCGAGCAGGGGCCTATGGGTAGAGTATCACCCTAGATCGTGGGTTCCCTTTCTCCACTGGACTCTACAATCACCTGTTTATAGTTAGCATCTCCTACTTGCCACCGGGGTCTGCACCAGGTGTTCCCTGTGGGCTAGTCAGGGGAGCCAAGGAGCCTTTCTGGAAGTGGGCCCCCACAGCGCTTGTGTCTGTTGATGTGGTGTGCATGTCCTTCTCTCCCCACTCTGTTCCACCCTTCTCCCCCCCTCACTCTCATAGTGCCTGGCACACAGCTCTCGGCAACCAGGTAGTCAATCCAGCGGGGTGTGTGGAATCTAGATCTGTGGCTTCTCATCTCACTCTTGTTTCCTGGCCCAGCTCAGGCCCCGGGTGCTGTATCTCCTGCTCAGGGTGCCAGACGCTTGGGGGGCTGTACTGGCCTCTCCTGGGGCGGGGACGTTTGGAGTTGCCCAAGCAAGAGGCTGCCAGTGCTTGGGCATTCAGGACAAAAAAAGAATAGGAGTCGTCATCCGGGAGATAAGAGGTCGTGGGAACTGAAAGGACACATGGCTCAAGGTGGACAGAAAGGCCAGTTCACAGCAAGGAGTATGGTTGGTAGAGCCGTGGGAGGATGTGAAGGTGTGTGTGTGCATGCATCTGATCTTAGTGGCAGTGTGGAGGGCTGGGTGTGGCGTGCACAGGAGTCGGGGCCAGCACTCATCCTTGGGTCTTCCGTGGGTCCCTTGGGGTCCGTTGGTTTCGGCTCTGAAAATCCATAGGTGTTATCTGGGCTCTTTCCCCTGGGTTTGACCTGGGGTAAGCCATTTGGAGGCGCTGACCTTTGAGGGAACCCTCAGCCCCTTCCAACTTGGAGCCACATTTTATGGGCAAGCTCAAACCAGGAACAGCACACCGATAAAGAAGTGTTTTCATTCTCAGGGACGTTAATTACTACAGATTAGATTTCTACTGAGTGGGCCTTTTGTTGCAAGACCCTTTCTAACCAAGGTGGTTTCAATACTACTGTGGGTTCAGTGAGCCCATTCAGGTTCATTACTTAGGTCTGTTACCACCTGGAGGATTCAGCCCTGGATGTCATTACTTATGGCCCCACTGGGTCTGTTTTTTTTGTTTTTTGTTTTTTTAAGATTTTATTTATTTATTCATGAGTGATATATAGAGAGAAACAGAGACAACAGGCAGAGGGAGAAGGAGAAGCAGGCTCCATGCAGGGAGCCCGATGTGGGACCCAATCCCGGGTCCCCAGGGTCACGCCCTGGGCCGAAGGCAGGCGCTAAACCGCTGAGCCACCCTGGGATCCCCTGGGTCTGGTTTTTCAAACTTGGTTTAACTCCTGGCCTGGCATCTTCCTGAGACATCACTCTCGTGGGGTGCTGAGCCTGGAAAAAGATAACCCAAGCATGTAGACACATTTTCTCGGCTCTGAATTTTATTAAACATTTACAAATGTGTTTTCTTCAGTTTCCGGAGGTAATCTGGCACAAACAAGATGGGCTTTGAGTGTTTTTTCTAGTTGTCATGTGTATTTATAATTCCATCAGTTCCCAATCTATGGAAGAGACTGGAAATGAATCAGGCAGTGGTGGTAGGGAATCCAGGCAGAAAATGGGCAGTTGGTGGCCCGTCCACAAATGTGAAGACACGTAGTTTCTGGCTTGGGTAGGGTCTGGACTCTCACCCACCCGCAGCCTTGACACTTCCACTCTTGCGATGGGCACTGCTTGTGCTTCACACTTTTCCTTTTTGATATTCTTTCTCTGGTTGCAGCTGCTGTGTCACTAGGGAATTAGCAAAGAAGAAAATAAGTCACCCATAATCCTACCACCCTAAGATAATAGATAATGAAAGTCAAGATCTTACCATATTTCCTTATAGATTTTTTGGGGCATTTAAAAATAATATTGAGGTGTTACACTCTCTTCTATATGACTATATCTTGCATTTGCAGAACAGTTATTTCTTATTGCAGAAACAATGCACATTTGATTATAGAAAACTTGGAGAATACAGAGAGAAAGCACAGAATGAAAAGTAAAAATTACACTGATTATTCCTCCATCTAGAGCCAAGCATTTTTTTGGACTGTTTGTTTGCATACATTGCCAGTCTTTTTTTCTCAAGGATATACAGCACATTATCTCTCCCCACAAATCATGCATATACAGACATCCTTTTTTTCCCCCCCTTTTTACTTAAAAATATCCAATAAATGTGTGTCATGACATGCAGTTTTCTGAGACATGGTTTTTGAAAAATAATTTAGGTGAAATTTATGTAATGTGAAATTAACCATTTAATACATTCACAGTGTTGTGCAACTACCACCTCCATCTCCTTCCAAAACATTTTCTTCACTGGAGAGTAAAACTCCTTACCCATTAAGCAGTTTCTCGCCATTTCCCCCAGCCTCTCGCAACCAACCAATATTTGTAGATTTATCTATCCTGGATATTTCATGTAAATGGAATCCTACATAAGATGTATGTGTGTGTATGTTTGAGACATGGTTTTTGATGGCTGCATGGTATGCATTTTATCTTTTTGAATAGGCCCCAGGTCTTCAGTGTGGGGTCTCACCATCCAGGATCTGGGTTACCATAATTTATCTAATCCCTTGCTTTTGGACACTGAGGTGGTTTGCAGGTTTTTAATACCTACAAGGTAATAATGTGTTGAACATCTTTGTGCATAAATTTCTTTTTGTATTTCAGATTAGCAAGGACATGTATTCTTTAGTATGTCTATGCAGTTTAATTTGAAGTCATTATGAAGTAAAATCTTTTTTTTTTCCCCTTGGGATCATCTGGGCCTGCCCCCCCCCCCCCCCCCCCCCCGCCAAATCTTTCTGTTCTCCAAGGGCAGCATAACTTTTGCAGAGACTGGTTAAACTGCTTTAGATGGAATTGACAGGGCTGGCCAGTGCTTGCGGAACATGTAACCACCAGAGACTTCAGGTAAAAGTGATGGTGCTGCTTCTCATCTCTCATCCAGGTGCAGGAAGTGCCAGAGTAAAGCTGGCTGTGAGATGTCCCATGTAGACATTGTGGTGAGGGCACAGCCAGGAACAAGCTTCCTGGAGAGGCTTCAGACCTCCTGCAAAATTTAAGGTTGGCACGATTTCCTTTATCCTTGTCAAAGACCTGGATCAGGGATTATTAAAATAGGAGCTACCTTTGACTACTACTGTGGCCAGGTGAGCCTAGGATCATTGAAGGACGGTTAGCTGGTTCTGTGGATTGGGAGAGAGAGCCACAAAACCAGCTGATGGAAGGAACACTGAAGTGAAGTCTTTTTTTATTTTTTATTTTTTATTTTTTATTTTTTTTATTTATTTATGATAGTCACAGAGAGAGAGAGGCAGAGACACAGGCAGAAGGAGAAGCAGGCTCCATGCACCGGGAGCCCGACATGGGATTCGATCCTGGGTCTCCAGGATTGCGCCCTGGGCCAAAGGCAGGTGCCAAACCGCTGCGCCACCCGGGGATCCCCTGAAGTGAAGTGTTATCTTTGCTGTGCCATTAATTTATCTATGCGATTTTGAGCAAGGCACTGCTCCTCTCTAGGAATCAGGTTGTCTGTACTTCAGTGAGTGTTGACTGGCCCTGGGCACTCATGCCCCCTTCAGAATTGCACTAGCTGGGCCATCAATGATGACTGTTTGCTCCAAGCCTAGCACAATGCCTGGTACAGAGTGAACATTCAACATGCATATGTGTGGGCATGCATGCACACACGTACACACTCCTCTGAGCTGCTCTATTTTGACCATAGGATGTACCTGTTGCCTGGTCCCTCTTTTTGTGTATACAAAAAGAACATGTTCCTACAAACTGGATCACTGGGTGTGGTTTCACTCACAATGATTTCTAAGTTGCTGTGTATGGTCTCTAAAATCTCCTTTTTTCTAGGTGGCTGGGTCTCTAACCATGTCTCCAGTCATTATAATCTCTTGTTTGGGTTCACTAAGCCTGTCTTCATTTTAGATAACCAGAAATAGTCCTTAAAATTCCATCCTTTCCCCCACCCCCTGCCATTGTAGAATTTCTTGGGGATAAGAGTCTTTACTATTCTTTATGGACATTATGAATTGCTGGCTCCTGTTTGACATGGCCTAGAGAAAACAAAACAAAACAAAACAAAACCCTTTAGAATTCTATCCAGATCAGTTGAGGTTAAGTGTGTGTGTGTGTGTGTGTGTGTGTGTATATATATATATATATACACTATCTTCTCTATTAGTCTGTAACCAAACTGACTTATTCAATTAATTCAGTTAATGCTAGGGAATCAAAATCATGGCCCGTCAAGATGCCATAGTCCAGTAGGGAAAAATAGATACACAAACAACTGTAATGTAACAAGTGTCCTCAGGAGGATTGTATAGAATGCAACAGGAATGCAATGGGGGATATGGGGCATGGATCCATCCCATGGGATATGCTCAGTAGGAAGCAACTTTGAACCAGGCCTTGAAGGATGGATGGGTAGGAAGTTGTCTTATTGATGGGTATGAGAAGAGTATTCTGGGAAAAACCTTTCATTCCATTCATTCATCATTCATTCATTCAGCAAGTCCTGTGTTTACCTGCTGCAGCCTAGGCTCTTGGTTTGTTAGGAGTTTAGGTTTTCTTAGTATTCCCTAGGGGTGCTTCGCATAGTGCATATACCAATTATTTGGGAAATATTTGAATAAATAAAAAGTTTCACCTAATAAGTAAGGAAAAGTAAAAATTATTCTGATATTTGTAGAAACTAACTTTCAAATGAAATAATGTATATGAAAATAAAGCATTAAGCAACTCTAAGGTATGCAATTAATATTTAACTCTTTTTTTTTCAAAGAAATTTATTTGGAGGATTTTTGTGGTCTTTCAAATAACTTCAGCATCCTACATTATTATTTTATTCTTACAAGCTTCAATAGTGCTGGATAAGAGAATATTTATGATGATGTTTTAATTTTATTTCATGATTTTATTTCATGATTTGTTATTAACATATAGGGGAATAAATCCTACAAATCTTTTTTTTAATAAATTTATTTTTTATTGGTGTTCAATTTGTCAACGTACAGAATAACACCCAGTGCTCATCCCGTCAAGTGTCCACCTCAGTGCCCGCCACCCAGTCACCCCCACCCCCCACCCACCTCCCCTTCCACCACCCCTAGTTCGTTTCCCAGAGTTAGGAGTCTCTCATGTTCTGTCTCCCTTTCTGATATTTCCCACTTCATTTTTTCTCCCTTTCCCCTCATTCCCTTTCACTATTTTTTATATTCCCCAAATGAATGAGACTATATAATGTTTGTCCTTCTCCGATTGACTTATTTCCCTCAGCATAATACCCTCCAGTTCCATCCACGTCGAAGCAAATGGTGGGTATTTGTTGTTTCTAATGGCTGAGGAATATCCCATTGTATACATAGACCACATCTTCTTCTTTTTTTTTTAATTTTGTTTTATTTATTTATTTTATTTTTAACGTTTTTTCTTTCTTTTTTTTTTTTTTTAAGATCTTATTTATTCATAGAGACAGAGAGAGGGGCAGAGACACAGGCAGAGGGAGAAACAGGCTCCATGCAGGAAGCCCGATGTGGGACTCGATCCCGGGTCTCCAGGATCACACCCCCCAGGCTGCAGGCGGCGCTAAACCGCTACGCCACCAGGGCTGCCCGACCACATCTTCTTTATCCATCATCTTTCGATGGACACCGAGGCTCCTTCCACAGTTTGGCTATTGTGGACATTGCTGCTATAAACATCGGGGTGCAGGTGTCCCGGCGTTTCATTGCATCTGTATCTTAGGGGTAAATCCCCAGCAGTGCAATTGCTGGGTCGTAGGGCAGGTCTATTTTTAACTCTTTGAGGAACCTCCACACAGTTTTCCAGAGTGGCTGTACCAGTTCACATTCCTACCAACAGTGCAAGAGGGTTCCCTTTTCTCCGCATCCTCTCCAACATTTGTGTTTTCCTGCCTTGTTAATTTTCCCCATTCTCACTGGTGTGAGGTGGTATCTCATTGTGGTTTTGATTTGTATTTCCCTGATGGCAAGTGATGCAGAGCATTTTCTCATGTGCATGTTGGCCATGTCTATGTCTTCCTCTGTGAGATTTCTGTTCATGTCTTTTGCCCATTTCATGATTGGATTGTTTGTTTCTTTGGTGTTGAGTTTAAGAAGTTCTTTATAGATCTTGGAAACTAGCCCTTTATCTGATACATCATTTGCAAATATCTTCTCCCATCTGTAGGTTGTCTTTTAGTTTTGTTGACTGTATCCTTTGCTGTGCAAAAGCTTCTTATCTTGATGAAGTCCCAATAGCCTTCGTGGATGTATCTTGCAAGAAGTTACTGTGGCCGAGTTCAAAAAGGGTGTTGCCTGTGTTCTCCTCTAGGATTTTGATGGAATCTTGTCTCACATTTAGATCTTTCATCCATTTTGAGTTTATCTTTGTGTCTGGTGCAAGAGAGTGGTCTAGTTTCATTCTTCTGCATGTGGATGTCCAATTTTCCCAGCACCATTTATTAAGAGACTGTCTTTCTTCCAATGGATAGTCTTTCCCCAGTGGATAAGCTTTCCTCCTTTGTCGAATATTAGTTGACCATAAAGTTGAGGGTCCACTTCTGGATTCTCTATTCTGTTCCACTGATCTATGTGTCTGTTTTTGTGCCAGTACCACACTGTCTTGATGATCCACAGCTTTGTAGTACAACCTGAAATCTGGTATTGTGATGCCCCCAGCTATGGTTTTCTTTTTTAAAATTCCCCTGGCTATTTGGGGTCTTTTCTGATTCCACACAAATCTTAAAATAATTTGTTCTAACTCTCTGAAGAAAGTCCACGTCCACAGTATTTTGATAGGGATTGCATTAAACATGTAAATTACACTGGGTAACATTGACATTTTCACAATATTAATTCTGCCAATCCATGAGCATGGAATATTTTTCCATCTCTTTGTGTCCTCCTCAATTTCTTTCAGAAGTGTTCTATAGTTTTTAGGGTATAGATCCTTTACCTCTTTGGTTAGGTTTATTCCTAGGTATCTTATGCTTTGGGGTGCAATTGTAAATGGGATTGACTCCTTAATTTCTCTTTCTTCAGTCTCATTGTTAGTGTATAGAAATGCCACTGACTTCTGGGCATTGATTTTGTATCCTGCTACACTATCCTAAATGCTGTATGAGTTATAGCAATCTTGTAGTGGAGTCTTTTGGGTTTTCTATGTAGAGTATCATGTCATCGGCAAGAGGGAGAGTTTGACTTCTTTGCCAATTTGAATGCCTTTTATTTCTTTTTGTTGCCTGATTGCTGAGGCTAGGACTTCTAGTACTATGTTGAATAGCAGTGGTGAGAGTGGACATCCCTGTCTTGTTCCTGATCTTAGGGGAAAGGCTCCCAGTGCTTCCCCATGAGAATGCAAATCTTTCTTAACTTGTGGAGTTTCCTTTGTGTTAAGTCTGCTTCTTACCCAGTGAAGTCCTGAACTTCCATTCTGACTCCATGATTCAGTTTAGCTTCCCTTGGGCCTGAAGGTCAGTTTCTGAACTTTCTATAAGTTTAGTGAGTCAACTTTCTAATCATGATAAAGAGCAAATTATTCTTTTAGAAACCTGGTGCAGGGACACCTGGGTAGCTCAGCTGTTAAGTGTCTGCCTTGGTTCAGGGCATGGTCCTGGAGTCTGGGGATTGATTCCCACATCAGGGTCCCCATGAGGAGCCTGCTTCTCCCTCTGCCTATGTCTCTGCCTCTCTCTCTGTCTCTTATGAATAAATAAATCTCAAAAAAAAAAAAAAAACCTGGTGCAACTTGGCACGTTCCTGTCTTACTAGTTTGTTGAGGGGGAAGGGAAGGAAAAAACATAAGCACCCTATAAATCTGCTTTACATTTTCCTGCAGAGTAAATAGTAGACTTTTATTTATTTGAACAACAAAGATAAATACAAACTAGAAAAACATTGTCCAACTAGGTCAATTTTCCTTTAGCAGGTAGCTTAAAATGTGCCTCTAAATGCAGTACTATTTATTCAAACATTCAAAGTTAATTAGTAGGGACACCTGGGTGGCTCAGCTGGTTAAGCATCCAACTCTTAATTTCAGCTCAGATTATGATCTCAGGGTCATGAGATCAAGCCCTGCATTGACTCCACGCTAGGCATGGAGCCTGCTTAAGATTCTTTCTTGTCCTTTCCCTCTGCCCCTCCCTGGCTTCTCTCTCTAAAAAGCAAACAAACAAAAGAAAAGCTAATTAGTAAAGAGCTCTGATGTAAACTTTGTTAGTCAAAGTTTGTTTTTTTTTTTCTTTTTAAGATTTTATTTATTCATGAGAGAGACACAGAGAGAGGTAGAGACACAGGCAGAGGGAGAAGCAAGCTCCATGCAGAAAGCCTGACGTGGGACTCGATCCTGGGTCTCCAGGATCACGCCCCAGGCTGAAGGCGGCACTAAATTGCTGAGCCACCAGGGCTGCCCATAGTTTTTCAATTTCAGTATAAAAATGCATAGAGCATAAAATGAAGTCTTATATTTCAAACCTGTGATCAAGGTTCTTAATGTATTACCGTTTTGAAAAGCCCTGGTGCTTAACCATTTTGTCTAGCTTATTTTAAAAATCGGGATCATGTACATAATTGTTCTTAGTTTTTATTTTTTTTTGCACAGAATCTTAGAACTTTAAGACTTCTTATAGATTATAGTCACATTAGCACTCACAAAAGAACTTCCTTAACTTTTTCTAGTTTCTTGACTTTTTCATCTAGTCAATAAAGTAATGTAAGGTGATTAGCTGATTACTGTGAAGAGCAAAGTTTAAGACTTGTCTATGAGAATATATAATCCAGTGGAATCTAGGTGTGTCATCTCCATGCCTTTATATTCACCTTCAGTGCTCTTTCTTTGTCCCTCTTATACATCTGGCACCCTAATCCTTAGCCTTCAAGGCATAGCCAAAGCCTCCATGAAGCTTTCCCTCACCTCCCTGTGCCTTTTAGGGTAGTGGTTCTCCAACCTTGGGCACTCAGTGAATGTTCTTTAAAATGGTAATGAAAGGGGGGCCTGGGGTGGCTCATGGTTGAGCATCTGCCTTTGGCTTAGGTCATGATCCCAGGATCCTGGGATCGAGTCCCACATCAGGCTTCCCGCAGGGAGCCTCCTGTTCCCTCTGCCTATGTCTCTACCTCTCTCTGTGTGTGTCTCATGAATAAATAAATCTTTAAAAAAAATAAAATAGTAATGGAAGGATGCTGAGGAATGTAGGTAAGAATGATTCCCTGTCCCTAGGTTGCTCACAGATGATTAATACCCAGTGTAATGAGTCCCAGAATGGAAGGATTCTCTGGGTATTGTGGAAACTCAGGGGAGGGAGGAGTTGGGGAAATGTGAACAGGGAGGTGGGGTAAGGGGTATATAGGAGACATTTGACAAGAGGTTTAAAAACCTGGGAGTTAGGCAGGGGTACCTGAGTCAGGTAAAGATATTTGGAAGAAGGTGTTCCATGCAGAGCAGCCCTGTGTGCATTGCCCTGGAGGTGTGAAAGGCTCAGGCTGAGGGAAGGGTTAGATGATGTGTGGGGCCAAGGTGGACGAGGCTAAGCCACTTGTGGGGACACAGTGGCAGGTCAGGCCAAGTAGGTACTTGCACCTTGGAATACAGTCACTTGGACCTTGCAGACCATGCTTAAGAGTTGGGACTTTGTTCTGTATTCGGTAGAGGGTTTTTTTTTTTTTTTTAAAGAAAAATCGATCTGATCTTCCCAAGGGTCAGGAAAGTAGAGAAATCGCTTCTTTCTGGATATGCACAGCCTTTTTGACCCCCTGATGGCCGGAATGAGTTGCTCTTCACATCCTTTCCTGTCCAGCTCCCTGGAACATCAGGGAAGGCATTGTGCCAGGGAGCAGTGGCTCCCTGGAAGCTTCTCCACAGGGGGCATCTCTTCCCATCACTGGTGTGGGAGCTCTTCTTTTCTATTCCTTTGAGGGCTCCTCTGCCTTTACCTGAGACTTCACCTGTAGTGGTAGTTATGGTCATGCCCATCACTTCTCACCTCACAGAATCTAGAGCATGGTCTATAATGAGGAGGGAACCGTTCTCAGCTCTCTGCTGGCCCTCCAGCTCTGACTTCTCCCTTCTCTGTGTCCCTCCTCTGCCTCCACACACTCACTCTCTCTTCAACCATCCTCACTGTTTAGTTTGCACCCCTCCTCCACCCTGAGATTTGCCTGGCTTCCTGCTCACCAAGCCCAAATGCTGCTGTCAGGCCTGGTTCCTCTCATTCTTTGACTTTATTGACAAGTTTCTTTTTCTTTTTTAAAAAATATTTTATTTATTTATTCATGAGAGAGACAGAGAGTGAGAGGCAGAGACACAGGCAGAGGGAGAAGCAGACTCCATGCTTAAAAACAAAAACAAAACAAAAACCCCCACAGGTTTCAGGGCCCTATCCATTTGAGAGAGAGAAAGAGAAAGGGAGAAAGTCAGTAGGGAGGGGCAGAGGGAGAGGGAGAAAGAATCTGGAGCAGACTCTGCACTGAGTGCAGAGCCCATCCCGGGACTCAGTCCTGCAACCTCAATCAAGACCATGACCTGAGCTGAAACTAAGAGTCTGGATGCTTAACTCAGCCACACAGATACCCCTGGAGTCTGCATTTTAAACAAGCATCTTCCCCCTCAAGTGATCATATTCTCATTGAAATCTGAATGTCTGGTTTAAAGGTCAAGGTTATAAATGCATTTTATCTGCTGAGCATCAAGTGTCTTCTAGATGAGGCCTGGGAGGTGAGCTGGATTGCTGTCCATCCCTTCTCACCTGCAGGGCAGATGGGACATGGATGGAGGCCATGGCTTTTGTGACGTGATTGCGAGGGGAGCATAGAGGAGGTGGGGCCGGTCACAGTGAAATGGGTGGACAGATAGATAAAGCTTGCTAAGTAGAGATGGGCAGAGCATTAAGAGAGGGACATTGGGAGGCTCTCAGGGAGGGGGAGCCAATGTGAGCAAGGCACGGAGGTGAGAAATCCAGAGTGGGGAATGACAAGGAGTCTGGGTTGCTGGATGGAAATACATGAGGGGAAGCAGAAGATAACAGACTCTGGTCATGAGGGTTTGAATGCCATGCCGAGGAATGCTGACTTCCTGCCTTAGAGATGCTTCTGAGGAGACTGGAGTGTGGGCCTCTGTGTGCACCTGTCACCTGCAGGGCTTGCTGTTCCCTCTCTGTGTTGAGGATGTCTCTCAGGAGTGGAGGTGATGGGAAGGGCTTCCTGGGGAGGGCTCTGGGAACCCTGGTGCTCAGGATCAAGCTCTAAAACCCTTCCGTCCATGTTTGATGTGGGAGGGTATCTTCTTGTTTCAAAGTTCTGTGCTTTTTTAAAATTTTTTTTAAAGATTTTATTTATCCACGAGAGAGACACACACACACACAGAGGTAAAGACACAGGCAGAGGGAGAAGCAGGCTCCATGCAGGGAGCCTGACGTGGACTCGATCCCAGGTCTCCAGGATCACGCCCTGGGCTGAAGGTGGCGCTAAACCGCTGAGCCACCCGGGCTGCCCCAAAGTTCTGTGCTTTTAAAAATATTTTCATGCTCCTGTGAGTTTGCTGGAGAACCTGGGATGGTGTGTGTATGTGTCCCCCCCTTCATCTTGCCTCACAGTTTCCCCAGTTGTGTGTGTGTGTGTGTGTGTGTGTGTGTGTGTGTGTACACCTCGGTAATTGTGCAGATACTGTTTTACCTATCCTTTCTTCCTCATTGCTACCACTGCTGTCACCTTCCTAGTGTGAGGGAAATGGAGGGGGAGGTAATGCAGGACATTCGGATACATTTGGATGTGCTTTTACAACCCACTAGCTGAGAAAACAGTAGCCTGCTTAATAACC
This sequence comes from Canis lupus familiaris, assembly GCF_011100685.1. Lineage (NCBI taxonomy): Eukaryota > Metazoa > Chordata > Mammalia > Carnivora > Canidae > Canis > Canis lupus. Next base: position 40,250,092 of record NC_049242.1, on the reverse strand, counting down.
CTGCACCTCCCCAGGTTGGGTGGGGCCTCGGCACCTGTATTCTCCACATGCTCCCAGGGGCACTTGCTGATGTTGATGTGGCTATTAATTTGGAACCATCTGCCCAGATAACCCAATCACTTTGTTCTTTCACCCAGGGATTAGGGGCCCATGAATTCCTCAGCAGGAGTGGGGGTTTTCGAACTTGAGAATGACGACTCCTTCCTCCACTTTGATCAGTAGAGAGGAGACTACCGTACAGAGAAGAGAGTTGGCTGAGGGATGTTCCCCTAGGTCTGCAGTGTGTGGTGGGTGTGCGTTGCCAGAGCCTGAGTCTAACAGAATGCTCATTAAGACCCACAGCAAGTTAGGGCCTGTCAGTAGTGAGTACTCTTTGCTGTTTTCTACAGAAAATTCACTTTAAAACCTGATTTGCCTTCAAATACCCTGATTTGCCATTCTAATTAGGCCCTGGAGTTGGGCTTTGTGGGCAGGCTGGTGGCACCCTCTGTGCATCCCGATTCCGTGAACCTCTAGGGAGACACTTGAAGTGAAATTCTTTGAACACATCAAAAGAAAGCCAATACAAACAAACAAAAATCCCAGTGATTCCCAAACCCAAAAAATTTGGCGTGTCCAATTTCAAAGTTCCTACCCCCAATTCACTTTAAGGTTGGTATAATCCTGCCTTGTGATACGAAGTGAGGAAAGAGGATTTCACACTTTAAGAGGGGAGGATATCAGGGTTGGGGGCTCTGGCAGGTGAGGGTGTCCAGCCCTCTTCAGAGTTGGTAATTCAGAGACCAGACTGTTTGGGAGAAGGCACTGGGTGGAAGCCTGGAAGCCTCAGCCCCAGGCTGACTGGACTCCGGCTCTCCTGGGTGCTGGCGTCTCTGATCAACGTTGCCCACCTTTCCTGTCTGGCAGCCCGAGGGCTGTGGGAGACAATAGTAGCAGTGTCCCGTGTGGAGAGTGAGGGTGGCACCGCCAAGGGTTCCTGCTGCCCCCATGAGGAGGACGGGGGAAAGGGAGGAACTTCCCCACAGTGGAGGTCTAGCTCCCCCTAAATGAGTATAGGGAACCTGGCTGGCTCCTGTCTGAGGCTTGCTCAGTGAGCAGACTGGGATTGCCAGTCAGGGAATGCTTTTTTTTCCTTAAAAATAAAACCAAAAGTACCAGTGACCTAAATGAGAGAGCAAGGCAGTGATGTCCTTTGAGGCCAGAGAGTGAAAGTAGGAGACTTTGTAGGACTTTTGTTCCCAGTCAGGTCCTTACTGGGCCGATGGTCCAGCCTTTTCCTACACCTAGATCCCCGATTCCTTTGAAATTGCCTCTTAGTAATAGCCTTTTTATTCTGGTACTATGTCTTCTTCCCTTCAGATCTGCTATCTGTAGGGCCCCCAGCCCCTTTCCCTCTGTCCCCTCGCAGCCCTTCACCTCCAGAGAGTGCCAGATACTCCTGACCAAAGATTTTATTCTGTTCCCTGCTTAGTAACCTTATGGAGATTCCATTTATTTAGCTGATAAAGTCCAATGACCTATCAGGCTTATAGCCATCCATCTAACACTTACCCTGTACTACAGGACTCTGTGAAGTTCCTGGGTACAGAAATATAGTGACAGAAAGAGGTACAAATCTTAAAGAACCCCCAGGTTGCTGGAGAAAGCAGGTAACAGTCAAGTACAGGAGCAAGTATGGTGGGCTGTGGGATAAGAGGGGAGGGGCATCTGGGCTGGATCTGTTAATGGTCATTCATAGTGTAAGATGGGAACACATTAGGTGCTGGAATGAAACCTACTGATTTTGAGTAGGAGGAGGGATAATGATAGTGATGCTTTTAAAACAGACCTACTTCAAATTAAGCTTGTTTAAAAGTATTAACTCTTATTTCAGTACCTGGGTGGCACAGTCAGTTAAGTGTCTGACTCTTGATTTTATTTTATTTTATTTTATTTTATTTTTTTATTTTTTAAAAAAATTTTATTTATTTATGAGAGACAGAGAGAGAGAGAGAGGCAGAGACACAGGCAGATAGAGAAGCAGGCTCCATGCAGGGAGCCCGATGTGGGACGCGATCCCGGATCCCAGGATCATACCCTGGGTGGAAGGCAGATGCCCAACCACTGAGCCACCAGGTATCCCCATGATTCTTGGTTTTAGCTCAGGTCATGATCACAGGGTTGGGAGATCCAGTTCCCCCCATGTTGGGCTCTACACTATGCAGAGTCAGCTTGAGATTCTCTCTCCCCCTGTCCTTCTGCCCCTTCCTCCCATGTGCTCACTTGCTCTCTCTAAAATAAATCTTAAAAAAAAAAAATTATTAACTCTTCTGAGTCTCAGCTTCCTCATCTGTAAATTGGATAAGGCATAATAATAGCACCAGCCTCATAGGATCATTGTTAAGGATTAGATGAGATAACGAATATTTGTGGAACATAGTAACTGTTCAATAAATATTGGCTATTGTAATTATTATCAAAGTCAGAGAAAAAACTTTCTCCGGGATCCCTGGAGCGGAAGTCACTGAAAATACAGAGAAAAACATCTCCAACAATTTGCTCAGCATGAATTCTCCAGGTCTTATAAGCCTGTCTGTTGCAACATGCTTCAGCATCAGTGAAAGGAATAACACCAGGAGTGCAATTTGGTGAAAGATGTCTGCTGGATGAAGAGTAACACAGTTTGTCAAGTGTGGGTTTTGCATGTTGGATTTTTTTTTTTTAAAGAAGAGACATTTTAATACTTGCAAGATAGGTTGGTACAGCCATTCCCTAAGTGAGGCCATATCAGAATTGCCTGGGAAATGTCTTAAAAATACAGATCCTGGGGTCCTGCTTTTCTCCCTTCCCCTAAACTCATCCAGTATATCTGGACAGGGCCTGGAAATCTGTATTTTAAATAAGTGCCTTCAGACAATTCTGTTTTGCAGCTCAGTTAGGGAACCTAGGACAGGGCTCTGAGGCCAAGTACTGGGCTTAGCTTCTCCAGGTACTGTCTATGTCTGCCTAAGTGACCTGCTGGTTACTAGGCCTTCTGAGCCCCAGGCTTGTCAGATGTGCATATCTGACAAGATGAAGAATGAGAGCACTTGTATGTGGGCTCTGTAAATGTAAAAGATTATCATTTCTACTAATTCATTACGACAGTCTCTTCCTCTCAATCCCACTTCTTCCCCTAACAATTTAATCAGAGTTACCACTGCACACATTTATCTGTTAAGCCTATGGTTGCTTTTCTCATAAGATTTAATGTTGTAAAATAAGGAGCAAGAGCCTGTGCTTTGACCCAACAGCAAATTTCTTTTTTTCCTGTTAACGGCCTCTGATTCTGAGCTCGGGTCTGTCTGCAAATATTCTTCAATCAAGTGGTTGGAGAGACTATGCCAGGCGTTTATGATTAAGGATTTGAAAGCTTGAGGTCTCTGCTGTGCTGAAAGGTAGCTGCTAGCTACATGTGGCTATTGAGCACTTGAAGTTCGGCTAGTCTGGCTTGAGATGTGCTTCCAATTTGACATCTCAGATCTGAAAGACTTAATGAAAAGAATGTAAAATATATCAACGATTTTTATACTGGTTCATTTTGAAAATGATAATATTTTGGAAATATTGAGTTAAAGTATATTATCTCTAAAAACAATTTCACTAGTTTTTTACCTTTATTATTAAATTATTAAATTATTATTATATATATTATATAATATATACATATATATTATATAATATATAAATTATTAAAAATTTTTATTTATTAGTGAACACGAAAACAGGGGAGGAGAAGGGGGGAGAGGGAGAGAGAGAGACAGAGAGAGAGAGAGAGACACTCCCCACTGAGCAGGAAGCCCAGCTAAAGCAGGGCTTGATCCTGGAACTGAGCAGAAGGCAGGCAGTTAACTGACTGAGCCACCCAGGTGACCCTGTTTTTACCTTTTTTAATGTGGCTACTAGAAAGTTTTAAATTGTGTATGCGGCTTGTGTTGTATTTCACCAGGCAGTACTGCTTTCCAGTTTAAGTCAATTTTGGGGACCAGTTCAAAAAGTTTGCAGTGTTTCCTCTGTTTGCAAATTCAAAACGTGAGTTTTACATTCAAAATGGACATATAGAGCAGTTATTCCAAATCATTTAACTTGACCTTGAATGTTTTGAAGTGTTGTTTTTGCTTTTTTTTTTTTTTTTTTGAATTGGAGATTTCATGAAATTGGGTCCAAAGGGCATTTGTGGCTCATCTACTCTATTTTAAGAGTCTTCTAACATCTCTAGGAGGGGCAAGAAGAAAGCCTAAGTAGAGAAATGGCTTTGCTCAGATTATATTTTTATTGTGGAACTGCAAAGCCCAGAAGACAGCAGTGTATAGTGGACGCTGCCGTTCGTTTTTTAACTGTGGGCTTGGAAACTGCTGTGATACAGCCACGAAAGCACTGCTTACCCTTTTTCTAATCATTTTTGGCCTCCCCCTGGCCCTCTGCTTTCTCTCTCTCTTCCCCTGATGTGGTTTTGTGATTACAGTGTGTGAGACTCAGCCAGGCACTCAGTGGTGAGGTTGAGAAAAACACATTTAGTAACAGCCAAATTGGCATGGGCACTGGTCACTGACTTCTCTCTCTAAATGGCAGCATTCCTGGGAATTCAGAGCATTTTCTTCATCTCTGAAGTGGCAATGCTAAAAGCTCTTGTGTCTACCTCATGGTGGAATTATGAGAAATAAAAAGGCAAAATAAAAAGGACATTAGGTGCAGAAATAGTTGATAGTAAAAGTCTAGCTTCTCTGCCATTAACTGTTTCTGTGACAAACAGTCTCTCTTCTGTAAGTCTCAGATCTTTCTCCTGCTATAAACTAAGGAAATAGAATGGCTCAATATAGTTAAAAGGGTACAAATCTGACCCCAGATTGATTTCTAGTTCTGCTGTCTATGGGCTGTGTGACCTTAGGAAACATACTTGACCTCTCTGTGCTTCATTTTCCTCATCTGTAAAATGGGTAATAGAACCTCTTGTGAGGTTAATCGAGCTAATAGAACCTGTAAGATTCTTAGAAAAGCACCTAGAAGATAGTAAACACTCACTGAACATTGGATTCATTCAGTCTGCAATATATTCCGAGTGTCTTTTATGTGCTAGGTGCTGTTCTAAGCACTGGGCACAGCAGTAAAAAAAGCACTTAAAATCCCTGTGAGAGAGGTACTTTTAGAGGAGGAATTCCAAGTGTATTTATTAATTATAATTACCAGAGTAAACCACTGTCTTAGGAGCCTTCACAGACTGTGCTGCTTCATTTTATTTACTGGATTTTGACACTAAGATTTTTTTCTTAAGAGTTCTATTGGTGAAACAAAACAAAGCAAATGCAAAACCTTGGGTTTTATTCCTAGCTTACCTGATACCATGTGACCTTGGGCAAGTTATATTAATTTCTGAGGCTTCGGGATCCCTGGGTGGCTCAGCGGCTTGGCGCCTGCCTTTGGCCCAGGGCGCGATCCCGGGATCGAGTCCCGCATCGGGCTCCCTGCATGGAGTCTGCTTCTCCCTCTGCCTGTGTCTCTGCCTCTCTCTCTATGTCTATCATAAATAAATAAATAAAATCTTAAAAATAAATAAACTATGCAAAAAAAAATTTCTTTTTTTTTTTTTTTAAATTTTTTTTTTTTTTAATTTTATTTATGATAGTCACACACAGAGAGAGAGAGAGGCAGAGACATAGGCAGAAGGAGAAGCAGGCTCCATGCACTGGGAGCCCGACGTGGGATTCGATCCCGGGTCTCCAGGATCGCGCCCTGGGCCAAAGGCAGGCGCCAAACCGCTGCGCCACCCAGGGATCCCAAAAAAAAAAAATTTCTGAGGCTTCATTTTCTCACGTAGAAAAAAAGTTAACAAGTATTATCTTACTCAAAGGAGAGTATGAGCTTTCAATGTATTTTTTTTGAGCTTTCAATGTATTAAGTGAGATAATACCTGTAAAGCTTTTAGCATATGCTTGACTCCTAGTAAGTGTTCTATAAAGGTTAAATATTATTGCTATTGCTTCCAGTTGTAGAGATTCTGGATATCAGTGGTTCTAAATGAAAAGATCCTCAGGCTGGTGGAAGGTAAATTGACTCTTGTTCTCCTGTGGTGCCCACTCTGTAAGTGAGGTTGTTCAGGATGCCTTGGAAACTGTATTCTTTTTCAGAGAAAAACAACAGATCCAGAATTTCAGTAGAGCTGCCCAAAGATGCAGTAAAGCGTCTTTGAGCAGTAGTGAGTCACTCATCATTGGTGATGTCTAAGCTGGGCCACCAGTAGGCAGGGATGGGCCTTGTCGTCATGAGCTCTGAGGTTTGGAGGGTTGGTTTGGTTGTCAACATATGATCCAACTGTGTAAGGAAGCCCTAGGGAGGGTCACCTGATTATCCCAACACCTTGCAGTGCTCATTTCTAAAGGGCAACTGGTGAGCTCGGAGGCATTCTGACCCACCCAGCCAGGTGGGGCATTTGCTGGGACAGACTTCGCTCTAGTACTTTCCTTCTCCTGAGTATAGTTATTTCTTGGAGGCAGGTGCTAGGGTTGAGTTGGAGAGAGGCGGGTCATGCTACTGTTTATCCAGAGAGTAGAGGGCACCTGGTCTTGGTGCCACAACTGTCCTTCAACTCCCTTCTCTGGGGATGGAGTGAACGGAGATGACTTCAGAGCCAGGTGGCCAGTGGAGGGGCATGCCTGTGTCTGGACCACTCAGCCAGCCCTGGGGAGCCGCAACCAGCTTTTAATTTTGGTCTCAATCACTCCTCCACCCTAAACTTACCTACAGGGAGTGAAAAAACAAAGGCAGGCACTTGTTTGCTGGATTCACTTACTCTTCTCTTTAAAAAAAAAAAAAAGAAAAAGATAATTATTAAAAAAAAAAAAACCAGAACAAAACGCTTGTTATATCAGGCAGTTTATTTGGTGGTTTTTTTTTTTTTTTTGGTTTATTTGGTTTTATTTTATTTTATTTTATAAATTTTTTATTGGTGTTCAATTTGCCAACATATAGAATAACACCCAGTGCTCATCCCATCAAGTGCCCCCCTCAGTGCCCGTCACCCAGTCACCCCCACCCCCCGCCCACCTCCCCTTCCACCACTTCTAGTTCGTTTCCCAGAGTTAGGAGTCTTTCATGTTCTGTCTCCCTTTCTGACACTTCCCACTCATTTTTTCTCCTTTCCCCTTTATTCCCTTTCACTATTTTTTATATTCCCCAAATGAATGAAACCATACAATGTTTGTCCTTCTCCAATTGACTTATTTCCCTCAGCATAATACCCTCCAGTTCCATCCACGTCGAAGCAAGTGGTGGGTATTTGTCGTTTCTAATAACTGAATAATATTCCATTGTATACATAAACCACATCTTCTTTATCCATTCATCTTTCGATGGACACCGAGGCGCCTTCCACAGTTTGGCTATTGTGGACATTGCTGATATAAACATCGGGGTGCAGGTGTCCCGGCGTTTCATTGCATCTGTATCTTAGGGGTAAATCCCCAGCAGTGCAATTGCTGGGTTGTAGGGCAGGTCTATTTTTAACTCTTTGAGGAACCTCCACACAGTTTTCCAGAGTGGCTGCACCCGTTCACATTCCCACCAACAGTGCAGGAGGGTTCCCTTTTTTCCGCATCCTCTCCAACATTTGTGGTTTCCTGCTTTGTTAATTTTCCCCATTCTCACTGGTGTGAGGTGGTATCTCGTTGTGGTTTTGATTTATATTTCCCTGATGGCAAGTGATGTGGAGCATTTTCTCATGTGCTTGTTGGCCATGTCTATGTCTTCCTCTGTGAGATTTCTGTTCATGTCTTTTGCCCATTTCATGATTGGATTGTTTGTTTCTTTGCTGTTGAGCTTAATAAGTTCAACTAATATTCGACAAAGGAGGAAAGACTATCCACTGGAAAAAAAACAGTCTCTTCAATAAATGGTGCTGGGAAAATTGGACTTCACATGCAGAAGAATGAAACTAGAACATTCTCCTACACCCTACACAAAGATAAATTCAAAATGGATGAAAGATCTTAATGTGAGACAAGAGTCCATCAAAATCCTAGAGGAGAACACACGCAACACCCTTTTTGAACTTGGCCACAGTAACTTCTTGCAAGATTCATCCATGAAGGCAAGAGAAACAAAAGCAAAAATGAACTATTGGGACTTCATCAAGATAAGAAGCTTTTGCACAGCAAAAGAAACAGTCAACAAAACTAAAAGACAACCTACAGAATGGGAGAAGATATTTGCAAATGATGTATCAGATAAAGGGCTAGTTTCCAAGATCTGTAAAGAACTTATTAAACTCAACGGTTTATTTGGTTTTAAAAGATGTTTCCTGAACATCTGCTGGTACAAAGCACCTGCTAGCCACCAGAGGGCGGAAGAGAAAAGATATCCTTTTCCGTGCATCTTTCCCAAAAGTAACCCAGTTCTTCCAGTTTGCTGTGTGCCAGGTACTGTGCTAGGACCCGGAGATACAAAGCTCAGAAGACACAGTGGTCCTTCTCTTCGAAGCTCTAGCACAGCAGGGGAGACAAGCTTTGAGTCAATAATTTTAAGGTCCTGGTTGTTCATCAGGGGTGAGGGGTGGTGACAGACCCAGTCAGTCTGAATGGTGGCTCTTCCCTAGCTTTCTTGTTCCAGGTCCTGGTGGCCCTGGCTTGGGTTTGGCCAACCTGAGACAATTGTCTGCTCTCCTGGGTTGCTGACTCGCTCCCTGTGGTGATGTCTGGGTTTCACTATATCCTAGGTGTCAGTGAAATGTAACTGGTTTTTGTCACTCCCCCCTGGTCAGATACCTATGTCCAGGCAACTCAGGGAAATCCCCTGGGCCCCACACACCTTGGCTATGCCGGCGCAGCCTTTCCTCCTTCGTAATCTTTGCTGCAAACCAGGAATCCTCTGGCTCGTAATAGAAGAAAGGCCTGGAGGGATAAGAGGGACATGGGGATGTGTGTTGCCAAGCTAGCTGTTCTGGAGAAATATGAGAAGAGAAAAAAAGGGGGGGGGGGAGTGGCTTTGAATGAACTGCTTTATGAGAGGGACTTAAAAAAATAGACTTTACTTTTTTGAGCAGTTTTGGGTTCTCAGCAAAATTGAGCAGAATTCACCCTTCCATACATACCCTGTATCCCCCGTGTATCCACAGCCTCCCCCCAATATCAGCACCCCCTACCAGAGTGGCACATTTGTTACAATTGATGAGCCTACACTGACACGTCATTACGACCCCAAGTCCATGGTTTACATTAGGATTTACTCTTGGTGTGAATTCTGTGGGGTTGGACACATGTATAGTGACTTTTAAATTGCATCTGTAGGGATCCCTGGGTGGCGCAGTGGTTTGGCACCTGCCTTTGACCCAGGGCGCGATCCTGGAGACCTGGGATCGAATCCTACATCGGGCTCCTGATGCATGGAGCCTGCTTCTCCCTCTGCCTGTGTCTCTGCTCTCTCTCTCTTTCTCTGTGTGACTATCATAAAATAAATAAAAAAAAATTTTAAAAAAAATTGCATCTGTAGACCTAGATTTTGTTTAGTGCTTAGTGTTCCCTAAACTTCAGGCATTGCCAGCTTTAGGCATTCTTGTCCACCTCTGCATTTTTGCAATAGCCATGTATTTTTCTTTAAATGGACACACTTAAAACCACTAAAGTGAATTTAAAGAAATAATTTCATATTCATTTTTTATTAACCTTCATAACTCTTATTGATGTCATGTATGACTATTATTTATAGTATTTATGTATTTTTTCAAATGTTCTTGCCACACGCTGCCTTGGGCACCCTTGGGTATCTGCTCCATTCTTAGGGAGAGTACCCAAGAAGTTAATGAGTGGACTTTCAGGAGTCCTTGAGTCTCCTCAAACTGCCCAAAATTGTATTTATGTATTTCTGTTCTGAGTGAGATAGTTCGAAGTTTTCATTGTATAAAAGGACCCAATAAGAACAACAGCATCTCAATCGGCAGTTCTTGGAATTATGTCTAATTATCCACAAAGATTTTATCTTCCCAGGAAGAGGAATGGAGTTTTCTATGAGAAACGGGCCTTTTACTCACAAAACATCCTACTTTTCTAATAGTGCAGATAAATGGCACATTGAGAATCAGTAACAGCTCATCTCACCTCTCCTCATCTCTGTTCTGTTTTCAACCTTCAGCATGTGAACATTAGTTCATTGCAAGAGGAGAATGACTGTTTTCTGATCCAAAAATCATGAAGGATGGCCTGATGAGGGATTTGTATGTGTATACCATGCCTTTCAGAGGTATTAGGGGAATACTTCAGTTATATATTTAATGAGTTGTCTTTATTAAACAGAGAAAATTGTTTAAAAAAAAAGTGGGGGTAGGGAGAGAAGGGAGCTCCTATGCTGAAATATCCAGAATATAGGTTCACTGTAAATATAGGTCAGTGAATGTTTCAGGGAAAAAAATGAGCTAAGGGAAAGCTGCTTGTTAGGACAGAAATATAACATGATAAAGTGGCTCTGGGAAAAAGCACCACTGTGCTAGATCACACTATCACAAGGAACGCACTGCTTGTACAAAAGTGCACCAAGCCACATGTCTTCTTCTGCCTCTGGGGTAACATACCAGGCAGGGATACAGAGGGCACTCTGTTAGTTCTTTCCAGCTCAACCCCTTAGCCTTAGAAAGAGTATTAATAAGTCTTTGTGTCCTGCTTCTACCCAAGATCCATGAACACTAGATGCAATGATAAAATAGAAATAAGATTTTGAAATCAGGATCAGGGAAAATGTAAGAGGAAGAAGACAAACTGAGGGGGTTGGGGAGAATATAAATATTCATGCAATAAGGGTTTGGATTAGTGTTGAGCTTCACATTTGACCTAGAGCTTCCCGGCAGCCAAAACAAGAAGGGAACAGTAGGTTTTCTGGATTTCACTGTTGGGAAGAACATCCTACTCATTAAGAGGAAGCCAAGAGCATCCTAGTTTGTCCCTTTAAGTTAAATATCTTATGTAGAGCCCACCGTGGGTGTGGAGAACAAGATCCTCTTCAGCTTTCCTCTTTGTCTTTACTAAGCTCTCATTATCTTGCAGCTCCTCAGACTGGGCCAATTTCCTCATTTTAGGTGGCCGTCTTACAGATGGCCATGCACCTCTCCTGTATGTACTCATCACAGATGTACATTTACATCCACTCATGTGTTTAATAAGAAGACGAGCTTTCAAAATAGGCTCTAAGCCTCATGATGCCAGGGCCATATTATCCTCATTCTTGGCATAATCTTGGCACACTGTAAGATCTCAGTAAATGCTTTTTGAACAAATGAATAAGGCAAAAGCAGTCAGGGATTTTATTTTAATTAATTAATTTATTCTAAGATTTTATTTATTCATGAGAGACAGAGAGAGAGAGAGAGAGGTGCAGAGACACAGGCAGAGGGAGAAGCAGGCTCATGCAGGGAGTCTGATGTGGGACTCGATCCCGGGTCTTCAGGATCAGGCCCTGGGCTGAAGGAGGCACTAAACCGCTGAGCCACCCGAGCTGCCCGCAGTCAGGGATTTTATGTGGCTGATTCTTGTACCTCTCACAGAAAATTGAGGCCCTTTCAAGGTTGCAAACTATCTTTTGTCCAGAGAGCTTGATCACCATGGTGCCCCAGACGTCCTCAAGTTCTTTTTACTCCACGGTGCCCTTCAGGGATTATTAATAATACAACTCCAGTGTATTGTGCACCTGCTGTAAGTCCAGTCTTATACTAGGCACTTGATACATGTTGCTTGCAGTCCTACCAAGTGAGGGAAACCGAGGTTTGGGGAAGGAATCAAACTAGCCCAAGGTCAGAGAGCTGGTAAAAGTCGGGATGTTGGTCTGACTTCAGAGGCACGCTCTTTCCTTTCTGTCTGCTGCGTCTGAGCCTGAGCCACAAGTGTCTGTGTGAGTTACGGGTTCTTATCTCTTGGCAATTAGAGCTGCACAGCCAGGGTATTTCTGGCATAGGCCATTGCTGCTTTCTGACAGCTGTTACATTCCAGTCTCTCTTGAGTTTGGGGAAGGAAGGCCCACACCTGGGGTTGGCAAAGGCAGCCTCAGATCTCATTTTCCCTGGTTTTCACACACAGAGAATATGTTTACTGCTCTTGTCACATAGTCTCCTGAAGTACAGGTGAATTAAGGTTGAATATTATTTTCATAAAAGTCATTAGGGAGAAGGGGAGAGGAGATGCACAGTTCTGTTGTCTCAAGGAATAATTGGATTTGCCCAATGATTGGTAGAGTGCAGGTGGGAAATGACAACATGCCAGGAAGTACATTTGACAGTGCATTTGATTCCAGATTTGTCAGGCATGTATTTTTAAAGACTTTGTGCCTGTTGTCATTATTTTAATAGAGACCTAATTTTTAGAATGGAGTTCATTATTACATTAAACTTTCTCTATTCACCAGGGTTGGCAAATTGAATAGTCTCATGGCTCAGTGTTGCCACCTACCGTGTTCTGCATGGAGTGTCAATCTTCAAAAACCAGGAAGGCAATAAAACACATTTCAAACTACAACAAGGCATAATTTGATCTGTCTGTTCTTCTACAAGGTTGCAAGTCCTCAGGGTGAACATTATAAGCATCTGTCATCACTGCATGCTCTCGAGTGCCAAGACACTGGTTCCAGTGACTTCTGGTGATAAAAAATGTTAGTCAAAAATACCACTTTTCCTTTGCTCCCTTGAGAATGAGCCCCCTCAAAAACATTTGCTGCCTGCACATGGGGATCTGAATAATTGCTACATTCAGGTTTATGTTAGAAGGAGTGTTCCCAAAGAAGGCACTTAAGGGGATGTTTGTAATGCGATGAGGCTTTTGGTTCTATCTTTGGCCCACTAGTCTCAGTAAGGATTTTGGCTCATGTCAGTGATTTGGAAAACCTAATAATTTTTATGTCTCCAAAGTTGTGTTCCCAGGCTGCTGGCTATTTCATATTCTTAAGCTTGTTCCTGCATTTTAGGAGGACACCAGAGAATAGCAGTAGGCACTGTTCATGCCTTTACCTCCCCCATGTCAAGAAAGCATTGAGATTCCAACTTTGTAGATAGATTTAGATTGAGTCTTATTCCGATTTCCTTCAGTGGCTTTGACAGTTTCTTGTTTGGAAGATAAAGCATCACAGTATTGAACTGGCATCCTGTTGTTCCCAGTTTTAATGGTAAGAGCCACAAAATCATCTGTACCTATATACAGGATATAAGATTTCACCCCCTTCCCCCCATATATTATTGTTTAGACAATTAGGGACAGAAAAATATGAAAAATGCAGGTGTTAATTTTTACTAGACTATTTTTTAGCATAAGGAGATCAGATATTTTAAGTGTTTTACTTATTAATTCAGATATTTTTCCCCCTAACCTCCAATTGATATCCACAATAAACAGACTTTATGAAATTTGTAGATCTGTAAGTTTAATATCCAAGAATGTCAAGACTGTGCACTGTTTGTCTGTTTATCTATTGCTTTATCCGGTTCCACAGTGGATTCAAGGCTGCTTATGGCAAAGGGATAAAATACAAATAAAAATATAAAATAATCAGCAGAAGCCAGAGTTGAGTATAAATTATGTTAGGATATTTAAGCCTAAGGAGAAAGAACACCCTGGGTCTATTTCTGTTAAACTAAAAAGCCATTTCATTGGACAAGTTGATGTAGCCATTTTTTTTTTTTTAAAGCTACTTGGAAGTGGGTCTCAGTTTGGAAAGCTCTGTGTAAACATGGGCTGCCTTATGTTTCTGACATTTCAGCTGAACTTTAAAAGTTGCCATTTTTTTTCTTTCTTCCAACCTCTACCTGACCTCTAATGCACACACCCATTTCCTCTGAGCCAAGGAGGTGTGAATACCGAAGGTATTTTATCAAACGAGGTTGCTGTTTTTCTGGAAATGCTGTAGCCAGGACGCCAGCCAGCCAGCCGGGAATTTGGGAAGCCTGAATGTGGGAGGCTTATTTTGGAAACTCTTTCATTATCATCACACTCAGGCCCTTGTGAGCAGTTGCAGGGACTCACTCACACCCGGATGGGCTTCAGTGATAGGAGGGCTGGAAAAAAAATGTTGCAGTGGAAGGGAGGGGGTCAGGAGTCCCCTTCTCACAAGCCAGCAGGATGCCCCATAACCTTCCCTCCACAGCTCCTATTTCCAGCCTGTCCTCCTGGACCTCCAGGCTCTGTGGGTTACTTGGAGGAGTCTGGCTCCCAGGGAGCTGGTTCAGAGAATAGGGCTGGGATGCAGACTTTCCTGGACCACAGAAGGGCTGGGCAGGCTGCTTTCTGCCTCAGAGCAAGTTGTAAGCTTGTGTTGAGATACCAGCTGTGCTCTTGCTTGTTACAACCAACCAGAAAGGTCTGTAGCTGAGAGAGCCCTCTTCCCCCACCCATACAAACACACAGGCACTAAGGAGTCATGTTGTGATGGGATTCCCAAGTGGAGACTGCCATACCTCACTGCCTTTGGGATTTCTCCCTTGGATGTCTAATAGACTCGTTGGACCTAAGGTGTCCAAAATAGAGTTCTCAATCCGTTTTCCTGTTTCCTCTCCCTTTGGATTTGATCCCCCCCACCCCCCGCCCCCGGGCTTAATCATCTCAGGAAATTGCACTGGCATCCACTCTAGCTCATACCAAAAACTTGGGAGTCTTCTTTGCTTTTCTCTTTCCTTCACCTCTGTCATAAATCCTGTCACTGGTGGAATTGGCTATTGCCACCAAGACATTTTGCACAGCTGATTCCCCCTCAGCATTTACACCATTGTTGTCTTGTCAGCTACCACCCTCTCTTGCTTGTAAGGTTGAAAGACTCCTGCAGTGGTCTTTTTACCTAGCCTTTCTGGTTTTCCTCACTTCTTTTCAAGGCATACGAGTGGCATTGGAATCAGATCATCTGGGTTTGTATATTGGATCCTCCACTTACTGGGATGGGCAAGTCAGTCTCCTGTACCTGTCATCTGTAAAATTGGGATAATAATGATACGAGTTTTCATGAGGGTTAAAGATCATACATATAAAGTTCTTTGGGTAGTTCAGAGCACATTGTTTAAACACTAAGGAAATGTTAGGTTTTTATTTATTATTCTCAATCCCCAGGCCATTCTCTTTATAAATGCTACAGAAGTCTTTTTGGAAAGCAAATTAGATCATACCTCTTCCATGGTCCAGTCTTTTAACCCCTTCCATGGCTTTCTGTTGCTTTTGGAAGAGAATCCAAATTCCTAGCAGGTATTACATAGCCCTCCTTCATCTTTGCTATCTGATTCCTCAGTTTCTTCTCTTATTGTCCTTCCCATTGGTCACTGATGTCCAGCCTCACTATTCACCTTCTGTCCCAGGAATAAACTTTGTTGCCGCCTATTCTTATGCCTAAAATGCTCTTCCCCTAGATCTTAGGCATTTTACTTTTACATACCCCGAACCCCTATATCATTCCATCGTATCACTGTTTCATTTATTTAAAAGACATTTATTTATTTATTTATTTATTGCTCACATATGAGCAAGGGAAGCAGAGAGGGAGAGAATCTCAGGCAGACTCTGCACTGAGTGTGGAGCCAATGTGGGGCTTTATTTCACCACCCTGAAATCATGACCTGAGCTAAAATCAAGAGTTGGTCACTTAAGTGACTGAGCCACCCAGGCACTCCTATTTCCTTTTCTTAATAATATGCATCCATCTCTGAAATTATCTATTTAATATCTATATTTTTGTCCCCCTGTCTCTTTCATCACTACTGTGTCTTCTGTGCCTGCAATGCCTTATTTATAAAAGGCCCTAATAAATGTTTAGCCATTGAATGAGTGATGGCCACTATTTATTTAGTATCTACTATATCCCATTCATTTACACAATTATTGTAATTATTTCATCCTCATTACAATAGTATGGGGGTGGGGATTTTTAATCCCATTTTAGGGCTGAAGAAATAGTGGCTCAGGGAAGAAAATAGTTGGTAAGTGGGTGAGCCGACATTTTAACTGAGTTCATGGTGTTTTTAGGTGATAACACTAGTGAATTCAGAGAGTTCATTCCCGGCTTACGAGTACAAAGTGAGACCTGACAGGTATCAAGAGTACACTATACTCATCCTTTTAAAAGATAACAGTTTTAGAGTGTTTCCTATGTGCTAAGTGCTTCTGTGTATTTTCCTTGTTGTGGCATTCTTTTTTGAAAAAAAAAAATTATTTATTCATGAGAGACACAGAGGGAGAGAGAGAGGCAGAGACGTAGGCAGAGGGAGAAGCAGGTTCCATGCAGGAAGCCCAATGTGGGACTCCATCCCAGGACCCTGGGATCACGCCCTGAGCCAAAAGCTCAACTGCTGAGCTACCCAGGCGTCCCACTGTTGTGGCATTCTTTATCATGCCCTAATTTTGTTGTAATTTTGTTGAGGCTTCACAAGAGGTATTAATTGGATTCATTCAGATTAAATTTTGAATTGATTCAAGTCTGCTTGGGTGATGCCTGCTGGAAGTCGAGGGGAGACAGGTATTAGGCACTCCTAGCTTTTTAGCATCAGGTATCTCAAAGTGTGGCCTCCAGAATACACATAGCCAGATCACCTGGGGTGCTTCTCCTGGAATCTGTTTTTAAACAATCACTTAGAGGTTTTTCTGATTAAAATGGATATATGGAGAAGATCTCAGGTTATAGAGATGAGTTCTAGCTAATTAGATGTTTTGTAATTTGGTTTTCCTGATTTAACAAAATCTATAAAGCTGTACATTTAGTTATTCATTTTATCAAACTCCTTTGGGTGGCTTATTTAGGTCTCTGACTAAGGAGCAAGTGGTCCTCCTCCCCCAACTTTCCCCTGCATCTTAATGGTCCTTAGGCTCCCAAATCTCGAGTCCAAGTTGGCTTCCTTGGTCAGGATTTTCAAAATGTCCTGCTTAGGTGAAATAGAGTGCCTTATTTCTGTCCCTGAGATTTTGGCTGTGGGGGGCTGGTCTGTTCTCGAGGGGACTGAGTAGTTGTACAATGGTGAACCTTCTGATATGTCTGTCTTTGTTAAAAGTTATTTTT
Organism: Canis lupus familiaris; assembly: GCF_011100685.1. NCBI lineage: Eukaryota > Metazoa > Chordata > Mammalia > Carnivora > Canidae > Canis > Canis lupus. Next base: position 40,233,085 of record NC_049242.1, on the reverse strand, counting down.
TAAAATTGGGTTTGTTTTTATTCCTTCCCAGAAACAATTCTGGAATGATCAAAATTCCTAGTCCTTAATGTCTGATCTTTCCTCCCCTCCACTCACTCTCTAAACAAAGGCCTTGTGTTTAATAGACACCATAACAGTAAAATTAGCTTTATTAGACTCTAGGTGAACTTAAAATGTAACCTAATGGCAGCTCTCTCTGACTTGTCATGTATTTTATTTTGAGCAGACACCATGGGTAGTGGCCCTGACTGGTAGGCGATTAAATGATTATTGCTCATTGAAGTGGCTAAATAACATAGGCATCCTTCATCTTTAGATCCTGCCCTGGTGGCTTTTGCCCATTGTGTTTGGAGAAACCTGGCCCCCACCTTGGAGTTTTTATCTCAGCTGCCTTCTGTCTTTGACTTCAGAGCTCCCTGTGCCCCTGGAGAAGTCAGCATCTTTGTCTTTCCCACCTCCACTCCCACATCTGATGTGTGTGCGTGCGTCCCAGCTTCTTGGAAAGCATGAAAGGTGAGGCAGGTTGCAGTTTACCAGCCTTGTGTCACAGGACCCACAACTAGCCAGCTCCCTCCTTCCCTAAAAGTCCCAGAATATATTTCATTAAGTAATAACACCCTACACTGACAGTGCTGTTCACTTTGTCTCTTTATTAGGCTATTTCGTAGAGGTGAATCTGAGGCACAGATCACCCAACTAGTTACTGGCTGAAAGCAGTCTGACTTATGGCCTGTTCTTTTTCTACTGGTCCTTACCGGTGTTCTTGGGGGCACCACCAGGTCTTTGAAAAGCAGACTCAACAGTTTTTAGTCCTGAGGACCAAGGGTATGTGCTTTACATGTTCTCAGCTTATTTATTTGATAGAATTTCCTGGGTAGAGGACAGCTCCATTAGCGGTCATGGCTGCTTCACTTCAGACCCTTTAGTCTAAGCTTCTAAGCATCATTATAAGCGCAGCCTAGGAGGTAAATGTAAAAATAATCTTCTTGCCAGGTTTTCTTGCATGGTATCCTAGCGACGATGTACTGTCTGTCCTTGCGTGTTGGGGCACCGACTGGGGCAGAATCAGCGCTTGCAGAGGAGAGAGATGTAAAGGGCATGGTCAGTCACCCTCTTAAAGTCAAAGCCTAGATTCTTGTTATCTTTTGGAGAGTTTTTAACTCACTTATTTTTAGGCAACATTTTATTTTCTGATTAAAAATATGTTTCTTGTCAGACAACTTGGAAAACAGAAAATCCTAAGGAAGGAAATAAAAATCAACTGTAATTCTAATGTTGTTAATATTTTGGTAAATATCCTCCCAGTCATCGTTTTTGCTTTCATACAGTGATTAGGTTCTAAATTCAGAATGTAAGGGGAAAAAAATCTCATAAAGTCAGAATTACTCTAAACCACCCTGGACAGTAATTTTTATGCTCTCTAAAGTTTGGAAACCACTGATCTAGACTCAAGGACAACTGAAAAATCTATATGAAATGAAAAATCTGGGAGAAAAAAAAAACCCATCTACCTTTGTAAGTTTATTATCAAATCCTTAATGGTGAGTAGATGGTAGTGGAGAACTGAATTGTGTTCCTGCCTGCCTGTAAGGTTTATTTCATTCTGTTTTAATATTAAACTTTTGTAAGTTATGGGTTAATAGATTTACTTGTGAGGAGATATGCTATAGTGGCATCACATCTTGCTCCGGGTGTTAGGTTCTGAGTCAATCAGTGAAGAAAACATAGTGCAGCTCCACCATAGGTACTTAACCACCCTGCTCCCAAACTCACACACATGTGCACACACACACACACACACACACAAATTGGGATCATTTGTTTTATAACATTTGTTTAATTCAACAGTAAATATTCCATATAGCATTTTAAAGTTGCATGTGTATATGCAATTGTAAAGATGCTTATTAACCAATCTCTTGTACAGTTTATTTCCAATTATTTGTTCTAAAAATGGTGAAGTGAACATCCTTGTGGATAAATCTTTGTGTTCATCCATAATTATGTCTTGAGGATAAATTCTTAGCTGTGGAATTGATGGTTCAAAGGATATGAACATTTTTAAGTCTTTTAATTCATCGCTCAGTTGTCCCCAGGAACATTGTATGCTTCCATCAAAGTGTCTGTTTCCCAGTATCACTGGAGATTATCATTCAGAAGAGTTTTCTACAGCACGCCTTTCTTTTCTTTTCTTTTCTTTTCTTTTCTTTTCTTTTCTTTTCTTTTCTTTTCTTTTCTTTTCTTTTCTTTCTTTTTTCTTTTTTGGATGACCCAGGGCTTCTCTTCATTGCGTGGTCAATTTATCCTGGAAAGAATAAACAAAATGAGGCTACAGATGATAAGTGCTGGTGGGCAGGTTCATGCAAGGGAGGGAAAGGGACAGATAACTGGGAAAGGGTGAGCTTGGAGACCATTTCTTTACTCTTGCCTCCAAGTCTTCAGTAGATATCTAAGGAGAGAATTTTAATATTTAAAGGGCATATATAGTTTTAAAAATTTTTAATTAACATATAGTGTATTATTAGTTTCAGAGGTAGTTCAGTGATTCATCAGTTGCATAGAACGCCCAGTGCTCATTAAATCACGTGCCCTCCTTAATGCCCATCACCCAGTTATCCCATCCTCCTACATCCCCCTCCCCTCCTGCAACCCTTTGTTTGCTATGATTAAGGATCTCTTATTGTTTGTCTCCCTGTCTGATTTCAACTTATTTTATTTTTCCCTCCTTTCCCCTATGATCCTCTTTTATTTCTTAAATCCCACATGAGTGAAATTATATAATTGGCTTTCTCTGATTGACTTATTTAGCTTAGCATAATCCCCTCCAGTTCCATCCATGTTGTTGCAAATGGTAAGATTTCATTTTTTGATGGCTGAGTAATATTCCATTGTGTGTGTGTGTGTGTGTGTGTGTGTACCCCATCTTCTTTATCCATTCATCTGTCAATGGACATCTGTACTCTTTCCATATTTTGGCTATTGCAGAAGGACATATGTAGTTTTAAAAGCATATTTAATATCTTAATTTTTGATTTGGAAAATGATTTGATGTCTTGTCATTATAGATGCTACAGGACAGTAATGATATTTATAAATTTATCCAAAAGGGAATATGGTTTTTAAAAGATAAATGGAGGGACTCCTGGTGGCTCAGCGGTTGAGCGTCTGCCTTCTATGATCCTGGGGTCTGGATCAAGTCCTCATCGGGCTCCCCGCAGGGAGCCTGCTTCTCCCTCTGCCTACATCTCTGCCTTTTTCTCTGAGTCTCTTGTGAATTCGTAAATAAAATCTTTAAAAAAAAATGGAGAAACACTGTCTTAATCTAGCACTTCACCTTACAGAAACTGAAACCAGAGAGTAAAAAGGATTTCTGTAGAGCTGCACAGCAAATTGATGATAGAGTTGAAGCTAGACGTAAAGGCTCTCGACTGCCTATTCAGAGTTCTTTTGTTGAGTTTGGTCATCATGGTCTAGGAGACGAAAAGCAGTTATAGGGTCCTCTTTGGATAGGTGGCCAGGCTTTCTTCCAGAGCCTATGAGCTGCCCCATACCCCTCCTGGGCGAAGATCCAGGTGTTTCCAGCATGGCAGTTCACTTCTGCTTGAACATCTCCACCTGTGACTAGAGTGAACTTGCACTTTGATAACCAAGGTTTTTGCCTGAACTTTCCTTCTTCCCCTTCCATAACTTCTAACTTCTCTTCATGCCTCAGTGTCTCAAATGCCACTTCCTCAGGGAAGTCTTTCTTGACTGCCAAGATAGTTTAGGGTCCCTGTGTGCATTCCCATAGCACCTCTTACCTTTAATACCCTTGTCACAATTATAATTTGCGCTGTACTTAATATCTCTCTCCCTGACTGGGCTATATGTTCTGTGACTGTTGAATGTTGTTTATGTTCTGTTGCTCCTGGCCCAAGCATTAGTAAATGCTTGAATGTTTGATTATTTGGATGGATGCTAATGTGTGAAGTGGAAGTGTGTGTGGTTGCTGGGCGGTGCTGCTTCTGATTGCCTGCAGAATCAGAACTGTCCCTTATGGCCAAGGGCATTGAGACTTGAAGAGAAAAAGGAGACTCCTTGTTAGGCTGCTAGTATAGAGACAAGCCAGAGGGTATGGATTGCTTTGCTGGGTTCCCTATAGAAGCCTCCGGATGATGGGGTCAGTAACCTAATCCAACCGAGCATTCATTCCTGGCTTGTCAGAATCAGTCCCAGCAATTTAGGTAGGGGTGGTTGGAGAGAAGCCTCCTTGAGTCATTCTGGGGAAGATACTTCAAGGTCAGGGCTCTCCTTGGCGGGGAGGAAACAGCAACTCGGGTCACCTGCAGCCTGGTCTTCACAGTCGATGGGCACTTGCAGCAGCGGCTGTGAGGTCTGCTGGGGGCTGGCTGGGCGCCAGAGCAGCGCCGCTGTTAGGCGGCAGGTCCTGCCCCTCCGCCGCTTTCCCTCCCCCGCCTCCGTCTCCCTCCCCGCTCGCGCTTGCAGCATCCTCTGCAAGGAGGGGATGTGCTGCGCTCGGACGCGCCGTCCTGGCGGCGCGGCGGCACTCGGGGCGCGCTCGGGACCGCCGGGGTCCGCCGTCTGGCGCTGCGCCACGTGCCTGGATCCGCGCTGATGTCAAGTGGGTGTGGGCGCTCGGGGAAGGCCCAGGCGAGGACGAGGAGGGCGCGCGATGCGCTGCTGACCGGTGGCCGGCCCCGGCTGGAGGAGCGGGCGCATGGAGCGGGGGCGCTGCCCGCCCGGGGACGCACCCCCCGCCGCCCTGGGGGGCTGGCGGGGACCAACGCGGGGGGCCTGCAGGTGTGTCCGCGCGCCACAACTTTCGGGGGGCTGCGGGCTGTGGGGCCGGCAGGGCGCGGGGGGCTGCGCGGGGGGTGCATGGGGGCTGCATGGGAGTGCATGGGGGCTGCATGGGGGGGTGCGTGGGGGCTGCATGGGGGGTGCATGGGGGGTGCTTGGGGGGTGCTTCCGTGCCTGGGCGCTGCTGGCGTGATGAGAGCGGGTTCGTCCCGGCCGGCCCTCCGCGTGGGAGCTGCAGCTCGCCGCGGGAGTTTCAGGGAGAGAATTTCTGGGGCGGGCACCCGGCTGGGGGTTACTCATCGGGAAGGGCATCGAGGGAGCTGCCTTGTTTTGAGAATTGGGTCTCCAAGTACAGCCTCCGTTCATGGTAACAGGATGATTAGCCCTCAGCAGAGAGCTCGGCTTCCTGGCTTCCAGAAATCGGCGGTGGTTGGGGGCACCCATCGGTCGGGGGTGCGGGAGGGGGGAGTGGGCAGAGGCGATTTTTTCCTCCTCCTTTCTAACCGCCCCCCCCCCCCCCAACTCCCGTTGCTGGGAGCCAGCTAAGGGGGAGGCAAGGGGTCAGCTCCTCAGCGTTTGACAGGTCTGGTTTCAGACACACCTTCCCAGAGGAATGCGGAGGCTTTGTTCCAGGCGCCCGTCCCAGCCCCGAGCCCAGAAGCTTGCGGGCTTGGGGCCGGGGCTCCGGTGCCATTACTCATCTTTTATGGCAACGCCGGCAAGCTCCCGGGTAGGCAAGTTAATTATTAATGTGTCTATGCTGGAAATGAGATTTGGTGGGTTGCAGGTTTTTCTTTCCCTTTTTTGGCATTGGCACTGAGGTTTAAGCCCAAGGAATTGCAGCCAGTTTGCAGAGAAGGATGCTGGTATTTCCCCAGTGATCTACACTTGGGAGGAAGGGATCCCCTTCCCTGCCAGTGGGACAGCACCATCACCCTTCTAGAGCAGAGAGGGAGCAGCTGTTTTTTTTTTTTTTCCCCCCTTCCTACTTTGGAACCAGCCTCTACCTTTCCTCCTTTGCTTTCTGAAACCAACCACACGCCCACCCCTTGTCCCAGGGCAGCTTCCTGATGAAGCTTCCAGGCTAGGTGTGTGAGACATGGGTCCTCTGCTGACCACCTGAAGTTTTCTGGAAAGGCCTGCCTTACCCCAGCCCTAGTACCTGAAAATCTGCACTTGCTCAACAAGTGCCTCTGGGTGTCTTTTCAGGCCCCTGATCTGTAGGACTATGGATGGAGGCAAGAGGGTCCACCCGGTGGTCACCTGACCTGTCTCTCCCAGTGCCCTCCGTGCCTACTGGAAGGAGGAGGTCAAGGTGGGGAAGAGCTGAGGGCGGGATGTGGTTCCTCTCTCAAGAGGGTTTCAGTTTCTCTCCTCCTTGGCTAGGGAAAGGTGGATTCTAAGACTGGTTAGTCTCGCAAGGTATTTCGGGTGGGCCCCTACTGAGTGGGAATGGAAGAGCCCAGGCTTAAATCAAGGGCTGTGGATGGGGCTTGGCTTTGGGGGAGGTAGGTTGGAGGGGGCTGGTTGGAGGCAAGCCTGAAGAGATTTTGCCCCATCTGGGGCCTATGGAGAGTTGCCAAACTCAGCCCTCCTGGCAGCATTGTGCTTTAAAGACCTGGGAAACCGTTTTTTTTCTTGTCAGCTGAGGCTGGAGTACTTAGCCTTATAAACTGAGGGGTTGATGGATCTGTAGTTAGTGTGATGAGAAGATAAGCATATCTTGGCAGTTGATGCTCTTAGGAGTGTAAGAGGGGCTGGGCTTTCTGGGGCTAGGTGTAGGGAGGGGGATGGGCTTAGGGGGTTGAAAAGTGAGTAAAGGGAGTGGGTTTATTGGGGGCATGGAGTGCAGGGAAGGAGATCTTAGCTCTGATTGTAGGCTGTGCATTGTGTCAGAGGTTCTCTGAGACAGGCTGCCGGAGTACCCCACATTCCTCTCCTCAATTTTCTGTTCCCTGCTTCAGTGACTTGGCTTGCTGGATTCACCTTCCTTGTGGTTCTGATCTCCAGGGCTGGATTCTTCTTCTTTCTTCTTTCTTCCTTCTTCTTCTTCTTTTTTTTTTTTTTCTAAAGATTTTACTTATTTGTCATGAGAGAGACACAGAGAGAGGCAGAGACACAGGCAGAGGGAGAAGCAGGCTCCCTGCAGGGAGCCTGATGTGGGACTCGATCCCAGCACTCCAGGATCACGACCTGAGCCAAAGGCAGACGGTCAACCACTGAGCCACCCAGGTGCCACCGGGGCTGGACTGTTCTGATGGCTGCCCAGGGACACATAGTTCCCATCTCACTCCAGCCTTCCAGGGAGGAAATGAGTGACAGGGCTTGGCTTTAGGGAGGCAGCTGACCCTGGTACCCGGGTTACTGGGGAGTCCATGCCACCTGTCTTCCCACCTAGGGAGGGTGGTTATGTATACCCGGTGGCAGGCTTTCAGACTTCCACCTTCTCCAGCAGGGCCCTGTTGCTGATCTGCTGGCACTCTGCAAGTTGAGGATTTGGAGATAGCCCTGATTAGGAGCAAGTTTTTTCTATTATGGGAAGTGTGCCCATGGCTGCCTTCTAATGTCTGCTCACCTCCTGGCCGATTGGTTGTGGCTGAATATTCATTGATAATGGCCTGGCCACTCCCTGGGGAAACTACTCAAGGTGAGGCTATAAAGAGTAGGTGGGTAGTAGCGTCCCTGGGAGTGTTGTGAGGCAAGTAGGAGGTCAAGGGGTTGTGAGGAAAGTGAGGCAATTATCAGAAAGGCTCTGGGATTGTGGGGTTAGCAGACAGGGTCAGAGGACTGAGCAGGGTTGGTTTGGACTCCCCCCGCCACACACACATGTGTCCTATTCCTGCTGTCTGTGCTGGACACAGGCTGAGGTGAGTCCAGCAGCAGCAGAGGCCTCTGTCCTGGGATCTGACTGCCCCTGCGACCTGGGAAAAGGACCAGTCTGTTTATATATGCCAGCTCCTAGGTTTGTCGTCTTCTTTCCCTCTTAAGGGAGGCACTAGGGTTGATGGTGGCTGTGACTGTGTTCCTCAACACCAGCTGTAGCAGGGAGCCTTTTCCTGGGATGGACAGCAGGATAGAGTACCCAGGCTAAGAGAGAGGTGCCCTGAAGGTTTGTTCTGAATCTGATAATATCAAGACAAAAGACACAATAAAGACCCTGGCAGCCTTTGTGGTCTTGGTTTGCAAAAACACAAAATTCCTCCCTAGGTTTTTTACTGTCTCTGAAGAGAAAAGAGGCCAGTATTTTAGGCCTAGGCCCTGTGGGTATCCAGGAGCAAGGGGAAAGAAAATGAGGGTTAATTGAGGCAGATGGTGTTTGGTTTCCTTGCCTGTTAAAGAGAGGTAAGGATACCTCTGTTCAATACTCCTTGCCCCCCAAGGATAATTGTGAGGATTATGAGATGTTTGTAAAAGGTTTAATATAGTGCTTGTTAATTGGTAGCTATTATTTTTTATTAATTAAAGATAACTGGAGGATCCTTGGAGCAACAGCTGGGAGAGTTTTTTATAGAAAATGTGAATGTCAGAAATGCCATTGTTTTTTTGCTAACTCCAGAGACCATTCATACCTGGGCTCCTACCTAGTGTCAGATGTGAGAACTGCCCTGGAAGAGTTTCTTCTGACCTTCACATCAAACCTCTTTTCTGGCTTCAGATCATTCAAGGAGGCTTTGGAGACCTGTGAATTCCTGACTATAGGCACATAGCACAGTTGAACTAGAAAGGCATGCTGAAACTCTTGCTATACCATCTCTGGTCTAGCCATGATTAATGGAATGTTAGTCCAAAGAGCAACCAGATACCTGGCACTTTTAGCTGTGTAACTCTAGACACATTATCTCTTTGAGCCAATGTCCTATGAGAATAATAAAACCTGCCTCTCATAGTTCTTATGATCAAATGGGATCATGTATGTTAAACTGTGATGTGGCGTGCAAATGGTAATTTACTGTGTATCAGACACTGTTCTAAGTGCTTTCATGTGTTATTTAATTTTTGCAATAATATATGATGCAGTTTTCAATTAGGAATTAAAAAAATATATTTTATTTATTTATTCATGAGAGACACAGGCAGGGGGAAAGCAGGCTCCTTGCAGGGAGCCCAACACAGGACTGGATCCTGGGTCTTCAGGATCAGGCCCTGGGCTGAAGGTGGTGCTAAATCCCTGAGCCACCTGGGCTGCCTGTCAATTAGGAAGTTGATGAAGAAGTTGAGCTGTTAGGAATTGTAATTATCATTGGCTAACCCACCCCCCTCTGGAAGTCATACATCTGAAGACTTATCTTCCACAGTAAGGAATAACCAAAGTTTCAGCAAATGTTTGCACATTGCTTTTTCCCCATTGATCTATTCTAACATCCTAGGCTAATTCTTGATGTGTTTGCAAAATGAGTATAAAAGAGGTCCTTTTTGGTCAGTTTGTTTTTTTGGTGTCCTTTCTTCTCTGCTCCTCATCCATAGGCTGTATGGGGCTTAGAGACACAGCGCTTTCTTGGCTGTGACTTTTAAATGTCATTGTGTGGGATGATAACCCTCTTGTGCTCACTCACCTAATGGTCCCTTTTAAGAATGAGGTTGCTAGGGCAGCCCTGGTGGCTCAGCGGTTTAGTGCCACCTTCAGCCCAGGGCCTGATCCTGGGGACCTGGGATCGAGTTCCGCATTGGGCTCACTGCATGGAGCCTGCTTCTCCCTCTGCATGTGTCTCTGCCTCTCTCTCTCTCTCAGGAATAAATAAAATATTAAAAAAAAAAAAAAGAATGAGGTTGCTAGTGGACCAGTGTTGACATTAGGGTGGTAATGCAAGGTGTATTAAGGGGATTGTACATTAGCATGCCTCAATGCTGGCTGACACTTAGATGCGCACAGTGTTATAGTTTTATCTCCTGATTTGAGTGTAATAAAAACAAACTGAATGTGGAAAAAGAAGGAAAGGGATTGTTGGTTTTTTTAATTTTTTATTTAATTTTTATTTTTTATTTTATTTAATTTTATTTTTTGTTTTTAAAAGATTGTATTTATTTATTAGAGAGAGAGTGAGAATAAGAGAGATCACAAAGGGAGAGGAAGAGGCAGAAGCAGACTCACCGCTGAGCAGGGAGCCTGATGTGGGGCTTGATCCCAGGACCCTGAGATCATGACCTGAATCGATCCCAGGCACCCCGAGGGATTGCTAGTTTGCTTTGACTTTAGGCAAGGGAAATGTTTGGTTTAGAGCCAACTATTAGGCTCCAAGTTTTCAAGTTCCCATCCTTTCTGTTGGTTCTAGTTAGCTGTTTTGCCTCCTTCCCTCTGCTCCAAACTGTATCTGCCAGTGAGTAAAGTCTCAAGTTTTAAATGTGTTAGGAAAAAAAAAAAGAAAGGAAGAAAGAAACACCCTCTGAAAATAGGGGCTCACGGCTGGTGGTGTTCCCAGCATGGGTGGTACTCATTAACAGAGACTTATCACAGCCTCAAGATTCATCCTCATTACTTTTGTAGCACATTTATAGGATAAGGAAAAGGCTCCAGCTTTGTGGGTTATTCTCTTTTTATGACAAGAATAACATTTATGAGGGTATGACACAAATAAAGGAATAAAGATCTGGTGAGGAGTGAAAAGTGAAAAACCAACTGATAAGGGTTCCAGGCATGCTCAGGAGGTTTTAGAGCTCTGGTTGGCAGAGGTAGGGTTTTCGTGGCATGGACCTGACCTGGGTGTCCTGGTTCCCACAGCAGCATGGTGATGTTGTCAGAGGAGGTATTGTTATTGTCATTAGGAAAGTAGAGTGACTTGCCTGAGGTCAGATAGCTAGATACTAGATATGTAATGTCGGATACTGGGACCCCCCCCCCCCCCCCCCGACTCCAAGGGACACAGTCTCATTTATCCTTGTAAGAATTTAAAGTTTTTTCCTATTATGTATATATTTTGGAATATTTAGAATATTACAAAGGAAGATTGAAGAAGGGGGTGGGAATGATGATTCAAGCACTGAAGACAGCACTGTTTACATTTCAGTGGATTTCTCAATTTCTTCTTTTTTTTTTTTTTTTGAAGAGGGAACATTTGTTTTTATCAGGGAAGTTTTGCTTGTTATCTGTACAGCTCTGGGAATATTCAGTTTCCTGTCTTGGAGCAGGAACTCTGTCTGTAAGAGTGGTTTCCTTACATATTCAAGTCAAGTTCTTTTGTGTGAACCGCTGCTGGGCACTGTGGGGGAGAGGAAGATGAACAGGGTGTTCCTGCCTTCAGAGGGCTTATAATTCAGTAGAGAGGCAGATGTACACCAAACCAGGTAGTCCAGGCCTAATAGTAATAGCAAACAGTGATAACTCCAGCTTTGTTCCAGGTACTCAGACGTTACTCACACTTAATCCCCAAACAGCCTCGTGGAGGAGGTATTACCCATTTTACAACCGTAGAAACTACAAGGTGAAATGGCTTGCCTAAGGTGATAAAACTAATAACCACCAAAGCTGAGATTACAAGACCAAGTGCCCTCTCTCATGAAGAACTGATGTAAAAAGTCCCATGAAGGAGATGCACAGTCTTTCATCCTTTTCTTCTCTCAGATTTTAAGACAGATAATTCTAATTATATTGGATGATATTCATTACCTTTTCAAAAAGATCCCTGCCCAGATTCTTTTGCTTATTCAGACCATTTGATAATAACTCTCAGAATCTTGGAACTGGAAGGAAATGGAAAGGTAGTCTAGTCCATTCTCTTTAGTTTCTTGTTTTGGAGAAACTGAGTCTCAGAAGGGAAATCACCTGAGCACATATAATAGTGTTTAGTTGATAAACACTCTTAGTATCAATAGTGTAATAATGTTTAGTTTTTCCATCAGTTTCCCAAACCGTGAAAGCGTATCGGATAATATAGGGGTGAGATTTTTTTTAAAGATTTTATTTCCCTATTGGAGAGACAGAGAGTGAGCATGGGGAGGGGGAGAGGTGGAGGGAGAAGCAGACCCCCTGCTGAGAGGGAGCCTGCTACAAGGCTTGATCCCAGAATTGTGACCTGAGGCGAAAGCAGACACTTAACTGACTGAATCACCCAGGTGCCCCCAAGGAGGTGAGTGTTTTTAATTTTAATACCTTTATACATGGGTATATAATTTCTCGTGTGTATTTGAAGAGAAGTATAGCTAGAGCATCAAATTATTTGGCAGCTATTATTGTCTATGTAGTCTATTTAAAGGAAAAAAGTGGAAGTACAGGTTGGACAGGGAAGTGGTAGGAATCATGGAGGTGGTGTGTGGGTGATGTGTGGAGAACATTAAGGAAACCGTGCATATACACCAATTTGCACTCTCCTGGAGGGTTATCTTGCCCTGCTAGCTTTATTAGTTAAGGGGTAGGAAAAGGGAAGACCATCCCCTCATGGAAATATACTACCTGTAAGCATTATACTTGGGCTCAGTGTGCGGATGTTGAGAAAGCTCAGAGAGGTTGATTAACAAACCCAGGTAACACAGGATAGATCAAAGAGTTAGGATTCAGATCCCAGCTTGGGATTCTTCCATTGCCAGCTCCTAGCACCTGTCATATTTTGTAAGGTGAGTGAACCCTGGGCCCGGCCTGCTCCTCTTCTCAGGGGTTCCAACATCTTGTTCAGGTACCAGGCTCAAGCAGAAATGCATGTGGTTGGGTTGCTAGGTTGCTTACTGTTAGTCTGCTAATTTAAAGCTTGATTTTGATAGAATTTCAAAGAGTGTGCCGTATTTATAATATGTGGTATTTATCGAATCTGATTCATGCTGTTAAGTGATAGAACTCTTATCTATCTGCCTTTTGGCTTCTGTCCACATTGTGATGCTGCCATGTGGGTTGTGAGCTCCAGGAAGATATAGACTGTGCCTGTCAGTCTATGCGAAGGGTAATTACCAAATGCTTTTTCTAGCCATCTAGCCATACATTCAGCCATACATTCAGAGTTCAGAGCATTAACCAGTAGATTTTTACCTAGAGTGGAGGTATGGAGATGTAAGTATGGTTCATCTAGCCATACATTCAGAGTTCAGAGCATTAACTAGTAGATTTTTACCTAGAGTGGAGGTATGGAGATGTAAGCATGGCCTGCTTCCAGGTTAGCTGAAGAAATCTGGAGTTGCAGATTATGGAGAGAGGGCCCCTTTAGGATATTTTCACTACCATGGGTGGGGGAAATGTTTAGGCTTTGGGACTTTCCTCAACCAGCTGAGAGGATTCTACTTCTCACATGGAACATGGCCTCTTGCATGAAGTAGGCAGTTATTGCCCATTTGCTGTGTACTAGCTGCTGTGATAGTGGGGTGGGCTGAATGATTCCTCCCACCCCCCCAATTAAGATGTCCATGTTCTAATTCCCAGAACCTGGGAATATGTTACCTTATATGGTAAAAGGGACTTTGCAGGTATAATGAAGTGAAGGATCCTGCAATAAGATGATTCTGGTTTCTCTGGGTTGGCCCAGTGTAATCAGAGGGGTCCTTATAAGAGAGTCAGAGTATGGGCAGCCTGGGTGGGTCAGCGGTTTAGCGCTGCCTTCAGCCCAAAGCCTGATCCTGGAGACCCGGGATCAAGTCCCGTGTTGGGCTCCCAGCATGGAGCCTGCTTCTCCCTCTGCCTGTGTCTCAGCCTCTCTCTCTCTCTCTCTCTCTCTCTCTCTCTCTCTCTGTGTCTCTCATGAGTAAATAACTAAAATATATATATATATATTTTTTAAAAAAGAAGGTCAGAGTGAAAGAAGGAAATATGGATTTAACAGGTTGGAGTGATACACGGCCATGAACCAAGTAATGTGGGTAGCCTTTGGGAACTGAAAAAGGCAATGGATGGATTCTCCCTTGGTAGCCTGCTGACACTGGTTTTTGCCCAATGAAGCTGATTTTGGACTTCTGACCTCCAGAAGTATAAGACCATAAATTTCTTAAGCCATTAAGTTTAAGCCACTAAATTTCCTGTCATTTATTAGAGTTGCAATAGGAAACCCGTACAGATAGGTACTGAAGATTGAAGAACGAATGTAGTCATATTCTCTGCCTTCAAGTGGGGCTCAGTCTAGTGGAGGGGGCAGGCAAGTACACAGATGATTTGGATAATAGTGGTGAGCCTCTGATAGGACTGTAAATCCAGGAATCTATAGGACCTAAGCCAATATGGGCAGATAAGGGAAGACTTATCTGGATAAGCTGAACTCAGGTGCCAGTGATGGAGGGTTGGAATTAGGTCATGAAGTGGGGCAGAGAAGGGCCTTTTTGGAGAGAGAGAAGCATGTTCAAAGTTATTTCAGTAAGATCTGAAAACTAGGTGCAGGCTATTGGCCAGGCCTTGTAAAGCAGAAAGCTGGTTCCATCTAAACTGGTGTGGGCTCTGATAACCCTGTTTCTGGGCCTTGCGTAGTGGAGCGGTAAGATGGAAGTGCTATACCTTCAGGGTCTGTGAACACCCATTAGCTCTTTTTACATGTATTATCCCATTTAATCCTCATAGTAACTGTGCAAAGAGGAGACTGTAATTTCTTCATGTTGCAATGGAGCGAAATGAGACTTAGGTTGGGGGGGGGGCAGAGGGAGAGGAAGAGAGAGAATTCTTTTTTTTTTTTTTTTTTTTTAAGAGAGAGAATTCTAAGCAGGCTCCATGTCAGTGGAGACTCTGAGATGGTGACATGAGCTGAAATTAAGAATTGGATGCTTAACAACTGAGCCACCCAGGTGCCCCAGAGACTTAGGATTTAAGTAATGGGCCTAGGGTGACACAGTTTGTAGGTAGCAGGGCTGAGATTCGAATCTTAGGCCTTCAGGTTTCAGAGCCCAAATTCTTAGCATCCTCCTCTGTGATAGAAAGATCACTGGGCCAGAAATCAGAGGACTAGAGTTCTAGTGCTACCTCTGCTGCTTATTAGACTTAGGGCAGGTCAGCCTGTTCCCATCTGCAGAAGGGGACAATAGGCCTGCCTTCTTCAGAGATGTGAGTGTGTAGGAGATTGTCCTTTATGAATATATTCATTTTCACAAATATTCTCATCAGAGTTTCAGACACCCCCAGAGAGGGTCATGTTAGTGAGCCTCATCTTGCAGTATTGGGTCATTCTTAAGGGTCATGCGACAGGTTAGGGAATTTGACCAGAGTAGGTGGTCACTGAGGTGTTCACATGAGGTTAGAATGTTTGTATCCATGAGCAGTGGTGGAGACAGAAAGTGGGCAAAAAATGGTGGGTGGCCTGTCTCAGGTGCCAAGGGTGAGAGAATAAGTCTAGAAGGAAGCAGTGTGCTCTGCATCTTGTTTCCTGCAAATATGCTGATGTTGGAGGCGACTGGGGAAGAAACCTTTCCTGACTTGGAGTTGGGCGGTTAGCTTTTACTCCCAGCCCTACCGCGTACTGTTGCTGAGCAGGGAGCCCAATGCGGGGCTCATCCCTGGCTCCTGGGATCGTGGCCTGAGCCAAAGGTAAATGCTTAACTGACCAAGCCACCAGGTGCCACCAAGGGCTAATGATTCGTACTTGGCAGAGTATGTGAAAGCATCCTGTCCAGTTCCTGGCATTTAGTGGACATTGAGTAAATAGTGGCCATCTCTGAATCTGGCAGTTCAAGGCTTCTCAGGGTTAATCCAATAAATCCCTGTTCTTTGCAGGAGTCCACCTTTTCCCCTCGCCTTTCAGACTCACTTAGGCATGTTGTAATTGGATGCGAAGGGAGACTCTGGCCACAGAAGGAGAGCCCTATGAATCTTTGAGAGGGGAAGACCCTTTGAGGGGGGAAGACCTTTCCAGTGGGAAATGGTGACGAGTGGTTTTCAGGTGGCTGCAGTGGGTACGCCGAGCCATTTTGGAAGTGAGAATATGTTTGTCTTGCCAAGTATAAGATTGAATGTCACCGTTTTTGCTTTCTGGGAATAATGGCCGTGCAGATGAAGTGGATTTATGGCGCGGAGGCATGTCAGAGAACAGACTTTTTTTTTTTTTTTAATGTCTACATTTTCTGATTATTGAGGTAATGTGCTGATTTTATAATATCTGGAGAATACCGGTAGGGAAAATAAAAACGTTTAGTTCCACACTCAGAGATGATTACTGTTAACATTCTGGTGTATTTCCCACCATTCGTTTTCAAAATGCACATAACCTTTTTGTGTGTGTGTGTAAAATGCACACTTTAATGTTTTATTCACTTAACATTAAATCATGTCACGTGCATTTCCCAGATTATTACCTATTCCTTAAAAACATTTTTATTTGCTACATAATAGTCTGTACTATTATGTATATGTTCCATAATTTACTTAATCATTCCCCATTCAATAGTTGGGCATTTAGATTGTGTCCATCACAATACATAAATGCGTATTTCCCCTAAAATACATAAAAATATTTGAGGGTTTTTTTTTTTAATGCACTTTCTTAGATTCTCCAAACTGGAATTCCCAGAATGAAGAATAAGTACATTTCAAAGTGCATTTTGGTGAGGATTATCAGACTGTTCTATTTATCTCATACTAAAAAGCAGGAAAGTCATGGCATGTTAGATGGCTGTGGTCAACCCAGTGAGGTCCATACCCTTGATCATTGTGCAAAGAAGGCTGCCTCCCCGCGGCTCACTTGCTTCCTGGCAGACAGTACAATCAGCCTCTTGTGGCTCCCAGTGAAACTTAAGTAATGGGTCAGCCTTTCCAGTGCTTCCCTTTCTGTCAGGAAGTTCATCTGTGAATCTAACCTAAATCTCAACCGCTGCATTTTAAATCGTCACCCTCTGCTGGCTCCCCTCAGTGGAGCGGAGCAGAGCAGAGCTGTGCACGATCCGCAGGCTGCCCACTCGTGTCTCCCCCACCGCCTGACCGCCGTGGCTCTGCCCACCAGCCTTATGTTACCCTGGAGGAAACTCGAGGGTCTCTGGCTACTGCTGTCTCGACTGGGAGGGCGGCCCTTGCATCGAGTTGCTGCCGATAACGCCAGGTAGGGTTTCCAAACCTGAGCGTGCCCACGCTGTGAGGGCCAGCCTCCTGGCCTCTCCCGTGCCCTCTGCAGAACTTGTGGGGGCAATTAGCATTCAGAGCAGTGCTCCCTTATTGACACTGCAGGTCTATCAGATTCATTCTCTGGGAAAAAAGAAATGTGGCTAGAGCGGGGATTAATTATGTTTCAGTCCCAGGCGCATTGGCCAAGTGGTAACTGCAGTGAGGCCGGACAGCCAGGCAGGGAGGGGGCATCTGAGTGCATTCTGGTGATGGGAAAGCCAACTGTCAGTGGAGGGGTAGGGTCTTACCCTGGGCCTCCCACCCTTGGCATCAAGTAGCTGCTGCGCCCTCTGCCCAAACAGCCTTGGCCACCTTTCTTAGCCAGCATCCTTTGTTGGGAGCTGACAGCTTTATTACAGGGCAGTAGGATGTTAATTTGGAGGGAAATGAATATAGCTGCAACTTCACGGGCAGTAAGAGGCCCCTTGTGTCCCTTGCTTAGACATTTTAGAGCTGGCTGGCAATAGGCCAGCAGGGTGGACCAGATCATACAGGAAACAGACTGGGAATTGAGTCCTGCAGCACCTGTGGGAGTATCTGAGCGTGGCTGGAAGCCCAGAGGAGGCTGGAGCCCGAAGCCCAAAGCATCCCTGGGGCCAAGCCCAGGCTGGCTAAGCTTCTCCGGCTCCTTGCCCTCCCCTGCAAGTCAGCACCAGGGGATCCTGCCTTAACATGAACAGCTTCATGCTTCTAGTTTTCCCTCCTCAGGAGGTCTATGCTCACAAACAAGATGCCTGGTTTCATACTTTGCTGTTTCTTCTTTCAGTGCCTGGTACAGGTCTAGCACTTGATTGAAATAAACATTTAGGAGGCAAAACCCAGTGGTTTTATGCACTTGGTAAGGAAGCTGCTTCTCTGCTCTTCAGTCCCCATTTAAAATTTCCGTGTCCGATCATTTTTTTTTTCCTTTGAAGAGGGTAAGCTTTTTCTTCTGGCCCCTGTTATTGTTATCCCAAATCTACTTTGGGGCTAAACGTCACTGGTACTTTTGGTTGGCAAGTTGGAGCCCAGTGTCCCCACTGTGAGACCTTAGCCTGGTGGATGCCATCCCTGGCTGCACTTTAGAATTCTCTTTGGAGCTTTTAAGAAATATTGATGTCTGGGACTCAGTGCCAGAGATTCTGATGTGTTTGGTCTGAGTTGAGGCTTTGGCATCATTTTAAAAACATTCCACAGGTGATTCTATGTTATTTATTAATGTCCAGTGACTTTCCTAGAATAAGGAGTAAGATATGCCTGCCATGTCCTATCAGCAATTTCCCTTTTTGAGAAGACATGTGTGAGAAGCCTTGTGATATCTACCATAGTGGGTCGCTCCAAATCCTTTATGGAAGCAGAAATGGTGAAATGACAAATGAAAGGATTGTGTTAGTCCTTTCCTGTGTGGTACTGGCTTGCTGAGAAGTCCCCGTGGATGCACCTAGCATCTCTATTACCAGGGTGTGCTCTGGCTGTGCTGCTCTGCCTGGTAATTAAGTAGGGAACCTGGACAGGATGAGGATGCTTTAGCGAAGGTTAAAGATAAAAAAAGGTACAAACAGGGCATGAATCTGTTTATATTTGGTTCATTAGCCAGGGCCTGGATTCACTTTTCTCAAACTTGTGGAGCATGGGCACAGGAAGGAAGGATGGGGAACAGGGCTGTGAGTGTCTGGCTTTCATTTCAGGTCTAGAGGACAAACAGGGCAAAGTAGCAGGTGCTTGCAGTGACCATTCAACCTTTTGTAGGCTGGGATCCCTAAGGCCTCACTTCTGGCAATGTCCTCTTGAATGTTGTAGAGGTGTCTTCCCAGAAGGGTTCATAAGGGACTGAATTATTGCTGTGAGTGAATGAGCCCTTTCTCTAACTGCATTTGGATTTGCCTGTGGGTTCCTCTACGTGATTTGAGAATGGTTATGCTCCTAGTTTGCTAATGTATTTGTCTGGCTGCCCTAAGTCCTATTACCTTCCCTACTCTCTCTGGAGTGTGTGAGGCTGGGGCTTGCTCCATGAACAGCTTCTCAGATTGAGGGGCTGTTCTTGTAGTTTCTGCTGCTCCTTAGCTTGTCTTATGGTGAGGAGGGCTTCTCCCAGGCTCTGGGCCTTAGAGAAGCTGGAGCTCCAGAGAGAGAGAGCCCCCATACTTGTCCTACAGGTAAGGAGGCCTCTAGATTAACCCCTGGGATGCTGGTGGCCTCATTTCTCA
The DNA here is from genome assembly GCF_011100685.1 of Canis lupus familiaris. Taxonomy (NCBI): domain Eukaryota; kingdom Metazoa; phylum Chordata; class Mammalia; order Carnivora; family Canidae; genus Canis; species Canis lupus. The sequence continues at coordinate 40,214,116 of NC_049242.1, read as the reverse complement.
GACTCACAAATCCTGCTTAGAAAAAGCTACGAGCATTTTATTTCATTTTTAAAAATAGTTCTCATGCTATTCAAACTGTACTTGACTAACTATAAGAGATTCCCCTGGGATGCTTGTTAAAAACGAAGACTCTCTGGGAATGAAATCTAGGAATTTTGCCTATTAGCTGGAATCCCAGGCCATTATCCGGTATAGAAATGTTTGAGAATAATTTTGTTAAAAAATATTCCTCTCCCACCTCCTGCCTTGTTTTACAAGGGAAATATGACACAGATTGGTCAAGTGACTTGCCTGGGATCACACAGTGAATTAGGTCTGGAGCTAAGTTTGGAAGAACCTGAAGCCAAGTCCAGAATGTTAATACCTCCTAATAGGTGTGAAGAGCTTTATTCTTTGAAAGTGTAGTTTATCTTTCTGTTCCTCTCGTTTGCTAAGATGGAGAGTGTCATCCATCCATCTGTTGAACCAGATTATTCTTTGTTGTGGGGCTATCCTATACATTATAGAATGTTCAGCAACATCTTGCTTCTACAACCCTTGGATGCTGGTAACATCCCCCAGTTATGATAATCAAAAACGTCTCTAGACATTGCCACATGTCCCTTGGGGGCAAAATCACCCCAGTTGAGACCACTGCTTTAGCTGTAGAAGCTGTGTGTCAGGGACGTTCCCAAATAGCATCCTACGACATTTATGTTTGGGGACTTCACTTTTAAAATATGCATTGTTGGCTTCTCCCCAACTTGGCTACTGTACTGGGCTACACACATAAATGAAAATCACGCTGGATATAGGCTGTCTCCTCCTCTCCATTTTGGCTTGCAGAAGGAAGGCATAAATAAACCTGGAAAGACCACTGAATTTGGACACCAGGCCATGGTTTGCCAGCCAGCCCTGAACTTCCTAGCTGTGGGATCTTGGGCAAGTCTCTTAAACTTATTATAAGCCCCTTCCCTCATCTGATTATGATAGAAAGAAATGTTTGTTGTGAGAATTAAGTGACACCTTGAATGTGTTAGTGTTTTTAAAACAGTACTCTTATATTAAGTGGCGATGATAAGATCCAAGGCTAATTACCAACACTTGAAGGTTTTCTCAAATTCAGAAGTGCAGAACTCAGCACAGCAAATTGAGACTTGTATTTGGCCAAGTATATATGACCCTTGTCCTCTTTCTGCCCGTCATGTTAATTTTTCCCTGTTTTCACTTTAAATTTCACCTTCTCTTTCTTGGTGGCCATTGTGATACCTCTTTTGGGTCATTGTCTCTGCAAGATTTGTTAGCTTATTATCTGTGCTCTGTGAGATAGTTTCTTTTTATGGTGAGATTTCTTTTTTTTTTTTTTTTATGGTGAGATTTCTGAAGGGCTGACAGATATTTTATGAAAATCTCAAAACCAGTACCATCTTCTTTTCTTTCCTCACCAGCACCCAGAGAAGTGCATGGTGATGGGTACATGAGCCTTGATTTCGGGCTGCGAAGCCTGCACCCGTCTGCAGAGATGCATGCAGATGAGCTTGGAGATTAAAGGTCTCTGGGTTCTGGGCACAACAAAGCTCAGCTAGTTCAGCACTTATTTGCAGTCAAGGAAACTGAGCCCAGAGGGGGAACGTGTGGGGGTGTCAAGGTGGCGGAGTTTGCTGCTTTTGGTGCGGTACTCACGCATGCTCCCCGCTGCCGCCTGGGCTGGTGTGGTGGGGAGCAGGCCCCACTCCATATCCACGGGGCTCTGGCTGACTTCTCTTTGACTGTAGATGTTGCCTTGTAGGTCTTGTGAAATCATCTCTTTCTGCTCAGTAATTTATGGATGGAAATTCATCAGAATTCTCACAGTACATGACATGATTTTCACTGATTCTTTATAGCAGGACATCTTGAGAGGAAAAGGCACCGAACGTGAAGGCGCTTCAGTGTCTTTGTGAAGAGGAAAAAGATTGAGAAACCGAAGGTCCTTTTGTTTCTTCAGTAACCTTGAACGCTGTCTCTTGGCTATACATTTTCTCCCACTGTGATGTGCTCTAATACCATCATCACTGCTGATATTAATTGTTAGTATTATACTTGCTGCTGTCTGGTGAGTGCATGTGAAGTGTTTGCCACAATGAACATACCACAGTTGATCTGCCTAAAATCTCTACAAAGAGGGCGCTATAACCATCTCTATTTTGTAAACAAGGAAAGTAGTTAAGTAACTTATTCGCGGTCATGGAGTAGGAGAGGGAGCTGAGATCTAAACCCCTCCCGTGTGTAAATCCTGACTAGGCTTGTTCCTGGTCTGTAGTTCCTGACTCCGGTGCAGGTGGTTATTGTGAACCGCAGCAGCTGATCCTCCTCTCCAGCCCAAGTCCGATGCCTTCAAGGACCTGCTGTTTGTCACATGACCTGTTTGGCCCTCTAGGGCTATCCCCCGCACTGGGTGGCATCCAGCCCGCTAAGCCAACACCTCCCCAGACACGTCCTCTCAGGCTGTGCCAAAAGCCTGGATGAGAAGAACTGTCCCTGACTTTGGAACCTAGAGATCTGCTGTCAAGGGAGGCATAGCCTTTAGAGATGAAAACCTGGGTTCCACCGCCTGGAGCCCTTCACCTTCCAGAGCCTCATCTTCCTCAACTAGAAAGTGGAGGGATTCCTGTCTCACAATTTTTTTTTTTTTTGGGGGGGGGGGGGAGAGTGTTAAATGAAACACTTCATTTTGAAATGAAGTGTTTTTAAACTTTAGGTTTAGGTGGGGTTGTGAGACTAATGACAGTAGATTCCAGAGGAGGGGGAGTGGGAGCCTGGGGAAGACTAGGGAAGAATGTTCAAGGGGACGAAATACAGGGACAGTTAGGGGGAAAAGAAACAAAGGAATCTCCCTTGCCAGTCATTTCAAAGGCCTTCTTGCCCAGCCTTAACTGAGGTACCATCACGTATGGATGTGTTTCTACTTCCCTGCCCTCCTCTGGAGAAGTGCTCACAGGCTTGGAGTGGGGCTGGGGGTTCCTGCAAGGCCCTCCCTGCAGATATTCACCTGAAGGCTCCGTCCTGCTGTTCTCTGGGGCTCTGCAGCAAAGAAGGCTGCCTGGAGGGGACTTGACTGTTTTAAAGGAAAGTTGCTAATAGATACTTTAGATTATGGTGACTGAGGAAAACACAGAATATTTAAAATTATTTTTTTTGCCATTAAGGTAGTGTAACTACTTCCAAAATTGGATGATAGAGGAGGAAAAAAGCATTCATTTCACCTTACTGTATTTTTTCCAGATGTTTGGGGGAGGTGGGAGAAAAGTTCGTTTGTTTTAATTAAGGTATACATAACACGGCACAAATTTGACAGTTTCACAAAGCAGTGAAAGTCTTTACAGAACATGCTTTTAGTCATTTTGTACATACGATTTTGACTTTTCCAGTTAACTTATTCGTATGTCTGAGCATTTCTTCCTCCTTCCCATTTTAAAGATTTAAAAAATTTTTGCAAGCAGCATATGTAAACTGTATTTGTGAATTTTTAGTCTGACAGCAAAATACCAAATTGGTAACAGTGGTGACATGTTACAGATGACTTATTTTTATTTTTTGTGCTTTTATTTTCTAAATTTTCTACAGTGAGCAAGAGTATTCAGAGAAGTATACTGAGAAGATATTGTTCATAATCTTGGAATTAACATTTTGGCCTATTTTTATTCTTACTTATCCTTTGCATTTCTTAAACATAGTTGAGGTTATATTTTGTATCAGTGTGTGGGTTCTGCTTGGTTTTCATTTAACATAAACAGTTACTAAGCTTAGATTCTTCATAAATGCTGCTTTTAATGGCCGGGCAGTATTCTATCAAGTAGAAACACCATATTTTGTTTAGCCATTCCCTTATGGTACTATAGTTGGGTGATTACCAGTTTTTGTTTGTTTGTTTTATACTGTTAAAATAATACCATAATGAACAACTTAGGAAACAAAGCATTTAGAAGTGTTGACCCTGAAACAATCAGTCTGGTGTTTGGAGCAGCTGTAGGCCTGATGGATGAGTATACAGCAGGCATTCAACAGTTGTTTGTGCTTAGTGAATCAGGAGACATGAGTGAAGGAGTTCTGCAGATGACTTGAATAGTGATAATGTGGAGGAGTAAAGAATGTTCTATGGCAGTGCAGGCCTGTAAAGAGGGCCCCCCAAAATGGACCGCAAAATCCAAACCTGTCATGCTCTGATAGCTTCCAGGTCTTTGAGAGGGTTCTGCAGTTTGGGCCATGAAGGATATTGGGGGAAGATAGTGACTTGCAAAACCGTATAGCAGGAATGTGGGGCTTTCTCTGTCTTTGCGCCATGTTGGAGAACCCAGTGCCAGTGGTCCTTCTCCTGTCTGAAAGAGGGAAACATGGCCAGGACAGAAGCCTAAGGGGCGGATTGTTGTCTGAATGTGTGCTGCCCCAAACAGCTGCTGAAACCAAATCAATTTGTGGAAGGCTGTGAGGGTTTTCTTGGCTTGGCTCTCTCTTTTGGAATTGAATAGGAAAATAGAATTTCTCTGAAAAGTGTCTCTCTGTGTTTGTGCCTGGAGCGCTCTGTAATTTGGACCTTGTCAGAACAGCCTGTCTTTATTTTGAATTTGGAACCACTGACTCCCCTTTTCTTTACACTGTGAGCTATTTATATGCCCAAAAAGCATAAATGGAGGCCTTTTCACCTTCTCCTTCATGACTTCAAGAAATAAATAAAGGAAAGCAGCATTCTCTAGAATCTGTAATCCCTGAGGGCTGGTGGTAAAGAGCTGAAAAATATTCCAGTGTAGACATCTGTGCTGTGTGGTGGGCTGTCGATGGGCAGTGAGGAGCTTGGCTGCTGTCTGAGGTGCTGCTTCTCAGCCTTTTCTAGAACCTTTTGGGGAAGGGAGTCCTCAGTCACCTAGCTGAGCATATATCCCAAACACATTCTCTGTCCATTTATTCATGTACTCCTCCTGTTTGATTCACTTTGGTTATCGATCACCTAATGTACTGTCCTGCAGTGTGCAAGGCCATAGAGAGATAGAGCCATGACTAAGCCTGCCTTCCTGTATTCAGTCAGGACTCGATGGCAGTAATGGGAAACTTGCTATTCTAAACAGAAATGGGTTTTGTACCATGCATTAGGTGTTATATCATTATGGGAAGGGTGGGAAAACAGGATCGAAGCGGGCCTTTGGTAGTGACTCCTAAAACAGGAATCTGAAAGTGGTCCACTGGTAATGGTTTTCTTTTCCCTTTTTACTCCCTCTTTTGAACCCCTCTTGCCTCCTGTTCCTAGGCTCTCTGTCCTAGATGTTAGTCTCTCACATTATGAGAAAAACTGCTTCCAAGAGTTAATGGAATGTGAAGTGTTAATGATCACGTCTGTTGTTCATAATACTTGATGTCACTTGCTGATCCTTTACTAAGTGCCCAGCTGTGTGCTAAGTCCTTTACGTGCATCATCTCAGTTCTCACAACTTCTGTTAGGTACTGAGTAGTAATACAGGTAAGGAACCTGAAGCTGGTAAAAGTGACTTACTTACCATTGCTCAGCTAATAAGTAACACTTGAATTCAAACAGTACCCCTGTCCGGAGGTGATTGCAGCTTGAAAGAAAAGCTGGGCCAAAGGAGATACTCAAACAAATGGCCAATAAACATGTGAAAAGATGCTCAACATCAAGGAAGTGCAAATCAAAATCATTGTGAGGTACAGCTTCTCTCTCTCTCTCTCTCTCTCTCTCTCTCATACACACACACACTTAAAAAGATAATTAAAAAGTGCTGGTAAGAGGCGTCCTGGTGGCTCAGTTGGTTGAGCATCTATCTGACTATTGGTTTTGGCTCAGGTCATGATATCAGGGGTGTGGGATGGAGCCTTATCGGGGCATCCGCTTCAGATTCTTTTCCTCTCTCTCCCTCTGCCCCTCCCCCACTCTCTTTCTTTCTGTCTTTAAAACAAACAAATAAATAATCTTTTAAAAAAGAGTGCTGGTAAGACCGTGGAAGAATTGGAACACTAATACACAGCTGTATTATGCAGTCATGTTGGAAAGCAGTCTGCAGGTCCTCAAAAGGCTAAACATAGAGTTACCATATGATTCACAAATTTCATTCCTAGGTACATATCTAAGAGAAATGAAAACCACGTCCACATGAAAACTCCTACATGAATGTTCAAAGCAGCATTATTCATAATATCTCCTAAGTGGAAATAACCCAAATGTCCACCAGCTGATAGTGGATAAATGAAATGTGGTACATCCATATAATGGAATATTTATTATTTGGCAATGAAAAAGTGAGGTACATGCAATAAGGATGAACTTTGCAAACATGATGCTAGAGGAAACAAGCCAGTTAAAAAAGATGACAGTGTTATGATTCCATTTCTATGAACAGAATAGAGAAACCTATAGAGATAGAAAATAGAGCTGGAAGGGGAATGACAGCTAAAGGGTATGAAGTTTCTTTTTAGGGTGAGGAAAATATTCGGAAATTGATTGGGGTTATGGTTGCACAACTCTGGCTATATAAAAGCGATTGCATTGTACACTTTAAATGGATGAATTGAAAAAAAAATTGAAAAAAAAAATAAATGGATGAATTTTTTTTTTTTTAAAGATTTTATTTATTTATTCAAGAAACAGAGACAGAGGCAGAGACACAGGCAGAGGGACAAGCAGGTTCCATGCAGGAAGCCTGATGTGGAACTCGGTCCGAGTCTCCAGGATCACGTCCCTGGCCGAAGGCAGCGCTAAACTGCTGAGCCACCGGGGCTGCCCTGGATGAATTGTTTGACATGTGAATTATGTTTCAAGTTGTTATCAAACCAAAAAGAAGAAAAGCTAGAAAGGACAACACTTATCCAAATAAATTGCTAGTGGTGGAATTTAAGGAATAGTATATAAATCCCATCTAAATCTCTGAAACTTTTGGGTCATATTAATTTGTCCTCACTAGAATCTGGTCAGTGGACTTAGAGGTGATTTCTTTTCCTTAGTTGTCTTTTTTTTTTTTTTTTTTTTTTAGTTTTTTTTGAGTTTTCCCTATGCAAAAGGAACATCATGACTTCTACATGTTGTATCACTTGAACTAGTTTGAGAATTTTTGTCCTAGAATAGAGATTTTTTTTGGGGGGTGGCGGTGGAGGTAGCGAGGTATCACAGGTGTTCTTCCCTGCATCGAGCAGGTGTCAGAATCTAATCACTTCTGCCTGGAAAGCTGCCTGCCTTTTACCCTCTTGTTTCTTACTTACCTTCTGTCTCTCCAGAGACCACCAAGTTGTGTATAATTTTGTGCATAACTTTTTTTTTTTTTTTTTTTAACAAGGAAAAGAACATGGGAGGATGGTGGTGGTGGTGATGGGTAGTCATCTCAAATTGAATACTGGTAAAAGGAAGAAATGTAGTGGGGTGTCTATGCCCTTAAGTAGTTTGTTCCATTTAATTTATCCAAGTATAATTGCTGATGCCAGCATTTCAGAGTCTACTTCTTGTAACTCAGTAAAATACCTCATAAAAGTTATAAGGCCTGCACAGAAGGGGAATTCACTGTAGCCCCGTCCTTGCCACCTCAGCTAAGGGCCAGCTGGACCATACATATGCTTGTTTTTTTTTTTTTTTTTTTTTTTGTTATTTTTTTTTAACAGGAGTTATGGATCAGTGAAGTGTAATTTATTGAGATCCAACTGTATGTTTGAGGACAGAATATTCTATTGGGCAGTCAGAGTATAACTGGGGATTTACAACCCATAAGGGGCTTAAAATTTGGAGAGTTCTTTACCCATTACACAGTAAGTTGGCACCTTGGAGCATGACCTGGATTTCTCCGGCTCTGAGGCCTTCTCGTTTATTGTGTGCACATGTGTTTTTCTGTAAGTAAGGCCCAGGTGCCTTCCAGGTAAAAGGGGAAGTGAGAATTGGAGTATGTCTACTAGATGCCTCTCCCCTCACGTTGTCCCATGAGTCTGCAAGCACTTTCCTGTGCTCTTCTGGCATCTGGGCTCTCTATGTCCCTACTGATACCTGGGATTGCTAAGAACAGGCCTGGAACAGCTCACAAGTGTGGTAGAAAGAGAAATCCCAGAGAGCTAGGTTTGGGTCCTCACCCTACCACTCACAAGAGGTCTTTGCCTTTGGGCACATCACTTACTTTTCTTAAGGTTTTCCTAATCTTCAGTAGAAATAATGCTATATACCTTACATGCTCATGATGAATATGAAATGGAAATCATAGGGAAAACACAAAGCATGGTGCTGGAAACCCATTAGGCCTTTGATAAAGATCATTACCTCTTTCTCAATCTGCTTTTCTTCTTTGCCTCCCCTTTTCCTGGCTTGATTCCTACACGGGGTTGGCAGAGAAAGCTACCCAGTTTTCTCCACCTCCAGTCAGAGGCCACCTGTCAGTGCTTTTATTAACATATTTTCTCTCTGCCTCCCTGTTTTTGTGCTAAATTTATCTATATCAAACACATTTCTCCAAAATAAACCCCATTGAAAAAAATTGTTTACTCTAGAATAACGCTGCCCAGTAGAACTTTCTACGGTGATGAAATGTTCTTGGTGATTCTTGTCCTTTTGCTCTTTAACTTAGATTTAAGATGGGTTGGTGAAGATTCATAAAAAACCCCTGAGACCTCGATTGGTGTCACACTGAATTTATAGATTGATTTAGGGAAGAGTCAAATATTTTTACAACATTGGGATTTCCTAGTTCTCCTTTCAGTTAGGCCTTTAAAAATATTTTTCAGTAAAGCTATATTTTTCTCCATGAAAGTTCTGTCAGAGGTCCATCCAGAGCCAAGTGACTAGCACAGTTCTGGATTTTTGAATATTGGCTAGGTGGCCATAAGTACAGTGGACTAGAGAGAGCAGTGTCTGGAAGCAGAGGCCACTGAGGATGCTGTTGCAGTAGTCCGGGGGGAGAGAAGATGAACATCTGGATTTAGGCCTGTGAGGAGGGAGAGGAGCCACATATACTAGAGACGTTTCCTAGAGGAAAAAGAACAGCACCTTTTTAATTCTTCCAGGGCAAAATAAGGCAGAGTCATGATGATACTTGCTGCCATTTACTGATAGCCCACTGTGTACTGGGCCACATGCCGGTATATTATGGTCGCCATTGCTTTTCTTGATGCTCTCAGGTAGCCAGTGTTATTTCTGTCCTCCAGACCAGGAAACTAAACCTCAGAGAGGTTAAGTAATGAACCCAAAGAAACCCAGGGGAACAAAGTAAATGCTTGAATCTAGATCTAACTCCTGCCCAAAGGCCACTGAACACTTGTCTAATCTTGGGTCCTCTCAGAGTTTATTGGAAGTACTTTATGGCAATATGCCAGACCTTTCGAATTTTATGACTGAAATAAAAATGACTAAAATCCTGCCCTCAATCATAGTCAGAAAATTAAATTGGAGTGTTTACCTAGTTTTATAATGTTTGATAAAAGATCTAGACATGTCTGGATTTATGAGATCTATAAAATTTGAGTTGTTGAAGGGGCAGGAGGGAGGGCTTTAGAGATATAGATCATGTGACTCAGTGGAAAGCCTCAGAAGTATTTTTGAATTCTGACAGTGTTCCTGGTCATGTATTTCTGGGTAACATTTTGTTGATGTTTTTCTTCCATTGGTCAGACAAAAAAAATGAATAGCCTTAATTAAAATTTCTATTGTCTTTGCCACAGAGGAAGGAAGCCTTTCCGTGGTTGTCATGGTGATGTCTGAATGACACCGTTGAAGTGGGTAGTGATTGCCATCCAGAGCCCTGAAATGAGCATTTATCATTTTCCTTGCCCCCTGAGAGGCTTGCAGAACCAAACTGCACATTTCCTTAATCGTCTTTTAAATTCACATTTGAGCCAAGTGTGTGTGTGTGTGTGTGTGTGTGTGTGTGCATGCGCGCGCGCACTAGGGAATATACTGTGCTGCAGCCATGGTTAGAATCAAGTCTGAAATCCCATTCTGTTTGCTTTGTGTTCCTGAAGCAAAATGCCATGTGTGTGGTGCTCATGAAAAGTCTGAGAAAGTAATTAGGAACTAGCAGCCTTTTGCGTGGCACAACGGGATAGCTCAGGAAGGAGGCCTCCTCCCTGTCCCAGCTCTCTTGCCCCACTCCCAGGCACTCAACAGCCTTGCCTGACACACCTCTGTACGCAGCCTGTTTAGAGGGGCTTGCACTTAATACCTGGCAACTTTAAATGCTGCCACTTAACTACCCATCCTCCGCTGTCCCTCCCTGCACCTAGCAGGCTCACTGGAGCCGTCATGCTGCATGCAGGCACAGTGCAGCTGTTTCTGACACTAAAACTAGGCTCTTTGCTGGCTTTGGGATTTCTGCATGGTGTGATTGGGGTGAGGGAAAGGGAATGGGAAAGAGTGATGTTGTACAGCTGGAGAATCTGGATGGGTTTTCTGATTCTGTCTGCACGTGAGGCTACCCTCCACCCAGGCCTGTGAGGACAGGACAATGACACTTCTCCTTCCCAGTGGTGCTGTGCAGCTGCATAATATAGATGGATTTTTCCAGAGCTCTGTCTGCAGGTGAGATTACTCGCAGGTCTAAAGAAGACAGGCTATGACACCTCCCACTCCCAACTGGATTTCACGTGACAAAAAGCAAAGAATTTGCCTTCAAGTCTTGGCTCCACTTCCTAGCTAGCCATGTGAACCTGGACAAGAACTCAACCTCTCAGAGCCTTAGTTTCCTCTGTAAAATGTAAAATGGTAATAATGACAGTAACTGTCTCTCCAGGTCATTCATTGTATCTCATTAGATGATGCTTTGTCAGCTATAAGTGTCAGATGTAAGCTGTAAATTCTAATTCATAAAGCTGATATTCTATCCTAGGCTGAGTGCTGGAGAATCAGAGCCAACTGAGAGCCACTTAACTCTGCCTGGTGTTAGGGAGGGCTTCTAGAAGAAGGTGGTGACCCTTGCACTGACCCTTGAAGAATAGATAGAAGTTAGCCAGAAAGACAGGGAGACAGCCTTCAAGAAGAGGGAATGGTGTGTGTAAAGGCACTGAGGTACCACCGAAACATAGGCATCCTCATAGGAATGGGAAACCATAAGTCAGGGAACAGGTGAAGGGTGGGATTTGCCTTTATCCAGAAGGTCAGGGGAAGCGCTGGATGATTTGAGGGCAAGGAGTGACATAATCTGTAGGTTTAGAGATATTACAGGTGGCTATGTGGAAGACTGTTAAACGTTCCACTGTGAGGAACAGGTGGGCGAGTGCAGAGATAGAATGATGACCTTAGAGGCTACTCAGTCATCCCAGTGAGAGTGCTGTGGGGATGGAGAAGATGGACTGGTTGGTGATATGGAAGTAGAGTTGACTAGTCTCTGATAGGGAATGAGGGAAAGGGGTAGAATAATTTCCAGCATTTCTATATGGTATTCCCATTGGCCTTTGGAGAGGGACAAATTTTCATTGTGCAGGACAGTGTAATTTAGCAATCTGGGCCCCCTGCCCACACAATGTCACTTAATTGCTATGACAACAAAAATGTCACTGCCGTTTTTCCAAATGCCCCTGCTTGAAAACCACAAAATAGTGGTTTACCATCATGGGGAATGAAAGATGAGAAATATGGTGGGAAGGACTCCATTTTGAAATATGTTGATTTAATGGTGCACAGGAGACACCTTGGTAGAAGTGTCCTGTAAGTGTTTGAATCTAGGGATCGAGAGAATGGACAGCCCTGGATATAGAGCTTCAGGAATCCTACCCATGGCAGTGACTGAGCTTTCCCAGGAAGAGATAGCATGAGGAGGGGGAGGTGGATAGCAGAACCTTGGGGACTGTCATGTGTCTTGTTTGATCTTGCAAGCTGAGGAGGAGTGATCGTATTCCAGGACCCATAGTGAAGAAGAAACTGAAGCTCAGGGAGAGCAGATGACTTTTCCTAGTTTCTCTTTTATTCAGTTTTGGCCGGGTCACTGTCCAGATGAGACTGAGGAGAAATGGATTTTACCCCTTCAGTGAAGGTTCTTTTAACGTCTAGTTTGTAGCCAATTGGCCCAAGTGTCTCGATGACTGAGCTGTCCCTATCTCTTCCTCACCTTGGGTTTTAGAAGTCTCTGTGCGTTAGTAAGGAGGCTTCTCAAGGTTTGCTTTTTTTCCCTGGCAATGGCGGATTTTTCCTTGGTGCCCTCTGTGTTCTTGGTTCACTGATTCATAGACACTTGAGGAATTGCAGGGAGGCATTTAACATGCATCAGATACCATCACTAGCAGAGAAAGTGATTCACGGGCGCTCTCTCCACCTTCTGCATTCCTCCCCACCGACAGAGTTTGACGTTGGGGAATTGAGTCTGGACCTGGAAGAGCACAGTGAAATTGTGTGATTTAGCGATGGCAGTGTACAGCTGCAGCCAAAGTGGGGGTGCTCAGGAGCAGGGGATGGTGAGGAGGCTTTCACTCCCATGTCCTTCACAGCACCCTCTTCTTTTTTTTTTTTTTTCCAGTGTACAGCACCCTCTTCAAAGTTAGCAGTTGTTCTGGGTTGAAGAGCACCAACAAGTTCTACCAACAAGTTCTGGGCTCTGACCTTCAGGCTTTCTACCAGTTTCCATATATGTATATTTCTTTTTTTAAGATTAATTAATTAATTAATTATTATTTATTTATGATTGGGGGGGGGCGCTCAGAGATACAGGAGGAGGGAGAAGCAGGCTCCGTGCCGGGAGCCCGATATGGGACTCGATCCCGGGACTCCAGGATCGTGCCCTGTGCCAAAGGCAGGTGCTAAACCGCTGAGCCACCCAGGGATCCCCCCAGTTTCCATATTTTCAGCCAGAGTGTTGGGACTTTCCGCCAGGGACAGGAAACTCTGGAGGTTTATTTCCAGAGTGTGGTTAGTCTAATAAGCATGGCTTCCTTTACTAAGCCCTTATCCAGTAGCAAAGTTTTCTTCTTGCCATGAGAAAGTGAGAGCTGGTTTTGCTGTGTTTGTCTTCATGGGAAATGGTCCAGCCTTTGACTCCAGCTCTGGAGTTAAAGGCTTAGGTTTGAATTCAGGCTCTGTCCCTACTTAGTTGTGTAATCTTGCATAAACCCCTTACGTTTTCTAATCTGTAGAATAGAGATAATAGTACCCACCTTCTAGGATTATACTCAAGAATGATATAATGACTGCAGAGTGCCTAGAATATGATACGATACACTTATGGAAATTACAGTTTGGAATATCTCTTTTATTTGGTTCTTTATCCACTATCCTGCCTTCCTCACACAATTTGGCTCTCTGTAGAAATCTGTCACTTCAGTGTGTAGCCGGCCCACTATTTAGGGATGTGGAGAGCTAGTAGGTTTTCTTTAGGGAGAGAGATCTTGATAAGACCAGCTACCCTTATTGTTTGTCTACTTAATTCTAGGCACCATTTAGAAGGTCTTTCACAAAGCCTGCACTCGCAGTGTGGGGTTGCAACTGGAACCCAGTTGTCGCTCCAAACCCACACTCTCTTGCTATCTCCCCTGCTCTGTCTTCTCTCCGTCCTGCTTTGCCCCCTGCCCTAAAAAAAAAAAAAAAAAAAAAAAAAAAAAAATCAAAAAGAAATACCAGAATTAAGCCAAAGAAGTCTGTCAGGATATTCTCTCTGGGCTCATTGGTTTGCTCACTGGAAAGTCTGGGTACTCTGAGTCCTCTGGGTCAGGCACCTTCTTCCTGCTGTGTTTCTTGACATGAGGCTCCCTTCCTGAATGGGCATCACTAGGAAATTAAGAAGGAAACTGGTTTGGGTGGGGGGTTTCCGAAATCATCCCCATTTTGCCCATTTCTAGAAGTGAGATAGGCCAAAAGAGCCCCTCCCTGACCAGATGTCTGGAGTCATTTTTTCCTTCCTCTACCAACCCTGAACTGAAGGTGGAATGGTCCCTTTTCCCCGAGTCATGGAGAGATGCTGCGTGATTGGGCTTCTGGCGTCCCTTTGCTCTGACACCACTGTGAGAGACTCTTAAACAGGTGGGCTGAGGACGTCTTGAGCAAGCAGAGCAGCACGTGGGAAAGTAGCCCTGGAGGCTGGAAGGGAGCCCTTACTGGGACAGCTACGAGAGGCTCCTCCCACTGGAATGTGGCTGGACTACTTTACCTCTCACAACCTACTGACAGCTTTATCTTTTCTAAACAAAGACCCTGTGCTTTAATTCCTCATGAACATCCCTTGGGCTCTGGGCACAGCTAGCCTTCAGATCTGTGTGCTGATACTTTACAGCTCAACCCCAGTTTATGGAGTAAAGTGCTAAATGTCAAGATTTATGTGGGTCATTCTACACTGCACACCTGCGAGTGAGCTCATATGGCCAACTTTGTGCCTGTTCTTGGTCTTCTCCTTCCATTACTGCCCTGACCTCAAGGTAGAATGGGAAAAGTTTCTAGGTGTGTCCCCCTTGTGTTGAGTATCAGAGAATTACCACTTCCCCTGTCACCACTTGCTCAGCCCTGCCAATGTGGAGGTGACAAAGAGAAAAGGAATTTGGTAGAGCAGCATCATGTTAATCAACTCCAGCCCTTTCCCATTTTATAGATAAGGGAACTGTGGACCAGACAGAGAAAGTCATCTGTTTCCTTCCCAAATGGCTGGTAGGTAATGTTATTTACCTTTAACAAATTAAATGCCCAAAGTAGAGTGCAAAGGACACATCATGATGCAGGGAAAGAGTTTGGCTTCTGGACTTGGACTCCGATGGGAATCCTAAATCCTTCTGAAATGTATGGCCTTGGACAAATGACAACCCCTCTTAACCTCAGTTCCCTAGAATGGTAATACCATGCCGTGTTGAAGTGACTGGTAGAGGTAACATATGCAAGCATCTTAAGCAATTACTCACAATGATAGGTTTTCAGAAAACAGTGACTGTTGCTTTTAATATAGTCTAAGTGGCCTGTTAATGGATACTGGCCACATTGGACTCTTAAAGCTGTGTATCTAAAAGAAAAAGCTTGACACAGGTACTGCCAGTCTCAGAGTAAGTTTCCCATGAGAAGGGGCGTAAGGAACCCAGCTTCTACTATTAGGCTATGACCACCTGCTCCTGTAACCAGTTTCCTGGAAGTAGGCATAGGTTCTCAGCCACAGATCCTTGTATCTTTGTTTACCCGCCAAAATATCTCCTAATGCACAAGATCTCTTCATCCTCCCATATACTTCAGATTTCACATCATTCCTAAATGGTATGTTTCATGGGTTAACAGATTCATAGAGCTGGAAAGGAGCATACGAGCATTGTGACAGATACAGACCTAGGGTTTGTGTTTTTTTTTTTTTTTTAAATATTTTTTTCTTTATTTATTTATGATAGTCACACACACACAGAGAGAGAGAGAGAGAGAGAGGCAGAGGGAGAAGCAGGCTCCATGCACCGGGAGCCCGACGTGGGATTCGATCCCGGGTCTCCAGGATCGCGCCCTGGGCCAAAGGCAGGCGCCAAACCGCTGCGCCACCCAGGGATCCCTGGTTTGTGTTTTTTCTATAGCAGCATTTTGCCAAGTGGTTTTTGACATGGGCTTGAAAACTTCCACCAACAGGAGGCAGCCAGCCAGATGTTCAGAAGCCACTCTGACTTTGACATTGGTAGACACACAATTCCTTGAAAAATATGCTTCCCAGGGACTCCACCTACTGATCTAGTTCTACCATGTTGGCCTTCAGGGAACAAATCAAATTACTCTTCTTTATGATAGCCCTGCAGAGATGATGAGAGTGGTCCTGTGCCCTGAATCCTCCCAGACCATAAAACTCCTGTTCCTTTAGCGATGTGTTTTTTTTTTTTTTTAGTGATGTGTTTTTGACCCATTGGTTGCCCTTTCCAGTCCTGGCTTGTCTCTCTTCCAGCTTTTCACTCTCTGATTAGTTTTTTCTTCCCTTATTTTTTCTTTTATTTTTAAAAAGATTTTATTTATTTATTCATGATAGTCACACACACAGAGAGAGAGAGGCAGAGACATAGGCAGAGGAAGAAGCAGGCTCCATGCAGGGATCCCAACGTGGGACTCGATCCTGGGTCTCTAGGATCATGCCCCGGGCCGAAGGCAGGCGCCAAACCGCTAAGCCACCCAGGGATCCCCCTCTTCCCTTATTTTGGACTAGTAAGTGAGTTCCAAGGCCCTACTAGCTTTGCGACAGCTTTTCCATACTGTTGACTAGTTGGTTTTGTAGTTAATCAAAGCCATTAAACAAATACAGATTCTGCATTATTTCCTAAAGCGGCCATAACAAGTTATACAGACTTGATGGCTTAAAACATCAGAAGCTTATCCTTATAGCTCTGGAGGCCAGAAGCCTGAAATCAAAGCAGCAGCAGTATTGGTTCCTTCTGAAGGCTCTGAGGGAGAATCTGTTCCATACTTCTCTCTCTGCTTTTGGCGGCTGCTGACAATTCTTGACATTCCTTGGCTTGTAGATGTTTCACTTTAGTCTTTGCCTCTGTCTGCACATGGCCTTCTCTCCTGTGCATACTTTATATACCGCTTGAATCCAGACAATGGCTCTGGACTTCTGTGCAAGGTCTTTTGACCAGATACAAGGATTCCCAGCTCTAAAATGTAGCTTTCAGGGTGCCTGGGTGGCTCAGTCAGTTGGGTGTCGGCCTTTGGCTCAGGTCATGATCCCAGGGTTCTGGGATGGAGCCCTGCATCAGGCTCCTTGCTCAGAGGGGAGTCTGCTTTTCCCTCTCCTCTGCTGCTCCCCCTTTTTGTGCTCTTTCTCTCTGTCAAATAAATAAAATGTTTTTTTTAAAAAATCTATTTTTCATATTTGTTAGTGGATAGTAGTCACTGAAAGATGATTTTGTTTAAGGCGGGAAATTAATTTTAGAACAGGGTATGATGTTTTTTCATAATTCTTGTTTTCAGGAAGCTAGTGTTAATTTACAGTAAGTAATCATGATGACCTTGAGCAATTCTCTAGCCTTCTCAGACCTCCATTTCCTCGTTTGTAAAACAGATTGGATGAGGCAAGCTCTGTGTCATTTTTAGCTCTAAAGCTCTTAATACTGTGATTTCTGGAAAGCATCACCCTTTGTGATAAAATGTTTCAAGTTGGCTTAATAAACTAACTGAAAATGAATAACTCTTGACTAAGAAGACAGATTATGATTCATGAATCTGAAAATCTGAAAAACTCTACCCTTTTGTTCACCTTTGACAGGATGTAGAGACTAAGCTGCTTGTTACACATTCCTACCCTCTTCTTGGTTACTCATGTAGTATAATATACTATGGGATTTGCATCTATTTGGTTCCCAAATATTTGTTACATGAATGAATGAATATACTTATGTTACATACCATTATTGGGAGCAAGTAATGCAGTATCATTCTAGTCTTATCATCTAGTAAGTTTGGGCTTTTTAAGATTCCTCCTGAAAATAATAATAATTATAATATTAAAGGCTCCACGCCCTCCATGAGACTTGAACTCACAGCCCTGAGAGCAAGAGTCGCATGTTCCGCTAAGCCAGGCAACCCCGCCCTCGAATATTATTTTTAGAAGATGGTGGCAATGTTTCATTGTTGGTTTCTGTAGCAGTTTCCTTATCTGTGATGTGGGTGACTGTTGAGGACTGGACTCCAGGCCCTGTGCTCTAAACACCACAGCAAAATGTGTATTTTTTTTTTCAGATTGGGGGAGGTCTGTGGCCGTGTCCCAGGCAGCACTTGGTAAGATGCTTTTCTGTTGCGGGAGCCCTACCTGCTGTTAGTGGCCTTGTGGGTGTCCATAATGGGCTGCAGCCACTGGCAGCTCTCTTCCTTTGGATTCTCTAGGGACCTTTGTTGGCAATGCCTCTCTGGGCTTTTCACTTTGTGGAAGAAACAGTCGGCTGGCTGTCCTGGGTCTTACCTTTTTAGGAGTCCCTTCAGGGAAGGCTAAGGATGAGTCCATTTGCCATTATTATTAGGAAGATTCTTCTCAGTTTTGTTGTTGTTGTTGTTGTTGTTGTTGTTGTTTGTGTGTGTGTAGAGAGAGAGAGAAACATTTTGTGGCCTATTTTTGCCATTTTCTTTTAGTTATATTTTAGAATATATTTTACTTAAACTCAATTTGCCAACATATAGTATAACACCCAATGAGTTCTTACTCTTATACAAGAAATCCATATTCTTTAAAACCAAGCTCCTCACTGGGTGTTATACTACATGTTGGCAAATCGAACTTCAGTAAAAACAAGGAAAAAAATAAAACAGGGCTCCTTCTTTAAAGGAAGATCTTCAAAAATAAATAAATAAATAAATGAATGAATGAATGAATGAATGAAGATCTTCTCCACAATCAGTGGTGGTGGTACAAAACTGGTTGCAAACTCAGTGTTTATAGAGGCTTAATGGATAACAAAAAAAGCAGACTGTGTTTATGCTCTCCAATTTGTTTTTGGAATACTTGGCCTACTCTGTTTATCTTTGATTTCTCCCATTCTGATTGAGCTACGGTTATAAAGAAGTTGCTTTCCTGTAGGAAAATTAGAAATATAGGTGTGATGATAAATAGCACTAAGTGTACATTCTCAACATTGGGAAGCACTAGGGAGTGATGACTGCAGTGAACTAGAAGGACTATTCCACCTCTTGTGGGGGCCCAGTGCTGCCCCCACTTTGGTTTTTCCAAAGCAAGCTAGATTTTTATATGAAATGTTCCTGATTTCAAACTTTGGTTCAATTTAAAAACTCTGTGTGGCTCAAATAAAACTCATTTTGGGAACAGATTGGTTTGCATGTCATTAATTTTAAACCTCTCATATGTGTTTGGGCAGATTGACCAGGCTCCCACATCATCTCTGTCTATAGATTGGTCTGGTTTAGGGCTTCTAAGGAAGCTGTGATGTGGAGACATTGCTATGCCCATCCTTGCATATGGATATGTGGGAATCCAAGATATGTAAAGTCAAAAGAAAGTTATAGGATAATATGTACAGGGCAGCCCAGGTGGCTCAGCAGTTTAGTGCTGCCTTCAGCCCAGGGCGTGACCCTGGAGACCCAGGATCGAGTCCCACATCGGGTTCCCTGTGAGGAGCCTGCTTCTCCCTCTGCCTGGGTCTCTGCCTCTCTTTCTCTCTGTATCTCCCATGAATAAATAAATAAAATTAAAAAAAAAGAATAATATGTACAGTTTTATTCTAGTTATGTATTTTTTCTAAAAAAAGATGTATATATAAAATTTAAAATACATGAAAGCTTCATAAAGCCAAAAAAAAAAAAAAAAAGATACTTAAGAAACTGGTAGGGGCACTTGGGTGGCTAAGTGGTTGAAGGACTTCCTTTGGCTCAGGTCATGATCCCAGGACGGGTTCTGGGATCGAGTCCCATATCAGGTTCCCTACAGGGAACCTGCTGTGTCTCTTCCTCTCTCCCTCTGTCATGAATAAATAAATAAAATCTTAAAAAAAAAAAAGCTGGTAAAGGTATTGCTTCTGAGATTGACACTGAATTGGTGGCAAGAAAGGGAACTTCTGCATTTTTACTCTCTGTAATACAGAGTAATTTTTGAAAGGTAAAATGAAAAGAGTCATTGGGATGTATAATTGCTGCATAAAGAATGTGAACCTTCAGTGCTGATAGTGTTGAGGAAGGATGGAAACAGTGTGGCCCAGAGTGATCAGGAAGGGATGTTGGAAAGAGAAGGGGCCTTGATGGTTGGGCGGAATCTATTAGGGAAGAGGACAGCAGCAGCTGAAGCTTCCTACCCCTCAGGAGTAGGAAAGCATGTGTCTTGGGGACTGGGGGGGACAGGTACATTTGCAGGAGCTGTGGGTAGGGGGAAGTGCTGAGAAGGACGCTTTAGCAGTGAAGGAGGGTGGTGTATGGCAGGAAGTAATGGAATGTTTGCTGTGCTCCAGCATGATCCATCTGGCAACAAGGACAAGGGAGCTTGTAGGCAGAGCCAGAGGGTAGGAGCCTTTCATGTGGCCTCTTCTGGCTTCCTTGGTAGCTGCCACGGGTCCCTGCTAGGGTGTTGCCTGGCAAATGGGGTTTATATCTATATACCTGATGAATAAGCTCATGGCACTTTCTATTCCTTCACTCCCAAGAGTGTGGGCTTTGGAAGCTTGCCCACCTCTGCTGCTGCTTGTTGTGGTTCCTATACCTCTGAAGTCAGCATGTCCCTCCCGACATTTTGGAGGTTCTGTAGAATGACTGGCCATTGACTAAAGTGTAGCCGCTAAGAACAGTTCCATACTTTGGAATCAGGTAGTAGTTCAGGGCTTGAATTCTGACCTTGCCACTTACTGGTTATGTGGTCATGGGATGGCACTTGACCCCTTTGGGCTTTGACACCCTCTGTGCAAAATGGAGATGGTACAATTTACCTTCTAGGATTGTTGTATCTGGCAGATTGATACCTAAAACATAGATGTGCCTGCCTTTACTTTTATATTATGGTCTCCACTCTGGCTTGTAGTTATGTATCTATATTATTTATGTTTAACATATGAAATATATACTTATCTGTAATTGTTTATGACTATATCAGTCTATGTTGTTGGATTGTAAGCTCCTATGCAGTGGGGATAATATGTTCTAATCGTTGTTTTACTTCAAAGCACTCAGAGTGCTAAGGACATAGTAGGGCTAAATAAATGTTGGATGAGTGGAGTCTGTGTTCTTTAACCTACTCCAATCTTTACACAATCGACTTGTGATTGATTAGGATGTGTCTATAACTGTGGGCGTATCTCCTATGCAATAGTTAAAACAAGTTTTGTCAAGCTGAATGCCTTTATTAGGGTGATTATCAGGATGGCTCATGAGTCACTTATTATTTAATTCCACTGTGGTACATCTATAGTTTGTGGGCCTTGATGTTCCTACAATTTAGGAGGTCTTTAAAATCATATAAGATTGTGGAAGGCATGTATACACAGTACTAGGGCCTTAGAAGGTGCTTTTGTTTTGTTTTGTTTTTTAATTGTTTAACTTTTACTTTTTTTTAATTTATTTTTTATTGGTGTTCAATTTACCAACATACAGAATAACCCCCAGTGCCCGTCACCCATTCACTCCCACCCCCCGCCCTCCTCCCCTTCTACCACCCCTAGTTCGTTTCCCAGAGTTAGCAGTCTTTACGTTCTGTCTCCCTTTCTGATATTTCCCACACATTTCTTCTCCCTTCCCTTATATTCCCTTTCACTATTATTTATATTCCCCAAATGAATGGGAACATACAATGTTTGTCCTTCTCCGACTGACTTACTTCACTCAGCATAATACCCTCCAGTTCCATCCACATTGAAGCAAATGGTGGGTATTTGTCATTTCTAATAGCTGAGTAATATTCCATTGTATACATAAACCACATCTTCTTTATCCATTCATCTTTCGATGGACACCGAGGCTCCTTCCACAGTTTGGCTATTGTGGACATTGCTGCTAGAAACATCGGGGTGCAGGTGTCCCAGCGTTTCATTGCATCTGTATCTTTGGGGTAAATCCCCAACAGTGCAATTGCTGGGTCGTAGGGCAGGTCTATTTTTAACTCTTTGAGGAACCTCCACACGGTTTTCCAGAGTGGCTGCACCAGTTCACATTCCCACCAACAGTGTAAGAGGGTTCCCTTTTCTCCACATCCTCTCCAACATTTGTGGTTTCGTGCCTTGTTAATTTGCCCCATTCTCACTAGTGTGAGGTGGTATCTCATTGTGGTTTTGATTTGTATTTCCCTGATGGCAAGTGATGTGGAGCATTTTCTCATGTGCTTGTTGGCCATGTCTATGTCTTCCTCTGTGAGATTTCTCTTCATGTCTTTTGCCCATTTCATGATTGGATTGTTTGTTTCTTTGGTGTTGAGTTTAATACGTTCTTTATAGATCTTGGAAACTAGCCCTTTATCTGATAAGTCATTTGCAAATATCTTCTCCCATTCTGTAGGTTGTCTTTTAGTTTTGTTGACTGTATCCTTTGCTGTGCAAAAGCTTCTTATCTTGATGAAGTCCCAATAGTTCATTTTTGCTTTTGTTTCTTTTGCCTTCGTGGATGTATCTTGCAAGAAGTTACTGTGGCCGAGTTCAAAAAGGGTGTTGCCTGTGTTCTTCTCTAGGATTTTGATGGAATCTTGTCTCACATTTAGATCTTTCATCCATTTTGAGTTTATCTTTGTGTCTGGTGAAAGAGAGTGGTCTAGTTTCATTCTTCTGCATGTGGATGTCCAATTTTCCCAGCACCATTTATTGAAGAGACTGTCTTTCTTCCAATGGATAGTCTTTCCTTCTTTATCGAGTATTAGTTGACCATAAAGTTGAGGGTCCACTTCTGGGTTCTCTATTCTGTTCCATTGATCTATGTGTCTGTTTTTGTGCCAGTACCACACTGTCTTGATGACCACAGCTTTGTAGTACAACCTGAAATCTGGCATTGTGATGCCCCCAGATATGGTTTTCTTTTTTAAAATTCCCCTGGCTATTCAGGGTTTTTTCTGATTCCACACAAATCTTAAAATAATTTGTTCTAATTCTCTGAAGAAAGTCCATGGTATTTTGATAGGGATTGCATTAAACGTGTATATTGCCCTGGGTAACATTGACATTTTCACAATATTAATTCTGCCAATCCATGAGCATGGAATATTTTTCCATCTCTTTGTGTCTTCCTCATTTTCTTTCAGAAGTGTTCTATTGTTTTTAGGGTATAGATTTCTTACATCTTTGGTTAGGTTTATTCCTAGGTATCTTATGCTTTGGGGTGCAATTGTAAATGGGATTGACTCCTTAATTTCTCTTTCTTCAGTCTCATTGTTAGTGTATAGAAATGCCACTGATTTCTGGGCATTGATTTTGTATCCTGCCACGCTACCAAATTGCTGTATGAGTTCTAGCAATCTTGGGGTGGAGACTTTTGGGTTTTTTTGGAAGTGAGAGGTACTAATGCTTGAGCTTCATTAGTTTCAAGTAAACCATGTCTGTGTTTAAAGATTTGCAGAACACTCACTATAGGCAGTAATAGGAGTTATGAAGAATAAGGAGATTTTTTAAAAAGTGTTATATATTTATTTGAGAGATAGCAAGTGAGCACAATCTGGGACAAGCAGACTCCTCACTGAGCAGGGAGCCTGACTCGGGGGCTTAATCCCAGGATCCTGAGATCATGACCTGAGCTGAAGGCAGACACTTAACTGACTGAGCCACTCAGGTGCCCTGGATAAGATTTCTAAAGTGGAAAAAATGGTGGTAATCAATACAGGTTTTAGTAAAACCATCATTCCAAGAAGACTCAGAGGAAAATCCTCTGTATGTTTTTTTTCGTTAAACAAATATATATTGAGCACCTACTGTGTGCCAGGCACTATGTATACATTGGAACATAGCTTTGAAAACCCAAGTCCTTGTCCCGTGGAGCTTATATTTCAAGTGGCCGCCTGTGTCATGACTTATAGACCTACTTAGATTGTAGTAAAGAGCCACAGTGCTGATCTGAGGCTGTGGCAATAAAGGCACGTTGATGCCTTAGTTTCCCTTTCTGATTCCTCTTCCTTCTCCTCTCCAGGTCTGTTCTTTTTTTTTTTTTTTTTCTTTTTAAAGATTTTATGTATTCATGAGAGACGCAGAGAGAGGGGCAGAGATATAGGCAGAGGGAGAAGCAGGCTCCCTGTGGGGAGCTTGATGGGGGACTCAATCCCAGGACCTCAGGATCACCCCCTGAGCCAAAGGCAGATGCTCAGCCACTGAGCCACCCAGGTGCCCCTCCAGGCCTGTTCTGAGAGGGAGAGCCACATGATTAAATCTATGCTAAGAGGACCTAAGCCATCCCAAGCAGTGATGAAAGAATCATAGCCGTGTTCCCTGAGGTTGTGGGGATGGTGGCTTGGGACTGCTCAGGCACTTCCTTGCCTTTGCCCATGGGACAAGCGTGATAAAGAAGCTATCACTTTCCCACTGAAGGCTCTGTTTTAGGGCCAATTTCAGCCACGAAGGTAGCACAGCAAAACTGAGGGAGCAATTCATTCAGACTCCAGAGCCAGTAAATGGAGGTGTTTCCTATGTCCTGCTTCCAGAGGAGTAGCCAGGCCCACAGTCTCCCAAGAAGAACAGCAGGATCAGGAGACGTGAAGCGCCTGCCTCACTGTTTACCACCAGCCAGTGCTCTGCTTGGCCGCAGCAGCAGGGCAATGACTCAGAGCTGGAGCCCTGTTCCTTGTGTTGTTGCCAGATTTTGGGGGGGGGGGCGGGGGGGTGCGTGTTGGGGAAGAGGGAGAATGAATGAGTAGGAGCAAGTGGCTGCTGGATTCGTAACACCTTCAGAAGCAGCTGCTAGAGAACCGAAATTGAGAGTAGGCGGGCTGTGAGCCTCCGCCTCACCTCTGCAGGCAGCTGGGGCCTCCTTCCCTGTCTGACCGGAACCCGAGCTTTCATAAGGGCTGGGTCTGGGGAAGAAGACACAGTCCTTCTGAACATGGAGCTCACAGAGAGAGTGAACGTGTCTGCCGCCTTTCCCTGTGAGATTGGGAGAGCAGGTTAGTCCTGTACGGGTTTCACCGGGACTCCGTTCACTGCGATGGATTTTGATTCATGAAAGTCAGGTAATGACCAGAGGGAGTTTTCGATGGCTTGGTTGGGAGTGCCTGCAGTTAAAAAATAAAACCAAAAAAAAAAAACCCAACACCAGATGATCCAATTTAATTGAGAATAAATAGGACAAAAGTATCATTAACTTCACCTCCCCGATGTCATTACAAAGGATTTTCTGTTGGCTAGCGAGATTGGGGAGGACAGCATTCTGTCCTGTTCCTTTGTGTTTCAGTTATGTGTAGTGTTGTTTTGGTTCAGTCTGCGGCTCGGGCAGTAGTCAGAGATGAACCTCAGCGTCTCGGGATGTTGTGGTTGGAGGATCCCTACAATATCACCTGGTCTGCACGTCTCATCTTACACTTGAACCCAACTTACTGAAGAGTATTAAACAGAAGTACAGAACCAGGTACTCTCTGAGGTCGACAATGTTTCCTGGGAAGTTTTAAAACTTACATAGAGTGTGCATCCCCAACTCAGCGCAGCTTGCTAGGGAGGCTGTTTTTCTTGGGCTGTGCTTTCTGAACATTGGGGCTTGATCTGGTGAGGGACCGAAGTGGGGCTGAAGGCAGGCGCCTACTGATCTGAAGTACTTTGCCTGGCAGGCAAGTTCTTTAAATAGAAGTTTAAACTGGAGGCTGAGTGTAGTGCCTCAATTCAAACAGAAAAAACTGTGTTCTTGAGCCGCTGTCCTACAGCGTTTGCAACATGGAGAAAGGCAAAGCAACTGGATTAGTGTGGAGTTTTAGAGCTAGCAAAAGAAAAACTATAACAGACGCTAAATGTGGAGTGCCTCGCGCTAGGCCCGTTATCAGTACTTTCAAAAACAATCTGGCAGGATTGGAATTGTATTCTCTTTTTTCAGATAAAGACACCATTCAAGGGTCAGTAACTCCTTCAAGGTTGTGCACCACCAAGTGTGCAGCAGAGCTGGGGTTTGGACTGTGATCTGTAATGTCTCTGAACAACAGCTTGGGGTTCATGCTTGGCAGGCTTCATGTGGCCTCTGCATTGGACAGATGAGGAAACCAAGACCCAGAGAGGCTGAGTGTTTGCCTGGGGGGTGTGGAACTGGCAGTAACAATGCTGGTACGTTGGCTCCTAGTACATTGCTTCTCAGCCAACTTTCTTAAAAAAAAAAAAAAAAAAAAAGCAGGAGGCTATTAGTTTTGGTTCCCTCATTGTATCAGGGGTTTGGCTTTAATCTTTTCATGGTTCTTGACGTCCTGTGAAGTCAAAATTAAAACTCCCTATTAACCATGTAGGAATCCTAAGTGCTGGGACCCCATGTGGGAGCTCAGGAAGAAAGCAATTCTTTCCTATGGGTTACTGGGTCAGAAGAAGTAATTTATGAAATGAGTTGGCCACTGAGTAGGTCTGCAAACATCTGGAATACCTAATGAAATATAGAGCTTTTCAAATCATGCTGGAAGACTTTAGTCCATTAAATCCAGAGTTTGGACCTTGAGTACTTGTTTGGAAGTTCTAGCAGGGGAGTGCAGCTACTCATATACCCTTGACTGAAGAATGGTCCTCCTCCAACGGGGGGTGGTCGTCCTCTTTGAGTGCGCAGCTTTGGGACGCACATGGAATGGTGAGGGAGGAAGGGGACACCCGCCTAGCCAGCCAGATCAGCCGAATCAACCCTGGAGATCACTGGGGTGACAGATGTCACAGCCAGATCCCCCTCACATCCAAATCCAGAGTTTGGAAAGAACGGTTCTCTTTGTAAGATATGCAAGCTTTGAGTTTGCTTGGTTAATTTTGTGACTCCTTTATGCCCAGCTCTGTCTCTGCCAGGCTCTGCCCCTTTAGCACCTTTGGATGAGGATAACAACAGGTACTGACTGACCCTTCAAGTGGTAGGTCTGGGGTGTGGCTGGATTTCAGTGTGTCTGCTTAGTTGGGTGTGTGAGTGAAAGCCAGGGGTGGACAATGTGGGCATGGGGAAGGCCATTCCTTGGTCTGTGCCATGCTCCTCAGGGCTGCTAAGTCTCCAGCCTGCATGGAGGAACCTTTAGTAGGCCTACAGACCCCTCTCTCCCCCACATTCTCTGGGGGAGGCATGGCAGGTTGGGTTGCTGTGATCAGAAAATGAGGTGGGTTCTGCACAGCCTGTCTCTGAAAGTGATGTGTTTGTGAACTCAGGCTATTGAGATAAAGGAGTTCAAGTGCCTGCTCCATGGGTATCACTGTTCTGTGTCGCAGGAGATACATGAGAAATAAGTGAATGACGGCTCCCAGCCCTCCAGGAACTTAGGCTCTCACTGGAGGGAGAGAGAGAGGGGGAGGAGAACAAACACACATGAAATAAATAGAGAGCAATATAACAGCATATAATCAGTCACCAAATTGTAGGTTTCATACCAAATATTTTCCTAGTTCACAAAAGGGAGATACAGGTGATGTTTGTATTATCCTCCTGTGTGTTTTTAATCACTCAGTAATTTCCTCTTGGGTGTTTGCATTCCATTCTTTGATTCTCTCTGTTGCGTGTATTAACCTCCTTTGCGGGGGTGGGGGGGTTTGCAGGGAGGGCTAATTTCTCCAAATTATATTGTAACACAGTTGGGAGAGAGCCAATGATGAAGTGTTCTTGGCAGGTTGGTGTCTCATCCTTCTTTCCTTTGTCACTAAGAGCAGAAGCCACTGCCCCCTGATGGCTTATGACCCTTTAGATGATCTGTTACTTTTGCCCAGACTTCTGTAGGGTTAGCTAGCCTATTTGGAGGCATGGCCTCACTTTAAGGTAGGACTTGCCATAGTCATTTCTCGTTCATTCATTCAGCAAATGTAATAGTGCCAGACACTGGTATAGGCCAATGAGGGCAGCGAAAAGACAGACACGGTCCATGCTCTCCTGCAATACACATATTAGGGAGACTGACAGTAGTCAAAACACATAAGTAAGAGAAATTATAGTAATAAATAAAATAGGGTGTCATGATATCAAGTGACTGAAGCCTATCTCAGTGGGTGATTGGGAAGGGCTCTGAGATGGTCATAATTGTGCCAAGGTCTGATTGATAAGGAGCCAGTTATGAGAGTATGAGGAAAAGAGTTTCCAGGCAGAAAGGCTAGCTAGTACAAAGGTTGTTAAGTGGGGAAGACCTTGGTGTTCAAAGGAGTAGGAAGGAGGCCATGTGGCTGGGATGAGAAAGGAGGAGAGAAGACGTCCATTGTACGAGAAGGCGATGCAGCTGGTCAGGGGTTAAGTTACCTAGGGTCAAGCCAAGGTAAAGAGCTTGCATTTTACTCTGTGATGTGGAAGTGTTGTTGGGTTTAAAGGAAGAACATGACATGATTTAACATCCATTTGAAGAGACCCATCAGGGTTCCAGTGAGGCGAGTGGGTGGTACAAAGGCCGGGGTAGAAGCAGAAAGAGCAGTTAGGCTGTTGCAGTATCTTATCTAGAGATGATAGGGTGCTGGCTGTAGAACTGGAGAGAAGTGAGCACATTCAGAGATGTCTTGTAGATAGAGGCACCAGGACTTGTTAACACAGTGTGTGTGTAGGTTAAGGTAGAGCAAGGAATGGAGAGCGACTCCCAGGTTGCTGGATAGTGATGCTGTTAATGAATAGGGAAGACTGGAGAAGGAATATTGGGTGTGTGGGAGTGGGGGGAAGAGGCTTATCCTATTTTTTGCTCTGTTAAAATGTGGATTCCTGTTAGTCATTGCCGTGCTCAAGGCATGTGTTCAGGTTCAGCAAATGTCACCTGAGTACCTTCAATATACCAGGCGTTGTGCGAGGTTCTGTGTGTCTCTCATTTATCCTCACAGCAACTTGTTGGAAGGTTATTATTACTCTTCCCTGTTTGCAAATGGGAGAACTGAGACTCTGAGAGGTGAGGTGGCTTGCTCTGGTTTGAACACAGGTCTTCTGACCATGGGGCTCATGGGCAGGCATTGAAGGAGGCTGGTTAGTGCAGTGTTGATGGGTTTCACTTGGAGAGAGGATGGGGACCCTATGTTGGCTCATCAAGGCCCAATTCCCATGATTTCTGAAGAAGGGCCTATCAGAGTAATGCCCACGTGCAATGAGCTGTTGAAAATCTTGAAATTTTCAAAATAGTGCAAGCTCTAAAGACCATTTCAGTAAGATTCTCAGTCCCTTTAGGAAATGCCACATGAACAACAGTGGCACTTTGTACTAAACGAGCAATTTTATAAAAGTTTTGAATAAAATAAAGGGACCTTGGAAATGTTGAAAGAATGTAACGATGCTGCTTCCACCTTTGGTTGTCACTTCTTTACTCTGTGGCCCAAGTAGGAACTGAAGAAGAGAGGGAAGCAATTTCCTGTGTTCTTGGAGTTACCAATTTGGGGACCTAAGTAGGAACATTATTAGGTTACCCACAGTCCTTGGTTTTCTTGAGACACTGGGATTTAGAACAAAGACAGTAAGTGCCTTAACAAGCCTGGAGGCAGTACTGAATGTTCATCAGGCCTGCAAGGTGACACTCTTACGGTATTCGAGGAGCCACACTGAGGAGCCAGAGGGGCCAGGGTGGCAGCTGCTGCTGAGCATACCAATGAGAAGAGCCTTGATAGAGTCCCTCCTTAGGCTTTCAGGCTGGATACTTTTCTTACATTTTAAGTGGTTTCTTCTCTTTATAGCTGGGCCAGATAAGAACTCATGCTGACTGCGCGGATTTGTCTAACACTCCGCATACCAATACCACCACTGTCAGAAAAACCAGATTTATCAGGGTGCTGTGACCTCCACTCTTGAGCACCATTCACATAACTGCAGAACTTCTTGCTATACCAAAAGAAATTGCCATGTTAAGTAATTGGAACCTTTATGTTTAACCGACCAGAGTCTCACTGCTCACATTATGGTCAAAATCTATAGGAATGGAAGATTAATCTTGCAAAAATGCTGTTTACATTTTGACCAGTCTTGTCAGTGGTTGTAGGTGGGCTCTTCCTTCTATTGAGGTCAAATCGATTTCCACTTCTCCCTAGTACTCACTCTGTCCTCCTGTCACATCTCTCGTGTTTGCTGTTGGATGTCTTTAGGGCCTAACTCAAGTCCTCCCAGGCTCAGGGCTTGTGAAGACGTGCTTATTTATGTGAATGGTTACCTATGGCCTGCCTTCCTTGGGTGATCCTTCCCTGAAACCTTCTGCACGTCCTTCTCCTCTCCCAGGTGAGACTGGCTGCCATTCAACTTAGAGGGGCTGCTCTTAGGAGGAAGAGCAGGATCTGAGAATAAAGCCTTGCTTGTGTTTTACCTCATTTAGCAAGTTACTTTCTCAGTAGCCTGGAGAGAGACAGAAGCTCTAGTATAGAGGAAAGAAAGTTTCTGTGCTCCCTTGGAACCGGCCACCTGGCTCTCAGCCGGGCCATCTCCATCACTACCAAGGAGCAAGGTGGCAATTCAGGTTTAAGAACAGGTATTTCAGGGGATTTGTCTGTGCCTGCTAAATGTGCCTTGAGACAGGGTGATAGGACATGAGATTCTTCATGGATTTTAGAAAATCAGGAAATGGAGCAGGGTGGGGGCTTTGGGACTGAGGTCAGGGACAGCAGGTAAAGTCAGAGGACTTTGCAATCTCCAGATGGGTGTGGGGATCCAGCATTTACTATGCAGCCTTTGTTTGGTGTGAGGATGAGCTTAGCTTAATGGTAGGAGACCAGAAGGGTGGTGGTGTGCAGGAATGCAGGACCTGACTGTCCTTGTCGGCAAGTCATCTACCCTTCTTGGATCTCACTTTCCTCACCTGTGGTCTGGTATGATGAAACACAGCCTGCCATACTGGGTATTTGGCAAGACTGAATTAAATAACTCAAGCACCTAACATTTCTTTTGCTCAAAAAGTGCTGAACCAGAAACTCTGCAAGTTGGGCAAGTTTGATCAGAAATGATCATATTTTAAGACCTCAGTGTTCAGGAGGTATTATTCTGGTTTCTATCTTTTCTCAATGTATGAGTCCTTTTTTCCCCCCTTTAATTTAGTGTTCCAGTAACATATAACCCAGATCATCAGTTTTCTTATGTGTAACACGGGAATAAAAATATCAGCTCTCCCTACCTCAGAGGATACTTGGGAGGTTAAGATATGATGATGAATATGACCATACTTAAAGCTTCATGGAAATTCAGGAAATGGTAGTGGTAATACTGTGGTTGATAACTTTTTTTGGCAAGGAGGACAGCATCTATATTAGGGAAGAAAGGTTAGGGAGCTGCCTCTAGATCTGATCGAATGACAGCTATATTTTTATCCACTTAAAAAAATCTGTTTTTTAATGTTAGAATGTAAACCTCATCTTAGTGTCTAAACCTTTCAGGTCAGGATTCATTTACCCAAAACTCTGGACTTATTTAAGCTGATACATGTTGGGTATGGGGAGCCCAGGAGTACCTCTCAAGGTCATGCAATGTATATGAAGTGGTTGCTGGATGCTGGATGCTACTGCTCCAGGCATAGAGAAGATTCGCTTTTTGTACATATCAGAGATTCTCCTGGCTGACCTTGGATTAGGATCAAAGGCTTTTTGGGGGTGCTGCTGAGTGCTACACAGGTGTTGTCATTCAGAGCTTTGGTTCTGGGCACAACTGAAGGAGGGGGAGGTGTAGAGGGAGAGAGGGAGTAGCAGTGGATGATGGTGCTGTTTTTTTTTTTTTTTTTTTTTTTTTTTTTTTATGCTTTGTCTTTAGGGATTTCGGGTCATAGCCAGGAACCTGTCAGCCCTGTAGACTCCTGAGGAAAGGGGACAGCAGGTTATCATGCAAAGAGCATCTAATCTAGAAATAGAAGACCAGAATTTATGTCCCAGTCTTATCATTTATTGATGAATTTATCTTAAGTCACTTAACCTCTCTGAGCCATTTCCTCATTGATAAAATGGGGGGTCGATGGTGGTTAATAGCTAAGACGTATAAGGAAAGGTTATAGAGTCCTTGAGAGGTAACAGTGGATGGTGGTATCGTTGCTTTGTTGTTATTCTCATTATGAGCAGGGCATTTTTTTTTTCCTCCAGGTGGAAAAGAGGCAGGCTTAGAATTTGTGTTTTCAAGATTCCCTGGTGAATGGAAGTGACTCTCTAAAAGGAGCTGGGTATTAGAGAAAAGAGAAAGAAAGAAAGAAAAAAAGAAGCTGGGTATAAATAAAGCCAACCCCTTGGACATGGGGCAGAGATTTCTGGACCAGATGTTGCCAGGCCCTGCTTTTCATCCTTATCTAGATGCCTATGCCTTAACTCTGCTTTCTTGTGAAGACCAGGCTGCTGTCTGCCAGATGGAGTCCTGGGATTCCAAGGGCTTGCTTCAAACCTGGAGCTGGGGATTTGGAAGCTAGAGTGGTTGGGAGGGGGTGAAAGGGTGATGGGGGTGGTGCACAATCACAGAACCATCAGCAACCTGGTCTGATGGCTCTGACGGCTTCACATGTGGCTTATTAGCAGTCAGGCTGCTCCAAACTCAATGCCAGCTCACCCCAGACACCAGAACACAGGACACTCTGGCCAGGCCCCAGGGCAAGTAAGATAAACTTAGTAGATATAGAGAGTTTTTTCTTTTTTAACCTTTGTTACTATGCTCATTAAACATACTAATCTCTGGGAGTAGCCCCATGCTCAGTTTGGAGATGGGCTAATACTTTAGCAAAATGAGATGATATATTGACTCTGACAGTGAAAGCATGTTAGCCATCTGTAGTAGGAGCCTTAGAAATGAGTATGCCCTTTGATTAAGTAATTTTACCTTTGGGACCTTAACCCAAGGAAATAATTTGAATTGCGGGAGCAGTCTGTACTAAAAGATGTATAGTGCACCCAAAAATGTCCAGCATTAGAAGAATGTAAATCTTTCTAGAATCTAAGCAAGGGGAAAGAACTTTTTGTTCATTCTGTATCTCTAGCATCTAAAGTAGGACCTGGCACACTGAATGGCCAATGAATGTTTTTTAAATAGTTGCAGTTTTATCCATAGGATAAAACGATTACAAGTTTCACTGGCTATCTGGAAATAGAGCATTCCAGTGAAACTTGTAAGACAGAATGATGTAAGGAAACAGCGATGACCATAATTTATATGGAAAAAATTTGGAGCATGCCAAGAACCCCCAAAATAACCTCTTAGGCTTTTCTGATTAATCTTAGGACATGTTTTGTTAATAGATGCACAAAATAAATCGAGATGAAACACAGTTGCTCACAGACCCAGTTCAAAGCTAAGACAGCTTGATGCTGAGATGCTGGTGTAGTTCCCAGGTAGGGAGCTTGGCGGTGCCACTCACTGCTCCGGAGTGCACTGCCTCTAAGAGGACTCCCTAGGATGCAAATGCTTTTCAACCTTTTTTTTTTGTAAAAGTGAAAATTCTCTTCACATTTCTTTCAGTTAGTGAAAACAGGTGCTAGTGTAGGTCTTTCCTAAAAATGTAGCGGCTTAACTTGAACTTCCAAAAGGTGGGAGACACCTGGATTCAGCTATTGCAAATGAAGAAGTCTTAGAGACAGGAAATTTTCCATGTGAATAGGATGTGAAAAAGGCAGGAGACAGATTTATAAATGCAGGAAAATCATAATTTTTTAGTAGAAGGAAATAAAAACTAGGGAAGGAGAAGATACTCAGGTATAGGTGGTGAGATCATGGGTGACATTTTTTCTTCTTATATTTTCAAAAATTTCTAAAAGAACTAATTTTTGAATGGGGAAAACACTTTAATATAAATCATACTCTTGGGGAAAAAAGGACATTAAGTTTGTTTATTCCTCAAGCAAACCAGCAGCCTCCAGAGCCTTCTCCTCCTTCCTTTCAAAGAACCCAGGCATGCAGCCTTTGTGAATACACAAAACACCTACACACTTTGGTTGTGTCTGTCAGCTTGGCCTGGAAGCTGATCCCTCCTAACTTCAAAAGGGTGATAGAAACTCCACGGTGTTGAAATTGTGCAGGTCATGTTGCAGAGACATGCCCATACATTTACATCCCATCATTGAAGTGAAGGCATATTGTAGTAGGGAGAAGAATTTTAAGAAGATAGATTTTTCTGGGTGGGTGGTTAATTCTTGGAATTCTTTCCCTGGTTCATGGTTTTGGGAAGCTGTTGAAAGTGCTGTCTGCTTTCCTTCATTCTTGTTTTAGCTCGTGCCATCTTAAGGTAGCTTGTTATTGAGCCATTGGGTTTGTTGGAGTAAGTACTTCATGGAATGTCTCTCTCAGATGCAGTGGTCTCTTGCAGCCATTCTTTCCTAGAATTAAAATCCTTTCATCTTAGGTTGGCTGTGGCACCTGAGCTGAAAGTTCTTGTTTTTTTAAATGCAGCTGGGGCCTGACAGATTAAATGTGTCTCCGAAGAAAGGCCCACTCTCTCACTCTGGGAGGAATCTGTGATGATCAGGGGTCCTCAGACATTACTGACCTGTTGTTGTGTCTGCAAGCCTTTCCATTCACATGACTTCTCATTCATTATCTCTCTCTCTTTCTCTTTAGCCATAACCAACAGACCACAGCATTCAGGCATCCTGTGAGTGGGCAGTTTTCTCCGGAAAATAGTGAATTTATTCTTCAAGAAGAGTAAGTACTTCTGTATATTCTCCTTTTCCAAGCAGAGTTTTGGAGCTTAAAGGCATTTGGTCACAACAAAGCTTGTTAGACTGTTTTCTCTCCCAGATAGAGAGACTTGGAGTGGGTTGGTTGATCCAAAGTGGAATGCAAGAATTTTGTTTTTCAATCTCTGGACTTCTCTCAGTGGGAAGATGTGGAAGTGTGGAGATGATACAGGTTTGTGCTGTGATTGATACTGTCAGAGCCTCTTACAAACTCCTTTTCCCCTGAATGAAACTCCCCCTCCGTGGCCCCCAGTATCATCTAACACACTAGCTGTGCTCTAAGAGGACCCACTCATTTGGAGTGAAAGTGCCTTAAATACAGTCTCACATCAAGCTGAACCAGCCTTCCTCAAGTTAAGAGTCCAAGCCCAGGGCTTTGAAGGGAGGAGGGCTGTGGCGCCCATTGTCCCTGAACATCTGGAGTTCTTTCTACTTGTTTTTACCAATGTGGGGACTTTCTTGCTCCTCATTCCTATTTCAGCAGAGCCCCTGGGCTGCTAAGACTAAGTTATACCACCTAGGGCTTGTCTACTTAAAAATGCAGGTACAGCCCAAGCAGGGTGTGGTGTTCTGCAGGAATGAAGGCAGAGAAGTGTATGCAAGTGGCTCTGTTTCTTTCTGCTCATCTGAGACAGTTCTGTTTAAGAAAATAATTCTGTTTGAGACATTAATAGAGACGTTGGCTTTTTCTCCCCCTTCATATCATTCTTAGACCATCTAGACCAAATATCTGAAAATAATCAATATTTATATTTTCACAGCATTTCCCTCCCTAATGCACTTTAAATTTTCTATTATGGAAAATTTCAAACCTGTACAAAAGGAGAAAGATAAGGCAATAAGTCTAATGTATTCATCTCCCATCTTCAACAATTTCTAAAACATGGATGATTTTATTTCACCTATAGCTTCCCTCTCACCACATAGATTATTTTGAAGCAAATTCCAAACGTCATTTTGTTCCTACAGTATTTTCACCTTAGAATCATTATTATCTTACAAAACTTTTAAAACTGGAAATCTATAATTATGACACTAACATTCCTTGCATGTTTTTTTCTGTGCTGGGGGTTTTTACGTGCATATCTCATTTAACACGACAATCCCAAGAAGCAGACCATCACCATTTTAGAGATGAAGATATTGAGACTCAAAGAAGTAAGGTCACTTGCTCAAAGTTGCATGGCTAGAAGTAGAAAAAGCCAAGATATCCCCCTGCTTGATCTCTTCAGGCAGGGGTAACCCTTGCCCCTAGTCAGAGGCTACTTGCTAAATTATTTTTGATGTGGTGGTCCCATGGGTCATGATGCCAGACTAGGGTTGGGGTCTGACTTTGAAAGCATTAGTACTATTAGAAAGTGGATGGAAGGTAAAGATTGTTTTGTCTTCTACATAGAGACAGAACTGCTATGTAAAGACAGAGCCAGAATGTGGATTCTCTACATTCCAACTTGAAATGAGCTTGTTTATAGAATCCTGAAGGTCAGAAGCTCTTGGGAGGTCAGCGAGTTCAGCCCCCTTCCTTACACATCCTAAAGACATGGCTGCCTGTCATTTATAAAGGTCTGGGTAGAGAATCCATTAGAACACCTATCTTGGGAAGTTACCAACTTTAATAAAAGCTTCTAGAGAAATGTAGACTTCCCATCACTAAACACCATTGTCTTTACACACTTCCTTTCTCTCACTGTTAAGACTTTGTTCCTGGCCACTTCTGAGAAGACAGCCTCTTTTATCCTCCCAAAATATCTTTGTAGGTAATCTCAATACCATCCAGTGTCCAAGAAAAAGATATTCCTTTATTTTTTCAAGGGTCACTTTTCCCCCTCTACATTTTCTGGATGTCATAAGGACTGCTTGCTTGTCTCCGGTGGTGGGTGCAATGTCTGGGTGACCAGAAATTCCTTGAAGCAGGCGGGATGTGCTTTAGGCATTGAGAGGAAGGGAAGATTCCTATGAGCTGATGTGGTGATCCCTGCATTCACTCATTAAGTATTAAGTGCCTATATTGTGTCAGGGGCTGTGTTGCACCCTGCAGTGACAGCAGCAAGCAAGACGAATGTAGTCCTGTCTGTGAAAAGCTTATAGTTGAGTAGAGAAGATAAATAAACAAGAGCTCACAAATGGGATAAATGTTCTTGGTAAAAAACAAAAACAAAAACATAGGGTTCAATGGGAGTTGATAAAAGAGAGTTCTAACCTGGCTTAGGGAATCAAGGGATGCCTCTCTGTCCTGGGAAAGGATCTTGTTTAAATTGAGATCTGTCTAGTCAAAGTGTCCCAATCTGGGCAAAGGTCTAGAGGGGAAAGAGGGTAGAGCATGGGGGATCTATACCAGTTGAGTCAGAATGAAAAATGAGGCACACCAGATGGACTCTGGAGATATTTGGGAGGTAGAATTGACAGGACTAGGTGATTGATTGGCTGTGATGGGGATGAAAGAGAGGGAAGACTTTCTTGAAGTGTCTGGCTCTAAATTGGAGGAAGGGGGGATTTAGATAAGTGAAGATAAGTGCACGTGTGTGCGTGGGTTGTAGCTGAGAGAAGTGTGACCAGCCTTGGTGGGGTCAGAGAGCAAGAGGGACTGACTTACGGAGGAGGTTTGTGAAGGGGGGAGTAAGGAGATAAGGTTGGAAAGGGAGATACAGCCAGTTATCTAAATTGCTTCCTCCTGAAATACACCCAGATTTACCCCTGGTGGAGCTCTGGATGGTGAGTGAGGCATGATTTCACCTCATAGAAACCCAGTTTTAAAAAATGTGCCAACAAGTACTTGGTTTGTTCCTTTAGAGGAGCTTAATTTTTTTGTGTAGTGTGTTACATGGTGAGGAAAAAAGACTGAGATGGCCATTCCTGTGTCCTTTACACATCAGTTCTCAGGTTAATGTGGTGAGTGAGAAACTCGCTCTTTTCTTTTTCTTCTCTAAGGAGTATCTTTTAAGACCACATTGACTTCTCTTGCTAGAGCCTCCACTCTAGGTTCTTGAAGTGAATAGTTCGATAGCAGTGGTCTTCAGGGTGGTCTCTGAACCAGCATCACCTGGGAGTCTGTTAGAGATGCAATTCTTTTTTTAAAAACATTATTTTAAAAAGATTTTATTTATTTATTCATGAGAGAGACAGAGAGAGAGAGAGGGTGGGGGTGGGGTAGAGACATAGGTGAGGGAGAAGCAGGCTCCATTCAGGAAGCCTGATGTGAGACTCAATCCCGGAACTCTGGGATCAGGCCCCGAGCCAAAGGCAGACACTCAACCGCTGAGCCACCCAGGCATCCCCCTAGAGATGCAATTCTTGAGCCCCACCCCAGACTTACTAAATCAGCCACTCTGGAGGTATAACCTGTATTTTAACAAGCCTTCGGGTGGTTCTAATTCAGGTAAAATAACAACCACTGATTTAGACAACTTGCTGTTTTCATCCCTCTTAAATTACTCCTAGATTCTTCCTTTCATCCTTAAATCTTCTATAGATACCCATCATTCTCTGGGCTGTGGTGACAATCTTAGATGGATTTTAGTGGAATAATCTTGGGCTCCTTCTTGTGTGGGAAAAAACCCAAACCAGTCTCCATGGTGACTTCCTTTAGAGCATTGCTGTGTGAACAGATAATACATCTATCCCACTGTTGGCAGGTGGGGCTTACCTGAGCTGCTTGGTAGAACAGGTGCATGCCTACCAAAAGACTTCCCACCTTACAGATTGGAAGCATGGGGAAGAGAAATAATGTGAAAGCTATGATCAGTGGGTCCAGAGGACATGAGCTCTGAGTATTCTAGTTTCTGTGTCAGTAATACAGAATCAGCCAGGATAGGCTAGGGTCTGCCGTGGTAACAACAACAAATGAAATCTCAGTGAAATAAAAAAATTAAGTTTGTTTTTCACTTAAAAAGATTTATTTATTTTTTAAAATTTACTTATTTGAAAGACAGAGTGCACAGAGAAGGGCAGGGTAAGGGAGAGAAGCAGACTCTGCTAAGCGCGGAGCCTAATTTGGGGCTGGACCCTAAGATCATGACTTGAGCCAAAATCAAGAGTTAGATGCTTGATCAACTGAGCCACCCAGGTGCCTCTATTTCTGCCTTTTGCTCCATGACCATCACAGGTCACCTCAGGGATTCTGCTTTGTCATTTTTATTGAGGGATGGTCCATCTCTGTGCTTCCATGATTGCCATAGCTAAGACCAAGGGAACTTGGTGAATAAACCAAGTCATATGACTTTCCCTAACTTCATGGGGCCAGGGAAGTGCATTTCTACTATGCACCTGGGAAGACCATCCAAAATATTTGTTGGCCGGTACTAATGACTATACTTAATAATCCACAGTCCTGATTTATTAAGGGAAGTAGGACTTTTTTTTTATTTTTAAAGATTTTATTTATTTATTCATGAAAGACAGAGACGTAGGCAGAGGGATAAGCAGGCTCCCTGTGGAGACCTGGGGGATTTGGTCCCAGGACCCTGGGATCATGGCCTGAGCCAAAGGCAGATGCGCAACCACTGAGCCACTCAGGTGCCCTGGGAAGTAGGATCTTTTGAGTCTATCACTGACAAGCATCTTCTGCTGCATGATTAGAGGGTTTGATTTCTCATTTCACCTTTTCTGTTACATTATCTAGTTTTTTGACGAAATTATCAATACAGGTGGATATCAGTCAACATGTTCTACAGTCTTGTTTCCCACGGGACACTTCTGTATACCCAAGCCAACAGGCCTATGAGACTCCCACTTGCAAGAGTTAATATAAGTTCAGGCTGCATTAGTAAAAATCCAATATATGGAGAAAGGAGGACAATAGTTCTGGTATATCATGGTGTGTGTGGACCACTTCATTCATTCCAAGTTTATGGAGCATCAAGGACATGCTAAGCCCCAAACACTTTGATGTGGGTACTAAGTTTGAAGAGGGATATTGAGCAATTGAGATTGCTCATTGGCTTGTGATCTTTCATGTTTAGTCTGCAGGAGAGAAGATGAAGGAGGATGTGCTATAAGTCTTTGAGAAGGATTGGCAGGTGGGAGTGGGAGTGGGGTACATTTATTGTATGGCTGCCAAGGCAAGCAGTGAGGAAGAGTTCTAGGCAGGCAAATTTTAGCTCAGTTCATAATTTTCTGGGAAAACAATTTCCCGACATCCCTTGTTTCAGGATCTAGAATTTCAACTTTAACATTAAATGAAGTAATCTACCTCCTAGATTAAAAGTTGGCTTTTTCCATTAATAATGTTATTATTTTTATAGTGAACACTTAGAGCCCCTACTATGTATTACTGGGTATTTTTCTAAGTGGTTTATACTTATTAATTTCTACAACCATCTTATGAGGAAGATGCCTATATAGTCCTGGATACTGAGGCCCAGAGAGGTTAAGAGTCTTGCCAAAAGCCACACAGCTTGTAAGTGGCAATTAGGATTTGAATTGAGATAGTCGGGCCCCAGATGCTGTACCTCCAACCACTCCAGTACTGTCTCACGTTAGAGTGGTCTTAAGGAGACAATCTTCTTCCTTGGCTGTCCTTAAATGTTAATGTGCCAACTAAGCAGGCTAGAGATGTTGATTCTATCTGCAGTAATGAAATTCGATCTAATAACTTCATCCTTGCATGAAAGATGCCAAGTCTCCTTAGTAGTCTTTTCTCCAGAAGATATTCTCAGGCTTTTCTACAGAGCTTCATTTCCAGTGACTGATATTTGAGTTCCTCCTCTTCAGCCTCTTTCTGATTCCCCATGATGTTCTTGAACTGGGAGCTTGTAGTTTCCTTTGTGGCTTAACAGGCCACACATAGGGAGCCCTCCTGAAGAGATGACCCGGCACAAGGGACTTCCAGGCTGTGGTTCTGGTGGGAGGGAGGGGGGCTATGCACAGGAGCACTTTCTCCTCTGAGCCGGGCTGTCCAGGAAGCCGCTGACAGCCGCCTCCGCAGCTCTCTCAGAAGAGGAGAGAAGCATTCCGTAACTGTGACGCCGGCAGCTGATTGACAGCAGGCTGTGTACACTGATCCCCAGGCTCTGTCAAGCATTTGATGTTGAGGTGGGGCCTACTTGAGAGAGAGTATGTGCTCTGGAAGTTCAGAAGCCTGCTGCTGTGCTCAGAAGCCAGCTGTAAGGCACCACAAATCTCCTAGATTCATAAACCTGGAGGAGACCCTTGCCTGGCTTGCCTCTCCTAGCATCCTCTTGAGGTTAGCTTAGTTCCTTCCATTGAAGTCTGAGTGGCCCCCTTTTTTCTCATTGGATTGTTTGGAAAAGAACTGTAAATTGGAATTGCCTGGAATGTTATGAATGGTGTTTGGAGGATACCCCTTAAAAAGATATCTTGCTGAAGGTAAGAATTACCTTCCTGACCTTTGACTTCAGGGGTTCATTTTGTAGTAGCAGAGCAGGACTCTCCAAGGCATATGCAGATTATAGGCCTTGGGGGTGGGCTATCTCCTGCTTCTAGGAGAGAGGGAGGCTGACTCCTGTTTCTCCTGCAGTTACAAGTTGGTAAAAATTTGCAGTGAGAGATGAAGAGCACAGGGTGGGGGTGGGGGCGGGCGGGGGTACACTGCAGCTCTGTGCCTGGAGGATTCTGTCCTGTAGTTCATCTGCTGCACCCTGGACTGTGTGGCTGATATAACCAGCACCTTGTCTCTCCAGCCTGGCAGTCTGGGGCTAGCTTTGCCTGTTGCATTTGGTTGCCATGGCAGCAGAAAAATGAAGAAAAATGGAAACATCTGGCAAGCAGATGCAGAAACTTGACTGTTCAGTTTTCCTTCCTGGTCTAGGAGACAGCATTTGTGACAGTCACAGGTAGGGAAGAGGTGGTGCTGTTGTCTGCAGTTCATTCAAACCCCTGGGTGTTGACTTGGCATTGGCGTTATGTCTCCAAGGACACTGGCATTGGAGATGCGACCATTGCCACGCGGCAGTCTGTGTGGGGTGAAGATGCTGCAGTAGTGGCTCTGCTGTGTGTGGAAGGGAAGCTGCTGCTTGCAAACAGTCATTTTATTTTTTTTCCTGTGACTTCTCCCTCTCCTCCTCCTCTTCAACCTCCCTGGTCTGGGAAGCACTGAGCTCTCCATTAGAAAGTGAGGGGAGTGGCTACCTGGTAAGCCTGGGAGAGCTGAGAGGCTAGAGGAGGGCTTGCAGATGGCTCCAGTTAGCATTGTAGCATCTCTGAAATAGCAAAGCAGAGGCGGAAGGAACAGGAGAGGTCAAGGTTTGGTTCTTCCCCAGCACAGACTGAGGCATGGGGCGTGGATAGGGGACAGTGGAAGAGACCGGTCCAAGGTCATATGACTGAGCACATAGGAGCATCTGAGTTCAGAGCAATGCTGAGATTGGGGGCAGGGAGCTCATGGGGCTCACTGGACTATTTTCATGCCAGGTGAGGGGTGCTCTTTGGGTGCTCTTTGGGCTGCTTTCCAGCTCCTGAGGGATGGGGTGGGGTGGGGCACTGGAGCCTTTATTCTAGAGAGGAGTTGGGGTGGGGGAGGAGCAGGAACACAGAAAGCCATAGTTGAGTAACAAGGCCACACTCGTTGAATGAAAACCCCTGTCAGACAGCCTCCTCCCAGGTATTGGGAGTATACAGTGAGCGTCGGCTGTCTGTCTGTCTCTTAGAGGAGGGGATGTGGAGGTGTCTGCCTGCTTGGGACAAGAACTTTCTTTTATTCCTGCTTTTCATTGTGCATTGCTTTTCCCAAACTCCTTAGGTGGTGAGTGTGAGCACTTTAAAAAATCTGGTTGTTATCGAGTGTGCCTCTTCTCATATACCCTCCTCCTATGATATTAATTCTGGATGAACTCTTGTGTAGAATCCTTGAGGAGAGAGCATGAATTTGGGGGCCTGTGTTTTCCAAGAATTGATAGGACACAAGCAACATCTAATAATGATGTCTTCTCAATAAGGGATTCCCAAGTCCCCATAGCTTTCTGTCCTCCTGTGGAAAGAATCTGAGCCTGGTCCCCCAGCCACAGGTTTATTACATTTCGAAGGAGCCCCACCAGACACGGCGCTTATAGGGGCATTTCTAGGAAATGATCGTTTATATGTTAGTTGTTTGGCATCTTGAACTTTCTGGAGAGAAGTGCCTTGGAAATAAAAATAGAGTGTACCTGAGATTTAAATTCTGGGGTCTCCACTTGTAATAGTCGTAACAATGCTTTTCATTTAGTGCAGTGCCATGGTTTTCAAAATGTCGTTTGAATCCACACAATCATCTTGTGAGGTGAGAGTAGTTTTCACCCACTTTGCAAAAATGTTGACTGAGGCCCAGAGAAATGTGATTTGTGAAGAAGTGGCTAAACTGCAGAGTTTTGTTGAGACCCAGTTATCCCGGGCTCCTGGTCTTTCCACCACCCTAGGATCCTCTTGGTTTGGGGCTGGGTCTTGGGGCTGAGAAGAGCAGGAAAAGCCTGCTTCTGTCACACCCTGGGACTTGCCATGAGATGGTGTCTCTGTGGCAAAACCCAGGTTTTGGAGTCCAGCTTCTGTCTCGGGCAAATTATTAATCTCAGTCTCAGTTTTCTCATTTACAAAATGGATACGGTAAAACTGGCGTTTTAGGGGTAAGTGAAACAATGAATGCTAAGTGCCTGGCACGCAGTAGGTGCTGGACAAGTCCTGCCCAGTCCCTCTGGTTGCTTGACCTTGTGTACTGACCCTAAGGGTTACTAATTCTTGGCTTGGTGACCTACCTATTAAGACAGTGATAGGGTAGGGTCTTGCTGTGATCCCACTTCAGCTTGCTTCTGTTCCTGATGTTGACCAAGAGGCAGCTGAGCATCCCATTAGCCAAACTCCTCTACATTCAGACCCAACTGAAAAAATGACTTCTGAATTTATAACCTCCCTCTTACTACCTCTGTCAATGTTATACGCATTTGCTCTTGGGTATGTAGGTAGCAGAAGCAGTTCCTTCTATAGAGGGGGAAATTGAGGGACAGAGAAAGTGATTTCCTGTCCAGGCTCACTTGACACATCCTTCAGGAAGTTTAGAGTAGGATGAAGTCACTTTCCTACTAGGCTTCTCCAGACTGATTTTTGTCTAGTCCTAACTTCTTTTGTTCATTTCAGCTGGGAGGCAGTTAAGTTAAAACTCTAGCTCACTGTTTTGAACTTCAGCCCACACCCCTCCAGCAAAATAATCAGCATTCATGTAGCCCAAGCCAAGGAAAGAGACGTCTTTGTTCAAATCATCCCACTGTACTTTGGGAATCCAGAAACCTGGCAAACAGGCTTTTAAGTTAATAGATTTTATTTAATGACACCAAGAGTCTGCCTTCCCATAGCGTGTGCAGGTGTTTTGGTGTCTCTCCTGGGAGTCTGTGACTCATGTGCCTCAGGGCATGCTGTTGACTGAACCACCTTTCACAGCGGCTCAGCTCAGGAGC
This sequence comes from Canis lupus familiaris, assembly GCF_011100685.1. Taxonomy (NCBI): domain Eukaryota; kingdom Metazoa; phylum Chordata; class Mammalia; order Carnivora; family Canidae; genus Canis; species Canis lupus. The sequence goes on along the minus strand of NC_049242.1, from coordinate 40,170,716 downwards.
ACAGGCTCTTCTCTGGGGGAGAGGATGGATCATGAGTGAAACCTGTCAGGAGTATACTTCAGTCTGAGGAGTGGAGGCTAAGTCAGTGTCCACCCCACCAGGCCCTTAGGGAGGGAACATGTCTGTTAGATGATTCTTTCAGTATCGTCTGTCTTCAGGAAGCTATACCCATAACACTGGTGATAGTCCCATTGTTCAGAACAGTGTGGTAAACGACCTCCAGAACTTTCCAGAGCCAGCTTTTTAGCCAAGTGAGAAAATTGGTTTCCAGATTTTGTTTTGTTTTATTTGGGTTTCTTTTTTAGGGGGGCGGGGTGGGCAGGTAGGTAGAGGGGCAGATGGAGAGAGAGAGAGAGAGACAGACAGACAGACAGACAGATAGAGATTCTTAAGCAGGCTCTATGCGCAGTACAGAGCGTGACGTGGGGCTTGATCTCAGGACTCTGAGATGATGACCTGAGCCAAAATCAAGACACTTGATTGGACACTTAACTGACTGAGCCACCCAGGTACCCTGAGAATTTTTTTATATTCTTATTTTTGGGTACCCAAAATGGTCTCCCAAGCATGACCACTACTTTTTTTTTTAAACTAGTTGTAATTCCAGATAACTAGTTATTTCCCAAAGTCATATTTACCCTTGGGAGACCTAGGAGATCATTACTCATTGAGGAGATTCAGAGGAACATCCTCTGAAGACCAATCTTGTTATGTGGCTGAGTGGGCACCTTGTTCTTTCAAAGAGCCAGGTCAGGGACTACCAGGTAGAGGTTGAGACTGTTGCTTGAGTTGGGAGCTGTCCTTGCCCAGGGGGGACCTCCGATGAAGATATATTCACTGTTTATAGAGACAACATGGTCCCCTCTCTGGGGCAGATATAGTTTGAGCTTTAGTCATATCTCCTGATAAGCCAGCTGTCTCTGGGTGTGGCTGAGCAGAGGTCTCTGCAGAATGAAGAATGGAATTATCTTGATGTTTTTCTTTCTTCTTTTCTTGTACTCACCTGCCAACCCCTGTGTTCCGCTGTCCATCCCTGTTGTTCAGTATTAGGACCACAATCAGTCCTCCTCCAGCTAAAATCTTTTCATAATTGGCTCCCTCGGTGGTGATTGTACCTTCTTTCCTCAACCTCCAAGGCTGTAGGACAATACTGTTGTCTGGAGGAGCTCCTTGGCCAGCCAGCATCCCTGAATGGGATGGTGACATAGAACTAGAAAGCGGGAGGTGATGAAAGTCAGAGTTCAAGGATGTAAAGATACAGAAATGGTGCAAGTGGCCATCTATCCTGGATCTTCTCCCAGTCACACCTCCAAATAATTTTTTCTTTGTCCCATAGAGGAGGAACAGTATCTAGTTGATGGAATGTGATGTCATTTAAAATGATGTGGGGATCCCTGGGTGGCGCAGCGGTTTAGCGCCTGCCTTTGGCCCAGGGCGCGATCCTGGAGACCCGGGATCGAATCCCATGTCAGGCTCCCGGTGCATGGAGCCTGCTTCTCCCTCTGCCTGTGTCTCTGCCTCTCTCTCTCTCTGTGTGACTATTATAAATAAATAAAAATTAAAAAATAAATAAATAAAATGATGTGGATGTGGATGCTGGCTGGCTCAGTCGGTAGAGAATGTGACTTTTGATCTCAGGGTTGTGAGTTCAAGCCCCATATTGGACATAGAGCTTACTTAAAAGGAAAAAATTAAAAAAAAAAAAAAGAAAAAGAAAAAAATAAAGAAACAAAATGACATGGATGTGTTTAAAATAATGGAGAAAATGTTTGACTTATAATAGGTTTTGAAAAAATCAAAATGCAAAAATCATAAACACGGTATGATCACAATTATGTAAAAACACAAAAGTGCTCTTCCCCACTCCTGCACAAACCAGACCTATAAAAAGAATGGGAGTATATAGGGCTATGATGATTTTTTTTTCCTTTCCTTTTAGCTTTTTAAAAAATATTTCCCAAATATTCTATAATAATCCTCTGTGTCTTAAATGGGAGCAAATTAAACTGGATAAAATCCCAAACAAATCTATTGTCAGACTTTGTGTCTTGAGTTTTGGCTTAGAGCTACAGCTGCCATAACCGAAAACTCATCTTTGTCTCAACCTCTGGAAATCTGAACGTCAGGCAAGGCTAGGTTCCAGGCAGATGTTTTGGGCATAGTTCTGCCTGGAGGCAGGGGCTGGACAAGGCAGCCTCTGAGGGCCCTTCCTCTGAGAGCCCTTTTCACCCCCGGCTGGTGATTATCTCTCTGCAGCATGCAGCCTTTGGCAGCAGTGAGTGGGGCTGAGCTTGGTGACATTCTCTGAGTGGGGAGCAGTAACAAAAGTCTGGCTGGGATGGAGGCCGGGGGCGGGGAATCTGGAGTGAGTGCCTGAGCTGATAAGGAGCCAGTGATCTTTCTGCTTGGTGGGACTTGCACCTCCAGCTGCCAAGCATCCAGTAGAGCTCAGCCCCTTGGAAAGCTGGTGCCACTGCAGTGGTCCTGCTGTTGGCACAGCTCAGAAAGCACAGTGGTAACGGCTACTACTTCTGCGAAGAAGTAATGGTGCACGGTGCGGGGACCCTGTCTTTCGGGGCAGGAAGGATCACTTATCCTTTGAGGAGCAGTGGTTTTGAAGGAAGCAGCCTATCTCCAAGGTGGAAACTAGGATTTTCCCTCGTAGCACCTCTGTAAAAGTTAGTCTGGCGAACGGACATCTGGAGTGCTGCTTCTTTGCTGTGTCTTGTTTGGATCCTCCATCTCTTCAGGCACCTGGCCCAAGCCTCCAAATCAGATTTCCTCCACTCCTCAGGCAGAGAGCCTCAGTTTACTGCACGCAGCTGCCTGGATCGTGTTGCCTGTCAGAGAACCCAGCCACAGAACAATGAGACTTACACTTTGAGGAAGGCTGACTGATCTTGGAGTTAGTAGAGTCTGGGAAGCAGGCATCAAGCTGTTCCAGGACAGGCACTGAATTTGTTGGAGGCATTTGCCACGACCCGGGCTTTGAAAGACTGGCGAATGTTGGGGCTGTGTGGAGGCAGGTGAGAAGGGTTCTCTGTAGTGTCTCTTGAGTGTCAGACTGAGATGTTCCCAGAGTTCTGGCTATCCCAAGGCAAGCAGAGCTGTTTGACGGGAAGCGTGGTGACACTGTTGGGGACACATGGAGGGGGATCTTCATTGGGGGCCCAGGTGGCTTTCATTGCTTCTTGCTCCCAGGCATGGCACAAGGGGTTAATATCTCTGATGGTTCTATTTTGGGGCAAAGGAGTGTTCCTAGAATAGGGCTCTTTGTTGAGTAATCTATTTTGGGAGGCAAGCCCCACTGGCGTTTATGTAAGTGATTCTCTGTGTGTATCTGGGGGTGTGGATGTGTGCGCTAGTGATTTTTTATTACTAATTATAAACAGCTTCTTTTGGGAGCCAGGGAAATGGAGGTGTGTGTGAGAGTGTGTGTGTGTGTGTGTGTGTGTGTGTAAGGAGTATGTGTTGCTCTTGTGTGAAGAGTGTTACAACTGTTTGTGCCCATCTGATTGGGCAGTTGCCACAGACACCCCAGTAAGAGAGTAAATGTGGGGACCTTAGGACAGCAGGTAGGAATGATGGCCTTGGCTCCTTTGTGGGGTGTCAGGCTAGGAAAATGTGCCCATCTATTCTTTTGATTCCCTGAAACACATGGCCATTGTGGCTCTTGCTGTATACTCTGGAGTCAGGTGGTCTCCAACAGATTGATCATGGCACATCAACCAGTTCTAGTCTGGAATAAACCTCAGATTCCACTTGCGCTGCAGCCTGGTACTTACTGGACTCTGCTATGTCTTTCCACAGGCCACACCCACATATGTCGAAGCAAGAGAAAAACCAAAGACCGTCCAGCATGGTCAGTGAAACATCCACAGCTGGTACCACGTCCACTGTGGAGGCCAAGCCTGGCCCCAAGGTGAGCTCCTGGCCACTCACTTCTTTCTTCCATTCTTTAATATTTGCAGATGCTCATCAACCCCCACCATAGCTTTGTGAGGGAAGCATGTAAGAAGTATCTTCCCCAAATAACAGATCAGGAAATTAAGACCACTTGGGGTTTTGTCACTTGTCTAAGAAAGAAGGTGATTGCTGGCAGATCCAGAACCGACATCTAGGTCCTTAGATGCCTTCTTCATTTTCCCAGCTTGCTTGGGAGGGTCACACCACTGTTCACAGGTGTATTACGAGACTGCCCGGTGAGCTTTGTGACAGGTGGGCCTGAGGAAAAGTGAGATGTGGGATCAGTGACTGAGGAGCAGGGGCAAGAACCAGCATTTCAGAGAAGGGGTGAGTGCTAAGGACCGAACACAGATAGGAGGGGTAAATCTGGACATTGGCAAAATCTGTGACTGAAAAGTAGTTTTGCTCCAGAAAGATTAGGACATCTTAGGACCAACAGCTGTTGGTGAAAGTTGATTGAAGAATCCCTTTAAAGTTGTTTTTTTTTTTCTTTTCCTCTGTGACCCAGACGGGAAGCTTCCTAGGTCTTGGATTTGTGTTTTCATTAAAATGCTGTGGCCAGGTGCCCACCTGTTCTGGTCTCCTTACTGTTCATTTGATCAAAGGGCATGGCCACTTAGAGTAAGGCAGAGGAGGCTCCTGCTTTTTGTGACTCCCCAAATCCCCCCTGCTGCTAGAATTCGAGTCTGCTTTTTCCTAGATGATCAAGTCCAGCAATAAAGTCCACAGCTTTGGGAAGAGGGACCAGGCCATTCGGAGGAACCCCAATGTTCCGGTGGTGGTGAGGGGGTGGCTGCACAAGCAGGTGAGAAGACTAGGACGTGAGAGTGGGGGAGGGGGATGTGTCTTGCTGATCTCATTCCTTAACCTGGAAATGGGGACAGACTCAGAATAAGCTCTCTGTTCCTGAGTTTGTCTGAGTTTGTTCCTGAGTTTGTCTACGCTGTCCATTTTTGAGTGGACCATCTGCTCAATGGCTGCAGCTTCCCTCCCCAAGCCCACTTGACCAATTGGGCCCCCAGAGCTATTGGCTGCCCTGGGACCAGGCACTAGTGCGGGTAGGTCAGCATGAATCCAGCCTTACCACCAATCCCCTGTCCGCGCTCTCCTCTTGATGTGAAAGAGCCTTTGTTATCATTTGGCTGACAGATCCCATCTTTTCCTCTCCCGTGGTCTGGCACACGTATCTAGCTCCCGTAGCCACCTCAGATTCCAAATCAGCCAAACTCAGCTCATTGCCTCCTCACCCTTTACCTCTCTTTTTTTCCCCAACCTACTTTTTCTGGACCTTGGTGATTATACCAACATTTTCCTAGATACCCTGGTTAGAACCAGCTTTTTCTTCTCCTTCACTCCCCTTCACTCAGGAAGCCCTGTCAGCTCCCCTGAGGCTATCCTGCATCCCTGAACTCACCACTAACTGCTCTGTCTCTTGTTAGGCTGTGCGCTCTCAGGGCCAGAGATCATGTCCTTTTGTCTCCTTCCTTCTCTCCTTGCCATCCACCCATGTGTTCGTCTATCTGTCCATCTGTTTACCAAGTGCCTGCCAGGTTCTATTTTTTTTTAAAGATTTATTTATTTATTTTAGAGAGGAGAGAGAGGGTGCGTGCACGAGCAGTGTAGGGGAACAGAGGGAGACAGAATCTTAAGCAGACTCTGCACTGAATGTGAAGCTGGATGTGGGGCTTGATCCCACAACCCTGAGATCATGATCTGAGCAGAAACCAAGAGTTGGACACTGCCTGCCCCTGACTGCCCCTGCCTGCCCTGTTCTAGGTGCTCTCATAGCAAGTGTAAGGAGATGAATAACATGTGGTTCCCGCTGTGGAGGCACTCAGTCTGCTGGGGAAACAGACACATCTCGGACATGCCCTGTTGTTACCCTCGTGGTCTCTCACTTATCATACCATCCAAAAAAGTCACAAATTGCAAGAGCTATGATGTTAATTTTTACCAAAGGCTTTATGGGAAGACAGAGCAGGGCATTAGGCTGCCCACCACACAGAAATCCCTAGAAGTCCCCTTGAGGTCTCTCTCCCCTCAGACTCACCATGGCGGCTCCCATAGCTCTCCAGCCTCCTCCGTCAGACACTGTGCTGGCCCTCTCTCAATGATTCCCTCTTCCCTCACAGCTGTGTCTCTTTCCTTGCCTCTCTGCCCATCTCTTTTCCCAGAATAACCTTCTGACTTTTCCTTTTGCATCCCTGTCCCCATTAAGCAAAAGTATGCTCCTATGATATGTGGAGGGAAGAGAAAAGAAGGTATAAGTAATTCTTCTCCCCAGCACCACTGCCTAGCCTGGACCCCATGGCTCTGCTGTAACTGTAAGAGGCCTGCATCGAGTGCTGTGGACACACATCACAGAGAGTGTAGCTGTGCTTGCAGTCTTGAAAGGCTTCCCAGAGGAAGTGACATTTGCGCTAGGGTGGAAGGATGGAAAGGAGTTTTCCAAACAAAGCAATATGCCAAGATCTTAGAGATCATCTGGTCAGTGCAGAAGATAAAACCAAGAAATAACATTAACTCAACAAATTAAATTTGTTTTTAGCACTTTAGTAAGGGGAGAATGAACAAACTTCATGTTGTGCTTAGGTTTAGAAACTGACATAACTGTTATTTTAAATTTAAACTTGTAGAAAACTTGCAGAAGGAAAACAGTTTTAACAGCTAAGAGCAGCTCTGGAGTTTTCCTAGGTTTAGGGGGTTAAAATGACTCTATAGCACTACTATTTCCCTACCCTGACCATGTTTTTTTAGAATTTTCACAATCACCTAAAATGTTTTTAATAAATGTGTTGATTTACGTTTTAGATGTGTAAAGACAAATTCATGTTATAAGGCAGTTTGATAGCAAGATAACCAAGTCCCTTTCATTGAGTGGAAGGAAAATCCATGGCAAAATTAGCCCCTTATCATAGAGAATGGAACTTGGTCAAATGAGAACTTTGCTTCATTGATTAATTAACTAACTTAAATTTCTTGTTCCATACTATGTAAATCAGTTTTCTCATCAACATAAGTGAAGGTATTTATAGAATAGTACCTAAATAAATAAATAGCTTCCTTTTTGTTAAAAGCTGATTTCTTTCTTAATGGAAGAACTGTATTTCTTAAATTCACATTTTCCTTTCTAAAAGAAAGATACTTATATTAATCTGTTTCCAGAACACACACAAAATTTCCTTGGGATAAACCATCATTGAATCTAAATTTCAATGTCCTTTTCAGAAATGGCCTTGCAATAAGAATTCATTAATTTATTGTAAGAAAGAGTGGATATGGGCAAGTCTTGTTTCTAGCATCACATGATGCATGATTGGAAAGGGGAGGGAAGAGTATACTCAGATATGGTCTGATTAGTTTTCTTTGCTTTGCAGGACAGTTCTGGGATGAGACTGTGGAAAAGGAGGTGGTTTGTGCTTGCTGATTATTGCTTATTTTACTATAAAGGTGAGCTGAGGCTCAGGCCACCAAGGGATCTTTATGTTGGAATGGGTGGTAAGGTGATACAGGTGATTATATTTTCAAATCCAGTGAGTGGACCAGTGGCCTGAGATAATATATAACCTATTTATTTGCCAAAGTGTTCACTTTTACATATGTGGGTTGGTGACTTTTTAGCAATCCCTGCACTCGAAGTGCCATTTGTTGAGTTAAAGTAAGGAGAATCCAGTTTATCTGCTGCTTACGTTCTCCAAATCTGTTGTTGTCTGTGATTCTACCCCATTTGGAACACAGGCATACTTTCAACACAATCTGGAGAAGTGGGAACTATGGATAAATCATTATTTCATCATATGTTGTAACTTGTTGTCTGGATCTATCCCCTATTATATTGGATGGATAACTGGTGAGTTGAGTTGGCCGCATGTACGTTTATGGAGCCCCACTCCATAGAATTAGGGGCTGTGCAATAGGAAGAAGTTAAGACTCAAAATATGAAGGAAGAGAGAGTTTACTTGTAAGACAAGACTAGGCTGTGTTAGGTGCTTTATAAGGCATTCAGTGTGCTTAAGCAATTCAGGGAGTGTTGGAAGTTAATTCCTTGGAGAATTCCAAATTGGAGAATTTGGGAGGACTTTCAGAATAAATGGGATTTGAGTTGGGCTTGTAAAGATGGGTAGAGCTTTGCCTGTGTATGGGGGCAGATGGACATTTCAAGCAGAGGAAACCACTTGAATAAAGTTCCAGAAGCAGAAGAAAGTGGAATGACAGACCTGTGAGGCCTGAGTGGGTCTTGCATGTAGAACATACTTGAAAAGAAGGCTCAGGAGGTGGGCTAGGGCCAAAACGCAAGAGGGCTATGACCCCAGGTAGAGTAAGTTGGGCTTCGTTTTGCATCCAGTAGGCCGTCAGCAAGTGCCTTTGAGTAAGGGAGTGACAGGACCAACTCTGTCATTAGGAAGTTAGCTCGGTAATGAAGATGGATTAGAGGAGGAAGAGAATAGATGTAGAAGGTAGGATATTTCACAAATGCTCTAACTTTGCCTATGGGGTTTGCTCTTCCCAGAATGCCCTTCTCCAATCCTTTAAAACACATTAGATATCACCTTCTGAAGCCTTCTCCATTTCTCCAGACTGTGCCACCTTCTGCCTCTGTGCTCCCACAGCACTTGGTATACAGCTGAGTTATAGAAATTCACAGGTTGCACTGAGCATGTTTCCATGCCTGTCTCTGCCCCCATCTGATTAACCTGTGTCATTCCTGTGTTAGCACAAAGTTCCCCAGGGAGCACCTGAAGGGCTGAAGGGATGATCAGTGATTACAGTAGTCCTAGGGAGCTGTAAAGAGCCCTGAACTGGGGCAGTGGGATGGACCAACTCAGGGAAGCTGCCACAGAGGTTATTCTGATGTGTTTTTTCCATTCAAAGACAGTCGAGAAGAAGCGGTCCTTGGGAGCATCCCTCTGCCCAGCTACGTGATCTCGCCTGTGGCCCCTGAGGACCGCATAAGTCGCAAGTATTCCTTTAAGGTACTGCCCTTTCCCCCTCAGGGCAGCTATTCTACCCTAAGAAACCTTGGGTTCCCAAAAATGGCTTCGTAAAAGCAGTTGTTTGTTGTGGGGGATGGGGAAGAAGTTAAGAAGTTCAGATGCATGATAACAAGATTATAAATTCTTTGTTTTTTCAAATAAATTCTTTAAATGAGAATAATACCACATCAAAAGTTATTTCATTTGTATCTGAGCTTCTGAATCCACCAGCTTTGCTCAAGTATTCAGACCCCTCTTTCCTATTGCCATCAGTCCTGTGTTTACTAGTCCCCCTCATGGAGGTGCTTGGATGGCTCAGTCAGTTAAGCATCTACCTTCAGCTCAGGCCCTGATCCCAGGGTCCTGGGATGGAGCTCCGCACCGGGCTCTCTACTCACCAACACACAGCTTCCCCCTCTCTCATTCATTCATCCTCTCTCTCTGACATAAATAAATAAAACATTAAAAAAAAAAAACAACTAGTCCCCCTCATGCCTTCCCTTCATTGCAGTCAGCTAGTCTAACTAGTGTCCAGCCACTCAGTATAAGTGATGGTCCCTCAGAGTGGATTTCTGTCAATTATATTATGAAAACATACACTGAGGGTTAGAATCTCACCATCAAGACATTTTCAGGTTTGTCTACTTTGTTCATCTTGTTGAAAAGCAAATAGAATCAAATTTGTTTTTTTGGCTTTTTTTCCTGGATCACTGAAGATTCATAGGGAAATCCCTTCAACAGTAAAACCTCCTTTCTCCTTTCTACTCTTCTACTTGGTCATATGTCATACGGAGTGAGCGTGGCCATGATAATTGACGGCAGGCCTTTGATGCCCTCTGGCATCTTCAGGGCCAGATGTGGAGGGTCCAGGAAGGTGGTGGTCAGGCCCAAACTTGGGGAATCCTGAGGCCATCTCCTTTGGTGACCTCCACACATTTCCTGCACTGCTGCTATTTCTTGGGCCTCCTAGGGTTGGTAAGGATAGGGTAGGTTGAAGATCTACTTTGCTGGCAGTTGAGTAGAAGTCCCAGCACTGAAACAAGTGGCCTTTGGTGCCAGTAGCCACGGGGAAACACCCTCTCACACTGCTCAGGGTACAAGGCAACCCACTACTCATGCAGCTTAGCTATTCCCATGTTTAGGGTGTAAGATGGGTACTGGAATTAGGTACTAAAGCAGAAGATGAACAGATGTCAAGTTTGCCAACCATAGGATAGTTAAAGGATCATGGAAAAGCACAAGATAGGGCACACACCGTTCTCTGTAAGGGTTAAGGAGAGCATTGGTATGTGTTATCCACGGTGTCACTGGAAAGTGATAGTCTGCATCAGCATCTTGATCTGGAGTCTGTTGTGGGGGCGGTGGTTGGAAAGTCAGTCTCATCTTCTACCTTTCCTTCCTGGGCTGATGCTTTAGCTTTGTTTATTGCCAGATTGGAGCTGTCCCTCTCTCCCCTGACTGTCACTGTTCCCGATGACTGCAGAGTTGCTATGGGTTAAAGATTCTGGGATCCTTCCCTATTTCTTGTTGCATGACATACTATTGCTTTATATTTGTAAAACCTTTTATGACTAGAGACCTACTTCTCTCCACATAAGCTCATTTAAGGTTGTAGAGAACCAATATTGTGCAGTCAGTATTTATATCTTAATCTTTATAGATTAAGAACACAAGGATTAGAGTACTTCAAAGTCGCAAAGCTGATGATGGTGACAGAACTTGAACATGAACTCTATCCTCTTACAATTATATTCTAGGGAGGAAGGATGGTTTCTTTCTCTTCTCATTTTGGTCATCTCCTGCAAGCACGTTGTAGGAGATGGGAAGTGATTTGAATTAATGTTTATTATTATCATTTTAGGAAGACTCTTGTATTTAATCGTTCAGAAGCCTCTCCTGCTGATTGCTGGCTCTGAGAACATTGTGTTCAGTGGGTTTCACCCTGGTCTTTTGCAGCCTAAAGGTCTTCCTCAGAAAACCTTCCTTTCTGGGGTTCAGCGTTGTTACTGGGCAAACAGTTGGGATACTGTTCTATGTAATTCTTGGGGACAGCATTTGAAATATGGTCAAAGTAACTGATTGTAACTATATATATTGCATCTTAACACTTCACTGGGAGGTGTGAAAACAGATTTAGAAAAACATCTTTTATGTGTCATAGATTCTTTCCTTTTTGAAAAAAATTTTTCTTAGAAGGACTTTACTAAGAGTGTTCCTTAGCTAAATCTTTTGTCTGAGAGACAAGGCGTACTTGTGTTTGGGGGATCCCTGTGGGGGATCCTCAGGGTCTGAGAATAGAGAAAAACTGCTGCAAGCAGGTCTAGTGGTGTTCAGCTGGTTTTCCACAGAGGGTTGTGGTTTCCTTTGTGATAGAGTTCTCTTTCCCTTTGATTGCAGCATTGTTTTTTTAGGGGCCAGAAAGTGGGACCCTTGGGCAGTTCAGGATCCATGTTCTTGGGGACCCTGAGGAAGGCACAGTGTTTAGTATCCTGGCCCTTATTCCTGCTTCTGATGTCAGCTCTTCATTATTTCCAGAGCTGAAATTCTCTGACTGTTGCTAGGGTACCTTGCTTGAGATTGTCAAGAGTATCTGTGGTTGTAGATAGGCACAACCTGAAAGGTTATATGGTCCTTCCTTGTCTCCCTCCCTCCCTCTTTCCCTCCCTCCCTCCCTCCCTCCCTCTTTCCCTCCCTCTTTCCCTCCCTCCCTCCCTCCCTCCCTCCCTTTCCTTCCTTCCTTCCTTCCTTCCTTCCTTCCTTCCTTCCTTCCTTCCTTCCTTCCTTCCTTCCTTCCTTCCTTCCTTCCAGAGCTCAAGCATGAGCAGAGGGAGAGGGAGAAGCGGACTCCCTGCTGAGCAAGGAGCCCATGACACGGGGCTTGATCCCAGGACCCTGGGATCATGCCCTGAGCTGAATGCAGCTGCTTAACTGACTGAGCTACCCAGGTGCCCTTTCCTTGTCTTTCTTTTTCAATAGTGCCTGAATCTTGGCAGCCCCTATGTATTACCAGGGACTCTGGTGCTGGATAGACCCTGAGACACAGGCAGCTCTGTAGGAGAGCCAAGCAGGGCTCTTGGTGGCATCTAGGAGATATTCTGTAATGCCCTGACCTTTTGTGCTCTGGTGGCTCATCTGGGTGCCTCCCCAAAGAGCTCCTATTAGATGCACAGCCAACCTTGGCTTGCTCACCTTGGCTTGGTCACCTCAGAATAAGTTTGCCCCTCAGGTCCAGGATCTGGAGCAAAAAAACATTTCCATGCAGCAAAGGATCCAAGGATCCTCAATGGGGAAAAAGCCTTATTAGTCTCTTTTGAGCTGTTCTTCTTCTCTCAAGACCAAGGTTTCCTGACCTGAGCTCTACAGATCCCCAAGTATCAGTGGATAAATCACATCTTTACTTTTTTTAACCTATAATGTTTCCTTTGATTAAGAAAGCAGGCAACAGCAGGTATCTGTAGCACCTCTGCCTTGATCACCAATAGAAACCAGAAAGCTCTTTATATCCCATCATGACTGTTGTAAATATCTTGAAATAGCATTATGCTCATTGCCACTTTGAAATTATAATAATTGTTACATTTCTTAATGAATTATTAAAGAAGTACCTCTATTATACCACATTTAAGAAAATTTTAGTAACTGTATTTCAGTATAATGAACTTCCTTTCTTTTTTATTTTTATTTTTTTACTTCCTTTCTTTTATTTGCATACTTAGAAACCTTCTGAGAAGAGTTCTTAGGATTTATGAAACTATCCAAAGGATTCATGCTGCCCAAAAGGTTAAGACCTCTGCTTTAGATTCTGGCTAACGGCCAGGCGAAACGTGATTTTTCACTTATTTATATTCAGCAAACTTTGATTGTGCTCCATTGTTCTACTTGGTAGGATGTGGATGCTGGGGATACAACAATGAGAAAGATAAGGTCCTTGCCTTCAGGGGGTTCTGTTCTAGAGTCCCCAGCACTGTGGAGGGTTATTAGGTGTTAAGAGAACAGGGAGGAGCTGCTCTTTCCCTCTCCCATTTCCGTTTTGCCCTCCATCTACTTTTTTCCACTGCCCTGTCACTATTCTGTCTTGACCGTTGTTCCTCCTATTGGTAACTAACTTTCTGCTGAGCACATGGTGAGTGCTCCGTAGATGTTGGTTTTACCACAGCTTCTGCCCTCAGACTCTGCAGCCTCCAGTCCATCTTGCACACTTTCTGAACGGCACATCTGTTCAGGCTGTGCTCTCACGACAAACCCTCCCATGGTTCCCCATTGCCTGCAGTATAAAGCCCAGTCTTGGTTTGCCAGCCCCAGCTTCTCTCTCCAGCCCCATCTTTAGCCACTCCCATCTTAGATTTTCCCTCCAGCCGTGTACAGTTGCCTGGGGCCCCAGGACATTTCTTGCCCACAGGCCTTTGCCTGAGCTTCCGCCATAGCTCAGAATGCCCTTTCCCCAACTCTTAATAAGTCCTTCAGGTCCCTGCCTGGGGGTCACCTTCTTCAGGAAGCCTTCCTTGAGTTCCCCGGACAGGTTAAGTGCCCTTCTTCTGTACATCTACAACTCTTGCCACTGCCCTGCAAGTGGTTGGTTTAGTTATCCAGAGCTTTCACCTGGAAAACTAGCCCATCAGCTGGTTCTGCCTGGGTAGATGGGGCTAGTCCCAATCTTCAGGCAGAGACCACACAAAGCAGTCATTTTAAGAAGGAGCTGTGGTCAGTGACACTGCTTATACGTCCCGAGTTCAGGCTTTCTTGTAATTCGTGTTTAGTCCTTTGTACATTAGCAATGGGGAGGGGCAGAAGAGAGTCTTTCAAAGTTTCTAGAAAGTTCAGTCAATCAGCTTAGATTACTCAAGTGACTGTTCCTATAATAACATCAACTAACATAGCTTTTGAGCCTTGAATAACAGCCTTAAAAATGCTTTCAGTTCCATATGTGCATTATCTCATTGAGTGCTCACGTAGCCTTAAATGGTAAATACCACCATCACCCACAGTCCCATTTTGAAGATGGGGAATCAGAGGCCTGGGGAGGTTGAGCAGCTTGTCCAGGTTGCCCTGAGGTAAGAGGCAGGGTCACCAGGGCCTTGAGTTCTTACGCAGTTCACTGTGCTGCTCGGAGTCAGCCTGAAGGTTGGGCACAAGGAGCTCCTTCTTAATGTCAACACATGGGCAGTCTTTGTAAGTCATAAACCTGACAGTTTTATCCTTGAGAATGGTAATTTTCAAAAATTACCATTCTCAGCTCTCATGCCCAATCTATCCCCAGGTCCTGCTAACATTACCTCCTAGTTTTGTGCAGACTCAAGGCGATCCTCTTCTTTTCAGCCCCTCCCACCATCTCTTACCTATAGAGGTGCTTCTATAGAGATCTCCTGCTCCCACTCCCTCATCTGCCCCAGCCCTGCTCTAACCTCTTCACATTGAAGTCAGAGTCGTTTTTCCAGACAAAAATCTGATCTCACCACTCCCCAGCTCAAACCCTTTACTAGCTTCTCCTTGTTCTTGTAAATGCGACAAAACCCTAACATGACCACAAGGCCCTGGTGACCTGGCCCTGCCAACTCCAGTAGCCTCATTTCATCCTGCTCTTTCCTTTTTTCTATGCCAGGCATGCTGGCTTCTTCCTTGAACATATCATATTCTCATCCATCTTGGGGTTCCACACATTCCTCTATGCTACTCCTACTAAAATATCTGCTTACTCTGTAGAAGGCAGCTTAAATGTCACTTCTGTAGGTGAGTCCTTCTCCAGGCAGGCCAGGTTCCCCTGCTGTCCTCCCTTATAGCATCCTGAAGTTCTTCATGATACTTCTTACAATTGTAGTTTTTTGTCCATGGTCTTTCTCTTCTATGTGACTGTAAACTGTCTTGGCCTTGATTAAGACTGTCCCCTCAATTTCTGGTATAGCGCTTTCCTATAAACAAAACAATTATTGTTGAATGAATGAGTTAGAGAATGAGTCAGTTGATGGGCCCTGACCTAGGCTTCTATGTTCTAAAGACTGATGCTGAGGGCATGAGGTGTGAGCATTCCAGCTTCTTTCCCTAGTACTGGATCTAGACCAGAGTCTTAAGGACCAGGAGAGCAATCATATCCTAGGGCCATTAAGTTTTTGAGGTAAAATCTTCCTTGCTTGCTTGCATCCTCATTTCCTTTAGGCATAACCTAAAGTTTTCTCTTCAGTTGTGCAAATTTGCCTAGTGTTAGGCAAAATTGGTGGTGTTAATTGGAAAGCAAAGAGCAGAGGATAGGCAGCATCTTTGAGATGAGATGAGGGAAGGGGTGAGAAGACTTCTGATTACCTTGGCTCTGGCATCTTCCTAGGCCTCAGGGCACTTTGGATTGGGGTCACGTGGCCAATTGTACTTCTCACTTTCACAGTTAATACATCTTTTATGTCCAAGCACAGACAAGAGTGTAGTTAGGAACCTGTTCTTCAGAACCAAGGGCAGCTGGACACAGCACATATTGGCAATTTGATTAGTGACTGAGGTTGTTTGTGATCATGAGTAGCTCCTCTTTTTTGATGGATCTAACTCCCAAGGCCCATTTGCAGACATGTCAACTCTCCATGTTTGAAGTGTCCCTGGACAAGGCTTGCTGCACAAATGTTAGTATAGTAGGAAACTTCTCTATCACACCCTTGAGGGTGGCCTATTCTTGTGGGTGGCTTTGTGTCTGGTGGGGCAAGTGCCTGTCCCAGAACTCTGTAACTGTGCAGAAGGTCTGGGAGGAGGTATCAGAGATGTTATGGGGTCACTGTCCAGGGAAACTTCTCTATTTTATTCACTACAGTATACCCAGGAATAATGGCTGGCACATAGTCAGTGCTCAATAAATGTTTGTTGAATAAATGAAGAGTTTATTAATGAATAAGTGAAGTCCCTGCTCTCATGGAGTTTGTATTTTGGAGGGAAGAGACAGATGATAAGCAAACTTGTGTGTAAAATAAATAATACCAGGTAATGTTAAATGCTGTGAAGAATCCATTACTGGGCATGGAGATCAGGAAAAGTTACTTAATGTCTTAGACCTTCATTTGCCACATTTGTAAAATAGAGACTCTGTCCCTACCTCTCAGAGCTGTTGGAATTAAAATGAGGTTAAAGTCATGGAAGTACCCAGGGGACACATACTATGCATTGATCAGATTTGTTGATCTTCCTCATACCATCTTCCTATGTAGACTTGGTGGGGTTTTTCATTACAAATTTAAGACAGGCCCCTGCCTATTAGAACATAGGGTGGAACTGGGGTTGCCTCTTGTTTGCACCCATCCTGGTTGCTTTTCAACAGTCATTTCCAATACCTCTTCATGGGCTTTTTGCAAAGATACATGTGAAAGCACCTTGAGGCTTCCTGACACATAGTAGGTATGCAAGAATTTTCAAATGTCAACCTTTTTAGTG
The DNA here is from genome assembly GCF_011100685.1 of Canis lupus familiaris. NCBI lineage: Eukaryota > Metazoa > Chordata > Mammalia > Carnivora > Canidae > Canis > Canis lupus. Next base: position 40,154,376 of record NC_049242.1, on the reverse strand, counting down.
CCTCTTTGGAGAGACAGAAGAGCAGCAGCTTTGATGGGCACACGTCACATTTCATGCCCAAGCTCTGAGGCACAGTGAATCCCTGCACCAAGCCACATGCTCTGACTGCTGATATTTGGCTTAATTCCAACAGTCGCATGCTGTGGAAGCACCACAACAGAGATTCCAGAGAGTTTGCTTCTACAGAATGAGCGTTTTGAAAAACTCTCACATAAGCCTTGCCTGGGTGCCCCTCCCTAAGCAGGAGTAAGATGAATAGGAACAGGTACAGCTGCAGGGCTTTTACCATGGGGACCAGACACAGCTGTCACTGGGACTGACTGCACCAGGAATGGGGAAATCCAGCCATGATGGTTTCCGGGTGTGGGAACAAGTTGGCTGGTGCTCAGGCTTTTAATCTGGAAGAGGGGACAACGTGGCCGCAGCATTGTCCGCTTGTTACTTCCGGAAGTAAAATGTGTGCTGACCTCCCTGACCTGGGTTTCCGCCTCGTGTTTACAGGCTGTGCACACGGGGATGCGAGCACTCATCTCTAATAGCTCCATGGGGGGCTCTCAGGCTGAGCAGTCAGGCATGAGGACCTACTACTTCAGTGCCGACACCCAGGAGGACATGAACGCGTGGGTCCGGGCCATGAACCAGGCTGCACAGGTGCTGTCTCGATCATCGCTTAAGAGGTGAGTCCCAGTGCAGAGTCTCTGTCAGAGCACTTCCCACACTAGGATGGGGACCCAGATAAGAACACTTGGGTGCCCCGAATTCCACTATTCATTCACTTGTATTAAGCACTGCCCTTTCTTTGAAAGTCCTATTTAATGATGAATTCTTCTGGGAGGAGAATGCATGCACAGTAAGATCCCCCAGAAATTACTTGATCCTCTTTTCATTGGCCAGAGAAATGCAAAGACCTGGAAGGGTGAAGTAACTGCCTGAAGTACAGAGCCTTGGAACCTGGTGTGTGTGTGTTTCTCATTTGTCCTCCTCTGATGTGTGGTGGGAGAGACAACCTTGGGGCACCAGATGGGGGAAGAAGAAGAGACAGGCAAGAAAGATCTTGCAAAGTGAAAAACGTGCCTCAGACTGCCCACCACATTGCTGGGGCTAGCCAGGGAGCTGCCTCTTCCCTCAAACGGGCAAACCAAGGGTATAGTCAGGGATGTTGAAATTCCTGAGTCTGTTGGCTGTGGGTGATTCCCTGAGAGATAGTGCAGGAGGACGATGAGTGGAGTCAGAGGCTCTGAGAAGGTAGGGTAGCCCTGGAAAAATCAGGGTGTGCCTTGGACCAGTCCTCTTCTGACATGGGCCTATTTTTCCACTCTCTGGACACCTTGCTCAGCTGAGAGGCCTCTTTGACTGTGGTCTTTTAGTGAGGCCTCAAAATAAAAGGTTCTCTAGTAACCTAAAGGCAGGATTTTTCGGTGACTACAAATGGATTTCACATGGTGTGTTTTATTTAGCTTATCAGCCTCTTCCAGTATATGTGTATTCTGGGATTAGTGGTACTACCTAGTTTCATGCTATCTTTCTTGAAACAGACCTTTGGTGTAGAGTGACATCCTTCAAGGGGCCAGGTTGGGGTCTAGTCCTCCCCTTGGAGTTTCCGTAATACCTCAGTCAAGCATTTTCCATGCTGTTTTTTCTTTCACCTTCTGTCTGCTTTTCAGTATCCTAGACTTCAGGGAGGGATTGTCTTTGTATCTTCTGCACACCTGCCACAGAGTAAGCTGTCAAATGTCTGGTGAGTGAGTGAGTGAGCGAGCTACTACTGGATGAGTGAATATGTTAGGACAAGACTAATGATAGTCTTGGAAGTTCCCACGTGGACTCTGAATCAGTAACTGCAGGTGTTCAGTCAAATCTGACTCTGCCTCCTAGCATTGTCATCCAGCCTGCATTTTTCTTTTTCTTTCTTTTTTTTTAAAGATTTTATTTATTCATGGCGAGGGTGGGGTGGGCAAAGACACAGGCAGAGGGAGAAGCAGGCCCCATGCAGGGAGCCTGATGCGAGACTTGATCCCAGGACCCCAGGATCATGCCCTGGGCCAAAAGCAGGCACCAAACCGCTGAGCCACCCAGGGATCCCCCAGTTTGCATTTTTCTATTGTGTCCACAATGATGATGTGAAAGCCTCTGCCATTAGCCCTGTGGGCACTCTGTTCATAGCGACATTGTCATTTCCTTCATCATCCCAGGAGAAGGAAACTGGGTGCATTTGGCATGTCTTGCTTCTAATGCACATGCTGGTCCCTAATGCTCACTCTTTCCTAGTCTTTGCTTTTCATCCTTCAAAAAATAAAATGCAAAATGGCAAAGATATGCTTAATCACCTTTCTGGGGTAATCTTCACTTTTTTAAAAAAGATTTTATTTATTTATTTATTTTATTTATTTATTCATTCATTCATTCATTCATTCATTCATTCATTCATGAGAGAGAGAGAGACAGAGAGAAAGAGAGAGAGGCAGAGACACACACAGGCAGAGGGAGAAGCAGGCTCCATGCAAGAGGCCTGACATGGAACTCGATCCCGGGACTCCAGAGTCACGCCCTGGGCCAGAGACAGGCGCCAAACCGTTGAGCCACTCAGAGATCCCCTTCATTTATATACATATATACACTTATATAGAAATATGTAAGTTTCTTTTGTGTGTTTTCAAAGCATGAATGATAACATCTTAATCCTTTATTTTTTATTTTTAAAAATATTTATTCATGAGAGAGAGAGAGAGAGAGAGAGAGAAAGAGAGAGAGAGAGAAGGGCCGAGACACAGGCAGAGGAAAAAGCAGGCTCCATGCAGGGAGCCCGATGCAGGACTTGATTCCCGGTCTCCAGGATCAGGCCCTAGGCGGAAGGCGGCCCTAAACCGCTGAGCCACCCGGGCTGCCCTTAATCCTTTTTTTTTTTTTTTTTTTTTTTTTTAAAGACTTTATGTGAGAGAGAAAGCACAAGCAGGGAGAGGAGCAAATGGAGACAGAGAAGCAGACTCCCCACTGAGCAGGGAGCCTGACTTGGGGCTCAGTCCCAGGACCCCGAGATCATGACCTGAGCCAGAGGCAAACTTAACTGACCGAGCCACCCAGGGGCCCCCCAAAATCCTTCTTTATCAGTGTATGTGGATCAACTTTATTTTGGACTGTTGTATTGGTATTGTATAAGGACCATAATGCTCCAAACCTTGGATGGTTTATCTTTCCTCATCTTTTACTATTATGAATAGTCCTGTAATGAAAAACCTCTACAAGCCTCTGCATATGTCTTTCAAATTGCTGTATCAAAATATAACGCATTTTAAATTTTAATCAGTATGCCAAATTGCCCTTTAAAGGAAGCTGTGGAATCTACTAGTGAGAGTCCTCATCTCCCACATCTTTGCCAGTAGTTGATATTATCAAGCTTTAAAATTTTTTGTTGAGCTGCTGTGTGGATGAATAGTATCTGGTTATTTCAATGTGTATGTCCATGATGATAGGGATCTTTTCTGTTTGTTGGCTACTTGTTTCCTCCCCAGTGAACTGCCTGTATGTGTCCTCTGCCTGTTTTTTTTTTTTTTTTTTTTCCTGAGTTGTTTGCCTTTTCTTGGTGCTTTCTTTCCTGTGTGCTGTGAAATCTGCCCATTGTAGGATGCAGCTTAGCCTCTTGGTTGATGGAAGTCTGTCCAGCCTTGTGGCTAATGGAATCTGATGTTCCCTTCTTTTGAAATTCAGGATGCTGTTTGCCAGTCTCTAATATTCTGGCCTTTTTCCTGTTCTCTTTGATTCCTCAGAGATCACCTGAGGGGTTTCTTGAACCCATTCCCGAGTTCCTTTATGGCCCTGAGGAATTAACTCCTGGGCCTTTCCCATCTTCCTCCTTGTCCTGGACTTTCTCTCATCTTTCTTCTTGATTAAGGTGTGGAACTAAATCCAGAAGTTAAAGAATTCAGTTTTATTTATGTGAATCATCTTCCCCAAGCAGAGATACCTACATCTCATTCTTTTAAAGCTGTCCCCTCCTTAATTTTAATTTTTAGAAAAATAGAAAGTTTGTTTTTTGCTTTGCTTTGCTTCAAAAAAACCAAGCTTAGCTCCTTCTAGACTCTTCCCTTTCTGCCACATTCCTGTGGGCCCATTCCACTGTGCATCTGTGCTTGATTTTGTGTCCCACCTTCCATTTCTTGTGCGTGTCCTTTTATAACTTGAGCTCTGAGAGCTGCCTGTGTTATCAAACTGGCTTCTTTGGACCAGCAGTGGCAAATGGGTTCTTTCTTGTGTCCGATTTCTACTCAGTTCATCATAATGACCAGGATACTGGGTCAAAGGTAGCCTGAGAATGAAATCAGGATTATGGGGAAGAAGTATTGTGATTGGCAAGTGATGCCTGCCTTGAATTGTTCAGGATTAATTTGCCTAGCTGAAATTTGGCTATTTTTGTAACTTTTTTCTACTTGAAGATTTTTGAATTAACCATCAGATTCTGTTCTGGAGGGGCTCCATCCCTTATCTGTTGGGCTGCTTTCCTTCCCTTTTAGGGTCTCGGGCTATTGTCCCTAGATTTTCTCTGAACTTTTAACATTTGTTCTTATGCCCTTAATAAATTCTTAAAATCCCATAATCGTGTTTGCCGTAGGTTCCTTCCTTAAAAAACAAAACAAAAACCCAACTTGTTTTACCGTTTGAGTCAGAATAAAGGCAGGATAGCATTTCCCTTTAACTTTCTGAGAAATAGAATAGTCAGCTAAGCAAATCCAGACTTATTAAATGTTCTATTTCCCCAGAATAAGATGTTCAGACATTTGGTTAGTTAGAATTATTCATCAGGCAGTACTAAATCTTCCCTCTCCTCCAGTTTGGTGATCTGCATTGGAAAACCATCTGTGTTAAGTGGAGGGCCCCAGTGGTCGCATATCTGTGTGTCCCCAACTCGGTTCTTACCAGATGCTTCTATTCTTAATTCACATGGGCGGATGCTTTGTGTATGTGGTATATATAGTATGACTCCTGATTGCAGGTAGCAGAAAATGCAGGCAAATTTTTCTTAAGAAGGGAGGAATTCATTGGTTCCCTTGACTGAAAAGTTCAGGATACGTTTAGCTTTAGAAACAGGTGGGTTTGGGCAGCCCGGGTGGCTCAGCAGTTTAGTGCTGCCTTCAGCCCAGGGCCTGATCCTGGAGACCTGGGATCGAGTCCCACGTCGGGCTCCCTGCAGGGAGCCTGCCTCTCTCTCTGCCTGCGTCTCTGCCTCTCTCTCTCTCTCTCTCTCTCTCTGTGTCTCTCATGAATAAATAAATAAAATCTTAAAAAAAAAAAAAAAGAAACAGGTGGGTTCAAGGCTCAGACAATATTAGAAGTCATTGTCTCCAGCTACCTCTGGTTTGGATTCATTCTTCAACTCCATGTAGAGGTCCCTGACCAATCTAAGATCTGGTGGCAAGGTAGCTGCGGTAGCCCTAGACTCTTCTGATGAAAGTCTAGCAGGAAAAGAGCCAGTCGTGCTCAGAAGCTCTTGTCCAGAGCCATTCTGATTGGACAGGCTTAGATCACATTTAAACCCTAAACTGTGAACTGTTGCCAGGGAATGCACTGACTGGCATAAGCCCAGGATACATGTTTCACTTCTGAGAACTGAGGGTGAGGTAGGGGTGAATGCCCAAGTAAATGTTGGGGCTGTGGGCAGAGGAAGGAGAAATGACTCATTGGCATGGGATAAAGGAAGCACAAATGACAAATGTCCAGGCCAGCTGATTCACCCCTCACTTCGTATTGTCTTGGTTTCTTTTACCTTAAACTTCTCTTCCCAGAACTTAGTGTCAGAAGTCAGATGGATGTGGGTTCAAATCTCAGCTCTACTACTTTCTAGGTGAGTCACTTGTACAGATTCGGTATACTTTTCTTAGTCCATAGGGCTATTACAAGTGTTAAGTTAAATAAGTGAATGTATCAAGTGCTTACTTAATAGAATGCCTAAGATACTTTATATCAGATATGCCACCTCCGGTAACAATGTCATTGGCTTTTTTTTTCTTTACACCCTTCCAGTTTCATCATTCATCCTCTGGATCACATTGATGATGAGTCTTCTATGAACAAATTGTACTCTCTCCCTTATCAGGATGTGCTCATCCCCTAGCAGTGAGAATTGTGGTTCTGTTCTACCCAGGCTCCTGCAGCACCACCCCTCCTTCTGCCCTTCACTTCCTTCTTCTTCCAGCCTTTTCCCACAACATTCCTCTGACCTAGGAGCAGAGCTGAGCTCCCTTGCTACAACTCCCAACTTTATCCCCTCATTTCTTATACAGGCTTAGGAGTCTCTTGATGGAAATGCATTTATGTATTCTTGAGATCCCACCCCATACTCTGTAAAGGGGCACTGAGCAGTGGTGCCAAAGCCTGCTCTCTAGCTCCATCTGTTCATAATTTCTTCCCCCCATTTCCATGTTCTTCCACTTGCCAGATTTTGGACTGTCTTGAAATCTGTCTTCCCAACTCCCTCACATTGGACTTCTTTTTATCTTTTGTCTAAGGATATCTTCTCCAACAAGTTAAAGCACTAAGCAAGGAGGTCAGCTTGCCTTTACAGCTCACAAAACTGCCAAGCAGCTCAGATAGGAGGGCCTATCAGAAGACAACTTATCTTTTTTTTTTTTTTAAAGATTTTATTTATTTATTCATGAGAGAGAGAGAGCAAGAGAGAGAGAGAGAGTGAGAGAAGCAGAGATACAGATAGAGGGTGAAGCAAGCTCCACGCAGGGAGCCTGACATGGGACTCGATCCCAGGTCTCCAGGATAACTCCCTGGGCTGAAGGCAGGCACTAAGCCGCTGAGCCACCCAGGGATCCCCAACAACTTACCTTTTTTTCTAAGCCTCTCTGGTCTCTCTGTAATTGAAGTCCTATCTTTGGACTGAAGGAACTTACAGTCTAATCACCTTTGGAGTAAAAACCAATTTCCTCAGGGATTTTGAGCACTGCATGGGTCTGGTCCCTATGACACTTTTCATGTCTTGCCATTCCCTATTCTCTGTGTCCTAACCATACTGTACTTCTTGAATTGAGTGCATTTGTACATGCATTCATCTGTTTAGTCTTTTATTCTACAAATATTTATTGAGGGTATATTGTGCATCAGACACTGTTAAAGATGCTGAGAAATACAGCAGTGTTCAAACAAAGAGGCAAAGTCTCATGCATTGTTGGGTAGGGATGGTGGAGACAGACCATAAATAGGTAAACAACAAGATGATAATCTATCATAATCCATGCATGAAGGCAGTAAAATTGGGTGATGGGATGGGAGGGACAAGGGGGCAGGGAAGATATGGAGGTGAGGCCTGATTGATATATGAATGTTACAGATGCAAAACTGAGGCAGAGTGCTTTAAGCCAAAGGAACGGCATTTACAAACACCCTGAGACACGAATGAGCTTGGTTTATTCAAGAAACAGAAAGCGGAGGAGTGTGGCTGCATCTAAGAGAACAAGGAGGAGAATAGAGTATGATGGGATCTGGGTAAGAGATGGAGGTCCATCTCATTAGGCACCAGGATCCATCGGGGCCTTGCTCATCTGCTCCCCCAGCCTTCACCCTTATCAGGAAAATAGAGTGCATCCTTTAGGCCTTACCCTCGATGTTATTCCCTCTTTCCCTGACACTTCAGTGTGTTAGATTGCCCCAGCCAGTCATTCCTTTTGCACAGGACTTTCACATTCTGTTGGCCTGCTTTCTCACTGTCACCCCTACTAGTCTATAAACTCCTTGAAAATGGAACAGTGTTTGACACATAGTAAGCAGTCAGTTAATGGATGTGTGGATGGATGGTTGGCTGGCTGGCCGGGTTAGTGGATGGATGGATGAACAAAACAGCTATAAAACTTCTACCTATAAGAAATTCAAATAAGGATTTGGGGGGCATCTGGGTGGCTTAGTGGTTGAGCATCTGCCTTTGGTCCTGGGATTGAGTTCCGTGTCAGGCTCCCCATGGGGAGCTTCTCCCTCTTCCTATGTCTGTGCCTCTTTCTGTCTCTCACGAATAAATAAAATATTTTTTAAAAATAATGATTTGGGACATCTCAGAACAAGCTAATCAGTGTTGTGGGATCAGTACGTGGGGAATCATCCTGCTCAGAAATGGCCCATACATTGCTGGCTATCTGCACTGTCTTCAGAGAACTAAATATTTGGTCTTCCAAACCCAGAGCATTTTGAGTAAAGTGTAGCAGGAACACCTGAGGTTGGACAAGCCCCTTGGGCCCTGAGCAGAAATAATTTATGGAGATGTTTTCAACCAGGTGCAGGGCTTTGGAATCAAATCAGATGGAGTTTGAATTCTGCTTATGTCACTGGTTGCAGGATTCAGGCATGTTGGATAACCTCTTGGAGCTTCACTTTTATTGCCTGTAATTAAGGATTAATAATATCACTAGCCTTGGAGGATTATATATGATAAGAGGAGAAAATAGGGACACCTGGGTGGCTCAGTGGTTTGGCGCCTGCCTTCGGCCCAGGGCATGGTCCCGGGGTTCTGGGATCGAGTCCCACATCAGGCTCCCAGCACAGAGCCTGCTTCTCCCTCTACCTGTGTCTCTGCATCTCTCTCTCTCTCTCTCTCTCTCTGTGTGTGTGTGTGTCTCATGAATAAATAAATAAAATCTTTAAAAAAAAAGAGAGATAATATATTTTACTTGCTTATTAGCTCAGGGTTTTGCATTTAGTGAGTGCTCAGTGATGACTGTTGCTTCCACAGTTTCTAGTCTTCAATAGAGACAATTTATTGTAGGTAATCTGGTACTTACCAGTACCCTCAGCCTCTTTGGGTTTAACACTACTGATCTTGCAGGATTGTTATAGGGATTAGAGAGGATCTGTGTCAAGTTCCTGGCACATAGTAGGACCCAGCATATGGTAATAACAACTAAGCATTGGCCACAAAAAAAATGAATGACCCAGAACCGTGACTGCCATACAGAGATGGGAAGTAAGCACACTTGGCCAGAACTCCAGACTGGGTTGAGATGAACTGTGACAGTTGAGCTTGACTTACCTGATAGAAAGAAGAGGGAAGGATTCTCTAGGCAGGTAATGAACAAGACCTGGAGTGACCAGACCTCCTTTATTTGGTTTGTCAGTCCTTAAAACTTCACAAGGGACTTTGCCAGTAGCTATTCTCTGAGGCAGGAGGGACCTCAGCCTGGCCATCTGGTGTTTCGTTTATTCTTTAGCCTCACTCTTCTTTGGAGGAGGACAGTCTGGAGAACTGGAGAGTGTGTTGTCAGAGCAGTCAGCCCCTCTATTGTTAATTTAGAGCAGAGCATGAAAGGGAGCCAGATACCTGCCCCACTCCCAGGAGGACTGCCCTATTTAACTCTGGGGGAAAGAAGAAACAAACTCCTGTCTCTATTTCTCTCCAACCATTTCCTTCCTCAAATGCTAGGAACTAATTCAAGTGAGCAAGTGTGCCATAGGCTCCCAAGATACTTCAGGGCTCTTTTCAACCTTTTGTACAAGTCTACGGACTGTGCTTAGGGTCAATTCTGACTTTGGAGGCCACCGTCCTCCTGAGCCTGGGGTCAGTGCTCAGGACTCAGTGTCTATCAACATAGGCTGAGCTGGTTACCTGATCTGCTTCAGACTACACTCTCTAAGAATCTCGGTGGGCTGGCCCTTGTTCCTGGGTTCCTAGTTTGGTGGTTTAGGTGTGGAGAGTAGGGAGGGATCCTCTAGTAGGATTGTAATAGGAGGGCCGTATCTACTGCTGGACCAAAGTCCAACCAAAGCCCTACAAGAATTATTCCTCTCCCCACCCAAATCTTTGAATGAGATTTAATGTGTATGGTGTGTTCATGTGTTTAGCATTAAGACAGAGGGAAATAGTGGTTCTTATTTCCTGGTGAGATCAAGGATTTAGACACAGAATAAAAACATAATCAGTGCTTGGTATGATCTGTTAACTTCCAAGTTCTTGTGAGGAAAAGGAAGAAGAGAGAAATATCTCCGGTGTGAGGTGAGTGCTTTTCCCACTTGCAGGAGGAAGCCAGACTTTGCTCTAAGCAGATGCAGAGCATTGCTGTGATGTGCTAAAAATGGAGGGACCCAATCCCTGCTAATAATGCTTAGCCCCTTGTAACAGGGATTGTGTTTGGTTGCTAGTAAAAGAACAGTGCAACTTAGGGTTGCATCATCAAATTGAGTTTTAATTTTCTCACAGAAGAGGAATCCAGGAATCCATAGTTAGTCCAGTCTGGTATAGCAGCTCCATCAGGGGATCTGGGTTCTTGCTCATTTTCTACCCAGTTTTAAGCAGGTGGCTTTAATCCTTATTTTTGTTTCCTTACAATCCGGAGTGAAATCTAAATTCCAGGCAGGAATAAAGGAAGGGTTAGCTAAGCCAGCTAAGTGTGACTTCTTTTTTTTTTTTTTCTTTTTAAGATTTATTTATTTATTCATGAGAGACACACAGAGAGACAGACAGAGGCAGAGGGAGAAGCAGGCTCCATGCAGGGAGCCCGATGTGGGACTCGATTCTGGCACCCAGGGATCACGCCCTGAGCCAAAGGCAGATGCTCCACTGCTGAGCCACTCCGGCGTCCCAGTGTGACTTCTTTTAAAGACTTCCCTGGAAGACCCACCTAGCAATTTCTGTGTACATCTTAACATTTTATTGGCCAAATCTAAGTCACATGATCACCTTTAGCTCCAAGGGAGATTGGAAATGTGACTTTTTGCTGGATACATTGTTACTTAGAAAAAATTGGGTCAAGGGAGAGGGAGAGAATAGATATTGGGTAGTCAATGCATCTGTATTTGAGGGCACACAGTGTGCCAGGTACTGTGCTGTGCTTTTTTCTGTGCACTGTCTCCTTTAGTCCTCACAACAGCCTAATAAAGCGAGGGGTCCTGTCCCCATTTTGCAGATAAGAAACCTGAAACCAGAGAAGTCAGAGACATGCTCAAGGTCACTCAGCTTGTATTGGGTGGAACTATCCCTTGAATCCAGGTCTGACTGGCTTTAAACCCTATGCCCACTGGGTTTGACACATTTGGCCAAAATGGTCATCAAATGCCAGGAATGCCCTGTGATTTTTTTTTAAAGATGTATTTATTTATTTCTGAGAGACAGAGAGAGGCAGAGACATAGGTAGAGGGAGAAACAGGCTCCCTGTGGGGAGCCTGATTCTGGGCTCTATCCCAGGACCCTGAGATCACTACGTGAGCCAAAGACAGATGCTCAACCACTGAGCCACCCAGGTGCCCCCATTCCCTGTGATTTTGAACAGTCACTAAGTCCAGCTCCTCACAATGATAGTAGTGACTTGCACTGGAAAGACTTGTGTCATCTTAACTAAACATGTGTGCCTTGCATGGCCAACTTCTCTGAATGACAAAGTCATTGAGAGCTGAAGTGTGCTTTATTCTTTCCCACCATTGTGCTAAATCGAGCATTGCAAATCTATTTTGTGACAGGTTCCTGATTTGGGAAGTTGTGTGTTAAGTTGTAAGGAATGCAGGGAGATGGGGAAGACCAGAAAACATTGTTGCCTTAAATCCTGTATCTTAGTAAGTTAACTGTTTATGTCAATTAAGGTGGGTGAGTAGAGGACATCATCTTTATCTTTCTTACCTACAGCCATAGCCTGAGTATTTTGGGCACAAAGGCATCTTATAGAAGTCCCAGCAGTCAGAGACCAAGAGCTGTTTATAATCCCAAGTTTGAGGGCCTAGAAGGCTGCCAGCTGGCAAACAGACTGCCATTCTTTTAGCCACCTCTTAAGGTTTATTTTGCAGTAAATGGTGGTAATCTGAGAAAAGCATTGGTCATTTTCTATCAACTTTATTGTCATGATGTACCAGCATATGTGAAGGTGTGTACATCCTATGTACACACATAGTAAAGACTAAGATTTATAGTTATAAGCTCCATGGTTAGAAAAGCTTGGAATCCTCCACTTTTTTGGGGGTCAGTTAATGAGAACAGTATTAAATGTGGTAACTGTGATTACATCGGGCTTTAGGGTTATCTGGCTTTGAAGTCAGAGACTGTTTTCTCTGCTACTTTCTTATACCTCCAAATATCTGCCCCAGTGGGGATAGATGGTTGTTCACTAAATACATGGAGGTTGATTGGTAAAGAAAGGAAAATCCCCATTACAGTTGGTTGGGCTGAGGCATCTTATGAACACACACTCCTTGGTTTCTGGAGTTGAGGAAACTCCCTTTTCCTTTTAGTTCTAATGTCATATATGTAGGTGGCATGTTTGTTTCATAACCTGGTTTTGTGACCAAGCGCTATTTATCTTTGGGGTGGGAATAAAAAAGGAAGTACAGTCACTTAGGTCTCACAATTGGAGTATAAACCAGGTTATCAAGCTTTGGTGACTTGGCTGGGGTGTGACCCAGAGGACAGCCAGAGCTCTAGACCTGTAGGTAGCAGCCTTAGCACAGCCCCCATGGGTGGTTTCCTGAGTTTGAGAAACATTAAGGAAGATAAAGGCCAAGTCAGAGAACCTGAAGGCTACCAGTTGAGGTTATACTGATGCAGTTATGGAGGATTAAAGGAAGAAAGGACAAAGTTAAAACCTATAATGTACTCTATGGAAAAAGAGTTGTCCCTTAATGAACATATAGTAAAAAATGGTTTTTGTTAAAGTGTAGCCCCTGAATATTTCCTATATATTCCCACTACTGGAGCTTACAGACCAACTGAACATTAGGAATGAAAGGGCTCTCAGAAATAATAATCTAAATATGTCATTATAAAATGATATGATAGGACTCCTTCCACAAAGACTTAGACCAAACTCAAACTAGCTTAAGTGAGAAAGAAAGTTTATTGGTTCACAACCAAAAAGTCCAGGGATATATTTGGTTTAGATATGGCTAAATCTCAGAGCTCAGGCCAAGTGTTAAGGATTCTGTGTTTCTCCATCTGCTTTTCTTGGTGTTGACTTTTTTGCTTTTTTTTAAGATTTCATTTATTTATTTGAGAGAAAGAGCAGGAGGGAAGGGCAGAGGGAGAAGCAACTCCTCATTGAGCAGAGAGCCCAATCGGGGCTCAATTCCAGGACCCCAGGATCATGACCCGAGCTGAAGGCAGATGCTTAACCAACTGAGCCACCCAGGTGCCTCGGTTGTTGGTTTCATTCTCAGATAGCTGATTCCCATATAGTTACAGCAGTTCAAGACCAGCTCTAACCAAAGCCTGGTTGGTCTAGCCAGCTCTAACCAACTGACTTACTTGGAATAGGTGATGTGTCAACTCTCAAAGTAATCACTGAAACTTGGAGCCTCAGATGGACAGGGACTAGGGTCCAAACAGCAGCATCCAAACCATATGGATTGGGAGTAGGGAGAGGTGGTCCCTAATGAAAATTGAAATGCTAAAATTGATTTTTTTTTTTTTAATAAAGCTTTGGGTCTTCAGGGAAAAGTCAGGAGAGTACATTGACAGTGAGGTGCGAGATTGCTTTTCTTAGTTACAGGTTAGATTGCTTTTCTTAGTTACGGGTTAGATTGCTACTTTACATTGACATTTTAACTATCTCTCAGACTGGATTGATCCTGCCTGCCCTAAGTCTGTACTGACTGTTGGTAGCTGAGGTTTTTAGGTTGTTGCAAAGGCGGCTTGGGGTCTGGGGTCTGGCCACCAAGATGTAAAATGCAGCAGCATTTCCATTGTATGCTTTTATGTTGAAATGGAGAGCCCTCTGGCTTGGCCATTTGAGGAATGATGGATCTCAAGGCCAGGACCTTTTACCAAGGAGACTGGCTGCTCCAGCCAAGCATCCTTAGTAATTTTCTGGTCTTTCTAGACTGGGCTACAGTGTGTTCTTTTCTTCCCCAATCTATTTTTGCAAAGCCTGTGGAGCTGCTGCTTTGTCTCTGGCACCAAGTCCTGGGGATATAGACATAACTAGATCCTGCCCCATGGAAGAGGGGTAGAAGGGCAGCTTACAATAGGAGACAGGCCATGAAAGAGGAGTCCTTCTTGATGCTCACAGAAGTTCATCCTCTAGCCTCTGTTCACATCCTGAACTATGGTCCCCATCCCATTCTTCTTCACAGTTTCTAGGTCTGCATGTGTGGAGGCCATGGGCACACATATGGAGAGGCAGTGGGGAGCACGTGGGAGTGCTGGCTGGTATTAGCCCTGGCTCTGCTCTTTCCTAGCACTATGGTCTTGGGCAAATCATTTATCTTCTCTGTGCCTTAGTTTCTTTATCTCTAAAATCCGACTAGTGATACCTCAGAGGATTGTTGTTAGGCCATTGTTCTTGTGGGTTCCTGTTTGAGCACTAGGTAAGAGGTCATATGAAGAGGTTACTGTGCCTGTTCTCTACTCATCATCTTCAGAGAATGTTAATTATGCGCCAGTTGTCCTTTGGGCTGTGTTTGATGCCAGTGGGAGAGACCCTGGGTTTGGGAGCCTTCTATCTAAGCTGGGTTGTCTCAGACAGACAGATGGACAAAGAGCAAAAGAGAAAAACATGAGATTGTCACATATATCATTTATTCATTCAGTAGTATTTATAAAGCACCTACTCTACACCAGTCATTGTATGGAAGTTATTTAATAGGCCTATTGTAATTGGCCAGATGGGTCTCTGGCCTGAGGGAACTTATAGTCTACTTGTGTGTCAGATGAATAAACATACAATTATGGTCCAGTGTGGTTAGTGTGACGGTGGAGTCAGCTAAAGTCCCAGTCTAGGCTGGGAATAGGTGACTGGAATGGCTTCCTAGAGGAGGTGACATGTAGGCCAGGTCCTCAATGAGTAGAAGTCAGGCAGGTAGAATGAGGGACTAGCTATGAAAGATATTCCAGGCAGAGGGAGCAGCCCTTACAAAGGCCTGGAAGAAATTTGAGCATACAGTATGTTCTTCGGGGAGTCTTGGCTGCCAGCGGTGCTGTCTGGAATGGGCTGAATATGCCTCTGTTGTTGCAGAGACGTGGAGAAGGTGGAGCGGCAGGCCGTCCCTCAGGCCAATCATGCAGAATCCTGTCGAGAGTGTGGCCGCGTGGGATCTGGACATACGAGGGACTGTTCTCATCGCAGTCACGAGGATTCCTTTGGCTTTGAGAGGCGAGAGCAAGAGGAAGAACGGTACCGGTCCCAGAGGGAACCACTGGAGGGCAAGCGGGACAGGAGCAAGGCCAGGTCCCCTTACTCGCCAACTGAGGAGGATGCCTTGTTCGTGGATTTACCTGGTGGCCTGAGAGGCCAACAAGCACAGCCCCAGCGGGCAGAGAAGAATGGGGTGCTGCCCACCACATATGGCCCAGTAGAGCAGAACGGGACCGGCGGGTATCAACGGGCCTTTCCTCCCAGGAACAACCTTGAAAAGCACAGCCAGAGGAAAAGCAGCCTGGCCCAGGTGGAGCACTGGGCAAAAACCCAGAAGGGGGACGGCAGGAGGTCAGTAATAGACTCGGAATGGCTGCTACTAATGAGCATAGTAATGTAATAATAGTCACTATCATTTCCCCAGCACGTGCTGGGGAAATGCTGGCTTTACACTCTCCACCTCCATTAGCCCTGTAAATTCCTGTAACAACCCTGCAAGGAGGGGGTGATATCCCCAATTTAGAGACAAAGAGACAGGGGTGTGGAGACGTGAAGGAACCTGGCCAGGGCACACAGTCGTGGTGAAGCCAGAGTGTGGACCCGGGACTGTGAACCCGCCAAGCCTGTAGGAGATTACATCAGGGGGTTCCTGGGTCCCCAGTGACTGCACCTTCAGACAGTCAGTATATAGAGAGTAACTGATCTTCTCTTCTTACTCTGCTACTTCCCTGCATCCAGGAAATATTTGTGGAAACTAGAGTAAATACAGATCCATTTTCAATTCCAGGCACACAGAGAAGTGCTTAGGCGCTGTTGACAGTAAGCTTTATCATACCTATTCCTTCAAGAAGCAGTTTTTAATTATTTTAGAGGGCATGCAGTTTTGGCTATTTGCAAAGCACTGTTTGTATTTTATTGTAATTTTAGATTAATAAAGGCGCTTTTCTGAATGTGAAAAATTCAGGGTCACCGGCTTCCCCATTTTCTCCAGAAGCCGCTGTGTTTTGTCCTCCTTAGGAAGACAGTATATCGTTTCATCATCCTCGGGCTTCTAAAACAAACCCCACTGACTGAAGAAGCAATAGCGAAGGCCCTGGTGCTTTCAGAAAGTTCCCTGGGGACTTGAGGGGCTGCTGTGGTTGTGCCAGAGCTCAGGCCAAGTCTGCCACAGACTTACTTGCCTGATCAACATGTTCTAAAGAGCCACGTATCATCTCCGTGTTGGTGGGGCCCAGACTTTCTCCCTGTGGGCTGTGGAGGCAGCAGTGCTCCTAAGGGAATAGCCTCAGCCTCTTTCTAGGTGTGTGGTTATGCTGTGCATGTGTAGGTTGTGTAACCTCTTTAATCTGGTCTTGGTTGGGCACTTGTGATGGTAGATGGTGGAGAAATTACAATGAAAATCCTCCAAGGAATTGGTAGACATTGTTATGGGACAGACTGGGCAAAGGAAAGCCTTTGGTGTCATAGCTAAGATAACTTCCCATTCCCATCTAGGACTGACCAGGTGTCAATTCCATTTGTTCAAATTTTGTGTCTTACTGAAAACAGAAAGCTACACAGAGGAGGAAAGTTTCTATTCTTGGTGCTGGGCTAGGTAGATCCCCCTGGGAGGTGATTCTAAGTGCCTTCAGTGCTGAATGAGGTTGGAAAGCTGGCAGGCATTAAATCATGCAGGTCTCCTACTCCAAGGTAAAACAATTTAGATATTATTTGAAAAAGCAACAGGGGAAACCACTGGAAGGTTTTAAGCAAGTAGGGGAGGTTATCTGGTTAATAATTGAGGAAGAAGAGCCCAGAGAAGATACTGCTACAATAGTCCAGGATGTAACAGTGGACATAGAAAGATTTGAGGTACATTTTGGAGGTGGAAACAGCAAAGCTTGTCAATGAGTTGGACGCTCTGGATGAGAGAAAGGGAGGAACAGGGATGATCCCTAAGAGTTTTGACTTGAACAACCAGGTAGTTGCTGAGACAGGGAACACCTAGGGGCAAGATGGGACAGGGGCATCTGGGGAGGGGGTGGTGCAGGGCGGGGGTGGAAACAGTGTTCCCGTTTTGCACAGTAAGTTTGAGAAGCTTATTAGTTATCCAAGGGGAGATGTCAGGTAGACAGTTGGATATAGGTTATGGTGTAGAGGTTTGAGGTCTGGTTGGGACCAGTCAGCACATAAATGGTACCTCAACACTTAGAAGATAGTCTAGTCGAAGAGGGATCCCGCAGAGGAGACAGCATGGTCAGAGAGAAACTACTCATGGTAAGTTAGCTATTTTCTCTTATATGCCACAGCTCCTAGGAACTGAAGTCAATACGGGCAGGCTAGGGGAGGTAAAAGCAGGAAAAAGCAGAAATAGGGGAGGCTAGGAAAGCTAAGGGTTTAGCCCAGATGAGCCTGTATTTCTTGCTAAAAGAGTTTGGATTTAATCTTGGAGGCCTGTGAAAGCCATCAATGGTTTGGAGGGTATTGGCAGGAAAGAGGCATCAGGACCACCTGGGGAGATTTTGTATAGCCTGGATAGTCCCTACTACATCCCTATTCCAATACAGCAGGTCCGTGTGTGTGAAGAAGTCTGTCAGGCACTTCTGATGTGCCCTGCCCAAAAATGAGAATGGTAGTTTTAGTAAACCCCTTATTCTTAAAGGTGTTTTTTTTTTAATTAATATATGCACATAGTTTAAGGATTTAAGTATGATTCCCATCCATCCCTAGTCCTGGTTTCTGTCTCTTTGAGGCAGCTACTTTCAATTCTTTCAGTGGTTTTCCCAATTTATTTCTGTATTTCCAAATAAGATACACCGCTCTTGACTTTTAGCTATGTATAGGCATTCTACTGTGGAAAATAAGGATTGAAGTCTCTTGCTCCCCACTGTGCCTTTCCAATAGACATACACTTACCCTTACCCTAGCTTCACAGGATAGCATAATTTTTGTATAGATCACTAGTCAGTTTTTATATTACTATGACAATATAAATACTCATAGCTGGGCCATATGGTATGCTAAATTTAAATTTCAGTTCAACAATTTTTTGTTTTCTGGTGTTGATAATTTTCACACTGGTGGCTTGGTTTTCTTTGTACCAATTAATTTCATCACCAAATTCTTAGCTACATGTGTAAATCTGCTTTTGCTCAGTACCCTCAAATAATCATTAATCCACTCACAAAGTAAAAAAAAGATCCAAATACCAAAGGATAAATATTGAAAAATAAGTGTCCTTCTACTTTATTTTGGAAACCTACTTTCACTCCCTAAAGACCAACCACCATGTTAAGAAAAATAAACCCTACCCTTCACTTTACTTTTTTCACTTAATGTTTCTGTGTATATGCAAGTCTATATGTAGATATTTGAATGTATCTTGATGAATGAATCTATCTTTCCATATCAGCACATATAGACTCATATCATTAAATTGAAATAAGCAGAGTACCCCATTGTGTGGATCTACAGTGGTATTTATACCATTCCCTATTGATGGACAGTGAGGTCGGTTACAAACATTTGCTATTACAAATTATGCTGGAACGAACATCCCTGCCTCATTATCTCTACGTGCAAGTACTTGTATATTTAAAGAATAGATTGCTTGAAGTGGAGTGACTAGGTCAGAGGATCTATGCCATTTTAATTATGATAGTTATTACAGAATTGCCCTCCAAAAATACTGTTTCAGTTTATACACCACCCAAAGTGTCCTTGTTTGTCAACCCACATCAGCACTGAGAACTACTGTTTCAGTTTCTTGCTCCAGTAATGGAAGATGGTTTAGATGGAGAAGAGCCTGGAAAGAGAAAATGATCAAGTATAAAGTGGTCATAGCTTGGATAGGAGACCCAAACCAAAGCAGTGAAGATGGTGAGGATTTTGAGGAGGGTGGGTAAGATTCACAGATGTTGAGGTTGGGTAGGTATAAGACTTGGTAAACTGCTTCATCAAGGCTGGGAATGTGTGGAGGGACACAGGTGGTACTGACATTAACAGGTTTGGCTTGGTTAATAGGTAGATGTGGTACAGTCCGGATGTTAGGAGTTTTAACAACACTCCCCTCCCTGCCCCCCATGTGATTCTAATGTGCAGCCAGGCTTGAGAATCCCTAGCTTAGAGTGAGCCATAGCAGAGGGCCAAAGGCAGGATGCTGAGGACCTCCAACCCAAGGGGTGGACAAAAGCCATCTCTGTGAAGGAGATGAGCAGGATATGGGGCTGGCAGGGTGGGGGGAGGACAAGTGGAGTACAAAAGAAGGAGTTTCATTTAGAAGGAGTCCAGTTTGTACTTGGAATGAGGACTTCTCCTTGGAGCTGGTGCCCTCTGAGGAAGTTGGGAGCCACTGAGATTATCTGGAACTTGCTGGGACTTTTGGTTCCACTGAGGCTTTAAAAAAAATATATTTTATTTATTTGACAGAGCAAGCACACACAAGCAGGGGGGTGGCAGGCAGAGGGAGAGGGAGAAGCAGCTTCCCACTGAGCAAGGAACCCAATGCAGGACTCTATCCCAGGACCCTGAGATCATGACCTGAGCTGGAGACAGAGGCTTAACCAACACTGAGCCACCCAGATGCCCCTCCATTGAGCTTCTTGATGGGCTTACATGGGCAGACCTGACCCTCCGTTCTTAGAGCTAGGATTTTTAAGTAATTAGGTCAGGGAGGCACACAGTACTAGGAGAGGAAGACAGGAAGAAACCAGAAAAGGTTGCATGGCCAGTGAGAAACTCTTTGTGGAAGGGGCACAGAAAGGAGTTTCAAAAGCTGTGTGACTGCTCTGCGGTTATAAGTTGTTGGTTGAAATGTCTCTACATAACTGCTTCTGGCAGCCCGCAGCCCACAGACCTGGGTCATTCTGCTACACACAAGGACCTGTTCTTGGGGCCATATAAGGGAGATAAAGGATGATAAGTCAGTTGCAAGAAGATGACAGGATTGGGGAAAGTGTTGGACTTTCCTTGCATGTGAGCTGGAAGTTTGAGCCTTTCTTATCTAAGGGGCAAGGTGACATGAAGCCTGTAGATGAAAACAGTTCATTGGCCTTGGAGGTCACTGAGCACACAGCG
Source organism: Canis lupus familiaris (assembly GCF_011100685.1). Lineage (NCBI taxonomy): Eukaryota > Metazoa > Chordata > Mammalia > Carnivora > Canidae > Canis > Canis lupus. Next base: position 40,134,286 of record NC_049242.1, on the reverse strand, counting down.
AGAGGAGCTTCAGTCTAGTGATGGAAGCAGATCTCAATGGACTGAAAGGGAAAAGTGGGGAATTGACACCGTTTCGAGAAGAAAGCGGTCTGTCTGAGTAAGTGAGGTTGACAGTATGATCGTTCACTTGTATCTGGAAAGGATTGCATCTTGCATTCTCAGAAGTGTTGTTTTCCTTAAAGGTATATTTGTAATATCTTATAGTCAAGGAATAAGTAGATCTGGCTGCTTAATGAAGGAGCCTCCAACATTTGAAAATAGAGAAGAGAGATGTATTTCTGTGCTTTGTATGATTAAGACTGTGCTAATCTCATTAGATTGGACACATTAGAAATTGGAAGGAGGGTTATTTGCTCTGTAGTATGATCTCATATTTGTGGGTCTAGGCCACACAAGAAATTATTTCTAATTGTTCTTTTAGTACTCGGAGATACATATTATGTTTCACATCATTAAACTACATTAGAATGATGTTCTGTGAGGACAGGCTGACATATCCTTAGAATTTTACATTCTAAGAGATTGTTTTGAAATTCTAGCCTTCCATCCCCCCACCCACCCCCGTATTTAAAGCAATTTACATACTTGTAAAATAAAAAGGCAGGAGTGGGGATGGATTCAAGCACTCGGCTATTACAATGAGGAACAGAGTAGACAGTGAAAGTCCTGCACAATTGATGTGGAGGTTAGGGTGAGGATATCTGCTGCATAAGTAATTGGTTATCAAAATTGATTTTGCATTTTGATATGATCAGTTTGTAGGAGCTGTATCTGAATATCCTGTTTAGTGCCTTTTGGGACAGGGAGGCCCCATGGCACAGAGCAGGATATGAGGGTGGGAGACCTGGAACTTTCTTTTTGGGTAAGGATGGGTTTGGGGGCCAGCAAATGGATCTGCTTTCAGGGGCAAAGCCACTATGGGTGCTCCTATCTGTTTCAGTGGGATCTTTACCTCTTCTTACAAACTTACCCTCCTTGTGTCCCCTCACTCCACCGTTGGTCAGTTATCTTGGTTTGGCCTCTGGAGCTCACCATTGCACTGGGTTTTTTAGGCTTGCCCCAGGATGGCCAGCAGTGCGGGTTTGGAGTATGGCAGACAGTGTTTAAGCAGAGGGCACAAGTGATAGGATGAGCTGAGGGCTTTGGGGCCCCTGTGCTGGGACTCTGACTGTCAAGGTGACACAGGCACTGAGAGCAGGCTGCAGAACCAGACCACAGGGGTATGGGAGCACAGGTAGGACATACTTTGCATGGTCTGAATTTTGCTGCAGCCAGAGTGAACAATAGTTGGGCGTCCCCAGGGGAGGCCCCCAACCTGGTTTCTGCGCTGCAACCTGCCATTGCTACTGCTTGACGATTCAGCCACTGCCCCTTCCTCAGAGACACCTGCCCTCCTGACTTTGGGAAATCAGTAGCAAACCCTGCCACCTAGTGGCAGACGGCCACGCTAGACGGACACACTAGGACACGTCTGGCTGAAGCGATCTTAAAATTACCTCCCGTAATTGCAAAGATAACAATAAAAAGAGAAGAAGGCTACCATTTTGGAATGACAACTGTTTCTAATCCCCACAACAGTCTGTTGGGTTCTTAGTACAGAGGTCATAAGTGAGGAAGTGGTTAAATGAGATGAATTTAAGAACAATTAAAACAGCACTTCTCAAACTTTGGCCACCTGGGGGGCTTGTTCTGACTTGGCAGGTCTGGGGTGGGGCCTGATAACCTGCATTTCTAACAAGTTTGCAGGTGGTGCTGATGCTGCCCATCTATAACCATACTTGGGGTGGCACTGACTTAGAACAGTGGCTGGGTGGTTATGCATCAAGACTTTTTCAGACTGTGGACAATACTAGAGAATGTGAGAGAGTTCCTGCCCTTGGAGGATTTACAGCTTGGCTAGGGAAGAGGTGTCTTGCAAGGATGAAAAAGTTACATCAACAAAAGACCTTGGACAAGCTTCCTACAACACAGTAACTAGGTCAGAGCAGAGTGGGAGTCCTGAGGGCTGCAGAAGACTTCTGTGGAAGGGGCCTGAGACGGTGTCATGGAAGATGAGTGAGATTTGGGTGAATAGGACAAGGGGAGCCCTTACAGGTAGGGGAATGAAGAACAATATTATGAGGATAGGAAGAGGTGGAAAGGAAGAACCCATTGAGAAGTAGATGCTGTGAATCAGGCATAGAGCCTGCGTTTTCTTACTTGTCTCATTTACTCTTCAGAACAGCCTGATGAGGGAGATAATCCTGTCCTCCTGTTACAGGGGAGGAAGCTGAAGCTCAGAGCAGTCCAATCAGCTGCCTTGGGTCACATAGCCCGTGGTGGTAGAGCTAGCATTCAAACCCCGGTCAAGCTGTCTGCGTTTCTCCACTTTGAGAAGTTGCCAAGCTTTGTAGGAGTCTAGGGTGAGGCTCTCATTCTTAGAGTCCAGCAAGGACAGGGGTTGCCTAGTTGCCTAGCTTGCCCCAGCCCAGTCCTTGGCCCTGGTTGGAGAAGCAGGGAGAAAACAGCAGGACTGCAAAGTGGGTTGGGATCAGGTGCTAGAGAGGGGTAAGTACCAGGCTAAAGGGGTTCAATTTTATTTCCTAAGCAGTGGGGAGTCACTGAAATTTTTGGAGCAAGGGAGTGATTGGATCCAAGTAGTTGACTGTAGTTGACTGTGTACAGGGTGAACACTGGTTAGGAAGGGCTCAGAGTGGTGTAGGGAGAGATGATTAATCAGTATCTGGACTAGAGTAGTAGAAAAAGAAAAGAGCTGGTGCCAGCCACTTCCTTTAAGAACCTCCAGAATTTGGTATTGAGGCTACCGGCAGAGGGCAAGTCTTGGTGACCTGGGGCATTATGAGGCATTTCCTAGAAATAGGCACACCTTTTTGGAAGAGCTGACTGAAGGAGAGGGAGAGGAGAAGGCAGGTTTCCTCACCTTTCACTTGAAGTGATGGATGTGGGGCAGCCAGCCTGCCTGGTAGGGAGGTTGATACCCCAAAGATTGCTAGAGAACAATGGTTGTGGAGTCCTCTGCATAGGGAAGGGAGTGACCGAGGTCCTGGGCATCTGCTTTGATTGTTCTCTGGGGTTCTTACAGAGCTGTCTCATGTACCTGACATTGTGGATTTACTTAGCTATGTTTCCAAAAAACCGGCAGATCCCATGCTGGTTGTCTTACCCATCTTTCTCCTTTGTCCTCAGCCTGCCCCTGGACCAGACCCTTCCTCGCCAGGGTCCTAGCCAGTCACTATCATTCCCAGAAAACTACCAGACTCTTCCTAGGAGCACCCGACATCCCTCAGGGGGCTCCTCGCCCCCTCCCCGCAACCTGCCAAGTGACTACAAGTATGCGCAGGACCGAGCCAGTCACCTGAAGATGTCGAGCGAGGAGCGCCGGGCACACCGGAACGGCACCGTGTGGCAGCTCTACGAATGGCAGCAGCGCCAGCAGTTCCGGCACGGCAGCCCCACGGCACCCATCTGTGCTGGCTCCCCAGAGTTCACTGACCAGGGCCGGAGCAGGAGCATGCTAGAGGTGCCCCGCTCCATCTCTGTGCCTCCATCTCCCTCAGACATCCCTCCTCCAGGCCCCCCGAGGGTCTTCCCACCCCGGCGGCCACACACGCCAGCGGAGAGGGTCACCGTGAAGCCACCGGACCAGCGGAGGAGCGTGGACATCTCCCTGGGGAGTTCTCCCAGGAAGGCACGGGGCCATGCCACCAAGGTAAGACCCTGGAGGGTTGCCAGGCAGCTGGGGTTCAGCATTCGGGCACCAGGACCCTCACATGGTTTGAATACAAATTTGAGCAGTTTGGAAATAATGATAGGTGACACCTACGCGGTACTCTTAGGTGCCAGGTGCTATGCTAAAGGCTTTTCTTTAATGCTTACAACAGCCCTATGAGGTAGGTGCTATTATCATGCCCATTTCACAGATGAGGACTGAGGTATTAAGAGATGAAGGATCATACAACTAGAAGTCTGCTTCCTCGCAGACTGGAAGGCAGGAAAAAGTATCTGTGGTCAATCGTTTCAATAACTTATAATAACCCAACCTCAGCTTTCCCTCTCCAACGGGCTTTGCCAGTTTACCGTTGTTATAACCTGGTAAGAAAGACCTGGAGCCCCATTTCCCAGATGAAGAGGGGTAGTGCCTTGTGGCAGGAGGCCCCGGCAGAGAGGGGCAGAGGTTCTCGGCTGCAGGGTGACTTCCTGTCTCCCCACTTACAGAACTCCTCTCACGTGGACCGACGCTCCATGCCCTCCATGGGCTACATGACCCACACGGTCAGCGCCCCGAGTCTACACGGAAAATCGGTAAGCCGCCCCTCCTCCGCCCCACCCCCCATGAATGCGGCACCTCCTGCAAAGTGCCGTCTTAGCTGGTTTCCCCCCACCCCCAGCCAGCCCCGTGCAATCTGCAGGGCAGCTGTCAACCCCCACTTTAGACAAGCTTTAGCAGAAGCTAAGGCTCAGAGAAGCCCAGGGACTTGCTCTGTGTCCTCCAGCTGACATGGGGTTCCCCCCAGATCAGAGGGGGAGCTTGGGGGAGGTTAAGGAGAATGCAGGCTTTTCTTCTCAGGCAACATTTTGCCCAAAGCCTTTCCCCAGCCACCTGCCTTTCTGCTGCTCGCTCTTCTCCTCTTGTCCTTGCGTTGGTTAGTTCACTTCGTCTTCAAAGCTCAAGTCGGGGTGAGGCTGCACTGGTGGTTGCCGTTTCCTGAAACAAAGTGTTTCCTGCAGCCCCTTTTCTGCCAGCGCCTTTATTTGTTCTGATGACACAATTAATGCAATAATTACTTAATGGTGTCACGTCAGTGCTGTCCCGGCCCCGGGGTGAAGAGTAATTATAGCGTCGTGCTCCTGTGGTGGCTAATTTCCTCGTGATGTGTCTACACACCTGCAGCTGGAGGAGCTCTCACTGCTTCTCGCCCGGTTACGGCGGCACCAGGCCAGGTTGGCCAGTGTGCGAAATCTCGCCGTCGGCCAGTTACTGCAGCACCAGCTGACCTTTCCCGCCTGCCAGGTCAGCGCTGGTGGGCTCGCTCAGGGCCGGGGCCACCCTGGGGGCAATGGAGTGACGTGCTGGCCCGTGTTTTCCTGTGCCCACGCTCTAGTCCGTATTTGCTGTCTGGCTCGCTCCCTGCCTGTTTGCTTCTGGTTGCTGTCGCCAGACACTGCGCAGTGGTGTGGGGCCCCCGCCTCTGCTCCTGGGGAGGAGACTGCATGTGGTGTGAGGGACCTGAACTGTGGCTTCTCCAGCTGTGAGTCGTGACTGCCAGGCTGGCGTGTGGTCATGTCTGAAGGGCTGTGCTGGCTGTCATCCTTGTTGCCACCGTGGCTACTCCTTGGGATGCTGAAAGGTGTGTTTCATTGGTGTCAACCTGGAGGAAAAAGGCAGGGTGCCCTCTCTCATCTGGAGGGTGCCCTGGGATTGACAAAGCATCCTCACATCCCTTATCCTAGTGAACCTCACTGTACCTGGGAGAGGTTAGGCAGAACAGAAGTTACTACCACACCCAAGGCACTGGATCCAGAAGGGGAAGTGACTTACCTGGGATCCCTCAGCCAGTGGCATGCGGGCTGGAGCCAAAATTCAGGTCCTTTCTGGCATAGTTTATAAACCTAATGAATGGGACATGGAGGTTTGCAGGCAAAACCTGCAAAGGTCGGCAGAGGACAGAAGAAGGAGGATGACAGGAGTGTCACCTCCCTTGATAGTCCTGTTCTAATGAGACCTGAGAGACTCAGGAAATATAGTTGGAAAAATGAATGTAAGTGAACACAGCAAAACCCCTAAGCTGTGAATTTGGGTGATTTTTTTTAAAGATTTTATTTATTCATGAGAAACACAGAGAGAGAGAGAGAGAGAGAGAGAGAGAGAGAGAGAGGCAGAGATACAGGCAGAGGCAGAAGCAGGCTCCATGCAGGGAGCACAATGTGGGACTCGATCCCTGGTCTTCAGGATCAAGCCCTGGGCTGAAGGTGGCACTAAACCGCTGAGCCTGCTGGGCTGCCCTGGGTGATTTTTAATAATATTCCTCTGCTTATTCCTCCTTACTGCCATTGAAAGTATATAGGGACCGGGCTGATTAGGGAAGTAGCGATGGATAAGGGGACACTTTAGGGATAGAAATAGCATCTTGGAAGTCACCAGTGTCCCTGTCAGTGGTCCTTCAGGTCTTCTCATGCTTAAAAGCAGGCTGAACATCTCACATTGTTTACTTGTTTTATATCAGATATGTAAACAGGGCCCTCTCCCCCAGCTCTGGCTTGCCTTGGTTTGCTGGGAGACCTCTTAGCTTGTTGGGAAAGTGGTCCCTGGGGCATTTTTCTTAAGCTTTTGCCACCCCTCTGCCTAATAGTTAGCTTATGTGGACTGTTACATGGGAAACACAGGTCCTAGAAAATGAAAGAGTCATTTGCTTATTCTCTACTGTTTCTGGTAATTACACTGAAGGACTCAGCAGACTGTCAGAGACCGTGTAGGCAGACAGGTCCGACATTGAAACGACCTCAGCCAGCTCCTGACATGGCTTCATGCTGAGCGAAGGGAGCTGAAACTTCCAGTAACTGCTGGTGCTGAGCATCCTAGAACCAAAGGTTGTGTCAGGACCTACCTGGGTCCCCATGTCATCTCCCTGCCCCTTCAAGGCATTTAGCCACACTAATCAGAGGGTCATTTTGCTTCATGCATACGAAGTGGGCCAGTGCAAAGGTTTGACAACAAGGATCGGAGCATTGGTGATTGACAGATGCCTAGCGCAGGTGTTGTGTGCCCTCTTCCAGCCAGACCCCTCTAGTTCTGTCTCAGGAGCTCACCACTGGCCTCAGTTCATCTGCGCTGCTGCCCTAGCCCTGTGGTGGTATGTGTGCTGTCTCCCTCCTCCCCACCAAACTGTCCCCCGCAGCCAACTGGGGACTAGCTGGCTTTCCCCACAGTGACCTGCAAGATCCGCCATGCAGAAAGAAGGCTCTAAGCTACACTGACACATTGGCGCTTCCTCTGTGGCCCCAGATGTGTTAGCCTGCTGTGGTTCCTTGAGCCCAAAGCTGTGCAATGTTGTTGATTCACACACGGAGCCCCAAATTTTGGAAACCCTTGGTGTTCATAACTGGCTTTTTTCTCTCTGTGCTTCATTTGAAGGCTGATGATACCTACCTCCAGCTGAAGAAAGACCTGGAGTACCTGGACCTAAAGGTGAGGGATGTCAGGGGTCTTGCCTCCCTTGGACACACATCTTTCTGAACATGTCGGCCTCATTGGAGCTAAGCCCAAAGCCAAAGGCTGCACAGGTCTTACCAAATCTGGATCCCAAATGAAGACATGTCCTGTCTATATCAGAAGAGATTTGTCTCTTACTGCCTCTAACTCAGGGCTCAGTTCCTTGTGAGTTCTGCTGTAAGATTTCTGGCTTATGGAATGAAGGCATGGGATCCTCATCTCTTCCTGTTCTTGGTTGGGACCCAAAGGCTCTTCCAAATAGTAACTAGTTCCTTCCTCAGAGCTGATGGTGGGGTTAGGTTTGGCTCATAGGGTGCTACTGATGTACGTTTCCAGCTACGAGTATTTTGGTGGATTTTTGGTTTTGTGCTGGAGAAGCAGGTTCCAACTGGAATTCTATAGGCCCACCATGGTCTCCCATATGGGAGTCTCCCATATAGATTGTCTCCCATCTGCATTTAGGAGGTGAGCATTGGGCTCCTCTCTGTAGGTGATAAAGCTTCAGGCTTGAAATCAGCCTTCAGAGCACAGAGAGTTGAGAAAGCTGGTGGAGAAGTGTGAGAGGCATTCTGTGTGAAAGAACTGCTATTGTTTCCTTACCACAGCTCTCTGAAAGCTCCCACTGTGAAAAACACTTCTGATGCCTAAACCATGAAATAGACTGAAGGAATGTGACCTTTAATTAACTGTGGATGTGGAAGAGTGGGAGGGCCTGTGGGAGGACACCCAGGCGATTGCCACGGGACACGCCTCCCTCAGTACCCCTGTGTACCTGGCTTGAGGTATTTTTAACATGAGGATTGTCATCCAGCCTTGTAGAAGCAAGAGGGTTAACATTAGGCCCTGCAGCAGCAGATGGGGGCCCTCCGCACACTGAGACAAGATCAGAGCCTTTGATTAGGAGCCAACTAGTTAACTTCCGTATCTGATGAGCACTTGCTGTGTAACCAACTCTGGAGAAGCCTAAGGGACATGGAAGAGAAAATTGAGATTCTCTGGCCCTGAGAAACTCCCAAATATCCTGGATTAGAAAAAGAAAATCTCCCAAGATAACATAGACTTGTTTGCAATGAGCTTACAAAGATCTGTGTGGCTTAGTGCTCAGAGTGGAGATAGTGAAGATCACCATGGGCTGTAATGCTGGGAAGCCTTCTGGAGGAAGTGGCATGTATGTGGAGCCTTGAAGAGACAGAGGGTCTGAGTTGGTTGAAATTAAAGGGAAGAGAACAGTGAGAGGTGAGGTTGGTGTGGCTAGGGCTGGAGGAGGTGGACCCCACAGAAACTTCTTTAGGAAGGAGGAGTACAGTGAACAAAAGTCAGACTTGACTTTCTGACATGAGCAAAACAAGGATGGTTCTCTTAAAACCAGGACATTTCCTAGCTTATGTGGCAATCAGATCACACAGAACATGAGTGAGTATTGTAAGTATGGTAGCACTGCCTCAGGATGCAAAATGTGCAGCCCAGCCTATCCCGCTGTGCCCTGATTCTGGGCAGGGTCCTTCCACCATCCCACCCCTCAACTGACGTAGAGAGAGATCCACCCACCTTCACCTGCCCTATGTTACCACCTCATCTCCATCCCCTAGCCTCCCCAGTAGCCAGTCACTATGCCACCTCTTTATTCTTCTCACCCCCCTTCAGGGCCGTGCAGTCAACCAGAAGTATTTATGGAACATTCACAATGTACCTAGGCTGGTAAGAGAGGTTTGTTTGGCTCCCCATCAGCATGGGTGTACCTTGAAACAGTCCTCAGAGCGCTTGGTGCATGATACAAGAGAGACCTTAAAGAGCCTGAGCTGGAGTACTAGGAAACCTCTGTCTTCTGATTCTTATTTTTGTAGGATAGCAGACACTCACAGCTGGTCCTGGAGGGAAGATTCTGTTCAGGTCCGTTTTATTTCAAGATCATAGAAATTGAGTTAAAAGGGATTTGAAGAGAGAAACTGAGGCATAGGATAGCAGAGCCAGGAGTCCTTGGATGTCCTGACTCCCGATAGGAGCTTAATAGCAATGGAGGGTATAATGTGTGATGGTTACTGTGTTTTGCTAAATTATCTAACTTCACAGTAGCCCTGAAAGGAAAGTGCTGGTATCTTTTTTTTTTTTTTTTTTTTCCCACTGACTAAGGTTCAGAGAAGTAAAAGGCTTTCCCAAGGCCACGTATGTGGTTACTGGGGAATTAATATTTAGGTATATCTCTGACTCTGAAACGTGTTCTTGAGTCACCTTGCCTCCCAGCCTTTCTTAAAATGGTGTTTCTGCTACTGTAGACCCAAAGGCATTTCAGTTTTTGGTGGAGCTGAACTGGAGCCGTTATCCCAGGAAGTGTGTTTAATGTGATAGAGGCAAGGTGCATCCTTGGGGTGTTTCACTAGCTAGGAGCTGTCTGCACCCAGAGCATTAACTGGTGACTTTCTGGAAGTTGTCACTCATATAGAAAACAGATGTGGTGATACCAGAGTTTCCCCAGTCTTTGTTATTCCAGTTGCTAAGCTCCTCTCAGAGAACTTTTCCCCCAAATGAACTACACTAGTAGCGGGGAGATGCTGGGGTTTGTGCTGTGTGTGAGTTGTCTGTCTGGTGTGGCTGACAGAAAGATTGGCACCGCCTTGGCCTCTCTCCAAGGTACAGGGTGCCCACATCAGGGAGGCAGTGAACCTGCTCTGCTCTGCTCTGCTCAAGCCCAGCTGGGGTATAGGGTTCCCAGATGGTGTCTCACTTTAGGACCCAGATGAGGAAAGGCCTGGAAGCAAAGCAGAGGTGTTGTGGGCCTATAGAACCATGGCTGAGGATGTATTAGGCAGGATGCTTTTGTTTGCAGGTATCTGAAACCCAAATCAACCTGTTAAGAAGCCAAAGAGGGAATATACTGCTTCTTTTAGCTAAGGGCTACATCTCAGGGGCTCAGGCCATTTCATCACTGTTCTAGTTTCCCTGGTGTGTGGACTGCCTCCACATGGCAGAGAAGGTGGCCACCTGCACACCCAGGTTCCCTTCCAGCTCAGCCTAGCATCACCATGGGTGGCCACTTGCAAACCCAGACTCCCTGTGGAGTGAGGGAGGGGTTCCCTGATGGGAAAGCATGCTGGGCAGAAACAAGAAAACTCAGCAGCAGTTAGCACAGCTGCACTGCAGAGTGGTGGAGACAGCTCTGGGTAATTCAAGAGACATATAGACAGTCTGCAAAGTTCTGAAATGTTGCCATGTGTCTTCTGTGGCTGCAAGGGGGAATGAAGACAAATGCATAGCATGCGTCAGCTATACTGCAATGTAAAACAATGGGTAGCAGCTACAAGTAGAGGGGTTTCTAAAAGGACTTGCTCAGGTTGTGCGGTACCCCCCATCTCAGGGTGCAAGTGAAGCTAGATGACACTGTGGGGCAAGGGGTGTGTGTGTGACTATATCAGGAAAACCCTGAGGCCCATTGGCTCTTGAGATTGCAACATGCTCAACAAAATAAGCTGATGCTGAGCTCAGTTGGGGTCCCTGAGATGAGGGCCTCTGTGGATACAGTTGAATGGGCCTTGAAGCCCAGCCTCGGTGTGGAGTAGCAGTGACATAGCCTCACCATGACCAGCTGCTCATGAAAAGTTCCTCTGGGTTCTTGGGGGCGAGGTGGGGCACAGGTGGAGAGGAAAGAGGGAAGATTTTTCTGGGGGAAAAATAGCTTCCCTATCCCCACTTGGTTGGCCTAGGCTCCCCTATGTCCCTGCTTCAAAGGCCACAGATTTAAGGATCCAACCGCCCCCCTCCCCCCACCACCAATCAGCTGATGCTCAGCTTCCAGAATCAGTTGGTGGTGTTTGCCTCCCCACATGTTGTAAAGCTTTTTCTCCCCAAAAATGAGTATTTGTGTTGTGCTGCCAAGTGCCTAAAGGCGTATTCCACTCTTTTAGAAGACACTCTATATTAATGCTCTTTTTGGAAAATATTTACTTGGTGGTGCCAGGGTGGAAAGGACTCCACCTTGATTAAGCATCTGTTCCTGCCTGGCAATGTTTGGGCATGTGTTGTTCATTATTGCACTTGATCTTCTCAGCAGCTTCAAGCAATAGGAATTACTATCCCTACCATCCTAAGAGTCCAAATATCAAGAGAGGTCACTTCCACTGTAATAGGTCTGGAATTTAAACCCAGTGTCTAGGGCATCTCGGGTGGCTCAGTGGTTTAGTGCCGCTTTCAGCCCGGGTTGTGATCCTGGAGACCCGGGATTGAGTCCCATGTCGGGCTCCCTGCATGGAGCCTGCTTCTCCCTCTGCCTCTCTCTCTCTCTCTCTCTCTCTCTGTCTCTCATGAATAAATAAATAAAATCTTTAAAAAATACATAAATCTAGTGTCTAACTTTACACCTGCCTTCTTTCTTCCATATACCATGTACTTTGCCCACCCTAAAGTTGTATTCACTGAATTGTGTTTCTGGTGTCATAGTTCTGCTCTTCAGAACGATATACCCTGGCTAGGTCTGAAGAAGCGGGTGTTGGGGTCACTGTTGTTGACAGCCTAGATTGCTTTTATGCATCTGTGAAGCACAGCTGGGAAGGGGAGGTGGAGGAGAGGGTGTCTGCTGCTGCTCAGGTGGTGCCTTTAGGGGTAGAAGAGGTTGCAGTTAACCCCACAGAGGCTGTTGTTCCTGACTGAGGGATGTGTCATCAGTGACTCTGGTTGCTTGGCCTCTTCCTGACTGAACCTGAGATCAGGGCTACTCTGTTCAGGGTCTGTTTCCAAACTTAGCCTTTAGAACAAAGTTTCTTAGGTTGTGGTCTGGAACACCACCTATTTCAAGATCACTTGGGAGCTGATATTTTTTTGAAGTACAGAACCCAGGGGTTCTGTTGAATTAGAACCTCTGGGAATGTTGCCCAGAATTCTGCAGGGGTTTTTTGTTTGTTTTATTTTTAAATCAAGCTCTGGGATGATTCTTGTGCACAAAGAAGTTTGAGATCTGTTGTTCTGGAGCAGGGAGTATTATTGTTTTTTTTTAAGATTTTATTTATTTATTCATGAGAGAGACACAGAGAGAGGCAGAGGCAGAGGGAGAAGCAGGCTCCCTGCAGGGAGCCTGATGTGGGGACTCGATCCCAGGACCCCAGGATCACGCCTTGAGCCAAAGGCAGATGCTCAACCACTGAGCCACCCAGGTGCCCCTGGAGCAGAGATTATTAACCCTGGTCATGAACTAGGACAACCAGGGGAACTTTTAAAATGAGTATCAGTGCTTTGATCCTACCCCTTAGAGACTCTGGTCTAATTGGTAATAGTCAGGTATTATTCTTTAAAAACAAACAGGGACATCTGAGTGGATCAGTCAGTTGAGCATCTGGCTCTTGATTTTGCTTAGGTCATGATCTCATGGGTTGTGGGATCAATCCCTACATTGGCTTGCATGCTCAGCATGGAGTCTGCTTGAGAGTCTTTCCCTCTCCGTCTATCCCTCATCCCCACTTGTGTGTGTATTCTTTCTCTCTCTCTCTCTCAAATCTTAAAAAAAAAAAAAAAAAAAGGCAAACTCTCTAGGTGTTTCTAATGTATGGCCAGGGTTGAGAATCATTGTTTCAAAGCAGTGGTTCTCAAAATATCCCAGATCAACAGCATCAGCAATACTTGGGAATTTGTTAGAAATGCAATGTCTTGGGTCCCACCCCAGATCTGCCCAGCAAATCTGTATACGGTTGACCCTTGACCAGTGTATGGGTTAGAGGCACGAACTTCTTGCATTGTTGTAAATCCAGAAATAACTTGACTCCCCAGAACTTGACTATTAGTAGCCTATTGTTGACAGGAAGCTTTACTGATAACTAAATCAATCAACACATAGTATAGATATTATATGTATTACATACTGTATTCTTATAATAAAGTAAGCTAGAGAAAATATAAGAAAATCATAGATGAGAAAATTTATAAGACCTACTGCATTTATTGTAAAAAATCTGCATATAAATGAGCCCTCACAATTTAAACTCACATTTTCAAGCTATATTCACTAGCTGTATTAACAAGTCCTCCAGGTGATTCTGAAGCATGCTGAAGTTTGAGAACCGCTTCTTTATAGTAGTAGTGGTTCCCAGTCTTGGCTGCACATCAGTATCATCCAGGGGTGCTTTTAAGGATCTGGATGCTCAGGCTCTACCCCAAACTGGTTATATCCAAGTCTCTTAGAGTAGGACTCAGGCATCATCTATCTATCTATCTTTCTTTCTTTCCTTCCTTCTTTCCTTTCCCTTTCCCTTTCCTTTCCCTTCCTTCCCTTCCCCTTCCCCTTCCCCTTCCCCACCTAAGTGAGTCCATTGTTCAGCCAGGATTGAGATCCACTGTTTTAGCCGGTAGGGACAGTGTTCCCTCAAAGGAGCTGTAAGCATTTGGGATCACTGGTAAGATATCATTATTTAGATGAACATAGTTGTGAAGGCTAGGGTCTAGGGGACTGAAGGTGGAAAACATGGGGCAGGGATTAGACTGATGCATGGCACCATCCTAGTGATTCAGAGTCTTACAGTGTAGGGTAAAAGAGGACAAAGAAAGAAGCAAAGTCCCCTCTTGCCTTCTGCAGAAGAAACCAGAAGGAAGCAGGCACTGATAATGGCCCTCTCACATAAACTAGCCTGCACAAAGATCCTTCAGGCAGAGCTTCTTGTCGTCTATTTTATAGGTGAGGGAATGGAAGTCTGGACAGGCCAGCAGCCGGGAAGCAGCACAACCAGACTGAGAGGTGATCATTTGATTGCCTAGCACACATCCTCCTTAAGGTTTCCCCTGGCCAGTTCCCCCAAATTCTGGCTCCTTCAAGTGTCTTTTGATGTCTCACCTGTTACGTTTTGTTATATTTGCTTTTTGTTTGGAACAGATAAAAAATAATGAACCTTTGATCAACGTGCTTTACAAAGTGCTGAAGAAGTCAGCACGGGGCTGTCGGCCCAGGAGAAGCGTAAGATGATCTGATCTGTGTCTCCGAGCGGGGCCATTCCATTGCTTCTGGCTCAGTGCCGACCTCATCACTTGCTTACCCAGGGGCTCTCCTGACTGCCCCCAGGCTTCCTGCAAGTCATTTTGGTTTATTTTTTTCTCCCGTTGAAACTCCCCTCCTCATTTTGGCCGGTGCACCAGGCTGAACCTTTCATCTGCGGTGTTCTGTGCCTCCATCTTTTGTGCTGCCACGGGGGTGGGGAGGGCGTGCCTGGCTTGCCACCAGCTTGTGTTGTGTTCCCATTCTCTCTCATCTGCCTCCATGGTGAGGACTGACGTCGACCGTGACCAGTGTGGTCTGTGTAGTCAAGCGTGAGTTCCCCGGGAAGGGACGCAGTTCCTGGTCACCTTGGAACAGCTGGAGTACCCTGAGATTTCACCATGGCCCTGGGATCAGGGTGGCTTTTCTCTGGGGTGGAACGTTGACATTTGAAAACAGTCAAGGGTGGGACTGGAACAAAATGGACTCTCCCAGATACCCCCTTTGACTGATGCTGAAGTAGCCCCTGAGATGTGGCCAGCTTTTATAGCTTTCCGAGAGGCTGCAGGATAGGAAGCAAGTGCTATGTCCAGTCATCCTGAGTCCTGAGAGAAGGTGTGTTGGGATGTGGTGGAGGGGAGGTGAAATACGTGGGTGACCTTCAGTTCCTTTCTGGGGCACATACTCTTTCAAATGGGAGGATGCCCAATGACTTTCATTTTTTTGTTTTGTTTTGATGACAGAGATACCTGAGACCCATAGTGACATTTTAAATGGATCTAAACATTGCTATCACAAAGCAAAGTTTTAAAAGGAAAATTAGATGTAATAAACTACTTGTGGATACTCGTAGTAGCCTTGACTCTCTGGAGCAAAGGCAAATTCAGAAGTTTAAGGGGCCTCTGAGCTGGGTAAACACTTTCATGAAGCCCATGCTCTGAAGCCTGTGCCTGTTATTGTATAGGAGTAGGCCCAACTCACTCTATTTTGTTACATTCACAGGTTCACTAAACAAACATTTCCCAAATATCCTCAGTATGCTGGGCCCTGACTTTAAGGATACAGAGAAAATATGTCACAGTCCCCACAGTCACCCCTAATCAGAGTTACTGATGACTGAGGAGGAGACAGCGTATCATCTGATGTGTACTGGGAGACACAAGATGTGGGAGGATCTTCCCTGAAGGGCAGGGGACCCAGTTGGAGGGAGGGAGTTAGGGAAAAGCAGCAAGTGTCACCTCTGTGGAGTCTCTAGTCCTAACAGACTCAGCCATCTGAATTCCTAACTCACAGCACCTTAAATGCAGCCATTAAAAGGGGACAAGAGAGACGGCCCCTGGGTGGCTTAGTTAGTTGAGCAACTGCCTTCGGCTCAGGTCATGATCCCAGCGTCCTGGGATTGAGCCTCACATTGGGCTCCCTGATCAGTGGGGAGCCTGATTCTCCCTCTAATGTTCCCTCTGCTTGTGTACTCACTGTCTCCCTCTCTCTGTGTCAAATAAGTAAAATGAGACAAGGGAGAGTTACCTCTTAGAAAAAGAAGGTGTACTAATATTCTGAGGGAGAAACATTATGTGTCAAAATGAAAGCACAGAGACTTAGGAGCATTTAATCAAAGGGCAAGTAGTCCTAAAACACTAACTTCTAAGAAATTCCATATTACTGACATGGAATATCAGTTTATAATGACTCTGATTCATCCCTGAAAGGTTGAACTTATTTGCAGTTCTATGAAAGCAGCGTAGGACTTACTTTTAGAAACCTTCCCATCAAACAGTTTCAAAGGTTCAGCTTTCTCAAAATGCCCTTTTTGTGTGGAATACGTCATTCCTTTCCTGATGGTGCTGGATAAATGAGGCATTGCTCAATTAGATTCTCTGCCTTGCTATTTCAGTATCAAAAAGATAGCGTCTATTAAAAGCTCCAGTGAAATAAGGGAAAGAGTTTTGCTAGGAGGAAAAATTCCCACAGCATATCTCAATTTGAAAATGATTTCTTCTTAGGAAGTGAGCCAAGGGTCAGCCCCTTGGAGAGCAGACAAGCTCCTTGTCCTCTGCTCTGATAAAGGACTGTGACACAGAGTGACCTCCTTACCTTTACCTGCTGGGTTCCCCTGAGTTTAAAGGACCAAGTCCTGCCTGCGAGGTCCAGCTGTTGGTGGTTCACCAGGATTAATTCCACCCCTCCCCACCTTTCCCACTCCTCTGTCCTTGCAGGAGCCAGCAGTTTGTCTGTGGATTGTGGCAGTAGTCCATGTGTTCTGTGACTCTGTGTATTTGTATGTACACGTAATTTGCCAGTCTGAAGAGCAGAATTTGGCTGGAGTTCTACTTTTTTCCAGGAATTCTACAGCATTGACCCACACGTGCTTCCCCTTTGACCTACCTACAGTGCAATAAGCATTTGCTAAGTGCCTTCCATTGTGCCAGGCTTTATGTTCAGGGCTGGCTTTACCAAGATAAAGAAGACGGTGGTCCCTGCCCTCTACTGTGGAGCTTGGGAATGGGTGGGGGGGTGTGTCTGCAGCTAGACTCCATCCTCAGCCCAAGGCATGGAGAGGGCATCATTCCTTGACCTTGACCTTCACGTTTGCTGCTGATGATAGAGAAGGAGGAAAGCAGGACAGTTGGGCACATGAGTAGCTTGAGTTCTGAGAGGAATGTTTGCCAATATATTTCTGCTGCTTATTCAAACAAACTTACTGGAGCTTTCAGATGGAGTAGGGAGAAAGAGAGGGCTATCTTTCCAGCAGCTGTCTGTCCATCCACACTGGGACCCTCTGCGTGGTATATCTCGGTCATGATGGGTTCCACCCTCTGTTTCCCTGGTCACATCTGTAAAATGGAACTTAGCAAGTTGGCCTTCCCTGCATGGGACATGCTCGACCTGGCCCTCTCCAACCATGGCTTGGCTGTGGGGGTGCATCTCTGGAACAGTCCCTCCACCTCCGCCCCACACAGCTTTTGGCAAGAAGGAGATCAGGGGAAGTGAAAACATGGGCTAAAGGATTGGGTTTAGCTTTGTAGGGGTCAGTAGGAGATGCCAGCCTGGTGCCCACATGTGATCAAGGGAAGGATGGACAATGTTGTGAATGCCTGCTGACCCATAAGTTTGGGTGATTTTTGTCTACTGCTTTTTGGCTTCCTTCCCTGAGAGATTTTCTTCCCTGAGAGGATTGAGTAACTTGTGACTTATACAAATATGACCTAGCCTCAGTTATTCAGAGATCAATGGAAAACCCCAACCAGGATTTATCCAGGTTCCTTCATCCCTTGACCTGATTCTCTTCCCAAATGGTGTAGGGTAAGAAAGGCTCACCTTGCTTGTGGGGAGGTAAGAGCCTCAGAGGCTTCCTTTAACTGAGGCTTGGTGATGCCCCAGGGACTCGCTGGTTCCTCCTCCTCCACCTGCCTGCCCTGGGTTGGGTGTCACTTCTGTAACTTGGATATGACGCCAGGTTCAGTAGCAAAACTATGTCTTTTAAGTCTTCCAGGATTCATACTGAACTTGTTTGGGGAAAATTTAAGCTTCCATAGTTAATGATACTATAATTCGAACGTCTACTTTTTCTTTAAATTTGAGAAATTTACAAGTGCTTCTTGGATCACCAAAAGGTCTTGGTTTTTCCGTAAAATGAAGTAGGCATAAAAATCAGGTTTCGCCTGAGTTTTTGCTCCTTTCATGCCATGACCCTACCCACCAAGACCTTCACACTCTTCCATTGTGGGGCTAACTCTCCTTCTCAAGATCTAATCCTTGAACCTCATGGTTAATCTCATTTAAATTGTTCGCCTCCCAGATGACGGGCCGGGACCTTGTCAAGGATCGAAGTCTGAAACCAGTGAAGATTGCGGAGAGTGACATTGACGTGAGTGAGCAGGGCAACAGGCTGACCACCCCCCCTGCCCCGCCCCACCACCCCCGGCTGCCTGCCTCCCCCTAGATTGGAGGCCGGCAGCTTCAAGCAGGGCTCCATGGTTCTGTAGCCAAGACTTTCTGATCACTCTTCAAGATCATGCCCTTTTCTCATCACCCCAGGCTCTTTCCAACCTGTTCTTGCTCACAGGTCAAACTGAGCATCTTCTGTGAACAAGACCGGATCCTCCAGGACTTGGAAGACAAGATCCGAGCCCTCAAGGAGAACAAAGTATGCACCGGTTTTGCATAATCTTGGGCTGGGTGTAGGGGGGTTTTGTCATGCTGTCTTTCCTCAAATATAGATTGAATTCTCATGTCACAGGTATTCATTTATCCAGAACAGGTGTTAGTTTATTCAGAACAATGTGTTCGCTTCCAGGGGCATTTGTATCTAAACCTGGAGGAAATCTTATGGGGAGACTTCGGCTCTGCTTATTCCAAGTGCCACCTACCCCTCCTCCACCTGAATTGTGCTCTGGCTTATCTCTCCTCGGGACCCCCGTGAAGTCAGCCAGGGAGAGAAGGGCTCTGCTGGCTGAAACATGGTGACCCCAAGCCCCTGAACTGCATGGAGGAGGGCTGCCTTGGAGAACGTAGCCATGTTGCTAACAGGACAGAGGCTGTCATTTCCTAAAGCTCATTTCCTCCCAGGATCTGGGCTATGGAGGAAGCAAGCCTGGATGGGAGGGGAGGAATAGGCCAGGAGCTGCCAATGTTTGGTTTCTTAGATCCTTAGTGTGATTTTTTTTTTTTTTCCTTTTTGAACTTCAGTAAATCACTATATTTGTGATGGTAAAGATTCATAACATGCCCTTTTCACCAAGAAAACTTAAGAGAATTTTCCATCTACTCTTTGATGTATCCTCATAGTTTATCCCATAAAGAGTGGATGACCTTATGCCCACTTCACAAATGAAGAAACTGAGGCACAGAGCTGTTAGGTGTCTTGTCCCAGGAGGCCACTCGGTGGGCAGTGGGCCCTTCAGCCTCAGTTAGAGCCAGCAGGTTTGTTTGTATCTTGGCATGGGATGGGGAGGCCTCTGGGGACTGTCCTGCTATCCTCTTGTTCTTTGACCCTTGCTCCGTGTAGGACCAGCTGGAGTCTGTGCTGGAGGTATTGCACAGACAGATGGAGCAGTACCGAGACCAGCCCCAGCACCTGGAGAAGATTGCTCACCAGCAGAGGTTGCTGCAGGAGGACCTTGTCCACATCCGGGCAGAGATCTCCAGAGAGTCCACTGTGTGTAGAGGGTGTGGAGGGTGGAAGACACTCCCCTCCCCTCCCCACTCCCCCAAGATGGGCTGGGCAGGGGGCTGCTTCTCCTGTTTCACAAGCTGCAGTTGAGTTGGTGACCAGGGACGTGAGTCTTGGAGCAGCAGAACTTCTCTAGGCTGCCTCCTGAGAGTAGTTCACCTTGTTTGAGGGTGACACGTCTGTCTCTGCTGGTACCTCAGGATGCTTTCCATCAGTGACTCCTGTATGGCTACAGGGGCACCCAAGGGACTAGATTTCTCAGAACAGGCTCTTCTCCTGATCTGTGTGCAGTTAATTCCCAGATGTCAGAATTTCTACTTTTTAAATTTATCCATCTGATGTGGTGCAGGCCCTTTCTTCCAGGGCTGGGAACCAAAGCATCTCCAATGGTGGGAGAGGGGACAAACAGTTCAGGTGGCCAGGGTCAGAGCAGGAATGAGAAGACAAGCCCTGTCTCTCTCCTGCCATGCCTGGCTGAGACCTGCTGGGCTCCCCTTTCCTCCTGCCCTGGCTGGGTTAGCAATGGTCAGGCGTAGAGGTGCTCAAGGGGCTATCTGGGGGACAGGGGATAACTAAGACTCAGGAGCATTCCCTTGGCCAACAGGAGATGGAAAATGCCTGGAACGAATACCTGAAGCTGGAGAGTGATGTGGAGCAGCTGAAGCAGACTCTGCAGGAGCAACATAGAAGAGCCTTTTTTTTCCAGGTGACCCATGGACTCTTCATCCCTTCTGATCTCTGTTCCTTCTGAGAGCCTTCACCTGTGGGGCTGTGAGCCCTGTGAAGTGGCCTTTTTTTCTTCCACTGGGATTCAGCCTGCTTGCCCCTCAAGCTCTCCCTCAGGGATCCCTTCCCCCTGCCAGGCTGTGATGAGAAAACTCACCTTAGCACCCCCCTACCTCTCTCCTCTGGAAGACAAGTTCTTGGTGTTTTTGTGACTGTTTTACTATGAATCATTTGGGGCAAACAGCCCTGAGAGGAAAGAAATACCAACCTGAGAACCTTACAGAGACTTGAGAATGAGCTATGTTTCTGTAATTCTCCACCCCATCTTGGCACTACTCACTTAGCAGCAGGAAGCCCTGCCTCCATCCTGCCTGCCTGCCTTTGGTTCCTGAAGTTAGATGTTATTAGTCCTTCACGGAGGAGGTAGTGTGAATCTAGGTGCATTTCAATACCTCTGGGCTCTGGGCAGTCAGTGCATTTCTTTCTTTCTTTCTTTCTTTTTTTTTTTTTAATTTTTTTTTTGGCCACTGCCCAGTGATGGCTTTTGTTCTCCCCAGTTGGGTCTTCCAATTGTCCAGTGTTTCCCCATTTTGGTGCCTGATTAGGTTTCTGCCCCACCCTCAAATTTTTTAAACATGGAAAATAACCTTTTAATGAACCCAGCTTCAGTGCTACCATAGCTCCTCTGTCAGAGTCCTGACATGAATTCGATTTATGTGAAATCAGTAAGCATTAATTGAGAGACTTCTTGTACATGAGGCATCATGCTAGGCTAATTTTGGTACTGAGCTTGCTAATCTATGAACTAGTTCTAGCCAAGGCTCTTCCTTCAAGTGATTTCATGAATATAATGATCTGAATGTCAGCCTGCCCAGAGAGCAAAGGAATTCAGGGGAGGGATTAGGTATTTGGCCTGGGAAAAAAGCCTGCTGTCTCACCATTGGGAGCTGATTCCCAGAAAGCCTGGTCCAAAGCCATGTGGAAAAGACTCTTGCTTGCCTGTGGCTCAGGGCTGACCTGCTGGTTCCCCCAGAAGTTGTCTGTCTCCTGCTGCTATTGTCTTTTTTTTTTTTCCCCTATAATTTCCATGTATCCAAGCTAACATTTTCTTATTTTTGTTTTTTGGTACCCTAGCACTTAGCATAGTGCCTTGAAAATATCAGGTGAATTTTGTTGACAGTGTCCTCCTTCAAATGATTATTTCTAGTTACTAGTTTCTTAAACTGTTCTATCCCATTATTACTCATCTTCTTGGATCTTCTTTAATTAATTTTAGCAGTGATTTTTTTCTTTTTTTTAAGCTTTTTATTCATTGTTTTTCTATAACTATAAAAATAACACATGAATGCATCTCTCTGAAAAGGCCAAACAGTAAGAAGGAAAAGCAAAAAATGAAATAAAAACTCCTCTGCCTCTCTTCCTTCTCTGCCCCAGTCCTGTCACCTGCCCCATATGTAATCAGTGTGTGGTTTTGCCTTCCACACCATTTTTGTGTGTTTTTAATCATATACCCATCCATAGAATCATATAATTTATTTGGGGGCAGGAGTTGGGTTTACTTAAAGAGGAATCATACTTACACATTGTTTGGTAACTTGCTTTTTTGTGACAACTTTATGTTGCGGAAATCTTTCTGGGAAAGATCTCTCCAAGTTTATGTTGCCTGATACAGTGGCTATTTAAATAAATGTAAATATAAATTAATTGAAATTAACTAAAATTAAAAATATATTCCTCAGTCACACCAGGATCATTTCAATTGCTCAGTAGCCACGTGTGGCTGCTGATTGGACAGTACAGATTATAGAAGATTTCCATCATCTCAGAAAGCTGTGTAAAGTAAAAGAAATTAGTTCTTAGCTGCTGAATAGTATTTCATGCACAGTATTTCATAGTACTTTAGCCAGTCTTTTCTGATGGGCATTTAAGTTATTTGCAGTGTTTTGCTTTTATAAATGGTACCACAATAAGCATTTATGTAACTGCCTTTTCAAGCTCGTTTATAAGCACTTGGCTAAGATAGACTCCTAGGGTGGACTTGCTAGACTGAAATGAGTGTACATCTTAAATGTTGCTGGAGGCTGCCCAGTCACTCTCGAAAAGGCTGCACACGTTTGCCCTCCCACCCTCAGTGAATGAGGGTGTTGAACTTGTTTATCCACATCCTCTTCAGTATTTGATATTATCAGTCTTTTTGGTTTTTGCCAGTCTGCTGGCTGAAAAAGGGCATCTTGTTTCACTTTGCATTTATTTAATTACAAGTAGGTTAAACATCTTTTTATATGATCATTGCCATTGTGTTTCTATTATGCCTTATTTCATGATGATTTAACATACAGCAGTCCCAGAATCCCTTTTTCTGCTCCAGAAAACAAATGGGTACAATGTACAAGTCTCATCAAAGACTCCCTGAAGAACTTAACCATGTAAGTTATGAGGAGCAAGGCTAGTTTGAAGCCTAGCCCCTGCAACGTGATTTCCACCTCGCCTGGTGCGAGCATGGCGTTGCTCATGCTTTCCCTGACTCCCTGATCTGGAAAGTGCACCTGGCCCTTCTTTGAATAGGCTTTGTGCTAACTTCTTTAGTGTAATTCTAGGCCAGGCAAGCTGTTGGAGTCCTGAATAAATCATTAACAGTGGAGATATGCGTGCAGCCCCATATATAAATTCTCAGGAACAGGTCTTGGAAACATGCCTCCCTTTAGCCAGGTCTGGCTGTGAGAAAATTCACAGGCTTTTCTTTATAAAGATCCTTATGACTACCTGCACAGGGAAGCGAAAGGATAAAAGGACATTGAGGTAACTGTGGGAGGCAGTGACAGATGAGGCTGCCTGTATGTGGCCCTGCTGTATGTGGTGCCTGACATTAAGTTTAGGCGTTTGCTGAATGCAGTACATAGGAGCCTCTCTGCCCAGCATGGTGTGAGGATCCAGGGATAAAACACCACCCCCTGCTCCCCAAAAGCTTCCTTCACCTTGTCATTAAGTTCTGAAATTCCATTGTCCTTGGAGAACCTTAGATGTTCACTGGCTTTTGCTTGTCCTTGCTCTTCTCTTCTCTTACATGTGGGCGTGACAGAAAGGCAAAATGGGGGCAGGACAATGAACTGACAGGTAACAGTATGCCAAGTAGACTGCTGGAAGAGAGGGGAGAAAGTTGATTTTAATCCAATGCTCCTACTTTACCTGTTCCCAGCACTCTGCTCAGGGGCCTCCACTCCTGAGATAATCCTGTTAGCTCGCATGCTCTCTCTCTCTCCTCTCTCTCTCTCTCTCTCTCTCACTCACTCCCTCTCTCTCTCCCTGGGTTCAGTACCATGTCTGTTTTGGAACACTCGTGCTTTGGTGTGAAGCTGAGCATCAAGCCTGTTCCTTGGGTATTGGCTCTGAGGATGTGTTTTGCTGTTGGAAGGGTGGAAAGAGTATGAGAATGTGAGCTCCCTTAGGAGGGAGGCTTCGGACATCTGTTATCACAGCTGTTGGACAGCATTTGATCAGGGAATTTTATGTTATTGGTCCTTTTTGCACTCACCATACATGTACTGAGAACCTGCTGGGTACCCAGGCCTGTGGCGATATACCGAGGGTATATAGTCTACTTGCAGGATCAGGCAAGTCCA
This sequence comes from Canis lupus familiaris, assembly GCF_011100685.1. Taxonomy (NCBI): domain Eukaryota; kingdom Metazoa; phylum Chordata; class Mammalia; order Carnivora; family Canidae; genus Canis; species Canis lupus. Next base: position 40,110,611 of record NC_049242.1, on the reverse strand, counting down.
TAAGTATCACACATACAAGAATTCTTCTACTTGAGAGTACTTGGGTGCCTTGAGAGGAGATAGGGTGTGAAGCCTTTGTGTTTAAGTCCATTGGGAGTGATCAAGGCTGAGTTCTCTCATGACAATTTAAAAAATAAAAGAATATTTGATGTTTAAACAACTCTATTAAAAGGTGCCCATAGGTTAATATCCAAAATAGGACTTATACAAGTCAACACCAAAACAAAACAAAACAAACCTCCCCCCCCGCCCAGGGAACAAAAGACATTTAAAAATGGGCAGAGGATCTTAATAGATATTTTTCCAAAGAAGATATACAGATGGCAACAGACACATGAAAAGATGGTCAACATCACTAACCGTCAGGGCAATGCAAATTAAAACCACAATGAGATCACCTCATACCTGTCAGAATGGCTAAAATAAAAAAGACAAGAAATAAATGTTAATGAGGATGTGGAGAAAAAGGAACCCTCATGTACTATGGGTGAGAATGTAAATTGATGCAGCCACTCTGGAAAACAGCATGGAGGTTCCTCAAAAAATTAGTAATACCATATGACTATTCCAACAATTTCTGTACTGCGTATTTAGGCAAAGGAAATAAAAACACTAATTTGGAAAGATATATGCACCCTATGTTTATTGCAACATTATTTATAATAGCCAAGATATGGAAGCAACCTAAATGTCCATGGATAGACAACTTTCTCAAGAAGGTGTGTTATACACCACAATGGAATGTTACACAGTTCTAAAAAACATCAGCTCATGCCATTTGCAACAACATGGATGGATCTAGAGGATATTATGGTAAGTGAAATAAGTCAGACTAAGAAAGACAAATAACACATGATTGCAGTCATGTGGAATCTAAAAAACAAAAGACTAAAAAAAAAGCAGAATCAGACCCATAACACAGAAAACAAACTGATAATTGCCAGAGGGAAGGGGGTTGGGGGCGATGCACAAACAGGTGAAGGAGAGGGGGAGGTACAGGCTTCCAGTTATGGAATGAATGAATTGTGGGAATAAAAGGCACAGCATAAGGAATATAGTCAATAATATTGTAAATGCGTCGTATCGTGACAGATGGTAGCTACCTTGTGGTGAGCATGGTGTAAGGTTTAGAGAAGTTGAATCAATATGTTGTACACCTGAAACTAATGGAACATTGTGTGTCAACTATACACAGTAAAATGCCCACAGTCCCTTAATCATGATAAAACCTGCTCACCTCTTTCTAGGACCTCTCCCCATCTGATTTCGTTTGTGACTTGTCGGAGTGTGCATATGCTCATGTAGGCTGGCTCTTTTCCCATTGTACTTTTTTTTTTTAAAAAATAACAGTTTTATCACATAATTCAGATACCATAAAATTCACCTTTTTAAGGTTTACAATTCAGTGGTTTTTAGAATAGAGTTGTGCAGCTATCACCGCAATCAATTTTATAACATTTCATCCTGAAAAGAAAACCCTCTGTCTATTAACAGTCACTTCCCATCCACATCCCCAGCTCCCCAGCCCTGCTCCAGCCAACTGCTATTCTGCTTTGTGTCTCTATGGATTTACCTATTCTGGACATTTTGTGTAAGTGAAATCATATAAAATGTGGCCTTTGTGTAGCTTTTTTCATGTGGCATAAACATTTTCAAGGTAGATCTGCATTGTAACACATATCAATACTTTATTTCTTTTTATTGCCAAACGTTCACTGCCCATTATGCTCTCAAATGAACCTCAAGTCCCAGGATTCAGCTTTGTCTTTTAAAAGATGTTCTTTATATTCTGGAGATAGTGTAACCTCTAGTCTTTGCCTTCTTTTCCCTTTTGCCCTGATTGTCTAAAAAAGTATTTTTAAAAAAATTATGATAAAATATGCATAACGTAAAGTTTATGACCTTAGCCATTTTTAGCTTATAGTTGAGTAAAGTACATTCACATTGTGCAGCCAATGTGCAGAACTCTCTTCATCTTGCAAAACTGTGACTCTACCCATTAAACAACAGTCCTCATTCCCCTCTCCATCCTGGCCTCTGGTAACTACTCCTCTGTCTCTGACTTTGATTGCTCTAGATACTTTATAAGTAGAAGCATATAGCATTTAAGGCAGTCTATTTTTAAATTAGGGGGAGCTAGCCAAGGCGACTTGGAAAACTCCTCTGAATTTTTCCCCTTGGATCTTGAGGATCTTCTATATGTGTGCTTCCCTATGAAGCTCCAAGGCAGGCTTGGCTCTAGGCCTGGTGGGGTTTCCAATGGGGTTGCTGCCCCCTAGGGTGAGGAGCTATGTCTGAAATGACAGCATAAGTCCTAATGAGAAACTTCTGGTAGGTGCTAAGAAGTGAATGAACCACCATCTTATCTTTCTCAGGAGAAATCGCAGATACAGAAGGATCTCTGGAGGATTGAAGATGTCATTGCAGGCCTGAGTGCAAATAAAGAGAACTTTAGAATCCTGGTAGAATCAGTCAAAAATCCAGGTGAGTGGGCCACCTTCCTGGGGGCAGGGAGTTGGAGGTCAGCACCCATATATATGGGCTGGCCCTTGGGGAGGTCAGGTCTTTATGGCGTAAGTCCTCCAGGGAAGAGAGTCTTTGTTCCATCCCATCCTTTGTTTCTGTCCATGACCCTTAGAGAGAAAAACGGTGCCTTTGTTTCCTCACCCGCCTGTGCCTTCACTCTCGACTCCTGAGAGCAAGCCACCCCCACAGCCCAGCCCTCCCACCAGTCCTGTGCGGACCCCTCTGGAGGTTCGACTCTTCCCCCAGCTGCAAACCTATGTGCCGTACCGACCTCATCCACCCCAGCTGAGGAAAGTGACATCCCCTCTTCAGTCACCAACCAAGACGAAGCCCAAAGTCGTAAGTATAGATGACCAGGAGCTCAGTGCTGTTGTCTTCTCTCTGGGAGATGATTGTCTCTCTGTGTCCGCAGGTCAGCTTCTTTTGGAAGAGAAGCTTTTGGAGAAACCCGGGGAGACAGAACCAGCCAGAGTCCTGAGCTATGAAATGTTAAGGAGTGGTAGAGCCAACTGTTGTACTTTAGACTCCCAGAACTGGAAGAGCCCCTGGAGAGGGTCTAGCCCAGTCTTCCCATTTTGCAGTTGGAAAAACTGAGGCCCAGCAGGAAGAAGTTACTGTGCTAAGTAGGATGGAATTTGTGATCTGCATCATGCAGAGACAGGTGGCTGCCCCATGCAGGACTCAAACCTGCAAACCTGCAGTTACACAAGCCTGTGGGTGATGGAGTCCTCTCAGCAAAAGAGTATCTTTGTCTTCACCGGCAGTTGAGCACTCTGCTGGGTTATAGGATACAGTTGATCTTCACAATGACCTCATGGAGTTTAGACAGGAAGGTCTGTATCCCATCCCACACCTAAGAGAACTGAGGCTCAAAGGTGTTCACATTTGCTTAAGGTCTCCATATTAGTAGGTCCAATCCACACGTCCTGTTCTTTGTGTCATCCACCATCTAATTGGATGTTTTGCCCAGCTCCTCAGATCGAGTCTGTGGCCCATATGCTTGCCTGAGTCAGCACCTTGGCTTGCCTATCAGAAAGAAGGGCCAAGCTTTTGACAGAGTCTGGGAGCACAGGAAACTTTAAAGAGATAGAAAATGTGGACAGGTACTGTGATGGCTCACATCTCCAGCACCAGGCCAGCCTTGGCTGTAGAATACGAGGGATCTGGTCCAAGTGACAAGGAAGCCATAGTGGAGGGGACCTTGGAACGAGGACCTTCAGGTTTTGCCAGCAGAGGCTTAGAGGAGCTTTGTCTGGGGACAGGGTATGCCTAGGACATCTGACAAGGTTGGTATCCAGTGCTGGCCAAAACACACAAGTTCCCATACCCTGGATCTTGCTGACCACCTGCTTCCAGCCATAGCCCAGGGCCCATAGCTGGAAGACAGGTGCTGGGACTGAGTCGTCATGAATTTCTTCACATTGAGGTCTCCTTCCCAATTTTATATCTAAGAGGCAGTGGGGTACCAGCCACCAAACAGGAGGTGGGAAATACAGCAGGAATGGCTAGGGCACACAGCCTCTGACTTAAGGCAGGATGCCTGCTAGCAGGGATGAGGAGCAGAGGGAAAAGATGGTAGCTTAGGAGCTGGATGGCCTGGATTCCAGTTCTTGTCTCACTGGATCCTTGGTCAAGTCTCATCCCTTCTCTGGGCTTCCTCAGTTTTCCCTCGTGCACAACAAGCAGCTTAGAATAGATGGTCACAGAGGCTCTTCACAGTTGAGTCCTCTGTGGCCCACAGGCAGGGCTTTTCAACTTGGCTGAGCATCAGAGTCACCGGGTGGGGGGCATCTTCTTTCCCTTTGTTCACCAGGTTTACCATTTGTTATTATTGTTTGTTTTATATTTGTACTTGTGACATAGTGATATCCTGAGATTGATATTAAACATGAATATATAATTTAACAAATAATAAAGAGACCACCCATTTATACCAACACCTAAACCAAGAAACAACTTTGTCAGCAACTAGACACCTCAGGCCCATGAGTCCTTTTCTGCCTGAAGTAACCATTATCACTATCTTGACTTTTTGGATAATTTCTTTGCCTTTTTTTTTTTTTTTAAATTTTGCTTACCTATGTCTAAACACTTGAGTTGTTGTGCCTGTATGTGGTACTGTATTCTTTTGTATCTTGCATCTTGTCTTCAACGTTATATATGTGAGACTTGTCCACTTTGTTGCATGTAGCTATAGTTCTTTCATTTTTATTTGGCTTATTCTCTTGAATTTAATGTTACTTTTTTAAAAAGGTTTTTATTTATGTATTTGAGAGAGAGAAACAGTGCCAGTGAGAGAGAGGACAAGTGTGTGTGTGGGGGGGAGGGTAAAGGGAGAAGCGGACTCCCTGCCAGGACTCTGGGATCATGACTGAGCCAAAGGCAGATGCTTAACAGACTGAGCCACCCAGACACCCCTGTCACTTTTCTATTAGATAATATTCTCAAAGGGTACAAAATAAAAAGATACAGAAAAGTATATAATAAAATGTCTCTTCCCACCCTCCATCTCCAGACATTCTATTCCCTTTAGTCAAAGGCAGTTTTGTGTTTGCGTCAATGTTTTGTGTTTATCTTTCTGGGGAGCTTTTTAGAAATTGGTGATTCCAAGACCTTGTCAGAGTTGGAAACCGCTGATGCTCAGAGAGCCTGTGGGTATCTGGGACAGGAGGCTTAGCTTTCAAACAGTAGTGAATTGTGTCATTTTGCTAGAATGCTGATAAACCTCCATAGAGCAAGCTTCAGCATCCTTTCCTGACCTCTCCAAAATTCTGAAAAACAAAGAGAAACTAAGGAAGGAGGGAGGGTGATTAGGAAGGGGTGCCAATGGTCCCTGGTTCCAGGAGTGGGTGTTCACGGCAGTCAGGGGCCAGGCTGTCGGTCTGTGCAGAAACCACAGCCCTCAGAGAGCATTTATTAGGGGGCGAGGAGTCAGTTTCAAGGAAAATAGTTACATTCATCACCACCCAGGGAGTGGGCTGCCAGGAAGGCAGTGAGTCACCCGCACTGACTGCTTATCCAGTCCCTGAGTCAGGAAGGAGGAAATATTTTGTAACCACGCACATTTCTGATAGAAAGGGCAGGGGATGTAGACTGTCCTTGCTCAGATCCCAACCTGTTGAAGGATCCAGAGACCATACAGGGACAGTGAACCAGCTCGGTCTGAGAACTTTGGAGTGGGGTAGATGTTTGTCCTCCAGGTGGTGTGGAGGGCTAGGGGTGCTGCTGTCATAGAGATAGGACTAAGTAGACTTACCGGCCCGCTCCCCCCATGGGACACTTCAAGGAGTGGAGTACAACCTTGGACACAGGAGAGCGGAGTTCTGGGTTTTGTATAGGTAATGCAAAACGGAAAGTGAGTGAATTGAAGAGAAGAATAGGATTAGAGCAGAGGCATCCCCCTTCCTCACAGCTCATCCAGGGGAAATGCTGGCATCGCTGGGCTGAAGTGGTCGTGCTCTGCAGGCCCGAGGTGGCCTACTATGGCCTTTTGGGTCACCCCTGTGGTGGTGCCACTAGGCATCCTCCCTCTAGCTGCCTCTCGCTGGGCACTGATTCTAGTTCTTTTTCTGAGCAGGAAGATGAGGCGCCTCCCAGGCCCCCACTCCCGGAGCTCTACAGTCCAGAGGACCAGCCCCCGGCAGTACCACCTCTCCCGAAGGAGGCCACCATCATCCGGCACACCTCAGTGAGAGGTCTTAAACGGCAGTCGGACGAGAGGAAGCGAGACCGGGAGCAGGGGCAGTGTGTGAATGGGGACTCACGGGTGAGCGGAGAGCGAGCCCGGGTGGCCCCGCTGCGCAAGGGAGGGAAGGTGGCGGGACACTGGGCAGGTACGACAGCCTCAGACTCTGCCCGCAGGTGGAGCTTCGGTCATACGTTAGTGAGCCCGAGCTGGCGACTTTCAGTGGGGACATGGCCCAGCCCTCCCTGGGACTAGTGGGCCCCGACAGCAGGTACCAGACACTGCCAGGCAGAGGTAAGGCAAAGCTGTCCGCGGAGGCTTTCTGGGAACCCCTGCTCCTACCACACCACTGCTCCCCAGTCTCTGACCCGGTCCCTTGCACCCTTCCGCTTGGGGCTTTGGGCCTCAGTGTGGGCAGCAGCTGTCAGGGAGACTCTGGGCTGCAGGGAGGGCCCGTCCTTCCGTCCTCTGGCCTACATCCTGATTCTCTTCCTCTTTTATTACATCTGCCCCTGGAAATAATAATAATAGCAATTACTTCAAAGCCCATCGCTATGTTATGCTCTATATTCACCTAGCTAATCTCTATAATAATCCTGTGAAGGAAGTACTATTATTATTCCCATTTTAGAGATAAGAAAACTAAGACTCAGAGAAATTAACTAACTTGCCAAATGGCTAACAGGTGATGGAGTCAGAACACAACCCCAGTGTTCTGTCCCAGAACCACGGCACCCTGCAGGTTGGGCTGTTAGGTGACTGCCATCAATTTGGTGGTCTCTGGCTTTCCAGTAGGTTTGTGCTCTCCTGTGTCACTCTGAGACTCCAGGAGTCCTTTCTCCAGACACACCTTTCTCAGTTGGGTTCCTCCTCACTGCCCTCCCCTATCCCTTCAAGATGGGGGTGAGAACAGACTTAGGCCCTTAGGCTCACCTATACCTCCTTTGTCCCCACAGCCAGACTATCTCCTCAGAAATCCCATTGCAAGGAGGTCTCCTGACCTTTTTGCATTTGGGTCTGCTGGAATCTCTGAGCAGGCTGACTATCTCCTTCATTTGTTCCTCACCTGATCCTCCTGTCTGCTCCCCAAAGTGGGTGGTCAAGTGCTCTGCTCATTGGTCAGGTGCAGAAGCAGGAGGAGCCACAGCTATAGTTCTGGCACCTGCAGGGTTATGGGACTCCAGCCCACCACACTGCCTAGGCATGCTATGGCCTGAGCTGGTCCCTGGAGGGTGCAGGCTCTGGATTTTGCTGAAGCACTGTGCACAGGGATGCTGTTCCCTTAATTCATTATGGCCTAGAGGTGTTTATTAACAGTGGTATTAGTGGCATTTGGAGCAGGACAGTTCTTTGTTTCTCAGGATTCTCTTTGCATTGCAGGGCAGTTATCATTCTTTTCCCTACACGCTAAATGGTAATGGTGTCCTCAGCCAGTGTGATGTCCATTTCTAGATGTCAGGGACTGCCCCTGATAAGAATTGGTGTTAGTGGAGAAAGCACAGGTGGTGGCACCAGCCAGCCAGGGTGAGATGATTTCTCTAAGCTATCTCACATCTAAGGACCCAGACATGGAATGTACATGGTCGACGATATTCCTACCATGTGACCTTGGGCAAGTTCCTTGACCTCTCTGAGCCTTAGACTATAATTCTCTACAATGGTTGGGTAATGAATGCTTACGTGGTAAGGCCAGTGGAACAAAATCTATATAAAACACCTAGCACAGTGCCTTCCCGTTAGATAGTTAAGTGATCAGTAAATACTTGGTGCTGCTGCTTTCCTTTCATTCATTTATTCATTCAGCCAGGCAGGCAGGCAGGCAGGCATCACTGAATTTGCAGGCTAGTTGGACAGGTACATTGGCACTGTGGTCAATGCAGTAACCAGTGCATATATTGAAGGATATGCAGGACAATAGATTCTGCTTGGGCATTTAAGAAGGCTTCACACAGGCAGGGCATCCAGGTTGGGTCCTGAAGGACGCATAGGAGTGCATCAGGATGAAAGGATGAAGGGCATTCCTTCCCCTCCATCCTTTCTAGCTGCCAAGCAGCCCAGGTCTTCTGCATATGAAGGAAGACTAGGGTGGTCTACACATCTTCAGAGATGCTATTTCCCATTGGGGACAGGGAGCACCCCTGGGCTGGCCCCTCATCCTCTACCTGGGGGCTTGCTCTTCCAGGCTCTGGGGAGGAAAAAGAATGGGTTATTGGCCAGGTCCTCACAGTCCCCTCTCAGGAGTGGGAGGTGATTCGGAGGGGGGGGTGGTGCTGGTAGCCTGTCCACCCCATCACAAATACACTTGCACTTCTCTTTCCTCACTAAGGGCTCTCGGGGTCCACGTCAAGGCTCCAGCAGTCGTCCACCATTGCTCCCTACGTCACACTCCGGAGGGGTCTAAATGCCGAGAGCAACAAGGTGACCTTCCCTGTGAGTGGCCTTGAGAAGTTCTCAAGGAGTGCTCTGCTCCCTCACCCACAGAGGGAAGGGCTCAGAGGTGGATGATGACTAGCAATCCTGTGAGCCCCAGGGATGGCCTCTGAGGTGACTTCAGCCTCTCCTGAGTGCAGGGTCCCTGTCACCATGTACTCAGTGGATACCTTTCCCATGGCCCACCTAAAAGGGGCCAAAATATATTATGTTCTGTATTCAGAGGGCCTCTCTGCAGCTGTTAGCACAGACACCAAAGGGGTAGGACCCAGGACACTCATATCCTGAAAAGCTGCAAAACCAGTAACTTTTAAACTTTATAAGCAAATGTCATTTGGGGTAACACTGACCTTTTACAGGCATCATACAGCTCTCCCCATTTCTTCAGGCTCACATGAGGGTATCCAGAAAGTCTGCACCCTGAGTTCTGGCTGCATCACATGCTGCATGTGTGCCCAGCTGGACAGTCCTGGGCCTCAGTATCTGCATCTGCAGAATGGGATGCTCTCCCGAGAGCCTGTGAGGGTCAAGGGTGTTGTGTTCATGAGTGTGTTTAGAGGAGCTAGAGTGAGTGAGTGAGTGTGTGTGTGTGTATGTGAGAGAGTGAGAGGGAGAGAGTGGGAAGATGGGAATGGAGCTGCAGGGTGGCTGCCCTGTGTCCTAGCCCAGCTGCCTTGTCTCTCACTCTCCTGCTCCTCAGAGACCCAAGAGTGCCTTGGAGCGCCTGTACTCAGGGGACCACCAGCGGGGCAAGATGAGTGCGGAGGAGCAGCTGGAGCGCATGAAGCGACACCAGAAGGCCCTGGTCCGGGAGCGCAAGAGGACACTGAGCCAAGGAGAGAGGACGGGTCTGCCCTCGTCCCGCTACCTCAGCCAGCCTCTCCCTGGAGATCTCGGCTCAGTATGTTAGGAGGGTCCAGGCAGGTGGGGCTGGGACGGGGAGCAGAGCTTCCCTGAGTTCCCCAAACACAAGGACATCACACCCCCGAGAGAGTAGGCCTTCGACCAGAAAGGTTCAGAGAACACCCCACAGGCTGTTTTTGTCCACAACCCAGGCCACATGTGTGACCTGGTCAGAGGGTGATCCGGAATTGGAGGAGGAGTGAGGATGTCACGGCAGGAGCCTAGGAGCCAGAGAAAATGTCCCAAGTTTGTTCTCCAAGCTGAACTTGCGAGAGGACTTTGTAGCATTTGGAGTCTCAGCTGGATCAAGGACTTGGGAGTACAGAGTTCAGGAATGGAAGAGGAAGATGGTGATAAGATTGGATGAGGAGGAGCGAAAGCCAGCTAGCCTCCCAAACCTCTAAGCGATGCTCTGTGGAGCAACTGGGCACAGGGTCGTCCGTGCAGCCCTGAGGGCGGGCGGTCTCCCCCAGCTTGTGGTGCCGGCAGGCCTCATGGTGCCCCCGGAGAGCGGGGGGGATCTGTGCTGCCCCCCGGCGTGCTTCCAGGCACTGCACCCTGCCCACAGTCCCCTCCTGTCCCTTTTGGAAACATTCCATTTGACTTCTCCCTGTTGTTTGAAATCACTGTTTCCCTAGCCCTCTAGCCAGACTGCTCTTTCCCTAATTCATTGCACAAGCTCTTTTGCTTTTAGTGTTACCGCTCATTGCCTCTCTAATCCTGCCTGATTGTGTTTACGGAAGCTTCTAATTTGCATTGAACATTCTTTAACTGGCCTGTGCTCTTTATTACCAGGCTTGTAATAGCAGCTCTTGTCTCCATAGCCTAGCCAGCACTCCCATGTGTGACTCACCTTTCTGCTGCCCCCTTTATGCAGGCCTACTGACTCATAATTCACTTAACCCAAAAGCCTCCCCACAAGGCTGAGCCAACCTGCTGCCTGAGGGCCGTGATCATGGGCAGAGGTCTGGGCATTATGAATTGATCAAAGTCCATGCCTTACACCCGGATGGTAGACACAGACTTCAGAGATCGCACGTTTAAATAAATCCTACCAAGTCTAAAGTGGTTCAGTTTTGATTCCTCCAGTCCTAGCACACAATTTCTTATGGAAAACTTTTTGTGTTTCTAGTATTTAATAATTTGAACGGATGCCAAGATATATTATGTTCTGTATTCAGAGGGCCTCTCTGCAGCTGTTAGCACAGACACCAAAGGGGTAAGACCCAGGACACTCATATCCTGAAAAGCTGCAAAACTGGTAACTTTTAAACTTTATAAGCAAATGTCATTTGGGGTAACACTGACCTTTTACAACCTGATGTCTCAAATGTAGAAAGATTATCTAAAATCGTAACTTGAGTATCTTGTAATTTTTCTCTTAAAAAAGACTTGTGTAAGTCTCTGCATCAACGCCAATAAACGTGTTGCTTAATGACAATGGATTGGCGTGGTTCTTCCCCAGGATACATCCCAGAGTCTAGTGAACTTTTCCTGTTTGTGCAAACAATCAGGCTGGGTTTAAATGAGGATTTGTCTCTACTTGGGGCACTTGTGAGCGTGTAAGAAAATGTGCATTTTCTTTGTGAATCATTAAATTAATTTTTCATCTTTGAAACTTCAAATGCCTAATCCTTTCATACTATAATTGGAAATCACCACCTAAGAGCAATTACATTGGCTTGGAGTCAGTATGGAGAGCTTGTGCATGAATGGGTGAAATGTGCTGATACAGCTATGGGTTTGGGGCTTTGGGGGGGGGACTTAAGGGAGTATCAAAGACAATCATGACCACTGAGGGCTCCGTGAAATGTATGGGGTGGGATGGAGGAGGTCTGCTGGGATGGAGACGCATCTGCTTGGTTTCTGCTCAAGAAAAGAGAAGCTTTGAGCCTGTTTCCTTCTCTCAACACCCTGCTCAGTTTCAAAAGCCTGTGAGGACATAGGCCATAGAGATTTGAAAGGCGACTGTGGAGTTGCAGAGTTGTGTTTGGATCTTACAATGGCCAGTTTAGTTTTTCCCTCTGTGAAGAGATGCTTGTTTCATAGCTGGTACTAAGGAATAGCCTGGGAAATATTGCATTTGATTTAGCATTTCAATTTTACATGGTTTCATTTTTTTTCTAACTTCAAGTATCTGCCCTCAAATAGATGCCTGGGTAAACAGCAGCTTAGCTACCTCCCTAGGCCCAACCTATTCCTGCCTAGACCTTCACTTCCCTCTATGGGTACAATATCCCCCACCCCTAAATGTATCCTCTTGGGAGTACCTAGTAGAGAGGGTCTTGGCTATTGGTATGTGCTTACCAGAGCCTCAAAGGGCTTATTTTTTTCTCACCATTTCTGAGCTGAGACGTATGGCTCCTGAACCCGGAAGGCTTCCACAAGCTATGAAGCAGATTTTTCTGGATCTCTGTCCCAGGTTCTGTTTTGAGGTCACCCTCTTGGATTTGGAAACCTCCTGTATCTCTGGGGACCAACATGAGTCTAAAGTCATGGGTCTTAGAACTAGGCCCTAGAGGTACATGTGTGAATCCTCTGGGTGCCCAGATGAGAAAGAAATCAGCAGTCTGGCATCAGAACATGTAAAAGGGGCAGAGGCCTCATTCTCCATTTCTCTTACTTGGCCTTCCAGCACCCACAGGGACCGACCATGTCTCACCACTGCTGTCTTGTTTTAGAGGTGAGGTTGAGATGCTCATGGTCACACAGCTTTTCCCTCATGGGTCACAGGCCCCCTTCCCAAGGACCCCAGTGCCTGCAGGCCCCATCCCAAAGGGGACAAGCATGGTTTTCTGAGCAGTCAGGAAGTGACTACATTTAACCTTCTCGTTCTGTTGCCAGTGGAAGCGCGAGCAGGACTTTGACCTGCAGTTGCTGGAACGGGCGATGCAAGGGGAAAGAAAGGACAAGGAGGACAATGGCTGGTTGAAAGTGCAGGCCATGCCTGTCACTGAGTTGGACCTGGAACCTCAAGACTATGACTTGGACATCAGCAGAGAGGTGAGGGCAGGGGCTTCCTTCATGTCCCCCCGGGAGGAGCAGCCTTTATCCGGCTCAGGCTGGCGACCGACCTGACCGGCCCTCCCAGTGGCACTTGGGGGAGGGGGTGCTGTCCAGAATGGGGACAAGTCTCAGTTTCTGTGTGGCCAGGAGGATGGATGCATAGCAGCTCAAGGCAATAAAAGGAGCCAAGGCATTTTGATGCAGATTTAGATCTATTTCTCTCCATAATTGAGGGCAAGTCATTTAACTTCTCTGAGCCTCAATTTCCTCTACAGTAAAGTGGGTTGTGGTGAGGATTACGTGATTCAGCACGTTGCTTGCAGGATTAGCAGTGGTCAGAAAATCAGGAGCACAGGGCCTGGCACATAGTAGGCATGTGATGAGGTAGTTGTTATTGGCAAATGCTCCCCAGAAAACTAGGTGTTGGCCTTGCAACTGGCCAGTCAGGCCAACTTGGGCAATTAGACTTGGGCAAGGCTGGGAGAAGGCGAGCGGGTTTGAAAATCACAGGTGAAATTTCCAGCCCCTGCTGAGACCTGCGCAGTTCTGGTCTGAGTTCTTCTGGTGCCCTCTGGTGGCACCAATGCATCATGGCTGGCCAAGCCCAGGAAAGCGAGTAAACCCTGGGTCGTCTTTCATTCAGGAATATGTCTTACCCACAGGAAGAGCAAGAAATTAGAGGGTGGCAGACTCAGGGTCTTCAGGACACGGGGAGGTCTCCTGAGGCCTATATTGTGCCGTTTGTAAGCTCTGTAGAACGGTCTATGGCTGTTTGGTTCACCGTGCACTTAGCACCTGGCACAGGGCCTGGCACATAGTAGGTGCTCTGTAAGTACTTCCGGAGTGACAACTCTGTTGGATGAAGCTCACAGTGACGCATAGATACCCCACAAATATTTGTGTAGGACTTGTCGTGCTCTGAAACTACACGACAGGAAACGTTCATACCACTGGAAGGATGAGCAAATTCACACCTGGGGAGTTGCTGAGTTCTGGGGTCAGCTGGGCCTCCAGGGGTTAAGGAAGCCTGTCCTCACCCTCAGACCTTTTCCCTTTGGCACCTCTGAAACAGCTAAAGGTCTGCGTTTTCTCAGATTCACACAAGAAGCTTCTACTTGCTGCCTTGGCAGTGGAAGTGTGCTTCATGGTGTCCTAATTGGCCTCCCAGCCAGGGGAAAAAAGTCCTTTCTTATCTCTAACCTAAATCCCCTCTGCTACAATGCAATCTACTTCCTTCCTCTGGATCTGCCCTCATTGGACATAACAGACAAGAGCTTATTTCTTGCCATCTTTCACCAGAATAAAAGGTCTGCATGGGTTTAAATTCAAGTCCAGATTTGCCCTGGGATTGGATTTAGCTTGTTTTTAGAAGCTTCAACCAACCTCATTTTAACGTGCTTTTGCAGATCAAGGAGGAAGAAATTCCCTGGGGTGTGCAAAAGTTGCCTTTAGCATTCTTAGCCTGAGCCAGGTTTCAGCAGGCTGGAGTTACTGCTGGGCGCGTGTAGTAGGAGACTGGTGGGAGGGAGTTGGGGCATCTTCCTCTGCAGCCAGTAGATACTGCATGGCTGCTTCCTGTCTAGATCAGAAGAGCTTTTGTAGGGGACAGGACGCATTATCACTTCCTTTCATCCCACCCACCCAGCCACTATCCCTCTATCTAACCACCTGCACATTCAGCCACCCATCCAAGGAGTATTTGCTGAGTGTCAGGTCCCTGCAGCAGACAGTGGAGAGACAAAACAGGAGGGGATGCCAGGGACGGGGTGGGGAGGGGTGGGAAGACTTCTGAAGTGTGGTCCAGAGCGTCAGAAAGAGTAGTGTGAACGGAAGAGCATCCCATGCAGAGGAAAGAGCAGGGGCAGAGGCCACACGGTGGGTCAGTGGAGGTTGGCAGGGGTCAGCTCATATCGAAGGCGGCATTAAGGATTATCATTGTATCCTGAAGGCTTCCAGTCTCGCGGTCTTGCCTTTCCTCTTCCTTTCCACTGGCCTGTAGGAGGTTGTCTGGTGTGGTGGAAAGAACACGGGCTTCGGAGTCAGACCCAGGTCCAGATCCTGACTCCACAGTGGACTTGCTGTTGATCTTAGCAAGTTACTTAACTCTGTGGGCTCCGTTTGCTTCCTTGTGCTGGGGGACAGGGCGAGGAGTGAGTCCTAAACCCCATATCTGAGCCCCCTTGCTACCACCGCCCGGTCCTTTCCTCAGCTGTCCAAACCTGAGAAGGTCTCCATCCCTGAGCGTTACGTGGAGCTGGACCCTGAGGAACCGCCCAGCCTTGAGGAGCTGCAGGCGCGGTATCGCAAAGCCGAGAAGATCCGCAACATCCTTGCTCGTTCCAGGTCAGCTCTTACGGTGCTCGAGTCTTGACAGCCTGCTAGGCTGACCCCGGGGGTGTCTCAGCTGCCTGGGCCCTGGGCCAGGCTGACTAGGGTGCATGTTTGTCCAGGTCTCTGACTCAGGTAAGCCGTGTTTATATATATATATAAGGAGCAGGCTGGCTCTCAGAATGGCACCAGCACATCTGTGAGGAAGTTTGCTAGGTCATCTGCAAGTCCTAAAATATGCAATAGTGGGCCATCCTGGTCCTCTGCCCCCAGATCTGTGTCTTGTGATGCTGGCAGATATAGGGAGTGGAGTCAAGTGTGACGATGAGGTGGACACAGTTGGAGATCAGCCCCAAGGCTGGTCCTCCCGGTGTCAGGGCACAGATCCCTAGATCAGAGCCAGGAGCTTAGCCTGGTCCCGGGGTGCCAGAGGCCTTGCCCACTTCCCTGGAGGCCAGGATGGGAGGCTTTCCTATCTCCTCAGCCCCTGGAGCTTCAGAAACATAAGCCCTGATATCTGAGGGCCTCTCTTTCAGAGTTAGGTTAGCTTTCTCATTTCAGGATTTAATAGGAACCCAGAGCTGGAACTCTTTTTTTTTAAAGCCATGATGCCCCAGAGGAGGAACAAAGCTATGACTGGGTGTTCGAGAGAAAGTGCACTAGAGCAGCCCTCCTCTCCTGAGGCAGATGCGAGGGTGCTGGGGGGTGGAGAGGCCCATCGCCTGCTTTCTGGCCCTCCTGCAGCATGTGCAACCTGCAGCCGACCTCAGGCCAGGACCGGAACAGCGTGGCCGACCTGGACTCGCAGCTGCAGGAGCAGGAGCGCATCATCAACATCTCCTACGCTCTGGCCTCCGAGGCCTCCCAGCGCAGCAAGCAGGTGGCAGGTGAGGCCACGGATGCCAGCCTCCAAGTCTGGCTCCCACTCGCTGCTTGGGCTCAGAGCCCAGCATGGCCTGTCAGGGAGTCTGCAGAAAACTAGGTGTCAGCCTTGGTAGTTTGAGGGCCAGCGGTTCGTTCTCCTGTCCCGTGAACACCACAGGGCTTGGGAGGTAAGATGGGGCAGGGCAGGTTGTGGGAGAACTGAAGCCCAGGAGCGTCTGAGGAAAGAGGTCCGGGAGAGGGTATTTCTAGCTCATTCTTAAATCTAGGAGTGGTGCTGCTGTTCAGCTTTCTCCAAGAACGTGGGTTAAGAACAGATTTTTCAGGCCTCTGAAAGAGGGGGCCCAGAGTAAGATTTCTGGCTTCACGAGAAAGGGGGCAGGAAAACACTGGTGTTTGGATTTCTTGCTGGGGCAAGGCAAGTGGGTTCCTCTAGCTCTCCCTGGAACTCCTGCTTTTGTTCCCAGATCAAAACCACTGTCCATTTTAGCAGAGTGGTCTGTCTCAGTAAACAGGTCTTGGGAAGTGGGACTTTGCTGGCCAGTGGGATGGGAAAGTGTATTTTGTGTGTGCGTGTGCGTGCGCGCGTGCGTGTGTGTGAAAGGCTTTCTCTCTCAGACAGGAAGGAGACTCGTGGCTCCCCCTCCCTCCACATCCCTGCTCCCTGTACATACCCCCAGTCCCTCTAGTATTGTTTGTCCCCAGATGCAGAGGCCACTGTGTGTCTGGGTGGTGCCCTTGGCCAAGGGTGTTGTAGGCCTTCCAGAGAGGGAGTGATCACAGAGCCTGAAGTGGTGTCACAGCCCCCCAGCCCTCCAATCCTGGCCGGAGGGTCTAGAAGTGATGACCGGTGGGGCTTGCTGGGCCCTGAGGTGACTTGCCCTGGAAGTTTGGTCTGGGGAGCAGAGCTTTAACATCACCTCAAGGAGCCAGGGGAGTGACCTTAGGCAAGGGGAAGGCTGTTCGCTGTCCACCCCCACACCACCCCCGTGCTTTGATCCTGCACAGAAACCCTGAAATCCCTACTGTCCTCACTCCCTTGAAGACAAGCTACATGGGGTGAGAGGTGGTTCGGGCAGCTGGGGAGACAGTGGAAGACTCACCCTGGCCCCTCCTCCAAATGATCCTGGGCGGTTCCTGTGGCTCATCTTGATTCCTCTCCATGTTGAGGGGTCTAGCAGGGATACTCCGCCACCACCAAAAGGTGCCCTCCTGTCTGGCCTGTCCTTGCTCTACCCTCGTGGGCCTCAGCTCCCTTACTGCAGGCAGTTCGCAAGGCCTCCCTCACCTCCCCACGGAGTGTCCACCTTTGCCACAGCCTTTCCTTACTCTCGCTCCCTCCCTCCAGCTCAGAGGCATATCTGGGACCCGCAGGCCAGTCCCAACCGGGCCCCCACCAGGCCCCATGGGCATGCTGCCCAGGCCCACAGCACTCCAGCCCTGCCAGGTGGGGGCATCTGGTGCTGCAGGAGCAGATGAGGAGCCTAACGCCCCGCTTAATTCCTGTGTGCCCGTCTAGCGCAGCAGCTGGCCCTCCTCCCGCCTAAAGCCCCCCTGTCCTCCAGGACGGTGCCACCTTACCCCCCCTTAAGCAACGGACTCCACTACACCTTTGTCTAACACCTTCCAAGTAAGAGCCCTGCCTGGCCTGCCCTTCCCCTAGCGCCGAGCATGCCTCCCCACCCCCTCTGCCGCGGAGATGATTGCAGTGCCGCCTGCTGAGCTTCCTTCCTTCACCCGCAAAGCGGCTGCTGGGGAGGCCGCCCTGGACTGGTGGGTGGGTAGGGATGGATGGTTGTTAGGAACCCCCTCTCAGTGGCTTTGCTACAGTAGGGGCTGGGTGAGCCAAGCCCCTGCCTCCCTGAAGTAGAAGATAGAACTATACCCCTTCTACCCAGCTCTCTTTCCTGCAGGGAGCCCTGTGCTCCAAGGGACCAGCGCTGGCAGCCTGGGGTTGGGGGGTTGGAAAGGAAAAGTTAGTGTCGGCTGGCCTCTCAGGCTGTGGCTAGAGAATTTGAAGAACTGGAAGACTAGAAAAATCCAGGAAACTGGGGCCCAGTGAGGAGTGGAAGCCCACAGCAGGCCAAGTGGAATTGGTGTCAGGGCAAGGACTAGGACTGCCCTTTACAGCACTTGAGCACCTCAGGAGGGGAGAGGAAGGGAAGCTTCAGGGGGAGGCCACCCAGGGCAATGTGAAGTTGGCCCTCAGCCATTCAGAATCTTCTGGCACCACCCCTTGTGGGGCCTCCCCATGAGAGCATTTAGTGATGAGAGCAGAGAGGGGTCAGGGCAGGAGCAGAAGAGGCAGAGCCCGGAGGCCTGGCATCCGGTCCAGTCTTGTGGTGAGTTCGTGGCCTGACAGTTGCCTCACCTGGACAAGGGAGGGTCAGACCAGAAGTCTCAGCAGTCCTCTCCCTGACATTCCATCTTGCTTTCATCTTGTAGGGTTTCCCTTTCTTTGCTTTGTACATACTTACGGTTAGCATCATTGAGTACCTGCCATGTGCCAGGCATTGTGCTAAGCATCTCCTTCAACCCACACAACCATCCTATGCAGATACTTAACCCACTTTATAAATGAGGAAATGAAGCTCAGAGACCTTGAGGGACTTGCCCAAGGAGTTGAAGCTGTAAGCATCAGACCAGGGTTTGAACCCCTACAGTGCAAGCTCAGAGACTTTGTTCTCTGTCACCACCATGGACTCATCTGGGCCACCCCCAGGAGCTCTAGGTGTCTGGAGAAGGGAGGGACAGAGTGTGTGTGCACTGGGGGTGGGATTCGTGATTTTTCATCAGGTGTCCCCCAACCTGGTGCCCTGCCCACCTGAGGGTGGACGGAAAGGATTGGCCTGCTTAGGCCGGGCTCTTGGAAAGTATGCCTTAGAGACCCCGTAACTGAAGAACCACAGAGAGATGCTCCAGCCGCGTCCTTCGTCAAGGCCACAGGGACGTGTTGGGGCCACAGTAGGGGTGTGGATTTCTCCCGGAGATCTGAGTGTGGTAACACCAGCCCAGGCCACAGAGACGCAGGCCAGAGGCCCCCCGGTCCTCCCAGCTTTGGACACCCCCATAGTTGCGAGATAGGCCTTGAATGCTTTTTTCCGGAGTGCATCCACATTTCCATTTGTCCTCTTGTTAGGGTAAATCTTCACTAGGAGGTGGGTGTGACCATTCTGTTTTTAAAAAATGAGACTCATGGAGGCTGAGAGCGTTACCGAGTCACTTAGTGAGTGAAGGGCAGGGCCAGAACTGGACCCCAGAGTCCTCTTTGCTCAGGCCGTTTGCCCTGTCAGGGCAGAGACCCAATCTAGGGGCCAGTGTCTATCTGGCAAAACTTTCTAGAAGTGGTGGGGGTGAAGAGAGGGTGGGGCCAAGTGCCCATGAGTCCTAGAAGCTGAGGGCCCCCAGCAGCGGCCGCATTGCCCCAGCCCCCTGCTCTGCTGCTCTGTCTTGTCAGCCTGCTGTCCCCTGTCCCCTATTGTGTGTGTACAGACATGCCCCCTGCCTGCTCCCCAGATGTGGTGTGAGATCCTGCACTTCTCACTGTGTCCTGTGCTTTTTGCCAGCCCAGGCAGTGACTGACCCGTGACCCAGCGTGCAGAGGAGAAGTCTGGAGCCAGGGGCCCAGTGGAACCACTTCCCTCCCAGAAGATTGATCTTCCTTCCCCTCAAGGAAATCCCTTCCAGCTCAGCAGGGGTTCTGGCTGGAGGAAGGAGCAGCCCAGCAACTGTGGGGTGTTCACCATAGGCCTAGGTCCTAACACCCCCACCCTGACTTGTTTTAGTCCAGACTCCTTTTTACATATGACAAAGGCACTTTTGATACACACTGTAAAATACTGACGCTGTATTTTAGAATCAGAATATATTTTATAACGTTCACCTCAAGGGCTGATTGGCTGGAAAGGTGAGGATGCAGGATTTTGGAGCTGCACAATACAGATTCAGGTACTGTTTGGGTGGTAGGTGTGGGTGGGGGAGAAGGGCAGGGCGGGCGGAGGCCAGTCCAACATCCAGTGAACTCAGGTGAAGGTTGAACTTGATCTGTGCTTCCAGGGGAGCCCGGTGTTGGGTTCATTGGTGGGCTATCTGGGGAAAGAGGGGGTCCTTAGCTGTAGAGGTCAGCTGTCCCTGACCTGGCCAAATGACCAGCCTGGAGGGGGAAACTCCACCAGGGTGGCATGGGGAGCCCAGGTCTGTGCCTTGGCCCTTGGGTTTGGTTTAGGGGCAGTAGTGTGTTCAAGACATTTGGCTCCCAAACTGTTCATGAGCTTCTCTCAACAAAAGGCTCTTCTCGAGAAAAACAGAACAGTTTGCTTTAATTAAACAAACAAACAAACAAACAAAATATATGTATACATACACACTCTGAAACACAGAAAAGGTGAGAGGAAGCACCTTTTATTGTATCATAAGCAATAAACTTCACACTGGGTGGTGTCCACCTAAAACTCCCTGACTCCACACTAGGCTGTGATCGGGCTTTGCTGCCTGCCCTGGAGAACCTAGGTCAGCTTCCCCAGGACATGGTCTGGCGGCCGGAGGTCAGGCAGCGTGCCCCCAACATCCCTGATGGCCAGCAGCAGGCCTTTGACTCCACTTCCAGGCCCAGGTGAGGAGCGGACTGCCAAGCCAGGCGCAGTGTTTGTGGCCCTTTATTTAAGTCATGAGCTCACAATATTCTGCATACAGAAAATGATGTCTTAGGGGAAAGACACACACACACACACACACACACACACAAACAAACAAAAAACCTCCATTGGGTGGGGCCACACTTTAAATGAAAATTTGTCTTTGACTATGGTTGGAAAAAAAAAATCTTAACTATATTTAGAAACTGCTGTCTATTTTTAACTAACTCCATATGCTGCCAGTATCAACTTCATGACATTTGCCAAAATAAGATTTTATTTTTGCCTTTATAAGATTTTGTTGGAAAAATGAAATGAATATTTTGCAAGAAAAAGTTAATTTAAATAAAAGTGTAATGGTTTGCAAAAAAAAAATTGTGATGTACAGATTAAAATATTAACCTGATATGCTTCCTGCTTCTTGCTGGCTGTATTCTCATGAGCGGCCTGTGTTGGTTTTTTTCCAATTCTTTGGAAAATCCCCAGTGTCAGCTCTCGGTCTTGCTTGTGTTCACCTATGAAAAGTTTCTCCTGCTGACAGTTCCTTGACACTTGATTGACTCTAGAGGTCCAGGGGAAGAAGGCTTTTGGGCCCTTGGTGGGGCTTCAGCGGCTGCTCGCGGTGGCCCCCCACCCACCCCAGCCCGGCTGAGCGGCTGCCAGGCTGCGGACTCCTGCGTGGGGTTGGTTTGGCAGGCAGACTGCAATCCAGGAGAGCAGAAGGGACGCCACGGGACCTCTTCCAACCCACACGCGGCTGGCTCGTTCCAGTGAGGCGGGTTAGTGACGGACCATTGTAAACTGGATTTGTATTTGATTCGTTTTGACTTGTGATGTAGGCTTAAAACAGAAGCCAGGAGGCCAGTTGAGTTTGGGGATGTGTATATTTCCAACTTTGTTATTATGGCAGTTTTTCTCTATTACCAAGGAGAGCACCCAGGGTGTAGGGTGACTTTCCAACTCTTTAAACTGGGGAGGATAGATTACAAAGTATTCTGAACAGGGAACACTGCTGCTTTTTAGCTACTGATCTCTCTTTCAATTTTAAAATAAAAAAACACTCTGGTTTCAAGCATCACTTGGAGATATCTCCATAACAGATGAAAGAGGTTGGGCGGGGGGGGGGGGGGGGGGGGGGGGGCAAAGGGAGAGGGCAGAAATTCCTCAATAACCGAGTGCAAAAGTTAAAGAAAAAAAAAGATACAGAAACCAATACCCCCTACACACAGGGTGGCCGTCTGTAGACATAGACATTTGTTCAGCGAAAACACGTCCACAGTTTTCTTACTGTTGGTCTCAGTTTCTGTTTCACACGTACAATCCTGTGTAGGAGGCAGCGTGGCAACTCTGTTCTCTCCAGCCCCAGCCAGGAGAAGGGATAGCCTCTTCTATAACAATCGTCACCCAAACTTCAGTCTACAGAGAGCATGACAGGCCTCCATGAAGAGCACGTGTGGTGTGGAAAAGGCATGCTCCAGCCACATCATGTAGAAGCAGGCAGCATGGCCTGCCACCCCCACCCCACCCCCCACAACCCCCACAAGAGGATTCGTGACTTGAGGTAAGACAGGGCCATCTGTGAAAGTACGTGCTCGCTGGGGACCCTCCAGGTGAGGACCGCTCCGAAAACCAACCCCACGTGGCTTGACCCTTCCAGCTTTGCTTCTTAACCAGGACCACAGGGTCTGAGCGGAGTTTATTTATTAGCTTACTTATTTTAACTTATTTTGGTTTTTTCTCTGAGCAGAGTTTGGAACAATGGGATCATGGTGGACAAATGGGAGCGAGCTGCTCCTGCATCCGTTTGCAGCATCCCCTCCCGGGTCGTAACTTTAACCTGGGCTCCTGTTGAGCCCAGGATGTCGGTCTCATTTTAGCAGGAACCAATGGGAACACTGTAGGATCTCGTCTGAAATGGGGGTTGGGAATAATCCCCACTTTAGCTTCCTGAACTGCCCAGATTCGCAACACATCCAGGGCATTGTTTCAGTGATTAAAGCCGAGGCGTACGGACACTTACGAGTGCTCGTGAAGTGGAGGTACCCAGACTAGTGCAGATGCTGAAAACCTTTTGTTTGCTCCCCATCATTCTTCTGCCTGCCTTTGTGTCTGGCTGTGAGAGTAGAAACTTCCCTTAGCCTGTTTGCCTCCCTCTACCCCCTCTGCTATGGTCTTCAGTTAAACTGGGTTCTCTAGAATTGTCCTGGCCATTACAGGTTGCAGGCCAAGGCCAGGGAAGCCTCCACCGGCCCAAAGTCAATTTGGGGATGGCAGGGGTGGGAGTGGTTTTGAACGTTGGCTCAGCTAGACAGGGGCCCATTGTGGTCTTTAGGATTTTCCTCCACCCGTGGTTACTGTACTCCGTGGCAAGTCCTTTTGTGTTCGCACCAAGGGTGGGAAAGAAGCAGCAAATTATTTGTCTAATCCACAAATCACATTTCTGAGACATGGTAGGTAAGTTCTGGGAGCCCCCTGCTTCTGATTCCGCATCAGACGCCGGGGTGCGCAGGGGACTTGGCTCACGTGGGCTTCGTGCCGTTATGAAAAGAACAAAGGGACCAGGCCGGGCCGGGGGTGGCTGGGAGAAATGGCAGCTCTCCGGGCCCGTAAACACGCCGTTGCTTTGCCGCCTCCACTCCAAAGGCTATCACTTTCATTGCTCTCCGAGCAAAGAAACCTTTCTTCAGAGCGAGTGGCGGGGTACAAAGGCAGAGTACAAAATGTGTGCACATCACAGTCCCTGCAATTCTGTTTGAACAAGCATATTGATTGGGTCTGACCCTGTTACATTTTTTCCCTATTATTTGAAAAGGTGCATCTAAGTGTAGTGAATTGAACCCGCGGAGCTGAACTTTCCATGAAAACTTCTCGAGATATTTCTTTAGTTCAAAGCTTTTGAATTTTAAAGGGCATTTTTAATATGAGTCTGTGGAGTATTCTCTGCCACAGCCCAACAAGGGGTGTTAAATGCAGATGAGGCTGGAGCTGGGGTGCGGGTGGGGGTGGACCTGCCTGCACAGTGAGGGGTGCGGGTCGTGCGTGGTTGGAGGGTGCGGACCAGCCCAGGAAGGGCTGTGTTTTGGAGCAGCCCCTAAAAAGGACCTCTCTGAGCTCACTGGGTACAGCTTAGGGGTCAGAGAAGAGGCTTCCCAGCTGAGCTCCTCAAAGGCTTTTTACTTTTTATGTGGAGAGCCAGCAAGCACTTGCTAAGGGCTCCTCCCGATAAACATGGGTTTTGGCCTGGTGAGTAAGGGGCTCCTGACTGCTCAGCTGCCAGCTTTCTCCCACACGCTGCCTTAGAACCGAGGGGGAATGAGACACAGTCCCTCAGCTGAGGTCACAGAGTCAGACATGAAGCTTCCATTGTCCTCAGCCCTTGGGTTGACATCACTAATCAGTCGCAGATGCTTTCCCAGAGCCCTGAGCCGCATCTCTATCCTTAACTGACTCGACGTCTTGGGGCGTTTTGCTAGTTGTGTGGGCTGTAGCAGTGGTTCCTCTCACCATCCTGGCCCCGGGCCCTGGAAGCTTCCACAGAGTCTCATTTTCCCCACACATAGCAGGGGCTCTCCTGTCCCCGTGAAGACACGCAGCCTCCTTTGACTGAGTCCCTGGCTCACTGTTGGTCCAAATCCCTGTTTGCCTCTGGAAGCCTCTGGGATCTAGAAAGCATCTCCTTCCTAGGTCTCGAATCCAGGTTCAGAGGCAGAATTGTCCCTGGGAGGAGCTGGAAAATTGGGTCCTATGCCGAGAGAATGTAGTCTCTGGGCATCTCAGCAAAACCCTTCTAGGGTCCTTGCCAAACCCCCAGCCTTAGAAGACTATGGCCCGTGGAGGTCAAAAAAGGGTCAGAATCACATTAATAAGCAGTTCTTTGGGTACCTTCTCTGCCCACAATTGTGGGAAGACCAGCCCTCCTCAGATTCCCCCTGCCTAGTTGTGGGAGCCTGCAAGGGGGTTTCACATACACGCCATCATT
The DNA here is from genome assembly GCF_011100685.1 of Canis lupus familiaris. Lineage (NCBI taxonomy): Eukaryota > Metazoa > Chordata > Mammalia > Carnivora > Canidae > Canis > Canis lupus. The sequence goes on along the minus strand of NC_049242.1, from coordinate 40,086,238 downwards.
TTCTGTCACTTTCAGGCCTTCTTGCTCTTCCTGTGTTTCCTGGGACTGTGTTTCCTAGACAGGTGGGCATATATGAGGTCCCAATGACAGTAGCAGCGCAGCTTTCATGGCCTCTGCCCCCTTCTGCCCACAGTGCGGGTCCTCTGCCCAGGTCTTCTCTGGTCATTTCAGGGAGTCCCCAGGCATATCTCACATCAGTTCACAATAGTCTTGTCGAGTTGGAGCACTTCCACTTGCAGCTTCTTGATGCTTTCTGGCCATGAGGCCACTGCCCCTATGCTCCAGGAGAGATGCCTAGCTTGCAGCCCCCGCCCCAGGCTGCAGACCCCAGAAGTGCTGGATGAGGGACTGTCTCTGTGGAGCTCACCCTGGCCAACCCCAGACTGCATCTATACATGAATGGGAGATCTTTCGCTCCCTAATTTTGTGTCTCATGGGCCCCAAAACAGGCTTGTGTGTGCTCTGGTTTACTCTGGGGAGAAGCTGCCTAGAGCTCCTACTCAGGTCCTCCCTATGGGGCTCAGACACATTCTCTAGGTCTCCTCCCCCTGCCTCAGGCACACACCCCTCTTTCTGTTGATGTAAACTGACCCCAGACCATGTCTTATTTCTCATGATCTGCAGTCTGGACTGGGCTCAGCTGGGCAGATTTTCTCTGTGTAGTGATTGCAGACATGGGATGTTCAAGTAGGGGCTCTTCACTCACGTGTCTGGCACCCCAGGTAGGAGCTGGCTGGGCATCTCCATCTTTCCACATGGTCTGTCCAGGTGGCTGCTTGGTCTTTGTTACAGCAGGAAGGTCTCAGGGTGGTTGGACTTTGGATCTGAGCTGGCAGGTCTGGAATTGGCATAGAGTCACTTTCTCCCCATTCTCTTGAACAAGGCAAGGATATTAAAGGAGAGGGAATAGACTCTGCCTCCCAAAGGGTGGAGTGGCATGCACGTACTGGAATGGAAGGAATGGACAGTGGCCATCTTTGGAGACTGTCTACTGCAAGATCCTCTCCTCGTTCTCCTTCAGCCACACTGAAGCACTTGAGAGCTTGTGCACTCTCTCCAGCTTTCTCTTCCCTGCAGTGGCCATCAGGAGACACATATTCTAAATAGTGCAGCCATAAGATGCAAGATAACTGTAACTGGACCTAAGTCTCCACTTGGGAGGGACTCCCCAGGAGAGGCCCCCAAGGTCTGCAGCTAACTTTGCAGGAGTGAGAAATAAATGTTGGTTTATCCATCCACTGGGATTTTAGGCTTTCTTTGATCCTGTTACATAGTCTAGCCTATCCAGGTGGTAGGTATTCTTATTCCCATATTCCCATATTACACACGAGAAGACTGAGGCACAGTGGCTCCATGACTAGTAAGCAACTGGGTAGAAGTTTGAGTTTGTATCTGACTCCAGAGAGCTTTTAACCATTACATGGGCTACTATTACCTTGGAAAGAGGAAGTGCCCTGTGGCCCTGGATTCTGGGTCACTTGAAATAGAATTGCTTCTGGTGAGAGCCGTGAGCTCATGGATAGCCTGCAGAGAGGCCTATGGGAGAGTGCCTAGTGAGTAATGTGTGCTCAGCACATGGAAGCTGCCATCATGGCTATGATTTGACTGTGAGCGTCTCCTGGAGATCCCACAGGAGAGGGGTTACCATGGCATGCTTGACCCAGGCCATCTGTCCCTGGACTTTGGGGCTTGGAAACCAGATTTGATAGCACCAAGAGTAGGGCTGTTTCTCAGGGCTATACTCACTGGGCTCAGAAGACAGAGAAAATTGGGTAAGAACCCAACTGCCAGGCCACTAGTGTTCACTGACACACACACACCCTTCCCCAGGCCAAGTCTTCGTTGGAAGGTTGCCTGGCAGTCTTGAGACCAGGGCAATCTTGGATAGTCCTGGTATCACTGAGCTGCATCAGCTGAGGTCCTATTTCCACTGTAGGGTGCTCCATTCCGAGACCCAGTGCTCATGTTTCTGGACCCAGGGCTTCCTCTCTCGGGATGAACAAGATGCATCACCACTCAGGTGCTCTCTCCTGTGTGACTGTGGCTGGCAGTCTCCTATTAGCAGGTTGACACCATGGAAAGGAGGCAGCCAGGAGGCAGAGGTAACAAGCACAGGCTTTGGAGACACGTTGCCTGGAATCTAACCTTGGTTGCTCCATTTGGCCAGCCGTGACCTTGGACTTTGAGGCATGAACCTCTTCATGCCTCAGTTTTCTCACCTATAAACGATTTAGATTAGCAACTACCTCAGTAGAGTTGTTGTGAGGATCGAACGTTATTACACAGAAAAGACTAAGCACAGATTCGACCCCATGGGAAGCGCTAGAAAAAAAATGTATGTTATTTACCTGCATTAAAGTTATGATCATTTAATACATATCACATTCTTATTCTTTGTTTACTTATTGCCTGTCTCCCTCACAAGAATATATGCTTCATGAGAGCAAGGGTATTGTCTTGTTTAAATTACCCCTAGGGCCCAGAGTGGTGTCTGCCACAAGAAGGGGCTAAGCAATGTGTTGAATGAATGAGAGAAAGTCAAGGCTTGTTGGCCAGGGAGCCTCTTCTTTTCTTCAGATAACTTTGCCCTGCTCTGCTCTGCTCTGTTGGGTGTTTTCTACGCTAGCCCCCAGAGAGCACCCCCAGCGCCCTCTTTATAAGTTCCTCGAGTAGTAGGTAAGAGCAGGGAGTGTGGGATTCAAAGCCACCCTTACTAACTCTGACCTTGGGCAAGTTACTGAACTTTCCTAAGCTGCTGTTTCTTCCTCTGAAAGGTGGGAATAAGTACCTCCCTTACTGGGTGATCCTGGGGACTGAATGAGATCATCCTCAGTCTCTGCTGCAGGTGTGGGAGCACTCCTGTGGGAGCACCCCGCCGAAGTTCAGGTTTGCCCTCATGTATAGTCCTTACTGGGAGCAGCAGGGCTCCAGGTGGTTCTCCCACATTTCTACCATCCTCTTTCCCTCATTCCACAGGATAAACAGGTTTGGGGTCATCCATTATCCCCAGTCTGCTGCCCTCCACTGTCGGCCTGCCGTTTTATTTTTTTAAAAAAATATTTATTTGAGAGCGAGTGAGCAGGTGGGGGGGGGCAGGCAGAGGGGGAGAGGATCCAAGCAGACTCCTGCTGAGCCCGACGTGGGGCTTGACCTTACAACCCATGAGACCAGGACCTGAGCTGAAGGCAAGCTCCACCCAGGAGCCCCTGTCTGCCATTTTAGACAGGTGCTTGTGGCAGGTAAAAATGGTCCAGGGCTTTTGAAGTGGGGTTCACAAGGCCGTGCCACTGCCGGCTGCCTCCCTGAGCCCTCCAGGGGCCAGGCCCCGCGATCCTCCGAGGCCCCCCTGCAGCCCCGCGGCTGTCCACCTGACATCAGATCAACCTGTGCCTGCCCCTTTGATGTGACTCCCAAACTGGAGCCTCGTGCCCTGCTCTGAGGACCTGGGCTTTGAAGTTGGCCTATAAACTGCGCTTTCAGGAAGAAAGTTGTCTGTTGGGCCTCAGAGCACGGCTGGGCCCCGTAAAGGCGCCCCGAGTGCCATGAACACCTGATAAATAATTCTTTCTGGGCCCAAGAAAGATTCATTCCATTTAAAGAGGACGAGAATTCCCTTGACCTTTTCGTTGAAGTTCTGGGGTGGTGGGGGTGGGTGGGTGGACCGAGGGTGTTTGCAGCTGCTCACTGCAGCCACGTGGGGCAGGCAGGCTGTCTGGGAGCTGAGCCCTGTGACTGCTCCCTGTCCCTGACCCCTGACCCGAGGTCCCCTCGGCCGCCGCTCCCCCTCCCGGTCGCTGCCTCCTGCTCGAACCGTCCTCCGGCTTCGTTTTGTCCGTGTTCTGAAGCGTGCACGCACGCACGGCCGGGCCAAGAATGCAGCCTTTTGTGTCTGGCTCTGTTTTCACTAAACGTCGTGTTTGTGATGGTCCCCCTATTTCAGTCGTTGGGCTGTTCAGCCTTCATGCTCGGCATGTTGGGGAGTTAGTTATCCACGCTGGCGCCCAGGGACCTTGGGCATCCCCCGGGGCGCTGGCACAAGTGCTACTGCCGCGAGCGTCTCGTGTGTAGCTCTTGGTGCACACGCGTTCACGGGCCTCTGGGTATATCCCTGGTGTAGAGGTGCCAGGTGCTAAGCGGGTCTTCAACACCTAGAAAATGCCAATCCATTTTCCAAAGCAGGAGTGTTAACGCATAGCCCGGGAGTTGTGGCACGTGGTCGCCGTGGCGGCGGCCCCTGGGCAGGCCCCGTGATCTCTGCCTCCTGCTGTGTGCACCCTGCGGGAGCGCCTCCCTCTGCTCGTGGGCTGGAGTCGGCAATTCCCGTCTAATAAAAAGATAATGACGGAACAGGAGGTCCCTTCCAGCACGAGGTTACGCGAAGACTAGCTTCGTCTGGGCATCCCCTCGTGCTTTCTCGCCCGCTGCGGGGAGCGAAGCCATGTGGTGAGCTTAGCTCCCAGAGGCCCGAAGGCCCAAAGCCTGGACGACCCCAGCAGCCACGGAAGTGAGCTGGGAAGTGGGTCCTCTCTCCAGGCAGGCCTGGGGAGGTCACATCCAGATGACTTCTGAGAGGCACCCAGCTCACCAGAAACCATGAGATCAATGTTTCTTGTTTCTTGCCATTAAGTTTGGGGGTAACTTCTACAATAACAGATAATCTACACAACAGAACTTTTTTTTTTTTTTACTTTTTTTACTTTAGCCATTTTGATGTGTATGAAGTAGATTTCTTAGTTTCTCCCTGATTGTTAATGATGTTGAACATTTTTTTTTTTTCTCAAGTACCAGTCAACTTTTATTGGATACTAATTGTGAATTAGGCAATGGAAGGATTCAAGGATGCCAGGCAAAAGTCACGGTCAGGAATGCCAAACGTGCTTCCACACTGGGCCCTCTTCAGTGGTACTTGTGTAGCCGTTCACGTTTGAGGTTCTCGTAAGAACTACAATAGCTGAAAAACACATAAGCAGCCAGCACCACAGAAATCCCAGTGACACCCCCTTTCTTCACATTGATATACTTGTAATACCAGCAGTGACCTCTGAAATGTTGAGCATCTTTTCAAATGTTCATTGACCGTTTTTTTTTTTTTGTAAAGTACCTGTCAGGACTTTTGTCATTCTGTGGGGTTGCATATCTTTCCTTCCCTGGTCGGTTTGTAGGGTTTCTGAATATGAAGCCTGTTTTAGCTTGGATTACTCCAAAGAAAGCAGAGCCTAAGGCAAGGGCTTGAAAGAAGATAGTTTACTTGAAAAATGATCCTATGGAGCAGAGTGGAAAGAAAGAGAAGAAACCAATAGAAGAGGGCCTTTTCAACCTGTGACTGCGGTGGGAAAACTTGGGCTCAATCTCACTGGGGCCTTCGAAGAGCCATGTAAAATGCACCTCCAAATTATTTGAGGTATGAACGAGAAGACCAGTTTTCTACTAGCTCAGGGCCCCCACTGACCAGAGGTTCCCCCCATAGAGTATCCCCCATATTTCCAGATCCCACATATGTGTCTCCCATATGAACCCCGTATTAGGACAGCCAAGAAGCCATAGGGCATCAAACAAGAGGTGAGGCTGAGATCCCAGAGCAGTAATAGCTAGGGTAAAATGGAGGCCTAGAGGATGTGCCCTGGAGCATGGGAAGTATCTGACACAGAGCCTTGTATTGATCATAACGAATTGCTAACAACTTCTCATACTCTGTAGCCTCTGCACAGTGCCTTTTAATAAATAGATAAATAAATGTTGATACCCAGAAAAGCAAGTGTCTGTCTTATTCTTCACAATTGTCTTGCCTATTTTTGTCTTCTGCATTTCCTTACAAATTTCAGAATCAACTTGGCAAGTTTCACCCCTCACCCTCATATGGGTTTTTTTCCTATTGAGACTGTATTACATATAGATTACTTTGGAGAGAATTGTGTCGTCTCAATATTGAGTGTCCTAATCCATGAACATGACATATTCCTTCATTTATTTAGGCCTTTAACATTTTCTTTTCCAAAATATTTTATAGAAAGAATTCTGCTTCTAGCAATGGTGGACAAGGTGGCTTTGAATCAACTTTCCCTCTGAGGACAAATAAAAAAGGAGGCTGAAGTGAAAAAAAAAATTGTTTTTGAAGGTACTGGAGAGTTTTCAAAACTCTGTAGGGAGCCAAGATTCAGAGAAAAGGTAGGAAGTATGAGGTCAGCATTTGGTACCATTTTCCCCTCAAAATGCATCCCCCATGGACCGTGGCAGTCAGCCAAGGACCCATGGGAGTGCCTTTGTATAGATTTGGGGTTTGACAGCTTCCCCATCTCCAGTACTCTTCCTCAGATCCTAATCTCCTTGACAACCTTGCATGCTGGTCTCTGTTTCTTCTAGTGAATCTGCTGTTTACATGACTTTCCTTTACTTGTGGTTGGAAAATGACCTCAGGGAGAAAGGAGAGCTGAATGTGGAAATCTCTGTGTGCTTCCTTTCTCTTAATGATCAGAAGCCCTGAGTGGTTTGGCCAACACAACTTTCTTTATCTTTACTCTTGAAGGATATTTTCACCGGGGATAGGATTCTAAATTGGTGGTTTGTTTTTTCCCCACTGTTTTGAACATATCATTACATTGTGTTCTGGCTTCTTTTGTTTATGTTGAAAAGTCAACTGTCTTATTTTTACACCCTTAAAGAGAATGTGTCTTTTCTTCTCTGCACTTACTTATCTTTGGTTCACAGCACTTTTACTAGAATGAGTCTGTATGAGTTTGTCTTTATTCACTTTAGAATTTAGATACCTCAAATTTGTGAGTGGATATCTTTTGTTTGGGGAGATTCTTTTATCTCTTTAAAAATTGATTTTCCTCATATTCTATTTTATCTCTTTAAGGGATGTGTAATTGTATAAATGCTACTAGCTCCTTTTACTCTTTCTCCTTGCTAGGAAACAATACTACATTATGCAAGAATTACATGTGTTTGAGAAGGATTTGACAAATAAATTAGTTTTTCTCTCACTGACATGCCTTTGCCACTCAAATTCTCCCATACTTTGAAGCGTGTCTGTCTTTGACATTAGCAGTGGCAAAACACACAAATCATCATGGAATTTGGACATAGTCACTTTTTGTTTCAAGGACAAAGAGCAAAGTGTGTGGAGGATTTTCCTGGTCACAATGTTAAATATTTAAGGTTTTAGAGGCTGTACTATCCCAGCCCTGACTGGCAGGTGCTGAGTGATAAAGGCACCTACATGCTCTTTGATAAATATGTATTTGTGGTATGCAGGGCCCTTTAAGGCACGAGCCCTAAGAGGAGCCCATCTTACCTGATAGCATTTCTCAGTCTCAACACTGACATTTTGAGCCAGATAATTCTTTTTTGTGGGGTCTGACCTGTGCATTATACATTATAGAATGTGTAGCAGAATCCCTAGTCTCTACCCACTAAATACTAGTAGCACTCCCAGTAGCAAGAAACAAAAATATCTTCAGACGTTGCCAAATGTTCCTTGGGAGACAAAATCCCTCCTGGTTGAGAACCACTGGTCTAATACTCCAGACAAGAGAGACACACATGGTTAAGTTCCATGTGGAACTTAATACTAGTAGCCTGCTTTGTAAAAGCAAGCACATAACCAGTTTAACTAGAGACCATGTGGTATTATGAGTTGTGTTTTCCTTTGGCTTTGAAAGGAAAAGCTTCCTGTTTGGAAGCTCAAAGCTAAGTTTCAGGTTATATTAACTGTCAGCCTCAGTTTTCAGGACTGATCTTTTATTTCTAATATAACAATCCTTTTAGAAATGGCTTCACATAATGTGAAGAGTGGCAAACAGAATGTCTCTGTTTGAATTCAGACTGAGGGCAACATCTCAGTGCTGGTCAAAGGCATGGAGGCACTGTGCTCAGTAGAGTGAGTTTGGCTCCTTGAAGCAGCTTTTTTTTTTTTTTTCCTTTGAAGCAGCTTTGAGACAGTGAGCATTTTGGGGAGATGAAGAGAAGACCAAGGCAGTTTGTGTCTGTAGGGGGCGTACCTTGTAGGGGGCATGCAGGTGTTCTTTTGGTTTATCCTGTGCATGAAGTAATTGTGGAATGCTTTCTGAGAGGGGGCTGGGGGGCTGAAGTTCTAAGCAGTGATAATTTGCGTGTGATAAGTTAGTGTGTAGTTACTTCCAGTTTGGAGACAGAAGAGTGAAGTCACTTCTCTCTTCTTTTGGAAATCACCTAAAAGTGGGTGCCTGGGTGGCTCAGCGGTTGAGCGTCTGCCTTCAGCTCAAGGTGTGATCCTGGAGTCCTGGGATCCAGTCCCACATTGGGCTCCCTGCAGGGAGCCTGCTTCTCCCTCTGCCTGTGTCTCTGCCTCTCTCTCTCATGAATAAATAAAATCTTTAAAAAAAAAAAAATCACCCAAAAGCAATAAGGAGAATGAGAAAAGGAACTGCAAACTCCAGCTTCGACAAATCTAGGAGACATCTGAAACTTGTAACTCTCAAACAGGTAAAAGAGTTGAAAAACTAAGGAATATCAAATGAAGAGTACAGAGAATGCTTGCTTCTGCAGAATCTGAGACCTGGTGTCTTCTCCAAGGTGAGGCTATTTGCAGGACCAGTCTGAGTGGCAGGGAAGAGAGGAAGCCCCTGCATGTGAAGAGCCCTCTACTATAGCATATGATCTTCATTGGCAGAGCTAGATGGGTTCACACACATCATTCGATCTGGTTAAAAAAAGTAATTTGTTCCCTCTTCAATATGAAAATCCTGCAAATACCTGGGGAGAGCTTAATTTAAAGATGAGTCATCAGTTTTCCTCATGTAGGTAAATGGAAACTCAGGGTCTCCTGTCTCACATGCTACATCCAGTCCTCTGGTAAAACTGGAGGCTCTACCTTCAGAATACATCCAGTATCAAGTTCTCATTACTTCCACTGTTATATCCTAATCTACATTCCTGTGCTCATCTGGAATATTGTGGTAATCTCACAACTGTGCTCTTCATTTTGACATGCGACTCTATAGTATTTCTTTCAAACACAGCTGCCTAAGCTCTATTATATCAGGTCCTTCTAATCAAAACTCTCTCCAATATCTCTTTGAACTCATCTCACAACTTTTTAAAAAAAAGATTTATTAATGAGAGACACAGAGAGAGACATAGGCAGAGGGAGAAGCAGGCTCCTAACAGGGAGCTCGATGTGGGACTCTATCCCCAGACCTGGGATCACAACCTGAACCTAACACTCAACCGCTGAGCCACTCAGGCGTCCCTCATCTCATAACTCTTTTTGGCATCGAAGCCAAACATATAGTCTTCATCAAAATGTATCCCTAATAAATTAGCTTTAGAGAAAGCTCTACCAATTTTATTCACCACATATAACTAGAAACTGGGGGCGCCTGGGTGGCTCAGTTGGTTAAACGTCTGCCTTTGGCTCAGGTCATGATCCTGGGATCGAGCCCCCATGTCAGGCTCCCTGCTCAGCGGTGAGCCTGCTTCTCCCTCTCCCTCAGCCTGCCACTCTACTTGTGCTCTCACTTGTTCACTCTGTCAAATTAATTAAAAAAAAAAAAAAGACCCCCAAACTGGAAAGAGATTTGCATTCAGGCCTCAGTATCAACATTTTAAATTGTCCCTTTTCGGAAACTTGAAGGACTTTTCCCACTGGGAAGATAAAACCTCGTGAGGTTTAGGATGGTGAAGAGGTATTGCCTTTTTCTTTTACTGATAAAGTCTACCCTGAAAGGAGAGGTAATTTTCAGAGATCAATTTAGGAAGAACATGTGGATGTAAAGAAAATGATTCTGTTGAATTCCTTCATGTACCCCAAGAGTGGATATTATCTGAAGACTGCTGGTTAACAATGCCAAGAACTGCTAACAGGTCAAAGAATTAATGTTTTAGGAAAATTAGAATCATTGATTTGATCAAAGTATTTTTCAAAGCAGTTGTGTCAAGGTTGGGTAGAAAACATACTAAAATGAAGGAGGGGATGACCATGATGAAGGCAGTGATAGAAGCACGTTATTAAAATTGGATGTAGAAGGCATAAGGTAGGATTACAACAGCTTAAATATTATCTAGGAACAATTATTTTTAAAATGTGAAATAAAAAATAAAACGTGAAATACTAGGGGTACAAGTGTTGACAGAAAAGGGGTCAATAGACCCCTTTTAATCAACAGATTAAGCAAGAGGTTGAAGACTCAAAGGAAGATATCAAAAGCACTAGATTCACAAGAAGATGCAAAGGATTTATTGAGCAATGAAGATCTACCAATATGAAAAGCTTTTAACCTGCTTTATCGAATTCTCAGTGACCATACAAGGTATTTGCTATTGCCATCCTCATTTTGCAGACAGGAAGAGACCCACGGAGATCTAGTTATGTCCAAGGTCACTCAGCTTCTTCACTATGTTGGTAGAGCTGGGCTGTGACCTAAAACAGTGGAACTTCTCTATGGTTGTGAATTTATAAGGCAGAAGCTGAAGGAATTTCTGATAAAATCTATTTATGTAAGCTAGAAGGCAAGGCCATGTTAAGATCAAGGAGTGGGGGGCACCTGGGTGGCTCACTGGGTTAAGTGTCTGCCTTCGGCTCAGGTCATTATCTAGGGTCCTGGGATTGAGCCCTGCATTGAACTTCCCGTGCAGTGCGGAGTCTGCTGCTGCTTCTCCCCCTACCCCTCCCTCCCTGCTCATGCTTGCTAATAAAGGAATAAAATCTTAAATAAAAATGGAGGGTAACAAGTCTATAAAGAGTGTTTAGACAATCGCTAAGAAGATGGGAGGAGTGGACTAGACAAAACAGTATTGACAACATGCAGTGTTAACATTAATTTTTAGTAATAATGGGTCTTCTCCAGACGTAATCTGTAGAGGACTGGATGGGATGGGATTTTCCAGGAAGGTATGACTGGAGAGGATTATTTAGGATACTTATAACGGTGATACTAGATTGATAGACCAATTAATAATCTAACAGGGATTGTGAAGCAGGTGAAAACTAACAATGACCTAATTTGAACATGTATAAAAGAATAGAAAGGTAATGGTCAGAGGTAATTTTTAAATTAGTGATTTCAGAGGTAACGTTTTTGGATATTGGAAGTATCCAGGGATATGGTTGTCGTGGAAACCAAATCATGAAATCAAAGCCCTTTGAGAAGTGGTCATTGAAACCAGGCAGTTGAAAAATTTTCCTCAAAATTTACTTGATGAATGCGACCTTTCTGATCTCAAACTGCTGTTTAATCAGAAAAACAAACATTTTAAACTTTCTTCTGTAACTTCATTTTCTCCCAGGCTTAAACAAAATTAGATTTGAGGATTTTTACCTATTACATACAAAGTTGGAAATTGTGGTCCTGTAAAGCTTTTCAATAAAAAGACTGGTAAATCGTTGGCATAGGTAAACACTTGGGAGAAGTGTATTTCAGGTAAGAAACTGTCAATGATAGGGCAAATTTGCCATAAAACTTTTGACTAAATAGTCTTTCAACTGCACAAAAATAATGTGTATTTTCCCACCTGATTCTTTAATAGGGATATCAAGATGGTAAAGCATCTTCCTGTTTTTTTTCTCTAAATTTGATAAGGAAAAAAAACCCCACAACCCTGATGTTCATGCTTAAAAGATAGCCATGATGTTTAATGTGGTGCTGGGACAGTAGGCCACCAAATGGACCAACAGACCTAAATTTACTCCAACCCTGAATTACATAAATGGTCCAATAATATATCAATTAGTTGGAATAAGAATGTCTCTATTTGGACATGAAGAAAAAGGTCTTCCAGTTGTTTTAGAAGAAGGATCTTCAATTTACATATTAAGAACCAAGACTTATAAACAACCCAGCACATTTAAACAATAAACTAATGAAAATACTTTTTAAAACATAATACTGATCTCACCCACTTCCATTCTTAAACATAAATCAGCCTTCATTTACTACTTAAATTTTCATTGTAATAACTGTAGAAATTAGGTATCTAAAAATGTGTGGGCAACTGAAATTTGAATAAAGCCAAATATGTTCAAACTGAGTACCTATTAAATGATATATATCCTGTCTACTACCCGCTGACTTGATATTCTATTATGTAGGGTAGCACCTATTTTAAAACAATCTAAGAAAGATCAAAAGCCAAATATTGGGGGTCTAATCTATGAATGGATTGCGTCAACAGATATCACCTGTTCTAGTTTCTGTACTTGTAACATTTTAAATTTCAAAGTGACTTAGGAATTTCTTTTTTAAATCCGACACATCAAACACATACTTAAGTTTCTAGATATATAAAAATTCAGCAAACATGTTTGACTCACACCTTTGAATATGTTACTTAGAAACATTTTGGACCCAAATATTTAAGGATCATGGATTAGCCACTAGCCCATAATGCAGTTTGTTAATCTGCTGTACAAGTCAACCACTTAACACCAAAGGATTCTAACCTCACTCCCACAGAAGCAGCAATAAAATCAGAAAGCAATACTACTTTCTAGTAATTTGATAATCAAGATAACAAACAGCATTGGGATAAAAGGAAGAAAATTTGTTTCAGCTTCTTCAATAAGCCTATTCCTCATCTTAGATAATGAGGATAAAGGTATCACAGACCAAATATGGGAAACTGCTTTTTCTTTATTTAGGCCTTAGGAAGAAAATTAACTTTGGTCACATATTACCTTAAAAAAAAAAAAAATCCAGTTTTACATATTCCTAAATAGATAGGACCAAATGATCAGAGAAATAATTTCTTCTGTAAAAATTGGCCAAATTTTATCAAAAACCTAACATACAATGTAATTCAAATTATATAAAGACTGCTTGGGATCATAACATTCCAAATGTATGACAGTTGCAACTCCATCCTAACAGGTGTGAAAGTATTTGCTCTCATGTTGCTTTGGTCCAAAAGAGTAGAGCTGATCAGTAAGAATAAACTAAGTACCTAATTTTTTGCAAACAATTTAGTTATTGGCAGCAGAAATATCCATGATGAATAGTTCTACTACAGCAAAGTATAATAACTGAATATATTTCATGAACACATCACAATATCAGATAAACTTATAAGAGAAAAATATGAAGGAACAAAAAAGATGAAACAGCTACCACAAAAGAGTCTCCTCCATAACTATCTGAAGGGTAAAAAGGTGAGATTAGAATTTGATGATGCTAATATGAAAGGAAATTGAGTATTGTATTTATTTCTTATTTTATACAACTCTTACTCTTTACAAAAATGGTTATAGTCATGCCCATAAAAGTGTAATCCATGGCATCTGAAAGCAAACACTCTTTGTAATTATTTAAAAGGGCCTTTTTAAAAATTATAATACAAAGGTCTGTGCTCTATAAGCAGTCCTCCACTGTGCATTATAACAATAAGGCTTACTTTTAATACAAAGACTAAGTGTTTGGGAGTTATGAACCACTGGATTTAACAAACATCATTTTATAGTTGCTTTTTGCATCTTTTTTGTTTTTGGGATCCTCCACTTCATCAGGGTGCTCAGTAGCTTGGAGTTCTTCAGCAGACTCTTCTTTCTCTGACTCTGAATCACTTTCAGAGTCATCTGGACTTTCAGGATCAGGTGAATCATCATCATCATCATCATCTCCAGCCACATCACCTTCTCCATCATGATCTTCTACCTACGAACATCAACCAACAGGCTCTTCTTAAATACAAGTACCCCAGTAAAAAAACTGGGAAAGACACTAATTTTTGTCACCGTCTCAACGCTCACTCCCTAGCCATTCAAAGTTTTGAGACGATTATGATCAGAGTCGGCCAAGGGAAGACCTGAGGACTCAGGAATCTCTGTGTATTTTACCCATTAATATTTAAGTAGAATTTCAAGAAACAGCTCTGAAGACCACTCACCCGAGTCCCTTCCCCCCAGTTCGAAAACTACATCTTCCTGAAAGAAATAGTATTTTTTTAAAAGTAAATAAGGCAAATTAATCACTGACCCTTGGAAATGTGGAAAAGTTATCAATGTTTTACATATTATACTACTTTGTAATTAACCAGCACGTATAGTATGAAGAGAGAGCACTGAGAAAACTGAGAAAGATCCTAAATTAGTACTTACATGAAATATTTCCTGTTTTTATGCTATTAAAGATGTGCCATCATGATCATCTAAGCAGAATTTATGTTAAGCTTTTATCAGAAAACATTTGTAAAACTCAAAAATATCTCATTCTCTACAAAGACCTATTTGGGCACACAGAAAGTTAAAGAACTAAAAAGAAAGCTTTCTACATAGGATTCTTGATTGCTAGAGTAATCTAACAGAAATAAAGGATATCAGTTTAGAAATTATCTTCCCCTTTAGTGAAAATGTTAATTACTACCTCACTGAAGCCAAGTCCACAATGTCGTCGATATCTTCCTGATAATTTACTGTCCATACTTTGCTGATATTGAGACTCCAGTTCTTCATTAATTTTCTTGTCTTCTTCCCCTGCATGTCCAGTGTACTTTGGTTATGTTTCAGTCAAATTAATAAAAACATTTGATTACACAAAAAAACCCATATTACAAATGCTATTATATTTAGGGCTGATTTCTCTAACTTTACAATGAATTTTGTGGATGGGTTACCTAATAGATATAATTTAAGGAGGTATTTATGATTACTTCTTAGTAGCCAACCCTCTGAACTACAAAAGTATTTATAAAAGATGAAGAACCTATATTTTTCTATGTGATAAGTTAAACTAGACATAAGTCTCAGAACTGCCTATAGTTCAGATATTATAAATATTAATCACTAAGAACTTTGGGCTTTAAATACTGCTTATTTATAGTCTAATGAATAACTGTTAACCTGAAAGTGAGTTTTCTCCTACATTCAAAAAAACCAGCAACAAACAAAAGTTTCTGTTTCTGAGCAAGATATATAATGAAAAGGCAGGCAATTCTGTTCAGAAAATGGTCAAATAAATAATGGCTCTAATTCATACCTTTCTTACTATCAATTTACTGAAACAACATAACTTATTTAGAACTAGAACATTACTAATACCATCAAAGCTTTCTGAGGGGTTGTCTGGGTGGCTCAATCCAGTGAGCATCCAACTCTTGATTTCGGCTCAGGTCATGACCATGATCCCAAGATGGAGCCCCACATTGGGTTCCCCTCTTAGTGGGGAGTCTATTGAAATTCTCTCTCTCCCTCTCCCTGCTTGCAAGTGCTCTCACACTCTCTACATAAAACTTTAAAAAGCTGAATATGCCATTTTATTTTGTAAATATAAAAGAAATTTCATTTTAATCACAAAATAATGCTTGCATTATTTTTATTCATAAAGTCCACAGTTTAAAAGAATAAATGCAGTTAAATATTTTTCCATTCTGCAAAGCTCAGGGATTCCTTTTGCCTTTTCTTTTTCTTTTTTAAAGATTTTATTTATTTATTCATGAGACCGACAGAGAGGCAGAGACATAGACAGAGGGAGAAACAGGCTCCATGCAGGGAGCCTGATGCAGGACTGGATCCCAGGACCCCGGGGATCACACCCTGAGCTAAAGGCAGATGCTCAACCACTGAGCCACCCAGGCATCCCCCTTCTGCCTTTTCTAACAATGCAAATAAATTTGAAATAATTGTCTTGAAAAATAAAAGACCTATTAATTTCTAAAATGTGCTACATATTCTAGGTTAGTATAAAGTTAATTTAAATAATTTAATTAAAAGATTTGTTCAATACGATCCAGGTCATTATGTCCTGTTTTTATTAAGTCCAAGATTAGAATCAATTTTATATAGAAGAAAATTTCATTTTTCAGTAGCCTGAATTCAAATCTAATCTCTTTCATTTTTAGTTTTTATTTTAAAAATTTTTCCTTTAAGATTACGTTAATTTCTTCAGGCTTTGTAATAAGTTTGTATTCTTTATTAAGGATTTAAAAAAAAAAACCTTAGTGAATAAATTCAAAACCAATGTCAAGAATAACACTGTATGTTAATCTATAATGTAAAAAGTACATAAATACATATTACATAACAGTTGGCAAGATAAGGCATAAAGCTCACTACAATTAAATATATGTTCTGAAGACAGAAAAAGGACAGTTTCTTAGTTAGAATATCTTTGATATATATACTCCATAATCTTTAAAAATTACAGTACATGCTAATTGTTACATATACATGTTTACATATACATTTCTAGTTCTAGGATTTTCATCATTAGCAACTATACAGAGAGGGACACCCGGGTGGCTCAGCAGTTGAGCATTTGCCTTTGGCTCATGATGTGATCCTGGAGTCCTGGGATCAAGTCCCACACTGGGCTCCCTGCATGGAGCCTGCTTCTCCCTCTGCCTCTGTGTCTCTCATGAATAAATAATCTTAAAAATATATATACAGATAACATCCCAAAATATATATAAATATTTCATATTCCAAATCTAACACCACCTCTTAAATTATGTTTTACTTTCTTACCTGTTCGGAAGTGAGATGTTGATTTGTGGTCTCCTATAACAAGACGGCCAGTATGTTCTTTCTAGAAGAAAGCAGAAAATGTATTAGAATTTGAGATCACTAATTTAAAATAATTACAGAGTGTCTCCTAATGTGCCCAATATTATTCCAGGCTTTTGGATACAGTGAAGAAAAACAATTAAATTGACATCGTTGTCTTTATGGAACTTACATTCTAGCAAAGGTAGAGATAAGGAGGGGAACTGAAATCAGTAAGTAAATTATACTGTGTTAGAAAGTTCTAAGTACCATTAAAACAAATACATACCTTTTTTAAAAATTTTTATTTATTTATGACAGTCGAGAGAGAGAGAGAGAGAGAGAGAGAGAGAGAGGCAGAGACACAGGCCGAGGGAGAAGCAGGCTCCATGCACCAGGAGCCCGATGTGGGATTCGATCCCGGGTCTCCAGGATCACGCCCTGGGCCAAAGGCTGGCGCCAAACCGCTGCGCCACCCAGGGATCCCCAAAACAAATATATAAATAGAGCAGAAAACAGGAGTGGAGAGTATGTAGACATCAGGCTAGAATCTTAAGTGGGATAGATAAATAAAAAATTGAGTTGATACAAACATTTTCTTTTCTAAAAGGCAAATGAGTTGCTTTAGTTTTCCCACCTCCTCTTTCTGATGCCTCAGGCACATTTCATACAAAGAAAGCAAATGAAAATTATTTAGGTAGATAAAAATGAAGAAATTAATAGGCTTATAATGAACAAAGTGATAGATCTTTATTTTTTTTTATTATTTTTTTTAGATCTTTAAACAAATAGCCAGCTGTTATCTGACTACAATACCCATCTTAAACTGTCAAAAAGAACAGAATTTAAAACAATCTAATTCTTCTAAAATATACAAATAAATCCTGATTCAATGTCACTAATTGATCAAGGTACATAATTACTCTCAATTATCAGTTGTAATCCACTCTTTATGGTTCATACTTAGTTTTATAAGGTAAAGAAATTCTTCACTAAAATAGTGAAGGTGAGATTAAATGTGACTTTGCAAAGTAATCTTAACTAATCACCTGTGAAGATGTGGTACATAACAAATCTTCCTATTATGAAAGGATGACAGACACATTTTCCACACCCAAATATACTACTGAAAGGCTTCAAGCATTAATACTTAACTGCCTCACATGCCATTATCAGCAAATCAAGGACTCAATATGCCACTTTAGACTGCAGAATATATTCTACTATTAAAATCTGAAAATGTATAATGCACTAAGTTATCTGAGGATGATGATAGTAATGCACTGGTCTATTCACTTTCTCTTAGCTGGTTCTCCCTGTAACCAATAAAATATTCACAGTAGTTGGCTAGGGCTAGGAATATACTTCACAGCCACAAAACAGAATAAATCTAAACAGCCTACATATAAGATCAAAGCTACAATGCTGGCCTTGCTAAGAAAGAATTTAATGTATGTAAACAGCTAATATATAGGTAGTCAATTTTATTTTAAATTGTTTAATCTGGGGCAGCCCCAGTGGTGCAACAGTTTGGCACCGCCTGCAGCCCAGGGCGTGATCCTGGAGACCCAGGATCCAGTCCCACGTTGGGCTCTCTGCATGGAGCCTGCTTTTCCCTCTGCCTGTGTCTCTGCCCCTCTCTCTTTCTGTCGCTCATAAATAAATAAGTAAAATCTTCAAAAAATAAATAAATAAATAGGGATCCCTGGGTGGCTCAGCGGTTTGGTGCCTGCCTTTGGTCCAGGGCGCGATCCTGGAGTCCCAGGATCGAGTCCCGCGTCGGGTTCCCAGCATGGAGCCTGCTTCTCCCTCCTCCTGTGTCTCTGCCTGTCTCTCTATCATAAATAAATAAATAATTCTTTAAAATAAATAAAATAAAATAAAATAAAATAAAAAGTTTAATCTGTTCTTTCTTCCCCACAGTTTTAATGAGATACATTTGACTACTGGTAACTAAATTTCATACACTTTATTTGTTTAGAGTATTTTTCCTAAGTACTCAAAGAGTATTCATTCTACTAGGTTGAGCATGTCTCCTAAATTATTACTTACTTCATATAGTCTTAGTAAATATTTTATTTGCATGAATCAAGACAAACTTCAGACTTTCTATGATAGATCACAAAATTATTGGGAAATCTGGATTAACAAGATATTATAAAAATGCATTCTTGTACAGGTCTTACTGTAGTTATATGATCTTTCCCAATCCTAAACCCCATTGTTCTAGTCTGGCTAATTCTTTGTTTCACCAATTCTATTTCTGGGACGCTTTCTTGTACCACTAACACAGAATTAGCTACCCCTGTCTGTTGATTCCACAGCAGTAGGTGCACAGTTCTTTCATAGCAATTATAATTCTAAATTATCTGGTTTCCCTACTACACGATGGCTCCAAACATGTATAATGATTTATGTGACCCCTAGAACCTAGCATGGTACCTGGCTCGTTTTAAACACTCAATAATTGTTGGTAAAATCCATGAATGACTCCCATATGAATAACAAAGGGCTGAATTTAATTGTGAGGAGCTTAAAAGAGAAAAAAAAAGTTTTCTTATTTTAGTAAAGTAAGTATCTAGAGATAACTGTATTTGCATGTAAAAATTATTGCTAGGAACAAGAAGGGTTTTTCCCCAATAGGTGATGTTTTCCTGGCATCTGTATTTTGTATATCCTAATACATTAATCAAACTGAAAGGGATTTCAAAATATACTGAACATCTTAAAAATTAAGTTTTTGTAAAAAAGATTTATTTATTCATGAGACACACAGAGACAGAGACAGAGAGGCAGAGACACAGGCAGAGGGAGAAGCAGGCTCCATGCAGAGAGCCCGATGTGGGACTCGATTCTGGGTCTCCAGGATCTCCTTTAGCGCTTGGGCTGAAGGCGACACTAAACCGCTGAGCCACCCGGGCTGCCCCTAAAATTAAGTTTTTGATAAAGGCTTGTCTTCTACTTCAAGGGCTAGAGGGAGCTATAAAATATGAAAGGCCTACCAACTGGTCTTTCCAGAAATGACTTCTACTAAATCATTAGGCTAAACAAATAGCAATCATAAACTTTTCTTCCTAAGGAGTCCCCTCAAACCAAGATTATTTTCTATTCAGTCTCTAAATCTTACTGCCCCAGTAGCCCTGAGAATCCTAGAAGTGGTTCAGAAATAGTATACTTTGGGGCACCTGGGTGGCTTAGTGGTTGAGCATCTGCCTTTGCCTCAGGTCACATAGAGCCCCACATCAGGGTCCCTGCAGGAAGCCGGCTTCTCCCTTTGCCTAGGTCTCTGCCTCTCTTAGTTCTCTCATGAATACATAAAATCTCAAAAAAAAAAAAAAAAAAAAAAAAAGAGAAAAAAAAGAGAAAAAAAAGAGAAAAAAAAGAAGTACTATACATTTTAAGAGTGCTTGGTTAGGTCACCTGTATTTCCCAAGCGGAGCAGGAAGATGGGATCAAAGTATATTCATTCAGTCTGGCTCACTCAACAAACAAAATAAGGATTTTATTTTCACAGGAAAGATTAACGTACATACTATTTGATGCTTACCTTTCCTGCACCCATAAGTCTCAAGAACTTCTGTTTTCTTTCTTCATTACCTAAGTCTGCTGCTTCCCAATTGCTAGATCCAAGCTGCAAAATTAGCCAATTAGTTTTTTGCATAGTAATATTGAAAGATTTCAAGTCTAACTCCCAAGGTCCCCCTCCCCCACCATCATTTTTAACTATAAATAGTGCACACTGATTTTGTTGAGGTAGTTAAGTATATGCATCATACTCAATATATACTCCTTTTCTGTTACTTCAAGGCCAAATCCTTTAGTTCTTTTGCAGCCAGAGTTCTAATTCTCAAGTTTGCACTTAACAGAATCACCTGGAGGGTGTGTTAAAACCCAAACTTCAAGGCTACACCACAAGAGTTTCAGATCCAGTAAGTCTTGGATGGGGCTCAAGGATTTCATTTCTAACAAATTCCTAAGGTAGGACGATATTGTTGATGTGGGGACCACATTTTGAGACCTATTCTAGAGCCTTGAAAGGCCCTAGAGTACCTAGGATTTATAACCCAGAGGCTGCCACCATGGTTATTTAAAGTTAGTCTGGCTTTAGTGATATTCTAAAGGACCATGGAACAACAGTCTAATAGGACCAAATTTTAGGTTTTCAATTTCTTTTTTATGCAGTTCTAGTTATTTGTAAAGATTAATATGTTAAGATTTTTATTCTTTCTTAAAGGTCTTCCAAAGAACAAACAGAAAACTATTTCCAAAAAGAGTAAAACTCCTTCTACCTTGTAATTATTACATGGTCAGTTGAGCCCTTTTACAAATCTTAGAAATATTATGGAGTCCTAGTGATATTTTTCCTTACATCTTGAAACAGACATAGGAATTATCTCATTGATTCATTAGTTATTGCCAACTATGCTAAAAATGACTAAAATAAGGAAACAGAAAAATGGTGGAAGAGTTTTCTCATCCTACTTGTCCAAGGTAGTGCATCGTCCTTCAAGAAGATTATCACTCCTCCACTGTATGCTTCCAGTTTTCATGGACACAGTTGAGAGTCCAGAATTTTTCATCTCTACCCATAATGGCGACTGGGTAAAAACTGGAAACTGACAGAAGTCATTTCACAATTATTAGATAAATCAGGTGAATGCATAATGATAGGTAGTGTACCCTAAACTAATGGTAATGGCAAAATTAACTGTATATGCAAAAATCAGATTGTGAATTTTTGGATGATGAAACACTACATGATTTTTCTCCAACTCAGGAATCAACAAGAGACAAAGAAGAAAAAGATAAGAAAAAAAATATGGTACTCTTGTCTAGAGTCTTTAACAGGGAGGACTTGATCTCAACTGCACCTTAAGAGCTCGGACTATCCTGTTTTTCTTAAAAATAAATAAATAAATAAAAGTGTGACTGCTTCATCTTTTATGGTATCTTTACACCAAAATTTACTTGATAGGATCTGAAGCTGGATAAGTGCTAAAGAAAGATGTATATACAAAGGTGACTGGGAGGAATATAGAAAGAAAACATTCATTGGATTGATCATTCTAATTGAGTTTATATCTAAAAATGAAAACGTTTTGCAGTTATGGAGTAAAGATGATGACCCTCTTTTCAACAGAAAATTATGAGCACAAAGGTTTAAATTCTTCAAGTATTATATTTTGATGATGCAAATGCTAGAATTACAAATAATGATAAAGCTAAAATATTAGAAATTATTTGAAATCTGAAATTATATGTTCCAGTTTTACACACAACTGACAAGCAGTTAGCTGTATTCAGAGGATGCTAACCATTCTGGGTAAAGGTCATGAAAATCAGGAAAATGTATAATAAAAATTTGGGTTTGCTAGGGTTATATGCATATTAAAATTTTCATTAAAATTGTTTTTCACTATCTTTCTTCTTCCAGAATTTATTTGTAGAAGACTTAGAAAATATAAAAGAAACAGTGGTGACCATTTCTCTTGGGATATGAGTGTTAAAGTATTTGTACATGGAATATTAGCCATCAAAAAAATGAAATCTTGCCAATGGCAATGACATGGATGGAACTAGAGGGCATTATGCTAAGTGAAATAAGTCAGAGAAAGATAATTATCATATGATTTCACTTATATGTGGAATTTAAGAAACAAAACAGAGGATCATAGGGGAAAACAGGGAAAAATAAGATAAAATCAGAGAGACAGACAAACCATGAGACTCTTAACTATAGGAAACAAATGGAGGGTTGCTGTAGGGGAGGGGACTGAGGGGATGGGGTAATTGGGTGATAGGCATTAAGGAGGACACTTGATGTAATGAGCACTGGTGTTATACACAACTGATGAATCACTGAACTCTACCTCTGAAACTAATAATACACTATATCTTATCAATTGAATTTAAATAAAAGTTAAAAAAATATTTGTACAACACAGACACGCACTTGTGGTTGAACTAAATTCCTTTTGGTGGGGAGCTTATATGCTTTCATGATTTTGTCTACCTAATTTCCAAATCTACTACTTTCCACCTGAAAACTCGTATCTTTTTATAAGCCAGTTAGTTCTTAACTATTTCTGGCTGAACATAGTTAAGAAATAAAAAAAAAAAAGTACTAGTGAAACTTAAGTTCTGATTCTCACTGAATCACTTGCGCTCCGTGAGCCTGGACCTGGCATTTAACTTCGTTTTCATTCTTTATCTACCTAGAATAGCTTCTTTAAAAGACTGTCTTAAGAATAACACCTAAGAATTGCATAGTGTTTTACAACTTACAAATGACTGTTCATTTATGTTCTCAAGAGTCCAATAAATAAGAATAAAGAGACAAAGTGACTTAAAAGTTTGAGTTACTCTGACCTTCTTGCCTTAATAAGTTCTCTGCTCTTTCCACATCATACTATACATGACCAAATGAGAGAATATGTGAAAGTAGTTTATGAACTACAGTTATAAAACTTATGGAATCAAGTTAAAAAAAAATGTCTAAAAGCCAAAGCTTTTCCAAACTATTTCTATTACAAGAGCAAGTATCTTCAATGTCTTTACATAAATAATCCTATCACTTAACATATCTAATCCTAATTTTTCCCCCCAATCAAGTCCTTCTGGTTCTTCCTGTCAAAGACCTTAGTGAATAAGAGCAAGCACCCTGTCCAAGTGCTGCATTCTCAAAAGCACATGGGTGCATGATAGAGGGTCTCTACGGTTACTAAAATTAACCTCTCTCCTACACTCTGAAAAAGAGCTTTCATTTCTTCACTTCAAACAAACCAATGAGGCAATTTATAAGTTATCACTAATACCTTTTACTATAGAATTGTAGTCAATCTACCTACCCCCCAATACATACTTAGTAACTCTTAGAATTTACTTCTAATATTGTCCGCATTCTCTTAGACTCCGTGTTAATATCTACTTTTAATATCTTTCAAAATGTTTTGTTATCTCCATTTGATATGTGAAGTCAGTAGGCAAAAAAAAAAATGATTATCTTTTACCTGCAGTCAATGTTCATTAGAAATTGATGACCAACTACAACTTCAATTATAATTAGCTGATCTTCTAAAATTTAGATGTATATTTCAAAAATATATTTTTAAGTTTTGCATATAGTATTTAAACATGTCTTTAAAACAAGTAAAGATAACTCCCAATTACCAGTAAAAGTAATATTCACATGAAAGAAAGGGACTTAAAAAAACACCATCAAAAGACAAGTTATTCTATTTGCACTTTAAATTAGCAACATAGTCATTTTTAGAGTGTATTAAAGTTGCAGGACCTAATCTTGATTTGCAACTATAACCTTTCAAAAGAGAATGCTTATAAGACTGGAAAAGGTCTTAAAGGTCATCTTAAACTGATCCCAACAGAAGCTGTAGAGTTAATGACTTAATCCCTTTAACTTTCTGTTGAATTACCTAACATCAAGAGTTTTCTGCGAGGCTAAAGGATATTTCTTTGAGTCCAGCAAAACAGGTGCCTGACGTTCTACAAATCGAGTCACAGTTAACTACTAGGAGGAAAACAATGTAATAGCTTTTAAAATGGCACCCAGGTTACTCAAATGCCTTAGATAAACGCCTGGCAAGTACTGGATTACCATATTAACAAGAAAAGACCTAAAAGCCGGTAGCAGGGAGGAACACAGGGCACGGATACATCTCACTGTGTAATTATGCATCCCCAGATCCTTACTGGTTACTAGTCTTTCTGCAGAGTTAGGTTCAACTTAAGAGCCTTGGCATTGTGGTCCTAAACCCACCACCCGTCCAAAGAAGGGTGGATCTTATCACCTCATTTTGCTACAACTCAGGCACTAGTAGTCTTTAGTGAGCTTTTAACGGTTCACAGAGTAAGGTTATTACGAAAGGCACTGAACCGCACTATAAAAATGACTCTACGTCTCCAGCAATTAATAGTGCTTTAAACAGCAACTGAAAACGAGATGCCGTTCTTTTATCATCCTTAAAAGATGACCTCTCCATGCCCCCACCTCCTCGTCCCCCAAATTTCTCCATCAACGTTCCCCATGGCGTTTACCCATTGTATGAAGGACCTAGTTTTCCGTTTACTGCAGGTCTCCATGACACTGCGCTAAGAGCTAGGACAAACACACAGAACAGACCTAGGCTAATAAGCACCGTGCTTGGTTCATTTTTGGATTCCCAACACCTGGCATGGCAGTAAATATTTAATGGGCTACTCTAAGGAATGAGTGGTTTGCTATTGAAGCAGACAAGCTTAGGGTGGGGAGGAAAAAAAGAGGAAGGGAGCTGAAATCAAAATGGGCTTCTAAGGTCTCAACATCCTAGACCTACCTCACCACCCTGCGTCAGTACGAAATTACTCCCCCTGGGGCAATTTTTTTCGGTCCAATACCATCATCGGCTTACTCTTTTAACAGGACACTGCAAAAAACGATTCCGGCCGGAAAAATCTGTCCAGACGTGTACCAACATCTTGACATTGTCACGGACGCATTTTAAACCTCGAACGCGAAGGATCCCGCCATCCCTATCCCAAGCAGAAGAGCCCGACAAAGAAGCTTCATCATACGGTGCCAGACCCCCTCAGGACGTCCTTCCTCGACAACCCCCCCTCCCGCCTCCCCTTCCTACGCAGGTCTCTAGCTCTTAGGATATGGACCTCGACCTCTTCAAACCTTCCAACCCTAATCAAGGAAAGGAGACGTTTCCCAGGTTCCTACCCCTCGGCCCTCCGCCTTAGGGCCACCCCAGACGCTTCCTCCTTCCTAAACCACCCTTCCCGGCCTACCCCAGCCTTTAGTAGGCCTCAACCCTTATCCACTCCGCCATTGTTATTTACATCGTCGTCTGGGGAGGCCGAACGCTTCACCCCGTGCGGATGGGACTCCCTGGCAGCGCTCATCGTTGCTGGGACCCCCGGCGGGAAACGCCGAACCCCCTCGCCGTTCTCTCTTCAGCAGCGGCGCCAGCAGCCTGCAACCTGCCCCCGGCCCGAGCAGCGCCACTCCAGAACGCAGAGCCCCTCCAGGCCTTCTCCGCCACAGTCGTCACCGCCGCGGCTACTCGCCACCCACGGAGCATTCGTGTAGTTGTAGTTTTCGGGCTCACCTCATACCGATCTGCACAAGAGGGATGAGCCGGGGAACGGAAACTACAATTCCCAGGAGGCTCAGCGGCGCAGATCGCGCTGCGTGGCGGGAGTGCCCTCTAAAGCTCCGCCTTCTTCGGCCGGTGGAGGGAGCTTTCCCGCGGATGGTTATGGCGGTGAGCGTTCGTGTAGAGCTTCGTCGCCACAGAAAGCGGCTTAGAGGCTTCGTCGCCACAGAAACGGGCATTTCGCTGTGAGATGCTGCGCGACTGATAGAGGCGTCTGTCGTAGTTAAGCACCTAGTTTTAAATGTAATGGTTGAAGATTATTGAATCCTCCCTGGTACCGTTTCACCCCCCCCCCCCCCCCGCGACAAAAACCTTAAAAAAAAAAAATATGGCTTCTACTGTTTCCCACCCTCCTGTTCTCTATTATTCTTCAGGGGTTTTTAGATGACCGGCAATGCGGCTTTCTAGAAGATTAATGAATATTTTGCCGCTTTCTCGTTCTCACCGAAATGAGTTCAATATGGTTCCGGTTAATTGGCTGTTATTAAAACCAGGGTCCACCTGAGGGAAATCTGTAAATTGTTGACACAGCTTTTTGTGAAGTGGGAGTGACCCTAACCGACCTCCCTGCTGGTATATGGGCAATGGTACTTTCGGGGCCTCCACCAAGAGGAGTCCGTTTCAGCCAGAAGGCTCTGTATCTTTTAATTTTCCTCAAAAGTTTTTGTTGAATTGAGGTGAAATCCACATAAAGTAAAATTAACGGTATTACGGTGTATGATTAAGTGGCATCCGGTACATTGACAATGCTGTGCAACCATCACCTCTATTTCCAAGACCTTTTCGTCACCTCAAAGGAAGGTCAGTTACCCATCGAGGAGTCCTTCCCCATTCTCTTCACTCCACCCCCCCGGCAGCCGCTACTCTACTCAGAAAGTGCTGTGTCTAAAGGTTGTACTCCGATGTTAGAGATTCATTCATGCAACATCAAGATCGGTGATTTTTTAAACCAGTCCTGAACCTGTGTTCCTTCAGCCCTAACATTCTGTCAGGATTCTTGTCCTTATGTATTCTGAAGTTTCTGACTGACTTTGATCACACAAAAAAATAAAAAAAAAATAAATTTTTGCGCAAAAATCAGAAAATGGTATGACAGGATAGATTTAGTGTACATTTTGGTGAGGAGAGCAGCCTGCCTGTGAAGCTGTTTCACTATCAGCTTCTGAATGTAGCAATTTCTGTAGTTTTGACTGCCTGTGTAGAGATACTTTTACTGCGCTAGATTTCAGATGATCTTGGTACCATTTACAGAACTGACTAGTGGAAGACTGGTCTTTATTTAATGTATACGGTCATATATTCAAATTCTCCTTAAGTTTGGAAGCAAAGGAATAACAATGCTGATTACGATCATATGAAAAAAAAAATCTCAGAGTTGTATTTTATGACCAAACAAGGGCACCTTAATCAATTAGTTCTGTGGTAAGAATAAAATCAAGGAGAAGAAGAAATCCATGAGGAGAAGTATTTTGGGGGAATGGTTACTTGCTGATTACTATGAATTAAAATGTTTTGTGTATTGATTCTACAAAGATTCTGTAGATGTAATTACAATGAAGTTACAGTTACGTTACAGAATCTTCTAGGATTGACTATGGTTCACATCCAAAGGGTTTGACAGACTATAAAAACATACAATTTAGAACTTGGCTTTATTAAGAAATAAATGAGGTGACTGAATAGATAATTTTGAATTGCTGAAAGAATTCAGGAATAAAAAAGGACTATCAATAAGGTTAGTAGTTACTAAATAGTACTAACTTAAATTAACTAATGTTCAGATGAGTTTAATGAGCTAGCAACCTTTTATTTCTTTACCAGAATTGTTGGCACCTGGATGATTAAATCTTCAAGTTATCGTAAATCAAGATCACAAGCCAAAAAGTAACATAGGAAATAAAAAAGACTGGATCATTCTAAGAAATTTTACTCAGTTTCGTTACAGAAGGCTGTATAGGTAAGGGTGAAATTATAGTGCAATAGAAATTCATAAATGGCACAGAAACTCAGTAATACCCTTCCTCCTTGTTCTGTAAAAACAAGAAGATACTCTGTACACCTGTTCCATTTAGGGGTGGGGTGTGTGTGTGTGTGTGTGTGTGTGTGTGTGTGTGTGTGGCAGTGGGAGAATCTGAAGCAGGCTCCATGCCCAGTGTGCAGCCCCATGTGGGGGCTTGATCTCACAACCCTGAGATCATGACCTGAGCTGAAATCAAGAGACACTTAACTGCTTAACCAACTGAGCCACCAAGGCACTCCAACAACTGTTCATCTGAATTTTTTGTTTCTGTATCTTCCAGCACAATAGGTGCCACAGAGTAGTAACTTTTTTTAGTACTTCAATTAATGAAGTATGAAATTATATAATGTAACAGAGTGGTACCTCCTATACATCCTAGAAACTTAGCAATGTTCTTTTTATTTTTTATTTATTTATTATTATTTTTTAAGCAATATTCTTCTTTATTAGATAGTAAAGACAATGAGAGGAGGCTCTGTTCCTCATAGGACTTGGAAATACTTTCCTGACCATGCCTTCTTCATTTTTTATGTACCCAGTACTTTAGCATGTAATAGGCATTCATAAATGTTTGTTTCCCTTCAGCCAAGAGAATCATAACAATGTAGTTAACAAACCTAAAGAAGACATAAAAGCTCTGATAAATATGCTCTGTACAAAAAACTTGCTACTGCTTTATCTGAGGCTGAAAAAAAATTCCTGGAGCCAAAGTTCTAACTACTATTTATTGAATATCCACTATGCATCATGTGTGTTGCTAGGTGCTTCACAACAATTTGCAAGGATTTTTATTTTATACATGATGAAGTTTTAAGAAAAGTTAAATGCTTGCTCATGATCATATAGCTAATGAGTGAATGGCTAATCTGGGATTTGGTCCTTAAATGTGTCTAACACCAAAACCTGTGCACTTTCCACTGTGCCAGTATAACTCAACACTTATATTGGCAGCTTAGTATGCGTCAGTGTGCTAAATTTGAAGAAAACTAAAAATAAGTATGTATAATCTCTTACCTTGAGGAATTTATAGCTTGGTGGGGGAGGGATGACTAAGTGGCACAAGAAAGTTACAGATGAAATGCTGTGAAAGCAGTTCATGTATTCAGGAATGGTTAGTGTCCTGTGAAACTGAAACCCGACAAGCACAGAAGGATATTCTGAGACAGAACTCTATAGGCTGATCAAAGCCATCAGTTTGAAACTATGTGTGTTCACGTTCAAATCCTTTCATAGATTTATAGTAACCTTTTCCCATGCCTAATAGTTTTCCACTTAAATCCATTTTATGTATCATAGCCAGACTCATCATCTGAAAATGGAATAGAGACTCCTGCTCAAAAACTGCCCAGAGCTCCCATTTTGTACAGAATTAAGTTGATATAATTAGCCTATAATTAAGGGTCTATATTTTGATTCTCTGTTCTTATTTTCCGTGCTACCTTTTGTTTATCTTGGTTAGTCTGTCATTGCTAGTTAAATAAAAATATATGTGCTATAATAGAAGTATGAACAAAAATACAAGTCTTACTGGGTATTCTAGACTGTCAAAGCATCTTTTGAGTAGAATCTAAGATTAGCATCATAACTTGTATATAAACCGTGACTCAGTAAATTTTCATTGTATTATATGAATGGATATGGTCAGAGAGGAGCAAGTTTACATGGTAAGATAATGAATTTTTTTATTTTAGACATATTATATTTAAGGTATTAGTGGGTCACCAAATAGACCTGTCTAGTAGGCAATTAGAAATAAGGACTTCAAAGTTAGGAAAGGCCATAAATTTGGAAATCTCCAATCTAGAGATGATGGTAGTGACTGAACTTACTCAGTGATCACATAGAAGAGAGGTCCTTGGAAAAGGAATAAAAAGAAAACAGTTAAAGGTAGGCAGAGCCTGAGATCAAAAGATTGATGAAGAACAAGGTGAGTTGCATATCATTGAAGCCAAAGGAAAATTATTTGAAGAATGTGTTGTTTAATTGGGAGTGAAACTTATCTTAAACCTGATTTTAAAGGCATCATATAGGGATGCTTTGGTGGCTCAGTGGTTGAGCTTCTGCCTTTGGCTCAGGTCGTGATCTGGGATCCTAGGATCGAGTCCTGCATCAGGCTCCCCATGGGGAGCCTGCCTCTCTCTGTGTGTCTCTCATGAATGAATAAAATCTTAAAAAAAAAAAAATAAAGGCATCATATTAAGAGAACTGAAGGGCCTAACATACAATCCTGAAGGCAGGGTATAAAAAATATTTGTGATTGATGATGGTTGATGATGATGGGATGAATTCCCATTCTGGCCATGGGATGTGCACATTTGCCATGTTGTTACTGTAAATATTTACTGTGATGTAAATATTGACTTGATTACACATACTTAGAAAATTTAAAGAATGGAGAATAAAAAGGAAAAGGAAAATGTATTTGCTTCTAAAATTGCTTCAGTAAAGTTGTTGATATGTTTCTCTAATTTGCAAAAAGCAGCCATATTCCAATAGTTGTCAAAGGGAATTTCTGACTTTAGATGCAAAAAGCAGCCATATTCCAGTAGTTGTCAAAGGGAATTTCTGACTTTAAATCAACGGTGATACCTTTTTTGGGGGCAGGGGAGAAATTTGAGAACATTTTAGTTAATTCTCCAAAATTACTTTGTTGTTTTTGCCAAATATAAAAATGATCTGTCAATATGAGACTGGCTAAATAAATTATGGTAAATAGATCACCATGTAGCCATTTAAAGGACAGGAAACTCTCAAAAATTAAAAATAGAACTACCCTATTATCCAGTAATTGCACAACTGAATCCCAAAAATACAACAACAATAATTCAAAGGTATTCACGAATCTTATGTTTATTGCAGGATTACTTACAACAGCCAAACTATGGAAGCAACCCAAGTGTCCATTGATGGATGAATGTCCATTGATGGATGGATGAATGAATAAAGAAGATATGGGATGTGTGTGTGTATTTGTATTTATATTTATATTTATATATAATAGCCCTTTGCGACAAGATGAATACATCTAGAGAGTATAATGCTAAGCAAAATAAATTAGCCAGAGAAAGACAAGTACTATTTGATGTCACTCATATATGGATTTTAAGAAACAAAATAAAGGAGCAAAGAAAAAAAGATAATCCAAAAAACAGACTCTTTTTAAAATTTAAGTTCAAGGGCAACCCTGGTGGCATAGCGGTTTAGCGCTGCCTGCAGCCCAGGGTGTGATCCTGGAGACCCGGGATCGAGTCCCATGTCAGGCTCCCTGCATGGAGCCTGATTCTCCCTCTGCCTGTGTCTCTGCCTCTCTTTCTCTCTGTGTCTCTCATGAATAGATAAATAAAATCTTTAAAAAAAAAAGTTTAAATTCAGTTTGCCAACATATAGTATAACACACAGTGCTCATCATATCACATGCCATACTTAATGCCTGTCACCCAGTTACCCTGTCTCCTGACTCATCTCCCCTCCTCCAACCCTTTATTTGTTTTCCAGAGTTAGGAGTTTCTCATGGTTTGTCTTCCTCTCTAATTTTTCTTCACTCAGTTCTCCCCCTTCCCTTATGGTCCCTTTTACTATTTTTTATATTCCACATAGGAGTGAAACCATTTGATAATTGTTTTTCTCTGAACTTACTTCACTCAGCATTATACCCTCCAGTTCCATCCACATTGATGTAAATGGTAAGTATTCATCCTTTGTGATGGCTGAGTAATATTCCATTGCATGTATATTTTTTAAAATTTTTTAAAATTTATTTATGATAGTCACACACACAGAGAGAGAGAGAGGCAGAGACATAGGCAGAGGGAGAAGCAGGCTCCATGCACCGGGAGCCCAATGTGGGATTCGATCCCGGGTCTCCAGGATCGCGCCCTGGGCCAAAGGCAGGCGCTAAACCGCTGCACCACCCAGGGATCCCTGTATGTGTATATATATATGTATATATATATGTATATATATAACATCTTCTTTATCCATTCATCTGTTGATGGACACCAAGGCTCCTTCCATAGTTGGGTGTTGTGGACATTGTTGCTGTGAACGTTGGGGTGCAGGTGTCCCATTGTTTCATTACATCTATTATATCTTTGAGGCAGTAGTGCAATTGTTGGATTGTAGGGTAGCTCTATTTTTAACTACTTCAGGAGCTTCCACACTGTTTTCCAGAGTGGCTGCACCAGCTTGCATTCCCACCAGCAATGAAGAGGGTTCCCCTTTGTCCACATTCTTACCCACATTTGTTGAGAAACAGAATCTAACTATGGAGAACAAACTGATAGTTACCAAAGGAGAAGTTGTTGGTGGTGAGGATGGGTGAAATAGGTGATGGGGATTAAGGAGTATACTTATCATGATGAAAAAAAATAAAGTAAAATAAAACAGCAAAAAAAAAAAAAAAAAGGAAATTTTTAAAGTACTTATGAGAGACATATTGTTGAATAAAAAAAGCGAAGTGCAGAACAGTGTACTATTACACTGTATTTGTATTAAAAAGATGGATAAGAGTCAATATATATGCATAAAATATTTCCACAAATATACCCAAGAAACTGATAATATTTATAGATTCCATGCTTGGAGTGGTGGTGGCTGGGGACCTGAGGTACAACGGTGAGAGGGAGTCTTTTCACCATACTTTATCTTTTGAATTTTAAGTTGTCGGACTTACTAGCCTATTAAGAAGTTAACCATAAATGAATGCATAAGTAAATTAAATTGGGTTTGAAAAAATCCAGAGTCACAGGTAAGCAGACTCATACAAAGATAAAATAAACCCATTGTAAAAATGTGGAAAAGCAAGTATAAAGAAGAAATAATAAAAATCATACTGTCCTAGTACTGAGGTGAGCACTGTTAACTTGTAAGTGTAATTCCTTCTAATTTATTTTTTCTAGTGATTTGGAGGATATATATTTTGTTTTGTTTTAATGTTATTAATGGCCATGTTTTAGTTTTTACCCTAACCAAGAGTAAAACAATATCTCAATGTCTCATGACTCCCTACCTGTGGGAGGAATTTCACTCCTCTCCTTTTGTTCTATTCTTCCCTCAATTCCGGGATAGTATCATTTATGGTTTAGGTGCAGATTATGGTTATTGCATCAGTTTTTATATCACATATATTTTCCAACAATAATGTTTGGGGGACGCCTAGGTGGTTCAGCTGTTGAGCGTCTGCCTTAGGCTTAGGGCATGATCCCAGAGTCTGGGAACAAGTCCCACATTGGGCTTCCTGCATGGAGCCTGCTTCTCCCTCTGCCCATGTCTTTGCCTCTCTCTCTCTGTGTCTCTCATGAATAAATAAATAAAATCTTAAAAACAAAACAACAATAATGTTTGGGCATATGCCTTCAGCCTTTTAAAATAACAGCTTTATTGAGATATAATTCATGTACTACATAGTTCACCTACTTAAAATACACAAATAAATATGTGTTGTTATTTTTAAGTAGGCTCCATGTCCAATGTGGGGCTTAAAATCACTACCCTGAGATGAAGACTCACATGTTCTACCGACTGAGCCAGCCAGGTGCCCCAAATGTTTTTTTTAAATATAGTCTCAGAGTTGTGCAGTCATTACTACCATCAATTTTATAGCATTTTTATCACCCCAAAAAGGAACACTGTATCCATAAGCACTCTATTTTCCTCCCATTGACCCCAGCCCTAGACAACCACTAATCTACTTTCTGTCCATATAGATTTGCTTATTCTAGCCATTTCATGTAAATGATATACAACACGTGATCTTTTGTGACTGATTTCTTTCACCTATACTATTTTCAGGGTTCGTCCATGTTGTAGCACATATCAGTACTTTATTCCTTTTTATGGCTGAATAAGATTCTATTATATGGATATACCACATTTTGTTTATGCATTCATCACTTCTTGGATATTTGGGTTGTTTCCACATTTTGTCTATTATGAATAATGCTGCTATGAACATTTGTGTATAGGTTTTTGTGTGAACATGTTTTAAGTTCTCATGGGTATATGCTGGGTCATATGATTACTCTATGGTTAACTTTTTGAGGAACCATCAGACTGTTCTCCAAAGTGGCTGTATCATTTTACATTCTCACTAGCAATGTATGAAGGGGCCGATTTCTCCATACTCTGGCCAACAGTTGTTACCTATCTTTTTGGTTATTACCATCCTAGTGGTTTCAGTTTTGAAACCAAATCTTTTGAGTGGTTTTGTGACAGAAGATGAAGTGTGTAAACTATCAAGGATACTAATGGCTATATATACTAAAGGCTTTATATAAGTCCAGAAAGATCACATATCTGGAATTAGGTCTGGCTGTAGTATTTGTGCTCTTAATCACTATGTGTTGGTGCTACACATAAAGTTAACTCACATGGTATAATCTTTAATCTTTATTTAGTGAAAACTTGACAATAATACATTTCTTGCAAATTGGAGATGCTTAGTTCCAAGAAAGAGTTCTTTTCTTTTCTTTTTTTTTTAAGATTTTATTTATTCATGAGAGAAAGGAGAGGGAGGCAGAGACATAGGCAAAGGGAGAAGCAATCTAAAAAAAATCAAGGACTTCCTCAATGTGCTTGTGTCTACTAATTCAGTCATTCATTACTGTGTCCAGTAATTCTCAAAGTACTTTTGTGTTTATGATTCAGTTTTATATAACATAAGGACTACTGTGAACTATAATTTTTATGTTAACAAGTGTTGTTGAATAAGTAATTGTGTGAAGATGGAGAGTCACTGAAGTTCTTTGGACCTCAGTTTCTTCATCAAACTATGCTTCTATGATTTGGATTTAGTTCAATTATAAAATTCAGATGATGACAATCATTTCTTAGTTCTCTGAGAGGGAAATTTAGTTTAGTAGATGGAATTTTCTGTTTTAAGATATTTTTTCCCTTGAGATTTTCTCAACTTCGGAAGTTACTGATAGAAAAGCTCAGAGTTGATCATGCTTTCTTTTGACAGCTTTTTTTTTAAATGGACATTTATGGTTGCAATTCTGATTTTATATTCTTTAATTTATATTCCTATAAATTACTCATAATTTCTTGCACAGGTTTTCCTATTTTGTAGTAGTATTTCATGATTTTTTTATAATTTACTAATGTGCAATCATTTAAGCTGGTCTGAAGTTTTTGTTCTGTTTTGTTTTAAAGATTTTATTTATTCAGGGGCACCTGGGTGGCTCAGTGGTTGAGCACTTGTCTTTGGCTCAGGTCATGATCCTGGGTTCCCAGGATCAAGTCCCACATCAGGCTCCCTGCAGGGAGCCTCCTTCTCCCTCTGCTTATTTCTTGCCTCTCTGTCTTTGTCTCTCATGAATAAATAAATAAAATCTTTAAAACAAATAAGAATAAGAGATTTTATTTATTCATTTGACACACACAAAGAGAAAGAGAGTGAGCGCATAAGCAGGGGGAGCCGGAGAGAAGGCAAGCTTCCTGCTGATCAGGGAGCTCAATGCGGGACTCCATCCCAGGACCCTGGGATTATGACCGAGCTAAGGCAGATGCTTAACCTGCTGAGTCACCCAGGTGCCCCTAGTTTGAAGTTTCTAAAGTTTGTACTACCTCAAATACTTTGTGATATACCTTGATTATATATATATTAAGTTTAGAACACTTTACTAAACGTTTCTAGGGCATAAGTAGGAAAGAGACACTATTTTTCTGCCTTCAAAGAATTTACATTTTAATTGTAACAGTTTTAATTCAGTTTACTAATTCATAAAATATATCTGGAAAATTTGCCAGACTTGGGCATGGATGAAAGTGATTAATGGGTTTCCTTCAAGGGAATGCTGAATGTCTAGGGACTCTGAAAGGTTTATCTGGTTCTAAATGAGTGTACAGTTTGGATCATCTTTGATTGACAAGGCTATTTTACAACTCTGTAGGGATAAAAGTTAAATTGTAAATAACTGAGAACATTGCAAACATTTTTTAACCTATAAAACTGCAAATGATTCCTATTCTCAGCAATACAAATGGATTTTGTCCAGGAGAAAATATAAATCTTTATAAGTCAAATTCTATTATGAATTGATTTTCACTTCTTTCTGATTTCCTCATTAATTAATAAGGAAATCAAATCTGACACTTAACATTTTGATTCATGTTCTTTTTATATTTACATAAGAATCATGATTTTATCATTTTGGAAATTATACTTTAGAATTTTTATCTACTTATATAACGCAGATAGAGTTAAATATAAATACATACAAATTTTTAAGAAGTACCCATATATATACTGAAAAGTAATAAAACAGCACTTATTTTTTTAGACTAAGAATAATATTTTCACAAACAATGAATGTACATATAAGGTGAATTAAAATATATTCATAAGGGGACGCCTGGGTGGCTCAGTGGTTGATTGTCTGCCTTCTGCTCAGGGTGTGATCCTGGGGTCCCAGGACTGAGTCCCACATTGGGCTCCCTGCAGGGTGCCTGCTTCTCCCTCTGCCTATGTCTCTGCCTCTCTCTTTGTGTCTCTCATGAATAAATAAAATCTTTAAAATAATACAAAAATAATAAAATATATTCATAAGCAAGAAGAAAAATTATAAATAAAAGCATTTTATGGTCCCACCATCCAGAAATAATCACCGTTAAGACCTTGGAATACAGTGTTTCAGACTTATTTTTGGTATGTATGTAATTTTTTTTCTAAAATAGGCTAATAGTATATATTGATTTACGCCTTTTTAGTTTTAACTTAAAAGTATATAAGTGAGCACCTTTTTGACATTTCGTTTTTATAGATTGTATTTCAGCATTTCTAAGGAGAGGGGGTTCTTGTTAGCTATCAACTGCAATTACTTAGTAGGTGACATGTCATTATTTTTAACATGACAACATGTTAAATAGATATACAAAATTACCAAGTGTAGAAGAAATTAAAGCAAAAATGTGAATACTTTATAAAAGGTAGCCACTCTGGAATCTTGGAAGTCTGCCTATATACACTTCATGGTGAAATCTCTTGTTTGGTTTTGTTTTGTTTTTAAAAAAGAAGCTGATAGGGGCACCTGGGTGGTTCAGTGGATTAGGCATCTGACTCAATCTCAGCTCAGGTCTTGATCTCAGGGTTGTGAGTTCAAGCCCTGTGTTGGGCTCCACATCCAGGGTGGAGCCTACTTTAAAAAAGAAGAAGAAGCTGGCATGTAGGTTATTGGGGAATTAAGGGTGGGGGGAAGAATCCAAGACTACAAAGGAAAGGAAGCCTGGGATATCGGTATAGGAAAGCAGTCCTATCCTAGCTGTTAACATTTAAAAAGCCTTTTCAAGGACTGAAGAAATAAAGGCTACAAATGTCTGGAGCTTGAAATGGCTTTATACTTTTGAACTTGTTATGAAAGCTTTTCTTAGATCTCTCTTTCCTCCCCTCCTCCAAAACAAAATAGTTTTTAAAAAAGAAATTAAACAGGAAAAGACCAGATAAAAAGGATATTGCTGCATAGTCTATTTTAAATTTCTGCACCAGAAGAATATAGCTTCTTAAAATTAAAGAGAAGAATTGCCATGTTTGAAAGTCTGAGGAAACAGAATAAGTTGTTACATTCTTCAATCTTGTGAATTGCTAGCAACTGAATTGCTAGCAACTCAAATGTAGGTGCACTTCCCGCAGGGATCAACACCTCTTGATTTTGTTGCTCTTACACTTATTTACAAACATGTTAGAAAAAAGAAAAGAGAAGCAATATACACCAAGACTATTCTGTTTTTAATACAGTATTTGGTTGAACACAAATGTTTTATATCTGTCTTCATAAATAGTAAGTTTTTAAAAAATGTTAAAAGGACATGGATTGCCAATTCTTATAAAATTCTTCACCAAAACGCTAGCTATGACTTTACTCTCGTTTTATGATTTATTTATTATTATAAATGAAATGGAAAAATAAGTAACTGACATTCAGTGACTTGTAGATTTTGTCCTTTTAGCATTATAGACCATAGAGATTGTAGAGGGATTCCAAATCTCTCTACTGGAGTCTAACCCTACTGAAAAAATTTAAAAGTCCTGCAATGTAATACAGAAGTTCTGAAATTTAGTCCCATCACTTCTATTAATTTAGTCATGGCATAGTCACTCAACCTCTCTCAGAGCCAAAATAGTTTATTCTGTTTCTTCCATCTCTAAAGCTCTGTAATTCTGTGAATTTAAAAAACGTGAACGTAATGTTAAAGATAAAATTTTCTTTAAAAAGTAATCTCAACAAATATTTTAAAATTCCAAATGATGTCTTTATTTAATTACTAATGTAAAACAAAGGATACTACAGAATTCTTTTTTGACCACAGAATTTTTTCTTGAGCTTAATTTCTTTGTTTTTTAATATTATAGCATCTGCTGCTTCTACATTTGACATTTTTTTTTCATTTTAGTTTTAGGTGTACAATATAGTGATTCAACAATTCCCTATATATTATAAAATGCTCACCACAGTTATTACAATATTATTGACTATATTCCCTATTAGGTACATTTCAGCCCTGTGACTTATTTATAACTGGAAGTTTGTACCGATTAACCCCCTTCATCGACTTTTTAATTGAAATATAATGGGCATCTAGAAAAGTCCACAAAGCATAATTGTATAGTTCATTGTCACAAAATGAGTATATCTATATAACCACTGCCCAGGTAAAGAAATGAAATATATTTAGTTCCCTTAATATATTCTTTCCCCCCCAGTGACTACATTCTCTTTTTCCCCAAACATAGCTATCTTAATTTTTTTTTTTTAAGATTTTATTTATTTATTCATGAGAGACGCACAGAGAGAGAGAGGCAGAGACACAGGCAGAGGGAGAAGCAGGCTCCATGCAGGGAGCCCGACATAGGACTCCATCCCGGGTCTCCAGGATCAGGCCCTGGGCCGAAGGCAGCGCTAAACCGCTGAGCTACCTGGGCTGCCCCACTATCTTAATTTCTAAGAACATGCATTGATTTTCCCTATTTTGTTAAAATATAAATTAAGGCATTAAAAATTGTAAGACTTTGAGTAAAAGTCGATTTGAATCAGGCAACATCCAATCTAGTGGATACAATGGAGCTTCAAGAAGCTGTAAAAAATGAAAGACTTCTATACTATAGGCTGAAGGGAACAGGAACAAGGATATTTTATCAGCAAAAGCTGGATTGCTTGTGGCAGGGTCACTTTCTTTTAGGCTATGGCAGAGGTCTAACATTACCTCACTAGTGCTGACCAGTTGATTCTTGATTAGCTGGTGTAAGATTCCATTTCTGAGAGAAGTCAAAACTATAATTAACTCAGGGCACCTAGGTGGCTCAGTTGGTTAAGCATCTGACTTCAGCTCAGGTCATGATCTCCGGGTCCTGGGATCAAGCCCTGCGTCAGGCTCCCCACTTAACAGGGAGTCTGCTTGTTCTTCTGCCGCTCCCCCCACAGTACTCTGTCTCTCAAATAAATAAAATCTTTTGTAAAAAATTTATCAAAAGGGATCCCTGGGTGGCGCAGTGGTTTGGCGCCTGCCTTTGGCCCACGTCGGGCTCCCGGTGCATGGAGCCTGCTTCTCCCTCTGCCTGTGTCTCTGCCTCTCTCTTTCTCTCTCTCTGTGTGACTATCATAAATTAAAAAAATAATAATAAAAAAAATAAAAAAAACAAAAATTTATCAAAAATATTTATTCATTTTAAAGAGAGAAAGGAGTGGGGTGGGGATGGGCAGACAAGAGAATATCAAGCAGACTCCCCACTGAGCCTGACAATCCCATAATCCAGGAGATCGTGACCTGAGCTGAAACCAGGGGTCAGTTGCTCAACTGATTGGGCCACCCACGCGCCCCAATAAAATCTTTATAAAACCCTGTAATTAAGTCTTGGTTTAGTGATGTGGGGGGTTAGCATCAGAGACTCCATTTGGGTTTGTTGTCTTGTTTTTAACATGAGCTTTATTTAAATAGAACCAGACAGTATGTATTCTTTTACATCTAGTTTTTTTTTTTTTTTTACACAATGTTATTGTGAGAATCGTCACTGTCATTATGTAAGAGCTTGGTTCATTTTATTTCTGTATAGTATTTCACTGTATGAATTCACCTGTTGTTGAGCCTGTGGGTTTCCAGTTTGGGGCTACTATGAATAATGCTGCTTTAAGATTTTGTGTGTGTCTTTTGAAAAAAATGTGCATACATTACTGTTAGGTATATGCTTAGGAGTAGAAAATAATATGAAAAGCTTTTCCAAGGTATGTGTACAAATGTATATTTCCATTTGCTCAGACCATAGAATTTAATGGTTCCTTTATGATTATCAGAATGAATTGATCTCTAATATGGAGAATTTGAATTTTCCCAGGAGAAAATTGGTATGTAAACACTGATTAGGCTTATTCATGCTTATTTTGAAAATATCATAGCCCTACTCTTTGGTGACTAGGACTCTGGAATTTCTCACTACTCATTATTTGATATAGGAAAAAGCAATTGAGTTTTTGCTAATTTTTGTTTCTTCAGAGAACTGAGAGTGGTGGGAAAAAGTAAAACTTCAAAATCATCGAGCTGTTGTTTTCATTTTCTTTTTTTACTTGCTTGGCTAAACTAAGCAGTGTTCTAATAATAAACTCCTTTAGCTGTCATAACATTCTTGAATAATATAGTACTTTCTGCTTTGAGCAGAGAGATTAGTATTTATTATCTATTCCTATGATGTTTCTCCTTCCTCCCCCCCCCTTTTTTTTTTTGCTAATTCTCATTGAAAGCATACATTTTCACTTAAGGACCTTGCTGTGGGCTATCCACCCACCACAACACATTAATAAAAAGCTATTTCTTTTGGGAAAGACAAACACCAAAAACTAAGTTCACTGTAGAAACCTAGATGTCCTCAAAGGCTTTATCTACTAGTGTCATGATATTTTTGTTCTATTTTTAATTCAATTCTGGAAAATAGATTTTCCCTAATCAAAATATCACAAAAATTCAGTGATTCTAGATTGATGATGGTTTGAGTTGATGTAGAGAGAGATACTAAATCAAAGTAGATCAAGAGGATCAAACGAGGTCATATATTTGAGAGTACTTGGTAAAATTTAAGGTGTTGACATCGTCATCATTATCATCATGAGAAGAATTTAGTCCTTTGTAAGAGGAGGAGAAATAAACAGTCTAGATATAATAGAACTCTATTAACTGCAACGGGATCAGTGCTATCCTATAGAAATATACCGAGCCACAAATCTGAGTCATGTATGTAACTTAAGATTTTTTAATAGTCATGCTAAAAAAAAGAAAAAAATAGATGAAATTAATTTTAATAATGTATTTTTACAGTATATCAATATAGTATCATTTCAATATGTAACCAAGATAAAAATTATTGAGATATTTTACTTTATCTATTTTTACCAAGTGTAAAAAAATCCAGTGTTTATATTCTAGCACATCTCACTTGGGGGTGATCACATTTCCAGCGCCCAATAAACCACAGATTGCTATTGGCTACCATACTGGACAACACAGATTTGGGGCTTTCCATGATAGAATGGGAGGGTGCTCCATGCTGTACCAAGTGGATATGATTCACTCATGCTTTTAGCGGTATTTCACTGTAATGCATACTAATAGTGAGTTGTTAGTCTATGTTTTGAGATATAGTAGGATTTCAAGTTTCTAAAGGAAGAAAGAGCCCTGAACTCTATTACTGAAATTCATTTTCTGAAATTTTTCCAACAGGACTATTTTGCTAGATTCTAAATGATAAAACATAGAGCCTTGAAGCCCATAGAAGTCCAGTATATTCTGAGGTAAATTGCCTATTAATGAACAGCAGCAAGAGATATAACTGATGGATGAAAATTAAATGATACAACATTCGGAACAACTGGTAGGTGAATAAAAAAGGAAATATATTAACTGTAAAATTTTTATGAGGGAAAAACAATGAGCATGATTGATTATATGAAAAGGACTTTGCTATAGACTGAATGTTTATGTCCCTGAAATTCATATGTTGAAACTTAATCTCTAACATGATAGTATTTGGAAGTGGGGACTTTGTGAAATTTTTAATTGTCCTTTTAAAAGAGAACGGAAGAGTTCCCTTTCCCCTTTCCACCATGTGAAGATACAGCAAAAAGACAGCCATCTATGAAGTAGGAAATTAGTGGTTCTCACTAGACACTGAATCTACCAGGGCCTTGATCTTGGATTTCTTAGTCTCCAGAACTGAAAAATAATGTTGTTTAAACCACCCAGTCTATGGTATTTTTGTTAGAGCAGTCTGAATGAACTAAGACAAACTTTGAAAGTTTAGCAGAGGGTTCCCTGGGTGGGTCAGTGGTTTAGTGCCTGCCTTTGGCTCAGGGTGTGATCCTGGAATCCCAGGATCAAGTCCTGCATTGGGCTCTCTGCATGGAGCCTGCTTCTCCCCCTGCCTGTGTCTCTGCCTCTTTCTCTCTGTGTCTCTCATGAATAAATAAATCTTTTTTTTTTTTAAATGAAAAGTTTAGCAGAGTAACTTTAGGGAAGTTGGAAATCAAGCAAAAAGTTCCAAGGAAGTAGACTCTTTTTTTTCAATAGAACAATGCTGTATAATGTCTCATTCACTAGGAGAGTCCATATAAACCTATTTGAACTACAATATACCTGAAATATTTGTCCTTTGCAGTAATTACTATTCTAAAACTAAAAGTAAAAAAATTAAAATATTTTATTATTCCTTTTTTTTAAATTTATTTTTTATTGGTGTTCAATTTACTAACATACAGAATAACCCCCAGTGCCCGTCACCCATTCACTCCCACCCCCCGCCCTCCTCCCCTTCTACCACCCCTAGTTCGTTTCCCAGAGTTGGCAGTCTTTACGTTCTGTCTCCCTTTCTGATATTTCCCACACATTTCTTCTCCCTTCCCTTATATTCCCTTTCACTATTATTTATATTCCCCAAATGAATGAGAACGTATAATGTTTGTCCTTCTCCGACTGACTTACTTCACTCAGCATAATACCCTCCAGTTCCATCCACGTTGAAGCAAATGGTGGGTATTTGTCATTTCTAATAGCTGAGTAATATTCCATTGTATACATAAACCACATCTTCTTTATCCATTCATCTTTCGTTGGACACCGAGGCTCCTTCCACAGTTTGGCTATCGTGGCCATTGCTGCTATAAACATTGGGGTGCAGGTGTCCCGGCATTTCACTGCATCTGTATCTTTCCTAATACTTTTGAAAAATTAGGTAGAATTTTTTAGATGATGAGATGGATGGAAACACAGGTATTTTTAAGGACTAAATGGTTAATGACAGAGCTTTTTTTCCCTAACCTTTTATTATGAAAATTAAAAACATATACACAAGTAGATGGAATAGTGAGTGTGGATACCTTGTGCTTAATAGAGAAGTAAAAAGTTGGTAAAGAAAAGTTGGATCAAAGTTTCCTCTATCAGTCACCAGGTGTTGACAAGAGCAGCTTGAGATGGTTTTGTAGTTTATCAGATTTGAGTTCTGAAGGAACAAAAGGAGCTGGAGAATGCACTGATTCATGACTGAGTAAATAGATAACATGGCAAGTTCTTTGCTGACCAGTGATTAGATTCTGGAAGTCGGCAGCCTAGGATTCCTGGGTTTGATTGTTTCTTCTTTCATCAGTGGTAATTATTAATTATTGGTATTTTGCTTGTTTCAAAATTATGAGTTTCATATTTTATGTGAATCTTAGAGAATTATTAGCTATTGAGAAAGCAGTGAATTTTTAGGAACAAAGTCGATTTCCCTAAGAAAGTTTATTCTAAATGTGTTATCCATATTAAATATTTTTTTGTTTATATTGTAAATGGTTTATGTAATGTCAAACAGAAAACAATTTATCTATATTTTCAAATATTTCATTTATAAATAGTAATAATTATGTAAAAGATTTCGACAACCAAAGGCTTTGTTTTGTATATGGTTGCAAAAGTTTGTACTGGTATTTTGGTCACTGTGTGGGAAAGTTGTTAGGTGAATTTTCGGTTAGGGCTATCAGCATAAGACAATGTAATATGTAAGAAAAAGCCTGAATCACAAATCAGAAAACCTGGAGACATTGTGGGTGTGTCACTTATTATTGTGTGTCCTTGGGCAAATCACTTCTCTTTCTGTATCTCAGTTTTGATATTTGTCAAATGAGAGGTTTGGAATTAGACACACCTGGTTTTTGTTCATGCAGCAAATATTTATTGAGAGCTATTTTGTGCCAGGCACTGAAAATATTAATTAACAACATAAATAAGTTAATTGGCCTCAACCTTTATGGAACTTATGTTCTATTTTGGTAGATGACAACAAAAGATAGAATGCATAAAACAATTACAAAATATAATAAGTACCATAAGGAAACAAGGGACTCTTGACAGTGTAGCTTGGGATTATCTCTTTGAGTTAGTGACTCAAGGATGAGAAATTGCTGGCTAGGTAACTAATGGGAATGTGTTTCAGGTAAAGGGAACAGCATATGAAAAGGGCTTGAAGCTGGAAAAAGCTTGGTGTGTTCTGGATGCTGAAAGGAGACCAGTGTGAATTAGATTGTAGTGAAAGAGAAGAGAGTAGCATAAGATGAGATTGGAAAGATAGGCAGAGTTTTATAGATCATGG
Source organism: Canis lupus familiaris (assembly GCF_011100685.1). Lineage (NCBI taxonomy): Eukaryota > Metazoa > Chordata > Mammalia > Carnivora > Canidae > Canis > Canis lupus. The sequence continues at coordinate 40,042,007 of NC_049242.1, read as the reverse complement.
TAATGGACTTTTGATTTTATCCGAAGTGCAATGGTGATTGATTTAATGTTTTAAGAAGCCCCCTTTTATTACAGTCTGGGGAAGTGATTAGAGGAGGTTTAAGATTAGAAGTAAACCTGTTGCATAGTCTAGGTGAGAAATAATGAGGACTTGGGTTAAAGTGGTAGTGATGGAGACGGAGAGATGTGGAGTAATTTAAGATATATTTTATGAGAGGAAACAACTGGATTTGCTGATGGATTGGATATTGAGGATGATGGAAAGGAAGGAATAAAAGATGGCTCTTAGGTTTCTGGCTTGAACAACTTTGGACAGAATTTCTATTTACTTGGTGGGGAAAGATGGACAGATTTGGGTGGGTAGGTATCATGATTTCTTTTTTGGATTCTTCTTTGGACACATTAAGTTTATAATGTCTTTGACTTGTTCAGGTGGTGATTTAAAGAAATTAGACAATTAGGTATTTAAACCTGAAATTCATGTATGTCAGGGATAGAGGTACATGCTTGGGAGTCATGAACATAAGGATAGTATTTAAATTCAAGGGAATGAATGAAATGATCCAAGAGAAGAGACAAATTTCAAAGGTCTGGCTTGAGTTCTGAGGAAATCTAGAACTTACAAGTCAGGTAGAAGAAGTAGATTAAAGAGTGGAGGCTAAAAGGAAGTAGTAGTGAGAATGGAATAAACCAGGAGAGTATAGTTTTTGGAAGCCAAGAGAGATCAGTGTTTCAAGGAGGGAGTTGTTGATTTTGTTCAGTGCTTATGAGAAATGAAATTAAGATGAACACAAAGAAATGACCATTGGGTTTTGTAACATTTAATTTTAATTCTGACTCTGCTACTTACTAGTTGTGTGAATTTTGAACACTTCATTTTACATTAAGTCTCAGTTTTCTCATCTTCAGAAAAGAGAATAACAATACTTGTATCATATGGTTATTGAAAGGGTTGATGAACTAACTAACGTATGTTTACCAGGAACAGTACCTGATAAATTTGGGATGCTCAGTTGATATTAATTAATTCCTTTCTTCTCTAGGTCTGTGATACCTTTTGAAACTTTGAATAAAGTACACCTATCCCATGCTTAAAGATGTTAATTTGTTTCTGAAAATTCTGTTGCTTAGTGAAAATCTATAAAATAAAAAATTAATTTAGTGGTAAAAATTATATTTCATCTTAATGCAAAATACCCAAATATTTTCCCAGATAGAAAAATGTATCATTTAAGGAACAATGAAAAAAATTTATATAAATAATAGATGACATTTAGAAGTAAATAGATTATACATAATCTATTAAGTAATAAAGGTTTACTGTGCTTGCCAAAGGAAGAAAAGAATTGACAATGGTTGGTGGAGGAGGAGTGTAAGGTATTCATTTTTTGGAAAATATGTTATTCTTTCTGCACCACTTTCCCCATCAATGTTTTTAGCCTTTTAGGGGTTCCTGATTATCTTGCCTTCACATTAACTTAATATGAAATTACAGCACATTTTAAAAGTCGTACAAGGGGGATCCCTGGGTGGCTCAGCAGTTTAGCGCCTGCCTTTGGCCCAGGGCGCGATCCTGGAGTCCTGGGATCGAGTCCCATGTCGGGCTCCCTGCATGGGGCCTGCTTCTCCCTCCTCCTGTGTCTCTGCCTCTCTCTCTCTATGTCTATCACGAATAAATAAATAAGTAAATAAATCTTTAAAAAAAAATAAAAGTCGTACAAGATGCTACCTTTTCATTCTTTACTAGCAATGCAGAACTTTTGAGTCCTCTAAACGTGGTATACAATGCAAATTTTCCCGCATGATATTCTCTGACAAGGAGTTATTATGTTGTTGCATAAACTGATGACTATTTTTGCCTGGAAGTGTAACATCAAAATATCATATAGTGTATTTATTTAGTGTGTTTTTGGGTAAAAAAAATATTTTGGAAAAAAAGATGTCATCTGAAAGTGATAAACTTTTCATAGCCATTTTAAACTAATAAGTTGCTATCTAAGGTAAGTTTTTATTTACTGATCATATACTCCATGCATGACTATGTTAGGCTCTTTGGAAATAGGTAATACATTTACAATTTAATGAGTAGCTTTTAGCAAGCAGAATTTTAGGTGATTTTTAATTTTAAGGAAAAATATTGAAAAGGCAAAAGCCATTAATTGCATCTTTAATAATGTGAAATACTCTCTCAATTGAGTAAAATATGAAAACCTAATTTATGTTAACTGGAAATAAGAAAATATGATTATAAAAATGTAGTTACACTTTTAAACTATGTATTTTAAAAAATACATTTTTTAAATTGGCACCTATACCCCCAAACTGGCAAACCATCTTGTGGGGAATCATAAAGCCCCTCTGGCAGATGGGTAGGAGTATGGATGCACCAGAGAACCACTGTCCAGGCAGGTTGGATTTCCATTTCATGCCGAGCTTATACATCTAAGGCACATGTATTTCTTGGCAAAAATCTGAATTTCCTGCTGAAAATCTTGGCATAGATAAACATAAGATCAATGAGTTCCAAGATAGGGTTTTTGCCCTAAGTATCCCTGTGTATCTTCTATTGGCATGATGCTTTTAAAGGAAATATAATTGGTAAGTCACTCATTTCCCCCACTAAAGTTGCTATATGGTAGTTTTAATAATATACTGTACAACTGTTGTTACTAGTTGGTGTTGTATATATCTTGGTCCCAGAGCAATAGCATGTGCAGATTGAAAATCAACCCGAAAGATTTCCTTGAGTGATTATTGCAAACTGAAACTTAATTTTATTTCTCTCTGATCATCTTCCTTTTGTACTGATATTAGATTCAGTATCCACTCTAGTAGCCCATCCAATGATGAGGTTTGTAGGCATCCCTAAACCTGAAAAAATGGCTGAGATGAACTCAGGGGCATTCTTTATTTTTCTGAAAGTAATTCTGTATGGCTTATTTCAATTTATTTACTTTTTTCTCCAGAATTACTGTAAAGGTTTTCTATTTCACTCATTACAGCACAGTGTTTTTCACATTTGAATAGACTGCATCAACATGAATTCTTTATAAGGACCTTAAAAACAAACTTTGCCAAGTCCCCGAATACAGAAGTGAATTCACATCCCAATACTCAGCTGCCTCATGAATAAAGGAGAGCCTGTGCCTGACACTTTGAAGCTGTAGCTGTTAAACCATACAGAATATTTACCTCAATAAATCATTATAAGAAACTAAGGTACAATTATACCCACAGAGAAAAAGAATTCAAAACACTGATTTATGTGTTTCAGTGCCTATTCCCTCTCCCACTATGTTTTGAATTTTATGCATGTTTGTCATCTTTGGCTGCTCCTATGTATCTTTAAACTAATGGGTTCTGATTTTTTTGTAACATTCCTCATTAAGTTTGTTATTTTTCTTAGACACACAGACATGATTTGCATAGTACAAAGTTTTACATTTAAAATGAACTATATCTCATTTCTTAGGGCTGAAGCAAAAAAATGGAAAAAGTGACTTATTTTAAATGAAACACTGACTTTGCTTAATTTGTGGGTATTTAAGCATAAGTTCCATATAAAGGATTTCATTCGGCATTTATTTTGGAGTACTGGGAAACAGTAAAGACCTGGGATATAAACAGGAAGTAGACTACTGACCTAAAGAACTACCTTCTACTAAACTATTTTGCTTATTTAAAGTGATAATAGTATTATGGAAAGAAATGTTTGTTCACCAGTGTGTGTTTTGTCCTTCTGAAAGTAAAAAAGCCCAAAAGCAAAAGTAAACCAGTAACGTGGAGAAAGGAATGGCAATGAACTTGACAAAGGGTCAATGTACAGATAGGAATATTTTTGCCTCGAATAATTTACAATGTCATCTAGATGTGATAGGAAAAAAGGCTTTCTAATGATATGTTATAAATTGACATAAAAAGTATTTTAAAACAGCAAAATAACTTACCAGCAAGGATAAAAATGTTATATCTTACTGGTTTAATTTAAAATGATTTAATTTTTATAAGTTTAGAAAATCAAAATACGTACAATTCCTGAACTTTATCATAGAAATCAGGGACTGAAATTTAATTTAATTAGTTATGTGATTGGTTTGGCTCATAGGGTTGTACTTTTAAACAATGTAATGTTATCTAGATGTTATCCCCTTTTTCAATCAGTGTGAAATTGTGGATATTAGTTGGGTTAAAGTCAGACCTTTAATGAATTCCTTATTACTCAAGCAATAAGACTTCTCTTATTGTTTCTTATACTTTTCTAATGGGAGGAATATAAGGATATATATAGATTGTAGGTTATTTGGGATTCTGAGATCTTCCCTTCCCCTACTTCTCTAATATTACAACCTGTTTATTTCCTTCCAATTACTAATTACTGTCTATAATTATTTTATTTATTGTGTACTTTGTTTATTGTTATCTTCCCAGTAAAAGCTCCATATAGCAAGATCTTGTTTATGTTATTAATAATATATTCCCACTGCCCAGATAGATGTTCCTGGTGCATAGCATGTGCCTAGTAAGTATTTATAGAATGAATGAATGAAGGGAGCCAGTGTAGTGGGCACTCTTGTTTACTTTCATGCTTTTTACTATGAGTACAGGGTGGCTAAGGTAAGTGGAGTTCGATCTTGAGGGGAATGAGAAAGTCAAAGAAAACCAGGATAAGACAAGAGAGAATCCAAATGGAGAAAAGAAAATTAAACCCAGTTATTGAAGAGCAAATATTCAAAATTCATTGACTTTTCATGTAGAAAGTGACTCACAATAAGAAGTCATTTGAGAAGAGTAAGATCAACAAGTCAGAAAGGAAAAACTAAAAGAGAAGCTACAGTGAAAAAATAACCCCATCTATTTATTTATTTTGATTACATTTTTATCAGGCGCCTACTCTGTAAGGAACAGCATTAGGCATTAGGCACTGAGCATACTTTGCCTTCAAGGAGCTTAAGTCTAGGAGAAGGATAAAAACATACATTAGTAATAAGGAAGAAAAAATAAGAGGCAAAAGAAAAGTATAAGCAAAATTCTTGAGAGTTCAAGCTAGTCACAAAAGACTACATATTGTATAATTCCATTTATATGAATGTCCAGAATAGGCAAATCTGTAGAGACTAAAATTAGATCAGTGGTTGCTTAGGGAATGGGGCAAGTAGGAGCAAATGGGGAGTGATTGCTAATAGGTATGTTTTTTTTTTTTTAAGGGGTGATAAATCTGTTTTAAAACTGATTCTGGGGATGGCTGTATATCTCTGAATATACTAAACACTGACTTTAGCATTTTAAATGGGTGAATTGTGTGATGTGTGAATTATATCTCTGTAAAACTGTTACATGAATGTTTTCAAAGAATTCAATGAGAGTTCTGGAAAGCTATGGTCAGAAGGAGTGAAGAAGGGGGGATTAGAGGAGATTTTGAGATGAGGGAAGATGTAAATGAAGAAACCATGGGTTATGAGGTGGCAGGTAAGTGGGACAATTTAGGGGTGCTTAAGCAGGATTTTCCTTTCTTACTTTTGAATAGGAAATTTCTGAGAATGGGAGAGATAAATTATTAGGACTGGCAATAAGAAGACATCAAGTGCTTAAAGGAAGAGTGAAAAATGTATAGAGAAATTTCACTTTGGAGATAATCCTCTGTGTGGGTGAATGAAAGAGAAAGGGGGTGAGAGCTAAAAACTAGAGCACAAATAGAAAAATGCATGTGTCATAGTACAGGAGGTGAGGGAAAAAGAAAAATAAGTGTAAGAGAATTTAGCTAGAAGAGAACGACAGGAATGGAAGAGGTAAGTGGGAAGAGAAAGTGATGTTAACGACCTATTCCTTTGTTTTCAGTTGTTCAGGCACTCATGATGGTCCCTTTTCTGATTCTTTTTCTTCTGTCAGCAACCCTATCCTTTCAGATACCCAGTCCTTTCCTATTGGTTATTCTGAAATCTGAGCAACTCATTTACTCTTAAGAGGTAAGGATGTCAGGCTATTCCTACTTTCAAGATCTTTTATTTTTTAAAGAGGACTATAAGGAGAAGGCAGTGTTTAACACAAAGATATTAATGATGGAATTTAGACATCTGATTAGAAAGCTTGACTTTTTCCTTAAAGAGGTAGAAGGGAATGTTTTTATCATACAATATAAACAAATGCCTATTTACGAATATGAGCAGAAGTGATGGAAATCTGGATGATCTCTAGTGTCTTTCATATTGCTTCATGTCAAAGAGATTTTTTGCTATTAAGTAATGTTTCAATGTTTTTAAAAGTTGCTAAGAGCGGGTTCCCTGGGTGGCTCAGCAGTTGAGCGCCTGCCTTCAGCCCAGGGTGTGATCCTGGGGACCTGGGATCGAGTCCCTCGTTGGGCTCCCTGCATGGAGCCTGCTTCTCCCTCTGCCTGTGTCTCTGCCTCTCTCTCTCTCTCTCTCTCTCTATCATGAATAAATAAAATCTAAAAAATAAAAATAAAAAATAAAAAAAAATAAAAGTTGCCAAGAGAGTATTTGAATATTCTCACCGGAAAATTCTTTAAATCTTTACCTTCCAAAAAATTCCCTATGATTTTGCACCCTAGTTTAATTATCCAGAAGAATTGAGTCCTGAACTATGTTATATAAAGTCCACTTTTAAATTTGGGAGAACCCAATCTAGATTAATGGGAAGTGAGAATTTGGGTATTTTGTAGGAAACTCAAGGTAAATATAATGTTCTACTCAATTCTTAGCTGTGTAGCTGAGGAACTTCACTAGACTTTTATTCATTCAACAAATTATTTATTGAATACCTACTGTATGCCTTGTCCTGTGCTAAGAGTCTCAGTTTCTTCACTTTAATACAAGCCTAATAATACGTTTTGCAGGATTATTGTGGTGGTTATGTAAAATCTACCAAAGTGCTTGATACAATGATGTTTAATAAATGGTTACTTTTTTTTTTTTAAGGTTGCTATTGCTTGCTTAGCTTATCACTCTACTACGCATTTGGTCTTTTATATTTATTTGCCTTACAATTAACAAAAAAATGTAAATGGGAGAGTAGGGACCATGTCTTATTTATTATAGTACTTTGCAAATAGTAGATTTCCACATACTTCCAGAAAGAAAACCCATTATAATTCCTGAAGCAAAGTAAGTTATTTTCAACTAAAGAGGTAGAGAAGATAATTTTAGCCAAATTGACTATAACATTTGGGTTCAGGCTTCTTGGCAATCCAGAATAAATGAAAATCATAGTACTGTTAGCCAATAAAAAAGGAAGTATACTTATTTCTTAAATAATACAAACTTTTATCTCACGTTCAATTCTAAGAGGAATTTGATGTTTATGTAACTGATTCTGAGTGCATTTGCAACTGACAGTGCCTTCAATAGCAGATTAGATTTGATAGTTTGACAATAGGAACTGTTCAAAGGTGAGAGATCAAGTTGGAGATTGTATAATTGGTAAGAAAAGTTAGGTCATTTCATTGAGCTTTATTCATTTATTTGACAAGTATTTATTGAATACTTGCTGGTAAGAGAAAAATAGAAGAAATATACGTGTATTAAAGCGATCTGCAAGGTGTATTAAAGTGATACTGTTGAGAGAAATAAAAATTTTCTGTGTTGTAACTCACAAGTGATGTTCCATGGGTAAACTTTTAAAACATAAGGTATCAGTTTAAGCATGTTGTAAAAAAGATGAAATAAATAAACACAAAATAAAATTTTTAAGTTAGTTTGTTTTTGATGGGGAGGGAAATAAAAGCCAAAGATAAATCATTTATTTTATAGCACTCAAGCTTTCCATTAGCATTCCCCTCTACTTTCCAGATTATATTTCTAGTTTATATTATTATGAAACACTTTGAGAAACTCAAAAGTGACAAAGGTCTTTGTAATTTAAATAAGTCTTTGTAATTAAAAATTCCTCTGGACTAGAACTTGGCACTGAGGTCTCTTTTTATCTTGAATAGTCTTTTTCATAAAAAATATTCACCAGCCATTTTTTTAATCAAATGAAAATTTAAAATAATGCTTCTGGCAGTCATGAGACATTATACATTCATAAAAATAATAAAATGTTTTCATTACCAGGTGTTCTGAGAATTTTACATTAACCAATTTACAAGTGTAATTTGATCATTTACCATTAGCATATGAAATATTTTGTGATACCCTCATGGTCATTAATCCATATTTGTGAACTGTATATTTTCCATGTATTGTATCACACTGATTAGTGTGATTTGATCATGTAGTAAAACACATTCAATGCACATATTATGTAACTTATTAAAGTTCAAACATATGTACATTTTTAATGCTGCAGGAAAATAGATTCAAATCTGATGCCACTTATGACCTTATAATAATTGTTTTATTTATTATTTGCTAAATGTTCAAGGGAAAACTATCCCTTAAAGAGGTGCGTGGAGAAGAATTTTATATATATGTTTATTGCATAGGTAGTTTCTTTGACATGGACTATTTCAGTTGAGATGTAAAATACAATATTCAGGATTTTTTTCCTTGTTCATAAAATATTACAGTACAACACAGGCTTTCTGAAGGTGTCTGGGACATCAAACACCTTTAGAAGATTGGGACTCAGGAAAACAAGAAGGCTGGCCAGTGGGTTTGGAATAGGGAACCTTCCAAATTCTCCATGCCCAGGGGGAATAAAGGATACTAATGGAAAAAAAAGTGACTGAACTTCAGAGCTAGCCAGTGTCCTTGGATGGGAAAAAGGTCTGTAAGAGGAAGGTTCTGATGTTTGTAAAAGTGCCTTCCAGTGGTCTGACTCAGGAAATCATATGTAGTAAACTAATTTAACAATTTATATAGTCATTGTGTTTTCCCCAAGCAGTGTCTTTATTTCTTGCGAGCACACAAACACATGCTTTTATTTCATAGAAGGGTTAAAACAATTCAGAGAAGTTACCTCTTCTAATAAAGACCAGCGTAGCATTTAAAAAAATACACAGAAACTTTCCTATAAAGTCTTAAATGAGAAGGGTTCAGGAGTTTGAGTATATATAGCGGCTAGCAAAATTGCATGAATATTAGTGTATATAATTGATACGGTGTATATAATTAATAGTGTGTATAAATGAGATAATATCAGTTTAGGCTTTTGTTAGTTTGTAAATCATTTTTGAATTATCTCAAATTATTAATAAAATATTTCCTTCGGGTTTCAAAAATACTTTAAAGTAATTAAATAACGTTATTTAAATATTTACATTTAGACTAACTCCAGAAACCAGATAATGAATTGTGTTTAGAAAACTTTCCACTGAGACACCTGGGTGGCTCAGCGGTTAAGCGTCTACCTTCGGCCTGCGGTGTGATTCTAGGGTCCACGGATGGAGTCCCAGGTTGGGCTCCCCAAGCAGGGAGCCTGCTTCTCCCTCTGCCTGTGTCTCTGCCTCTCTCTCTGTGTCTGTCATGAATGAATAAATACAAATCTTAAAAAAAAAAGAAAACTTTCAACCAATATCTTTCTTTTCCCACACATAGTATTTGATCTTAGGTTAGGTAGAATGGCATGCTCATGTTATTGAATGTTAATGCGTTACTTTGTTTTCCTGAGCCAGATTTCTGAGGTTTTCAGAAGCCATAAAATCCTTGTTAAAATCAGAGTAACCCTGGGTGACACAGCGGTTTAGCGCCTGCCTTTGGCCCAGGGCCAGATCCTGGAGACCCAGGATCGAATCCCACATCGGGCTCTTGGTGCATGGAACCTGCTTCTCCCTCTGCCTATATCTCTGCCTCTCTCTTTCTCTCTCTCTCTCTGTGTGACTATCATAAATAAAAATAAATAAAAATTAAAAAAAAAGAAAAAATCTTACTAAAAAAAAAAATAAAATAAAATCAGAGTAAAAGTCAATAATAGGGGAAACAAGTGTATATCACATTTGAAAAGGTTATTCTCTGTTTATAACGTAGGAAGTGATACAGAGTGTGACATAGTTTAAAGTATACTGGAATTAATAATAGGAGACCTAGGTTTTAGTCCTTGATCTGCATTAGGGGAAGCAACTCACCAGGTCTCAGTGTTAGTTGTTTTTTTTTTGATTAATCATTAACAATGATTAATGTTTTTAAAGTGAACTTGCTTTGTTTTATCGTTGTTTTAAAAGCTATGTTTTTAAAGTAAACTTCAACAGTAAAGCCTATAGCATATTAAGTATATAATTGAAAGTAAATCATAGTATGCAGAATTAGAAAGCTCACAAGCAAGTTTATCAAATAATCAAAGTATATCTCAAGGAAAGTGAAACATCTAGGTATGTGCTACCTGATATGCTTGCCACTGAACACATGTGACTATTTAAATTTAGATTTAAATTAGTAAACATTAAACAAAAATCAACATTTAGTTTTATAGTTTTACTTAGCCATGTTTTAAATTTTCAGTAGTCACGTGTAGCTAGTGACCTGACCGAGAACATTTCCATCAAGGCAGAAAGTTCTATTGTATAGCACTGACCTAGGTGCTCAGTCAAATGATCTTGATTTCTGTAGTAGTCACAGGAGCATTATAGGTATAACCTATAATTCAGATACTTACCAGGTACCATTCTATCATAGGCACATAGGTTGATACCTACTTGGGCCAGATGGATTGGTTTTGGACTTGGGGCTAATGCTGCTTGTCTAGAGAACCTCCAATATTTATTAGTCTGGGGGAAATCCCTTTCTTTCTCCTAGGCTAAGGAAGGCTGTGGAATAGAACTGAGAAATTCAGATCAAATTAGACTTCCTTTTGGGAAGCATATATGTAATAAATATATTCATGTATGTATTTTATTATATTTTTAAGTTTATGCATACTTCTACCTTCTAATAATGGTTTAGGACAATTTCTCCTTGGAAAATTTTTCTATTATTTTCCCCAAAGTTACTCATTCAGATCTATTCAAAATATATTTATTAAACACCAATGCCCAGCTAGATAGAAAAACTAGGAAATATTCAGATCTTTGAAGAACAATTCCTGCCATTAAGGAGTTTGTAATAGGAAAGGGGAAAAATATTTTTACATGAAAAGTTTAAAAATGCAGGATAAGCTGGGTTAAATGTGTAATAAATGGTATAGCACCATATTTACTATAGAAGGAGAGCTCTGTGAGCTTGAGTGATTGAAGAAGTTAAGAAAGAGACTTGAATTGAGATTGAGTATGTTAGGAAGAACTTTCAGCAGAAAAGAGCCACAGATCATATGTAAGAATCAGCAAGGTATGTTAGATACTACATTGAGCTTAGATTGTCTGTGGTAACAAATAGCACACACAGTCATACATTCCTCTGAAGTCTAGTCTTCCTCTTTTGCCTCCTTTTCTCGACCACCTTTGAATCCTCCCTTTTCCTTACTACCCTTAGCTAATTAATCAGTGTATTCTATAGAGTCTTTCTTTCTAGGGGGTTACGAATCATTGCCTTTATTTCTAAAAATTTCTTATGTCTCAAGCACACTTATTTTTCATGTAACAGTCTAAGTCCTGGTCGGTTGGTCGTGGTCAGTGAGTGGCTCTCTTTCATATAGTGATTCAGGAGTGCAGGCTCTTTTGTGGCTCAACAGTCTCTTAAATCAGGCAGGAGAGTGTGTAATTAAAGTCTTATATTTACCACTTCTGCTTACATTTCATTGGCTAGAATTCAGTTACATATTCCAAACAATGAAGGAGACTAGGAAGTGTATTCTAACTGTGCTCAGGAAGGAGAAGATATTTGGTGATCATCTAGCAGCCTTAGCCACACGCAGGAAGCCAATAAATCTGGTTTAGCTAATAATACGGAAGGTTAGTATGGGAAAGCAATGAGAAATAAGATTGGAAATTTAGCATAGGGTCATATTGTGGGAAATTTTGACTGATAGTCTAAGTATTATGAACTTTATTTTGTAATCATTTGGATCTTTTTGTACAAAAGAAAGAGGTGAAAATGGCGTTTTATAAGCATTAGTCCAGTATACAGAATGCGTTGGAAGAAGAAAGATTTTTAAGAGAAAAGGTAATCCAGGTTTGAGATGACAGGGTCTTGGCCTAAGGCAGTAGGAGTGGAAATGAAAACATTGATTTATAACCCACTAGAAAGAAACTATAAAATATAATGATTGATTAGTTTGGGTCCTATGAAGAGGGAGGAATTAAAATGGTGGGGAGAAGGGAGAGAAATTTTCTTTCTGCTCTAAATATTCAAAGGAGTTTATGTGTATGTGGAATTTGCCTTATTATTTCTGATTTACCTTAAAGAATTCATTTTCAGTCTTTTAGAGTGCTTAAGAATCTCCTAGAGCATATGTTAAAGGGGGGAGATTCTGGGCCTTCCAGAGATTCTGATTTAGCGGTGTGTATTTTTATAAGCAAGCTGAATGATTATGAAGCAGGTGGTCTACAGACTACACTTTGAAAAACATTGCCTTAAAGATATTGGCTCATGGTAAGTGATGCTTTACTTTTTTTATAGTGAATGTTTGGAAATTACTTACTCTTATTTTTTTTAAAGATTTTTTATTTATTCATTCATGAGAAACACACACACACACACACACACACACACACACACACAGAGGCAGAGACACAGGCAGAGGGAGAAGCAGGCTCCATGCAGGGAGCCCGACGTGGGACTCGATTCTGGGTCTCCAGGATCACACCCTGGGCTGAAGGCGGCGCTAAACAGCTGAGCCACCAGGGCTGCCCTTACTTACTCTTATAGGCTGATAAAAGATACTTGCGTCTTTAGGTTCTGAGTAGAATGATCGGAACCATTCTTAACAGTGTGTTTTCCTTATTGTCTCAGTACTTTTGGAACATTCAGCTTTGTCTCCACTTCTTTCCGTTCCCTGAAATGCTGGTATCAAGAATCAGAAGTATTTCCTATCCTGTCCTAAATTAGCCCAAGTGATTCCCTAGCCAGAGAAATAGAAATAACAATCTGCTCACTCTGTTTTCAAAAGTGTACTTTTTTGTGTATGGCATTGGTATTAGGGTGGTATCTGAATTTTGTGGGATTGCTGTGATGCACACACACCTCTGAATATCTCAATCAGAAAGGAGAGGAGTGCCAATTCTTCCCCTTCCCAACATGTGTGATTCCATCTTCATTCTTCAAGTGCAGTGTATATGTGTAGAAAATGTCTGTAAAGATATATAGCCAACTTTTAACAGCAGCATTCAGAGGTAGAATTGGGAGGTGAAAGAAAGAAATGGGGCTTTTCTTTTTATAGTTTATATTTTTCTCTATTATTTTTAAAAATCATGAATATATGTTAAGTTTAAGAATGTGTCTTTTCCTTTTCATCCTAGATTAAATAGATGTAATAGTAATAATAGCTACCACTTATTAAGTGCCTTCTTTCTACCAGCCCTTCACTTTATTTAACATTCACAAGAATCCTGAAAGGTAAGTATTAACATTCCCATTTTACATAGGAAACAGGGATTCAGAGAGTAAAACGTGCCTAAGGGCATATGACTATTAGGTGGCAGAGCAAAGAACTAAATCCAGGTTTCTCTGATTCAAGTTCATGTTTTTTATGACTACATTACAAAGACCTTGTTCACCCGAATTCCTTTGGATGGCTGGAACCTGTGTGTATGAATGATAATGGTTTTTTAGTCCTTCAAGAATCTTTTAGTAATTAAGAAGACCAGCTATTAAAAATAAAATAATCAGTGGAAATAAGAAGCAAAGAAAATTCCATGGAGTGTCCTGGGACTGGAGTTAAGTTAGTCTGGTCTTTTGGTCACCAGATATTTATTGTGAGTCACTTTGTATGGAACTTTTTACTTGGCCTCTGAACACCTCACTTGTTACATACTGGCAGGAAACCATTCCATTCAGAGGAAAAGGCTTTAAATAAAGGACTACCTTCAAAGATGTGGGCAGAGTTAAGAAAACCAACAAGAAGGAGGAAGCCATTACCACCCTCAGGCCTGAGGGGACAAAAGGATGGGGTTGGCAGCCCTGGAGGAGGGCCTACTGGACAGGAGCCTTTGTTCATTATGCAACTGCTACTAGCTCTAAGACCCCAAAAGAGGCTGAGAGTAGAGAAGAAATACTCTTTTCTTTCTTCCTTGCCACTCTTCTGCAGGTGCTTCCCCTTGGCTAAATACAAACAGAAGCCATCTGATAATGAGCCCAGGTGATGTAATCTGAGGTTTTAGCCACTCAGGGCTCTACGTGGAGGAGTCTGGCGGTGGGGCAGAGCAAATGGAGAATAAGCAGTATATCCCTTCATTGCTTTCCTCTTGTTTCAAGATAAAGACAAAATTCTTCACATGGCCTATAATGCCTTAATATTGTTTGACCTCTGGTGACTTCGTTTTTTTGTTTTTTGTTTTTTTAAGATTTTATTTATTCATGAGAGAGAGAGAGAGAGAGAGAGGCAGAGAGACACAGGCAGAGGGAGAAGCAGGCTCCACGCAGGAAGCCCGATGTGGGACTCCATCCCAGGACTCCAGGACCATGCCCTGGGCCGAAGGCAGGTGCCAAACCACTGAGCCACCCAGGGATCCCCATCTCTGGTGACTTCTTAAGCATTTTTTCATTCTATCCACTCTGATTTTCTTTGTTATATCAATCCTTTGTTCTTGCCATGTATTCATCTTCTACAAATGCCTGTTCACATGCCCTTTTCTTAGATACTTCCTTCTCTTTCCTCCCCTTTCCCCTAATTAGTGTTTACATATCTCTCAGTTCTTAATTCAAAAGTTACTTCCTTGGGGAAGTCAGATTTCTCTGACCCGATAAAATTTCTTTTTTTGTAAGCTTTTTTAGTGGAGTATAATTTTTCTTTATATTATGCATTATAGTAGCAATTTACATTTACTACATTTATCTGATTGTGTTTACATTTTTCTGATTTTTTCATTAATGGATTTCTTCATGCTAGATCAAAAGCTCCCTGAAAGAACTGAGTCTGAATTCTGCATACCAGCATAGTTCCAGTGTCCACAATGTTTGGCACTAAGTAGGTACTTAATAATATTTGCAAGAACAAATGTAAATAAAAGATGAATAGAAGCCTCCAAAGGATTCACATTCTATTCGACGAAGATAATATGTGCATAAGTATAACAATATAACAGCAAATACAGAGCAGCAATTATAGCAGTTAAGGCAAGATCTCAAAGATTCCACAAATGTTCTGCACTGGAGGTTATTTGTATGTGTCTTATTATCATGTCCCTTGCTTGTAGTCTAACAAAAATTCTCATACAAATGTACTTAACACAGCACCTAGTATGGTGTTACTTGTACATAGTGGTCATTCATTAACTATTTAATTAGTGAATGTAGACAAATTATGAACCATATAGTGGGCTTGAGAATTAGTGTGCATAAGAATCATCTGAGCAGAATCACTTACTTAAAATATAGACTCCACTCATCTATTGGTGGGCTCTAGGGTTGCCTCTATATCTTGGCTATTGTAAATAATGCTTTGATAAACAGAGATACATATATCTTTTTAAATTTGTGTTTTTATTTTCTTTGGGTAAATACCCAGTAGTGGAATTACTAGATCTTATGGTAATTATATTTTTAATTTTTTGAGGAACCTCCATACTGTTTTCCACAGTGACTGTACCAATTTGCATTCTATACCTGAAACTAATATAACACTGCATGTTAATTATACTTCAATTTTAAAAAAGGAAAAAATAAAATAATAGACTCCACTCCATAGATACTTGTTTCAGTAGAACTTAAGTAAAGTCTGAATATCTGCATTCTAAATAAGTACCCCAATTAATTATGATGCAGGTGATTCGAGGACTACATTTTGAGAAATACTGGACCATAAGCTCCTTGGTGGCAGCATGATATTCTGGTTAAACATGGGCTTGGGAGTCAGAGACTCCTGGGTTTGAGTCTTGGCTCTTATACTAACTAGCTATTATTTTAAACTCTCTAGATTTCAGTTTTTGGCTATAATATAGGCTATGATAGCACCTACTTCCTAAGACTATTATGGAGATCAAAATAAATGAGAATGTATTTGTAAAACATTTACCACAGTGCCTGTCATATAAATGTTCAATAAGTGGTAGAATTGGTTTTAATAATCAACATTTAGCCTAATGCCTAGAACATAATTGATGTTCAGTGAATGTTTGACAAGTGAATAGAGTATAGTTATAAGATTATCACATTTATAGCTAGAAGGTCATTTAAAATCATCTAATCCAATATCCTCATGTTATATATTGGGAAATCCAAAGCTTACACAGTTTAGATGACTCATTCAAGGTTACATATCTAATGATATAATTAGTGGCAGAGCTGAGATCAGAACTAAAGGATGAAAGAAAAGATCTGATCATTACTATTTGTCTAGTATTTATGGTTGGAGTTACATTTAGATTGTAAATAGGTAGACTGACATATGTTTCTGTTCATAATCAATGATGCCTTCCGAATGTTTCTTTTTTTAAAAAAAGTAGGCTCCACGCCCAGCATGGAGCCCAACACGGGGCTCAAACTCATGACCCTGAGATCAAGACCTGAGCTGAGATCAAGAGTTGGAGGAGATCAACCAACTGAGCCATCCTGGGCCCCCCCAAATGTTTCTTAAATATTAAAACAACAAACAGAAAACTAGTAAGTAAAACTAAATTACTGCGTAGCTGTTGTTGGATTCTATTTTCTTTCTAAATATTACCTCAGAGACTACACTATTTCCCGAATAGAATACAGATGTCACTTGTGGGCTTAGAGCAGTAGAGCCATAAGCTACTTGAAGAGCTAAGTTTATCTCTTGCCTTTGGGCAATAATGGTGTCCTAATATTTCCTGTCTCTTTCTGAAGCTCTTATAATAGTTAAATATTAAATTGCTATGAAATATTTGCAACAGATATGATAAATGAAGGGTTAGGATACTTATTTTGAAAATCATACTAATCTGGGTAAAGATGAATTAGACGGATTATACACACAACTAATACTATATATGGTAAATTAAAATGAAAAACTGGTCATTCTCACCAGCAATTAAATTGCTGTAAAGATAAACAGTAATGAAACACTATTTGTTGAGTCTCTGTTTTTTAGTAGCAGTAATGCTGTCCTGGGTATGGTAAGATGGAGATACTCTTGAACTATTAGTGGGAATCAGAATTGATACCACCTTTATGGAAAGAGATTACTTTATTATTATTATTTATACAATTTGACCTAGTATGATCTCACTTCTAGGAAAGGAACTTAAAATCCTAGCCAGAGGTAACATCAAAGATTTGTGTATAATAATGCTCATAATAGCATTATTATTATAGGAAAAGAGAAAAACATTCTAAATGTCCAATGGTAAGGGATTAGTTACAAGAATGAACCATAGGAAAATGCTAATATTTCACAGTTATTGACATAGAAAAACATTAATTTTATATGATACAATGGTTTATTTTATGTAGCTATATAATAGAGTTTATAAAGACTGTAATAAAGTGGAAAATGTTCACTGTATCAAGTAGACTGTAAAGTAGAATACAAAAAAAAAAAGTAGAATACAAAACTCTGTAAACAGGATAGTGTTAATTTTGTAAAAGAAGAAAGAATGCAAGTATAAGTATGTATATATCTAATAATATGGAGAAAATATTATTTACCAAATGCCTTTTGGGGAGAATCTTGTACTTATTTAGAGAGAATACCTTAATAAACTACTTGAAGTAAGGTTTAAGACTCCAAGCTGGATATTCAATTTCAGAAGTTGGTAAATTGTCCTCTATTTTATTGATCTCCATGATGAATTTATGTATGTGAGTTTGAATGTAAAGGCTAGAGAAGAGCTCTACAGGGAGGAGAGAGTGGTAACAGAGCTAGGAAGGGGGAGCTAACTTAGCAGGTTGGGGCTGGCTGCATTGAGCAGGAGTTTAGGAGAATAAAAATATCTAAGGCAGATTCTAAATTTGTTGGCTGTGGAGACAGCCCACTAAAAAATCTTCAGTGAAGTCTAATTGCTTACTAAAGCCTTTTTTCTTTACTCCTTTCTATACCCCCCCCCCTTTTTTATTTTGAGAGAGAGAGAATTTACAGAGAGAAATAAATGGGGGAAATAGTCTCTAGGATTTTGGAGCCAGCTAATAAGGGAGTAGATGTATCTGGCTTACAAATGGCATAAAAAAACTAGAGAGGTGTAATCTAAAACATTACTAATGGTTATCTTGGGTGATGGTATTTTGTTTTGTTTTTTTCTTCTTCTGTTTTATGTTTTGTTTTTAAAGTTTTTATTTAAATTCCAGTTAGTTAGCATACAATGTAATATTAGTTTCAGGTGTACCATATAGTGACTTACCACTTCCATTTAACACCTTATCATAAATACACTCCCTATTACCTATTTATACATGTTTTATTTATTTGTTTTTATTTTTAAAAAGATTTTATTTATTTATTTGACAGCACAAGAGAATACTAGCAGGGGGAGGAGCAGAGGGAGAGGAAGACGCAGGCTCCCCACTGAGCAGGGAGCCCCCAGTGGGCTTGATCCCAGAACCCTGGGATGATGACCTGAGCAGAAGGCAGACACTTAACCAACTAAGATACTCAGGCACCCCCCTCTGTTTTATTTCTTAAATTTATTACTTTTGTAACCATATATATATATATAGCTCAGATCAAGAATAAAGTGGTCTGTTTTCTTCATGTTTTACTTTAGTTGCCTCTATCTTGACTATCAGTGAATTCTCATTAACACAACAGGAAATTTCTCTTTCTAATGTCCCTACTTCCTTTTATAAAAGTCCTAAGACACACATGACCACACATTTTTAGTTTCTCCCTTGCTTTCTATCTTAACCTCTTTTTCTTTCTTTTTGCTACCTATCTCCCCTGCCCGATGAACTTGACATAGCTTGCAAAACCAGTTCTGTGATGCTATTCTGATGGCTGTTAGGATTGCGCCAACTAATTCCAAACAGGAGCATGAAAACAGGAATGACCCTCAATCTTGAGTTTTAGTTAAAATAAAAACAAGCAAACAACAAAAAAACCCTGTTTCCTAAGCCAAAACTGCAAGGACCCATACTTTCCATATCCTGTAAAAATTTTGACCCTGAAGGAGTCAGTTGATCTTCAGGTGTTACCTGATGTACAGCAGCCAAATAAAACAAAATAAAACCTTTAATATATATATATATATATATATATTTTAAAGGTTTTATTTAATATATATATATACTATATATATAGTATATATATATATAATATCATGTATCATATCATATATCATATATAAATATATATCACAGATAAAAATAATTTGTTTATACATATAGTGTGTATATTTATAAATAATTTATATATATATAAATTATTTATTTGTTTGTTTGTATTAAGTAAGTCCCATGCCCAGTGTGGAGCCCAATATGGGGCTTGAACTCATGGTTGGGCTGGCTGAGAGGGGCACCCAAAATGGTGGACATCTCAAATTGGGTCAGAATGGCTAAGGCAGCGTGACCGCCACTCATCTCTAGTAAATCGAAACCTAGAGAGGAAAACAAAACTTTCCATCCGGGACTTTCCAGCCAGGGACCACCCCCCTTCATCTGTACTACCTCCACCCCAGCCAATCACTTAGGGACACGGTGTTCCCTTGCCTAATTTGGCGAGGGACCCCCCCGGATCCAGACTGGAACCAATAAGGCTTAAAAACTCGGGCCACCTCTCCAAGTCACGGAACCTCGCCAGGGAGCGCCCCCCATTAAAGCACTCTCGGACCTACTGCCTGGCTCTGCCGTTTTTTTTTTATTTCTCTGTCGTTCATTTGGAAAAAACCTAACACTCATGACCCTGAGATCAAGACCTGAGCCAAAATCAAGATGCTTAACCAACTGAGCCCACCCAAGCACCCCAAAACCTTAAGCCTATATTTAAGCCACTTTCATTTAAAGACTTTCTTTGACACTGCAAAAATATTTCCTTATTGAAGGCTAACACTTTTTAAGGTGCTATTACATATCCTGTATAATGGCAGGCACTTTGCACATAATAACTCATTTAATCCTCATAGGATTATGAAAATTACTGTTATTCTCATTTTACAAATGAGGTAATGGAGAGTTTTCAGTAACTTTTCCCAGCTAACCAATCTTGGAAGTGGCCAGCAGTGATAATACTTTTACACTCCAATGACAGTGTTTCCCTGTATTGCATGAAAAGCCAAGGAATTAAGCCATGTAATGAGAAGAAGCAGGAAGAGGAAGAGGAGAAGAGGACCAGGAGGAAGACAGGGAAAAGGATGGAGAAGAGGAAGAAAAAGAAGGGAAAGAAGAAGAGGAGAAGAGAGAGGGGAAGGGGAGGAGGAAGAATTATTACCCAAACATGTAATGTGATATTATTTTGAAATATTATAGAAAACTTCCCTTCTTGGCAGTTCTTTTTTTATCTTGCAGCCCTTATGCTATAAAAACTAGACTCCAAGACTGAGATTTTTTTTGCCTCAGTGAAGGGAAGCCAGAAAAGACCCCAGCAAGAATGAAGAGCCAAATTCTTTGCTTTGAATTTCAAAACAAGCCCTATAAAGCTGATAAAAGAGATAAAAACCTGGAGAACAGGATTTCAAGCCCTACCAGGCTAAGAGCCCTGGAGATTCAGAGCTTTGAGTTTATACCATAAGCCACAGACTGAGGAATGGTGCATTTTCTAAGCACAAAAAGATAAAAAACACTTATGGAGACAAGAACAACCCTAAAGGGTTAGAAGGAATAATATCCAGTGATCAAATAGGGATGGGTATAGTTCCAATTTTCCCTAGCCAACGTGAAAAATCTCATAATTCACAGGAAACTCAGAAAATGTTTGCCTCAGTAGCAGAGCAAACTTAGTCTTAGACAATATACTGCTTTAGTTCTACCTTGCAAAGCTTAAAAGCAAGACCAAAAGATCCAACTATTTTCAAATGATTTAACTATTATAACAAAGCTCAGGGATATTTATAGGAATACAGAAATATCCAATAGTTGTCAAGGGAAACTTTACAATATCTGACATTCATTAAAAATTTAACAGGGATGGAAAACAGCAGGAAAATACAACCCAAGAAGAGGAGAAAAATAAATCAATTGAAGTTGACTAAAAAATGACACCAATGAATGAATTAGTAGAAAAGAACATTAAAAAGTTCATATGGTATTCCATATGTTTCAAGAAGTTAGAGGAAAGATTGAACAGAGGCATGGAAAATATTTTGAAAAAGACGCAAATCCAACTAGTAGAGATATAAACCATGATGTCTGAGATTAAAAAAAAACACACAGGGTGTGATTAACTATGACATCTGAGATTTTAAAAAAAATACACAGGGTGTGACTACAGTATAGTAGTCATTGCTGAAGAAAAGATTAATGAACTTGATGACAGTGTTAGAAACATTGCAAAATGAAATAGAGAAAAAAGATGGGGAAAAAAATGGAGAATCATTTAGCTGTGGAACAACTTCAAATAATCTAGTATATGTATAATTGGAGTCCCTGAAAGAGAAGTGGAGAAGGGAAAGAAAAATATTTAAATGAATAATGGCCAATATTTTTTCAAATTTGTTGAAAACTATAAACCCCAAGCACAAGAAACACTTATAATCAAAATTTATTAAAACCAGTGATAGAGAAAAGAAAGCCAGGGAAAAAAAGACATTCTATATAGAGATACAAAGATGGTTTTAATGAAACCAGACTTCAAATTGGAGATGATGCACATGACAACATGATGGAGCAAAAACTTTAAAGTACTGTAATAATAATGCTGTCAACCGAAAATTATATTCTCAGCAAAAATATCCTTCAAAAAAAAAGCTGTAAGAGACTTTTTCATATACATAGAAGCTGAAAACTCATTACTAGCAGGCATGTACTACAAGAAATGTTGAAGGAATTTTCTTTAGGCAGAAGGAAAATGATAACAGATGGAAATCTGAATATAACAAGAGAAATAGTTACTGTATGAGTTAGTATAAAATCCTTTATTCTTATTATTGAAATCTCTTTCAAAGGTAAAAGCAAAAATAAGAACAATGCATTGTGAGATTTATAACATGTAGAAGTAAAATATAACATGAAGGTGGGATGGAACAGGTGAATGGGATAGTACTTGGAAGTAGTCTCATAAGTTAAAATGTACACTATAACTTTAAAATAATGAGCAAAAGAATATAATAATTTTTAGTTAATAAGCCAACATTGAAGATAAAATGGATTCATAAAAGATTCTATTCAGAATAAGTGATGAAATAGGAAAAGGGGAACAAAGAATAAAGGAGACAAAAATAGCAAAATGGTAAATTTAAACCTGATCATATCAATAATCTCATTACATGTAAATGGCACAAGCATTGCAATTAGAAAGAAGAGATTGTCAGATTGGCTAAAAAGGCAAGAGACGACTATATATTGCCTACCAGAAACCAAACTCACTTTAATAGGTTAAAAGTAAAAGGTTGGGAAAAATAAACTATGCTCACATGAGTCAAAAGAAAGCTAGAATTGCTATTTTAATATCAGGCAAAGTAGGTTTCAGAGCAAAGAATATTTTAGGAATAAAGACTGTCAATTCATCAAAAAGACTTAACAATCCTGTTTATACATCTGGCAATAGCTTCAAAATACATAAATAAAATGAAAGTAGCTATGAAAATACACAAGTTAGAGTTGGAGATTTCAACAAGTGTTCTCTCAATAACTGATAGAACAAGAATGTAGGAAATCAGGAATGATATAAAAGTTTTAACAATTCTATCAACCAACTTGACCTAATTGACATTTATAGACTACTATACTCAACAACAGCGGGATAAACACATTGTTTTCAAGTGCACAGGGGATATTTACCAAGATAGCATTATTCTTGACCAGAAAAATAATTCTCAAATTTAAAATGATTCAAATAATGCATATATATTCTCTGCTTACAATGGAATTAACTTAGAAACTAGTAACAGAAAAGACATAAAATCTCATATATTTATTTTTTTTAAAGATTTTATTTACTTATTCATAGAGACACACACACACAGAGAGGCAGAGACACAGGCAGAGGGAGAAGCAGGCTCCATGCAGGGAGCCCAACGTGGGACTCGACCCTGGGTCTCCAGGATCACACCCCGGGCTGCAGGTGGTGCTAAGCCGCTGCACCACCAGGGCTGCCCAAGATCTCATATATTTAAAAGCTAAGTAACACACTTCTAAAAAACACGAAGGTCAAAAAGAAGGCAGAAGGACAATTTGAATATTTTGTGTGGAATAAAAATTAAAATGCAACATATCAAAATTTGTGGGATGCTGCTCATTTAGTACTTAGGGGGGTAATTTATAAGACTAAAAGTCTTTCTAACAAAACAAGAAAGGTCTAAAATAAATGGCTTCAGCTTTCATCTTAAGAGATAGAGGGATCTCTGGGTGGCGCAGCGGTTTGGCGCCTGCCTTTGGCCCGGGGCGTGATCCTGGAGACCCGGGATCGAATCCCACGTCGGGCTCCCGGTGCATGGAGCCTGCTTCTCCCTCTGCCTGTGTCTCTGCCTCTCTCTCTCTGTGTGACTATCATGAATAAATAAATAATAAAATCTTAAAAAAAAAAAAGAGAAAAAAAAGAGTAAAATGAATCAAAAGTAAGCATAAAAAAGGAAATAATAAAGATCAGAGCAAAAAATCAAGGAAGTAGAAAACAGAAGAAACAATAAGGAAAAATAATGAGACCAACATTGGTACTTTGAGAAGATTAATAAAATTGATATTTACTTAAAGTGATAAGGAATAAAAGAAAAAAAAGACCCAAATGACATCAACAAATATTCTGAATATATTACAAGGATAATATAGGAATTTCATAAACAATTTTATGCCTATAGATTTGACAGTTTAAAAAAGTGGGAAACATTTTTTTAAAAAATTCAAACTATAAAAGTTCAATTAAGAAATGAATGACCTTAGTGTTTGTGTATCAAAGTTAGTAAAGAATTTTAGAATTCTTTGTTCTAGTCTGTGAAAAATACTATTTAATTGATAGAGATTGCATTGAATCTGTAGATTGCTTTGGGTGGTATGGACATTTTAACAATATTAACTATTCTAATCCATGAGCATGGAATATCTTTCCATTCATTTATTTAATCTTCAATTTCTTTTATCAATATCTTATAGTTTTCAGAGTATAGGTCTTTCACCTCCTTGGTTAAATGTATTTTTAGGTATTTTATTCTTTTTTGATGCAATTGCAAATGGGATCATTTCATTAATGTCTTTTTCTACTAGTCCATTATTAGTGTATAGTGTATATTTTGTATCCTGTTACTTTACTGAATTCATTTATTAGTTTTAATGGTTTTTTGGTAGAGTCCTTAGGGCTTTCTATATAAAGTATTAGAAATACTAAATAATAAAGAATATTATTTCTATAATAATATTTCTATATAAAGTATTTGCATTCTGCAAATAGTGGCAGTTTTACTTCTTCCTTACCAATTTAGATATTTTTATTTCATTTAATTGTCTGATTGTTGTGCCTAGGACTTCCAATACTATGTTGAATAAAAGTGGTGAGAGTGGGCATCCTTGATCTTGGAGAAAAAGCTTTCAGCTTTTCACCCCTGAGTATGTTAGTTGTGGGTCTGTCATATATGGCTTTTAGTATGTTAATGTATGTTTCCTGTAAACCCATTTTGTTGAAAGTTTTTTGTCATTAATGGATGTTGAATTTTGTCACATGATTTTTCTATATTGAGATAAGCGTATGATTTTTTTCTTTATTTTGTTAATGTGGTATATCATATTGATTAATTTGTGGATACTAAACTGCATATTCTTATATCCCTGAAATAAATCCCTCTTGTTCATGGTGAATGATTTTTTAATATATTGTTGGATTTAGTTGGCTAATATTTTGTTGAGGATTTTTGCATCTATATTCATCGGGGATATTAGTCTTTTTTTGTTGTGTCTTTGGTTTTGGTAGGGTAATGCTCACCTTTAAAATGAATTTGGAAGCATTCCTTCCTGTTATATTTTTTGTAATAGTTTGAGAAGGATATGTATTAACTTTTTAAATATTTGGTAGAATTCACCAGTGAAGCCATCTGGTCCTGGACTTTTGTTTGTAGAGAATTTTTTGATTACTGATTCAATTTTATTACTACTAATTGTTATGTTCAGATTTTCTTTTTCTTCTTGATTCAGTTTTGGGAGATTGCATGTATAGGAGTGCTGACAATACTGTACTCCGTCTTTGGCCTCCATCTTTCCATCTTGTTCATGCCTGAACAATGACCTGAGGCTACGTGTTCTAGGCCCCTTAGAGGTTAATGTATGCTCTAACCAGAATGCAGGAAGGTTTGTTCTTATCTTCCTTAATGTGGCAATTTTAGGTAACTAGTAGAGATGACTGGCTCACAGAAGACCCCTTTTAATAACTAGTAGAGATGACAGGTGCATAGAAAGCCCCATTTTTGCTAACTGGTAGGGATCCTCAGGTATACGTACAGTTGGTGCCACTTTAGAAAACTACCCTTTGACCTCACCACAATGCCCCTCAGTCTATAAAAACTGTAGGTAGAGGTCTGGACATGGCAGAGAATAGAGTGGGGATACCTTTGTAGCTGCCTGGATCATTGCCTGCCTGATCCCCCCTGTCAGTAATTTACACTGAATAAAACTCTGTGTATATGGTATGGAGTGGCTTGGGTTGTTTTTCAGTTTCAAAGCACCTTCTCACTTTGGAGTATACTTTACTCTCCCTCTTCTACCTTCTAACAGTATGTTTCTAGGAATTTATTGATTTCTTTTAGGTTGTCCAATTGTTGGCATATAATTTTTTTTATAACTGACTCTTATAATCCTTTGTATTTCTGTGGTCTTGGTTGTAGTTTCTCCTCTTTCATTTCTATTTTATTTATTTGAGTCTTCTCTCTTCTTTCCTTAGTAAGTATGGCTAAAGATTTATCAATTTTGTTTATCTTTTCAAAGAACAAGCTTTTAGTTTTATTGATCTTTTCTATTTTTTGGTAGCCTTTATTTCATTTATTTCCACTTTGTTCTTTATTACTTCTTTCCTTCTACTAACTTTGGGCTTTGTTTGTTCTTTTTATTTCATTTACTGTAAGTTTAGGTTATCTATTGGAGATTTTTCTTGTTACTTGAGTTTGACCTATATTGCCAAAAACTTCCCTCTTTTGCTGCATCCCAAGGATTTTGAACCCTTGTGTTTCAATTTTCATATGTCTCATGGTATGTTTTTATTTCCTGTTTGACTTCTTTATTGACTCGTTGGTTGTTTAGTAGCATGTTGATTAGCCTCCATGTGTTTGCATTTTTTCCAGTTTTTTCCCTTGTAATTGATTTCCGTTTCAAACCATTGTAGTTGGAAAAGATGCTTGATATGATTTCAATCTTTGCAATTTATTGAGATTTGCCTTGTGGCTTACCATGTGATCTCTCCTGGAGAATGTTCTATGTATGATTTGTTTTCTTGCTGGCGAGTTTGAGTTTTTTGTATATTTTGGATAACAGTCTTTTGTCAGATGTGTCTTTTACAATTATTTTCTTTGATTTTTGGCTTGTCTTCTCATTTCTTGGCATTGTCTATCACAAAGCAGAAGTTTTCAATTTTAATGAATCCAGCTTATCAACTATTTCTTTTATGGACCACAACCTTGGAATTGTCCGTAAAAACTGAATGTCATCTAAACTAAACTAAAAAGTCATCACCATGCCAAGCTCATCTAGGTTTTCTGCTAAATTACCTCTTAAGATTTTTATAGTTTTGCATTTAGGTATATAATCCATTTGGAGTTAATCTTTTGTGAAGGTGAAATGTCTGTGCCTAGATTCAGTTTTTTTGCATGCAAATGTCTGGGTATTTCAACATCATATGTTGATAAGACTATTTTGTTCCATTATATTGGCTTTTGTCTTTTGTCAAGGTCAACTGACTATATTTATGTGTTTTATTTCTGGGCGCTCTAGTCTGTTCCCTTGATCTATTGTCTTTTTTTTCCCTCAATAATGCACTGTCTTGATTACTATAGCTTTATATAAATCTTGAAGTTGAGTAGTGTCAATTCTCTAAATTTATTCTTCTCCTTCAATATTGTGTTAGCTCCTCTGGGTCTTTTGCCTTTCCCTATAAACCTTAAAATCAGTTCATTTGATTTATATTTTTTTGATATTTTGTTTAACTTATAACTAAGTATTTCATTTTTGGCATGCTAATGTAAGTGGTATTATATTTTAAATTCTACTTGTTCATTGCTAATAAATAGGGAAGTGATTGATTTTCATATATCCCAAAACCTTGCTATAATTGCTTATTAGTTCCAGGAGGTTTTTTTTCCCCATTTTTTTTCCAGATTTCCTTTCACGATCAGGTCATCTGAGAAGACAGTTTTATTTCTTCCTTTTCAGTCTGTATTTTTTCTTCTTTTCTTGTCTTATTGCATTACCTACGACTTCCAATATGATGCTGAAAAGAGGTGATTAAAAGAAATATCCTTTCCATGTTCTTGATCTTACTGGGAAAACTTCTAGTTTATCACCATGAAGTATGATGTTATCTGTTTTTTAAAAAAAAATTTGGTAGATATTCCTTATCAAGTTGAGGAAATTCCCTTGTATTTCTAGTTTACTGAGAATTCTTTAAGTCATGAATAGGTGTTGGATTTTGTTAAATGCTCTTTTGCATCTATTTATGTGATCACGTAGTTTTTCTTTTTCCTGTTGATGTGATGGATTACATTAATTGATTTATGAGTGTTCAAACATCTTTACATGCCTGGGATAAATCCTACCTGGTCATGGTGTATAATTCCTTACATATGGTTGGATTCATTGTGGTAATATTTGTTGAGGATTTTTATATCTATGTTCATGAGATATCTTGGTCAGTAGTCTTCTTGTATTGTCTTTATTTGGTTTTGATATTAAGATAATGGTGGCTTTATAAAATTAGTTAGGAGTTAGTCCCTCTACTTCTATCCTCAAGATATTATAGAGAGCTGGTATAATTTCTTCCTGAATTTTTTGGTAGAGTTCACCAGTGAACCTGTCTGGGGCTGGTGCTTTCTGTTTTGGAAGGTTATTGATTAATCATTGATTCGATTTCTTTTTTTCTTTCTTTCTTTCTCTTTCTTTCTTTCTTTCTTTCTTTCTTTCTTTTTTAAAGATTTTGTTTATTTATTCATGAGACACAGAGAGAGGGGAGCAGAGATATAGGCAGAGGGAGAATCAGGCAGGGGGAGAAGCAGGCTCCATGCAGGGAGCCCGACATGGGACTTGACCCCAGGTCTCCAGGATCACGACCCGGGCTGAAGATGGTGCTAATCTGCTGAGCCACTTGGGCTGCCCAATTCAATTTCTTAAGTAGGTATGGTTGTATTCAGATGGTCTTTTGCATTTTATATGAATTTTGGCACATTGTTTCTTTCAAGGACTTGATCCATTTCCTCTAGGTTATCAAATATGTGGGCATAATGTTGTTCATAGTATCCTTTTCTTATCCATTTAATTTCCAAGGGTTCTGTAGTGATGTCTCCTCTTTCATTTCTGATATTAGTAATTTATATCCTCTCTCTGTATTTCTTAGGTAGCCTGACATCAGGTTTTTTCAATATTAGTGGTCTTTTAAAAGAAACAGCTTTGGGAGTTAATGATTTTCTCTATTTCTTGTTCTCAATTTCATTGATTTCAACTCTAATTTTTATTATTTATTTTATTTCTCTTAAATTTTTTTTTTAAATTTATTTATTACAGTTACACAGAGAGAGAGAGAAAGGCAGAGACACAGGCAGAGGGAGAAGCAGGCTCCATGCACCGGGAGCCCGACGTGGGATTTGATCCCGGGTCTCCAGGACCACACCCTGGGCCAAAGGCAGGCGCTAAACCGCTGCGCCACCCAGGGATCCCATATTTATTTTATTTCTCTTAGTTTTGACTTTATTTACTCTTCTCTTCCTTATTTCCTGAGATGGAAAATTAAATTATTGATTTTAGGTTTTTCTTCTAATACATACAACTAATGCTACAAAGTTTTCTCAAAGTTTTCATTCCATCCCATACATTTTGATAAGATGTATTTCCATCTTCATTTAGTTTAAAATATTTTAATTTTTTTCTTGAGATTCCTTCTTTGACTTATGTGTTATTTAGAAGTATGTTGTTTAGCCTCAGCGATCACACAACAAAAAGAAATAAAAGGCATCCAAATCAGCAAAGAAGTAGTCAAACTTTCACTCTTCACAGATGACATGACACTCTGTGTAGAAAATCCAAAAGACTTTACCAAAAAATTGCTAGAACCAATACAGGAATTCAGAAAAGTTGCATGATACAAAATCAACACACAGAAGTCTGTTGCATTTGTGTACACTAACAATGAAGCAGCAGAAAGAGAAATCAGGAGTCAATCCCATTTACATTGGACTAAAAAGCGTGAGATACCTAAGAATAAATCTAACTAAAGGGGTAAAATATCTATACTCTGAAAACTATAGAACACTCATGAAAGAAATTGAGGAAAACACAAAGAAATGGAAAAAATTCCATGCTCATGGATTGGAAGAACAAACAGTGTTAAAATGTCTATGCTACCAAAAGCAATCTACACATTGAATGCAATCCTTATCAGAATATCATCAACATTTTTCACAGAGCTGGAACAAACAATCCTAAAATGTGTATGGAACCAGAAAAGACCCTGCAAAGCCAAGTAACAGTGAAGAAGAAAACCAAAGCTCGAGGCCTCACAATTCTGGACTTTAAGCTCTATTACAAGGCTGTAATCATCGAGACAGTATGGTACTGGCACAAAAACAGACACAGAGATCAATGGAACAGAATAGAGAACCAAAAAATGGACACTTAACTCTATGGCTAACCAATCTTTGACAAAGCAGGAAAGAATATCCAATGGATAAAAGACAGTCTTTTCAATAAATGGTGCTGGGAAAATTGGACAGCCACAAACAGAAAAATGAAACTGATCATTTTCTTACACCATACACAAAAATAAACTCAAAATAAGTGAAAGACCTAAATGTGAGAAGGAATCCATCAAAATCCTAGAAGAGAACACAGGCAGCAACTTCTTTCACCTTGGCTGCAGCAACTTCTTGCTAGATACATCTCCAAAGGCAAGGTAGACAAAAGCAAAAATGAACCATTGAGACTTCATCAGGATAAAAAGCTTTTGCACAGCAAGGGAAACCATCAACAAAACTAAAAGGCAACCTATGGAATATGAGAAGTTATTTACAAATGACATATCAGATAAAGGGCTAGTATCTAAAATCTATAAAGAACATTAAGGAGGGACATGCTGAGGTGAGCACTGGGTGCTATACTTTATGTTGGCAAATGAAATTTAAATAAAATAATAAAAACTTATCAAAATGAACACCTCAAAAACAAATAATCCAGTCAAGAAATGGGTAGAAGATATGAACAGACATTTCCCCAAAGAAGACATACAAATGCCTAACAGATGCATGAAAAAAATGATCAACATCACTTGACATTAGGGAAATACAAATAAAAAACACCATGAGATGCCACCTTACACCAATCAGAAGGCCTAAACTTAAAAACTCAGGAAACAAAGATATTGGCAAGGATGTAGAGAAAGAGGAACCCTCTTCTACTGTTGGTGGGAATGCAAACTGATGTAGCCACTCTGGGAAACAGTATGGAGATTCCTCAAAAAGTTAACAGAACTGCCTTATGACCCAGCAATTGCACCAGTCAGTATTTCTCCAAAGGATACAAAAATTTGAAGGTGTACATTCACCCCAAAGTTCATAGCAGTAGTGTCCATGGTAGACTATGGGAAGAGCCTAGATGTCTATCAACAGATGAATGAAGAAGAGGTTATCTATATCTGTATCTGTATCTATGTCTATTATTCAGCCATCAAAAAGAATGAAATCTTGCCATTTGCAACAACATGGATGGAACTAAGGGGTATCATGCTAAGCGAAATAAGTCAGTCAGAGAAAGACAACCATATGATTTCACTCATATCTGGAATTTAAGAAACAATACAGATGAACATAAGGGATGGGAAGGAAAAATAAAATAAGATAAAAACTGAGAGGGAAGCAAACCATAAAAGACTTTTAACTATCAGAAACAAACTGAAGGTTGTTGGAGCTGAGGTGGGTGGGAGATAGGATTATTGAGTGATGGGCATTAAGGGACTTGATGTAAGGAGCATTGGGTGTTATATGCAACTGATAAATCACATATTCTACCCTTGAAACTAATAATACACTATATGATAACTAAATTGAATTTAAATAAGAAATTTTAAAAAAGTGTTTTGTTTAATCTTCACATATTTTAGGATCCTCCATATCTTTCTGTTACTGATTTCTAGTTTAATTCCTTTTGGTAACTGCAGATATTATATGATTTCTATTCTTTTAAATTTGTTAAGTTATGTTTTATGGCCCAGAATATGGTCTATCTTGGCTGATTGATGGTATTGTTGAGTTCAATTTTGTCCTTACTGATTTTTGCCTGCTGGTTCTATCAATTTCTGACAAAGGAATGTTGAAATCTCCAACTATGATAGTGAGCTCATGTATTTCTCCTTGCATTTCTATCAGCTTTTGCTTCACATAGTTTGATGCTGTGTTGTTAGGTGCATATACTGTAAGGATTGTTATGTCATCTTGGAGAATTGACTCCTTTATTATTATATGGTGCTTATTTATCCCTGATAAATTTCTTTAAAGTCTGCACTGTTGGAAATTAATATAGCTACTTCTGCTTTTATTTGTGTTAGTATAGCATTTTTTTTCTCTCTCATTACCTTTATTCTACATGTGTCTTTATAGTTAAAGTGGGTTTCTTGTAGACAACACATAGTTGGGTCTTGTTTTTTGATCCATTCTGACAATTTCCATCTTTTAATTGGTGTATTAAGGTTATTAATATTCAAAGTGATTATTGATTTAGTTGTATATCTACATTTGTTACTGTTTTCTATTTGTAGCTCATCCTTGTTCCTATTTTTGCTTTTCACTCTTTTTCTAACTTATGGTTTTAACTGAGCATTTTACATGATTCTATTTTCTCTCTTTTTGTAGTATATCAGTTATACTTCCTTTTTGTAAACACTTTTTAGTGGTTGCTTTAGATTTTGCAATATACATCTACAATTAATCCAAGTCCACATTCAAATAACACTATACCACTTCTTAGGCAGTGTGAGTATCTTGTGATAACAAAATAATCATAATTCTTCTCTACCATTCCTTATATCATTGCTGTCATTCATTTCATTTGTATATGTATATATAGGATGCATATGTAAGCATATATGTGTACGATGTATACATAAGCATGCATAATCAAACAAATAAGTTGTTGCTGTTATTTTAAAGGCATTGTTATTTGTTAGATTAAGAAAAAGAAAAATAACATTTTAATTGTATTTTCCCTTATTCTTTCTTAGATGCTCTTCCTTTTTCTATTTAATTCCAAACTTCTGACCTAACTTATTTTCCTTCTCTTTAAAGAACTTCTTTTTCCATATCTGTCAAGGAAGGTCTACCGGCAATAAATTTCATCAATATTTGTTTGTCTGAGAAAGTCTTTATTTCTCCTTCATTTTAAAGGAAATGTTCTCAAAATACAGAATTCAGGATTGGTTGTTTTTTCTTTCAACACTTCAAATACTTCATTCCATTCTCTTCTTGCTTACATGGTTTCTGGAGATGTTAGGTGTAGTTCATATCTTTCTTCCTCTATAGGTAAGGTGTTTTTTTCCCCCTCTGGCTTCTTTCTGGATTTTTCTTTATCTTTATTTTGTTTTGTATATGCTGTCTACTTTATTCATTAGACCCCTTAGCATATTAAAGATAGTTGTGAATTCTATGTCTTATAATTCCAATATTCCTGACATGTCTGGTTCTGATTCTTGCTCTGTATTTTCCAACTATGTGTGTTTTTTTCCTTTTAGTATGCCTTCTAATTTTTTCTTGATAGTCAGATATGTTATACTAGGTAAAAAAAAATTACTACTGTAAATAGGCCTTTGTGATAGTAAGGTATGGGGGAAGGAAACCATTCTATGTTCTATGATTAGGTCTAAGTTTCTTTAGGGGCACTATGCCTCTGGACTGTGAACTTCACAAGTGTCTCTGTTTTTTTTCTTCTCTATTAAGTGGGAAAAGGTGGCTAGAGTGGGCTAGAGTTTGGTATTTCTTTTCTCCCATGTGATAGGATAGAGTTCACTAGAATTAGGTGTTTTATTTCTCTTAGATCAGTTAGGCTCTGATAATACACCAGGAGGTTAGGCTGTGGTTAACTAATTTCCCCTGACTGTAGAACTTTTTAAAAGGAAAAGTCTCCTCTGGCATATTACAAAATATTCTTTTTTTTTTTCCTCTCCCTGCCTGAAACATTAGAGAATTTTTTTCTGTTATTTACTGTGAACCTGGTAAAACTCCTGGAAGTAAAACAAAAATGTGGGGACCTTCCATGCTGGGTTCCCGTTAAGTTTTTTAACTCTCAAACTTTTCTGCATTAAGCTTTCACCAGAATGTCTGAAGGTTCTAATTTCTTCACATATTTACCAACACAAAATATTGTCTATCCTTGTAGCTATCGTGGCATGTATGAAGTGGGTTCTCTTTGTGGTCTTGATTTACATTTCCATAATGACTAATTATGTTGAGCATTTTTTGTGTTTAGTATGAGCAAGATGCAGCAGAAATGATATAAAGGTTTCAAATCTGACAATACTTTAGATATTGGATGTTTTAGACATGGAATATAAAATAGGTATATTTTATCTGTTTAACAAAATAAAAGTATATTTAAAAATGAATACAGATTAAAAGACAGTAAAAGATGATTTAGTGATATGAAAAAGAAGAAAAGAGAGATTATGGAAACAAAATTATAATATGTAAAATTTTAAAGTCAATTAGATACAGCAGGATGGTAAAGCTAAAGAAGTTTCCTAGCCTATAGGCCAGAGAGAGAAAGGATTAAAAAACATGAAAGAGAGGTTAAGAGATATAGAGAACAGAATATGAAAATTTAATGTAAATCCAATTATGGATTCAGACGAGAAGGAACTGAGCAGAGACAATATTTGAAGAGGATTTTCCAGAATTAGTGAAAGTTACCAGTATATAGACTCAGAAAATTAATCAAATCCTAATGGAAATGATTAAAAATATATCCACAATTGGACATATTGTAGTGAAAGTTCAGAGGACAAAAAATTCTTAAGGATGATATAGAGAAAGATTACCTTTCGAGAACAACTGTTAGGCTAACAGTTGTTTTATCATCAGGAACAGAGGAAGACTAAAGATAGAACATGTTCAACAATGATTATAAATATAAATTTGTGCATCCAATGAAATGCTCTTTAGCAAGGACAAAAAGAAAATATTTTTTCAAACAAATAAAATGAGCAAGTTTATAGCTAGCAGACCCATGCTAAAAGAAATTTTAAGGAATTCACTTCATGCAGAGAAAAAGTGATGCAAAATGAAAGGTCAGCAATGCAAGAAAGAGTAGTAAATAAAACATATATAATATACAGCAATATATTGGTTAAAGTGTGAATCAACATAATTAAATACTAAGTGTAAACAACAAAAATATTTATAGGAATAAAAAATTATATAGAATTAGAATATGGGACAAATAGCTTAAAAGTATGAAGGAATTATCAGAGTTAAAGTGTTTAATCCCCATGTATTGTTTGGGAAAAGAATAAAATATATTAATTTTTTAGACTTTTATAGTTAATCACATAATGTATAGAATAGAATGTATGACTTTATGGGAAAGGTAAATGTGCATTGTGCCTTAGTTACAGAACCTAAGTTTCATTTAGGTTGTTGGTGTTTACAGTCAGAAGACATTTTTTGGGTTCCCATGTTATGTGATTATGTTCAGATATTTAAGCAGAAGTGTAGTGTGGAATTTCTACAAAGATTCCTCAAAAGTCATTTTTTTTTAAGAGAGAGAGAGTGAACGAGCATAGGGGGTCAAGGGCCAGAGGGAGAGGGAGAGAGATAATCTTAAGCAGGCTCCACAATGGGCAGAGCTTGATCTCCTGACCATGAGATCATTACCTGAGCTGAAATCAAGAGTCAGTCGATTAACTGACTTAGCCACCTATGTGCCCCAAGAGGCATTTTCGTAGGTGGGAGATGAGTCTTTGTGTCCTCCTCCTTTTTTCTTTTGCTGAATGCATTATAGATGTGATAGCTGCATCTTCAGCAACCATCTTAGGCAAACTTGGGCCAAGAGGGTGGTTTTAAGCATGGCCTAGGATTATTGTGTAGAAAGATAGAAGGAATGTGGGTTCTTGATCATATTAGAGTATCTATACTATCCCTATCCTAGCTTTGGACATCTCTCAAATAAAAGTGAAATACATTTCTATCTTGTTTTAGCCCTGTTATTTGTATTTCTTGTTGTTGTTTTATTTTTTATTTTTATTTTTCTCTCTTTTTTTCTTTTTATTTTTTTTTTAATTGGTGTTCAATTTACTAACATACAGAATAACACCCAGTGCCCATCACCCATTCACTCCCACCCCCCGCCCTCCTCCCCTTCTACCACCCCTAGTTCGTTTCCCAGAGTTAGCAGTCTTTACGTTCTGTCTCCCTTTCTGATATTTCCCACACATTTCTTCTACCTTCCCTTATTTTCCCTTTCACTATTATTTATATTCCCCAAATGAATGAGAACATATAATGTTTGTCCTTCTCCGACTGACTTACTTCACTCAGCATAATACCCTCCAGTTCCATCCACGTTGAAGCAAATGGTGGGTATTTGTCATTTCTAATAGCTGAGTAATATTCCATTGTATACATAAACCACATCTTCTTTATCCATTCATCTTTCGTTGGACACCGAGGCTCCTTCCACAGTTTGGCTATCGTGGCCATTGCTGCTAGAAACATCGGGGTGCAGGTGTCCCGGCGTTTCATTGCATTTGTATCTTTGGGGTAAATCCCCAACAGTGCAATTGCTGGGTCGTAGGGCAGGTCTATTTTTAACTGTTTGAGGAACCTCCACACAGTTTTCCAGAGTGGCTGCACCAGTTCACATTCCCACCAACAGTGTAAGAGGGTTCCCTTTTCTCCGCATCCTCTCCAACATTTGTTGTTTCCTGCCTTGTTAATTTTCCCCATTCTCACTGGTGTGAGGTGGTATCTCATTGTAGTTTTGATTTGTATTTCCCTGATGGCAAGTGATGCAGAGCATTTTCTCATATGCATGTTGGCCATGTCTATGTCTTCCTCTGTGAGATTTCTGTTCATGTCTTTTGCCCATTTCATGATTGGATTGTTTGTTTCTTTGGTGTTGAGTTTAATAAGTTCTTTATAGATCTTGGAAACTAGCCCTTTATCTGATATGTCATTTGCAAATATCTTCTCCCATTCTGTAGGTTGTCTTTGAGTTTTGTTGACTGTATCCTTTGCTGTGCAAAAGCTTCTTATCTTGATGAAGTCCCAATAGTTCATTTTTGCTTTTGTTTCTTTTGCCTTCGTGGATGTATCTTGCAAGAAGTTACTATGGCCGAGTTCAAAAAGGGTGTTGCCTGTGTTCTTCTCTAGGATTTTGATGGAATCTTGTCTCACATTTAGATCTTTCATCCATTTTGAGTTTATCTTTGTGTATGGTGAAAGAGAGTGGTCTAGTTTCATTCTTCTGCATGTGGATGTCCAATTTTCCCAGCACCATTTATTGAAGAGACTGTCTTTCTTCCAATGGATAGTCTTTCCTCCTTTATCGAATATTAGTTGCCCATAAAGTTCAGGGTCCACTTCTGGATTCTCTATTCTGTTCCACTGATCTATGTGTCTGTTTTTGTGCCAGTACCACACTGTCTTGATGACCACAGCTTTGTAGTACAACCTGAAATCTGGCATTGTGATGCCCCCAGATATGGTTTTCTTTTTTAAAATTCCCCTGGCTATTCGGGGTCTTTTCTGATTCCACACAAATCTTAAAATAATTTGTTCTAACTCTCTGAAGAAAGTCCATGGTATTTTGATAGGGATTGCATTAAACGTGTATATTGCCCTGGGTAACATTGACATTTTCACAATATTAATTCTGCCAATCCATGAGCATGGAATATTTTTCCATCTCTTTGTGTCTTCCTCAATTTCTTTCAGAAGTGTTCTATAGTTTTGAGGGTATAGATCCTTTACATCTTTGGTGAGGTTTATTCCTAGGTATCTTATGCTTTTGGGTGCAATTGTAAATGGGATTGACTCCTTAATTTCTCTTTCTTCAGTCTCATTGTTAGTGTATAGAAATGCCACTGACTTCTGGGCATTGATTTTGTATCCTGCCATGCTACCGAATTGCTGTATGAGTTCTAGCAATCTTGGGGTGGAGACTTTTGGGTTTTCTATGTAGAGTATCATGTCATCGGCGAAGAGGGAGAGTTTGACTTCTTCTTTGCCAATTTGAATGCCTTTAATGTCTTTTTGTTGTCTGATTGCTGAGGCTAGGACTTCCAGTACTATGTTGAATAGCAGTGGTGAGAGTGGACATCCCTGTCTTGTTCCTGATCTTAGGGGAAAGGCTCCCAGTGCTTCCCCATTGAGAATGATATTTGCTGTGGGCTTTTCATAGATGGCTTTTAAGATGTCGAGGAATGTTCCCTCTATCCCTACACTCTGAAGAGTTTTGATCAGGAATGGATGCTGTATTTTGTCAAATGCTTTCTCTGCATCCAATGAGAGGATCATATGGTTCTTGGTTTTTCTCTTGCTGATATGATGAATCACATTGATTGTTTTACGGGTGTTGAACCAGCCTTGTGTCCCAGGGATAAATCCTACTTGGTCATGGTGAATAATTTTCTTAATGTACTGTTGGATCCTATTGGCCAGTATCTTGTTGAGAATTTTTGCATCCATGTTCATCAGGGATATTGGTCTGTAATTCTCCTTTTTGGCGGGGTCTTTGTCTGGCTTTGGAATTAAGGTGATGCTGGCTTCATAGAACGAATTTGGAAGTACTCCATCTCTTTCTATCTTTCCAAACAGCTTTAGGAGAATAGGTATGATTTCTTCTTTAAACGTTTGATAAAATTCTCCTGGGAAGCCATCTGGCCCTGGACTCTTGTGTCTTGGGAGGTTTTTGATGACTGCTTCAATTTCCTCCCTGGTTATTGGCCTGTTCAGGTTTTCTATTTCTTCCTGTTCCAGTTTTGGTAGTTTGTGGCTTTCCAGGAATGCGTCCATTTCTTCTAGATTGCCTAATTTATTGGCGTATAGCTGTTCATAATATGTTTTTAAAATCGTTTGTATTTCCTTGGTGTTGGTAGTGATCTCTCCTTTCTCATTCATGATTTTATTAATTTGAGTCTTCTCTCTCTTCTTTTTAATAAGGCTGGCTAATGGTTTATCTATCTTATTAATTCTTTCAAAGAACCAACTCCTGGTTCTGTTGATCTGTTCCACAGTTCTTCTGGTCTCGATTTCGTTGAGTTCTGCTCGAATCTTTATTAACTCCCTTCTTCTCTTGGGTGTAGGATCTATTTGCTGTTTTTTCTCTAGCTCCTTTATGTGTATGGTTAGCTTTTGTATTTGAGTTCTTTCCAGTTTTTGAATGGATGCTTGTATTGCGATGTATTTCCCCCTTAGGACTGCTTTTGCTGCATCCCAAAGATTTTGAACGGTTGTATCTTCATTCTCATTAGTTTCCATGAATCTTTTTAATTCTTCCTTAATTTCCTGGTTGACCCTTTTATCTTTTAGCAGGATGGTCCTTAACCTCCATGTGTTTGAGGTCCTTCCAAACTTCTTGTTGTGATTTAGTTCTAATTTCAAGGCATTATGGTCCGAGAATATGCAGGGGACAATCCCAATCTTTTGGTATCGGTTCAGACCCGATTTGTGACCCAATATGTGGTCTATTCTGGAGAAAGTTCCATGTGCGCTTGAGAAGAATGTGTATTCAGTTGAGTTTGGATGTAAAGTTCTGTAGATATCTGTGAAATCCATCTGGTCCAGTGTATCATTTAAAGCTCTCGTTTCTTTGGAGATGTTTTGCTTAGAAGACCTATCGAGTATAGAAAGAGCTAGATTGAAGTCACCAAGTATAAGTGTATTATTATCTAAGTATTTCTTCACTTTGGTTAATAATGGATTTATATATTTGGCAGCTCCCACATTCGGAGCATATATATTGAGGATTGTTAAGTCCTCTTGTTGAATAGATCCTTTAAGTATGATATAGTGTCCCTCTTCATCTCTCACTACAGTCTTTGGGGTAAATTTTAGTTTATCTGATATAAGGATGGCTACCCCTGCTTTCTTTTGAGGACCATTCGAATGGTAAATGGTTCTCCAACCTTTTATTTTCAGGCTGTAGGTGTCCTTCTGTCTAAAATGAGTCTCTTGTAGACAGCAAATAGATGGGTCCTGCTTTTTTATCCAGTCTGAAACCCTGCGCCTTTTGATGGGGTCATTAAGCCCGTTCACATTCAGAGTTACTATTGAGAGATATGAGTTTAGTGTCATCATGATATCTATTCAGTCTTTGTTTTTTTGGACTGTTCCACTGAACTTCTTCTTAAAGGGGAATTTTAAGAGGCCCCCTTAAAATTTCTTGCAGAGCTGGTTTGGAGGTCACATATTCTTTTAGTTGCTGCCTGTCTTGGAAGCTCTTTATCTCTCCTTCCATTTTGAATGAGAGCCTTGCTGGATAAAGTATTCTTGGTTGCATGTTCTTCTCATTTAGGACCCTGAATATATCCTGCCAGCCCTTTCTGGCCTGCCAGGTCTCTGTGGAGAGGTCTGCTGTTACCCTAATACTCCTCCCCATAAAAGTCAGGGATTTCTTGTCTCTTGCTGCTTTAAGGATCTTCTCTTTATCTTTGGAATTTGCAAGCTTCACAATTAAATGTCGAGGTGTTGAACGGTTTTTATTGATTTTAGGGGGGGATCTCTCTATTTCCTGGATCTGAATGCCTGTTTCCCTTCCCAGATTAGGAAAGTTTTCAGCTAGAATTTGTTCAAATACATATTCTGGCCCTCTGTCCCTTTCGGCGCCCTCGGGAACCCCAATTAAACGTAGGTTTTTCTTCCTCAGGCTGTCGTTTATTTCCCTTAATCTATCTTCATGGTCTTTTAATTGTTTGTCTCTTTTTTCCTCAGTTTCCCTCTTTGCTATCAACTTGTCTTCTAGGTCACTCACTCGTTCTTCCACCTCGTTAACCCTCGTCGTTAGGACTTCTAGTTTGGATTGCATCTCATTCAATTGATTTTTAATTTCTGCCTGATTAGCTCTAAATTCTGCAGTCATGAAGTCTCTTGAGTCCTTTATACTTTTTTCTAGAGCCACCAGTAGCTGTATAATAGTGCTTCTGAATTGGCTTTCTGACATTGAATTGTAATCCAGATTTTGTAACTCTGTGGGAGAGAGGACTGTTTCTGATTCTTTCTTTTGAGGTGAGGTTTTCCTTCTAGTCATTTTGCTCAGTGCAGAGTGGCCAAAAGCAAGTTGTATTGGGAAAAAGAGAAAAAGAGAGGAGAGAAAGAAGGAAAGAAAAGAGAAAGAGAAAAAAAAAGGGGGAAGAAAAAGAAAAAAAAAACGAAAAAGAAAAAAAAGAGAAAAAGAGAAAGAAAAAGAAAGAAAAAAAGGGGGTGGGGGAAGGAAACAAATCAAAAAGCAAAACAAAACAAAAACAAAAACAAACAAAAAAAGAACCACCGGGGAGTATCTTCTTATTCTGTGTTCTTTAAGTCCCTTGGCTTCTCCTGGAAGTTGTCCGTCTAGCTGGTGTTCTGGGGGAGGGGCCTGTTGTGCTGATTCTCAGGTGTTAGCGGTTGGGGAGCTGCTGTGCCCCTGCCTGGTGCAGGGCTCAGTGGGGGTTGTTTACCCCCTGAGGCCGCAGGAGGAACAGCCCCAGTGGCGGGGCAGCTCTGGAAATCTGGATTCAGCTCCGGCAGGAACTCCGTCTGCAGGGCCTGGAGGCTCCGGGGCGGGGCCGCTGCTCTGCTCAGCTGGGGCAGGAGCGTCCTTGCTGTCCTGGGCCCTCCCGGCCTCTGCCTGTCCCGGGGGAGGCCGGATCCTGGGCTGTGTCCCGGCGCCCTGTGCTCCGGAGCCTGCGCTGGTGGATTCGCGCTCCCGGGCCGCGCAGCCCCTTCCGCGGAGCCGCCGCCCAAGCCCCTCCGAGCTGCTCCTGGAACCGCGCAGGCCCCTCTGCACGGAGCCTCTTCCTCTGCCCGAGCCCCTCCGAGCTGCTCCCGGGGCCGCGCAGCCCCCTCCGCGGAGCCGCCGCCCGAGCCCCCCGAGCTGCTCCGGGTCCCGCCAGTCCCGCCGGGTCCCGCCGTGCGCGCTGCAGCCCTTAGGGAGCTCGGCGCACTCTCCTGGGCGCGCAGTTGCTGTTACTGTCCCTGGGAGCCCGAGGGCATCCTCGCCCTCCCGGGTCCTGCTCCACCTCCCTGGAGCCTCTTTCCGCCCGGGAAGGTCGGTGCAGCTCCTGCGTCTCCGGGACGGGGCTCTCCTGTCCTGGGGACACTCGCCCCGGCCTCAGCCCGGCTCCTCGCGGGGCCCCTCCCCCTTGGAGGCCTTTGTTTCTTTATGTCTTTTTCCCCGTCTTCCTACCTTGATAGAAGCGCGAACTCTTCTCACTGTTGCATTCCAGCTGGTCTCTCTTTAATTCTCAGGCCGAATTCATAGATTTTCAGGATAATTTGAAGGTTTTCTAGGTAGTTTGGTGGAGACAGGTGATTTGGAGACCCTACTCTTCCGCCATCTTGCTCCTCCCCTCCTTGTTGTTGTTTTATATTAGAAAGCTTATCAGCAGCTATTTCTGATCCTAGTTTATACAAACTTCCAAAGTGGTAGAAGAGAGAGAATGGGATGAGAAAAAACATACAGTAACTCAATGAATCTAAAATAGGAAAGAAAAGAACGAGAGGGAAAAAAGCAGACAAATAGAAAACAAAAAATAATGATTGTAAATACATTTAAATAACTGTACCTATTAGCAATCACATTAAATATAAATGTATTAAACTCATCACTTAAAAGCAAATATTATTCTACTAGATTAAAAAGAAAATCTCAGCTATGTATGTTGTACTTATAAAAATATTCACGAAACACAAAGACACAAGGGAGGGAAACTTCCAAGTTCATTGTATGAGGACAGTATTACTCTCATACCAAAACCACCATAAAAGACACCACCATAAAAACAAAAAATGACACCACCATAAAAAAAGAACTATAGACCAATATCTCTGATGAACATAGATGCAAAAATCCTTGACAAAATACTAGCAAACCAAATCCAATAATACATTAAACAAATTATCATGCTCAAGTGGGATTTATTTCTGGGTTGCAAGGTTGGTTCAATATTCACAAATAATTCAATATGATATAACAAGAGACAAAAAGCATATCATTTCAATAGGTACAAAATAAGGATTTGATAAAGAACAAAATCCATTCATAAAAACCCTCAACAAAGTAGGTTTGGAGGGAACATGCCTCTCTACATGATAAAGTCCATTTATGAAAAACCCATAGCTAACATCATCCTTTTTTTTTTTAAGATTTTATTTATTTATTCATGAGAGACACACAGAGAGAGGCAGAGACATAGAGGAGAAGCAGGCTCCATGAAGG
The DNA here is from genome assembly GCF_011100685.1 of Canis lupus familiaris. Lineage (NCBI taxonomy): Eukaryota > Metazoa > Chordata > Mammalia > Carnivora > Canidae > Canis > Canis lupus. Next base: position 39,999,403 of record NC_049242.1, on the reverse strand, counting down.
ACCCCAATGTGGGACTTGATCCCAGGACCCCAGGATCACACCCCAAGCCAAAGGCAGACGCTCAACCACTGAGCCACTCAGGCATCCCTAATATCATCCTTAATGGTGAAAAACTGAGAGCTTTTCTCCTAAGGTCAGGAACAAGACAAGGATGTCCACACTCACCACTTTTATGCAATATAGTACTGGAAGTCCTAGTCACAACAATCCGACAACAAAAAGAAATAAAAGGCATTCAAATCAGTAAGAAGTAAAACTGTCACTATTTAAAGATTGCATTATACTATGTATAGAAAATCCGAAAGACTCCACTAAAAAACTACTAGAACTGATAAATAAATTCAGTAGTCATAGGATACAAAATCAACATACAGAAATCTGTTGCATTTCTATACACCAACAATGAAGCAGTAGAAGGAGAAATTAAAAACAATCTCATTTACAACTGTACCAAAAATAATAAGATACCTAGGAATAAATCTAACCAAAAGAGGTGAAAGACCTCTATTCTGAAAACTTTGAACACCAATGAAAGAAATTGAAGATGACAGAAAGAAATGGAAATTCCATGCTCATGGATTGGAAGAACAAATATTATTAAAAAGTCTATACTACCCGAAGTAACCTATAGACTTAATGCAATCCCTATCAAAATACCAACAACCATTTTCACAGAACAAGAATAAACAGTTCTAAAGTTTTTGTGGAACCACAAAAGACCTTGAATAGCCAAACCAAATCTTGAAAAGGGAAAACAAAACTGGAGCTAGCACAATTCTAGATTTCAAGTTATATTACAAAGCAGTAATAATCAAAGCAGTATAGTACTGGCTTAAAAATAGACGCATATATCAATAGAATAGGACAAGAAAACCTGGAAATAAACCTACAACTATATGGTCAATTAATCTTCAACAAGGCAGGAAAAATATGCAATGGGAAAAAGTCTCTTCAGCAAATGGTATTGCAAAAACTGGACAGCTATGTGCAAAAGAGTGAAACAGGACCACTTTCTGACACCATATGCAAAAATAAACTAAAAAAGTATTAAGGACCTAAATGTGAGACCTGAAACCATAAAAATCCTAAAAGAGGGCACAGGAAGTAATTTCTCTGACATCGGCCATAGGAACTTTTTTCTAGATATGTCTTCTGAGGCAGGGGAAATAAAAGCAAGAATAAACTATTGGGACTGCATCAAAATAAAAAGCTTCTGCACAGCAAAGGAAACAATCAACAAAACTAAAGGCAACCTACTTAATGGGAGAAGATATTTGCATATACTGCATCAAAATAAAAAGCTTCTGCACAGCAAAGGAAACAATCAACAAAACTAAAGGCAACCTACTTAATGGGAGAAGATATTTGCATATGACATATCCAATAAAGATTTACTATCCAAAATATATAAAGAAGTATACAACTCAACATCCAAAAAAATAATCCAATTAAAAACAAGTAGAAGACATGAACTGATATTTTTCCAAAAAAGATATACAGACAGCCAACAGATACATGACAAGATGTTCAATATCACTCATCATCAGGGAAATGCAAATCAGAACTATACTCACACCTGTCAGAATGGCTAAAATCAGCATGAGAAACAACAGGTATTGGCGAGGATGTGGAGAAAAAGGAACAGTTGTGCACTCTTTCTTAGTGGGAATGCAAACTGTTGCAAACAATGTGGAAGACACTATGGAGAAATTAAAAATGAACTGTCCTAAGATCCAGTAATCACACTACTGGGTATTTATCCAGAAAATTACAAAACACTAATTCAGAGGGATGCATGCATGTCTGTGTTTATTGAAGCATTATTTACAATAGCCAAATTATGGAAGCAGCCCAAGTGCCCATCAATTGATGAATGGATAAATAAGAGGTGATATATATATATATGTATATATATATATACACACATTGCTGTATATACATATATATATGTATATATACACATACACACCATGGAATATTATTCAGCCATAAAAAGCATAAAATCTTGCCATTTGCAAAGACATGGATGGAGTTAGAGAGTATAATACTAAACAAAATAAATAAGCCAGGAAAAGACAAATAACATATGATTTCACTCATATGTGGAATTCAAGAAACAAAACGAATGAACAACGGGGAAAAAAAGGCAAAACACACCAAGAAATAATCTCAACTATAGAGAACAAAATGATGATTACTGGAGGGGAGAAGGGGGGATGGGTGAAATAAGTGATGAGGTTTAACGAGTACATATACCATGATGAGCACTGAGTAATGTATAGAATAGTGAATCACTATATTGTGCACTTGAAACTAATCAAACACCATATATTAACTATATTGGAATTAAAAAAACACTTAATAATAAGATGAACCTAAAAAACCCACAAGGACACAGGTTGAAGAAAATAGAGAATTTAAAAAATATGCCAGATAAATACTATCAGAAGAAACTAATAGAAATGTATTAATAGTTGAATCAATAAAAGTGATTAGAGATAAAGAGAGTAACTGTGTAATAAAACACAGAATAAAAATCTTAACCTCTACCCATCTAGTAGCATGGCTTCAATATGTATCAATGTAAAATACACAGCATTTAGACGAGAAATTTACAAAAGATTTAAAAACACTTCAATGATAGAGAAAAAAATTTGAGGAACACAATAAGTACAATTCAATGAATCCTTGTTATACCCAATAATCAGATAATATTCTTTTCAAGTGCAAATGGAATATATTTCAAAATTGAGCATTTGCTGGGCTGGAAAACAATTTTAACGAATTTCAAAGTAATATTTCATTTTCTGCCAATGTAATTAAGTTAGAAAACAATAAGAATATAAATAGAAAATATCATACATTTGGAAATTTATAAACTAGAAAAAATCATACATTTGGAAATTATAAATGTAACTAGAAATAAACTAGAATATAACTAGAAAATATAACTAGAAAAAATCATACATTTGGAAATTTATAAACATCTAAATAATGCATGAGTGTCTAATAATGAAATCTCTTAGAGGAACTATGAAGAGTCTGGTATTTAACTCTGTTTATAAGTGAACAAACTAGCCTATCAGTTTTATGGATACTGGCAGGATATATGAAACACCTAGATCAGAGAAAAGGAGAGTTAATTACTCTCAGCAAGAGCAGAGGCTGAATTGTCACCATTTTTGTGTGTTGGCATCCCAAGCCCAAATTCCAACAGGATGATATGATGCAGGACAGGGTGATGAGGAATCTTGAGCTTAAGGGACTTGAATTTTTTAAATCAAGAGAACCTTGGGCAGCCCTGGTGGCGCAGTGGTTTGGCGCTGCCTGTGGCCTGGGGTGTGATCCTGGAGACCCGAGATCAAGTCCCACATTGGGCTCCCTGCATGGAGCCTGCTTCTCCCTCTGCCTGTGTCTTTGCCTTTCTCTCTGTGTGTCTATGAATAAATAAATAAAATCTTAAAAAAAAAAAAAAAGAATCTCACTTTTTTGGCCTAAACAATAAAGTGCCTTGCTAAAACTGAAGGTTGTCCTATTACCTAAAGGAAAAAGGGAAGAATGGATACAGGATGACAATTAGCAGTTTGTAGTCCAATATTTCAATACAAAAAAATGATTGAAGAAGCAAGACCTCATGAGCATCTCAATAAAAGACAAAAACTGCATGATAAAATTCTAAATCTATGTATGATAAAAAGAACTCTTAGCAAATTTGGACTAGAGAGGATTTCCCTAATACAAGAATAGGATACTATGAAAACCTCACTTTATAGATCACATTTAATTTTGCAACAGTAAAAGCTTTCATTTTATAATCACAAATAAGATATGGCTGTTGTCTATTTCCTTTTTCATACTATATTGTAATTGTAGCCTACTCTACATTGTAGAGTCTAGTTTGTGTGGTATAGACAGGCAAAGAACTAAAGTGTAAAAGGATCATTGTGGATTATATGATTGTCTTTGAAAAGCAAAATTAATCTAATAAAATTAATCTTATTGGAATTAATAAGAGAATTTATTAGTATTTCTGGATATAATTAGAAAATAATTGTATATTTATATCATTAGAAGCAAAGTATTAGAAAATGCAATAAAAGGGGATCCCTGGATAGCTCAGCGGTTGGGCACCTGCCTTCCGCCCAGGGCGTGATCCTGGAGTCCCAGGATCGAGTCCCACATTGGGCTCCCTGCATGGAGCCTACTTCTCCCTCTGTCTGTGTCTCTGCCTCTCTTTCTCTCTCTCTCTCTGTGTCTCTCATGAATAAATAAATAAAATCTTTAAAAAATTAAAAAAAGAAAATGCAATAAAAGACCAATTATAGTAGCAAAAAAATAAGTACCTAAGAATACATCTAACAGAGAATTACAAGAATCTTTGAGGATAATATAATAAAACTTTATGGAATAATGTATTAGTTAGAGTCATGCTGGTTTAACAGATAAACTCCACTTGCCAGTCATTTACCACAGTAGATGTTTCTTTCTTTCTGAGGGTAATCTAGAACAGGTGTTTTGGATTAGTGGGTGGCTTTCCATTGAGTACAGTTGGTGCTCAGGCTCCTTCCCTTATTTTGGCCCTGCCATATTTAACATGTAGCTTCCAAGGTTGCTATAATAAACAGAATGCAGGATCACGCAGAAGTTGCTAAGGCTAGAGCTAGTAACACCTATGAGTATGCAATTCCAAACAAAATTCTGCAGTATTTTTTGTAAAAATTGACAAGCTGATTCTAACATTTATATGGAAAGAGAAGATTCTAGAATGGCCAAAATTTTTTGAAAAGAGGAACAAACAGAATTGAAGGATTTACACTAAAGCTATAGTACTCAATACATTATGATATTGACAGAATAGGCACATACATCAATAGAATAGAATAGTCTGGAAATGGACCTAAACATATATGGTAATTAATTTTCAATGAGGAGTAGAGGCAATTCAATGGAAAAAGTCCTTTAAAAAATTGTGCTGGAGCTGAGGCACCTGGGTGATTGACTCAGTGAGTTAAGGTCTGCCTTCTGCTCAGACCCAATTCAGGCTCCTTGCTCAGCAGGGAACTTGCTTCTCTCTCTCCCTATGCCCCTCCCCCTCTCCCCTGCCCCTCTCTTTTCCCCTCTTCCCCACTGCTCATGTTTTCTCTCTCTCTCAAATAAATAAATAAAATCTTTTTAAAAATGTCACTGGAGCAATTGAATATGCAGGTGTTGGCAGTGGGGGCATGGGGAAGAAAAGAGATAAAACAACAAAAAAAGAACCTTGAACAATACTTCATATAAAATTTTTTAAAAAGATTTTATTTATTCATGAAAGACACAGAGAGATTTCATTTATTTATTCATGAGAGACACATGAGAGACATTGGCAGAAGGAGAAGCAGGCTCCTTACAGGGATCCTGATGTGGGACTCGATCCCTGAACTGCGATCAGGCCCTGAGCCAAAGGCAAACGCTCAACAGCTGAGCCACCCAGGTGTCCCTTCATATACAAAAATTAACTCCAAATGGATTATGAGACCTAAGTGTAAAATCTAAAACTATTGTATTTCTACAAGAAAATGGGAAAATTTTTATGAGCTTAATCTAGCCAAATATTTTTTAGATATGACACAATTAGGATAGTCTCTAATAAATGGTGCTGGGAAAATTGGATAGCCACATGCAGAAGAATGAAACTAGACCATTCTCTTACACCATACATAGAGATAAACTCAAAATGGATGAAAGATCTAAATGTGAGACAAGAATCCATCAAAATCCTAGAGGAGAACACAGGCAACACCTTTTTGAATTTGGTCACAGCAACTTCTTGCAAGATACATCTATGAAGGCAAGGGAAACAAAGGCAAAAATGAATTACTGGGACTTAATCAAGATAAAAAGCTTCTGCACAGGGATCCCTGGGTGGTGCAGTGGTTTGGCCCCTGCCTTTGGCCCAGGGCGTGATCCTGGAGACCCGGGATCGAATCCCACGTCGGGCTCCCAGTGCATGGAGCCTGCTTCTCCCTCTGCCTATGTCTCTGCCTCTCTCTCTCTCTCTCTCTCTCTCTCTGTGTGACTATCATAAATAAATAAAAATTTAAAAAAAAAGCTTCTGCACAGCAAAAGAAACAGTCAACAAAACTAAAAGACAACCTACAGAATGGGAGAAGATATTTGCAAATGACGTATCAGATAAAGGGCTAGTATCCAAGATCTATAAAGAACCAATTAAACTCAACACCCAAGAAACAAACAATCCAATCATGAAATGGGCAAAAGACATGAACAGAAATTTCACTAAAGAAGACATAGACACGGCCAACAAGCACATGAGAAAATGCTCTGCATCACTTGCCATCAGGGAAATGCAAATCAAAACCACCAGGACACCACCTCACACCAGTGAGAATGGTGAAAATTAACAAGACAGGAAACAACAAATGTTGGAGAGGATGTGGAGAAAGGGGAACCCTCTTGCACTGTTGGTGGGAATGTGAATTGGTATAGCCACTCTGGAAAACTCTGTAGAGGTTCCTCAAAGAGTTAAAAATAGAGCTACCCTACAACCCAGCAATTGCACTGCTGGGCATTTACCCCAAAGGTACAGATGCATTGAAACTCCGGGACACCTGCACCCCAAGGTTTATAGCAGCAATGCCCACAATAGCCAAACTATGGAAGGAGCCTTGGTGTCCATTGAAAGATGAATGGATAAAGAAGATGTGGTCTGTGTATACAATGGAATATTCCTCTGCCACTAGAAATGAGGAATACCCACCATTTGCTTCAACATGGATAGAACTGGAGGGTATTATGCTGAGTGAAGTAAGTCAATAGGAGAAGGACAAACATTATATGGTTTCATTCATTCAGGGAATATAAAAAATAGTGAAAGGGATTAAAGGGGTAAGGAGATAAAATGAGTGGGAAATATCAGTGAGGGTGACAGAACATGAGAGACTCCTAACTCTGGGAAAAAAACAAGGAGTAGTGGAAGGGGAGATGGGCAGGGGAATGGGATGACTGGGTGATGGGCACTGAGGGGGGCACTTGATGGGCTGAACACAACGGTGTTGTGCTATATGTTGGCAAATTGAACTCCAATAAAAAATATACAAAAAAATAGATATGACACAATTGCACAGTCCATAAAATAAATTTGACTTCATCCAATTAAAAACTTTAGCTCTTGGGCACCTGGGTGGCTCAGCGGTTGAGCATCTGCCTTTGGCTCAGGGAGTGATCTCGGGGTTCTGGGATCAAGTCCCACATCAGAATCCCCGTAGGGAGCCTGCTTCTCCGTCTGCCTGTGTCTCTTCCTTTCTCCGTGTCACTCATGAGGGGACTGGGTGATGAATAAATAAATAAATATTTAAAGGAAGCAAAAAACCCCTAATACTTTAGCTCTTCAAAAGACGCTGCTGAGAGAAAGGAAAATCAAGCCATAGTTTGGGTGAAATCCAAAACTATGTGATGTTAGAGGACTTGTGTCCAGAATACACAAGGAACCCTCAAAGCTCAATAATAAGGAAACAAATAAATTGGGAAAAGATTATTTTCCACACGTGAAACTGATAAACATTAATATTAAAAATATATAAATAATATGTGAAGAACTCTGAAATTCCACAAGAGCTGATTAGTGGGATGTGTTACTAATGACAAGAGTCTATATAAGTCATAGCTTAATCAAGAAGTAAATCAAATCTTTCTTCCTTGAAATTGATTTCAGTAGCTGAACTGTGGTATCTCCTCTAGTAACACATCTGGAAAGGACCCCAAGCCACTGTTGCATGGTCTGGATCTGAACTGGGGCCTGAGAGTTTAGATGGATGTAATTATATATACATTAAATGAGAGGGGGAGTAGATAGAGAGAATTACACAAAATTAAAATTTCTATGTAAAATAAAATTACAAACTAAAATCTAAAACATGAAAAAGCAAGTTAAGGCAGGCATCTGAAATTAACAAAAACTGATAATTGAAATAGAAATGTTACATTAAATTGAGTTTGTAAGAGTCTGATAAAGGCTTTAAAGTGAGAATATATATGATGTCCACAGAGAAAGAAAGCATAGCAAAAAGAGTCAGAAGTTATGAAACTGTAACTGGAGGAAATTTAACAAGCATAATTGATATTAACCTCATTTTCCACTTGTTTGCTCCTGATATATACGCATGCAATAATTTAAAAATGTTAACCTTTGTTTAATTTACTTGTTAGTTCTCATGATTGATAGATTATTTAAGCTTGTAAAAATACATAATTATAACATCTCTAAAGAGAGTTTTACATTTTATTTTCCAATCTTTATGATTTTTATTATTTTTATTTTTGTCATATTGCAAAGCTAAGACCTTCAGTGCAATGTTGAATAGAAGTGGTGAGTCCGAGCATCACTGCCTTGTTCTCAGTCTTCATTCAGTATTTTACTATTAAGTATGATGTTAATTGTAGCTCTCTCCCACCCATCCTCAACCCCAGAGATGGTATTTATAAAATTGAAGGAGTTTCCTTCTATTTCTAGTTTTTTTTTTAAGATTTTATTTATTAATTCATGACAGACACAGAGAGACACAGGCAGAGGGAGAAGCAGGCTCCATGCAGGAAGCCCAATGTGGGACTTGATCCAGGGTCTCCAGGTTCAGGCCCTGGGCTGAAGGCGGCTGCTAAACCGCTGAGCCACCCGGGCTGCCCTATTTCTAGTTTTAAGAACTTTTTAAATAATGAATTTCTCTTGCATTTTGTCCACAGCATTTTTTACATCTATTAAAATATTTTTCTCTTTTATTCTGTTAATATGGTGAATGTACTTGATATTTGAATCTTACACTAATTTTGACTTACTACTTTGTCATTATTGATTATCCTTTTTATATATTGTTGGATTTGCTTTGTTAATATTTTATTAAGGATTTTTGTGTCTATGTTAGTGAGGGAATTAACTGCAGAAAACCAAAGACAAAGAGGAAATCTTGAAAAATCCAGACATAAAAACCATGTTACCCCTAGAGAAATAATAGGAGTAATGTTGGGCTTCTTTTCAATACCACACACACACACACACACACACACACAAAAAAAACACACACACACACACAAAGGAGACAGTAGAGTGAAATATTTAAAGTGATGAAAGCAAACCTTTCATCAATATAGAATTCTGTATCTAGCAGTTATTATTCAAAAGTGAAGAAGAAACAAAGACTTTCTCATATAAACAAAAATTGAGGGAATTTGTTGTCAGTAGACCTACCTTGCAAGATATGTTAAAAGTTCTTCAGAAAGAAGGAAAATGACGAGAATATGGTTAGAAACTTTGACTTTCACAAAGAAAGAAAGACTGTTAGAGAAGGAACAAATAAAGTTTAGTATAGAACTTTTAACATTTTTTTTTTACTTTTTAAAAAATTAGTTGATCTTATAGATCACTAGTCATTTAAAATAATAATAGCAACAATATGTTGAGTGATTATAGCCTATGGATGGGTGAAATGAGTGACAGCATTGTTTTAGAGCAGCAGGGTGAAATTCGGAGTACTCTGTTATAAGGTACCTGTACTACCTGTGAAGTGCTCTAATGTTTTTCTCATCAGAAAGGGCTTTCTTAACTACACTGTATAAAATAGTAACCACCCTCATTCTTATCCCTGGCCTTTTCCCCTTACCCTGCTTTTTCTTTATGTAGCTCTTACCATCTCCTGAAATGCTATATATTTATTTGTTGGTCTGTGTAGCTTTCCATTCTAGAGTATAAACTCTATGAAGGCAGGGAGGGAGTTTGCTCATTGTGACATGCAGTAAATGCTCAGTAAATATTTATTGAATGAATAAGTGAATTAAGGAATTAGTGATTTGTCTTAAGACTAATGAGTATTCAGGGATCCCTGGGTGGCGCAGCGGTTTAGCGCCTGCCTTTGGCCCAGGGCGCGATCCTGGAGACCCGGGATCGAATCCCACATCGGGCTCCCGGTGCATGGAGCCTGCTTCTCCCTCTGCCTGTGTCTCTGCCTCTCTCTCTCTCTCTGTATGACTATCATAAATAAAAAAAAAAAAATTAAAAAAAAAAAAAGACTAATGAGTATTCATCCACTGGGACTGAGAATGTGCATCTAAATCACATGGGTTCTCAGACGCCTGGGTGGCTCAGCAGTTGAGCATCTGCCTTTGGCTCAGGTTGTGATCCTAGACTCTGTGGATCAAGTATCACAGTGGGCTCCATGCAGGGAGCCTGCTTCTCCCTCTGCCTGTGTCTCTGCCTCTCTCTCTGTATTTCTCATGAATAAATAAATAAAATCCTTAAAAAAAATCACATGGGTTCCAAACATTGAAAATTTTTTTTGTTTATGCAAGGGAGGGGTGGCTGATTAGTAGGCAGTTGATAATGTCTGCCATAGGATACAAATAGTCAATTTATAGAAAAGAAAATATTTTTTAAAAAAGAAAATAAAAGAAAATATAAATAGCCAATAAACTTATGAAAAGATAGTCAGGGAAATGAAATTAAATATCAGTAATAATCTATTTGTCATCAGATTGACAGAAGTAGAAAAGAGTGATAATTTCCAGTGCTGAAAAGGGTGAGGGGAAATCTTATATGTTGCCAATGGGAGAGTAAATGGCTACAACTTTTTCAAAGTTAACAGATAGTTTCTGTTAAACTAAAATATACACTTTCTTTTAACCTAAAAATTCATTTTTGGAAATCAAACTTAGAGCAACAAATGCAACAATAATGAAGGCTATTATTACAGCATTTTTATGGTGATAAAAATTGCAGATAATTTGTTTGCCCATTAATAGAGATAGTGTTATAAATAGTTGTAGTATATCCATCTGTAATATATACAGCTACTAACAGAATGCATCTGATCTATTTTGAAGGAATGTCCATGCAGTGTTTTGAAAGCAAATTGCAAAGGGATGTAAAAAGCATTATCTCATGTTTCAAACAAATATCATAGAATATATGTGTATATATATTCAATATACATATGTATATATGTGTTTGAATAAATGTGAAGAAAGATATAAAAGATATATGGAAACTATTAACTTTGCTTATCTCAGGGAGGTGGTAATGGGAATTTTTGTTTTATTAACTGTTTCCTAATAATCTCAGTATTATTCCACTAGTTATAATGAATATCATAATGCTTTTTAAAAAATTAATTAATAAAATCAACTTGCAAAGGAAAATAATACAGGGATTAAATATGGTAAGCAAAATAAGTGATTTAGTTGTTAAAACAAAGAGGTGTGATTAAGCATAATAAGAATATTATATGAACAAAATAGTGACCGTATCTTCCCATTGTGACATTTTGTGAAAGTACAGATTAATTTTTTTGTAGAAATAGTATCCAGTTTGAATCTCTATAACTTTAGAGGGATATGGAAAACTCAGAGAAGAGAGCTGCAAATTAAAAAAAGAAAGCTGCAAGTATTATAAAAATTTTAATTATTAGACATAAAGAATGAGTCTAATAGTATACCTAAATAAGAATATGACATTTAGAATAAGGCTAATTGACTACCAACTGAATACTTATTGTAGGTTCATAATAGGAATGTTTTTGGCTTGCAGTGTCTTTTCTTTTCTTTTTTCTTTTGGCTTGCAGTGTCTTAAGCAATGAAAACATTTATTTCATCTGATAAGAAGTCTAGAGTTTGAAATTTTAGGGCTGTCAGAACAGTGTAGTGATGTCTTAGACTCTTTCTATACTTTTGCCCTACCACTCTCATTATTCATTGAACATTTACTCATTTTACAAATATTTATGGAGTACTTGCTATATGCCAAGAACAGTTCTAGTTATTTTTGAATTTTTCAATCATCTTTTCATCTTGATGTGTATTATCTCATGATTGTAAGACAGTTCTTGCCACTCTAGACATGATAGTCATATTAAGAAATAGAAAGCTGAGAGGTGCATTGACAAAAGATCTTTCCTTCAGGAATCTCTGTTCTTTTATCAAGGCAAGAGAACTTTCTCAGAAGCATCCAGAAAATCATATAAAATTAAAGAGATTGAAAGTAAAGAAAAAGTAAGCATTTTAGAAGTTCAGCATTCCAGAAAAGGAAAATAGGAAATGAAATAGGGTAGAAAAAGAAAAAATACAAGAAACTGTCCAGAAATGAAAGACATGAATTTAACTGAAAGAGGATCCAGGTGTCCAGGACAATGAATGAAAAAAGATCCACACCTAAGGCATTATTGTAAACTTTTAAAACAATAAGGATAGAGATTCCAAAAACTTCCAGAGAGACAAACAAATGGAGGAATGCTCATAACTTTTTGAGAGAAAATGATTTCAACCTAGAATTCTATACCTAAATCAAACTATCAACTGAATGTCATGAGAGATAGATAACTTTTCAGATATATAACAATTGAAACTTACTTCATATATATTCTTTTTGTTAAGAAGTTACTAGAAAGTGTGCTCCAATAAAGTGAGGTGAGTAAACCAAGAAAAGGGAAGATGTGGGGCCAAACACAAGAAATCATAAAGGCAAATACCAGGATGACCATTGTGCAATGGCTTGGAGAGCAGTCAGTTTGAATTTGAGCTGAAAGGTGATTATTTGACAATTTGGAAAATAATACTGATGGGCAAAAACATGTGGAAAAAATGATGATGATAGGCCATGAAAAGTTAGATTATTATAAGTGAGTGTCTTTCAATAAATAAAAACAAAGAAGTTATAAAAGAAATGACATGTATTTATAGTATACTACTTGGCTCAGGCATGAAGAGAATTTACTTTGTGTGATAATGTAAGGATAATGTAATATTGGGAAGATGATAGAGATGATATACAAGCAACATTTACTTGCTAAAACAAGAAGACAGTAGATAATGACTAGTGAATGTAGAAGTAGTACTTAGGAAGTAGAAATGACTTAGGATATAGGATCATTAACAGATGTGTCAAAGGGCACTATAAACTTGGCAATCTGAAAAAAATTGCAGTTGAATGTAAAAATTATTTTAGAAGCTGATTTATTCAGTTGTGTGCTGGTTTCTTGCTTAGGGTAGTGTCTAAATACATATAGTCAATGAGTACAAAACTGTAATATTAAAACCATCTGGTACCCTACATCATCTTTGTGCAAATACTTTCTGGAAAACTGAGTTATTACTTCCACTACTTCTATGTTGTATTTGCCTTTTGTGACATTTGAATGACCATTGATTTCAGTGTATCTGATACATCTTTAAATGCGTCTGTTGGAATGGCTTGTGATGATTGTGAACTACATGTTTATGGAAACCAGTTGCTGTATCTGGTGTATAGTGTATGGCTTTTCTTTTTTTTCTTTTTTTTAAAGATTTTATTTATTTATTTATTCATGAGAGACACAGAGAGAGAGAGAGGGGGGCAGAGACACAGGCAGAGGGAGAAGCAGACTCCATGCAGGGAGCCCCACGAGGGACTCTATCCCCCAGGTCTCCAGGATCACGCCCTGGGCTGAAAGTGGCGCTAAACCGCTGAGCCACCCAGGCTGCCCGTTTATGGCTTTTCTTAATCTAGCACTCATGCCTTGCACATTTGGATGTACCTTGGATAAACTGTTCTTAGTTCTCTCATTTTAGGATTTTTAGTTTACTCAAGGATACCACAAAATAATTGTAAGTAGTACGTGAGCATTCCTTGTATAACTATAGAGCAGCAGAATATTAGCTGTTGTATTAATCACTTGGCGAAATACTAATTACAAACAGACCAAAACCAAGTTTGCTAATTGTAGAACACATCTTATTTAAGTTTCCAGGATGACATATTGTTCATAAAAAAATTTAGGTTGCAAGCTTTTTTCAAATATAAGCACACAGAAAATGTAGAATGAGAAAGTTAACATTTTATACTATATTGTAAAGTATATTAAATTAGGAGTCTACTGGTGATTTTAACAGTCTTTTAACTAACATAATATCAAGACCAAAGTGTTGCTGGTCCAAGGTAGTTTCTTTGTTCCCTATGTTTAAATGTCATGCCACTAATATAATTGTAATGCTCATGTAAATAATTAGCTTACATTTAAAAACTTTTTTAATTGAATGAAGTCAAATACGTGAATGTATTTCATAACTTATTATAATCTAGGAGATAATTGAAATTTCACAGTAAAATATATTCAATTTCAATACTAGTATTCATATAAATAAATGCTTATGGGTTATTGAATATTTAATACAATTTTAAGGACAAGTAATTATCTTCTGTCATTTTTCATATTAAACAAAATTTTAGTTAAAAAATGTAAGTGTTTTAATATATTCGGGAATTTTTCATAATTAGATATTTTTGCTCAGTTTGTGCCAATCCAAGTATTGTTATATATTGTATGAATGGCAGTATTGTACCTACCTCCTCTTTTTGTTTTAAAAATATCTTTTCCATTTTGACAGAAGTAAATTTGAAAATGTCAGGAGTAATTTAGTAAATAACCCATCTGAGCAATAGAAATACCCTATTTTTGTTATTTATTCTCTGCTGAATAAGAACAAGAAGCAACATGGACAATAACCAAAATTAGAATTGATCTGTTATCTGTAGTAGAAACTGAAAACACTATTACTGTGATATAGGCAGGAGATAAATGCTTCATGAAGAAGATTCATTATTAAAATTTATTTTCAGAAAATAGAAATGTCCAAATACTTAAGAAATTAAACATTTTTAAGGTGCCTAGCATGATGCTTGGTTCAAGAAATAATACCAAAAACAACAGTCGTATTTTAAGGGTTTTTGTGTGTGTGTGTGTGTGTGTAATATAGGTCCATGATTATGACAGACAACTTTTAAAATATTCATTTGACATTTTACAATGTAAAGCTAGATTGTTACTGCCTTGCAGGGTCACATGATTTTCAATTTTATCATTGTATTTTTTTCATGATGGTGGTATAGTAGTTAATTGGTTGGTCTTCAGTTGTGTAGACAGTGGACACCTGGCTTACTTGGACTAACACTTTTTTTTTTTTTTTTGGACTAACACTTTTATACCAATAAGTAAAACTTGGTAGGATAGATTATCTAATGCACAGATCTTACGCTGTAGTTATAGTGTTAAGAAGTCCTTGTTATTATGAATGTGCATTATGAGTATATTGTACACAGTCCTGGTATGCAAATGTGTAGCATTCAGAGAAGTGAAATAATTCTGTGTTATTATTATCTTTGTAAATTACATCTTAAGAGTTTTTGAGGACTTTATGATGGCAGTTTTCTATAGTCACAGTCATACAGTATGTGCAGCACAAAGTGTTTTCTTTCACTATTAACAATAACTGAGCCAATGAAAATGCTTTTTAAATATACACTCGGCGAGCAGTTATCTGGCTCTTCCTTCTTACTATCCACAAACCATCTTTTATCGTCTTTTAAGGCAGCATATGAAACAGCTTTGTAAACATCTGTTTTTCATTGTTAATTGTCAGGAAAACTGGGGATTTAAATGCTTCTTTGGAATCCTCTTAATCCTATCAAGAAGAATAAGTTATGTATGTTTATCTTTTCTTCTTTAGATTGTTTCTTTACCATTAAAAAAATACACACATAATGTCTTTATTTTTCTAAAAATTACTGTCAGTATTATAATATTTTTATAGATATTTTGAGGATATTGCTTTGTAGTAATTAATTGGAATTATTAACAACATAGGCTACATTGTATCTAAAAAGATGTATGATAAATATGGGCTTAAATATAATTTGCCTTTTCAAATCATTTTCAGAGTTTTCTTGGGCATAGTCCATTTCAAAATGTGGAATGAGAGAAAATATAAGGAAAAGGTATTTGTCAACCAAAGAACAGATTAATTAAGAGCTCCAAATCATTTGCCATATTTATTCTTTAGGAAATATATGCTTTCTTTTCATAAGCTTTTTATGTTCCAATAATTGAACCATTAATGTCAATGGAATCTTTTTGGCAGTGACATACTAAGAGGGCTTTTGCAATAATACATGTGTCTTCCTTCTAAGTGAAAAGGATCTGTTGCAATAATTACTTAAAAATATTAAAATTCTGCACCAGTTTTTTGAATTTATAATGTAAAAGCAAATGCACCTATCTCTAGAGAACAGAGAGAGCATCCATAATTTAATAATTAAGTAATATGTAATAACCAATAATTTTTGTTACCTAAAAATAAACTTAAAAGTAACAAAAGTATAAAATACTAAGAGAAGTAGTTGATTGTTAATGAAAACTTTTTTTCAGAATGTGTTTATTTTAAAACATTTTATGACCTTTATTAAATTGCTACCTTTTCATGCAATTAGAATGCGTTGTGCATTTTTCTTTTTAAAAAGGCTTGTACTTTATTAGTTTCTAAACTGGTATAAATTAGAAACTCACTATTCACTATTTATATCGCTTTTTCAGTCTTTGCTTTTCAAACTTGTATTGAAGTGATGTAGAACTAGGCCTTATCACTGCATATAAAATTAATTGAAATGACATATTGTTGCAGTTTCTATGGCAACCATATCATGATGCTGATGCTCTTAAAAATTTATAAACTATAATCTGAAATATGCTAATTCTAGTGAACATAGTTAACACTTATTTGCTTAATATTCAGTTTAGTACTAAACTTCATCAACTTGGAAAGTAGGTTGATAACATATTGTATATGATTAAAAGGGGTTTTGGTATTGAGCTCTTGAGTTTAAATATTTTCTCCAGAAACCTACTATTCTAGAACTTTAAGTGTGAAGAAGTGAAGCTTTTCATTTCTTATTGTCTTAAACAGACATGAATTAGCATGAGGATGATCGTTGTTGCAGATTCTCTATATTGCTGTCTTCTCCCCCTATTAAAAAGATAAAATATTCAAACCTAATGCAAAACATCCTGATGAAAACTTAAAAATTCAATGAAATCCAATGAGTTATTTAAATAATTGCAAACATTTAGACACTGTGAACACTGATTTATATTTTAGCTTTCATTTGTTTGACTTTAGGTAGATAATATCTTTATCTTATATGTATGATTGTGATACATATTAGAGACATCAAACCAGAAAGTTACAGAGTAATTTTGCACAGCACTTATATTAAAGACTGATTTGAAGGTATGGTTTGAAGTTTCCCTTAGAACAGGTTTGAAAGTAAAATACATAAAATATGTTATTTGGAATTGGATAGTGACTATAGATTGTTTTCAAATAAAGCTTTTTTTTAGATACACACTTTGGTAAGTCAGAAGAACTTTTAGAAATGTCTGTGGTTGGTTAGTAAAAATATCTGAAGTAATTTAAACAGTATATGTCAAGTAAAATTAATTAATATCATATGTAATTATCAAATATACTTCTACAACAGAATACTTCTGCTGGCATATTTGGTAAAAATAATTTTCAGTATATTAAGTAAATTTCAGCATTGTGCAAATTTAATTAATATTTATTAAATCATAAAAGTGCAAAAGATCCTTAAGTAACACACTTTTAATTATTTGCTTTGCACATATATTGCAGTCAATAAATATTTAAATGTGAATAAAAATGTGGAAAACAAGCAAAAGTCTTCAACATAATTGTGATATTTAAAAACACACACAAAAGAAATCCTCTATTTAGAAAATTTGAAAGTAGCAATCTGGGATTTGGAGGAAAGATTTTTAAGTAACAAATAATACAATTAGAGAATTTAGTTAAATTGAGTTTTTTAAAAAACAATGCTAACACAATAATACAGAAAGCCTACAATTGCTGAGGTAAATTATCAAATCTTTAAAGACTAGTAATATTAGCAAATTATTGTTTTATTGTTTGATATTTATCTGTGAGCAGTCTTACACCATTATTTTGTGTCCCTTGCTTGTCTTTTATTAGACACTGGAATGGAACTGTAGGATTTATCAAATGTTTCTAGTGTGGTTAAGGTGTACACTGAATGAAGTGATAGTCATCTTAGAGGTTGTAAACCTGAGATTTGGGAAGAGGTAAGTGTTAGGAAGGGAGGCACATATGAAGGAATGCACGTGCTTTACCAATAGTACTTAATGATGGAAAGGTTACATGATATCCCAGAAGAATGCTATTTGGACAAGTACTTTGAATTTTAGTGAATGAATGTTATTTCTGTGGTTGAATTATCCTATCAGTCTTTATCATATTTTTGCTTTCTGTGGTTTTTGTGATATTCATGCTTACGTATGTAATTATTTAGATTACTTTTAGAAAAATAATTCTATGTTTCATTGTAAGACAAACATTTGGATAGAAATTTCACTTTTCATCTGGATCTTTTAGTGGCAGTTTTGGCAGCCCTACGCTATAAAACAATCAGTACTTTAATAAATAATTTTCTTTCACATAGCATTTTAAAAACATTAGGTCTGGCATTTAAAAGTATTAGGTCTGATATGTATTTTTGAGGGGGCATTGGTAGAGGTTTATATTTTCTGGTTTCTACCACATTCCTTCTAATGGTGGTTTTATTTCAATATATTTTTGCCATTGATATTCTACTTATAGTACAGTGAGGCGTATATGCCAAATAGTGACAAGTTCTTCCATGTTGTTAGAATTTTGATTTAAAGATCATGGAATTGGTGCCTGACTGCCCATGTGCCTTGTGTTGCAGTTTTATAGTCACTGGTCTTTGGTTTTTCTTTAAATGAGATTTCTACCCAGGCTTAGTTTCTGGCAGTTACATTAGACTTCCTGTGTATATCCCTTTCACTTAAAAGAAGATGAACTGCCAGGATTATGTATGGTGAAACCAAGGCCCCTCTAAGATAAGGCTCTGGGGGCACTGTACAAGTCTAATGTTCTTCCATGAGGCTGGCCCACCCCAATGTGACTAAGAAATGAGATAATTTGAGGGCTATTACATATTTAAGGTTTTCATAGTGGATTAGAATAGTATTACTTAGCACAGGTGTTTCTATAATTGGGATTCCCTGGGAAAATTCAGTACTGTATTCAAACACTTAGCTTTCTACATGAGTGGAGGAAGATCTAATGTTAATTTGCTAGGCTGTGGAGAAACCAGGGAATGGGGGTCTGGCTTGGGGGCCTGTTGCCTCTCTCTTTGAAAACATATTTCTTGTCCATTATTAGCACTGGGTTGCTGTGGTTCTCTTTTTAAAATTTAATATATTTCATTAATTATTATTATTACAATGCTGACCAAAATAGTGAAGGCCCCTGTTAGTGCCCATAAGGGGTGATTTATGGCCTCCTTTAACACAAGATAGCTCCTGAGTGTCCTTTTTCTTGAGATAAGTAAAATTATTCTTCCTCTCCTTTGATAAAGCATTGCATTTAAAGAATGTCTATGTACTCAAGTGGTAGGGAAGACCGAGGCACCCTGGCTGCACATTTCACTGAGGAGGATGGACTTAGAGTAGCTTTGCAGAGGTCCCCAAGTCTTGAAGGCAGCGTCCAGGCATAACAAAGAACAACCACAGTTATTTCAGGAGTAGGTAGGAGATTCCTAAGTCTGGTGTCCTTATAATGCAAGGTGTGAGTACAGGAAGACAATGTGTGTAAAGGGTTTCAGTAAGATAGGGGTGGGAAAGTCGAAAATCGCTGAAATAAGTATTATTTTTTACCGAATCCATTGTTAGACAATCAGAAAGACTGATTTTCTGAGAAATGGGCGACTATGGAGCTAAGCGTTCAGCTCTCGCAGCAGGCGACTGGGCTGCCTGAGCGTCCTTCTCGGGCTGGTGCAGTTCTCGTCCGGGAGCCCGCCGCTAGTGACCTTGGGTCTATCTGGCAGCTCCCGGAGTCCCTTTGTCTTCTGCCCCAGGGCACAGAGCGAGCGGGAGTGGCGCCCCAGGGAGTGCGGAGTCCAAGTTGAGCCGAGGTCACTTAAAAGA
Source organism: Canis lupus familiaris (assembly GCF_011100685.1). NCBI lineage: Eukaryota > Metazoa > Chordata > Mammalia > Carnivora > Canidae > Canis > Canis lupus. Next base: position 39,979,565 of record NC_049242.1, on the reverse strand, counting down.
GAGAGCTGGGTCCTCGGCCAGGACTGGAACGGATGCTTCACCCCTCCGAAACTGCCTGCACCCCTCGCCACTGGCCTGGCAGTTAGTGCTTGAAGTTTCGGGGCAGCAGCGCCGGCCTTGGAGCTGCAGGGTCCTTGGCCCGGAGCTTTGTACTTTGCAGGGAGAGTGCGCCATCCTGGGCTCTGGGCTATTGGTTTTAGCTAGCGTGCAGTCTCAGCCCTCTTGTCAGCCCAGGTATCTGAGAGCAAGCAGGACTCGCTTTGCTCAGGGGGTCTGCTTGTGGGCCCTCCTTCGCTTCCCTTTCTAGCGGTCCCGGCTGTCACGCCGGCGGCAGGGCCAGTGTCCGCGGGGTTGGTCTCCGCCAGCCGAGAGCCGGGCGCAGTCTTCCGCTCGACCTGAAGGTGGCGACTTAGGCACACAAACAGAGCTCGGCCAGCCGGAGAGGTTGGCACCCTCGCGGTTCATCCACGTAGCATCCCAGTTTTCCCGCTGCTCTCCAGCGGGCTGAATTGACGGTGAAAGGGACTTGAGTTTAGACGAGGAGTTCGGCCCGATTGTCAGAACGTGTGTGTATCTCTCTGTGCGTCGGTGTGTGCGCGTCCGGGCGCGCAGAGGCGGCGGGAGCTGGTGACCTGATAGAAACCCTGGGCGGCCCGGTTAGGGACGCCGCGAGTCTCCCCGGCGGCACCTGGGCGGGCGGGGGCGGGGGCGGGGGCCGGGGCCGGGGCTGCGGGAGTGCCCTGCAGCCCGAATAGCCGCGGTCCGTGAGCAACCCGCCGAGGGACCGCGGGTTTGGTCGCTGCAGCCAACGGTAGAAGATTTGCTAATTTCGTCTCAGTGACACCCAGAATCTATGAGTAGAGAGATCTGGAAAATAAAGCCCTTCGTCGTGCTGTGCCCTTCTCCGGGGTGCACGCCCGCTGACCCGAGTGGGAGGGGTCCTTGGGGGTGGGGAAGAGAGGCACAGACATTGAAAGAATAAACGTGCGATAGTCACACAGTCTTACCTCCGGGACGAAAGGACACGGTTCCTAGAACTGAGATATCCATAGCCAGTCTGCATCCCAGCTGTTTCTCTCCCGTAGCCTCTTTCCTGCCTAACACAGCCTTCTGACTAACTTGGACAAGGCTTAGCTGGCCCCCTCCTTTTTCCCTCTCTCTCTCTCTCTCTCTCTCTCTCTTTTTTTTTCCTTTCCAGACATTCCCTAAACTCAACCCAGGGCAAATCCAGAAGTCGGTACAGTACAGAGCTTCCATTCAATCGTGGGGGGGGAAAATCCCGTTTACAGTTTCTCCCAGGCAGATGGAAGAAGTAGATGGTTACGGGACTTTGGAGGGGTGCATGGGGCTGGCATGGGGTGTTGGTGGCAGGGAAGCGCGATTTCTCTTAGGTCTTGGTGCTGCAGGTAAGGTTCCCAGATTCCAGCTGCCCTCGTGCTGAGCTGCGGTGGTGGGTGAGAGTGGAGGGCGATCCTCGTCTGATTAGTGGGGAGCGGAGGAGGGTGGAGTGTATGTGTGGGAGGGAGGAGGAATGGACCCTGGACAGGCTCCACGGACACATTGTCTTGGTTTGTGTCTGTGCCTGGTCTATGCTGCTGCCTCTGGAGCCTTTTGAGTAGGGTAGTATGCCCTAGGCTTTTTCTCCCTCCCCCACCCCTCCTTTTAAAATGTGTTTAAAAAGAAGTGAATATCCTTCTCAAATGAGTTAAAAATCTTTCTTTGACTTTCCATTTGAGATGTCAAAAAGATTAAATAAATGAAACTTTATTTGACCGGGGAGTTTACCCAGAGACTCAACGACATCTCGGGTCTTTGGCCTTATTCTAATTCCATGGTGGTAATTACCCTTCGTTTCTTTAAGTGCAATAGATTTATTGCCTTAGAGACTATGCACAGTTTGATTGAATTATTCATTTTTTTTTCTTTGGTGTAGACTGCATCTGGGGACTCTGATGTGACGTGTAGATTTTTTTTTCAGGAACAAAGGGAATGTGGAAATGAAAGAGAGAGGGAGAGAGAGGCTGGCAGATGTAATGAGACGCGGTGAAGGTGTACGCAGACTGGCACTCCCACTCCTCCCTTCTGCTCTCACTGCAGCCCTGGGTAACTCGCAGGCTAACACAAACAGCTTTTCTCCCGCAGCCTGCCCTCTGTCACTGTAAGTACATCAGCCTTCTCTTATCAGCATGCAGATTCCAGCCACGCACTCCCCTCGCTCGGCTTTGCACCTTAGACAGCAGAAGCACATTTAAAAATTAACTTTCCTAAGCCAGGAAAGACATGTCTGTAAAACTTATTTTTGATTTATCTTTATTTTTCTTTGAAAAAAAGTTCATGCATTTTTACCACTTTTCCCCACCTCCTTTGTGGCGGTGCTGCTGCTACTGTCGCCACCGCTGTGGTCTTCCCAACAGGATGATGCGCAGATTCAAATGAAATTTAACGTTATTGTCTAGCCACTTAAAGTCCAGGGACAATGCCTTGTCCTTTTGCAAAATGACGTCTTAAAGAACACAGAGCATTATTCACAGTTTGTTTTTTGCTTTTGTTGTTGAAACACGAGTTCCGACCTCTTTGAGGTAGAGTCCCAAGGGCACTGTTATTTGGGAATTTGGGTTATTTGGTTACACCAAACTTAAATGAAGTGCAGTGGGCTACTGAAGTGCTGTTATGTTTGTTATCCCTGTTTAAGGAAACCAATTGCTAAAACTTTTCTCCGTGCTGTAATTAAAGTTTTCAACTTCTTCCTTTTTGGCTCTTTATACTCTTTCACTTATTCTTCGTTTCAGTAAAGTTCTCATTCCCCGTGTTTTGGAAGTAAAGACATTTATATTGGTCCTATTTATACGTAGCTCTAAAGCCCTTCCTGAAATAAGTTAGCGACCTTAAGATGTAGATCTGAATTGTTCACCCGCTGGTTGTAAGGAGACTTTCACAGCGAGAATTTGAGGTTTTAACAGTCGTTATGATTTTTGCGTGGGTGCTTTAAATATTAAATTCTTTAGCAGAATTCATTGCGTTGCCCTTCCCAAGTTCAGGCGGACCTTTCTCCAGGAACTGCGCGCGCCTTTCCTTTGCGGGTTCGCGCCTCTTCTCTGGAGGTGCGAGGCCAAACTTAGCAAAGCCGAGTTGCCTTTGCTGGTTGCTGTGCACAGGGACACCGCGACTGCACCGAGGCAGCTGTAGCTGCGGCAGGTAAGTTAGCCCCCCACGCGTTCGCCCCTCCTTCCCTCCTAGTTCCCCTAGCTCTGCGCCCAGGGTTCTCGAGCTCCGCGCGGTACTCCGACCCCCAGGGCAAGTGAGCTCCAGTGCGCCTGGATCTGGCGATAAGGTGCTTGGGTGTCCTACGCTGCCTGTGGAACTTCTCCGAGCCCGCAGGCCAGTGCGGACCAGGTGGGGAGCCCGGCACTTCAACTCGCTGGAGCGCTCTCCGCTTCGCCCCCCTGCGTTGTACAGTCGAGCCCGAGGCTGGAAAGGAAACCTTTAGGGCGCACCCCCCGCCCCCAGGGCCACGTGTCACCCCATGCACAGCCTGAAGTGCAGCGCCGAGACCCCAAACTTTAGTTTTTTAACTTTAGGGATCAATGTTGTGACCAGCCTTGGGGTTCCGCATTATCAATCTACTTTGGGATCAGTTTATTAGATAAAATCTAAAGAGTTCCTGCCGCTTCTAACCGGAAGGTCCACCGGCAGCCCAGTATTGGGGCCTTGGACTCCAGAGATCTTGATAATGTCGCCTTTCCCCCCTTTTTGCCTCCCGCCAGCGGCCTGCATCTAGTTGGCGGGGTCAGTCTTACCCCCCAGATCCCCAAATGCTGTGTGATTTAAAGAGATGGATGCGCTGGTGCTTGAAAAGCCAGACTTGTCGCAGCAACTCCGAGGAACCCAGTCGCATCCCAGCATTTCCGTCCAGGATGTTTCACCTCCCTCGGTGTAGCTCTTCCATGAGAAGTCAGGCTTTGGGATGGAAACTACCCCCTCATCTCTCTGCCCCAACTCCGCAGCCACTTAGGTCATTCGAATTTGACCTCATCAGGCTTTGGAGAGATTTTTTTTTTTTTTTTTTTTTTTTTTGCCCCACGGGTTGAGTTCCAGGGCAGGTGGCTGGAGAGTGTGAGACTCTGGAACCCGGCGCTGGGCCTGGCTTCTCTCATTTACAAAGCCAAAACCTAGAACAAACCCCAGAAAAGATTTGGCCCATGTCTACCTAGAAATGCTGGTCTGGGTTTGTCCCTTGGGCCTTGGAGGTCAAGGGGCATGCCTGGTAGTTCTGGGAATGCTGGGGTGGGAGGAACTGGCTGCAAGGTGCCAGGCTTTCTCTTTAATGGCCTCTAGGCTCTGGCTTCTTGGGGGGGGGGGCGGTCATTTTAGTCCTGAAAGTCACTGTGGGCTATGGGGACACAATATTTCTTCTTGGGGACTAGCTGTCTTCTCAGCCCATAGTTATCAAGTCATTTTAAACTTAAAGTCCTTAAACTTCCAATCCTTAAATATCTTATTTCCTATTGGGGTAGAAGCATCTGGCTATTCCTTCTGCCCCACTAATCCGAGATGCTCACTCTCACCCTTGTTTCTTTATCCTCTCTTGTCTGGAGTTCATATGAAACCAAACATAAAAATCTACTTTAAGAAGCCAACATATGACTGACATCTCAGCTTGCTCCATCTTCTGTGCTTGCTGACTCCATTTTTTTTTCTAAGTTAATGTAACAAAGGTGAGGCTTTCTACCTTTTATCACTTTTATCAATTAATCTGTGGGCAGGCAGTCTTGTTCAAAATCTTGGCAACCTTAGACTGCTGTGAATTTTCTGACTTTCTTAGTCATGATTCCTGTCCATATCTTCTTTCACAAAGTCCTTGTTTATAAAGTGTCCCAAAGTAGCCATCTCGGATCAGTTTCTACTTAGTAAGGATTTTTCCTCCACAAATCTCTGCAGTAGTTACATAGGTATGTCAGAAACTCTCTTCCAGCTTTTAATTTTGATGTAATTTTGACTCTCCACTGACCTTAGAGTTTCTGGAATCTAGTCTATCTTTTTGGGCCTGGGTTAAGGCAGGCCAACCTGACTTGGTGCACACCGCCTCGAGTTAGCTCTGTGTCTGCTGCTGTCAGTGCTGGTTTTTTCATCTATTTCTTTTACTCTGCATCTCTACTACCTGACACCAAGATTATCCCCTCCCTACTCGGTTCCTCAGCTTGCGTGCACTAAGACAAAGTTCCAGGTCTCTGCTCCTTTAGACCATTCTGTTCCCTTGCAAATCTTTTATCTACCCTACACATGCATCAAAGAGAATCTTTAATTTATGTGGGTTTTTGGGGGTGCCTTTTATTAATATAATTTCCTACACCTGACATGCATTTTTACATACTGTTCAGGGTGACAGAAACTCATTCCTTCTAAAACTTCCAAGCTACCCCTCTTGGAAATTGTACCTCCAAATCCTTTCCTCTACAAAGTTGAGGTAATAACACATAGATCACCCACCCAATTCCATGTAACACAAACTTATCCATATAAAAAATGTGGAATTATCTTATCTATTGCTGTAAAGGTATTTTTTTCTTCAGTAGTTTGGACATGTCTTGTTATTTCTAATTATTTTAACTCATAAACTCCATAATCACATGGTCTGCAGAACATTGCCATCTACATATATTAAGGATCTCCTATGTCAATTGCTTTTTCTTTTCTTTCAACTCCTCCTCCTCCTTTGAAAATAAATTTCTCTTCCTCCATTTACTGAGATCCTACTAACTGGTGTGTTTTCATGATTTCTGGTTCCAGCATCTCTTTTAAAAACTCTCTTTTGACCAGTTCCTTTTTCATTTTCTTTCATCCTTCTTATTATTCATCCTGATATTCACCCATCGTTCCCTCTCCCTGGTCTGTTTCAGCCCTGGTCCTTCCCTTTTTCTGTATCTCCCGTGACTCACTTTTGTGGTCCACTTCTGTATCTCAGTACTTGTTAACATTCAGCCCGTTCCTCCGCTGTCACTTAACTTTTTCAGAACACAGATTACCACCCCTGTATTTTCCTCTACCGCTTGCCTTCCTCCTCTTCCCCAGTTTGCTTTCTTTCTCTGCAGTTGTCTACCTTTGCCCCAGTGCAGTTCGCCTTCCTCTTGACTCCTCCTCCCAGCAGCCCCAGCCCTAATAGTGTTCCTTAGGTCGTCCTTTACTCCTCACCCAGTCTCTCTCCCACCTAATACTTGCCCCCATTCCCCTCTGACCCCAACTCTCTTCTTTGTCCCTTCCCAGTTCTCTCCCAGTAGTTGCTTCACTCTTTCCTCCCAGGCGCTTGCTCCCAGTTCCAACCTCCGCTCTCGCCGATCTCTGCCCTCTGTCTCCGGTTCTCTCTTGCCTCTGCCTCCCGCTCTTCCCTCCTTCTTCTTCCTCCGGCCCTCCCCCTCCCTCCCAGCTTCCCTGCCTGGCTCGCTGCCTCCCTCGCCTCTTGTCTCATCTTGCCTGTGTTGTCTGGGAGGGGAGCCCTGCCTCCTCTCCCTCGCTCAGATCAATGCCCTGGCCACTCACTTTCTGATGTTGCACGACGGGAAATGCTTTGAATACTTACGACATGGCCGCTCACACTGATTGCCAAGATTGACAGCACTAACCATCGCCTTCACTTGTTTCAAGGGGGGAAGCCCCTAGTCACCCCGCTCTGCGCGCACCTCCTGGCACCCCGGCGGCAAACTTGTGCCGGTCAGCGCTCCCCCCGCCTGGGGCGGGACACCCCCGCAGACTTGAGTTAACGGGCTGCGCCGGCCGCGGCGCTGGGGGGCTCTGCGCCCTTGCTCCCCGGGCGGTGCTAATTGACCCAGCATCGACTCCCCTTCCTTAATTTTTTCATTTTATTTTATTTTATTTTATTTTATTTTATTTTATTTTATTTTATTTTATTTTATTTGTGTCTTTCCCTTTTTCTTTAATGCCATTTGCTCCCGCGGCGCAGCGCACAAGGAGCCCTCCCGTGCGGTACCATCCTGGAGCCCGCCCAGGTAACCGGGACGGAGCGAGCGATCTAGAGAGCGAGGGAGGCAGAGCGAGAGCGCGCGGCCCGTTCGTGAGCTACCTGTTGGGGAGTCGGAGGCGGCAGGGGCCGGCGCCCCGGGCTGGGCCGCCGGCCCCGGGCGCCTTCCGCCTCTGCCCTTCCGGGCCGCCTCGGGCTTAGTTCCCCTGGGCTGGGACCGAGGGGCTGGGGTCGGGCAGGCGGAGGGACGGGAGCCGAGCGCGCGGAGCCCGGCGAGGGCGCGGGTTGCCGGAGCGGCGGCCGGCCGGCCCGGGCGGGTTTCCGTACTCGGCTGGGGAGGGGAGAGGGGAGAGGGGAGGAGGAGCGGGAGCGGGAGGAGGGCGCTCCGCGGGGCCGAGGCGGAGGGGGAGCGGAGGCTGAGAAAGCGGCCCGAGCGCCTGCCGCTCGCTGGCGGCCGCGCGGATCCCCAGGATGCGTCCCCCTCGCGGAGAGTTGTGCCTTGTTCCGGAGGCGGTGACAGATCTGCGTGGCGGGCTTCTGCTTTACTTGCCACCTCCCCACCCCACCCCCCCGCCCCAGCCCCCAAAATCCACTCCGAGAAAACACATGTTGTAGCTGTAGATAACCGTGCGTAGGACACTAAGGCAAAAAGGGCAGGGGAGAGAGACAGACAACGCAACCTTTGACAACAGAAAGCTGTTATCGCCATCCTAAGTATTCGTCCGGAAATCTGTCCGCCCTCTCGGCCCACCTCATTCCTCCTCCTCCGCCTCCCCGTAGAGATATTCTAATCTATGTAACTGGGAATGATATGAAAAAGAAGTCAGGTGGCTTAGAGAATGCACTTGTAAGTCTCCGTGAAGTTCGAGGTAGGTATTTCATTGAAGTTTGCGCAACCGTGTGATAGAGGAAGCTTGTGTGGCTGCGTGTGTAGTTCTCTCTCCCTCCCTCCTTCTCTCGCTCTCTCGCTCTCTCTCTCTTTCTGGGTGAGCAAATGCGTGTGTGCTCCGCGAGGGTTCAGATGGGACCGCCGGGTGGTCCTGCCCTCTGTGCCCACAAGAGGGCAGCATCCTTGAGGGCTTTGTGAGCGCCGCGTTTCTCGTGATCGCCGCAGGCTTGGGTTTAGAGAAAGTTACACCGAAACTTTCAAACTGATACCACATCTTACTGCGCGATATTAAAACAAAAAAAGAAAGGAAGAAGGAAACAAGGAAAAGAAAGAAAGACATAAAGAAAGAAAGAAGGAAGGGAGGCAGGGAGGGAGGGAGAAAAAAAAGAGAGAGAGAGAGAAGCGGAGGAAGAAGAGAGGGAGAGAAAGAGAAAAGAAAAAGCCGGCGACCAGCCTACCCGGGGAGAGTCGCCGTCCCGGCAGACTAGGGGGAGGGCTGTTTTAATTGTGGGTTTGGCCGACTGACGACTGGAGTGCCCTCCTCGGCTGTCTTAGTTGTAGCCGGAGGTCATGTAAATCGACCTTAAAAGAATGCATAAGCCATAAATTAAAATAAACCCTCACCCAAGGGCTGATCCATAAAGTAGACAATATCCAACCTGGACAAAACGAGCTTTCCTTTACGAGCCGACTTAAACCGCATCCCCCCAAAAGAATAGAGACTAAATGCAAAGTAAGTTTCCCAGCGAATATTTTGTTTTCTTGAAAAGTGTTGCGTTGATTTCGCGGTGCGCCGGGCTGCGACGCCGCAGTTCCCCGGAGCGCTCCAGCGTCAGCCAGCCTCGGCCCCGGGCGGGGTGCGGGAGGTCGGGGCGACCCGCCGGGTCTCCGGGTCTCGGAACGCTCTCCTCTCCTCTCCTCCCCGCCCCCGCCCCCGCCCCCCGCCCCGTTTCGGTTTGGAAACTTTCGGCTATTTGTGGGATGGACGCTGGCCGCGGGCAGGCGAGAGTCTAGGATCTCCGCGCTGTCCTACGGGGGTGAAGTTTAGCGCGAGGAGTTGATCGCGAAAACCCGGGTCGCTAGAAAACCGGGCCGCTGCCTTCCCGCCCCCGCCCGCGCCCCCCGCCCGCGCCCCCCGCCCCGCGCCCCGCGCCCCGCGCCCCCCGCCGCCCCGCCGAGCGCGCTCCGGCCCCAGGGCCCCGCGCCCGCCGCCCCCAGGCCCCCGCCGCTCCCGCCCTTCCGTCCCCTCCCCCATTTTTGGACGTGACTTTTTACGATCTTTTTAGGAACAAACCAGCCGGACTCCAAGACCACCCGAAACCCAAGGCTGATCCGCGGTCCCCCGTGCTCGGGGCCGCCAGGGCGGTGGAGCGGGGCCGCGGGGCGCGTGGAGGGGGCGGCCCGGCGCGGGTCGGCGGGGGTCGGCGGGGCCCCGGCGCTCCGCCTGGGGCGCGCCCCCTCTGCCCTCCGCGCGCCGGCCCCCCGCGCCCCCGCCCCCGCCCCCCCCCCCCCCCCCCCGGCGCCCCGCCCGGGCCCCGCCGCGCGCCGCCCGCCGCGCCCTCCGCGGACACCGGCCGGGACCCGCCGCCCTGGGGCTCGGCCGGGGCGCGGGGGGCGGTGCTGCCGCCCGCCCCGGGGTCCAGCCGGAGCCCGGTCCCTCCCGGGGGAGCTGCCTGCTTCCGTCTCCCTTAAAGGGCCCGTCGGAGCCGGGAAGGGGCTTGTGCAGAGGCTGCCGGGGCTCGAGCTCCGGCTCCGGAGGAGCGGCCCGCGCGGCTGCGGACGCCAGATATTAGCCGCTCCGTTTCCCGGGCGCTGCACGGAGCTCTCAGATAAAAAAGAGAATATTGGTGTGTTGCGAGCAGATAAAAGGTGGTGGTTGCCTGCGTGCGTTGAGTTTTATTTAAGCTCTCCGAGGCTGACCAAGTTTGAAAAGGTTTGTTTGTACGAATTGCCAGATAATTGAACGCTGCCCCTATTTGGGGACTAAAAATAAGTCTTGGACTGTGCTGGCGGGGCCCGGCTGTCAGGGAGATGGGCTGTCCCCGGCTGTTTCTGTGTGTGTGTGTGTGTGACCTCCCCCGAGGGCCGAGCTGGAAGTTTGGGTCTCCAGGCGGCCTGACGCCGCGGCTGCGGCTGCGACCCGGGCTGGGCTCCGGACCTCCCGCCGCCCTGCCGATGGGCGCCGGACCCCGGCATGCACTCCCGAGCCCAGGCTTGGGCCCCGGCGGGGTGGCCCAGACCACAGCCCCGTGAGGTCGGCATGCGAGAATGCCCCTCTCCCCCCGCCTCCCCAGGGTCTCCTGTCTTATGCCCTTTATAGTCACATGCCCAGGTTTTCCCCCCCCACCCCCCGGCCCCCCGGAGGAGAACACACACAGCCCCGCCCAGTCTATTTCTAGGAGGTGGGTTTGGTGAATAAAAAGGTCAAGTGGTCGGGTCTGCAAGCTGGTCCATGGCGAGGGGGGACAGGACGGACACCTGGCAAGGACCGCCCCGCCTGTCCCCCCCACCCTGGCTGGTCCGCCCGCCCACAGCTGGCCTCCCCAGGCCACATTCTTGCACTAAGTGCGAGAGGCTGTGGGAAAAGCAATCCTGAACCGGCCAAGAGCCGGCGAAGCTGATCCCGCGATGGCATTTTGTTTTGAACAGTTGCTGGGGTTGACGTTTCCTCATAAGGTAAGGTGTCACTGGACGGTCGGCTGCCCAAATGCCACATGTATAATTAGCTTGCCCACTCAGCACCTCATCCCCCGAGGCCCATAGGCACGGGCTTGGCGAACTTGGTCCACTCAAATCTGTTGGGGGGCTGCAGGATTCCCGAGGGAAGGCCGAACCTACCAGGACAGCCCTGGGAGGCCCTGGCACCAGGGAACACTGTGACAGTTGTAGTCTTGTCTTTGATTTCTCCCCTCTCTGGTTTTCTCCCCCATCCCTTCCGGTTTCCTCTATTTTTCGGCTGAGGGGGAACTACTGGTTTAGAGGAGTAGATGGGACACCAGCAGCAGGCTATAGACTGAACGAGGACAGGAGATTCAGGGTAAAATCTGGCAGTGTAGGTCTTTTCCATACCCTTACCATGGGGGACGTCTGCTAAGTGCGCTCCTCTGTCTGCACTAAATCCAGTAGGACCAGCCCAGGCTTGACATTGTATCTTGGCTTAGGTAGGGCTTCAGGCTTCTAGTTTGGACTGTTCACCTGTCTGTGTTCTCCCTCTTAACTCCCATGCTAGAGGTCTGAGAGTTTTCTGTGCCCTGATTGCAGCTTCTGTTTTCCCCCTTCAGGCCTAGCCGCTTGGGGCTGCTAGTGTTCACTGTGGGGCAAGCCCGGAAAGACCTGCAGTCTCTTCCTGTACCACTGTTCAGCCTGGGGTTCTTAGGACCAGTGCCTTGTTTTCTCTGTACCCAGAATGGTGCTTGAACTTCCTACCTGGCTTCCCAGTCCCCAGCCTCAGGTCAGCTTTAGCCTGCACTCTCTGGTGGAGACCAGATTTCTATAGCCATGAACATGACCTTCCCTCTTTCACACTGTGCAGTAACGGTGGAATTCAACACTCAGCATTAGGTACTTTCACTAGTCTCCCTCCTGCCCTTGTTCCTAGGCCACTCAGTTATGTCTGATACCTACTAGAAGATTCTCTTTATTTTAAAACAAACAAGCAAACATCCTAAATCTTCCACAAGTTTAGTGGGATAGTATTAGCTTTTCTATGGCAGCAAAAGTGCACCTGTCTGGCAGGAGGTGGGGGGCACAGTTTATTTAGTTGCATTTGCCTTTTATTGAACCAGTGAAATGTTTCATTTTCTTTTAGTAGAGGAAAACTTAGGATTGAATTTTTAAAAACTCTACTAGGTCATAAATGAATTATCTATATACTTCTGAGAATATCTTCCTGAATACACATGTGTGAGCACATGGATAGTAGGCCAAATGACATGTAGATTTTTTTCTCCTACATTTTTGAAAGCCTCATAAATAAAGAGGGATTATTCCTATTCTAAAACAACAACAAGAACAAGACCAAGAACAACACCAAACCACCAAAAAAAAAAAAAAATAATAATAATAAATACTCCTTCAGACTCTGAAAGCAAGGAAGTATGAACCCACATATCAGATCTAGTTTATGACCAAAGACAGTAAGTAACCAGGACCTAGACAAGTGATAGGTCATCAATTCCTTAGGCAAACTGACGTCCCCTGTTGCTTTTCTCAAGTACCACCACCAACTCCTCTTTCCTCTCTGCTCTCTCACCACATTCCTTTACTTATGGTGGCAAAACTAGATGGTTTTTAATTCATTGTTTATCTTGTTTACTGTTGTTCTTAGTTATTGTTTTGGAAGTAATGAGAAGGAACTTTCACTTGTGTATACATATTTCTTAAAGAGCAAAAATATTTATAAGTTTATTGTTATGGAACATGATGCAAACTCCTACAATAGTATATTGTGTAGCTACAACACTCAACATTATACTGTAAAGATAAGTGTAAAATATATTAAATGATAAAGCAGTATTGATATCTATTCCTTCAGCTGAGACTATTCTTTAATGAAGTCATTAACTAAATATCTAGAAGAGATGACATTTGGTAGGAATATTATACTGTCTGATGAACCTTTTTTCTTTAGTAGCAGAAAGCAACAGATTTTTCTTTTCTTTTTTTTTTTTTGGTAAGGGAAAAACATACATTTAAAATATACTTAACATACTTAGCAAATGTTTCTTTTATAGGGCTTTAAAGTATATTACTTTAAATACATATGTGATAAATTTTGGTGTCATTATTGAGATTTTATGTCTGTGTCTATTTGACTTTTAGGAATTATGGGGTGGTGGTCCTTGATGAAATTGCTACACATCTTATATTGAAGAAATTAGTGACGTTTTAAATAATTTGCTTTCAATTACTGTAATAGGTACTAGAATAAATGAATTCTCTTTTAACAAGGTTTAATATACATTGACTTTAACCATTTCAATATTTTCTGTACTTTTCAATTTTGTTAGATTACATATTTAAGTTTGAAAAAATTCTCTTGTGAGGCAATTCATATACACTTTTTCACTATTTACAAACAGCATTTTATAGTACAGTACAACTAAAACCGATTGATCTAAGAGCTATTTTTTAAAATATAGTTTAGGGGTGCATATATATCAATTGATGTTTTTGAAGTCAAGTGAAACATTCCATCTAGCTAATGTGTCTGAGAGTACCATATCAGGCACAGACAGGTACTAGAAATGATAAAACACAGATAACATACAGCAAGATGATTCGCAGATGGGACGTATTATCTGCTGTCACGAAGTTAGATGGGTCATATTCCTGTTTTTTATTTTTTTATAAAATTAATCCAGGTTATTTCAGAATTACCAAGTTATATGGGTATGTGAGAATAGATTTTATTATAGAAGTCTACTAATAAGTGAACAAATATTCATTGCTTTTTAGAGGAAGAAATGGATTGTCTTTGCATTTGAATTGCTTCTTGTTTAAGAAATGTGGCTCTCTCCTATTATTTTTTCTTAAATAAGAAAATAATATATTGAATATTCTATGTTTTCATCCTAACTCTACATTTTCTACTGGTTAGATTATATTCTGAATCTCAGTATACTCAAGTAAAAAAAAAAAAAAAAAAGGCTGGCACTCTGATATAGTCTGTGAAGAGCAATTTTTATTGGATGTAAGTGCATTTTAAATATATAGCATATCTTTTTTGCCTGATATTCTTCAACTGTGATCTGAGAACTAATTGTTTTGGTGAGAGTTATATCTGAAACTTTCATCATCCTTTCATTACATATCCTTTATCCATTTATAGGAAGAGCGTTTTTATTTTCCTTGTTCTGTGGAAGAGGGTAAAAGCTTTTTAGGTAATTATTTTGTTTAGACATTTAGCCAAACTGGAAATAATTTTAAATTTGTGTTATGATTTTTTATAGAGCTTTTCAAGTTTTAAGTATGCATTGTCATAATTTGGATAAAAATATCAATTGAAGAATGTGGGTGGAGGTTTTAAGATGGAATATCATTTAAATCTACTAAGGCTCTCTCACCTCCAAAAAAGGGTACGGTCTGTTTTTCCTCAAATCTGTGGTCGTCTCAAAAAAGGGAACATGAAATCCTAAAACCTCAGAGAAGCAGTATCAGTTCAGTTCTTAACTGTAAATCCTTCATATCGTTGCTCAAAATATCCAACTTTACACCAATATTAGCCATTCTTTTTATAGTGACACCATGCTTAGTAAAAAACTTCTAAGCACTGAGGTCAGGTGTTGAGATTGGATTCTAGTTTATTTTTTATGAATCAGATAAAGATTTCTGTGCATGAGACCATATGTGAAGATGAGAGAACAAGAACATTTCCATATCAAAGGCAATATATCTGAGGCTGCATGGTAATTAAAATGCAGTGGTTTGGACTCTGTGCACTAGCACTTAAGCAGAGCATTGCCGGGACCTTGTGCATCATGCAGGCGGTTGCCTCTTGCATACTTCTTGAAATACACTTATAATTTTGTACAAACATTTATGCCAGTCCACACTTTTCTGTAGATAATTTGTATTTCATCCAAACCATTCAAAGTAGAAGTTATTTTTTGAGCTACCCCCTCATTATGGCTTTTGTGCATCAACTATTTTTATTCTAGTTGTTTGTATTTCCTTTTACCAGAATGATGCCTTGTTTATATTCAGAATTTCTTCTTGCTCCTTTAAGACCCCTTATGTATCACTCATATTTTACTATCCACTCAGAAAACTTTCATTTTTAGGAATGATGTGAATGATTTCCTGAGGTTAGTTGTAGGTACTGTGGTCTATTATAAACTAAGGAAATACATTTAAAAAAAAATCAAATGTCCAGTTATTTGTACTCTATAATACTGATAGGTTTAGTAATCCTTCCTAATTGCTCAGCATATAATGTTGGAAAAAAAAAAAACCCTTTCAAATTGCTTAAAGGATTCCAAAATATTCTTCTTTACCTTTTAATGGCATAAAAATGTGTAGTGGCATTCCCTTTTGTACTACTACAACTGAAAAACAATCATTTGAAGCTATAGAGATCTTTATATTTATCTAGAGAGAGTTATCTTCTTTGCATTTATAGGGAGTTGTTTGGCTTTATTTATAAAGAAGTGGGTTAGTATCTTAACCTGTAATTATTTGGGGATTGAATAGTGAAATTAGAAAAATCTAACAATTGGTAGTCCAATGTTGTATATATTTCAGAAAATTTTGCATTTTTGGTAACTAGCTTAAATTTGCTGCTCTGTAATTTTGTAGATTTTCTATTTCCTATTTGCTTTTTCTCTATGAACATTCTACTCTGGCACATGTAGTAAGGAATTCACTGGTATATTTTATTTGCTAAGCTACACTGGTTTATAAAGCTTTTTAAAGCTTTCTTTGGATTGAAGCAGTATGTATTGCAGAAGCCTAATGTGATATTGTGAAATTCTTTAAGAGTTTTTGTATTTTAAACTATTTTGAATCAAAATTACTTAAGTGTATTGATTTAATGCTTTTCAATGATGACCTGTATAAATAAGCTTAGTAAATATAAGGTAAATTCAAAGCACGTTATGTGATATGCATATTAGCATCTATGCAAATATTCTATATTCTCTCATATCAAGTTATCCCCTTGATCTTTCTTCTCTAGAAATCTCACAAGATAACCCTTTACATGATCTATTATCCCTACTGCCTTCAATAATTTGTTGTTTCTAGTCATCTTAAAGAGATGAATTGAATTGTCTATCTTTAATATATCCATTCAAATGCAAAAAGGGACTTTAGTGCTATTTGTGATTTTGACTTCACTGAGCACAATCTCTTCTCTTCTTTGAAAAGTAGTTCTTTAAAAGTAGACAAAGAAAATTAAAGATGCTTTACTTTCCACGACTACACAAGTACAATATGTGGAAAAAAGAAAATGTAACAGGTTTTTTTTTTTTTTCTTTAAATAAGGAGCATAGATTTCAAATGGAACTCATTCGGAGACATGGTTGCAAATATTTCCTTTCATACTTTAGAAACAGATCATTGGGTAACACGATTGAGCACTTACTAAGTCCTAGGCACCCTGAAGGGCATTTTTGAAGTCACAAGTATTTTTTTTTTTTTTTAAGGATTTTCCTTTCTATTGAAGATTTTTGATATTTGGTAGGTGGGGAAACTTAGCTGCAGTTGTCATGGTGCTAAGCAGGTCATTGGTAGAACTGGAGAAGAATGCTCCTAACTAGGAGAGAATAATCCATCATTCTTTCTTGGGAAAGAATATCAAAGGGCAGCAATGTTGTTATTTTCTCAGAAATAATCTCCAGCTATCTTCATGGGCATTGAACCTTCTATTTAGAAGTCAGCCGCCCCCTCTACCCCCAATATATACTTGATGTAATCCCTAACTCTCCATTTCTTCATCTCTAAAATGGGAGTAATAAAAATATATACGTCATAGGATTATTGTGAGGTTTAAATGAGATAAATGAATGTAAACCACTAAGCTCAGGGCTAGGTATAACATGAATATTTAATACCTGTTGAAGTGGTATTATTATTGAAGTGGTACTGTGCTTATCATTATACAGATCTGGCTTCCCATTTCAGCTTCCCTGTGTACTTACTATGAAATCTTTGGAGAATTACATAGTCTGTTTCTTTTACTCTTACATGAAATGTGATGATATGTGTTCCTTCCTTTATTTCCTAGAAAAGAGAATTCATTAGTAGTCTGGCAGACTTGGGATAAATGCAAAGATTGGATGTCCGGCTCTCGAATTTGAGAAAATTCCAATTCTAAGGCCTGTAAGGGATTTTGAAAGGTCATTTCATCTGTCATCCTGCATCCTCCAAGGGTGTTTCGATCACCCCTTCTCCATTCTAATCAGTTAGGAAACTATTTTGAACACCTGCAAAGAATGAGATTTTATGATCTTCTTGATATCTATATATCTATATATATATATCTTAGAAATTTTATTTATTTACTCATGAGAGACACAGAGAGAGGCAAAGACATAGGCAGAGGGAGAAGCAGGATCCTCACAGGGAGCTCGGTGTGGGACTCGATCCCAAAATGGGATCACGCCCTGAGCCAAAGGCAGACACTCAACCACTGAGCCACCTAGGCATCTCAGTTTATGTATATTTCAGTGATTAACACCAGAAAGTTCTTTGTATCAAATATACACATCTTAATCTGCTTTCTTTTGGTTTCATTTAAAGAAAAAAAATGGAAACATGTATTCTTCATTTGAATGATAGACCTGCATGTGAGAAAATAAAAATTAAACTTTGAATTTTTATTTCTTGAATCTTTCCTTTGGAATCTTATTTCCTAAACTAATTTAATGACCTTGGATAAGTTATGCAACCTCTTTAAGACTTGATTTCCTAATTTTTAAAATGGGGATTGTGATAGAATTCATCAGATGATAGGGTTGTTGGGAATTTCAGTTTGGAGAGACTGTACATAGAAGTTCATAGAACAGTTCTGGACAATGGAATCAGGGTTACTTGACAATAATTATGTGATCAATAGAACTTGGCATGAAAAGGCTAATTTTTAATTCTCTTACATTTTGTAGAACGCCATTTTCAAAGTGCTTTCAGATTCATTGCCTCATTCAATAAAAGTTATGCTGAGTAGATAACCTTACCAGTCATACTGTCTAACTTCCTACTTGATATGAATAAATGTTTCAATTGGGTTTTGCTTCAGGGTATTATTCACTACAAACAAAGCTTGTATGTCATGAATCAGGACTGGCTTTTTTGGCCCTCTTTTTTTTTTTTTTTCCTTCCCCCAGTCTCTTCTATATAATGTCAATGTTCATTTATTTTATCTTCATACTTATTTCCAGAGCCAAACCAGTGCTGCATTTCCCATATACCAATGTATAAATGAATAATATTTTGCTGATCAGAAGCTTTAAATATCAGTTATATATTCCAATTAGTAAAAATGAGAAAATGATTTAGTAGTAATTGTGGCTAGTTTTATAAGGCAACTCTCTCTCAAAATAAGGGGTTCATGAGGGAGGATTAATGAAAGGATCCTTGGCTGGGAAGAGATGGGAGCCACTTGATTACATGATTTTAAAGATGAAAAATGCAAAAAAAAAAAAAGATGAAAAATGCAATGAAGAGGTATGAATATAGGTAATTCTATGCAGTGTGCTGGTTGTTTTAATGGAGATAGGTATAAGAGCAAAAGTACCTATGTAAGGAAAGGAAAGCTTCTAGTAGGAGGCGGCCTTTGAGCTGTGAATTAAAGAATGTTTAAGGATAGTTTATTTGAGGTAACATCCTGAGGAGCATTGGACATGTGGGAAACACTTGATACCATTACTACTTTTTAGTTCTGACACCGAAAGGTCTCATAATTATATTTTTATGACTCCTAGAAAGGCCATCTCTGATCATGAATGTGATGTAGCCATAGGCCAGCAGCTTAACTGATACACTTCTCTTTCTTAGCTCAGTTTTGTGGTCAGGGTCATTATGAGTACATTTTTAAGGTATGGGGGAGAATTTTCAGATTACTGCTTTTCTTTAAATACATTAAATAAGTATTAAAATTAAAGTAAGTGACTTATTAATATATGACTGGATGGTCAGTACAGTGAGTTAAAATCTCATATCTTAGCTATAAAAAAAAAAACTTTTTTCAACTGGCAAGCATGATCTTAGAGAAAGGCCAATATCTGGAAATTCTTAGATCTGTGTGTTGTTTCTGAGTTTCCTTTATTTTGTTATAGGTCTTTAGGCCTCACATTTGTCATTAAGTTTTTCTAACTAGAGAGTTGGCATTTTCCTAACTTCTTTTTTATTGAGGGATAATATGAACATAAAATAATCTTCAGAGTGATTCAAAATTTTTGGAGGAAATAGAAATTATTTCACAATGATGATAATGAACAGTAGCAAGAATAACAGCAACTGTCCTTCTCTACTTTTGACTACTCTCAAATAGGGATGCTAAATCCACTTTCTTCAGTTTTGTAATCTGGGATCTTATGTTTTCTTATGACTTTTTGAATACCTTTTCTCTGAGCCCACAAGACTTCTTTGCTGTTTTTGGCTTGGAAGTTTTCTCGTGTTTTATAACTTGTTTCTTCAAATCAAACACACCTATTGAGATTTTTGCAACTTCTAAAAAGGACTTGATGGTCACATAGGCTGGAGAAGTTATGGCTCTGGTTTCTAATCACCTGACTCATTATCTTCCTTACTGGGGCTTTGGCATACTGGACACTTGCAGTGTTGACCATGACATGAATAATATGAAATCTCTCCATTAGAAAGAAAGGCTCAGAGGCTAAGCAGGAAAAAAAAAAAGGATACAAAAATTCTATAGAACAGTTTAAAAACATCTCGTTAGTTATATTAAATTGGTTATGAGTCTTAAAAGAACTTTCCTTTGGAACTTTCAATTGAGTTCTTTAATAAGAAGCAACCTCCCCCCCCCACCAAAAAAAAGAAAATGAAAATTGAAATCATACAACAACTGAACAAAGCTTAACTAACTTGGAATGCAGCAAAGTAGTTTAGCTGAATCTCAGGAACATTTATTACTCTGGAGTCTGAAGATCCAAATATACATTGGAGGAAAATTGGACTTTTAAAAAATGTCTTAGCTGTTGTTCTTTCCTACTATAAAGATTGAATTGAAAATAGATATACTGAAGTTTAAAGAAGAATTTCAATATTGTAACAACTAAAATTATAATATTTAATTTTTATTTTTAATATAATATTCTAAGACATTATTAGAAGAAAATTTCAGCTTTTCATGGGTTAGACTCTTTAAACTTTTGCAGACAACAGTTCCAGAGAAGACCTTCACTTGTACTTTTGTATAGGTTTATGTGATTTATAGGTATGCTAAAGTAGGGTCATGGTCATGTACACTGAATTTAAATTGTATAGCATTTTGTAAGAGGCTTATTTTCTCTGAGGCAAATATATGTAACAGCCTAAGTTAAGGTGGGACTTGTGAATTTGGGCACTTAATTCTTCTTTATGGCATGGTGGGGAAAGAATGAAAAATAGCTCAACTTTCAATTAAGACAGCTTGGGACCTTTTTCATAGGTCATCATAATTAGCCATGTCTTAGTTGTGTAGTTTTGTGTTTAATTTCTTCGTTATGTTCACAAAGAAGACTCATTAAAGTTACCAAGAGCTATTTGAATAAAGTATATGGAAAAGTATACCCCTTTATATTGTATGCTAATTTTATCTTCTGAATTTTCTTAGCACCACTCTTACATCGTTGGGTTATTTTATTCTTCTTTCTGATGTGCATGTACAGTAGTTTCTATTATTAATATGCCAAATAAATAGGACATATGAATCAATGTCCTTTAAATTTTATTTAGGCTATGATTATATATTCTCTAATTTTGCTTATTTAATACAATTTACATCTGATAGAATTTAAAAACACAAATATAATTTTAGTAAATTTAGTAAGGGGGCATTAAATGATTTGATCATCCTAAATTGTTTCATGGCATCCATTAAATAAGTTTAAATATGTATATTGCTAGTGCATCTTAAAAGTAAATATGTTGGATTATTTATATAATGTTTGTTTGAATATCTTCCCTGATTGATTAGAGTGAATGTAGCATTTTCAGTGGCCGAGGTGAAAGGAGCAAAATTTAGGATGTTTAAAGAGAGAAGGAAATAGAGATATTAGGTGGTTGCCCAAGGGTAACTTGAGAGTATTGTTGGTAGGGTTGAAGCTGGAAGAATTCCTCTGGCAAGATCATTTTAAGGCTTATTTAGGGAGAACTTCTAACTATAATAGAATTCTGTAACAGGATAGAATTGAAGAGTCTTCAAACTTTTTGGATAGAACAGATCATCAGCAAAATGTTTATGAGCGTGCATCCTAGTGCATGTGAATATTTATTTAAAATTATATATGTGTGCTAGTGTGCTAATATATCCTATAAAATAATCATAAATTGATATTATAAAGAAAGATATATAGATAAAATAAATAATATTTTAAAACTAACTGTGGTTTTCCCAAACTCTGTAATTTAACATGCTTTGTTATTTTTAAAAGTTTAACACTTTGTGATGAAATAATTTATAAGCTTGGTTCTAAGTTCAGTTTACTTTGCTACATGGTTTTAATGCTGCCATAGCTGAAAATTATACCTCAAAAAGAAAAATAGATCCAAATGGAAGAAGTACATCATTATTTGCACTTGCTAAATTGTGTACTAATTTGTTAATCCTATTCACAAAATATGCAAAAATTTGTTAAAATCTTCCCTGATGGCAATCAGTTGTTTCTGGAAATGAAGTTGAAGATATAGCATTTTAATATTTTTAATAAATAGACTCAAAACCCATTGAAACTCTTTGGAACACCATTAAACAGGTTAGAATATTCTGTTGCCAATTTTAAATTGAAAACAGATGAGAGTTTTTGTAGATGATAGACATAGAATTTTTGGTAACAAAATCACACTATGATGGAATCGTTTCCAAACATATGTTTTCAAAATACTTTTTCATAGCACAAATCTGTTTTGAAAAGCATTTACTTTCTCATTTGATAAAATCTCACCTTTACTTTGAAGACAGATTAAATTTTTTTGGATGGTTTGTATGTATGTAAGTACCTAGTTAGCTAGCTAGTTAGCTACTTTGTAACACACACTTAACATCTACTTGCCTCCTGTACGTACACTAGGTTTTTTTCTTTTTGTTGTTCCTAATCCTTAAGTTTGGAAACTGTGCGATCAAATAAGCTGTGGAACATCTGGGTGGTGCAAGCAATCCACATGGTTACTACTTCCCATCTCATTTCAAAGCATTGTAAAGATTATACGATGTTTTACAGGTCTGTTTAAAAAAGTAATTGCATCATCATTACAGTACTTGGCTTCAACATTGTGTCCCCATTGCCTGGCTATGAGCGACGTATTTAGTGAAGTCCGTGGTGCCCTCTCTGTCATTTTATGTCTGTTTTTCCCCCCCCCCTTTAGTCCAGCTAGGGTAACCATTCCACCAGTGGTTACACTTAGCCAGTTTCCTCTAAAAATTATTTTTAGTTAGAAAAGTAACATTGTTGAGATTATGTCTTCTTTGGTACTTATTATAGTGGCTCACTCAAATGTAGCACTTTGCCTATCAAATATGGCAAACTGAGGCATGTTAAAAATATATACATTCATTTATCTGAAAAAGAGGCATCCTACACATGTGAGTTTTTTTTTCAGATATTCAGCCATGTTTTCTATGCAACTTCCAATACTGTGGCACAATCCCAGAGGATGTAATTCACATATCATTCTAGGTAAATTGTTACTCAGAGCTGTGCACTGTGAGAGCTCTAATTTTTTAGCAAGGGAGTTTATTTAAATTTGTTGCCATTTTGTTTTCTGTGTATCATTTTAGCCATTTTACTAGTAGCAGAGCAACATGCGCTTTTCTAATAGTGTAGCTTTTTGTCTTTTTTAATTAAGGAAATTCAGAAGAGGTTTCTAAGCATTTAACATTAAGTTTCATGAAATGTTGTAAGATATAAGATTGAGAATTGCATGATTTTAAACATTGCTGGAAAAATTGTAGGCATTACAAAAATTTATATCTATATGCTTAGTTTCAAAATGTCTTACTGATTGTAATAGCTTCATATTCTTATTATTTAATATGTCAAAGTACAACAGGATAAGGTACACTGTTGGTGATACTAGATATCCTGTAATGTGGCCACCAAAGGGCTGCTCCTGCAGTACAAGTACTAGTTTAGCCTTAGTTAATGTCATGAAGGCCTATATTATTAATATTATCTTCAAACTGTATTCTCTGGGAGTATCATTTTAAACAGCTTGAGCATTTGTTTACGGTTTAGTTAAAAACTAGGTATTATTATCCATCATCGCTTTCCTCTCTTTCCTCTGGTATGGGACGTGACACATTAATGTTTGACATATAAACCCAGGTGTTAATTTGTTAAATTTAAGTAAGGATTAATTTTTCTTACCTTTAAAATAAGTATATATACATCAGTGTATTTATAGGATACTCTTGGGATGTGTGAGCTCACTTTGGACAATAGAAATAGAAAAGTAAATGGGAGAGACAGGTATGGGTATGATGAGTCAAAGAGGAAAAACATAGTTTCCAAAGAACACTCTCCTGGGACAGATCCCTGTGAAGAATGTAGCCAACCACTGAAAACCTAAGACAGGGAGCGGGGCTACAGATTTATCAGCACTGAGGTTCAGAAAACAGTAGCGTGGCATTCTCACAGCACTCTAGTATGAGAGAGGGAGCAGACTTTAAACCATCTTTTTAAAAAGTTTATTTAAATTCAATTTAATTAACATACTGTATGATTAGTTTCACAGGTAGAATTTAGTGATCCATCGTTGCATATAACACTCAGTGCTTATTACTTGAAGTACCCTCCTTGATGCCCATCACCCAGTTACCCCTCACCTCCAACAACCCCCTCAGTTTGTTTCCTATAGTTAGGAGTCTCTTGTGGTTTGCCTCCCTCTCTGTTTTCATCTTATTTTTCCTTTCCTTATGTTCATCTGTTTGGTTTCTTAAATTCCACATACGAGTGACATCATATGATATTTATCTTTCTCTGACTGACTTATTTCCCTTAGCATAATACTGCCTAGTTCCATCTGCATCACTGCAAATGGTAAGATTTCATTCTTTTTGTTGGCTGAGTAATGGTCCATAGTGTGTGTGTGTGTGTGTGTGTGTGTGTGTGTGTGTGTGTGTGTATCTCCCATCTTTTTATCCATTCATCTGTTTATGGACATCTGGGGTCTTTCCATATCTTTTTTTCCCCCATATCTTGATGTAAGCCATTTTTTATTCTTCAAGGCAAAACAGTTTGTTAACATAAAGGGGTCAGCAAGATTCCATAGTTAAGTTGCTGGAGGATCACTATTTCCCTGAATGCTGAGGCCCTCTGTTGCTTCCTTACTCAGCCTTCCTTGGATTTAGATACAATTAGAGCAGAAGATGGGGAAGGTGAGAAGGGCAGGAATAAGACATGGTTACAGGCTAGCATGGTCTTTTTGACTCTCTCATTTTTCTCTTTTTCCTTTCTCCCTTGATATACTTGTTGGGCAGCGTGGTGTAATAGTAACCCAGTTTGGGAGGTTCAGCTCTGCCAATAAACTTTGGGTGACTTTGGCTAATAGACTTCTTTCTAGGAATTAGTTTCTTTATGGGTAGAATGAGAAGTTTGATGATCTCCAAAGAGGTTTCAGCTCTGACATCCTGTTTATACTGTTCTGGGATAGAACTCTGTGCTGCGTCTCCACAAAGAACTTGCAATGAAATTCTCTGTTCTGTAAGTCAGTCTCAAGGTATCATGTCTACTCTGCCTTCTAAAGTGACAAATGGCTAAGAATTTAACAGAATAAATGAATTTATGCTTGTGGACACATGAGCAAAAATTGTAATATTTTTAGCTTCCCTTCACTTTCCCAGACAATTTGATAGAGTGCATTTCCATAGTGTGATCCTAGACAGTGCCCTTGCTTTCTAACCTAAAATGGCTAATAAGAACTTCAGGAAGGAAGTGTTAGCATCTGAAGGGTTGTGTCTGTGAAGGAGGTTGGGCTGGATGAGATAGGCAGGGCATTGGGACACAGCCATCAATTCATTGCATGTGTTTGGAGAGGCTGGCAGCAGTGGCCAGTGCCAGGTTTTTTGAATATGGTTTCTGTCACCAACGGAGTTGGCTGTCTTTGAAGTCTGTTAGTTAACCTCTTCCAGAATCTTAGAGTACAACTAGCACTCAAGAGGAGAAGGATAAAGGAAATTCTAGGAATAATAATACCCTTCCCCTCAATTTTCAGTAAGAATTGAATTATCCTCTTCAAACAGTTTTTTGAAGCATCTAATACATAAACAGATTTCAGATTTTCCCATTTCCTCTTTAGTACCTATTCACTGCCATGGATAGAGGCAATATTGAGTAATGAAATAGATGCATATCACCAAACATATATTGGGCAGTTGCCATATGTCAGACATTTTTGGATGCTTTCATAAGATAGAGATAATAACCTGTATCATAGTTTTTGAGAGGTTTCTTTCTTTCCTTTTTTTTTTAAAGATTTTATTTATTTATTCATGAGAGAGAGAGAGAGAGAGAGAGAGAGAGGCAGAGACATAGGCAGAAGGGGAAGCAGGCTCCACTCAGGGAGCCTGATGTGGGACCTGATCCCGGGACTCCAGGATCACGCCGTGGGCTGAAGGCAGGTGCTAAGCCACTGAGCCACCCAGGGATCCCCTGAGAAGTTTAATATATAAAACACACTTGGAAGAGTGCCTGGTTTGTTGTAAGCTCTCATTAAATATTAGTGATTATTATTTTATTACTTCATTTGCACAACTCTAGGAGGTAGATGTAACTATCCTTATTTTATACTCAGAAAAAGTAAGTGTTGGAGAGAGAAAAGGACTTGCCCAAGGTCACATAGCTATTAAGTGGTAGAAACATAATCTAAACCCAGATGTCCTGGCTTGAAGTCCCATAGTATTTCTGCTGTAATAGAGCTGCCTATAAGAGGCAAGTAAGTCATGAGATTTCCCACAGATAAGCTACAAACTAGATAATCAGGAGCTTGGATAACCAGGATAATCAGGAGCTGAACATATTATTATGTGATGTTGAATTTCAGTAGGTTCAGTTATTAAAGCCATCCTTGCTTTTCATGGCCGGTGTTAATGAAAACTTCTGTTGTATCAGAACTGTATCCTCTCTGCATAGTTCTAATCTCATTCTTACATAGTTCAGATGTCATGGTTTGATCTTAGTTACTATAAAA
This sequence comes from Canis lupus familiaris, assembly GCF_011100685.1. Classification (NCBI taxonomy): domain Eukaryota; kingdom Metazoa; phylum Chordata; class Mammalia; order Carnivora; family Canidae; genus Canis; species Canis lupus. The sequence goes on along the minus strand of NC_049242.1, from coordinate 39,953,856 downwards.
CCTTGCAAAGTGAGGACCTAGCTCCCAAATACACTAGTTTTGGTTAACACAGTCTAGTGCAAAGTGAGGACTTCCTGTATTTCAGTCAGCTTCACATTCACATACAGCAATTCCCAATACTCTTTCCTTTGGACCAGTTAGATGGTTTATTTCCATTTGATGACCTATTATCTTTTGTGTTGTTTGGCTTACAAGGTTCTGTTACTGCTAAGGGAGAGAGCACTGCGGTATAAGTAAGGTCTATGAAGGTCACTGATGAGTGGCTCTTGGCTTTTAGGAATACCACCTTTATTGTATGAAGCAATAGATCTTTCTTTGGACTTAGAAACACTTGTTTTCTCTACTTTTTATTTTTTTAAAACTTTCCCCACTTTCCATTACATGTTAAGTTTTGTTGTGAGTTGATGTGTTTCTTTCTGTCTGTTCTAGCAATGTAAAGGGACGCCAGTGAGGCCAATTATCTCTCAGTTGGTGTTTTATATATTGTAGTAGACAGTGAGCAGCCATCAGGCAAGAACTGGATCTATTTAAATTTTTTAGATACAGATACTTAAATTCTTTTTTAAGCACTTAATGATTTCAGCCTTAAGACAGATGCATGGGTTGCCTCGATGTCAATTTTAGGGCAAAATAATATTGAAAAATACTAGTGCTTTGAATTTCCTGAATTTCCTCCTATCCCCCAAATTTAAAACAATTTCCTTCCTTTGAATTTTTATTGTTGTCCTGCCTTCTCTCCCACATTTAAGATTGTGTTTTTAAAATCTGTTCTTAGTTTTCTTTGTCAAGCATTCTGAACAGTAGAAATCCTTTGCTGACTCTAACTTTATTTCTCTTACTTGTACAGTGCTGGAGAATCAGTTTGGGGGTGGAATGAGCTTGAAACATTGTGGCTAAGAGCATATTCCACCACTTTCTAGCAGTGTGAACATGGGCCCGTTACTTTAATCTACTTTAATCTGTAAAATAGTACCCACTTCTCAGTGTTGTTTTAGGTATAAGTGAGTAAATATAAGTACTTTGAACAATGCTTGGCACGTGGTGGGTGCCGTGTAAGCATTATATATCATTAAAGTGAATGCTTTTAAAAGGAGAATCTGGCCCAAAGCGAACAATATTAAAAATACTTCATTGAAGGGGTAAAAATGAATACTACTAGGATGTGATGTGCCATTTCCCCAACACAGTGACTCTACAGTACTGTTGAGAGGGAATACTGTTTTATAGTAACAGGTACTTTGAGAATCTCTTCAGCTGCAAATCAACAAATCAGTTGGAATGAACAGTCCTTTATTGTAAGGCCAGTATCTTCATTTTTGAATTTCATAATTTGTGGACATGAGGTAATTTAGGTATAGAATGAGTTTGGGTGTGAGTTGTCTCAGGGCCAAATTTGTGACAATAACCAAAGAAGCAATGGTGAGCTTAAAGAGGTAGCAGGTAACAGATAGGGAGCTTGACCCAGGAGGCATCCTCCAGGGAGGACCCAGGTGCGACTTGGCTTGGTCACTGATTACAGACCTAATCTTTAAGTCCTAGAAAGTTACAAGTAGAGACAGCTGGCTGAGATTGGGGTGGAGTTGCCATCAAAGCTTTTTTGGTGCAGGTTTCTGTGTCCTGTGGACCCGGAAGGCATCCTCCAGGAATGGGTCATGGATTGCCCGTTTGACCTCCAGGTCCAGAAAGTTCCTAGTGGAAGCAGCAGATTGGCTATGTTAGAGATAGGATTTGAACCCAGATTTGTCTGATGGTAAAAGCTAAGCTCTTTTACTAATGACTTCATGATGTTTCCGTGATGAGGAGGGCACCAGTGGAGAAAGACAGTGCAGGCATCCATTAGTTCAGTATTTAAAGGGATAGATGACGTGCAGTATCTAAGAGGGCAGCTGTGAAATTAAAAGGGTTGCCTAAAGGCATCAATACCATGGTGATGTTGCTGGAGGAGATGGCAGTGGTATGGTAGTTGTTATAAGCTTTTGGGTAGATTAGAATTTGGGAATGCATTTCTATGTATTCCTATAGTATTTATACCTCAAATCATAGACTCACCGTCTTTTCCTTATGGAACCTCAGACTCAAAAGGGTGTTTTTATCATTCTTTTTATGGTGTAAAATCGTATGTGATCATTCAGGCCATGCTGGGGGAGCAACGATAGAGAAGTTCTTCCTCTCCACCGAAATATAGGCTCCACATGGATAGGAATTTTGTCCCTTTGTTTGTTGTTTAATTTTTAGTGACTAAAGCAATGCCCAGAACCTAATAGCACTCAGTACGTATTAGTGAATGAAAGAATGTCTGGGCAACTTGCTTAAAATTTTGTTTTATATATTGAACAATATTATGTACAGTGTTATCTCATTGAAGTCTTAACCTTAACCCTGTGAGGCATGTATTATTTCCAATTTATGGGTGAGGAAACTGAGACTCAGGAATTAAGAAATTTTCTTAAGGTGATTTTTAATAATAATGATGGTTGGGATTTGAATCCGAGTATAACCACTACATTATACTGTAGAATTATTATTTCTGTTGTTCTCGATAGTATTATTTTATTAATGGAGCCTAAGTTTTTGTGGAAGCCATATCACACTGTTGACTCAGAAATCTTACTGCCAACTAGAACTCACAAGCTTTTTAGTTACCATGTCTCATCCATCCTATACTTGAGCTGCTGAGGTTTTGTTTTGTTTTGGAGCTAAGTGCAGGAGTTTGCATTTACTCCAGGTAGGTTTACTCTGGTTAGATTCATTTGATCTTTCCTTATTAGGATTTTTTGGTTTAGAATATTTAAACATTTCATCGAGTATTTTTTTGGCATTTATTGACAAAATAATTTTTTTATTTTTAATTCTTGTTAATATTCTGTAAAACATGTTGATAGATTTTCTTGTGCTTAACTATCCTTGTATTCCTGATATGTATATTTTATATTTGCATATAAACATGTATAAAATATGTATAATTAATTTTGGTGCTATCTTTATAGAATTTTGGTAGTATGGGTCATGCCAGCTTCATAAAATGAATTGGAAGCTTTCCATCCTAGTCTATGTTCTGAAAACATAGGAATCATCTATTGTTTACTGCTATTTTTGTCTATTGTATAGCACAGGAATTGATAGTTCTCTAAAAGTTTACACTTCTCTCTAAAGTCATTTGATCCTCACACTTTTATTTATTTTTTTAAATTTAAATTTAGTTAAGTAACATATAGTCTATTATTAGTTTCAGAGGTAAAGTTCAGCGATTCATCAGTTTTATATAACACCCACTGCGCATTATATCACTGCCCTCCTTAATGCCTGTCACCCGATTACCCTATCTACCAACAGCCCCCCAACAACCCTCAGTTTGTTTCCTAGGATTAAGAATCTCTTATGGTTTGTCTCCTTCTCTGATTTCATCTTTTTTTTTTTTTTTTTAAGTTTTCCCTCCCTTCCCCTATATTCCTCTGTTTTCCCCCTTCCACATATAAGTGAGATCACGGGATAATTGTCTTTCTCTGATTAACTCTTCTCATTTAGCATAATACCCTCTAGTTCCATCCAAACTTCACACCTTTCAAAGAAATAGATATTTAACAGTATTTTATTGGTCTGTTCATATTTTTTGTCCTTTCCTGAGTCAGTTTTGGTAAATTTATATTTTACAGAAAATCATCTATTTTTCTCTAAATTTTAAAAATATATTGGCATAAAGTTGACATGATGTTCTCTTATTTTTTCCATTACTGTCATTATACTCTCTTCCTTATTCTTTATGTTTTTAATTTTTAAGATCCCTTTAGATCCTGATTCTTAACATATTAATTATTAAAAACTTCGTTGAGCATGCCAGCAGTTAGCCCACATTTATTTGTATATCCAGAAGGCTTAATTAATTAAATAAAATTAAACAAATTAAGTATTTTCTATATGCCAGATAGATGCTAGAAATTTAAAGGGTGGTTAAAACTGTGTCCTATAGTAACAAACTTACAGTATATATAGCAGGGATACTTGAGACCATTTGTCAAATGGCTTGTTGAAATTCAGATAAATTATTTCTAATGCATTACTCATCAAGTAATAAAGTACTTCAGACAAAGAAGCAAGAGAGGTTAATATGACAGGACCTGTTCTTTGTGAACCCATGTTTGGTCTTAATGATTACCTCTTGTCCTGTAGGTGGCCAGTTATAAGTTCTACAATCTTGTCCTGGTAAAATTAACTTCATAGAAAGGATATATTACTGGAATAGATCTTGCTCATTAATAGAGATTCTGTTGGGAATTTTTTTAACAATTCTAGAAATTTATACATTTTATCAATTAGAGAAGAAGTGCTTCTTAAATTTTACTAAGCATACAAGTCACCTGGGGATCTTATTAAAAATCAGATTTGAATGTTGCAGGTTTGGGGTGGGTCATGAGATTCAACAAATTGTGCTGGGACAACTGGATATCCGTATGCAAAAGAATGAAGTTGGAGCCCTGCCTCATACCATACCTCATACCTCAATTGAAAAATGAATTCAAGATGAATCAGAGACTTAAATATGGGATAAGGTTATAGAACTCTTAGAAGAAAAGATAGGAAGGAGTAAATCCAATGACCTTGGATTAGGCAATTATTTCTTAGACATGACATCAAAAGCATTAGTGACAAAAAGGTAAATTAGACTACATCAAAATTAAAAACTTTTGTCTTTCCAAAGAAACCATCAAGAAAGTAAAAAGATAGCTTATAGAATGGGTGAAAATATTTGCAAATATTAAATTGACAAGAGGCTTGTATCCAGAATATATAAAGAACTTTCACAACTCAACAATAAAAAGACAAGTAGCCAAATTTTTAAAAGATTTTATTTATTTATTTATTTGAGAGAGAGAGAGAGAGAGTGTGTGAGTGTGTGAACACACCAGCAGGGAGAAGGGAGCATAGTGGGAGAAAGTATCTCAGTGTGGAATCTGATGTGAGGCTCGCTCTCACGACACTGAGATCATGACCTGAGCTGAAATCAAGAGTTGGATGCTCAATGACTGAGCAACTCAGGAGCCCCAATAACCAATTTTTTAAAAAAGAGCAAAGGATTTATACTGCTGTTTTTCAAATAAGATTTATAAAGGCCAATAAGCACATAAAAAGGTATTCAAGATCATTAGTCATTAGAGAAATGTAAATCAAAATCACAATGAGATATTTCTTCCTCATACTAGAATGGCTGTGATTATAAAAATGTGAAACTAACAAATATTGGCAAGGATTTGAAAATATTGGAACCATTATACATTGCTGGTAGAAACATAAAATGGTGCAGTCACTTTAGAAAACACTTTAGTTTCTCAAAAAGTTAAACATGTAATTACTGTATGACCCAGAAATTCTTCTGCTAGCTGAGACATGGTCCTTTTAGAAGATACATAACACAAAAGACTTTGATAGCAAGAAGGAAAATCAGGAAAGTGTATTGTAATATTGTGAGAAGCCAATAGACAAGTTGTTTTTATAAAGAATAATAATGTTAAATATTTTAAAAATTTTCTAGTCATACCGTTTTTGCTTGTTAACTTAAGTGAGATAATGTGCATTTGTGCGTATACATTTAAAGGTGGAATATGAGATTCTGTTTTTAAAACTAAGAATTAGTGAAAATAAATTAATTAGCTTCTTCAGTTTCTCCCTCTCCCTCTCTCCTTCCTACTTTCTTTTCTTTGTTTGCATTCATTTTTAAAGATTATTTCCATTAGTTATTCATACTTAAAAAGAATTTCCCTTAGTTTTTTAAAGATAGCTTTCTGATAAGTAATATCTTGGAAAGGCTATAAAATGGGAATAGACCTTTTGCATAGGAGTGTTGTAGAGACATGAAATAGAGTGTATTTATTCTAAATCTGAAAATCCCAAGTCTTTTTATTGACGTTTCTTCAGCAATCCAATATAGTTTTAGTTCTGCTTAGTACATTTTCTCAAGAGGTGTTTTGATTTCAAGAAAGAATAATGTTTTCATCCAAAGGAATGACTCTCCAAAAATGAATGCTAAACAACATTTTATGATATTTCAGGAGATGCGTCTTACTACTTTGAGGTGACAACATATGCTTTTGAAGTAGGGAATTTTATACCATGTATGTTATTTCTTAGTTTATGAGTGTGTGTGTGTGTGGGGGGGGGGCGGGTTTCCAGTCCATACCTAACTTTAAAAAATGAGTATATTTGTAGTAGTTTGTGGTTTGTTTCAGAGAGCTTTTCTCATACATTATTTCATTTTTATTCAGAATAATTCTGTGTAAAGTAGATTTGTTCTTTTTTAAAACTGAAATGTAAACCTGTAAAGTATATAAAATACTGTTGTGTGTTTCTGTAATGAATAATTATAGAGTGAGTTCCATGTAACCAACATCCAAGTTAAAAAAAAGAAAAATAATATTGATATTATCTCAGAAGCCACTTGTGTCCCTTTCCAGTCTTACCCCCACCCTCTTTCAGAAGTAACCACCATTCTGTATTTAACGTGAGTCACTTCCTTTTCTTTATAGTTTTACTACCTATGGATGCATCTCTGAACAATATAGTTTGATTTTGCCTGTTTTAATGCATTATATAAACCATGCAGAACCTATTTTTTATGTGTTGCAGTTTTTGCTTAACATGTATCATCATGAAATCCTAGTTCATTAAATTACTTATCATTGTGGGAGTATCAGAGCTTATTTATCTTTTCTATTGTCATTGAGCATTTGGACTGTTTCCAGTTGAGTTGCTGGTTATTATGAACAATGCCACTGTGAACCTTTTTGTACATATATCCAATCTTGGTGAACATGTGTACATGTTTCTCTAGGTTGTATATACAAGAATAGAATTGTTGGGTCAGAGGGTGTGCCTGTCTGCATTTTTACTCGATAATGCTAAACTCTTTTCTAAAGTGATTATACGCTCACCAGTAGTCTGCGAACATTACCATTGCTCGACATCCTTGCCAATAGTCGATGTTGTCAGATTTTAAAGTTTTGCCAATCTGTTGGGTATGCAGACAATACTATCTCATCATGGTTCTAATTTGCATTCCTGATTACCAATGATATTAAACATTTTAATGAGTTTTTTGATCAGGTAAATTTCTTCTTTTGTGAAGTACCTGTTAAGTCTTTTGCCCATTTTTCTATTAGATTGTTCTACATATTCTGTGTATTTATGCGTTGTCATTTATATGTGTTGCAGATATCTTTCCCCACTCCTGGCTTGTCTTTTCGCTCTCTTTATGGGATTTTTTAATGAACAGATATTCTTAATTTTAATATAGTTGAATATTTATTGATCTTTTCCATTTTAGTTAATGCTTTTCCTATGTTGTTTAAGACATTCTTTCCTATCTGAGATCATGGAAATAATTTCCAACGACTTTCACATTGGCCTTTAATTCACTTGCAGTTGTTTTGAGATATTGTTTGAGATATTGTTTTCTTCCTCTTATGGGTATCCAGCTATCAGATGATTTATTAAAATCCGTCATTTTTTTATTTCTCTGTAGGGCTACCTTTGTTATATATCAAATGCCCAGATAAGCAGGCACCCACTTTGGGGTCCTATATTATGTTCCTTTGATGTCTTTATCTTTTTTGTACCCATATGCTCTGACGTAATTATATTTTCTCTATAATAAGTTTCTTATCTTACAAAGTAGGTTCTGCCACTTGGTTCTTATTTTTCAAGAGTGTCCTGGGTCTTCTTGGCTCTTTGTATTTACATATAAATTTAGAACTGACTTGTTAAATTCCATAAAACCTGTTCGGGTTTTTTATTCAGTTTGCATTTAATCAATGAGTCAATTTTTAGGGAAGTGATATCTTTATAACATTGAATCTTCTAACTCATGAATGCATTATATTTCTGCATTTATTTTAGTTCTTTTAAAAGTCTCCCAGTAAAGTTTATAATGTTTTTTGTACAGATCTTAACAACATTAATATTAAGAAAATTAACAATTCAAGACAATAGTAACAGAGAGGTCAGGAAGTTAATTTGTTAAGTGAATACTATAGACAATATATTGCTTTAGGGATTCAAAAAAGGAACAGATATGCCTCAATATTTCATAATAGATGACATTAAAAGAGATTTTTTTGTCAATTAGTAATTAAATAGTTTTATTTTGGTTCCTTCATAGATGCTATATACATGTCTGGAAATTAATTGTTGTATTTTCAGTTGGTTAGTAGGTTAAAAAAATCAAGGTACGAATTCCTTTATTGACTGTGCACAGTTACTATTTTAGTGATTCCTTTTTCTGTTGATGAATCTTTTGGTTTGAAATGGCTAGCCGTAAGCAGACGTTTTGGTATCATGTAATAATATCTTAAGAAAGGTCTTTATAGTCACTTCCAACCCAAGGATATTATAAAAGTTTTTGAAATGTAAATGTTTGATGTGACTTCTGAAATAATAAAATAGTGCATTAGTTGATCCTTAGTAGTAAGTTTAGCTATTTCCATTTGGTCTGTTAATTCTTCGAAAACACTGGAGACCTTCTATAGGCTTTGGGAAAAATTGAGCCACGTGCATTGTTTGACATTAAAATATAGTTTATTTTTTATTTTCAAAATAGAGATTGGCATATTTAAAAGAATAAGTGACATTCTTAGTTTCTAATAAAAATAAATCTCTGTTGGTAGTGAAGCTTGTTGTACAGTTAGGTCCTAACCTTGTCACTTCTGGGGAACAGCAGTGAACTTGTTTGTTCCTGACAGCAGACAGCCCCACTGCAGAGCCCTGGTTTCATGTTACATTAAGTATTAGTGCTGTTCTTTCAGGAGCTATTATGCTGTGACATCAAAGATTTTCTGACAGGGCAGTGGTAGGTTAGCACTGAAGTTGTCTACTGAAATTTTAAAGAATGGAATTAAATATATATGATCAGACTTTAATATAAGAGTTAGAGACAGAATTAGAATGGTTAAAAGAGAGTTGCAGAAATGATAAGTCTAGAGGCTGGCCTCTTTGTCTCTGCTTGTTTAAGGCAAATTTTATTACCTTTTATTTCTACAGCATGAACAAGTAGCCATTATAATGCTGGGAGAGTTGATCATTTTCAGAAAGACGTTATGAATAAGGAAAAAGAATCTTTGTGAAATAAAACAAACAGGTGGAAAAAATAGTCTTTTGTGAAATGAAACAGGTTTAGGCTGACCTGTAGAGTATTTGATATAAATGAACATGTGGACAGTAATTGCAATGGCCTGACTTCCTTCTTGCTGATCCACTAATTAGCTAAAAGGATCAAACTACATACTCTATTAAAGTTACAGAAGTACAATTTAGATGGCAAGAGATGAAAAGTCTTGCAACTAGAAAGGCTTAATTTTTCATAGCAGTTATATAAATATAGGTAACTTAAAATTAATCAGATTACAATGTCTTTTGAAAAGGCTTTTGTTAAATGCTGAGAAATATTATTAGTCACTTTTGTTTGTATAAGCTTTCCATTTTAGTAAAAATAAATTAAGCATTGTGATTTCAGCTATTTGTTAAATAGTTTTTTATGTGGTGAAGTCAAGAGCTGCTATAACATTACTATGATATTTATATGAAACAGTCTTGGTAATGTGAAATACCAATTAATTTTATAAGTATAGTTTATTGTTGAACATTTTAGACAATATAACAGTGTTTTGAGATTAAGTGAATAATAAATCATGTTAAAATGAATGTTTTCAGTACTGTAGTTTTCTTTTTGTTAAAGTAATAGTAAACAAAAATATTTTTTTCAATTATATGCAAGATACACCATAATACATTTATTTTAAATAATAGAACACTAGTACTGTCAGTTGATAATTAACTGGAACAAAAAAGAAATTTTCCTTATAGGTTCTTATATGTTTTATGATGTTTTAAGGTAATTTCTATCCAGTTCAAAGTAATCTATAATAGAGTCATGAAAACAGTTACTTTAAAACACTGAATTTAAAGGTCTTTGCTTTGGCACATACCTCACAATTTTATTCATACAGATTGAATTATATAGGGAATATTGCAACGTCCTTTAAAAATCACTAAAAGTGATTACTAGGAAAAAAAAAAAAAAAAAGAGGCCTAAGGAGCTCCACTGTTTTCTCATACCATTTGTTGAAAGTGAAATATTTGAACCTGTAGGTCTGAAATGAATTTGTTTATTTTATTTTATTTTACTTTAATTTCAGAATAGTTAATATACAGTGTAACATTAGTCTCAGGTGTACATATAGGGATTCAACAATTGCACATATCACTCAGTGTTCGTCACAAGTGCCCTTCTTAATCCCCATCACCTGCTTCATCCATCCCTTCCCCTCTGGTAACCATCAGTTTGTTCTCTAGAGTTGAGTCTGTTTCTTAGTCTGCCTCTCTCTCTTTTCCTTTGCTCACTTGTTTTGTTTCTTAAATTCCACATGTGAGTGAAATCATATGGTATTTGTCTTTCTTTGACTTATTTCACTTGCATTACACTTGAAATGAGTTTGATTATATAAAAATACTTTTACCTTTTAAAAGTTTTTGTTTTGTTTTTATTTTTTTGTACAACAAAATGCAATGGTAGCAAATCAAAAGAAGCAATAGGCCAAATATGAAACAAACGTTATAATATCTTCTCTGAGGACCCTAAAATCTTACACTCCAGAAATGTTGAAGTAGATTAAATATTTTTCTTTTAAAAAGATTATAGTTTTAGGGGCACCTGGGTGGCTCAGTCAGTTAAGTGGCTACCTTCAGCTCAGGTCATGATCCCAGGGTCCTGGGATGGAGCCCCTCATTGGGCTTCTTGCTTCTCTCTCTTCAATGCTTGTGTGCTCTTGTGTTCTCTCTCTCTCTCTCAAATAAATAAGTAAAACCTTAAAAAAAGTGATAGTTTTAAATTGCAGTATTTGGTAGGAAAAAAAGGGGTAATATTGGGATAGATATTTATTCATCTAGAAGCTTAATCTTACATAAATCTTATATAAATATTTATATTATCAGTATTGTTTTAATCCTTTCACTTCTGCAAAGCATAGCATCCTAATTCAAAATGCTTTGAATTGCCATTCTACAATTAGGATGCATATTATTTTAATAATGTTGTCATTAGTTGGCTAAAAGCAACATAGCTGTATTTGAAAATTTCTAGCATACTTATTAACTGAAGTATTGAAAGGCTATAAAGAATTTCGGTCTTTTTCATATAGTGGTGAAGGAAAATACAAGTACTTAAATTAATACGAGCTGTTTTGAAAAACTTAAAGTCTGATTCACCACACTTTCCATAAAAAAATTGATTAGCACTAGTGTTCCCAAGAAAGCTGCTTATAGGTACAGTCAGCCCTTCACAAAGGGCTCCTAAAGGAATGTTATAAAAGATTATTTGTTTTTGAAAATTTCATGCATTTGAATTAAAAGTTACTGGGAAATACACTTTGGAGAATTTGTTGTACAATATATTATGAGAGACAGCTGCCTTTTCAAATAAAAGTATTCTTCCATTAAAAAAAGCCCTTGGCCATCAGAAATCCCAAATAAATTAATCTGTATTGTTTTAAGTTTCAATATGTGTTACATGCTTTTTCAAATCAGCAAATAATTTATTAGGTTCTGACTATGTGCCAGGACTCATGGGGATAGAAAATAATTAGTGTGCATCTCTGAGTTCAGAGAACTTTATAGTTGTTAGGGCAATACAAGATAATATATAATCAATTGCTAGAATGGTGGTAAGATTGTATCTTCAGACATGAGAAAGAATAAAATCAGCTACAGGAAATCAGGGTGGGCTTCATAAATAAACTTTTGAATTAAACCGTAGAAGCATTATAAGACTTTTATTGGTATTGCAAAAGGGTAAACATCTCAAGGTAGGTGAATTTTCCTTTGTCTTTGCAAATTTATATTATTTGTGCACTTTTTTGAGCTTATATTAATTAGTTTTGTTTATTAAACTGGATCGAAAAATTTTTCTCCAACAAAATCCAGAAGCTTTATATTCTGCATAGAATATCTTTTAAACTAATATAATGTCTTTGCTTCTCTTTTAATGAATAACAGCAAAAATGACTTGAAAGTTGCACCAGTAAATAGGTCATGTAATTGAGGTGAATCCTCAAAATCTAGTATTCAATTTTATTTGGTAAGTGAAAGGTAGGGGGAGATCTTCAAAGGCTGAAAGGTGACAGAGAAGAGGGCTTGTTTTTTGATTTTTGTTTTTTTAAGACTGTCTTTGTCTTCCTACTGCAAATGTAACACATTTCATACATTGTATTAAGTCTGTTTCAAATCTGTGCATAAAAAGAATCTCATAATTATATTATGTAGCTCTTGGCAAATATTTACAGTTTTTTGGACTGGAGATTGAATATTACTATTCAATACCCTCATTTATGTTTTATAGTATTATAAATATATACCTGGTAAATTCTGAGATATTCAAAAGTTTTAACAGTTTATCTGAAAACATTTTAAAAAATGAAATTACTGAGGTGTGATTTAAGAGCTCAAGATTAACTTCAGTTTTAGTTATTTTTATCTAATTAACCACAATTTCTTTTTACCTAAAGTAAAAGAAAATATTTAAACCAAAGACTACTCAGCCGATCATACAATGTAAGAGAAACAAGATCATTTTAAGTAAATAGTCTCATTTATGCCAGATGGTATTTACATTGCTATATCCAAGAAACAGAATTTTTATATTTTTATCTGATTTTGATGGGAATATCAGTTAAAGGGATGATCCTATTAGTTATCACTTTTGATAATTCTCACATGTAAAATAATTTCTCTTAACACATAATTAGATAAACATTTAAAAATAATTTTTTGGTCAGTATTTGAATTCTTTTGCTCTTTAAATGGGTACCAGTATATAAAGTGAATTCTGACCATTTTACTATCCTACCATTTTATTTTGTTTAATTTTGAGGTATAGTTGAACTTTCAAAAACAGTGTTAAGGTGTATTTATTTATTTAAAAATTAAAATGATTGAGATTAATGTTAATTTCAGCTTTTTAAAAAGAATTTCACAAGAGTTTGATAATTGCAGCCAGCTTGCTATGTTAAAAAATGTCAGCAAACCAATATCTGAGTTTGGGGTTTATTGGTACAACAAATCCCAACTTAAGATGCATAACATAACTTGATAATGTCCTTCAACCTGTATGATCCTTACATGCAAGTCTACATTGCACCTATTAATTTGTTTCTTCTTTCATTCACTTAACAAATTTATTGAGCATACACACTGAAGCAGGCACCAAGAATTATAAATATAAAAAATAAATGGCTACTGCCCTGGATTAACTTATAACTGGAGGTGGCAGAGGGAGTGTTAAGGATGAAGGAAGGCAGAGAGAAAAGATACATTGGAAGAGTAAAGGTAAACAGTGTAAAAGACATCAAAAATATTTTTGGATTCTATATTGTGATGACTTTTAATGGAGTAATGGATAGAGGTCTGTGGGAAGATCTAAGAGGGAAAATTAATATTGACTCGAGTCAAGGGTCCTCAGCTACTGTTTTTTATGCATACAATTTGAATTTTTTGTTTTCACTTCACTTCCTTAAGGTCAAGTCACTATGTCCTTATTTTCACATTTTAAAAATTGACATAGAATTTACATAACACAAAGTTACCCATTTTAAAGTGAATAGTTAAGTGGCATTGGGTACATTTACAATGTTATACCACCACCACATACATCTAGTTTCAAAACTTTTCATCACTCCAAAATGAAATCCCAAGCCTATTGAACAGTTACTCCGCATTTCTCTTTCGTCCTAGCATGAAATCTCTATGGATTTACCTTTTCTTGATATTTCATATGGATGGAACCATACAATATGTAAACTTTTGTGATTGGCTTTTTTTTCACTTATCATAATATTTTCTAAGTTCACCTATATTGTAACATTATCAGTACTTGATTCCTTTTTATGACTGAATAATATTTCATTGTGTATATATCAGAATTTGTTTATTTATCCATTGAAGAACATTTCTTGTTTCTACCTTTTGACTATTTTGGATACTGCTGCTAAAAACATATGTGTGCAGATATTTGAGCACTTGTTTTCAATTCTTTTGGGTATACCTAGGAATGGAATTGCTGGGTCATATGGTAATTTCATGTTTAATGTTTTTAGAAACTGCCATAAACTGTTTTCCACAGTAGCTGTATTATTTTATACCCCTACCAACAATGCATGAAGGTTACAAATTCTCTATATCCTTGCCATACTTGTTACATTCCATTTTTTTTTATTAGGGTCATCCTAGTGGATATGTCAGATACTATCTCGATGTCTATTTCTTGCAGTCAGAACTAAGGATTTCTGAAAACTTTAGGGAAGTGATGAGTTTTTTTGAACTCCCAATTGGTTGGGATACTTGCTTGACTGACTCAATCTATTTCTTCATTCTAGCAGAAATTATCCTAAGCTTCCCAGAGATACTTTTAGGCTGATAAAACTGTAATATGACATAGTATTGTTCATTCCCCAGAATCTGTTATCATCAAGACAGGATCTTAACTCCTACAGGACATGTGAGGTTAAGTATTTTAAAGGCTGGTGAAAATATTTTTGGATTCTCACAGGGCTTACTCTGAAGATGACCTTAAAGAGATGTTGCTCCTATTTCAGAAGACTCTTGAAGATTTCTGATGTAGCACTTTAGATAGCTATTAGGAAACTAAAGAGCTGATGCCTTAAATTGGAAGTTCTAAACTTTTTGGTCTCAGGACCTCTTTGCACTTTAAAAAAGAACTTAGGACTCCAAAGGCTTTTGTTTATGTGGGCTATTCCTTTTTTTAAAAAAATATTTATTTATTCATGAGAGACACGGAGAGACAGAGAGAGGCAGAAACATAGGCAGAGAGAGAAGCAGGCTCCAAGCAGGGAGCCTGATGTGGGACTCGATCCCAGGACTCCAGGACCACACCCTGGGCTGAAGGCAGGCACTAAACGGCTGAGCCATCCAGGGATCCCCTATGTGGGCTATTTCAATTGATTTTTACAACATGGGATTTTTTTCCTATTGATTATTTTGTTTATTTTAAAATTATTTTTGTCCACCAAGAAGAGATTACCATGGACACTTATTTCAATGGGTTCTTCTTAAAAAGATAAGAGCTTTTGCATCTATATTTATGAGGGATATTGGTCTGAAACTTTATTTTGGTACCTTTTTGTTTTGTCTGGGTTTAGTATCAGGTAATATTAGCTTTATAAAATTAATTGGATAGTATCCATTCCTCTTCTATTTTCTGGAAGAGATTGTGTAGAATTGGTCTTAATTCTTCTGTAAACATTTGATAGATATATGGGCCTGGAGATTTCTTTTTGGGAGTACTTGTGAATTCAATTTCCTTAATAGTTATAAGGCTATTCAAAGTATTTATTTCATATTGGATGAAGTGTAGTAGTTTGTGTTTTTCAAGGAAGTCCATTTCATCTAAGTTGTCAAGTTTATGTGTGTAGGGTTCTTAATAGTATTCATTTGTAATTCTTTTTAAGTCTACAGGGTCTGTAGTGATACCTCACTTCATTCTGGATATTGACAATTTGTGTCTTCTCTGTTTATCAGTCCTGATAGAGGCTTGTCAATTCCATTTATCATGTCAAAGAGCCAATTCTTTGTTTTATTGATTTTTCTCCTAGTATCCTTATTTTTAATTTCATTGGTTTCAATTTTTTGTTTCCTTTTTTTCCTGGTTGCTTTGGGTTTATTTTGTTCTTTTCTTCTAGGTTCTTGAGGTAGGAGTTTAGACAGTTTTTTTAAAAAAATATCTATCTATCTATCTATCTATCTATCTATCTATCTATCTAGTGTGTGTGCCAGTGGGCATGTGAGTGGGGGTGGGGAGGACAAAGGGAGAGGGAGAGAGAGAATCTTCAAACACAATCCCTGCTGAGTGTAGGTAGCCCCATTCAAAACTCCGTCCCAGGATCCTCAGATCATGACCTGGGCTAAAATCCAGAGTCAGTCACTTAACTAACTGAGCCACCCAGGTGCCCTAGGAGTTTAGATTATTGATTTAATTTTTTTCTTTTGTATACAATTAGCGTTATAAATTTCCCTGTGAGCACTGCATTATCCATGTCACCCAAATTTTGATATATTTTAATTTTTCTTTAGTTTAATGTGTTTTAAAATTCCTGTTGAGATTTCCTTTTTGACCTATGGATTATTTAGAAGTGTGTTGCTTAGTTTCCAAGCATTTGGAGATTGTCCTGTTATTTTTCTGTTACTGGTTTCTAGTTTGATTCCTCTGCGGTGAGAGAACACATTTTGTACAATTTCAGTTCTTTTAAATTTGTTAAGGTTTCTTATATGGCCCAGTTGATGGTCTATCTTGGTATGTGTTCTGTGGGCACCTGAAAAGAATGTGTCTTCTACCATTGGGTGGAGTGTTCTATAAATGGCAGTTAGATTTTATTCTTCTTGTTGAGTTCCTCCTCTATCTTTAGTGTTTTTCTGTCCAGTTCTATCAATTACTGAATACTAGTGTAGCCATTTTATCAGTTTGAGTCAAATATAGAACCTATCTCCTTTTATATTCAGTTATCCATCTCAATTTATAATTGTCTCAAATATTTCTTCTACATACATTAGGCAGTGTGTTTTAGCCATCAAACATAATTTAGAAAACTTGACATGAAAAGGAAAGCATATTGTATTTATGCATGTTTCCATATTTTGCCTACCTTGTTTTTCTTCCTTCTTGATGTTTCAGCATTCCTTCTTTTGTTGTTTTTCCTCTCTGCTTAGAGAACTTCTTTTAGTTATTCTTTTGGGGTTGATGGATTCTGCTTTCCTAGTTTTCTTTCATTTGAGAATGTTTAGGTTTCCCCTTCCTGAAGGATATTTTCACTCAGAATAGGATTTTGGGTTTATAATTCCTTTCTTTCAGCACTTGAAAAATATTGTGCCACTTTTCCTTTGGCCTCTGTTTTTGATGAGAAATCCATTGCCATTTGAGTTGTTTTTCTTCCATAAGTAAGGTGTCATTTTTCTCTGAATGCTTTTACATTTTTTTTTTGAGTTTCTAGTTTTTGGAAGTTTAATTATGATGTGTCTTTATATGGAGTTTTTTGGAGGGGCTTATGCTATTTGAGGTTCACTCAGCTTCTTGAGCCTTTGGGTTTATGATATCTCTTGGTAGGATTTAAATGTTTTCATCCATTATTTCTTTTGAGTACTTTTTAGCCCCACTTTTTTTCTCCTCTCTTGCAAGACTCTGATGACATGAATATTAGATCTTTTGCCATAGTCCCAAAGGTTCTTAACAATCTGTTCATTTATGTAGTCTATTTTCTCTATTAGGTCTGATAATTTATATTGTTCTATCTTCCAGTTCATTGATTCAGTCCCTTCCAATCTGCAATTGAGTCCCTCTGTTGAGTTTTTTATTTTAGTTACTGTAGTTTTCAGTTCTAAGTTTTCCACTTGGTTCTTTCTTTTTTCCTTTTTTTAAAAAAATTAAATTAAATTAGCCAAAATATAGTACATCATTAGTTTCAGATGTAGTTTTCGGTAATTTATCAGTTGCATTTAACACCCAATGCTCATCACACCCCATACCCCTTAATGCCCATCCCCCTACTCACCTCCCCTCCAGCAACCCTTAGTTTGTTTCCTTTTTTTTTTTACATTTGTCTTTATTTAAGTTTTATTTGCCAACATATAGTATAACACTCAGTGCTCATCCCACCAAGTGCCCTCCACAATGCCTATTACCCAGTTTCCCCATCCCCTTCCCCACCTTCCCTTCTGCAATCCTTTGTTTTCTATAGTTAGTTAATAGTCTCTCATGGTTTTTCTCCCTCTCTGATGACTTTCCATTCAGTTTTCCCTCCCTTCCCCTATGATCCTCTGTACTGTTTCTCGTATTCCACATATGAGAGAAACCATATGAGAATTCTCTGATTGACTTACTTCACTTAGCATAATACCCTCTGGTTCTATCCATGTCGATGTAAATGGTAGATATTCATCCGTTCTGATGGCTGAGTAGTATATTCCATTCTATCTATCTATCTATCTATATCTATCTATCTATCTATCTATCTCACATCTTTATCCATTTATCTGTTGCTGGACATCTCAGCTCTTTCCATCATTTGGCTATTGTGAACATTGCTGCTCTAAACATTGTGGGGCAGGTGCCCCTTCAGATCACTACATTTGTATCTTTGGGGTAAATACTTAGTAGTATAATTACTAGTTTCATAGGGTATTCTATTTTTAACTTTTTGAGGAATCTCCATACTGTTTTCCAGAGTGGCTGTAACAGCTTGCACTCCCACCAGCAATGTAAGAGGGTTTCCCTTTCTCTGCACCCTTGCTAGTATTTGTTATTTCCTGTCTTGTTAATCTTAGCCATTCTGACTGGTGTGAGGTGGCCTCTCATTGTGGTTTTGATTTGTATTTCCCTGATGCCAAGTGATGTGGGGCATTTTTTCTTGTGTCTGTTGGTCATTTGTATGTCTTCTCTGGAGAAATGTCTGTTCATTCTTCTGTCCATTTCTTGACTGGATTGTTTGTTTTTTGAGTGTTTTTTTTTTTTTTTTTTTAAGATTCCATCCATTCATTTGAGAGAGAGAGAGAGAGAGAGCAAGATCGCATAAGCAGGGTTGGGAAGCAGAGGGAGAAGCAGACTCCATGCTGTGCAGGGAGCCTGACATGGGGCCCAATCCCAGGACCCTGAGACCATGATCCGAGCCAAAGGCAGATGCCCAACTGGTTAAGCCACCCAGACACCCCTGTTTTTTGGATGTTGAGTTTGTTAAGTTCTTTATTGATTTTGGATACTAGCACTATATCTGATGTCATTTGCAAATATCTTCTTCTATTCCATAGGTTGCCTTTTTTTTCTATTTATTAATAGATAATTTCTAAAAAAAAAAATAGATAATTTCTATTTTTTCATTGTTTCAAGTGTGTTCACAATTTGCTCATTTTATAAATTTATCATGGCTGCTTTAAAATATTTGTCAGATAATCTAACATCTTGATGTTAGCATTTATTGATTGGTCTTTTTCATTTAGAATTTTTTTCATTTAATTTGAAATCTTCCTGGCATGGCATGATAGTGATTTTTGGCTTGAACCTGTTTATTTTGTATGGTATTATGATACTCTAATTTTTCTTTTTAAAGATTTTATTTATTTATTTATAGAAAGCACCAGCAAGGGAAAGAGGAGAGTGAGAGGGAGAGAGAGGATCTCAAGCAGACTCTGTGCTGAGTGCAAGCCAGATGCAGGGCTTAGTCCTCTGACACTGAGGTCATGACCTGAGACAAAAATCAAGAGTCAGATGCTGACTGAGCTGCGTAGGTGCCGCATGACAGTCATTTTCTTATGTAAATCTTCTGTTTTAGCTGATTTTCTCTGACACTGTTCAACTAGGGGGAAGATGGCTGCCACTGCCATGTGGGTATAGAAGTCCAGATTCCCCACTTGTTTTGGGGCTCCTCGTTACTGATGGATGAGGAGTTCTAGCTCTTCATGTAGTCTTCATTGACATCACAGTGGAGGTGGCCTTGTTACTGCTGGGCACTGGTCAATGTTTTGATTCTTTACTAGACTTCCTCTGATATGATCTTAGGGGGAAGAGGAAGAACATTTGTTCCTGCCTGGTGAGAGTAGAAGTTCAAACTCCTTACATGTTTTCACTGACACTACACAAGAGGAGAGAGAGCCTACAGGGGCTTATTACTGGCTGCTGGTGGTGAAAGTTTCAGATCCTTGCCTGGCCTTCTTTGAACCTCCTTGAGGGTGAGGGGTGAGTGTTGGGTGCCTAAGTATAGCTGTGAGAGAGTGAAATTCTAGCCTGACCTATTAGTTTGACTAGGTCAGGGTGGAGCCACAGTTTTTCCTGTGGCATTTATCTGAAATTAGAGCAGTTATTATCTGAAAGCTTTCTGTCTTGCTAAAAGCTGCCCTTTTCCTAGTTCTTTGGCTAGAGTGAGCAGGCTCTTCTTGGAGGTGATGATGGTAATGATGATGATGATGATGATGATGATGATGATTTTGGTCTTTGTTTATTGGTGTTTCTAGGTTGCTGGCTCCTTTAGCTTTGAGTCTGGGAATATGAGGAAAAATAAAATCCAGAAAATTCATCACATGTCATTCCTCAGCTCCTGAGGATCTAGCAAGTTTGTCTTCTTTTCATCTTTTAAAGTCTTCTAATTGTTTATTTTATATACAATGTCCAGAGTTTTTAGTTGTGCTTAGAGGGTGGAATAGAGAAAAATACTTTTATTCCATCTTACCAGAAATGGAAGTCTTCATATTAGAAATTTCAAAACACAGGAATACAGAAGGACATATTCCATTAGCTTTTGGAGGAGTGACATCATTATACAGTCTTTGGAAAACTCTACTGTACCTTACAAGATAATGTGAAAAGGGCAAATAGCATATTATTGTCCTTATCATGAAAATAATTTTGAACTTACAGACCTCTGGAAGTATTTTGGGGACCCTCAGAGATCTCATGACCATTTTTGAGAACTGCTGCCCTAATTTGTAGTCTATTCAGGGACCTAGAAATATTAATGTTGATGATATAAGTTTTAAAGCAATTGGTATTAAATACCTATTGTTCTAATCAGGCACTGATCTGGGTGCTAGGGATATAGCAGTGTAGGAGATGAACAAAGTCCCTGCCCTCATGAGCTTTGAGCTCTAGTCAGTTGATCTGGCAAACTGAATGATGTCATGAGTTTTCTATTTGCCTAAGCTAAGTCCTTATGCTTGTATCTCAGGATTTGTCAGGGTGTGTGTGTGGCTATTTATTTACAGCAGGTGAGGTGGTACAACTGCAGTTGTTGATGAAGTTCAGACTACTGAGCATATTGTGGTGCCCAGAGTGAGTGGTTAGCAATACTTAGTTGCAACACAAACAACACGATTTTTTATTATGCTATTTTTTAAAATTTTTATTTATTTATGATAGTCACAGAGAGAGAGAGAGAGAGAGAGAGAGAGAGGCAGAGACATAGGCAGAGAGAGAAGCAGGCTCCATGCACTGGGAGCCCGATGTGGGATTCAATCCTGGGTCTCCAGGATCGCGCCCTGGGCCAAAGGCAGGCGCTAAATTGCTACACCACCCAGGGATCCCTTATTATGCTATTTTTAAGACACTTGTGTTTCTTCCTTTCCTTCCTTTCTTCCTCCCTGTTTCACTTTCTTCTTCCCTGTCTCTTTCCCTTATTCATCCCCTCATTCCTCTCTACTTTGATTTGTAGATAGACTATTTCCTCAGATCACCTCTGTAATTTTACTACAGTTTCAGCCTGGCAAAGTTATAGCCTCATGCTTCTTTATTATATATTTATATATATTTATTTAAAAATGTATTTATCTTTATGTTAAATTAGATATTTATATTATAAAATATAAATATATATGTAAGTACTTAAAATATATAAGAATTATATATATAATATACATATATACACATATTTTATGTGTATTTTATATTTATGTATATAAAATATGCATCTGCTGTGTCTCAGGCACTGCTGGGTACTTGCAGTAACACTGGTAATTGCATCTGAAGCCCTCTGGTCTTAAGGCAAGAGTTGAAATATTTTAGTGTATTGGCTTAAGAAGATCACCCTAGGGCATATACTGTAGAGCTTGCATGTCCCTAACTATTCTAGTTCCCAATTTTAACCTGATTTAATGGTTTCTTTGGGTGAATCACCACAATATTTATGAATGAGTTGGCTTTGAAAACCTCCCTATCTTGTCTCCCACTCTTAGCATCTAAGTTATAAAAACTAGGCTTGATTTGCATTTTCTTGGGCCATTACTTTATTGGGGAGAGGCATTGCTTTTAAGAGAGGTAGGATATTAGATATCAGAATATTCTAACTATGACTGTAGTGTGAAACATTTTTTTCTTGGCAAGAAAAAGGCAAAATAAAATAAGCCCAAATTTCAAATTTTTACTTCAATCAAGATAAGCTTATTGGAAATGTATTTTATGTTTATTTATTTTATTTTTAGAAATGCATTTTAATGGTGCACTGATAGCCTAGGAAAACTAGGAATTCAAAAGTAAGTATTGCCAGCACTCCTTAGACTTAAGTATTAGTAATAAATATTGTGAAAATTACAGTTTAGAAAAGAAGATTAGTACAATACAATTAGTAAGGCACATAAGGCAGTAGCAAGTAACTGAGAGGCAGGGGTAAAGTGATTTTATTTAATTTAAAGGTAGAAAACTACATTTTTATGTTTTGCCTTTGTTTTTAAGACATCTGTGTCCACTTGTTATAACAACAATTCCAACTGTGAATAATGGAAATCATTGAATGAGTATAAATGATGTATTGACTGTACCTTTCAGCCTATAACACACCTTCCTTGTTGGCACCAAATAGCAATGAACGAGCATTTTATTAAAACTGAGACTTGTGGTTCTAATCAAAGGTCACTGGTTGGCTCTCACTTTTCAGTTTCAGATTTGTCTATGTTTGATCAGGGGGCAGCAATGAAATTATTATAACAAAGGCTTTGTACTAGACTGTATCTGTCTGTTGAAACTTGAAAGTCTTTGCAACCGTGATGTTGACAGCATGTGAACACTGAAGGAATGTGCAAGCTGTTTAATGTCTTAAAGAAACTTTTAAGTATCATCTTCCTTTTGTGTTGTTGGAAGGAATTTCAGATACTATTAAGGTACTAGTGAAAAGGTGTTTCACTGATTAAAGAAGATTTTTTTTTCTAGCAAATATGCATTAAGACAGTCTTCCTATTACTTTTTCTGCTCAGTCTCTGCTTTATACAGCAAGTTCATTAACATGTAGATATGCGGTGATTGAAGTCAGACTGCTTTTTACAGTGGAGTTGTCTTGATATAATGAGCTCCTCTTTAATGTTCAAAAAATTGTTGTTACTTTCTAAAAGGGGTTGTTTGTGAATTTCATTAAATTTAATCTCCTCTTCAAACAATTTCAGCATTGTTCAGTTTACTACAATTAAAATGCTTTCTGATGCTAAAAAATCACTTTTTACAGATGTATCACAAATGTAAGCACTGTGAGAGGGCCTTTGTTTTTTACTTTGAAAGAAAAGCTGCTATTTAGCTGAGAATTCTCATTTTTTTAAATTGGTGCTCCATATGGAAAATCAGAAAAGGGTACACTTACTGTATTGCTAAACAGTCTAGTTTGCTCATGAGGGTTGGGTTTCACAACTAGTTCATTCAATCTCTGAACTAAAGCATTGGTCTAATCATAGTTGAAAAACAAGGGCCTTAACCTTGCCTTCTCAGTTTACTAGAGTGCAACCCCTTCATCTTTAGAATGTTAGAAGTTTTGAAAAAGAACAGATATAGTGAAGTTAGATTTCTGCTTTGGACAAAAGTTTTCCAAGTGGCATATGAGAAAACTGCCTAAATTCTCAGTTGCAGATCAGCGATTGTAGTTCATAGTGAATAGCTTCGTTCTTTGTAAATTATCCTTTCCATTTAGGCAAGCATAATTTCCCCCTAATCTGTAGGACTTGAATGGTATGAGAGCAATCCATGGTATTTCTTGAAGATTGGGCACAGAAAGAGGTACAGTGTCTTTTGGAGAATATTTCGCAGGTGGAAGATTTAAAAATTCCCAGGTGGTAGCAAGGAAGTTTTCTAGGTGAACCTCAGGAAGGCTGGCTTGGGAAGGCAGGAAGTTGGAAAATTGAGAATAAATTATTTGGTATCTTAAAGTTTTGGCCAACCAGCAAAATTCTTAGAGTTATATGAGTCTACTATGATCATTGCTCAAGAAAATATTCTTCAAGGATGCTTCTTCCTGCTTTAGTTTCCGAGGCCATTTACAGAATGCTAAAACATCTAGTCAAGTTAGGAATACACTCAAATTCTTGATAGTCGGCATTGTTTAGAAAAAATATTTTAGTTGTTTGGCTAATTTTTGAAATTGTGTTTGGCTTTCTTTTCTTGCTTTTTTTTTTTTTTTTTTTTTTTTTTGGTGTTTTGACTTATTAAGGGCAGAGCCAACATCTGAAAGTTAACTAGGGTCTTTAGTAGACTGAGCTAATCATATCACTAAATGGGCCTTTATAAGTCATTATGATGTAGCTACATAGCAAAAATGCTTAATCACATATCTTTATCACTCAAAATGTAAGATGAAAAAAGCACACGATTCTTGTCCTTATAAGGCATGAAATACTTCCATAGCCTTGTAGCAGCTAATGATGATAATAATCTTACTGACATTATATTTATAATTATAAATATATCACATTATCATTTATAGTTATAAATAATAAATATCTATATATAATTATATATTATATAATTAAATAAATATAATTATAAAGGCAATATTTTCAGGTGAGAATAATATTTGAAATAGATACAGAAGAGACAGACATATATGAGCAAAAGGTAACTGTGAAATACTGAATGAGAGTAATGGAATTTTATGTATAGGTTAACTCTCATATGGAGATTGCCAGCTTTATGTTAGTTAAATCAGAAGAAGCTTCATTAAATAAAGAGAAGTTGGTAAGCTGGAACTAGCTAGGGAGGACATTCCAGGGTAGTGTATAGTCAAGAAGAAATTTGGATGAGAAAATAGATTAACTGGATATATTTAGTATAGAGTAAATTTTCCATAGGGGAGTTTAGGGTAAAAGGTAAATAGAAGAAAGAGGTGCTGAAGGACAAATTGGGGAAGAGTGAAGGCTTAAGAAATTTGTCAAGTGAATTGCAGATGCCATATGGAAAATTTCCTGACCTTACTTTGCCCATCTTAACACTCTACGTAGACATACACGTGCCCACGTGCGTGCACACACACACACACAACACACACACACACCTTAATTATGCTCCTGAGAATTTTGATAACTTTGATAACATTCTCTAATATTTAAAGGAAGCTAGGATGGAGAGATAAAATTTTGTGAAAAATCCTAGTTATATTTACTGCTTGTGATCAGGGCATTTAATATGACAAACTAGAAACAGTGTATTTTGAGAATATTATCAGAAGTTCTGGGATTCTCTAGCTTGGAGGATATTTAACTGACATTGAAAAAGGGAAATTGGGCAGCCTGGGTGGCTCAGTGGTTTGGCGCTGCCTTTAGCCCAGGGCCTGATTCTGGAGTCCCAGGATCGAGTCCCACGTCGGGCTCCCTGCATGGGGCCTGCTTCTCCCTCTGCCTGTGTTTCTGCCTCTCTCTCTCTCTCTCTGTGTCTCTCATGAATGAATAAATAAAATCTTAAAAAAAGAAAAGAAAAAGGGAAATTATGTGTGACAACCATGTTATAGCATATAAGAATAGTGAAAAGTTAGAGAATAAAGTCAGAAAATCCTGGAATGAAATTACTTAATTTGATCCCAGAAGCACTCACAGCCCTATGAATTGTGTTGTACAATAAAAACTGTAAGTATTCTACATTTTATGAATTAATTTCTCATGTTTTTTATTATATGCAAAAGGCAATAAAACAAAGTAGAAAAACAATGATACTTAAATATTAGCAACAATTTGAATAAAAGTAAATTTATAATCAGGATAAAATACCATTGCTGAAAACAAAGTTGTATTACATGGTTTGATACCAGATACTGTAATCTGAAATGTTAAAACATTTTAATCAACATAGAAAATGGTAGAGATGCTTGTCCTATTAAGTAACTAATGCATTTATGGTTACTTTTGCATGTAATTCTGTGGTTGTATTTGAACGATACCTTTAAAGAGGATACCACAGTTACCTTTTAGTTGTATTTGAATATTTGGGTCTAAAGATTTAGTTGGAGTACTTTTATTTTAGTAGGAGGAAGTATGAAAAGTGTGATGGTCTCTGAGAAGAAAAGGGATTAGGTCAGCATTGCAGGTAGTTTTTAGAACATCTAACTGTTTAGTATATTTTCAGCCATGGTTCTATTTATTTTAGTTAGATTTAACTGATGGCTGGAGAGTGTTAATCTGGGGACATGTAATTTCAGTGCTTTTGATTTTTTCCCTCATTTTTAGACTATGACTGTAATGAATCCCTGATAATTATGACTGTAATGTCTTCAGCCATTCTGGCTATTTGAACCTATTACTAAAATATCTGTTTTTAGGGGTGATTATATATTCATTTAAGGACCTTTTGTTTTAGATGTCTGATATAGAAAATACTATAGAATATAATTAAGAGCTATGACATTCTCTTGAATAAGTTCTCATCTTGAATCAAATATAATAAAGTTTTGATTCTTTTTTTTACATAAAAGTATATACACACACACACACACTCAGAGTCTTGGAAAGGAAACATGTATATTAAAAAGCCTATCTGGGGATCCCTGGGTGGCGCAGCGGTTTGGTGCCTGCCTTTGGCCCAGGGCGCGATCCTGGAGACCCGGGATCGAATCCCACGTCAGGCTCCCGGTGCATGGAGCCTGCTTCTCCCTCTGCCTGTGTCTCTGCTTCTCTCTCTCTCTCTGTAACTATCATAAATAAATAAAAAAAAAATTAAAAAAAAAAATAAAAAGCCTATCTGGATATAGAATTACCAAAATACATTATTGAATTATTGGTAAATATGAATTTGTTCATAATATTACTTAACTAGCAAGATACATGAGAGAAGGCACTTCAGTTTATTAACATGTTCATCATATCTCTACTTTTTAAAGTGATTTAACTTTCTGGTGGATGAAATTCTCTGGTAAAATTTTTTGTTTAAGACTGTATATGTAATAATAATGATAATATATTTTATTTAGGAAAAACATCTAAATGCTTAAATTACCCATCATACCTGAGTAAAAATAATTTTAAAAAGAAATAATTATAGTTATCTTGGTAGATGATCAGCTAATTAGTGGTAATTTAGACTCAATAAATGCACACACTGAAAGATGTAATGAGTTTTCATAGCATTGTCAACTTTTTAATATATAAGTTAAAGAAATTCTTTTTCTTTTCAGATTGTTGAAATTTTAAAATGTTATTGATACCACAAATTCTATTTGTTTGTCTGTTTACATATTTATTTTTGGTTGTGGATTTTGCAAATTGTCCTACTGGCCAGTATGTGATTGAGATTGAGATGTTTTCCATTTTTAGATATTTCCATGTAAAACATTCAAAGAAGTAATCCTGAACATCTTTTAAGAGTCAGCGACCTTATCTTTTGCCAAAATCAAATGACATTCACTACTGATACTATGGAGAGAGGAATCAAAATAGACACCTAATTATAATTACTTTTTTCCCCATCATTATATCACTACGTGCAGAACAACTGATTTTTAAGAGATAGCATAACTGCTGAATTTTGGCAGGTACAAAGGGTTTTTTTATTTTTTATTTTTTTTATTCCTTCTCCCTCCCTCTTCCTGCTTTCATCACATGTAGGATTTGTTGGAACAGTTCAGACTGACCTCTTTCTTGATTTACTTTCAATTTTAATAGTTTATAGGAATAGCAGAAGTGCAAAGCAGTGTAAATATGTTTATGATTGCTTCATATTTTTGGAAATCCTAACATTTATGGTACAGTTCATTTGTTGGGAGAGTAAGAATAGTTTTGAGTAATTTGGGGGAAATGACCCTAAAGGCTTGCATCAAATGCTATACAATCAGCTGCTAGAGTCACTGCTTTTGGAATAAAATCAGTTTTGAGCAGCATATGAAGAAGGCATAGACTATATATGTTTTAAACTATTCTGACCTAATACATAGTACCGTGCCTGGCACATAATAGATATTTAATAGTTGTTGAAAGAGCAAAGGAAGATACGGTGGGAGGAAAGGAGGAAGGAGAAAGAAACCTAAGTTGGTTAGACAAAGCAGTAAGTTCCATGTTACCCTGTTGTGGTTTTTGGCTGATACATTGTTCTCCTAAACCAATAACTAACAGGGGTATGATCTTTACACAGGGCATGAACATTCTGTAACTTTGAGAAACTTGTCTTTGCAGGGATTTTAGCACTTTATTTTGCTGTTCACAATGGTCGAATTATTTTCCCTACTGTTCATTTTTGTTGGATAACATTAGGAAGTAATGAGACTTAGGTTACTCACAACATTTCAAGGAAAGCTCTGATGATGATTACCAATGTATTTATTGTCTCTTCTCTTAAAACTGTAGATTCTGATGACCAGTTCTTCTTTCAAATTGGCTGAGTACTACCTCCAGTAAAGGCTACCACTTCCTATTCAGTCTTGTTGACCATACTAAAATATTTCTTATACTCTGTAACTTCTACGTGATACTTAAGAGTAAAAGATCCCACTTGTTAGTTCATTGACAGAAAGTGTTTCATCTTTTAGAGAAGGTCACTGATGAAATGGTGTTAGAATTTAGGACTATTTAAGGACCTGAATAATAGAATTCATCATTTTGTTGTTAGGTCATCAATGAAACTCATTGATTCTGTCTTTAGGAATTTGTTGTCATTTTACTTATTGTTAATTTTATCCTGGCTCAGCTTGGAGTTATGGCATCAATTTACATTAGATGGTCCTAGGATGAATACCTTTTAAAAGATATGGTCTCATTTGGAATGCGGCTGCTAGATTGTAGCCATTTACACACTTGTGTTCTAAAATATTGTCATTATAGGTGTCTTCCTTTTACAGATAGTTTAGTTACTAAAGGGAAAGTTACTAGTTGAAGAAAGAAAATATTTTTGAAGATGATAAATTCCTGAAGTCCAGATTTTCAGTCTTTTTTGTTGACACCATTTAATAATTATTATATTATGAAATATAATAAAGTGATCATAAAAATGATACCTATATTTATATAGTGTTAACTTTTTTGAATAATTTTATATCAGGGATTTAAAAAATTCTCTTCTAGGTAGGTATTATAAATTGCCATATTATTTTTCTGGTTCTCCAATTGTGTCACAGTTCTGTGATATTTACCAAATCAACCTAACTTATGAATGTCAGCCCAAAGCAGTCTGTAATTTTTTTATGGCATTGAGGATCTCATTCTAGCCTTGTAGATTGCAACTTATAACTTTTAGGAATTTTATATAAAGCTTTTATTTTATTTTTTAAATCATCTGGTATGCTGAGAGACCTGAACCTCATTCTTCTGTAACTTTTGATTGGGCAATATAAAGTACATCTTTCTTTATGAAGTGTCATTGATAGCAACACCTTGTTAATTATTGTTTATAAAAAATACTTTGATTTGCAGAAGGCTCTAATTATTGTTAGGTACAATAAATATTTGATTTAACCTTATTCATTTGGCCAGACCAATAGACTCTTAAGCGTGAATAGATAAAAAAACAAAACGTCTACACTAACAGAGTGAGATATGTTTTGGTTGCATGTGTTTTTTTGGGGGAAGGGGTAGAAAATTATGCTTATCTTTCTAAATTACATAAATCTTACCTTTAGGCTAGAGAATTCACCTTCTAGATTTAAATGTTTTGTTTTGTTTTGAGAGATATACTCTTTAATCCCCATTACTTATTTTATCCAACCTACCTCTCCTCTGGTAACCATCAGTTTGTTCTCTATAGTTATGAATCTGTTTTTTGGTCTTTCTTTTTCCCTTTGTTCATTTGTTTCTTAAATTCCACATATGAGTGAAATTATATAGTGTTTGTCTTTCTCTGTCTGATTTATTTCCCTTAGCTTAATACTCTCTAACTACATCCATCTTGTTTCAAATGGTAAGATTTCATTTTTTTGTGACTGAATAATATTCCATTATATCTCTATCCATATAACTTTTCCCATTTTGTAGGTTACCTTTTAGTTTCATTGACTATTTTCTTTGCTGTGCGGAAGCTTCTTATTTGATGTAGTCTTAATAGTTTTCTCTTTTATTTCCTTTGCCTCAAGAGACATATCTAGAAAAAATTTGCTATGGCTGATGTCTGAGAAATTACTGCTTGTGCTTTCTTCTAGGATTTTTATGATTTCAGGTCTCATTTTTAGGTCCTTAATCCATTGTGAGTTTATTGTTGTGTATGGTGTAAGGAAGTGGTCCAGTGTCATTCTTCTGCATGTGGATGTCCAGTTTTCCCAATGTCATTTGTTGAGACTGTCCTTTTCCCATTGCATATTATTTCCTGCTTTGTTGAAGATTAATTGACTATATAATTGTGTGTTTATTTCTGGGTTTTCTATTCTGTTCCGTTGATCTATATGTCTATTTTTGTGTCAGTATCTTACTATTTTGATTACTACAGCTTTGAATTTTAACTTGAAGTCTGGAATTGTGCTACCTCCAGTTTTGTTTTTCTTTTTCAAGATTGCTTTGGCTATTCAGGGTTTTTATTATTCCTTACAAATTTTAGGATTGTTTGTTCTTGTTCTGTGAAAAAAGCTTTTGATATTTTGATAGGAATTGCTTTAAGTCTGTAGGTTATTTTGGATAGTATAGTACTATTTTTTAATTATTTTTAAAAATTTTTTAAAAATTTTTATTTATTTATGATAGTCACAGAGAGAGAGAGAGAGAGAGAGAGAGAGGCAGAGATATAGGCAGAGGGAGAAGCAGGCTCCATGCACCGGGAGCCCGACGTGGGATTCGATCCTGGGTCTCCAGGATCGCGCCCTGGGCCAAAGGCAGGCACCAAACCGCTGCGCCACCCAGGGATCCCAGTACTATTTCATTTCATTTTGCATTTCCCTAATGATTGATGTTTTTGAGAATTTTTTAAAATTTTTAAATAAAAAATTATGTGCTTTTATGTGCTTACTTGTCTATATATCTTTGGAGCAATATCTTTTAAAAATGGTTTGCTTATTTTTATTATTAAATTGAAAGTTCTTTATATATTTTAGATACATGTTCTATACATGTCTGATGTGTGTTATACAGATACTGTTCCCAGACTGGGCTTATCTTTTCATTTTCTGAACAGTGTCTTTCAAAAAGCACAAGTTTTTAATTTTGATGGAATCCATTATGTCAGTTTTTTTCATGTATAGTGTATGTTTTTAAATGACCTCTACTTATCCCAAAGCCAAAAAGATTTTCTCATAGATTTTCTTATAGAAATTTTACAATTTTAAGTTCTATATTAAGCCCATATTAGGTCTATTTCAGGTTTATTTTTAATATATGGCATGATAGTAATGATAGTATGAGGTAAGAGTTAAGGTTCTTTTTTTTTTTTTTTTTTGGATAATGGAGCTCAAATTGTTCACAAATGTCTTTTGAGGAAATTACAAAAGGACAAACTTTTCTGTTAGAGTTCTGTTAGTATAGTTACCATTTCTGGCATTATTCATTCCTTTGGTAAATCTAGATTTCCATCTAGTGTTATTTTACTACTATGTGAAGAGCTATCTTTAACATTTCTTCTAGCACAGATCTGCTGCTGTTGTATTGTCTCTCAACTTTTATTTGTCTGGAAAAGTCTTTATATTACTTCATGTTAGAAAGTTATTTTTCTTAGGATTCTGTGTTTGCAAATCTTTTTGCTCCCCAGTATTTTGAAGGTGCTGCTTTATAGTCTTTGAGCTTATGTAGTTTCCAATGAAGAGTTTGCTAATCATTCTTCCTTTTTCTTTGTATGTATTGTGTCATTCCCCCTGCCTCCCTGCCCCGGCTGTTTTTAAGATTTTTTTTTTTTATCATTGTGCAGTAATTTGATTATGATGTATTTTGTATCTTTATGTGGTTTCTTTATGTTTCTTATGTGTGGGCTTTGTTGAATTTCTTAGATCTATGGGTTTATAATTTTCTTCAAATAGGAAAGCTTTAGCTACGTTCTTTTTTTTTTTTTTTTGAGATTCCACTTATGTGTGTAGATTACTTGATGCTCTATTCATTTGTTAAATTTTTCTTTCTCTTGAGTGCTTCACCTTGAATCTTTTGCTTCTGTTGCTGTGTCTTCAAGTTTAACTGTTAATCCAATTCAGTGTGTTTTCAATTTCAGATATTATATTTTCCTTCCTTAGAAGTTATGTGTCTTTTTCACATATTCCATTTCTCTTAACATGTTCATGTTTTTCTGTATATCTTTGAACATGTGGAGCAGATTTTAATAGTTATTTTAATATCCTTACCTGCTAATTTTATCATCTCTCTCATTACTGGGTTTCTTTCTGTCGATTGATTTTTCTTCTGGTCACGGGTTATATTTTCCTGTTTCTTTGCAAGCCTGGAATTTTATAAAGTTTTAAAAAATTATTGTGGTAATCTTCATGTAACAAAAATTAATAATTTCAGAAATTTAGTACATTCATTATGTTGAGCAACCATCACTACTATCTAGTTCCAGAAGATTTTTGTCATCTCAAAAGTAAAACTATACCTTTAAAGTAGTCATTTTTCATTTCTTACCACTATCTCTGGCCCCTGGCAACCACTAATCTTTCTGTCTCCATGGATTTGCCTATTCTAAATATTTCATATTGGCATCATACAATATGGCCTTTGTATCTAGTTTCTTTCACTTAGTCTATTTTCTAGATTCATCTATGTTTTAGCATGTATGACTACTTCCTCCATTTTTATGCCTGAATAATATTTCACTGTATAGCTATACCATAATTTATCTATTTATCAGTTGATGGACATTTGGGTTGTTGCTATCTTTTGGCTATTCTGAATAGTGTTCCTGTGAACATTTGTGTATAAATTTTTGTTAGAACATTTGTTTTGAATTATTTTTTGGAGTGTACCTAGGAGTGGAATCGCTGGGTCATATGGTAGTTTTGTGTTTAATGTAATAGGAACTGCCAAACTGTTTTCCACAGGGGCTGTAATATTTTACAGTCCTACCAACACTGTATGAGAGTTCACTTTCTCTGCATCTTCATCAATGCATGTTATTTTCTGTTGTTGGTGTTTTTTAATTATAGATAATCCTAGTGGGTATTAAGTTATTTGTGAATTCCATTGTGATTTTATTTGCATTTTTCTAATGAACAATGATGTTGAACATATTTTCATGTACTTATTGGCCATTTGTATATTTTCTTTGGGAAATTATCTATTTAAGCCTTTGCTCCTTTTAAAATTGGTTTGTCCTAGGAAGCCTGGGTGGCTTGGCTTAGTAGGTTAAGCGTCTGCCTTTGGCTAAGTCACGGGATCCTGGGTTCCTGGGATCAACCAGGGAACCTGCTTCTCCCATTCTGTCTGCCGCTCCCCCCCTTGCTCATTTTCTCTTTCTCTCTCTCTCTCTCTCAAATAAATAGAATCTTAAAAAAAAATAAAATTGGTTTGTTTTTTCATTGTTGAGTTGTAAAAGTTCTTTATATATTGTGGGTACTAGGCCCATAATGGATATATGAATTGCAAATATTTTCTCCATTCTGTGGGCTTTCACTGTTTTGATAGTATCCTTTGATGTGCAAAAATTTTTAATTTTGATGAAGTCCAAAGTAGTTTTTCTTTTGTTACTTGTACTTTGGTGTCATATCTTAAAAAAAAAAACCTGACAAATTCAAAGCCATGAAGATCTACTCCTATGTTTTCCTGTAAGCATTTTATAATTTTGGTTCTCACAGATAGGTCTTTGATCTATTTTAAGTAAACTTTTTTTGAGGCAAGTACATTTTGCATGTGAATATCTAGTTTTCCTAGCATTTGTTAGAATAACTATTCTTTCCTCATTGAATGGTCTTGGCACTCTTGTTGAAAATCAATTGATCATAGATGCATAGTTTATTTCTAGGCTCTCATTGTCTATTCTTTATCTATATTCTGTCCTTAGGCCAGTATCACACAGTTTTGATTTCTATAAGTTTGTAGTAAATATTGAGATTGGAGAGAGTGAGTCTTCCAACTTATTTCTCCTTTTTCAAGATTGTTTTGGATGCTCAGGTTTCCTGGCACTTTCATGTAAATTTTAGGATCAGTTTTTCCATTTCTGCCAAAAAAATCATTGGGTTCAGTAGGGATTTTATTGAATCTGTAGATCTATTTGGGGAATGCTACTGTCGTAACAATATTAAGTCTTACAATCTATGAACATGGGCTATCTTCCTATTTATTTAGGTCTTCTTTAATCTTTTTCAAGAATGTTTTGTAAGTCCTGCCATTTTTAATTGAATGATGAGCATTGTGAATTTTATGATATTGAAGGCTAGATTTTGTTTTGTTCCTTTAAATAATATTGTGATATCTGATAAAGTTACTTGGAATCACTTAAGTGAGGCTGGCTTTCAAGCTTTTTTTAGTGAGGCAGTATGTACTAGGAATAGTTTAGAACCATTACTTGATGAGACCTTTTGATGATTTTTTAAAAGATTTTATTTATTTATGCATGAGACACACACACACACACACACACACACACACAGAGGCAGGCAGAGGGAGAAGCAGGCTCCATGCACGGAGCCTGATGTGGGACTCGATCCCAGACCCCAGGATCATGTCCTGAGCCAAAGGCAGACGCTCAACCACTGAGCCACCCAGGTGTCCCCCTTGATGATTCTTCTTGATGTTCATGTATTATGATGTCTTTTCTATGTGGCTGGTGGGAATATGAACTATTCTCAGCCCCATGTGGACTTCGTACATTGTTTTCCAGTGGTATTTTTCCAGAGTATTGTAATTTTCTCTAACCTATGTGCGGACCTCTATTCAGCCAAAGACTGAATGGGACCCCTGCTTTCTCTATGCAGCATTCTTCCTTTTTGGTATTCTTCCCCATTAACTCTAGCCTTCTCAGTCTCTCTGCTCTTTAAACCTTTTTTTTTTTTAAATTTTTATTTATTTTTACGATAGTCACAGAGAGAGAGAGAGAGACAGAGACACAGGCAGAGGGAGAAGCAGGCTCCACACACCGGGAGCCCGACGTGGGATTCGATCCTGGGTCTCCAGGATCGCGCCCTGGGCCAATGGCAGGTGCCAAACCGCTGCGCCACCCAGGGATCCCCTCTCTCTGCTCTTTAATCTTTGTTTGGGATCTCCTTTCTGTTCTGTGGCCTGAAGATTCCAGGAGCATTTGTAGGTTCACTCATTTGTTTCCCTTTTCTCAGGAATTGTACTCCTACATAGTTTCATACATTTTGTTTTCTAGTTTAAGGTAAATCCAGTTGTTGTTACTTCATCAATGTTAGAGTGATTCACAACTTCCACTCCTATCTAAGAAAAATTATACTGAGCTTTCATTGGTGTAAAATAAAGAGGGGACATCTTAATTCTTGTTTAATACCTGGATTAATTTAGTGCTATTTTTCAAGTAAATACTAGCTTAATGATACAATAAATATCCACATTGTTAAGACTAAAAAAAAGAAATTCAACCTTAAAAGCATAGCGTTCTAATGGTGCGGTAGAGGGAAGGGGAGGTACTTCAGTTTTTTTTATGTTTAAAATGAAGAAAATAATATAGGTATTGTGATATGTCTAATGTGATATATGTAATGTGTTTAGGACAGTGCCAGGTGTATACTGCATGGTGAACCATTATTATTATCTTAATCATAATCATTTTTATTGTCATATAAGGAGACAAGGAGGGGATTAGATCATGAGATTTAAAGCTATAAGAATATTGATCTAGTGGAGCTGGGTGGCTCATTTGATTAAGCATTCACCTCTTGATTTTGACTGGGGCATGATCTCAGGGTTGTGAGATTAAGTCCCTTGTTGGGCTCTATGCTTGGGCATGGAGCCTGCTTGGGATTCTCTCTCTCCCTATCCTTCTGCCCCTTTCCCTATCCCCTTTATTCCCCCTTGTGCATGCACTTTCTCTCTCCCTGTCTCTCAAAAATATATATTTATCTAATTTAGTGTCAAATTATGCCTGGATATACTAATTTGGATATCATTGACATGAAGAATAGAAGACAGAACCTGAAGTTTGGGCTGGTAATATAGAGCTTAATAAAGACTTTGGTTCTATGAAATTTGTATGATAGCCAGCATAGTTTTCCCTCTTGTATCTGTGATATCTGGATGGATACTACTGCAACCATCAATATTAAGAAATGAAAGGAACATAAGGTAAGAATTTTCCTGGGTTAGAAATAAAAAGATCTGTATCATAGCCATCACATTTAAAGATTTCATTCATTTATTTTTAGAGAGAGAGTACGTGCCTGTGAGGGTGGGGGAGGAGTAGAGGGAGAGAACCAGATACCCCACTCAATGGGGAGCCTGATGGGCTGGATCCTGAGATCATAAACTGAGCTGTAATCAAGAGTCTGACTGAGCCACCTAGGTGCCCCAGCCATTACATTTTAAAAAGAGGCTCAGATTATCAATATTATTAAATTATAAAGTTATAGTTAAATAATGATATTATTGTTAAACTTCGGGCAACAATATATGTAATATATATTGGTCTATATAGTAAGTGTTTTTCTAGAAAGCTACATATTCATTTGATTTTGGTTAAATTCACTTTCAAAATGGGTATGGAGGATTATACTACTGCTAGAAAGAACTTGCTTTTGAGGTGGAGAGTTCTTTGTTAATAGACATTGCCTGGCATATTAGTAGGTATTCAATTTATATTTCTACCTAATTAATTTTTTAAGTTTTTAATGGCAGTGTGTGTGTGTGTGTGTGTGTGTGTGTGTGTGTGTGTGTAGACTGTTTTTGATTTGGAAATAAAATACTATACCTTTTCAGAAGTAGAGTTAGGAGACTATGAGTAATATAAATATGAGCTGTCATTTACCAATTACTGGTCCCTGGTGCTGAAAAAAAAAAAAGTACTCCACTGAATTGATCATAGTCTTTAAAATAAAATCTCTTTGTTGAGCAAACTTTTGAATTTTAATGGTACAGAGCATGGAGTTACTTAAGAAATGAGTATTTTTGTTCATAATGTGTTAGGGTTGAATAATATTTCTGTTTTAGCTAAACAGAATTTATTTATTTTTTATTTATTTATTTTTTAATTTATTTTTTTTTATTGGTGTTCAATTTACTAACATACAGAATAACACCCAGTGCCCGTCACCCATTCACTCCCACCCCCCGCCCTCCTCCCCTTCTACCACCCCTAGTTCGTTTCCCAGAGTTAGCAGTCTTTACGTTCTGTCTCCCTTTCTGATATTTCCCACACATTTCTTCTCCCTTCCCTTATTTTCCCTTTCACTATTATTTATATTCCCCAAATGAATGAGAACATATAATGTTTGTCCTTCTCCGACTAACTTACTTCACTCATGGAATATTACTCAGCTATTAGAAATGACAAATACCCACCATTTGCTAAACAGAATTTAAATGGAGCTACATAACTGATTCTGAAGTCTTCTTGATTTGCTGTTTCATTAATAACTGGAGTTATTAAAATTCTTAGTCACAATATTGATTAAAATGCTCAAAATTTGTTACCTTGCTAAATTCTGTAGGACAGATTTATTCTGGGAGATCTTTGTGAATTAGGAGTTTAACTTAACAGCTCAAACAATTGCTGTAGAAGTTTGCTTGTGAGGTCATAATTTATACCATTATTTTTATAACTAATGCCACAAAATGACCATGCTACTATAACCAGCAGCAGAATTTGGAAATGGTAGGTTCTAGTGTGTGATGTTATTGCATATGAATGGAGAGAGATGTTATTTCAATGATATGTTTTTATTACTAGCTTCTGTTTTTATTAAGGATAATGAGAACCTTGTGTCTGGGCCTGTGAACAAAACTAATGTGACCTTTGATGTGACCCACCTGTTGTGCTTTCACAATCGATA
Source organism: Canis lupus familiaris (assembly GCF_011100685.1). Taxonomy (NCBI): domain Eukaryota; kingdom Metazoa; phylum Chordata; class Mammalia; order Carnivora; family Canidae; genus Canis; species Canis lupus. The sequence goes on along the minus strand of NC_049242.1, from coordinate 39,916,258 downwards.
ATAGTCCCCTCATGTGAAGCTGATCTGGAGAACAACAGCATGCCAGCATGATGGAAAATAACATTTGCAAATTTAGGTCACAGAAATTGAAACATGCTTGGATCAGGTCCTAGATTAAAGTAATGAAAACAACTTATCTAACCAAATATTTTGAGAAAAGAAGATATTAACGGATGTCTGCTTCACAATGCCTTTTTCAGGGGAGAATTGTTCCTTGGCGATATGCTTGTCTGTCAGGTTCCTCATAAAATGAATGACTAATTCAATGCTTGGCAAATTTTGCAACTAAAGATAACCAATGCCTGGCTGTTAAACATCCACAATGTTGTTGTATTCATGGAAATTAAAAGTTTTATTTAGCATTTAAGACCAATTTTTTAAAGTATCAATCATGCTTTTAAAGAGAAAGGAATAAACTATGCTTATATGATTCTTGGAGCATGGGTATAAGTAATAGCTTTCCCTACTAGACCACGTCTGGCTTGCATTTACCTGGAAAGCAGTCTACCAGTTTATCAGTTTTGCAGATAAACTTAAGGACATCATCATCTGGTAGATATTTTTCACCAGCTTGCAAAATGTCTTTAGCATATTCATTCTTATGAAGATCTTAGTGATGATATATATCCAGTGAGCAAACATCAGCATCTCAAAATTAAAGAACTTAATGTACTTCTGCTCTGCAATGGGCAGGTCAAATTCCATCTTTATGAGGAAATCATTGTGATTATAAAAACATTGACATATCTTGGCTTCTGGATTAGGTTGAAGATAATCCCTAACTAGTCAATACTCATCTTAAATTTGCAGAATTTCTCTTCCCTCTTTGGCAGCTGCACGGACATTAGTGTCATGGCTATAGCTTTGTTGATGAGGGTTCCACTGAAAGGCCCTTTGTAGAAGGAGGAAAAGAGTGTGGTGTTGAAAGTGTGATGGATGATACTTTACTGATGTCTTGTGCTTTGCTCTTGAAATTACTGCTGCCAACATCAGTAGATCGTTCTTCCTCTTGGGGTGGTAGGGAATGAGGGTCAGGAGACAAGTTTGTCTTGGATTTCCAGAGAGAATTTAATGCATATTTTCTTAGAGAAACTAGAGTGCTATAATCCAACATTCAGATATGCACTAGTGAACTGACATTGCATTCTATTGGTATCATTGTTTCTATGAGAAAGTACATTCCAAGTTCTAAGAAGACGTTTGGAACTAAATCCATTTGTATGATTCTGTGTTTCCTGTAGAAAATATAGGACTTCCTATATTTCCAAAATTATAGAACTGCAATATTTTAGAATTGTAGAGACCTTGGAAGTCATCTATTTCAAATTCATTTTATAGATAAAACAAAGTTCAATAGAAAACTTAGGTCTGGGGAAAAAAATGATCCTGTGGGATTGAGCCTTTAAAATATTTTAATAAAATCATTTTTATCTATAGGCTTATTTCTTTTAGATTACAAGGTTTTTTGTTTTAGAAATTTTCATAGTTCTGTGATTTACAGGCCTAAGAATTAACTATTTGAAAATTTTCCAGGTTTCTCTGTTGAGGACTTCTGCATCACTAACCAATATTGTATGATCTATAGATTATGAAGTGATAAAACTTTGTATATTTTGTTAGACTTCTATCTTTTGCTGTGTTGTTTTACTAGTTGTGTTTCATAGAGTGTTGAAAATATGTTACGATGGACAAAATATTACTTTAAATGGCCAGTATATAATTATTAATTGATTCATTTTAAAATCCCTAAATATGTGTTTATCTGAATCTTTATATGCTTTGGATCTATAGATTGGTGTTATGTTAAGGTGGACAAGAGAAGAACGTGTGCTCAACAAATATAATGTTATTGGTTTTCAAAAACTGATCATAATTCAAAATTATCCTTGTTTGGAACTCTGCGTTTTTATTTTTGTGTGATTTTTTCTTGATATCTTGTATTGATATACTTATCAATAAAGCTGTTTGTAGAAGGAATATGTTTATTTTTTATTTTTATTTTTTAAAAGATTTTATTTATTTATTAATGAGAAAGAGAGAGAGAGAGAGAGAGAGAGAGAGAGAGAGAGGCAGAGACACAGGCAGAGGGAGAAGCAGGCTCCATGCAGAGAGCCTGACGTGGGACTCGATCCTGGGTCTTCAGGATCATGCCCTGGGCTGAAGGCAGTGCTAAACTGCTGAGCCACCCAGGCTCCCAGATGAATATGTTTATTTTTCAAAATGACATTTAAACAAATCTGCCATTACCAAATGACATAATTTTATTTATCCTGGTATATGGGAACTTCCTTTTACATCTTACTCCTGCTCAAACATGCACCCTAATAAGACAAAATGAAAAGTTAGAGATTAATTAATATTATGCGGAAGACAAAATTTAAAGTTTTCAATGAAAGTATGCTATCTCTAAAATCTTTTTCACCCTATACATCTTAGGATGAAAATGTAGCAGCCATTTTCTGCTGCTGGAAAAGAGTGACGAGGAGGAGTTAATAGTTGACTTTCACGTATGTTTTTCACCTTTGTCTTCTTTAGAATTCAAATCTCAGAATATGACTTTTCATATCTCAAGAGACAGCTTTTTGGTCTTAAATCTTGTCATTGAGCTTTGTATTAATCCTTTGTCTTACCTAATTTTTAGGGATATGTGATTTTTTTTTTAATCCAACATGACTATCTCTATCTTACCCAGTTTCACAGACTAAATTATGCCCCAAATATTAAAGATATATTAATTTAGTTTTAAATATTCTGTTTTCATCACAAGGTGCTGGTATTATATACTTTTCATTTGTGTTGAGCATTTTAATGTATTTTTTTGCTGAATGAATATAATTAGTATGCTAAGTATTATGTTTTAAACAAATGCCATATATGTAATTTTGCATTTAATTGTTTTTTTGATGATATAGGGGGCATCAATATTAAGTGAAATTTTATTCAGTGATTTAATTTCCTTGAAAATATTTCTATCAGAAATTCATATTATACCTGTATTATGCTGAACATGATGAAATGTTACCATCTTTCCCTTGTTGTATCCGTATTACAGCAATATCCAAAACATTCAGAAGTTTAATTTAGACTGAAATGTTTTTTTCATAGAATAAATAGAATATTTCACCTGTGAAGGGTGATTTCACTTTGCAAATTTGTTCTAAGACCTTTGTAATTTACAACTTGTAACCTTGTGTGCCTGATGCTTAAAAACGCTGGCATATCATGTTTCAAAAATGTGTAGAATAGTTTTGAATCCTGCTATTGTCTCAACAAAACCAGAAATTGATATTGAGACTGCATTTTATTTGGACACATACGAAGATATGTTAGGTCTAGGTCTGTTTTTATAAAGTAATTTTATTAAGTTGCTGTAGAATACATGTTATTTAAAAAGATCTTGAATCATGATATCATAGACATGTTCTAAGTAAGAATCCATAATTGAAATTTGCTGAGGAAACCATAAGAAGGGCAGCCTGGGGGGCTCAGTGGTTTAGTGCCTGCCTTCGGCTCAGGGCGTGATCCTGGAGACCCGGGATTGAGTCCCACATCGGGCTCCCTGCATGGAACCTGCTTCTCCCTCTGCCTGTGTCTCTGCTTCTCTCTCTCTCTCTCTCTCTCTTTGTGTGTGTGTGTGTGTCTCATGAATAAATAAATAAAATCTTAAAGAAAAAGAAGGAAACCGTAAGAATCCAGTTTCCTTTTATTATTAAGTGAAATAGATTACTACTGGATATAATTGTATGCTAGACACCATGATTGAACACTTTTTACAGAACCAAGTAAACTTTTTTGGTTTTGGAAAATTGAATTCAGAGCCCAGTGCCACTGAGATTAAGGTAATGAAATTATGAGCCAGTTAGTTAGCTTTGCTTTATTTTTTGGTCATACTGTGGGTTAAGCAACCCAAAAGAATGAGGATAAATAGACCCCTTCCTGAGTAGAGTAGTGTTGAGGGCTCCTTGGGTATTAGTTCTAAAACTAATCTCTTTTTATTTATGCATTTGAAGAGAAAGTGGATGGGGAAACCTCTTGTCTCCTTGGGATGGGAAGCCTATATTTCATAATTGTTGAATTTAATTTTCTAAGATTTAACAAAAGAATTAAAATGAAACTGAAGAAATTTCCTAACTTCATATATATCTTTATAGCAAGACATGTTAATTTCTTTTTTTTTTTTAAGATTTTATTTATTTATTCATGAGAGACACACACAGAGAGAGAGAGAGAGAGAGAGAGAGAGAGGCAGAGACACAGGCAGAGGGAGAAGCAGGCTCCATTTAGGGAGCCGGACGTTGGGACTCCATCCCGGGTCTCCAGGATCATGCCCTGGGCTGCAGGCGGTGCTAAACCGCTGTGCCACCAGGGCGGCCTGACATGTTAATTTCTAAAGATCTTTGTGAAGTAAAACAAAGGATGAGGTTAATGTCATTAAAAATAAAACCACCTAGTTTGACTTAAGATAGTATCCTCTACTATGAAAAATAATTATATCAATAAACACTTTTTTCCTATCCTCCTCTTTCATGCCTAACTTTGATTTATTCTTTCCACATTGTATCGTAACTTAAAGTGTTGCTTAGTGCTTACCTTTTAGCACTAACTTCTTTTTGATTCATTCTTTGCTTAGGCGAATTTTATTTTCAGGTAGTGTTTTCTTGGATTCAAACTTCCATAATCTTTATGTGTTTATATATTTTATGTTTCATCTTTGTTGCTTTTGTACTTGAAGGATAACTTGGCTGGGTATAACATAATGAGGTTACACTTACCTTTCAGGATTCTGTAGAATTTACTCTACTTTTTTTCTGGCATTTAATGTTGTTGGGCAAAGGCTATCCACTTGATTCCTGCAACAACCTCTTCTACCTCCAACTTTGCAGGTGATTGTTCTTACCTGTGAGCCTTCGAAGTACAAAGTTTATGATGATATATTTTAGCATCATTGTTATGTTTTACCTTTTCCTGGGGACTATGAATTATTTTCTCCTTTTATAAGCAATTTTCTTTATGTGTATGCCTATTTAAAAGTTATTTTCTTCAGAATCAATAATGATATATATGTCACAAATCCATTGCTTTCTTTTTTTAAAAATATTTTTATTTATTTATTAGAGAGAGAGAGAGAGAGAACATGAGCGGTGGGGAGGCAGGCAGTGGGAGAGGAGAAGTAAGCATTCCACTGAGCAGGGAGCCCTATGAAGTGCTCTCTCCCAGGACCCTGGGATCCTGACCTGAGCCAAAGGCAGACATTCAACCAATTGAGCCTTCCAGGCACCTCCATTATTTTCTTAATTATCAGTTTTATCCCCAATATTTTCCCTTTGTTCATTTTTACTATTTCTTTTAAAATGATTTCCTTAATCCTTCCTCTAAGCCTTAGTATCAGTTGTTAAAACAATTTTTTTCTGTTATATCAAATGAGACTTTTATCTATGTAAAATGACTTAATTTTCCTTCTTCCATTTCTTTTTTAAGTTCTGCCAGCTTACTTTTCAACTACTATTATTTATATATATAATATAATATAATATAATATAATAATATAATATATTATATAATATATATAATATAATATATATAATTTTTTTTGGCCTCTTTATCTTTTCTTTGAGCTCTTCTCCTCCATTCCCAGGTCCTGTTATTTTTATTTGAGACTGAGGAAAAATATTAGTTTAAACTCTGTTTCTTTGAGCAGGGAAGAAAATCATTATTCTTTTATTGTGTAATCGGTGTCTCTGATATCCTGTTTTTTTTCCATTATGTATGCACATATAGATCCTGTGCTAATTTCTTTCATATTGTTTATCTTTAGATGGGGACATATTTATCCTGATAGCTATTTGCTGAAAAATAATACGAAGAGGAGGACTATAGAATGAATTGCAGCAGTCTTAGCAGCTTTTAAACTTACATGTTGTCTTGCAAACTTTTTTTTTCTTCCTCCCTTCCTTCCTTCCTTCCTTCCTTCCTTCCTTCCTTCCTTCCTTCCTCCCTCCCTCCCTCCCTCCCTCCCTCCCTCCCTCCCTCCCTCCCTTCCTTCCCCCTCTCCTTCTCCTCCTCCTTCTTCTTTAACATTCTGCTTATTATCTCTCCTTAGTTTCTGGCATTAGAATTTTGGTGTAGCTTACAATGAAGCACCTTAAGTCAGGCTATCTGTGTTGTGATCTGGTCATCTCTGCTTCCTTTCCCTCACCTCAGGCAGTGTTTTAGGAGATTAGGTTATAGACAAGATGGTATATCTACATGTTTCCTCCTCATTCGGTTCGACTTCACCTGCAGTTCCTCAGTGTGGAACTGGGCCTTCACAGGAATATTCCCTACTAGTTCTATTAGCTCTCATGCCTCTAAATTGTATCACTTTAATCAAAGGATCATTTGCTATCCTTTCAGGCTGTGGTACTTTGAGAGAAATTTATTCTTGCTTGAAGTCTGAGGAGGTAGGTGTCAGCTTATAGTATTCTTCTGTATTCTGGTTTAGATTTCGAGATATTTCGCATATATTCTTCATTTTGTGGTTTGGGCTTGTCGGAATTTCATTGCTTCATTGAAGGTCTCCTCAATACACTCTCCTCACCCACCAATATTCTTTTCTTTTCTTTTTTCTTTTTGGTAGTTTTCAAAGGAAAAGAAATGAGGAAAAAATGCTTTTGTTCATCTGATAAATACATTCTATACTCTTCTCAAGTCAATCAAACATTTCCTAACATTTACTTAGTATCTGCTATATATTAAGTCTTATTCAATGAGCTTTATATAACTATTATATCACTTAATCTTAAAAATCCTGTATGTTTTCTGTATTACCTCATTTAAAAATCATACATCCTAGATTCAGAGAAATTAATTGCTCAGGGTTACACAGTTGAAGACCTAGAATTAAACCTCAAGTCTAGGGGTGCCTGGGTAGCTCAGTCAGTTAAATATCTGCCTTTAGTTCAGGTCATGATCCCAGGTCCTGGATCGAGCCTTGCATCAGGGAGCCTGCTTCTCTCTCTCCCTCTGCTGCTCCCCCTGCTTGTGCTCTTTCTTTCTCTCAGATAAATAAATAAAATCTTTAAAATAAAACAAAAACCCTCAGGTCTATTGGACTCCAAAGCTATATTTTTTCTTTTACGTCCTATCTAGCCCCTCTGTTTAATTATAAATTTTGAATAAGATATTTTATGTGTACTTCATAGTTAGAATTTTCACTGCTACTTTTTGGCTGATTTGAATTTGATAACTATGTCTATACATATCACCCACTCACATATATAAACTACTACTACTAGTGTTGTAGGATTTCCTTGATGGTGTATGTATCTGAGTATGTACAGACACAAAATGTATTAGTAAAAATTTTCTCTTCTTTGAGTTATCTATCAAAGGGACCAGTGGTACTCTATTCCAACTGGAATAATACACTGGTGCCTGAACATGAACAAGATAATATTTCTGAGGTAGATTATTCATGCAACAATTGATCCTTTTCTGATTTAATCTACCATGTGACTTATTGACATTCTGAATTGCAGGAAAATTTCCAAAGCCATCTTAGGTAAATACAACTTACTTAGTTTACTGTAAGACTATGAATGGTAAGCTATAGTAGCAACATTTCTGGAAAAAGTAGGGGTTGAAGAAGAGAATAATTAGGATCAGGTTGTATGGATAACTGACTACTACAGTTTTCTTCTCATATATGGGAGAGTACATGCTTGTTTTCTTTTTAATTTTCCCCCCATTGTGTTATAGAGTAACAGGGTCTTCAAATATAAACAAATAAAATAACATGGCATACTTGTACAAAGATTAGTTACTTGTAATGAGCTATGTAACTTAGAGAGTGTTTGCCTTTTCTCCAGCAGCAGCCTAGCTCTCTGGCATGGAGGCCTGCTAAAAGATTCACCAGCTTTCTGTTGCAATACTAATGTTCTGTGGTGCCTCTACTGCTCTAATTACTATCTACCTGATTAGAAAGTATTTTGCTAGCATAAATATGTATCTCTAATTAGTTTCAAATTCTTGAATTATAAGAAGTCAACAATAACAACTAGAAGTTACCTTGCCACCATAGTTTCTTAACATTTCAAATAGACTTACAATTGTGGTAGAAATTGGCAGAGACAGCAGATCATGGTTTGGAGCCCCAAGGTGACTCAGATGAAAAAGGATTCCTTAAACGTATTGAGAGGAACTCATTCAGTTTCATCAGGGATAGTATGTTTTTTGGATTTTAAAAAACACATGATGTCCAAAGGCTAGTGACCACCAGTTTCACAGTGGTGTCTGAAGTGAGTTCATGGTAGTATTCAGGTAGCTACAAAAAAAACTGAGTGTTTATACTTTTTAAAGAAAAGGGAAACACCCTACTGCTTTTCTTATGGCCTGTGAAATCAGAATCTAAAAAGTTTTCCCCTGAGGCAAACTATTTTTGTAAGTGCTCTTGCCCAGAGAAGTGCTATCAATTTCTCTTCTTATTTTCCAGTTCCTTGGGGTTCTCATTGTTCTGTACTCATTCCTATCTATCTTTTCATAAGTCTATTTTCATAGATGTCTCTCTCTTTTTTACTACCCTTATATTGCCCTATTTCACTTAGATAGGTTAGTTATTGAAGTCTTTTATAGCCAATACTGGTTTTACACAAGGACAGATCCCATCTGTTAAGTTAATGCTTGTAACTTGACAGAGAAAAACTGTGTATGAATGTGGAGTGAGTTTAAGAGCAAGTGCTTTGGAGTCATATGTTCCTGGACTGGGATCCTCAGCCTCCAATCACACATCTTTGGAATATCTTTGGACAAGTTACATAACTCCTCTGAGCCACAAATTTGTAAAAGATGGATAATGTCTTTCTTGTTGGGTCGCTGAGAGATACAGTAAGATAACTTATGTAAAGTATAGCTGGTACAATGATTAAAACGTATGAAGAAGTCATGGGGATAAAAGGTATAGGGAATATAGCCAATCATTGTAATAGTGCTGTATGATGACAGATGGTAGTGAGCTTGGCATAGCAGAGAGACTTGTTAAATTGTTATGTGTTATACCTAATGTAACATTATTCAACTGTACTTCAATTAAAAAAATAATAAATATAGCGTATTGTACTATCGATTACAATTATTTATTCCTTAACTTTATAGGTGAAGTATATTTCCTCCTCCTTACTGATTTTGGGTTTTGGCTATGTAATTTCTGAGCAGAATCTTTTAGAAACATAAGTCAGTCGGAGAAGGACAAACATTATATGTTCTCATTCATTTGGGGAATATAAATAATAGTGAAAGGGAAAATAAGGGAAGGGAGAAGAAATGTGTGGGAAATATCAGAAAGGGAGACAGAACGTAAAGACTGCTAACTCTGGGAAACGAACTAGGGGTGGTAGAAGGGGAGGAGGGCGGGGGGTGGGAGTGAATGGGTGACGGGCACTGGGTGTTATTCTGTATGTTAGTAAATTGAACACCAATAAAAAAAAAAAAAAAAAAAAAAAAAAAAAAAAAGGAGACCTAGAGGAGAGGAACCATAGGAGAGCTTCTGACCAGAGCTCAAGGTAGTACTTGAGTCCTACCTAGTACAGGAAGCTGCTGAGTGGATGATAATGTAACTTGATCTCTGGAGGTCTCATATTCCACATAACATCCTTGCTTCCCTAAGGCTGAGCTAGACCTTTATAGAGGCTGCCCCCTGCTCTTTCCTTTTTACTTATGCAATTTCAAAATAAAATAATAGTAACTTAAAAAAAAAAAAAAAACAAGTTTCCACTAGGCTTCTAATTCCTTTGCCCTCTGTTATAAGAGCATGTTTCAAATATACAGTGTGTTCTGAGCCTGGGTTCTAAAATAAGAAAATAGAGTAGACTTGAATCTGACTCAAGGCCTAAAGGAGAGACACACTGACCTGCTTCCACCAGCATAGAATGAGTAGAGAAATAAATATTTGCTGTTGGTAAGTCACTGAGGTTTTGAGGTTCTTATGCAGTATAATATCACTTCTTTTTTAAAAAAGATATTTATTTGAGAGAGAGAGAGAGAGTGAACGAGAGAGAGAGAGAGAGAGAGAGCGCGAGCGAGCAGGGGGAGGGGGAGGGACGAGGGGACTCAGACTCCCTGCTGAGCAGGGAGCCCAAGTCCAACTCTATCCCAGGATCCTGGGATCATGATCTGAGCTGAAGGCAGCTGCTTAAACAACTGAGCCACCAGGTACCCCAGTATAGTACCATTTCTGTTACCAGTTTCTGTATTTGTCAGTTTTGTTGCAGTCAGAAAGAATCACAAAGTCACAGTGGCTTAAAACAACAAACATTCATTTCTCAATCATGGGTCTTCAGGTTGCCCGTGGCTCTGCTTGGCTTTCTTTGGCCATATGGCATTTCAGTCTCTGATCCAGGTTGAAGGAGCAGCCCCTATTTGGGATGTGCTGTTCTCACAGCAGAAGCCAGGAGTACAAACTGCTGAACCAAATTGTGTAGGTGCATTTCAAGCTTCCATAAAGATATAGTGTTTGTCACATCTTCTCATATTCAATTGACCAAGTCACCTATCCATGCCTGGCAATGGGGCAGGAAAACCTACTCCATCTACTGGGGGGGACACTGGAAGTCACATATCAAAGAATGGGAATAGATAGTTTGGGAACATAATACAACAGACCACAGTAGACTGTTAGATTTCTTCTGCCTTCAGTATTTGTTTCTTTTATTTTTTTACATTCTTAAAAATTTGTATTTTATTTTATTTTAGTTCAGTTAATTAACATATAGTGCATTGTTAAGTTTCAGAGGTAGAATTCAGTGATTCATCTATCAGTTGTATAAAATATCCAGTGCTCATTACATCACGTGTCCTCCTTAATGCCCATCACCCAGTTATCCCATCCCCTACTTCTCTCCTCCAGCAACCCTGTTTGTTTCCTATGATTAAGAGTCTCTTATGGTTTGTTTCCCTCTCTGATTTCATCTTATTTTTCCTTCCCTTCTATGATCCTTTGTTTTGTTTCTTAAATTCCACATGAGTGAAATCATATGAAAATTGGCTTTCTCTGATTGACTTATTTTGCTTAGCATAATACCCCCTAGGTCCATCCAGGTCGATGCAAATGGTAAGATTTCATTTTTTTTGATGGCTGGATAATATTCCATTGTATACGTATACCATGTCTTCTTTATCCATTCATCTGTTGATGGACATCTCGGCTCTTTCCATATATTGGCTATTGTGAATATTGCTGCTGTAAACATTGGAGTGCAGGTTCCCCTTTGGATTGCTACCTTTGCTTTTTAAAAAAAATCTTTTTAAATATTTTATTTTTATTTATTCATGAGAGACACAGAGATAGAGGCAAGAGATATAGGCAGAGGGAGAAGCAGGCTTCCCACAGGGACCCTGATGCAGAACTTGATCCCAGGACCCCAGGATCATGACCTGAGCCAAAGGCAGATGCTCAATCACTGAGCCACCCAGAAGCCCCGGATCACTGCCTTTGTATCTTTTGTGTAAATATCTAGTAGTGCAATTGCTGAGTCATAAGGTAGCACTATTTTTAACTTTTTGAGGAACCTCCATACTGTTTTCCAGAGTGGCTATAACAGCTTGCATTCCCATCAACAGTGTAAGAGGGTTCCCCTTTCTCTGCACCCTTGACAATATTTATTGTTTCCTGACTTGTTAATTATAGCCATTCTGACTAGTGTGAGGTGGTATCTCATTGTGGTTTTGATTTGAATTTCCCTGATGCTGAGTGATGTGGAGCATTTTTTCTTGTGTCTGTTGGCCATTTGTATGTCTTCTCTGGAGAAATGTCTGTTCATGTCTTCTGCCCATTTCTTGACTGGGTTATTGTTTTTTAAGTGTTGAGTTTGGTGAGTTCTTTATAGATTTTGGATACTAGCCCTTTATCTGATAAAACATTTGCATATATCTTCTCGCATTCCATAGGTTGTCTTTTGGTTTTGTTGACTATTTCCTTTGCTGTGCAAAAATTTTTTAAATCCTGATTCTCAATGGCTCATTTTTGCTTTTGTTTCCCTTGCCTGTGGAGACATATCTAGCAAGAAGTTGCTGCAGCTGAGTCAAAGAGGTTGTTGCCTGTGTTATCCTCTAGGATTTTGATGGATTCCTGTCTTTCATCCATTTTGAGTTTATTTTTGTATGTGGTATAAGAAAATGGTCAGTTACATTCTTCTGCATGTGGCTGTCCAATTTTCCCACCACTATTTATTGAAGAGACTGTCCTTTTTTTCCATTGGATATTCTTTTATGCTTTGTTGAAGATTAGTTGAACCATAGAATTTGGGGCCATTTCTGGGTTCTCCATTCTGTTCCATTGATCTGTTTTTGTGCTAGTACCATACTCCATACTGTCTTGATGATTACAGTTTTGTAATAGAGCTTGAAGTCTGGAATCATGATGCCACCAGTTTTGGTTTCCTTTTTCAACATTCCTTTGGTTATTTGGGGTCTTTTCTGGTTCAGTACTTCTGTTTCCATTCCAGGATTGCTGAGCAGTTATAGAAGACAAATACATTTGGAAAAGGTAATGTGAATTTAATTTTACTTTTCTCAGAGTAGATTCTAGCTGAGGGTACAAGAGCAATTGAGAAGGATAAAGAAAATAGTCAATTAAGTATTAGGAAATATGTTAGATACCTGTAGATTGAGTATGAGTCCTGGAAAGCATTGCGGAAAAATTTTCATCTTGCAAGTGTAATGTTATGATGCTGTCAGGTTTCCAGAATTCTAAAAGGAAATGGCTGTGGCAGGACCCTTTCTGTTTGACTAATTGCCTATGTTGATTTTTTTATCCCCTCCTCAGTGCTCTAGGAATTTTTATGAGCCTCTTTAAAGTAACTGAGATGCCAGTTAGGATACTTGTAACAAACAGGTGATATCTACAGTCTGGTTGTTGCTCCTGAGTGAAAAGTCCTTTTGGCCACTGGAGCTGCTTCTTTGAATTGGCATCCACTGTACTGGGGCATGAAAGCTCATTAAAAAGTGTTTCATCTATTATATTACCTGACAAGTTTCCTTTTCCTACATTTATGTATATCTATGGGGGTCATAGTATCTTAGAGGGTGTCTGGGGAGAACTTAAGCTTAATGTCACATTTAAATTGATTTTGTGACCTTAATTTCTCTTCTCTGTTCTGTCTCTATTTTCCTGTCACTTTAAAAATGTCTGAGTCTTATTTTAAGCAAACTCGATATAGAAGAAGCATTAGCATTCAGGTAAATTAGTACCTTCTAAACTTAGTATTGCATCATGAAATTTGGAGGAGAGGTTGAGCCTGTTGAATATAACTTGGAAGACATGGTAATAACTAATAAGTAATAAAAATAGGATTTTATCCTAGCTACTGAAAATGAAAGCTCGTTTATGTTATTTCTTTGATTCTCATTTTCTCAAAATCTGGCAGGTGGGGGAAAACAATAGCCTTCCCTCTCTTACTGGGATATATATGGTAGCTCTGAAAACACTTTGTCTTCAGAAGGTGCAATGGAAAGTTTTTTTGTGATACAAGAATAAAGGGGAGTTCTCGGATATGAAAAAATTATGCCTTGGATGATGAATTTATTTTTCTGTCCAGCTTTTGAAGAATAATGAGTCATGTTCATGAGTTGAGTTCAAGAAGTAGAGAGTGGTCTTTGGAAAGTTAGATATACTGCTTTTGCCATGAAATGTGATTATTGAAAAGAGTGCTGTTGTGTGTTTGAAAATAAAGGATATAAGTGAGGCTTTTGAAGGTTTTGTTTGGGGATCCCTGGGTGGCTTAGTGGTTTAGCCCCTGCGTTCAGCCCAGGGTGTGATCTTGGAGTCCCAGGATCAAGTCCCACATTGGCTCCCTGCATGGAACCTGCTTCTCCCTCTACTTGTGTCTCTGCCTCTCTCTCTGTCTTTCATGAATAAATAAATAAAATCTTAAAAATATAATAAAGGTTTTGCTTTTATTTTTTATTTTTATTTTTTAAATATATATTTATTCATGAGAGACACACAGAGAGAGAGATAGAGAGAGAGAGAGACATAGGCTGAGGGAGAAGCAGGCTCCTTGCAGGAAGCCCAATGTGGAACTCGATGCCGGGATCACGACCCAAGCCGAAGGCCCAACCACTGAGCCACCCAGGCATCCCTAATTCTGTATGTTTTAAAGTCCTAAGACCTTGTTTTCTTTCTTTTTTAGTATCTTTTCTCCCATGTGCACTTACATATTTCCTGGTTACATTTTGATCTGGGATCAGAAATATGAACAGATACTGCCAGGATACCCTCTAGTGTGAAGTTGCACACATGCTTATCTTATGTCTCTGTGACTATCTAACCTAACAATGTGGTGTTTCCAGTGAGTTTTTCTTCTCTTATGTGGAGTGCTTTTGAGTTACTTTTCTCAGGTTGTCTCATTGCTTCCTTTTTCCTTTTTAGATTGCATATACATTTCAAGGCACTGCCTGACTTATTTGGTACTGACATTGAGACTATTGATTTTGCTCACAGTAACCCTGGCTCATTCCCTTCCTCTGGACCAAGTTTATTCAGGCACACTTGGAAAAGTATATTTTAGGTACTTGTGTTATTTTCCTTTATTTGTCACCAGTGATTTGTCTTTATTTATTTGAGTCTTACGTATTTGTGAGTTAACAAGCCTGAAGCTTTAAGTCAGAAGTTCTCAATTTTTCTTTGTTCGTGGTGTCTTTAGTGTGTCAGTAATTTTTTCACAGTGACTCTGATACAAGAGAAATAATTAACAGTTTACTTTAGTACATAGTTGGGATCAAACAACTTAAGTATTTATGTACTATAATTTTATTAGCTGTTTGAAAAAAAATACAGGTAAATTGAAAGTAAAAAAATCCACAACTTTAATTTTGTTTTTAAATAATCACAATTGCTAATGAGATGTCTGTGCCTTTGGGCACTGTACAACTTTTTCAAACATGAAAACAGATTGGACATTGCCTTCCTTATTTTCTGTTCCATATAAATTTTGGCATAGTTGCTTTTTTTTTTAAATCACTGTAACCACTGAAAACCCAGCTTTGCAAAGATATGAAGCCATAGAAATGAATATAGTATGATATAAAGTTGAAATTTGTGTTTGTAGTTTGCGGTGATTGACAGATGTCGTGTATCAATCTGCTTCTCTGGAGTTAACATATCCTTTAGTATTTCTGTGAGTTCTCTGTGGCATATTGGGGTGCCTTGGTGCAAAATTTAGAAAAAATGGCCTTTGGTACTTTGTTTTTGTCTACCATGACAGCATGCTTTTCTTGTATAAAGCAAAGTGTCTGGAAGATGGTAGGTACTCATTAAATTTTGGTTGGTTTTCATTGTCTGTAGGCACCCAGTTGGTTCACAGAAGTTAGGACAAAAAAAGAGAACATATGTACAGTCTGAAGTTCTGGAACAAGACATATTTTGAAGCACAGTACTTTGCTGAGTTATGTTTTGCCATGCTTCTTGCTTTCCCCTTGAATGAATTCTGACGATTGTAAGACACTCATATGGGCTTGTCAAAGGCATAGTTCAAAACCTTAATCTCCTCCCATTTGTTTTTAATGTGAGGAACTCATCTTAGACATCTGTTCTAAGAAAAACAATTAGAGAGAAATTATGATGCAGTGGTCTTATCCTGAATGTTATTTTGCAACTTGGCTAGCTCCTGTGCTTTTAAGTTTTAGGAGCATAATAGTCTTATTTCATGGTAAACACTGTGAGGCAAGTGTAGCGTCAAATTTTTGTCGTTAGTTGACTGAGTCACCTTGCTCTGATTCACCACTGCAGACACCCAAATTGGGAATAAAAATTTAGTGGGTGGATGCAAGGGGTAACATCTGCTTTGCCAGCATTCTACTCACTGAATATACTATTTGTATAGTTCAGGTACTGCAATTAAAAAAAAAAAAAAGGTAAAGCCTGGACATACAAGATCTTTGGAGAAAGTTTTTAGACCTTATAATTCTGTTTTGACTTGGCTGGAATTTTTCTCGCTTAAAAAAATTGATTTAATCCTCCCTAGAGTGTTAAGTGCTAACTCAATATTTTGGTAATTATGCAGAAGGAGCACCAGATGGTTTCTGAGGATGACACTGTATGGGTGGGAGCATTGGTGAATGAAGCTGTGGTAAACTTTGTGGCTCCATGATCATCATTGTCCATAGTAACATTGTTACTATGCTTTTGTGACAGAGGAACAGACAATTACATCATATTTTAAGGTAAAAGAATACAGTTAGTTCTGAGGAAAGAGTTTAGGTTGCTTGTGAACTGCCATGTAGTAAGAAGGTATAATTTAGAATGAAGCTCCTCTTGTATTATAATAATTAAAGAAATGTTTCTATATATTTATTTGGAAACTAAATTTTTTCCTCTTACTATCTTTTTCCTTTTGCCCTGACAATCATCTCAAATTGTTAACTTATTTTTTTTATTTAGCAGAATCGGAATTTTAACTTAGATAAATTTTTTTTCTGGGTTTTGTTATTTTTGCCTTCAGTTAGCTGGCAAGAAGAATTGCTTACTATCTCTCCCTCCTGATCAGTTTATCTGCACTGGAAAATGGATAATTAACTGTAATTGCTACATCAGAAATGTCTCTGTACTGCATCTCAAATCCAAGAAAATGGTGGTACTAGTCTCCAAGACATAACAATGTATAACAACAAATATGACAACATGTAAATTCAGAATAACCTACTCTACAAGAGTATCTTAGTGGAAACAATAACCAGAGTGTTAATAATAATAATTTACCATAGAAAGAGGAGTTCTTATTAAAATTGACTTTGATTAAATTGATATACATCAGAGTATTTCTTTTCATCAAGTAGACTAAATTGTTTTTTTGCGTTTTAAAATGTTGTATAATAAAAAATTACTGAAGTCTCTGTACCAAGATACTGTATAGATTTATCAAAAGGAAGAAAAAATACAATTTTTTATCCTTAAAAGATTTATAGTCTGAAGAAATGCATATTGAAGCAATTGAAGAGTTGTTCTATTCATGTAGGCCAGGGTCAGGTGCTTAATTAATATATGCTGAAGAAAAAAAATATGATTTTACATAGGATTAAGAAAAAATAAAGCCATTGACTCTTAACTAGTTCAGCATAGATTTTTTGTTGATTTGAAGAAACAAGTAAATAAGTAACTACCTGTAGGTTTAAATGTGAATTTAGGAGCTTTATAGTCTTTAAAGCCTGTGAACAAATGGTACAGAACCATGTTGTAATCTACTAATTACTTCTGAATTTTAAGAGTGGAAGCATCTTTCTTTTTCAGATGTCATTCATTTTTGTTTATTATGAAGTTAACATGAGATTGGCAAAACATTTATAGTCCCCATGATTGTACGTACACAGAATGAGGTCTGTATATAGTTGAATGAACTTAAAGACAGACATGAGATTAACTTAAATAAAAAAGACATTCATAAAAGCTATGGGAAAGTTAGATTCAAGGGTATTAAAATGATCTATAGTATTTCCATGTTCACTGTGTTGGGTTTACAGAGAAAGGGATAAGTTGAAGTGAAGATCTTCTTGATTCAACCTATTTTGCAGTAACCATTTTACTTTTTTGTAAATGGCTAAATACTCATGGCATTCACAAAGAGTATGTATGCCAAAAAGTGGGCAGAGCCATCTGGAAGAAAGAATTATTTATTGCTCAAGTATGCTTCTTTAAAATAAAATAAAATTATTACAAATTATACAAAGAGGGAATATATGTTTAGTGGATCTGTCTGGACCTAATCATGACTCGTTCTCCTGTCATTTAAATGATCTGGTTAACACAAGATAATACTTCTCATCTTTGTTTTGTCTAACAATGTTTTGTAATGTTTTTGAAAATCTGTGTCATTTTAAAGGTGCTTCCATTATGCTGAGACCGTCATCCGAGGATGGTAAATCCCAAAACTTCATTCTTAGATTTAGTCAATTATACTGACTTCAGGAATATAAAATATGTACATAGGTGATATACTAGATGGTGCACAGGATAGCATACCTTAAAGATACTTCCTTTCTCAGGTAATCTTTATATCTTACTACTGTTTACAAGATTAGGTATTTGTTATGTGTCAGGGATGTTGAGGACTTTGGGAAACTCAATTCCAAAATAAATTTATTTACTTGAATGGGTCATATGTGTATATGGCAAAAATTTATAAAGGTAGAGAGAAAGTACAGAGTAAAAAGTAGATGTACTTCCTACAAGCTCCACAATTTCTCAGGTCCCTTTTCTGAAAGCCATCTCTATTACCAGTTTCTTATGTATCCATGTAGAGCTATACTATGAAAAACTTTCTTACCACAAATGATATATTATATATATATTTACCTGTATCTCGCTTTTTTCATTTCTACAATATACTATTGAGGATATACCTATTAGGATATTAGGAGAAAGAATGCTTTCTCATTCTTTTAAATGAGTACAAATATTCAGTGTTTGAGTATGCTATAATTTATTTAACCCCTCATTAATGGACTCTTTGGTTCTATTCTTTTGCTATTACTAACAAACAGTACTGCATTGAATATCCTTGTAGAGTCTTCCTTGTGTTCATGTACAAATATACCTGTAAGACTAATTCCTAGAAATGGAATCGTGGGTTAAAGGTTATATGCAAACTAAAATGAAAATTTGAAGTTATTATCAAATTGCTTTTCATAGCTGCTGTGCCAATTTGTACTCCTAACAATAATGTTCGAAACTGCTTCTTTCTTCATACCCTGGACCATACAGATGAAAACTGGTATCTCATAGTTTTTAGTTTTAGTTTTAGTTTTTATAATTTTCTTTTTTTCCCAGTTTTTAAAGATTTTATTTATTTGAAAGAGAGAGGTCATGAGAGAGAGAGAAAGAGAGAGGGAGAGACCACAAACAGCAGGTAGGGGTAGAGGGAGAAGCAGACTCTCCACTGAGCAGGGAGCCTGATGTGGGACTTGATCCCAGGACCCTGGGGTCATGACCTGAGCGAAAGGCAGAGACTTAACTGAGCCACCCAGGTGCCCTATCACTTTCTTTATATTGCTTATCTTATGTTTAAATGTCAATGGTTTAAGAAAGTAATTGTTTTTAACCTTTGTATTATAGAATATAGTATCCAAGTAGAGAAGTGCATAAAACAAAGATGTTTAATCATGAAGTGAGTATCTGTATAGTCACCACCTAAGGTTAAGAAATAGTGTTTATAGCATCCCCAAAATCCTTCTTGCTCTTCTACCAATCATTACTCTCTTTCCTCCCACAAATGTAAAATCACTATTTCTTTTTTATGGCAATCACTTTTTTTTTCAATTTTTTATTTAAATTCTAATTGGTTAACATACAGTGTAATATTAGTTTCAGGTGTAGAATTTAGTAATTTAATCACTTACATACCATACCTGGTGTTCATCACCAGTGCCCTCCTTAATACCCATTTAACCTGTCCCTCCTGCCCCCCTCCACTCCAGCAACCCTCAGTTTATTCTGCACAGTTAAGAGTCCAATTTCTGGTTTGCCTCTTTCTTTTCTCCCTCTGTCCCATGTTCATTACCCCACCCCCTAGTTTCTTGTCCAGAGTATAAATCCTTAAACAATATAGTTTGGATTGCTTATTTTTCTATACTTCATATAAATGGAATCATACATATATCCTTTTATGTTTGTATCCTTTCATTTTGTATTATATGTTATTACATATAACATCCTAAATGTTAGCATCCTAAATGATCAGTAGTTTGCTCATTTCATTGTTGCACAGTATTCCATTGTGTGACTGTATCACAGCTTACCCATCCTATTGTTGACAGACATTTCCAGTTTGGGGCTAATATAAATAATGCTGCTATAAGCATTCTTCTACACTTGGATGCATTTATGTTGGATAACTACTTAAAAGTGGAATTGCTGGATCATAGGATATGGTATTTGATCTACATTAGATAAT
Source organism: Canis lupus familiaris (assembly GCF_011100685.1). Classification (NCBI taxonomy): domain Eukaryota; kingdom Metazoa; phylum Chordata; class Mammalia; order Carnivora; family Canidae; genus Canis; species Canis lupus. The sequence continues at coordinate 39,896,342 of NC_049242.1, read as the reverse complement.
GCCAACCTGTTTTACAAGTCTTTCTAAATTTATACTTCCACCAGCAGTTCATGAGAGTTTCTGCTATCATGTGCCTTTGCTCAGTATTGTAATTACCAATTTTTGTAGTTTTTACTTTGATGCTGCTGGGTATGATATAACATTTCATTATGATTTTAACATGCATTTCTGTAAATATTAATGGAGTTTAGCACATTTTCATGTTTATTGGACATTTGAAATCCTCTTTTGTGGTTTCTTTTTAATTTTTATTTCTTGGCCTAGTTTTCTATTCAACTGCTTGTCTTTTTCTTACTGATTTGTAGAAATTCTTAATTTATTTTGGGTACAAACCAGTTAATATGTTGTTTTAATTTGTGTTTCAGGAAAAGCAAAGTCCATGATAAGGATGAGAGTACGGATAGCTTTTATTTTATTAAGATTTTGTTTATTGATTGATTGATTGATGGGGGGGGGGAGAGAGAGAGAGAGAGAATGAACGGGGTGGGGGGTTGAGTGGCAGAGAGGGGCAAAGAGAGAATGAGAAGCAAGTTCCCTGCTGAGTGATCCAGGACTCAATCCCAAACTGAAGGAAGATGCTTAACTAACTGAGCCACCCCCATATAGCTTTTTGGGAGTGATTCTAGGAAGTAGAAGAGAAGGAGTGATGATGGTGAGGCATAGAAGAAGGAAAAGCCATTATTAAGGTCACCACTGTAGGCATCAGGGGCTTGATTGCTCTAGGACCTCTGAGAAGAGCATAGAACACTTTCCTGAAGGAAGGGTGTCTGGAGCACTTATTCAATATGGTTGAGAGTTCCTGTTAGAAGCATTCATTTCCCCAGCCTCCATGCTGTGCTTGTGTTGGGCAAAATGTACTCCCATAGCCTTTAGAGAAAGTCTAAAGCACAAGGTAGCAGATTGTTCAGTGAATATTTAAGATGAACTACTTGCCAGAACCAGTTAAGTTTGGGCTCACATGAAACTTCTTTTGCAGCTCTGGCTAAAATCAGAAATGGGCCAGGGAGCTCTTAAGTAGGGGCACCAGTGGTGTCCTTTGTATCTTTTAAATATTTTTCCCCATATTTAAGGTGACTTTTACTCTCTTATTAGTGTTTTTTTGTGAACAGAAATGCTTACTATTTATGTAATCAAATGTATCTACCTTTTTCATTTTAGCTACAATTTTTAATCTCTTAAGACATCTTACCCTGAATACATGAGGACATTCTTAATCTTTTTTTTTTTTTTGAATAGTGTGTTTTGTTTGAGAAGGTGATTAAAGGTATAGATAATTTCTCCAGGAAATTAGAATCAGTTTAGCAAGTTATGTATATACACATTCACATGCACCAAACTGTTGGAATTTTTATTGGATTGCTTTGATTTTGTAGATTAACATGGGGAGATTTACTTCATTACAATTTGAGTCTTCCAATCCATGAGCATAGTAGAACTCTCTTATTAAGGCTTTTGACCTATTCTCAAAAATGTTTTATAGTTTATTGCAAGGAGGCCTTGCATTTCTTTCATTGAAATTTTTGCTTAGGTATTTGATATTTGTAATGGCTTTATATAAATGGTATTTATAGATTCTGTTTTGTTTGGGGTTGTATATAGAAATACAGTATACTTTTGTGTATAAAGCCCTTGCATAAAACAAACTTGCCAAATTGCTTGATTGTAATTCTTTACCTGTAGATACTTTAAAATTTTCTGCCTATACCACTCTATCATTTCACATAATGGCAATTTGATTTCTTAATTTTTAATCCTTATGCCTTATATATTTTTTTCTTGCCTTCTTGTATTTCTTGTATTGTTTAAAAGACTTCCAATGCAATACTGAGAATAGGGTGCCTGCGTGGCTCAGTCAGTTAAACATCTGCCCTCAGCTCAGGTCATGATCCCAGGGTCCTGGTATCCTGTGTCAGGCTCCCTGCTCAGTGGGGAGTCTGCCCTTCCTCACCCATGCTCTCTCTCACTCTCTCTCTCTCAAAAAACTAAAATCTTAAAAAAATCCAACAATGTTGAGAATAAAAGTACTGTTGATGGGCATCCTTGTTGTGTTCTTTATCTCATAGAAAAAGCTTTTGACATTTTGCCATTAAGTGCGATTGTGATATTTGCTTAAAAATAATGTTTATTATGCAGTTGTTGCAATTGTTTGGTAAACCACTCTAAATATATCAAGTCAAATTTGCTGATTGTATTATTTAAATCTTAAATATTTTTCCTGTTTTTGTAGTCCAGATTTTAAAAAAAATTTTATTTATTTGTTTGAGAGAGAGAAACCGAGATAGTGACAGATAGTAAGACAGAGCCAGGAGCAAAGAGGAGAGGGAGAAGCAGGCTTCCCACTGAAACAGGGAGCCCAGTGTAGGACTTGATCCCAGGACTCCAGGATCATGACCTTGAGCCAAAGGCAGGCACTTAACCCACCGAGCCACCCAGGTGCCCCCAGATTTTTAAAAATCATTTATGGAGAAAGGTATTTTAAAATTTTTACTCTGATTGTGAATTTGTCTATTTTGCCTTGTATTTCTGCCAAACTAGCTAAATATTTTGAGGTTCATACAAATTAAAAATCATTTTATCTTAACATATATGTTTTATATACATAAAAATACATATTTGGTGGATTGACTCTTCTATTTTTAACTATTACCTTTATCTCTAGTAATGTTCTTTGCCTTTAAGTCATTCTTGTTTAATAGTATTAGAGTTTTCTTTTGGTAGTGTGTGCATGTTATATTTTAAAAATCTGTCTACTGTTTTTTATATTGTATTCTTTTTGTTGTATTCTTATGTTTTAGAAGTGTCTCTTATAAACCACATATGAAAATGATTTTATTTATTTATTGAATTTTAAAAGTTCTTTATTTAAAAAAATTTTAAAAACATTTTATTTTTTAAAAGATTTTATATATTTATTTATGAGAGAGAGACAGAGAGAGAGGGAGAGAGAGGGGCAGGCAGACACAGGCAGAGGGAGAAGCAGGCTCCCTGTGGGGAGCTGGATATGGGACTCAATCCCAGGACCCCAGGATCATCGCCCAGATGCTCCACCCCTGAGCCACCCTGGTGTCCCTTTAAAAATGTTTTAAATTCCAGTTAGTTAACACACAGTGTAATGTTCGTTTCAGGTGTACAATACAGTGATTCAGCACTTCCATCTTTTAAAATTGGAGTATTGGTTCACTTCCATTTAATCTCTGAAGATCCTGTGTGTCATACTTTCAACTCTGGCATGTCCTGTCCTCCAGCTGCTTTACTTTTCTCTATATCACTTACCATCATCCAAAATAATATTTATATTAGTTATTTTGCTTATTGTTTGCCCCCCACTAGAATGGATGCAGGGACTTTTTTGTCTATTTTATTTATTTATGTATTCACTAAGTGGATAGGTATTCCAAAAATTTTGCCAAAATAATGATTCAGTGAATTACACTTTATATATTCTTTTTGGAGATTTACAAAAATATTAATATATAAAGAAGTTATATAGGTACAAAATTTGTTCAACCAAGGATTTCCCAAGCTCTTATAATCATAGAATCTTACTGAAATGTAACATCTATGAACTCAGAAAGCAAGCGTTCTATAGAACATACTTTGGAAAAGACCTGGAAGATGTGATTATTGAAGAAATATTGAAGAAATATTGAAGAAATATTCCTACTATTCACATATTAGAGACACATTTAGAAGATCTCAGTTGGGGAGGCCACTAAACTAGTGTTCAGCAAACTATGTCCAGGTGACCAAATGTGGCTCACTACCTATGTTTACAAATAAAGTTTTATTGGAATACAACCATGCCCATTTATTTGTGTATTGTCTGTCTTGTGCTCTATGATGACAGACTTGATGAGATGTGACAGAGACCATATGGACTTAAAAACTTAAATTATTTACTATCTGGCCTTTTACAGAAGATGTTTGCTACTTCCTGCTAATAATCATCAAAAAAATTCTTGAGCATTTACTACTTTATTTGTGGGCTCAACACTTTGCTAGACATTTTTATAGAGATAACCTCATTTAATTATCCTAAGAATCTTTTGAGGTAGGCAATATAATTATTTTTATTTTAGAGATGAGGAAACTAAGATTCAGAGAAATTAAATAATCACCCATGATCACACATGTAATAAGTGACAGAGATAGGATTTGAACCTAGGTCTGCCTCCTAGTCTTTGTTCTTTCTCACTAAACTAGACTGCCTTCTGGTTCCTGTTGTTCTACAGAGTGTGAAATAATGGAATACATATTAAAAAATTAAAAATTCATAGTGTGCAATGTAATTGTTATTCTAAGAAGTTAGCTATGCAAGCACAGCTGACTTTATTTTGAGGTTTTTTTTTGTGCTTACAATTACTTGAGCATAGCAATAGTAAATATTACATTCTTATAAAAATGTATATTTGCGGAATCGGAGTTTAAATACATAATTTCCCAGATATAATTTTGTATCTTTCACACACTCAACTATTTTAAGTTGGTTCTGATATTTAGATATCCATTTGTAATTTAGAAAGCATCCTTCTTTCATTCTGATTAGTTTTGCATACAGTCTATCCTAATAGAAAGGAGAGATTAAATATTTTAAGATTAACCATGCCCATAATAGTATCAGTTGTTACCATTTATTGAGTGCCAAAGTGCTAGGAGACTGTACTAATTACATATAAAGCAAGCTCATTAATCTTAGCAAGAAATCTGTGAGGCACAATACTATTATCAGGTACATTTTAAAGTAGAGAAGCTGAAGTTACTTATCAAGGAAAAAGTAGGTGACGTGCCTTACTCTGTACCTTCAGAGGAATAGTGCTGATTTATTTATTTATCTTAAAATATTTAATTTATTTATTCATGAGAGAGAGAGAAAGAGAGAAAGAGAGAGAGAGGCAGAGGGAGAAGCAGGCAGGGAGCCTGATGCAGGACTCGATCTCAGGACCCCAGGGTCATGACCTGAGCCAAAGACATACGCTCCTCATACCTGGGGAACCACCAGGTGCCCCAATATTGCTGATTTAAAGGAAGTTAGATAATTCTGTTGGCTACATTTAAACTCTATTATGTAATAGAATGGACTTGCAGCACATGAACATTTTCCTATGCTATTACCTAGGATTCCAAATAAAAGTTTTTTTTTTTTAATTTTATTTATTTATGATAGTCACACAGAGAGAGAGAGAGAGAGAGGCAGAGACACAGGCAGAGGGAGAAGCAGGCTCCATGCACCGGGAGCCTGACGTGGGATTCGATCCCGGGTCTCCAGGATCGCGCCCTGGGCCAAAGGCAGGCGCCAAACCGCTGCGCCACCCAGGGATCCCCAAATAAAAGTTTTAATTGCCACAATAATATGTCTAGTAATGGTCTATATTTTACTTAAACTTTCTCATTTTTAGATATAGGATATAGAACTCATATTATTAATTAGGAAGGTTTACTTGCATATTAATTATAGGTAAAATATCATTTGAATGTTGGTCAAGGTAATGACATTTGTGAACTCTATATAAGATAGTAGAATTACATACCTTTTTTCTGCTTAATTTACTTTTTTCAATGAAAGATACTAGCATTATGGAAATTTAGAAAAGTATAAAAAGCAGAAAGAAAAGAATTTACCCCTTCTCTCATACCTGGTAGCAGTCTTTAAAAGCTGATGCTTAAGAAAAAGACTGGGAGGAACTATTAAGCTATTAACAAAGACTGCTTTCTAAAAATATGTGAATATAATTTTTATCCATTTTTTGCTTCATATTATCACATGAGCATTTGCCAGGATTCTATTGATGTGCTATTGTTGATATAGATATAGAATGTCCAAGATTGTACATAAAATTTTTTATAACCATAAAATATTTATACCTAGTGAGTAGACTATATCTGGCTTAAACTCCCCTTATTTTAAAATAGTTTTTAAATTTTAAAAATTTAAATCCCTTGTTTTTAAATATAGTTTGCTTCAAATTATTATTGTTATGCTATTTTCTCTCTTTTTCCTTTGATTTTATTTTATTTTATTTTATTTTATTTTATTTTATTTTGTAGTGGGGGGAAGGGCAGAGGGAGAGGGAGAGAGAATCTTAAGCAGGCTTCATGCCCGGTGTGAAGCTGGACACAGGGCTTGATCTCACAACCCTGAGATCCTGACCTGAGCTGAAATCAATAGTCACGTGCTTAACTGACTGAGCCTTCCAGCCCTCCTTCTTTTGCATTTTAAATTATAAATGTGTAACTGACTGACTTATTTTGCTTAGCATTATACTCTATAGCTCCATCTTCATTGTTGCAAATGGCTAGATTTCATTCCTTTTTATGGCTGTAATATTTATATTATTAAAATATAAATATTGTAAATTTGACTGTAATATTTATATGTTATATATATGTGTGTGTGTATATATACATGTTCTTAATCCATTTGTTAGTTGATGGACACTTGGGCTGTTTCCATAATTTGTCTATTGTAGATAATGCTGCTATAAACATTGGGGTTCATGTATCCCTTTAAATTAGTATTTTTGTATTTTTTGGATAAATACCTACTAGTGCAATTGCTAAGGCAACAACACAAGAAACAACCAGGAATTGGTGAGGGTGTGGAGAAAGGGCACTATGCTTGGTGGGAATGCAAACTGGTACAGCCACTCTGGAAAACAGTATGGAAGTTCCTCAAAAAGTTAAAAATAAAGCTACCCTTAAATTTTTTTTTAAATAGAAAGCATTTTATTCTGATTATAGAAGAAATAAATGTCAATGCATATAAAAAAAAATCCAGACAAAAAAGAAACAGAAAAAAGAGAAAGTCTAATTTATAATCTTAATAAACTTTTGCTGCATATCTTCTTTTTTGTATTTATGCATATATAAGTATACATATATAGATATCAACTCTCATATATTGTTTTGCAGCATGTATATGTTTTGTGTTCATATGTATACATATCCATGTAATTATTCATATATTTTTATTCAAATGTAAAAAATACATATGCTTCCTAAGCCTTCCCTCTCCACCGCTACTCCTAGTAACAATAGGCTATAGATATCTTCCTTGTTGATAAATATGGATATATGCCACAATTAAATGACTACACGATACTCTTTTGTGATTATACTCTACTTATTCTAATATTGACAAACCTTTGGTTGTTTCCAGCCACTTACTAATATAAACAATACTTCAGTGAACATTTTTGCATATATACCCTTTACCCACTTGTCCAATAACTTACTTAGGATAAAATAGAAATAAAATTTTTGTATCAAAAGACATGTACATTAACTATTTGGGTATATTAGAAAGGGCATTTTTTACTTTTTAAACTTATTTTTTCATATTGTTTTAAGTTCTTTTTGACAAGTAATATAGCAAATGCAAAATCGTCAAATTGCCCTCCATAAAGTTTGTGCTGTATTGCGTTCTTATCAGTGAATGAGAGCGCCTGATTCTCATGCTCATAAACATTAAATATTAATAATATTTTAAGTTCTTGCTAGAACATTATTTTGTATTGAGATATGAATTGTATTATGTATCATTTAAAAAATTGTGATATTTAATATATTTTTTTAGCTTATTTGCTGTTTCCATTTTCTCATTTGTAAATATTCCGCTTATTTTTGTGGCCTATTTTTCAACTTTTAAAAATTTTTATTAATTTAGGAGCTTTTATGACCCCCTTTTGTTATACCATACCCAAAGTACACTTTCTTCAGTTTGTTGTTTTTATTTTAACTTTGTTAATGGTCTTTTGTTAATATAGAAGTTTAAAAATTTTAATTTCAATTTTATTATTCTTTTCCTTATTTTAATGTTATGTTTAGAGAGATGTTTCATATACATAGATTAAACAAATATAATCTTTATAATTATGTAAGCAGCTTAGATTTTTTTTGTAGTAGCTTAGATTTTTTAAAAGATTATTTATGTTTTTAGTTTTTACATTCAAGGAATTTATCTGGAATTTATTTTAGTATAAATTGGTAAGGACTTAATACATTTTTTCCCAAATGTCTATCTCTCTATATTGAATAGGTTATGATTTATTGAATAGTTTGTTATTGCTCCATTAACTTGAAGTATCACTTATATAATTTACTCTTTAATAAACTGTCATTTATTTCTAGATTTTCTGTTCATTGATCTGCTTGTTACTCCTGGCAACAAAACAGTTTTAATTTATGTACTTGTGTAATATTTACATTAAGCCTTTTATTTTATTTTATTTTTACATTAAGCCCTTTAAACCTAAAATTTGTTTAGATTATTTTATTCTTGGAAAGAGATTAAACTTCTATATTTAATATTTGAAATCACTTCTAATATAAATTATTTACTTGATGCATAAAATAACATCCTTGGCCTTAGATTATTTCTCTTTAAATTTTGTAAGTTTTCATATGATGTATATAATATAAATGATGAAAAATTTCATTTTTTTTGGTAGAAAGACTCTTCTGTCCAGTAAAATTGTTCTGGGGAGCTGCTCTGAGGTAGAAGATGCCAGGAGGCTTTGAATTATAGGCTAATATGTGAGCTTGGCATAGTGCCTATCCCAGAGAACTCCAGTGGTTGAAGCACAGGAGTAGGATCAGAGTACAGAAGTGGTGTGATTTAGAATCTCTTAAAAGAAGTTCTTATAGCATCAGGACCAATAGGTTTTAAAAGGCCTAGGTTCAGAAATGTAAAGGAATGCTGTTTAAATGAAACTTAGGACAGTGCATAGCTTTGAAACCAGAGATTGTGAATTTGAGTGCCAACCCTGCCAAATTACTACCACTGTGAATATCTAATCCATTTTGAATATCTAATCCCATTGAGTTTCAGTTTTTCATTTATAAAATGATAGTAAATCCCACCACAAAGTAATTATGAGGATTTAACGAGAAAATAAATATCAACTGAACAATGGTTGGCCTATAGAATTTGGTTTATAATGCCTGGTATTTTTTTTTTTTATTGTGAATTCTTGCAGAAACAAGGTTGATGGGGATCAAAGTTAGGGCTGGGATTTGATTTTTGGAGAGTTCTGTGAATGTTTTCCATCTCTACACATTAAGAAAGGCAGTGGTTTTTGTTCCAGTGCTAGCATGAGAGCACTAATGTAGAAAAATGAGAATTATGTGTCTACCAGGGTGTTTTCCCTATGTACACACATGCATACACACACATGCACACGCACACACACAGAGTTCCATCAGTTTCATCATGGATCTCAGGAAAAGAAAAGGAAATTAGGAAAATTCTAGGACAAGAAGGTAGAGAAATGGCAATTAATTGAAAGTGGGGGGATGGGAAAGTGCTGGCACTGGAAAAATGTATTAAAAATCCAGTTATTTACCCCATTTCCATTTTTCAAAATGCCTTTTATCAAATGCATTAAATGGAAGAGAGCAAAATATCAAAACTGGCATATTATGAGAGAAGTGAATGTTAAGTATCCCACTCTACTTCACAGATGAAGTAACAGGAGACATTTATATTCCTCATAGAATGAACAAAGCCCACTGATTGGAAACTGACTGAAAATGAAAGCTCTGTCACCAATTTGTCATGTGGTCCTAAGTGAGTTATGTGTCCATTTCTTTGTCTATAAACTTGGGTGCATCTCATTCTGGTATCCCCGATAGTTTTAATTTAGGAAGAGAGGTAATTTCTGATAGCTTCCAGGTGGGATCATGTCTGGACTTTACAGTAAAAACTTTAAGTTGTTGTGAGGAATATACAGTAAAAGGATAAGGGTCTTTCTACGTGATTCTCTTCATTTGTTTCTATGTTTTTGAGAGTGAGCAAATGACTTAATGAGATCTGAGAAGGACTAATCCATTGTGTGTGACTAAGCTCCCTGTGCGTATGCAGTGTGTAGTTACTGAGTTTGGTGGTGGGGAAGCATTGCCAAGGACACAGCTTTTGGGTCCTGTATCTTTGAGACATTCTTCTTTAAAACATAAGTGGTTATGGTAGCTACTCGGTTATCGGTGTGAGTTGTGACTTGGGCATATTTCAAGGAAAAAGCAGAGAGAGAAATAAATTTATAGAAGACATTTCCATCTGGCATGTTCATATCTCTATTCCTTACTGAAACTTTGGGAGATAAATAGTATCTCTATTTTCCTATGCATATTCTTTCTTTATATATATATATACATATATATATATGTATATATATTTAAAGGATTTTTTAAAAGATTTTATTTTTAAGTAATCTCTACACCAAATGTGGGGCTTGAACTCACAACACTGAGATCAAAGGTTTCATGTTGTATAGACTAAGCCAGGCAGGTGCCCCTCCTCTATGTATTCTTTATTTCAGAAAAGGAGATTATATAGTTTTATAATCTGTTTTCTTCACCTAACCAAATTTCACACAAAACTAATTATTTGTCTCCTTTACTAGGCTTTGAATTTCTTAAAGTTACCAACTCTATTCACTTTTTTTTTGTTTTTTTGTTTTTGTTTTTTTAGTGCTTAACATAGTGTGTGGTGCAGAGCAAACATTTAGTAAATGATGAATAACTATGATTTATTCTAGGAATCAGGACTATTAGATAATTAGCCATAGTCACTAGATCTTTATTTTTCTCTTCTTTTAGCATCTTTCCACCTTTCAATTTCTATCACAAATTGTTAAATGCTTAAAAAATATAAAGTGCTGTATACATGCTATGTAGCAAGTTCAGACCATGTTGACTCTGCATTCACATAAATTGTTCGGGTCTGAATCCAGTTGATAATGCAGCTGTTATTTTTATAATCTTATCCTAAGTACATATTTGCACAACAGGCGGTGTCAACTCATCTAAGTAACTTAGTGTTATTTGCTTGATACTTTAAATTACAGAGCTCCATTACTGAAGTCATTATTTGTGGTTAAGAGGGAGTGGTACTGAGAATGGTAACAAGAAGAGTGTCTTAATATGACTATCAAACTGGACCCTCTTTAGACATCTTTAAATTTATCTTGATTTAACTACCTAGAAGAAGTGTAAAGAACAGTTCTTCCTCCTTTATCTATTAGTTTACTCTATAGAAAATAGTAGGCTGATTTAAAAAAATATATGGGCTTAAAAATTAGTACTTTCTGCAAGCTTTTGTTAAATGATGCTTTCAAAATGTCCTGACACTTTATTTTGTGAGCAGGACTCTGGAGAGAAAACACAGCAGGGATGGAATCCTTTCCTTTTTCTGGGTATGATAATGCACTGCAAATGTTGAGACTATTCTAACTATAATATTTATCTTACAATGAGTCCAAATTGTCAGTTGCTGGAGATCTGGAATTGTGCTTTATTGTTCTCTATCCCTAGAGGTCCCAATTCATGTTATGCATCCTGTGGGCTCTCAGAAATGTTAATTGAATTGCTGGAGAATTGCTGGTATCATTCTCAAATTAAAAAAAAAAATACAACATACTGAAATAACTAAGACTTAGTTTTTAAGTTAAATTCCCTTGTTTAGCTTCTAATTTCCCTTACGTTTAAGAAAATATTTTATTTTTTAAAAACAGGAATTCCAAAATCATTGAGAATATTTTCCATAAGATAAAGAAATTTTATGGAGTTACAAGATTTTTGTTTACGAACAGAAGTTTTTGTGAGGTTACCCACATTTAACACAGTTGCCCTTTAGCCCAACAGTTATTGAATTTTAGTGTGCATAAGAATTACCTGGGGGCTATGCTTTAAAATAGATTCCTAGGCCATACTCTCAGAATTGCAGAATCAATAGATTCAGGTGGGGCCCAACAGTCTTTTTAAAAAAATTAATTATAATAAGTATCCCAGGTGATTATGATATAGGGAATCAGAGAATTATGGTTTGATAATCACTTTTTTCTCCAGTCCCACTTGCACAAAACTTTCTCTGACTTCTGTTATTAAACTGATACCAGTGTTATTCTGTATGTTGGCAAATTGAACACCATTAAAAAATAAATTTATTATCTAAAAAAACTGATACCATTATGTCTGAAATTAGACTGCAAGAAAAAAAGATATATTAAAAAACACAGTAATAGATGTTATTTCCAAGAAGGATATTTTGCTAAGAAAAGCATAGGATGTGAAAGAAGACATGATGTGAAAGAAGACATGAAAGAGAACAAACTTACTTACTGAGTGAAAGGTATAAAATCTATTCCGAATGTCTTTTTGGCCCACTGCTAATTTTTCATTTGATTCTGGTCAAGTGATCTTGCTGCCTTATGCTGTGTTTACAATTTTTTTTTTACAGACAAGACCTCAAAATACAAGAGTTTTGGGGATTAAGTTGCATGGTGATTCTGTAAATAGGTTTTGGAAGTTTGTGGTCTGTATTTTTGTCATGGTTCATAGCAATAAGCTGCTTTTATAAAGTATATGACATGCTCTCTTCTAAATAATCTTATTCATTTTTCATGTAGACACAATTTTTATACTGACTCTCCTTGTTCACGGATAGATCTTGAACTGTTATTTTAGTAGAGCAGTAAAGTGTTGGCAGTTGTGAAAATGTGTCAAACTTAGGCAATTTTACCTCTGCTTTACTATTTTGCTGCACATGTTGGTAGAGGTAAACTGATGGGCCTAGAGAATGTGATATTAATTTCTCCTCTTCTGACCCAGAAATACCTTAATCTGACTATCTCCCATGTGTTAAAGTAGACTTAGGAAATGTTCCATTAAAGTATAAGCATATACTTCCCAGTGGATGTGGATAAAATATAAAATTGTAAAATCTTAAAGTGGTAGGGACATTTAGAGGGGAACTAGCATAGTAGTTCTTGAACACCATCTGCAGCATGGCTGGCTTTAACAATCATCCATGGAGCCTTTATAAAGTGGAAACTCCAGGCCTGGGGTAGGTCCCAGAAATTCATACTTTTTAAGCAAAAGCTTTCTAGGTGATTATAATTAGCTAAGTTTTGGTATAACTTTCAACTCATTGTGGGAATTCTTTATATTCCAATAACCCCAGCAAGAGTGACCCAGCTTTTACTTGGACAGCTCCAGCAACAGATCTCTATTTTGTAAGGCAACTTATTCCATTGCTTTCCTTTTTTCATTTTTTTTTGTTTAATTTTAAAATTTAAATTCTAGTTCACATATAGTATAATATTATTTTTGGGTGTAGAATTTAGTGATTCATCACTTACATTAACACCAGGTGCTCATCACGTGCCTTCCTTAATATCATCATCTATTCAATCCATCCCCCTGCCCACCTCCCTCCAACAATTCTCACTTTGTTCTCTAATTAAGAGCCTATATTATAGTTTGCCTCTCTTTTTTTCCCACCTATGTTCATCTGTTTTATTTCTTAAATTCCATATGTGAGTGAAATCATATGGTATTTGTCTTTCCCTGACTGACTTATTTCACTTGTATACTCTAGTTCCATCCACATCATTGCAAATAGCAATATTTCATTCATTTTGATGGCTGAGTAATATTCCACATATATATATTTTTTCATCGGTTGATAGACATTTGGGTTCTTTCCATAGCTTGGCCACTGTTGATAATGCTGCTATGGATATCAGCATGCATATGGCCCTTTGAATCAGTATTTTTTGTACCCTTTGGATAAATACCCAGTAATGTAATTGCTGGGTCATAGGGTGGTTCTATTTTCAACTTTTTGAGGATCTTCCATATTGTTTTCCAGAGTGACTGCACCAGTCTGCATTCCCACTAACAATATAAGAGAGTTCCCCTTTCTCTGCATGCTCACCAACACCTGTTGTTTCCTGAGTTGTTAATTTTAGCCATTCTAACAGGTGTGAGATGATATCTCATTGTGGTTTTGATTCGTATCTCCCTGTAGATAAGTGATGCTGAGCATCTTTTCATATGTCTGTTAGCCATCTGGATGTATTCTTTGGAAAAATGTCTATTCATGTCTTCTGCCCATTTCTTAATGGGATTATTTGTTTTTAGGGTGTTGAGTTTGATAAGTTCTTTATAGATTTTGGATACTAACCCTTTTTTTGTATATATTTTTTATTGGAGTTCTATATGCCAACATATAGCATAACACCCAGTCAGGTATGTCAGTTGCAATTTTCTTCTCTCATTCTGAAGGTTGCCTTTTAGTTTTGATTGTTCCTTCACAGTGCAGAAGTTTTTTGTCTTAATGAAGTTCCAGTAGTTCATTTTTGCTTTTGTTTCCCTTGCCTCCAGAGATATGTCTATAAGAAGTTGCCATGGCCGATGCCAAACAGGTTGCTACCTGTGTTCTTCCCTAGGATTTTGATGGTTTCCTGTTTTATATTTAGGTCTTTCATCCATTTTGAATTTATTTTTGTATATGGTATAAGAAAGTGTTCCAGTTTCATTATTCTGTATGTTGTTTTCCAGTTTTCCCAACACCGTTGCTTTTAAAATTTTGTCTGGAGCTAAAATCCACCACATTGTAATTCTTACCCATGAGTATTGTTCTTTCTTTTGGTAAGAAGAAAGATAAATTAACTTACAATCAGCATTTACCATATTATACTCCCTGTGCTAATACTAACTCTTTGTTGGCTTGAAAATTTTAAACTATATAGTTTCCTTAGCTTCAAAGTAGAGTACTGGAGTAATAAGCTGTTATCAAAATGTGGCCCATGGACACATGGGAACCCCTGAGACCCTTTCAAAAGGTCTGAAAAGTTAAGATGATTTTTATCATGCTACTAAGGTGTTATTGCCTTTTTCACTGTGTTGATATTTACATTGAGGATGCAAAGCAATTTGAGGCAAGATTGCTGGTTACTTAGTACAAATCAAGACAATGGTACAAAATTATATTAGTAGTCATTGAATTTATTTTATTTTTTATTTTACTTTATTTTAAAAAATACTAATTTATTTATTTTAGAGAAAGAGTTTGAGCGAGCATCAGCAGGGTAGGGGCAAAAAGAGAGGGAGAGAAAATCTCAAGCAGACTCCCTGCTGAGAGTAGAGCCCAATGCAGGATTCAGTTTCACAACTCTAAGGTCATGACCTGAGCTGAAATCAAGAGTTAATTTCTCTTGAATTTCTCTTGAATGCTTAACCAACTGAACCACCCAGGCAGCCCTGAATTAAAAAAAAAAATTACGACAATTCACACATGAAAAAGCCAGTTTTGCTTACGAATGTTGTAGGTGATTCAGGAAAAATTATCCATTTTATTAATTCTTGACCATTGAGCATAGTTTCTAACACTTTGTGATGAAATGGGAAGTATACATTTCTTGAGAAAAGTCACAAGTGTGATTGAGTTGCAAGCTGAACTTACCACTTACCACTTTTTTTCGAAGAACCTCAGTTTTACTTGAAAGAATGGCCAAAAGAATATAAAAAATAGTGAAAGGGAATAAAGGGGAAAGGAGAGAAAATGAGTGAAAATATCAGTGAGGGTGGCAAAACATGAGAGACACTTAACTCTGGGAAATGAACCAAGGGGTAGTGGAAAGGGAGGTGGGCGGGGGGTTGGGGTGATTGGGTGACCGGCACTGAGGGGGGCACTTGGCGGGATGAACGCTGGGTGTTATGCTATATGTTGGCAAATTGAACTCCAATAATAATAAAAAAAGACACAGTGGCTATTCACATGGCTGCTTGGCAGACATAGTCTCAAAAATGGCAAAGTGAACCAGTCAGCCATTTTTAAGAAAAGCAACTGACATTGCTCTCAATAATAAAATTTGAGCTTTTAAGTGAAAATTAGTAGTTTGGAAAACTTGTATCCACCATCATGAGGTTGATGACTTCCCAATATTTAAAAACGTTCCTGATAAAATTGTTGAGGATATTAGCAAATGTGATTTTTAAAAAAATTGAATAATGAAAAATATTAATGTTTTGAAGTTCTGAACAACTCAGTGAACTGGTATATCCCAGTTGAATCAGTGCATGGTGCTACAAAATCATTCAGGGGTAAAAGATGCATTTAATAAAGATCAG
Source organism: Canis lupus familiaris (assembly GCF_011100685.1). Lineage (NCBI taxonomy): Eukaryota > Metazoa > Chordata > Mammalia > Carnivora > Canidae > Canis > Canis lupus. The sequence goes on along the minus strand of NC_049242.1, from coordinate 39,880,433 downwards.
TGGGTTTTAAAAGTAATAGAATATAAAAAGCTCACTGATACTGTTTTTAGATATTATATTACAATTAACCTTTCAGAAACTATTACTTGTCATATTTTGATGTCAAAAAAGAATAGTTACAATTATCTGGAAAGGCGATTGAAATAACTCTTCTTCTTTCCAATTTCCTATCTATGTGAAGATAGATATTTTCCACATACTTCTACCAAATCAACATATCACAATAGACTGAATGCAGGCGCACTTATGAGAATCCAGCTGTTTTTATTAAACGAGGCATTTAAGATACTTGCATAAATACAAAACAATGCCAATCTTATTTTTTTTATTTTGGCTAATATGCTTATATTTTAAAAGTGTGTTATTTAAGTTACTATGTAATTAATAGGCTCATCATCAAATGATTATGATTTAATAATTTATTTTATTTTAAATGAATAACTATTTTTTTCCTTAGATTTAGTTTCTAATATAATAAATATTGATAGCTATGACCATAGTATCACTTTGGGATTTTCAATAGTTTTTAAAAATGTAAAGGTGTCTTGGATCAAAGAGTTTGAGAACCACTGGTATGTATAGATGGTCTCTGAAGTTCATTGCAATGAACCATCTTTAGAACATGCAACCATTCTAATGTAACATGGTTCCTGTAAGATTTCTTAGCCATTCTCCTCTGAATGCTTGTCAAGGTTGCTTCTAAATTGCAGCTCTCAATACTGAAATTATATTGAAGATGTAGGCTGAGCAGCATAGAATACATGAACAGGCTATTAGAAGTAGCCTTCAATAATAACTATCTTTGGAGATCTTTAAGAAAAGGAGAAATTAATGTTTCTTTGAGGAAATGAAGTCTTGTTCCAGGAAGGAAGGGCGTTGAAATAGGTAGCATCTTAAACTATCTTCCTTGACACTTCAGAAATACTCTCACCTTAGCATTAGAAGATATAAATGTCAATAACTAAACCCTCATTTTCCATTCACTATTGTGATGTTCTTTATTAGCATTTACGTTAAAAAAAATTGGTCACTATCAGTTCCTTTGAAAGATGAATTTCATATTTCACTCTTACAGTGATTCAAATTCTACATAATTTAGTATACTTATTAAGAAGGAAAGGAAATGTAAGAATTATGGAGTTCAAGAAACATACCTTTAACCTACAAATGCTATCTATACATAGTAAAAGTGATAATAGTGAAGAAGGTTTTACATTTTTAATAACTGATGCAGCTTGGGGGAGAATAGTAGTTGTAATACAAAATAAAATCTCCAAGAAAACTTATTTGAGTTGGCCTATAGGATATTTTTTAATGCCTCCTGAATTTTTACCTATTTATTTTTATTTTTTTATTTTTTTAAGATTTTATTATTTATTCATGAGAATAGACAGAGAAGAGACAGAGAGGCAGAGGCACAGGCGGAGGGAGAAGCAGGCTCCATGCAGGGAGCCCTACGTGGGACTTGATCCGGGGTCTCCAGGGTCACACCCTGGGATGAAGGCAGGCACTAAACCACTGAGCCACCCGGGCTGCCCCTTATTTATTTTTAAATATATTAAAAAAGATTTTATTTATTCATTTAATTGAGAGAGAGCACAGGGGCAGGGGAGGGAGAAGCAGACTCCCTGCTGAGCAGAGAGCCCAATGTGTGGCTTGATCCCAGGACTCCGAGATCATGACCTAAGCTGAAGGCAGATGCTTAACTGACTGAGCCACCCAGGCGACCCCTCCCTAATTTTTATTTTGATGTATAGAAGACCAGGCATTGATTTTTTTCAAGTCAGTTGAGAAAATAAGTGCTTTAAAGGGAGTTGTTTTAACTTAGTGGCTCCTTCTGTATGACATTATTAAATCAAAGATTCTGTAAAGCAAAAAAGATTTTAATCTTAGACTTGAGTTTTGAACATGCAATAGCTATAATTTAATGTAAAAGTGAACAAAATTTTGTTACAGGTATTTTTGGAAGCATTTCAATTCATAAAAAAAATACCTTAGAATCATTGATTTTTGGGGTTGGAAGGTCATTTAATCCAACCACCCATTTGATGCTTTAAACTTCTTGTTAAATCAAATAATAATAATAATAATAATAATAATAATAATAATAATAATAAAAAGGTGGGGATAAGAAAAGAAATGGGAGTGGCTTAGAGACAGCTTTAAGCAAGATTTTAAAAATCTAGTTTGAAAGCTTTTAAAATGTAATTATACAGGGAGGTGGCAGTGTATTTATTTGCTGTTTACTTTTGATCTATTACCTATTTTTGGTACAGTCGGACATGCTTTTATGAAAATGTTTATGGCTTCTTGACTTGATGTCAAGAGACTTGTTTGAAGTTGCCTTGTAATTCAGAGATTTTTCTTTTTGTAACTAGTATTATTAGTATTTGGGGTGGCTGCCAGATTAATAGCAAGTTAGTCTGGATTTGGGTGACTACTCTTGAATACATAAGTAATATACCAAATTTTAGAAATAACTTTATTGTTCGGGGGACCAATTAGACATGTTAAGTGTAAAAAAATCTAAGTAACACCAACTTATAGGAATAAGAAAGTAAAAATAAGCTTATATCTCACTAAATGTTAACATTTTTGCTAAATTTTACTTTATTTTGTGAAACTTCATGTACATGCGTGTGCATATACACATATTTGATTTTCTATAAATTGGTTATTATACATGTAGTTTTTAAGAATACATTTTGGCCATCTCTTTTATTTGAATAAATATACATTTATATCTTAAGTTTTAATGGTTATAGAGCAGTGTTATATGTATATATCATAATTTACTTATCCACTTAGTAGGTTATTTCCAATTTTTGGCTGTTATAAAAATGCTGTAATGAATATACATATAATATGTATATATATTTTTAATAGTTTGTGATTAGTTCTTTAGGATAATTTTTAGAAGTAGCATTGCAAAGTCAAAGGATATTGACATTAGAAATTTTATAGGTAGAATATAAGAAGTAGTGAAAGGGACTATAAGGGAAAGGAGGGAAACTGAGTGGGGAAAAATTAAAGAAAGACAAACCATGAGAGACTTCTAACTGGGAAACAAACAAAGGTTTGGGGAAAGGGGGGGGGAGAGTGGGGGGATTGGGTGACTGGATGATGGGCACTAAGGCGGGCACTTGACGGAATGAGCACTGGGTGTTTATGCTATATGTTGGTAAATTGAATTTAAATTTTAAAAAGGGGGAAAAAGGATGACATTAAAAATTTTAACATTTACTGTCAAATTACCCTTCAGAAAAGTTGTACCCAGTTTATAATCTCATCAATGGTATATGAAAGTGTTTTTTTCCTCACACCCTCACTAATACTAGTTTTTGTCCAGTTTATAAACTATTTTGCCAGTATTTTAGGTGAATATGTTTTATTTGTATTTTTTGATGATATACATATTTTTGTTATTACACATTTGTATTTCTTCATTAGTTCATTTCCTCTTTGTATTCTTTTAAAAAATATATATTTAAGTGCTTGTAACAATGTACTTTTTATTTAATAAATTAAGGATATACAAAGGATCTGACAACCAGAGAATATGGACCATGTCACCACCATGGTCAGATGTAATAGTCTGTGGCTCAGTTTGGATTATTGATAATTTTAAGAATCCTTGAGGGGAAAGGCCATGACTTTTAAAAAAAAATTATCTGCCTATCTGCTAATTGATATATAATTTATATATAACACTGTATTAGTTTTAGCTTTACAACATAATTATTTTACTTATTTTTAAAAATTTTCATGTTCATACTGTCTGGAACAGTCTCTCACCCATGGTTGTCAATAGCTGAATGAATGAATGAATGAATGAATAGAGGAAGGGGACAATCCATGGTGATTGGGTGTTCTGAGGATTCATTTTCCTAAACAGATTGTGATTTTCCAGAACAGATGGTAATTTGCTCCGGCATTTCCATCTCTATCTTTTTAGTTTTGTGCTGCCCTCAAGACCAAAGTGGTCACTTTTATTTTGGAAATGGCCTGAACTTTTCTAGTTCTTAAAGAGGTAGCTTACTTCAAACTGTGTGTTAATTCTTGTGAGTTAATTCTTAACTCTTTGCCCATCATAAAATATTGCTTGTTTATTCACAAATTGTCTGCAGGATGAAGTATGCATTAAAGTCTTCTTTTTTATAACAATGAACTGTGTGATTTTAGAAGCTATGGTTTTTAAATTGTTTGCTCCAAAATTCACCAGTGGTGTAAAGCAGTTGATGATGTGATTCAGACTTGCTTTTAACATACGTAGTAAGACTGCATTGATATGACAAATGAGATTTACTGACTTCATGTTGATGTATATTAAAATATTATTTGCCCTAAATGTCTAGAATCTGATTTTTTCCAAATTTAAACTATTTCCAGAATTAGCGATCTTAACTCCAAAGGAGCTGATGATTGAAAAATGACATATATGTCAGCCAGAACATTTTTTGGATGCGTTTTATTTTATCCCCCATCATTTAAACACAAATGAAGGAATGGGATGTATTGTGTATTTTGCATAATTCCAATTCATGCCTTTAAAGGAATAGTTGCCAGAAAGACAAGGTGTGAATTTTTTTAATAGTATGTAAGTATTGGATTCTTCCAGAGTTTATGCTTTTGGATATACAGCATATTGATACAGATTTATTTGTGGATAACTTCAAATTATAAGTTACAACTCAGAGCAGGATAAAAAGTAAGCATAGTTTATATTAGAACAAGTATTTGCTGTCTTTGAATAGTACACATAGTGTGTCCACATAGTGTTATGTAGTGTCCCCGATAAAATTGTTCTGGATCTGAAAAGATCAGAAAACTGTGAGAAAGAAACGAGTGTTATGCCAAAAATAAATTCAGTGCTACCTTCCCTGGCCAGACATTCTGTATTTCTTGCATCCTTGGAAGTAAGCATCATACAATTATTGGCAACTAGTGAAACTGGAGTGAAGAAGGCCTGAGGCACCATTCTTAAAAAAAAAAGGAAGTCTAGTGAAGAAACCTAATAGGTGTATTAACCATCAATACTTAAAGCTGTCCAAATGCCCAGGGCTTTATTATCTATCAATCCTGACTGGAAAATAGAATAAATTATCTGGGTCACTTAGGCAAAAGCATATGATAGGAACTGGGTAAGGGCTGAGTTAAGTATTTATTTCATATCTCAATTTCAGATGCTTAATTCATTATAGCCATTTGTGCTAAAAATAGAACATTGGAAATAGTGTCTCCTACAAATGATGTTGATCAAGATTCATTTTTTTCCAGAATGAATTTTATTTAAATCTAGTTAGCTAACTAATCAGGCTAGTTAACTAACCTAGATGTTTACCAGCTATATTTTAAAAATGTGGATTGAATCAAAGCAATCTCTAAGTCTAGGAAAGTCTCTGACCTAAATTAGGAACTCAAGCTCCATTATTATTTTAAGTTGAACACTACTCATAGCCATTCTCACATTTTGGAAAGAATATGGCCTTTGCAACAAAGTTTCTTTGTTTTCACGGAACTAAACATGTGCTGTATTTAGACCAAACAATAAAAATAAACTACCAAACTACCTTCTAATGCATGGGGGTTCTGGAGAGAGGAAACCATAGATATTTAGAGGCATAAAGTGACTCATTGTGCTAGTTAAAACTTTTTACAAGGCTAGCTCTGTGTGTTTGAGTTGCATCTGTTACCTCTTCAGCCAGAACTAAAGTGTGTGCAAGCAAAAGAATTTTGGATTGAATTGTGCCTTACACAGAATGCACTGCATATACCCTAAGTGTCTAAGTGGGTTCCACACCTTCAATAGAAAAAAAAGTACATCTTTTCATTTTTATTCTACCTATAAGATATTCCTGTTGGACACATCCAAGATATTTTCTGTGAAATACATTCATTTTAACTTGCAGGCATAAATTAAACATGTTTTTCAAATGTAACTTGTAAGCTTCTGTTCCCTCAAAAATGTTTTTTTCCTTTTTATTTTTACTTATTGATACTTTCAGCAACAACTTTTCTACTGACTTTTTTATTAAAACCAGAATGGACAGAGATGTATTCCTGGAGGTAGAACAATGGAATAATTTTCTCTTTGGTATTATCATCTTGGAAAAAGTTGTTGGAGTAGATGGGGACAACTACCTGAATAAAAGTAGTGTAATTTGTAGACAGAATGTATATACTCCTTTAATAAAGCATATAAATCAATTTACTTATATTTTTAAATTTCATTTTCTGTCTAAACTTTCAGGTCACTTTCATGAATTCAAAGGCAATTTACCAGTGATTTCTGGGTGCTGGGGCTGATTTTTTGTCCGTGTTTGTAAGTATTGGTTTGTTTATTATTTCTTATCACATAATGAAATAGCTACAGCTTGTAAACAAGATCTTAATTCCTTTCTTGGAATTTTTATAATTTTTTTCTGTTACTTTAAGTGTTATTAAGTTTTTGGAAGTGTTTTCTTAAGAGGACTATAGAAAAAGAACCAGCTGGTAAAAAAGCCTCAGTTTATTGTGATTTCCAGTGAAATAACACAATGGTGGGGCCCGTTACAATAAGCTGGAAGAATAAATATCTTACTTTTTGAAGATGGGGCTCAGTTATAGGAATGAATTACCTTAAAGAAGCTAGTCTATATACACATGAATAATTTACCCTGGTAACTTCTTACAGACTTCTGGTTGTCTGGACTTGAAAAGTACTATGTGCCTGTACATATAGGAAAGATGTGAGATGATACAGAATTCAAAGAGCTATCAGTACATGAGGAGATTATGTACTAAGGAGCCAAAGGCTTAGTTAGTGAATGTATAATGTGTAACCAAATGGGGATATTTCTGCTTTCTTCACCATCCCCAAAACAGTATTAAATTTTAAATGATATTTAGGAGAACAAAGATATTTTTTTTCCTCAGAAAAGAGGTAAATTTCAAGAAAAAAAATGGAATGAACTTGAATGATTAATTACAATACTTTAAAGTGATACATATTTATTAATATAGAAGTAGTGTAGAGTATGGGGCAGGCACTAAAATGTAAGCATATAAGACCATATTTAAGTAACTTGAGTTTAAAATATATTTAAATGTGTATATTGTTGGAATCTAAGGAGGTCATATACATTTGATAACAACAAAGACATAGGAAACTTGTCCTCTGTTAGTGTACTCTTAGAATGGAGTTTTAGAGGATAGACTTCCAGGAAAATATTTAAAAAAACCAAACATTATAAATTCGAGTTTAAGTAATTCAATATTTAAGCAGAGCACAGTGAAAATTTATTTAAAATGAGCTTTATAAAAAAAATGAGCTTTATCTTTCTTTTAGTAGTAGCATTGATTGGGACAGGCATTTTGAATGAACTTAAAAAAGATGTGAATGTTTAAATATAGTTTAATACATTTTGTATAAATCTAATGCTTTATGAAAGAATATATTATTTGTATGGAATTATCAATTCATATTTTATTTGAAGACTTAATTCTTATGTAAAACACAAAATATTAAACTGTATGGCTCCTTTGGATTAAATGTAAGCTTTTAATTTGTGCAAGGTATCATAGTGAGGATTAGCAGGCGAAGAAGATGGAGAAAGAAATGTAAAGTATCTTTGAAGGGCTCTTATGAAAAAGAATAATTCCAAGGAGTTGAGCTTATCCTATTAGAAATCTGAGTGAAAGGAAACAATTTTGAGTTATTCAAATCTTATCTCAGTTGCTTTGTCCTTTCTTTTACCTCCTTTCTCTCTTCTTTCATATTATTCAGTCATTTCTTTTAGTAAGTTTTTAGGATGACTACAATTTTAAATGACAAATACAAGATAATCACTGGCAGTTCAACCAAGATGGCCTTTATTAAAATACTAAAATATAGTTTACATTTGTCATTACCCAAATGCTCTCTTTTCTGATTTCTTTGCTCCCCTTAGTTCCCCCTCCACCAGACATACATTGACTAGCTTTGAATGAAGGTGATCCAATTAGCTGAAATTTTTCTAGCAATTTAACAAAGAGAGAGACTAAAATTAGAAGAAGGGATACTGTGGCTATAGTTTCCATATGGTTGTTTCTGGAGTTCAACTTAAACAATCTTTTAGTCAGTTTTTTTCTGATCACTTAGGCAAGAAGTCATGCTAATCACATAGGCCCGAAGTAATTGTTTTTCAGTCTTGAGAATTTCCGTGTTTAGGGCTTGGACTTTGTTGTTTCCAAGTTCAGTAGTCTTAAGCTTTGTTAGGTGCCATCTTCTAACTGTAGAACCTTTTTATTAAAGGAATGTAGCAGGATACTATGACTAAGATAAAAATAACATGGCATTCAGAATGCTTGAGTTCCCATTCCTTTCAACTATTGCAGAAACTGTCCACCAGTTACACTGAATGATGAGGCAGCTAAGGCAATGGAATTATTTATCTTGTCTGGCCTAAGAACAAGCAAATGGGATCAGTGACAATGGCTTCTTTTAGGAACTTTAATTTCCATACTGGAACTGCTTATTTGCTACATGATCTAAGGCAGAAAGTTATACCTCACGGCCATGGGAAGGTTTCTTAGTAAGGTGTGCAGAAGCCAGTCTGCGAGATAAGGAAGGTGGGATATTGTTTTGCACATCCATAATGAATGGGCCACACCAAGGGTGTGTGAGAACTGACTGGAATCTAACCTACTCACATCAACTACCTATGTCAGGAAAGGAAAACACTGTGAAGGAAAATAATTACCTTCTCAGAAGCTGAAAGCATCTTATTCTATTTTTTTTCTCTTTAAAAAATTAAACTACCCTTGTCTCTTTCAAAAGTAGGCATTGTATAAGAAGACCTTGTTTTGCATGTTATATCTCGCATTTAATTTTTTATCTCTAGAAATAATTGTATAACTCTGACCATTTAATTTTACCAGGGTAATAAATGATTGGTTACAACAAAACAAAACAAAACAAAACAAAGGTAGGTTTGCCCAGGCCTTTTACATAATTTGATAATGAATTTACTTTTATAACATTCTGTCCCTGTTCATGGTCTTGAATGGCAGTCTTTTCCCTGAAAAGATACGAACGTATTTTATTCTCTGGCACAAGAAGTGATTATTGCTTAGCCCCATGTTTGAGGCAATAATAATAATAGGATCTTAATTTGGTGTAACACTTGCTTTTACAGATATGAAATTGGCTGAGTTTTGTAAACACTGTTAGGACAATAGGAATTATGCCTATTTTTTTTTGAGTAGGAGGACTCCAATACAGGAATTCATGATATAAATCCAGTGCTCTTTCTTTAAAACCGACCTATTCTGTCACAGAATTTTAGCTCTCTTTCTTTTGTTGCCTTTGATCATTGTCTCAGTCTCTGGTGGCTGTACAAATATTTTTGATAAGTTGAGGTGGAGGGATTGCTGGGTGGCTTAGCAGTTGAGCATCTGCCTTCAGCTCAGGGCGTGATCCTGGAGTTCTGGGATCAAGTCCCACGTCAGACTCCCTGCATGGAGCCTGTTTCTCCCTCTGCCTGTGTCTCTGCCCCGCGCCCCCCTCCGTGTGTGTGTGTGTGTGTGTGTGTGTGTGTGTGTGTGTCTCATGAATAAATAAATAAAATCTTTTTTTTAAAAAAACTTGAGGTGGAATAAGTCAGGGAGGAGATTGTAGAGCACCTTCTACCAATTCATTTCCTCATGTTCCTGGAACATTTGCTCCTGACATCTTCCTGTCCCCCTGTTCTAAAACTGCCATCCGTCGTGTTTCAGCTGAAATTTTTTGAATTGTGTAGATTTTCAGGAAACAAAAAAATCACAAATTCATGTCTTTGTGGTATTTTAAAATGAAAAGAAATGTATTTCAAACTGAGCATAACCCAGACCATAGCTCCCTCAGTGAGAATGCTTGTGATTTTCAGGACAAGTAGGTCTAAGTGTATTATCTTTAAAAAATATTATTCCAAGCTAATCTTGACATAGAGCAGGTAAATAAAAAAGATGAGCTGTGAAAATCCACAAATAGGGCTTGAATGCCATTTTCCATGACAACGGGAGCTGCCCCATGAAAGCATTAATGCTGGGAATGTAAGGAATTTAAAATTGTGCCTTCTCAGTTTTACAGTTGTGTGCTCATGTTAATTAGAGATATACTGACATTTGAAGTATCTACATTAATACACACAGCTACTGTACATTTGTGAACTGTGGCCAGAAATCTACTTTAATTGAAAGCAGTTTGCTAATCTGAAAGTGTATATCCATTACATTTTAAGCTTTTAAGTTTTATATACTAGTGCCCTTAGATACTTGTTCTTTCTGCTCTCTTCACTTTCTATTTCTAATTTATTTATACCTGAAAGGACAGTCTGGCCTATTTTAATCTCCTAGTGGTGTTTTGGAGCAATATTGATGGAATTTTGAGAAAAAAATGTTTTTAATAGTGTCCTTTATTTGCTGTAGTTTGAATCTCTTTTCCCTCTTTGACTTTTCTAAATTGTTGGTTTTTCTTTCAAACCTTTAAGATGGCCTGCCGCCGAAATAAGGTAGGATTTAGGTTTATGGAATTTGCTTCCCTGGCTATATTTAAGCACTAAAAAGCTACTCTTCTGAGTCACACTATGGTTTTAGCTAGCATAGCCCAATATTAGAGACTTTGTTGGGATGAACAGTAAAGAGGCATTCTGTTTTTTCTAATATAGTTGGATTTCATCCTTCCTTCTTGATGTCAGGCCATGTATCTTAATTTTTGATTTGCAAATATGTTCACAATAGCTGGTGACTTCTCTAGGTCATCTTTAGCCCTAGAATGTTTTGTTTTGTCTCTCTTACAAAAAGGGAGATCTTACATCTATTTTTTGCAAGCTTGTATTTCTTAAGAATTTGCCTGTCAGGATTTTTAACCTAATTGTTCTGTGCTTGTTGTCTAATGAAACTCCCTACACTTACTTTTTGGACCAATCCCTGAATATTACACAAGACCAGTTAGAAAGAAGCTTCCTTTTAGTAGAACCAGAACAAATTGCTCTAAAAAGTTTGTAGTACTCTGCACTTGTTTCATTAAACCATTTTACTGGCACCATTAAACCACTAAGACCTGGGACTATTAAAACTTACCCAGTATTATTATTAGGAAGATGACCTATTTTACCCTTTATTACTTTTATTCACTGTGCTAAGTTCTTCTGTTCTTTATTCTTTCATGTTGCTTACTACATATTGTGCCATCACAGCACATTTGGTAATTCCAAGTTAATTGCTCAATTATCAGTGATAGTCATGAAGCACTTGAAACATGCGCAGTGGAAGATTTAAAAAATTTCAAAATAAGTTGGTGTGTCATAATCTCGAATGTGAAACATGCCAATATCTGCAGGCATAAAAATACACTGCCTGAGCTAGGCATTTCAGGGAAGGCAAAATCTACTCTTAAAATCAGGGCTTTTGTCTGGCAGTGAAGTGTTTCATCTTTGCTAATTTCAAACAACATGTCTAAATTTGATCTCGGTTTACTTTTCAACTCTAAAAATTTGGTTGTGGTTATAAAAGAAAAAGGAAAGAAAACTATTGATTCTCTTTAAATATTTTACCGGAATCTTGCAATCATGATATTCACTGTCAAGTGGAATTTGATGTGAGGTAGATCCATGTTGGCTATCCATCAAATAAACTGACTTACCAAGGACACAGAATGATCTCTTTATAATGTTTCTTCACTCATAAGGCAATCCTCTAATCAGAGGACAGCATGACAGTGAAGATAGTATGTTGATGCTTTATTTATATTGGAAAAAAAGCCCCATGAGAACAATGATGCTTTGGGGACTTATTCTGAATCTCATAGGGTAATATTCTCAGATGCCTTCAAGATAACTTACACATTATGGCAAAATAATTACTGTAACTCTTTTGGCAACTAGGCAAACTATCATTAAATTTTGCATTAGTATTCAGTTTAGGATTTTCTCTAAACTAATATAGCGCCAACAGCTCTTTTTTAGATGCTATTATGGTTCTTTCACATTTTTATAGTACTGTAGTAAAGCTGAATTTACTGGCTACATTTGAAGGTGGAGTAGAGCAGCACAGGAGTCAACATTAAAGTGATTCAGTGCCCGTTGGAGAAAAATTCTTCTTAACTTGAGATTGGAAACAATGTGGGGCTTGAGGGCAGTTTGCTAAGAGCAGCTAATAAATTTGAATATTTCCCCAAGAAGCTGTTCTCTGAACTTGTTTTTAACCAAAGAGATAGGCTTAATCATCTTCCAGTATTCTTATATAACTTTCATTAATACTTAAAGGAATTAAATGTTATAGAAAAGGAGAAATAAAGCCATAATTTGAACTGGGTGATGGTCTCAAATCTGAGGACGTGAGAGAGTGTCAATAAATGCAGTAAGTCACACACAGTTAACTGTTATTTATCATATAATGATCTGTAATTATAATATATGTAATATAGAACATATATATAATATATGTAATATAATGTTTATACTTCAGTTAACAGTAAAGTCATTAATTTACTCAAGCATTTAGATAGAAATAGTTTAGTAGCTATTCAGTTTATAAAGATTGAATAATCAACAAAATCTAGTTCATTTTGTTGTATGCTTGTCTCTACACATCATTCTAAGCATATAGTTTTATCTGAAGTACATATTTCATGTATTTCAGTCATGGTTGCTCCAAGACCAAAGCATCTTGGAGTATGGATATAAATGCTTATCATTTCACCAAATTTTTTTCAGCTCCAAACATAAAAATGTGAATTAAATATTGCTAGTAAAAATAAAAATGTTTTCTGCATTCTATCTCTTTCCCTTCCTTTCTATTCCTTTCTCACCCTCCATCCCCTCCACCTCATGTATATGATTATATATATATATATATATATATATATATATATATATATATATATATAAAACCTACATATATCTTGTTGGAGTTTTTCAAAGGTGCCAGGCAGTTATAATGTATAGACATTTTGATTTTTTAAAGATTTTATTTGTTTATTTGAGAGAGGGAGAGAGAGAGAGAAAGAAGGATAGAGAAGAAGCAGGGATGGGGGGCAGAGGGAGAAACAGACTTCCTGCTAAGCAGGGAGCCTGATGCAATGTGGGGCTTGATCCCAGGACTCCAGGATCATGGCCTCAGCTGAAGGCAGATGCTTAATCAACTGAGCCACCCAGGTGCCCTGGCAATTATAGTGTAAAAAGATAAATTTTTAAAGCATCACTCTCCAGAGATGACTGGCAAAAGGGACAGATCCTTAGTGTTTAATCAGTCAAAAAAGTTTGTTCATATGATGTAATACTTTTTATTATTATTTGCTTAGCACTAAGAGCTTGGCACAGTGCTTACAAGAGAAGAAAAGATGGTCTCTAACCTAAGGGCTTAGAACTTGGTATGTTACTAGAGAGTTTATGTGGGTGGGGTTTTCTTTGGATACAAACTGTACTGGAGTTAGCTCTTTTTCTTTTCAGCTCATACAGTTTCATATAAACTTAAGTGAATGAATTTATTAATAAAAGCAGATTTTCTATTTTTATTTCACCTTTGGGTTCTTTTATACCTTTGGGACATACAAGCACAACAGAAAGGTATATTTGACAGTTAATTATAATTTTTCCCTTTTTGACTCAGGCATAATAGATAATTAAGCAATAACATTAATGAAATCTAAGTCTGCACCCCTCTAGCTGCCTACATTCAGTGAAATACAGGTTCTTTTTTTCCTTAAAGCAATGGCAGCCTGATAAGAAGCCTATGGCTTGATTTTAGTTATTACCACTAGTGTTCTGAGTTTCACTTAACAAAGTGCAGAAGATATACATATATTTATATTATATACAGATATGATTCCTTCTATGAATATAATTTTTCTCCCATGATTGCATACATACAGCATCACCAACTAGAATGGGTTATTTTTGAGGTGTGATTGATCATGCATAATTTGATATTTACTATAGCAGTAAGTACACACTTAATGAATAGTTGACAGGTTTAAGGTTTGGAAACATTTTGGGCTTTCTGATAGTGGCCATTTGTAGAAGGCACTGTTGATTTTGTGACTAATTACAGGGAGTTTTTCCCTGGACTTGAAGTCAGGGAGCAGATAGGAATTGAAAGGCAGTATCTGGGGGAAGGCTGAGAAAGTAAGGCATGAAAAATGTGGGTGTAAATAAGAGAGTTGAATTTAAGAAAACTTGGGCAGCCCTGGTGGCTCAGTGGTTTAGCGCCGCCTTCAGTCCAGGGTGGGATCCTGGGGACCCGGGATCCAGTCCCAGGTTGGGTTCCCTGCATGGAGCCTGCTTCTCCCTCTGCCTGTGTCTCTGCCTCTCTCTCTCTGTATCTCTCATGAATAAATAAATAAAATCTTAAAAAAAAAAAAGAATTTAAGAAAACTTTGAGCACCGACAAGCTTTTTGAGAAGATAGGGTTGAATAAATGGAAGAAATACCTGTCCCTCTAGTTTCACGCAGTAATTGAACAGAGGAGACAAAAGCAAGAGAAATTAGTGAAACAAGGTTATTGAAATAGGTGATTTTTGTAATTATAAAATGTGTTTGAGGATTATTATTTAAGATGTGGAAATACCTATTTGGATGATAGTAGTAACTTAAAAGAGTTCTTTAGTTCCCCCTCCCATCTGTTTAATTTTATTGATTTGAATTCAGTGACTTTTAAGAACAGCTGTAGGAATTTTGGGAAATGGGTACCCCACTGGTAGAAAAACCAGTAATGATAATTTTGCTTTATTTGGGGGAAAGATTAATATAGATATAAATGAAAATAATCACATATATTATACCCTAATATTTTATAGGGGAGATCTTTAGAAACTCTCATTGTAAATATTACCAAGAAACGTCCTTGTATCTTCTAGAACAAAGAATCATTTGAATTAGGTTTCAAATATGTTATATGGTGTTTTTAGTTTTGGAGGTGAGGAAGTTTTTTGAAATTACATTTCTGTAAAGTGAATTTTAATGTAATGAACATTCCCTTTCCTTCCTCCCTTTCACCCTTCCTCCTCTTTTCCCTCCTCCTTCCCTTCCTCCCTTTTGTCTTTTCATTTAGAGATAGTTTGTTTTCTTTTCTTTTTTAAAAAAAATATTTATTTATTCATGAGAGACAGAGAGAGGCAGAGACATAGGCAGAGGGAGAAGCAGGCTCTTGCAGGGAGCCCAATGGGGGATTCAGTCCCAGGACCCCGGGATCATGACCTGAGCCGAAGGCAGACACTCAATTACTGAGTCACCCAGGTGCCCCAAGATAGTTTGTTTTCAATTAGCCTGTGTACTGCTTCAAAATTTTAAGACAGTACCGAACATATGTCCATTAAATTGTATGCAGGGTCAGTCACCCTTTTGCTTCAGGACTGAAGAATCCCTATTAGGTTTCTTACATGAACTAAGGGTACTCTTGCTCATTTTGTACAAAGAGACTGAAGAACTGTTGGAGTTTTACTGTTGTGATATGATAAAGTTGAGATAATGGGAAAGAAGTGATAATTCAGCTTTAGTAAGCTACTAAACTTGAATTGGGATTTGTCAAATTTTAAGGCTTGTTGAATGTTTGCTCTCTAAAAACAAGATAGAGGATTAATCATGGTCAAAAAGGATAGTTTTTAAGTCTCAGAAAGACATCCTACGATGAAATATTCTATTCAGCCATATACTTACAACCTAGAAGGCAGTCAATTGTGTTTTTCTAGCAAGTCTTCCATATAGAATGAATTCATCTTGGTTTTTGATGTTGGTTGTGTCCTGAGAATTCATTTGACTGAGGTTAATTATCTCATGCAACCAGTGGGGTAAAATTTATAAATGATTTCAAGGATACTAAGCAGGAAGTGAAGCCCAGATATGTCTGAAACAAAGTTGTGGATTGTTTAAGGTTCTAATCCTATAGAAAACTGATAGAACAACAAACTATGCAGCAATCTGAAGTGTTTAAGAGGGAACAGGCTGCCACTCTCCCACAACATTTCCAGCTAGGCCAGCACTCTAATACTTCCCACTGTCTGTGGCAAAAGAGGAATGGGAGGGAGCAAGTGGTCTTTAGTTGGCAGAGAGAAGTTGATGAAAAGCAGCTATTGCCTGTGTTGAGCTCCTGTATGTTTTAGGCATTGTGCAAGGCACTTTTACGTTGTTATTTTTAATCCTTCCAATAATCCTAAAAGATAGTTTCCTCCCTTTCCTAAGTCCCCACTTATCTTCTATAAATTCTGATTTCTTTTTGCCTTCATAGGACTTAAAATGGTTAATAAGTATCATCTATTTATATGTTTATTGAATGTCTTTTTTCTTCAATGGATTTAAAGTTCTGTTGCAGCTGAGATCATGATCATTTTGTTCAAACTTGTATACTAGTTTCTATCACAGTGCCTGACACAGTAATTTCCCAATAGATATTTGTTGAATAAATGAGCAACTGAACAAAAAATAAAGGAAAGAAGAAGGAAGGAACTCAAGGAAGAAAAAGGCACAGCTGGTATTCAAACACAGTCTATTTGACTTCAAAACACATCTCTTCCCACTCTAGAACACCAGCAAGGGTTCACTTTATTTACAGTGTTCTTTTTTCCCCCACACCCAGCATGGAGCCCAATGTGGGGCTTTAACTCATGACCCTGAGATCAAGACCTGAGCCAAGATCAATAGACATTTAGCTGACTGAGCCACCCAGGCACCCCTAGAATATTCTTGATTATTAACTTATCTGATAAAATTTTCATAGATTCAGCTCTTGTAGAGTATCTCAAGCCTGTTTACATTGTAGTCTGAGAATTCTTATGTCTTACTCTGAGCCTGAATTCCATGGAAAAGGCCTGAACTGGCTTTTTTTATCTCATACTGTTGGAATATTGCAACCATTTATGCTAATAGTTCTCTTCAGAAACATAAATTTCATGTTCTAGATTTTTGGGTTTCAGCTCCTCCTACACAAAGAGAATGCATTTCTCTTTCCTTCTCTGAGATTGTCCCTTAATTTAGATCCTTGTGCTGCTAAATTGATTTTTCAGTAATAGGCAGAGTGACTATTATATGCCTTGCTGAGGTTTTTCCTGGAGGAGAGGTGTGTCACTATTTAGAGAGAGCCTATGGGAGGAGCTGGGCTCACTCAAGGAGCTCTTATCCTGGCAGGTGCCAGGTGCTGGGGTTTGGTTTGATCATTGAGCAGTGCGCTCCTTCTGTTTGCCTCATTTTTGCTGCTTGAATTTTTCCTTGTTATTAATAAGTATCACTATCAAGAAATTTTTTGTTTTATTTATTTTTTAAAAGATATTTATTTATTTATTTATGAGAGAGAGAGAGGCAGAGACACAGGCAGAGGAAGAAGCAGGCTCTATGCAGGGAGCCCAATGTGGGACTCGATCCCGGGTCTCCAGGATCGCACCCTGGGCTTAAGGCGGCACTAAACCACTGAGCCACCCGGACTGCCTGAAATTTTTTGTTTTAATATTGGTTTTTGAATAATGTTATTGAGTATTTTCATTTCCTCCTATCTCTGGTTCTTTTAAAATAGCCTTCCTGTGTCTTTCCATTCTATTTCCCAGGGAGGGAGGTAACGTAAGCATGTTGAGAGTAAATTCAAGGTTTGCCCAATCTCATAGTGCTGAAAGCTGTCATTGTATTTAGACTTTCAGCAATGCTATGGGTAGCCTTGAAAACATACATTTTAAGGGTGCATAGATGTGGTTAGGTCAAACAGGAAGTATATATGTCCCAGATATATAGAATAGGTATGTTTTTAAATATTGATGTCAACTTAAATTGTCTTATATAAACTTCCAGGAGGGTATGAAAAACAGATTTCTGTGATATGAGATACTTAGTATCTATTGGAAATTAATTCAACTCCACAAAAATATCCTGAGTACTGACTGTATTCAAAGTAGAATATTAAATGCTACATCGGAAATAAATACAGGGCACAAAACTTCTGTTATCAAGAACCTTAGAATATAGACATAATTATTAAATTATTGTTCCTTTTTTTGTACCTAGTGTCTAACTCAGTGCATGGCTCAAAGGAGGGATTAGCGAATATCAATTATTAAGTGCCTTGATAAAGTAAGAACATAGTACTCTGGGGGGCGGTTCAGAAGAATTAAAGACATATCCCTTTAAGAAGAAAGACTCTAGGAAGTAGACTCTGAATATCTTTGAAACTTGAGTAGAATTTTGTCAGTGGAATAGAGGATGAAGCGGGGTACATCCTTCATCCTGGGATATCACAAGGATGGGTATGAGATAGACAAATGGAAGCAAGGAAGTATGAGATAGGGAACAATGAGAAGTCCAGTCTGACTGAGGTGTAGGGTATGTATAAGCTAGAAAAATTTTTTAAGATTTTAAAAATTTATTCATGAGAGACACACAGAGAGAGGCAGAAACATACACAGAGGGAGAAGTTGGCTCCCTCTGGGAAGGCTGATGTGGAACTCGATCCCAGGACCCCGGGATCATGACCTGAGCCAAAGGCAGGTCCTCAACCACTGAGCCACCCAAGCGTCCTTAAGCTAGAAAATTTAGTGTAATCATATCATTGTGGCCTATAAAGCTAAATTAAGGTGTTTGGTAGATTTTAGGGGGCCATCACAGCCAAATAGTCTGATCGTATGGCAAGAGCTATGCTTTTGAAAAAAGTATTTCAGCCAGCAGTTGGTAGAGTTGATTAGAGCGAAGAAAGACTTGAACTAGAGAGATAGATGTTAGGGCTACTGTAATAGTTCAGGCAGGAGATAAAAGGCAGGTATTTGGGGAAGAGAAAGAAGAGACTTTGTCAATGTAGACTCTATAGGCCTGGTCAGATTATATGTGGTGAAGAGTATGAAGGAAAGAAAAAGACTCCTATTGCTTTCCCTGCTCCTGTCATTCTCACAGTACTGAATTATTGAAAAAGGGGGAAATGGTCATGCTACTTATTTCTTGTCAATGCTCAAATCCCTTGCCATCTCATTGGTTAGGTCCCCAGTGAAAATTGGGAGTATTTTATCTTTCCATGGGAGAATAGGGAGGAAGGTGTGTTTTTAAAGGAATGAGAATATACTTAAAATTATTTTGAGGATTTAAAAGCATAACATAAACACAAAAGACATTAACACCAAGGGTTAAAATTATTTGATTGTTGATTTCAGAAGGGTAAGGTAAAACTTGGATGCTGTGAGTTAGAAAAGTAACTATGCTTGAGATTATGGTATTTCTATCAGCTGGCTCACATAGGGATTAGTTCATGATGTTGTTGAGGAATAAAACAAGTGCACATAATTTGGTTACTTTTAGAATTCTCTCAGATAAAGTGATGACTATGACTCTCTGGTTACATTGCTGTATTTTGTCCTTTTCCACAGAAGGTGTAGTTGCAATATATATCATATTAGGATATAGGCCCTCCCTACTTGTCTCTTTCAAGGGAAGAGGAAATAGTGCAGGAAAGTAGTATATTCATGAGCAAGAAAAGACTTATGGAAATGAAAATTAAGAAAAAATAGACTT
The DNA here is from genome assembly GCF_011100685.1 of Canis lupus familiaris. Classification (NCBI taxonomy): domain Eukaryota; kingdom Metazoa; phylum Chordata; class Mammalia; order Carnivora; family Canidae; genus Canis; species Canis lupus. The sequence goes on along the minus strand of NC_049242.1, from coordinate 39,860,961 downwards.
TTTCAAGAGAATGGGATAAAGTCAAGTTGATTTTGTAAATGATCCTTGTCTTGATCCTTGATCCTTGATCCTTGTAAGTATTCTCATTACTTATTCAGACTAACACTAATGTGCATTCATTCATTTATTTATTCACTCAGTAACAATATGAATTTGGGATTCTTTGGACATCAAGTGGAATTTAAAATGGAAAAGGAAGATTTAGTCCTTAGGAATTTATAATCTATTTGTAGGAGGAAATGAAATATACATGTATGAAAAAGAAGAGCAAAAAAGTGACTGATACAAACTAAGCCCAACAGTTCCTCCCTAGGAAATGCTTTGGCCATTATTACTTCTTCATGGCAAGAACCTTGTAATTGGTGGAAGGAACATGGCCATTGTTCTTTCTTAGAGACCTAGAGTTTCTGGTCATCTCTATGTTCCACTCAACTGTATATGTGCCTTAGCCTCCTAACACACTGAGCTCTTTGCCACTGCTTCATCAAAGGGTGGTCTTACATTACCTATGTATGACTTAAAAATCTGTCTCACTTGGGCCTAGCAAATAGCACATATTAAGTGGTGCATAATAGGTTCCAGTAAAATGCTATTTGAGTGCATTACAGAAACTCTGTCATACATTCTATTGATTAAGATATTTTAGGCTAAAAAAAATCTTCTTTAGAAATTTAAATATCCTATCAATAAGTATATGATAAAAATTCTAAGTGATAAACAATTACATATCCTTCGGTGAGGTTAAAATCTATTACTTTTTCACATCTTAGGCTTTTTATATGCTTCTAATACTTTAAAATCGCCAACTTTTGAGTGCCTTTCTTGAGTCAGAAATATACTAGATGTTTCATATTATTTTGAAATATATGGTATGGAGTTCCTGCCACCACTGGATACTATTGTGTACTAGCTGTGATCTTAGGCAAATTGTATAACCTCTTGGAGCCTTAGCTTCCTTACCTGTGAAGTGAGAATCTTACCTACTGCATTTTTTTACAGCTTTATTGAGGTATAATTGGCTTACAATAAACCGTGTATATTTAGAGCATACGATTTGGTGAGTTTTGATGTAAGTATACACTAGCGAAGCCATTTCTGCAATCAAGGTAATTTGCATATCCATCACACCGAACAATTTCTTAATGTCTCTTCAGAGTCCCTCACTCCTGCCCCTCCCTCATCTTTCCCTGACTTTACACCTAGACAGTCATTGATCTGCTGTCACTATAGATTAGTTTGCATTTAAAATATTTTTATGTAAGTGGAATGATACATTATGTATTCTTTTTTGTCGAGTTTATTTCATTCAGCATAATTATTTTGAGATTGATTTGTGCATGTCAATAACTTATTTTTTAAATTGCTGAGTAGTATTTCATTGTATGGATATACCACAATTTGATTATCCATTCAAATTCTTTCTGATTTTTGCTTCTTACAAATGAAGCTACTTTGGACATTGTCTTTGTGTGGATATAAACTCTCTTGAGTCACCTAGGAGTGAAATGGCTAGATTACATAGGTGTATGTTTAACATTAAAAGAACTGCTAATTGTTTTTAAAGAAGCTCTTGTACCATTGTACATTTCTTATAGCAATGTATGATAGTTACAGTTGCCCACATCCTTAGTAACTCTTTATGTGTTTAGTCTTCAATTTTAGCCATTCAAGTGGCTTACAATGATATCTCATTGTGGTCTGGTTTTCATTTGTAGTTCCCTAATTGACTGATGATGTTAAGCATCTTTTCATGTGCTTGTTTGCCATCCATTTACCTTGTTGAAATGCCTTTTAAATCATTTGCTATTTTTTTTAATGGGGTTGTCCTCTTTTTTATTGAGTTGTAATAGTTTTTATGTATTCTAAGTTACAAGTTTTTGTTGGATATATGTTTTGGACATATTTTCTACTAGTCTGTGGGTTGCTTTTAACTTTAAGCGTCTTGAAGAGCAAAACTTAAATCTTGATGAAGCCCAATTTATTATTTTATTTTATATTTCATACTTTTTGTATCACATATAAAAGTTTTTTACAAAATCCAAGGTCACTAAAATTTCCCCTTTGCATTATTTTACAAGTTTTATAGTTTAAGGTTTTAATTAAGGTCTGTGATTGATTTTGAGCTAATTTTGGTAATGGGGTGAGATACAGTTTGAGGTTTATATTTTTGCCTATGGCTGGTTGATTGTTCAGTGCCATTGGCTAAAAAGGTTATCCTTTCACCAATAAATCACCTTGGCACTTTTGTTGGAAATCAATTGATCATATACATATAGGTTTATTTCTGGAGTCTCTATTTTCTTCCATCGATCTGTCTATATTTTTAATGCTACTATCTTGATTACTTGTTTACTGTAGCCTCATGGAACGAATTGAGAAGTATTCCCTCTTCTTCAATTCTCAGGAAGAGTTTGTGTATGATAGGTATTTCTTTTTGAATACTTAAAAAGATTTCATTAATGAAGCCATCTGTGCTTGAAGTTTTCCTCTGGAAAGATTTTTAACTGAAAATTCAATTTCTTTAATAGATGCAGGGCGATTTATGTTATCTATTTCATCTGAGTTATGGACTTTATTTAATAGCATTTCATTAAGTTGTTGAATCTATTGGCATAGAGTTGTTCACAATATTTTCTACACTGTTAAGATCTGTAGTGATGTCACTTATTTCTAATATCAGAATGTCAACACAATATATCAAAATTTAGTACTGCTTTTTTGTTTTCTATTTTGCTGATTTTTTTATCCTTATTACTTCCTTTATTCTGTATTCTTTGGGTTTAATTCGCTCTTCTTTTTCTAGTTTATTAAGGTGAAAGCTGAGATAATTAATATGAGAACTTTTCAAAATAGGTATTAGTGCTATAAATTTACTTTTAAGTACTGCTTTAGCTGAATCCCATAAATTTTGATATGTGGTATTCTCATTTTTATTCAGTCCAAAATACTTTCTAATTTCCCTTTTGATTTTTACCTTGATCTGTGAATAATGTTAGAAGTATCATTTTATTTCCTAATATTTAGGGATTTTCTGGATATTTTTCTGTTTTTGAATTTCTAATTATTTTGTTGGGTGGCAAGTTCTAAAAGTGTAAATTAGGTAGAGTGGGTTGATAGTATTGTTCAGGTCTTCTATATCCTTAATGATCTTTTGTCTACTTGTTCTATCATTATCTGAGAGTGAGATATGGAAAACTCTGATTATAATACTCCTTGAAATTTTATTAGTTTTTCTTTCTTGTATTTATTGTTTTTTTTAAAACAGATTTATTTATTTATTTGAGAAAGAGAGCTCATGCATGTGCCTGAGTGGGGGAGGAGCAGAGAGATAATCCCAATCCCAAACAGACTCCCTACTGAGCAGCTGAGCCCACAACACTGAAATCATGACCTGAGCCTAAAAGAAGAGTTGAGTTGGATGCTCAACGGACTGAGCCACTCAGGCACTTTTTTCTTGTATTTAGAAGCTCTGTTAGGTGGATGAATGAATTGACTCCTTTATCATTATACAAGGATCCCTTTGTCTCTAGTGTTATTCTTTGCTCTGAAATCTACTTTGTCTGAGAGTCACTGCAGCTTTCTTTTTATTCATGGTACTATGGGTAATATTTTTTCATCTTTTCAGTTTTAAAGTATTGTGTCTTCATTTTAATGTGAATTGGTGTAGACTGCCTGTAGTTGAGTCTTGCTAAAAAGCAATAAAGTATGACAATTCTTCCTTTTTAATTTGGATATTTAGATCATTTACACTTAATGTGATTACTGATGTGGTTGAATTTAAATACATGATCTACTCATTGTTTTCTATTTGTACCATCTGTCCATTATTCCCTTTTCCTGCTTTCTTTTAATTTATTGAGAATTTTTTTAAGATTTAAGATTTCACTTTTATTTTTTGTTTTAATTACATTTTAGTGATTGCTTTTGAATTTATAACAACCTTATATGACTTATCACAGTCTTATTTCAAGTAATATTATCCCACGTCACATATAGCATAAGAATTTTACAATAGTATACTTATATTTCTCTCTCCTAGGCTTTGTACTTTTGTCATGCACATTACTTCTGCATATGTTATAAACTTAAAAATAGTTATTTATCCTTTGATAGTCAATCATATTTTAAAGAGATTTAAGAAATAAGAAAGTCTTTTATATTTACCACATATTTACCATTTTCAGTGCACTTTATTCCTTTGTGTAGATTTGATTTCCATTTGGTAACATTACCTTCTGCCTGAAGAACTTTTTTTTTAAAGATTTATTTTATTTATTTGAGAGGGAGAAAGAGAGAGTAGAGAGAAGGGCAAAGGGAGAGGGAGAAAGAGAATTTCAAGGAGACTCCTTGCTAAGTGGGAACCGTGACGTGGGGCTTGCTCTCACCAACCCCAAGATTATGACTGACCAATAATCAGGAGCTGGACACTTAACTGACTGGACCAACCAGATGTCCCTCTACTTTTGTATTTCTGAAAAATCAATATTTTGCTGTATATAGAATTTTTTGATTCAATTTTTTGTTGCTCAGTAGTTTAAAGATATCACTCCATTGTCTTTTGGCTTTCATTGTTTTTTTTTTTTTCCTTTTTAAGCCAGATACAATTGTTATATATGTTCCTCTGTATGTGATGTGTTGTTATAATAGAGGCTTTTAAACTGCTGAGAATACAACATACTTTTGGGAATAGGTAAAATTTAGAAGGAAGTGGTAGGAATAGATTAACTGAGAAGAAGCAGATGGGGATTCTAGGATTTAGGCAGCATAAACACAAATAGTATAGGCCATAAATAAATGTGATATAACTGAAAGAACAAATGGACTTTGGAGTTGGGTTCATAGGGCTTTACTCTCATCACCACTTGGTATGACTCCAGACAAATACCTTTGCCTATTTGAAATTTAATACCCTCATCTATAAAATGGGTGTGGTTGTTGGGAAGATTATATGATGCATAGAGAAGATTTATTTTATATCTGGCAGATAGTGGGTCCAATAACGATTAGTTTCTTCTTTTTAGACATTCTATATCTTCTGATGAGGAAAGAAAAATGCTTCAAGAAGGACTTTGTGACCCCTCATCACTTTGTATAAGAGCCCAGGTATAATATATATAATTTATGAGTATAACTAATGTTCCCACTTATTTCCTATTTCCATGGCAAGTGAAGATTGCATTGCATTTTTGTGGTCCAATACTAAGGCTTAGGTAACATTAACACTCAATCTCTTTACATCTTCTACTTTTAACTTGTATTTAAAAGTATTGAGATTATTGGCTAAACTTTACATACAAATTAAACCATTTTACTACCACAATTCAATATTTTTTCAGAAATGCTTCCTTTAATAAGGGACATATATATAGAATTAAGAATTGGAAAGATAAGTATCAAACCCTAAATTTTCCCAAATTTTGGATTCCTTTGCATTAATTAATTAATTAATTTATTTATTGAGGTATCATTGGTATATAACATACTAGTTTCAAGTGTAAGTTTTTGTTTTATTAATAGAATCAGTTTTGATTTCAATCTCCTATCACAGAAGTGATATAAGATACAAAGTTTAGAAACCCTTGACCTTAAAAAATAACCATCCGTTAAATCTCCAATCACTTTATATAAGACTATGGTAATGTGCACTTGCAGAAATATTTTGGATGCATAGGGATTTAAAAGTGATTTAGCATAACTAGAGAAAAGAGAAATCTTTTTATTTCTTCACTGAAGGAAAAATTCAGAACTAGTTAACTAACTCTGTATTTGGTTAAGGGAGCTAAAGAATTCGCATAGTTAATAAAATAAAAAGTGATAAACCATAATAGTTTGGAAGCCAATTTTAGCACTATTTTTGGCTCTTGAATACTTATATTAACATACACAACTCATAGGTATAGTACGTAATGCTGCCGATCCTGCCAAGTGAAGAACCACCTCTCATCAACTGCTGGATGTTGAGTTAACAAGGATTTAGCATAGGATGGCACCTGGCTTCATCTGCCCCCTTTGTTGTAGATTGGTTCTTTGCATTTGTGAACCTTCCATTGACCTTGATGACAGTTTGCTTGGTTGAGTTTCCTTATTTTTACCTTAAGATGTTGCCCTACGATGCTTGTAAACATGTTCAGAACCTGGGTTTGATGAATCACACAAAACTCCTCTACAGGGCATGAACTGAAACTGAGGAGGTGACAATATTATAATTCATCATTTGGTGATATTGTGAGTATTAATGCATTTATAGTTCAGCTTGACAAACTGTGGCCCTATAACATGCAAAAATGAGTTTAGTTGTTTCATTTTAATTTCAATAAATATGGTTTATACTTTTTTCAGCCTGTATATGTGATAAAGAAAATATGACTCTCCCCTTAGAAATGCAAGGTTCTTTGCCTATGTGACTATGTTGTAGTTTTTTAAATATGAATTATAATAAATTGCCATCTTGATTTAATGAAAATAATGTTAGGAGTTTTTATATTACATTATGGCTTATTAGGGATATTTTAAGTTCCCATTTATTCAAAATTTCATGATGAAGTACCTGTTTTGGTATTTCAAGTAAACATTTAACTCCTAACTTTAAATAACCAGTAAATATATGTACTCAATGCAGGTAAACTATATAAAGCATTTATCAGAAAAAATGAAACATGCTAATAATAGTAAATACTTATAATAGCTAAGTATATTCAGTATTTAGGACTTAAGGTTATTTCACAAAAATTACTTTCATGGAGGAAATAAATATATCTTCTTGTATTAAAATGCCATAAGAATGACAAAATTTCTATTAAATTATTAGTAACTCCAGGACACACCTCATAGTTTGTGTGGCCTAGAAATAATATGACAATGGCTAGAGTGGAAAGATCCTGTTCCTTAAAATATGGTGGCTCTTTGAACTGTCTGAATAGTCTATGTCCTAATGGCACATACCAAATACATCTTAAAATTGCAAAGGAATTATTTTTAGATATCTAACGTAGCCTCTTTTGGACTAACATAGCCACTTTGTTGTCAGATTTCCCTTTTTAACGTATGCACATGAGACATTCAAATTTTCATATAAACAAAAAACTTATTATTTGATCCTTGAAGTATTTGTGTCCATATTTTTACCTACAAATCCTTCTTATTATGTTCAAGTTGAATTACCAAGGAGGAAAAGCTTATAAATTTAAAATAACCTTTTGTGGTGATAAGATGTGGTTTATATTACTTGGTAAAAGACACTGACTTAATAAAACTGAAAGGAAATAAATCAAATGGAAACTGTTTTGGCTGCTTATAAAACTGATTTTAACTTTTAATAAATTTTACTATAGTCAGAGACTATGTCTCAATATTATATTTTCACTAACATAAATGGACAGTTATGTCCACATGATGAATATGTGGGGTTAATGATGGTAATTTGCCACCTATGTCATGAAACAGCTCCTTTTGATCCTTATGTAAAAGTTTCCATAGCTTTCTTGGTAAGTCTTTAGAGTTAAAAAAATCTGAATTAAAAAGAAAAAAATTAATACTATAAAAATCTCAGTCTTGCCAAAAAATGAATCATGCATAAGATCTGAAAATAAATAGAAAAGAATTAGAGGTATATTTTAGATAGCAGATTGGATCCATTCAAAGAATTTGTGGATTGTCTTTATTATGCTATGGTAATAATAAATGGCATTGTGCTACAAGCTTAGTAATAAAATGGAATAGATTTTAAAACACAAGCTACTTTAGTAACTTAAGCTCAGTTTCTCTCCACTTCTGTATTCGTTGCAAAGGAGAATGTACTACATCTCTGTGAACAACCTGAATTTCTCTTGCCCTGGAAAATCATAAAGTCCAACTTGGCTTTTGACACAGTCTAAGCTACTTGGATTAGGTAAAACTGATCTTAAAAGAGAAAAATTGGAGACTCAGCAAACCCCAGCAGATATTTTGACGCACTCTTGGAGCTGATAAGAGTCGTCATAAATTTAAACATTACCTTTCCTAGCACAGAAACTTCACTAATAAATGGCTTTGAATATTTTATGAATGATTGAGGATGCTGTTTGCTAATAAGTCCTCTGGAAGCTATGATTTTTGGGGGATGGTTTTACTTTTGGAAGAAGGAGTGTTGAAGAGAAGGTACTGATGATGTGTCATATAATTTTATAAGTTGCATAACTGCTTTTAACTATGAAACTATCTCTGATTAAAATAACAATTGAGCTTGTAATTTTTTCTGAACAGCTGCTGCTACGGGGGGTCATTACCTTGGAGAGCTTGAAAATAATCGTACTCCCGGTACATGAGTTATGTAGTCTTGTGTTTTACAGCAAAGCACAAAGTTTAAAGCCTATAGAAGAATGTTATTTGAAAGCTGTCAAACCATGTTAAAAAAGACTGCATCGTCAAAAGGCCCTGGTGGCCACGATTCTGCATGTAGCCTTGTCTTATTCATTATAAAATGCATGTTTATAAAGTTCCACAGAGCATCCAATTCCCAATTCACTTATATCAGCAAGACTTAACTTGCTCATTAATCTAAATTCTTTTGCAACTTTAATCTACATGTTTAATTAATCATAAAATGAGGCGGTAAGTAATTTCAGCAATGTGTGGCTTGTTATCAGATGCATTTAATCACTCTTCTGTGAGCTCATTTGGAAACACCTGAAGATGTCGAGTGCAGTTTGAATAAGCATAAATTATTCTTTGTCAGTGTACTTCACTCAACTAATAAGACATTAATTTAAAAGGCACTGTTTGTCATTTTTAGATCTTTACCAATATTTTTAGCTTAGCAATATAACTCTAATTGTATATATGATTCACAACTAGTGCCCGACATAGGAAAGGGTAAGAGTTTAATTCATTTTTCTTATTTACATGTAATTATGTCATGTAATCTTAGTTTTTAATGAGGATTAACCATCTTGTAAGTATTCATATGCTTTTGGAATAAGGTACTAATGAATTATAGTTGGAAAAATTATTTGTTGGTACAAAGGTTTATGATTCCTTGTTTGTTGCCTAGGTTAGGTCTGAAAGGACTTGAAGTTTGGGAGAGGGCATTTATTTGAGGATATAGGTACTGTACAGAGGTTATATCATGCAGATGCTAACCTTAAAAAAATCCAAGTAAAATAGTTACATTCAGCTATCTCAAGTAATAACATATGTAGTCTTTGTTTAGGACCAAATAGCCTGAAATAATGACAGTCCCATTTCTCCCCAGTCGCTTAACAATGTTACACAGTTGATAATAGCATTTTTTAAAAAGCAAAAACCAAGAACAACAATAACAAAAAACCACTCAGAGTTTCAGAGGAAAAAAAATTCATGAGAGCTGAATGGGTTATATATCTTGATGTCACAAGTATAGGAATAAAAATTGCATTTTATAGGATGTCATCACCTGTCCTGTTTATGCCATGAGAGTAGTGACATACGGTAAGAATAATTATCTCAGTGGAAACAAATTTATTTACCTGCCGTGGAACATCCCTGTTCATCTTACTCATGAACTCATCTCACTCATACGCATCTATGGATTGTCAGCAGTGAGCCAGAGGGGATGATTCCTGAAAAGGGAATATTAGTTTGAGCTGAAATATAGCCATATTCTCCATTTTTATTTGATGTGCACATCTCCTGGGCTACTTCCGTTTCTTCGGGGATCTTTTACACTGAACTAATGGTTATTTATATGTCCATTTCTTGCCCTATGCCTCATGACTATGTAAAATTTTTTTTCCTGTTTTCCTTTCTAAGGGAAAACAAAATCCCAGAAAAACTCATTTGTATGGTTCAAGTCATACAGGCCATAGCAGCACATTACAGTAAAATGCCATTTACTCTTACTTCACTTAAAGCACTATAAGTTGTTTTCTTAGAACCACTAATGAAAACCTCAGCCCCTGAGGCATTTTTAGAATTATCCTTGAAAAACATTTCATTTGAACTTAGCTTTCTTAATAAGAACACTTTTTTTTTATTTTTGAATAATCTTAGTGAATAAACACGTACAGTCTAATATGAAGGCTTGCTGTCAGTTTTCTTAACAGGAAACCGGAAACTTTTCTAACTCCCCTTCTCTTGCCTAAACTTGAGATAATTTCTCCAAATGGATTTATTTTCTAGTTTGTTGTTTTGGATGCAAAGAATGAACACAGTGTTCCCCTTCTGTTGCCCCAACTGATGTGTGTGCAGAGGCTTGACCCATTTCCTATCAGGTCCTTCTACACAAAGACAATGATTATTTTATAAAAAGCTGTATGTTAGCTGTAGCTATTTGTCTGTAGATGTGCTTCAAGAGGAAAATGATAAACACAGTTCCATGCAGCTCTTATACTTAGATGTTTGAATATGTGCTTATGCAGGTTTATATATATATATATTCATACTTGCTAATGTATGAAAAGACGGTATTAGGTTATACAGATGGTTAAGTGTGTATTTAGTTATTTCTCTGGAATTTGCATGAGAATGAGTTGCCTTATAGTTAAATTAACTTTCCTAGTGCCCTCAGCCTAGAAACTTTGTATGTTTTTTTAAGGCAGCATCTGAATCACTTATGTTCAGGAGAACATAATAATACACATGATTTTAAAAACTCTATACAAACATAATATTGGCATAGTTATTCTTATTGGCATTATATTAACAATGTGTTATAGCCACTAATAATCCTTTGTTCATACCTACTTCAGAGAAGGACAATCATTATATGGTTTGTACTCATACGGGGAGTATAAGAAATAGTGAAAGGGATTATAGGGAAAAGAGGGAAAATGGGAAAAATTAGAGAGGGTGACAAAACATGAGAGACTCCTAACTCTGGGAAACAAACAAGGAGTAGTGAGGTGGGCGGGGGGATAGGGTGACTGGGTGACCAGCACTGAGGGGGGAACTTGACGGGATGAACACTGGGTGTGATACTAATATGTTGGCAAATCGAACTTCAATAAAAATATATATATACATATATTTCTACTTCCAAGTACTGTATTTGAAAATCCCAGACTTAATTAATAGTAAATGAGGAAGTAATTTATAATTCTCATATTGAATTCTTGCTTTTTAAAAAAATTTCCTCCCCCTTTTGTAAAGCATATGAACCTATTTAAAAAAGACTGCTACTTAGTTACCTGATTTTTTAGTGTATCTTTACCTATATCACAAAAAGACATCTCTGAAATATTCATAGGGCTATACTTGTAGGCAGTCTCCAATTTAATAATATAAAGTTCTGAAAGTTTATTGTTTGGAATTTGGAATGGATATTCTTATAGAAACCAGGTTATAGATGGTGACTCAGTTCACTGGGCAACCTACTGATACCCATTTACCCCATAATATGCCTGAATTATACTATTGACTGTACTATAGTAGCTAACTAGTATCTGTTAAATAGTTTTGGTATAAAGTCTCATTTTGAATCTTATTTTAATAACATTCTTTTGATGAATTTCTGGTGGTAGGATTTGATTTTTCCTACTTCCACTCTACCAGTGCATAGCAGTGGAAATGAAACACCCCTTGAAATGAAATTTAGGGGGTTAGGCTGACTTCCTGATGTCTCTAGCTGTTGAAAGAAAGTAACTGGGTATCCTGACTGAAGTAGGATGGAATTGATGACTTTGGTTGCCCTGGTATAGAGATGTGTGTCTGTTTTACAAATGAAGGGTATCCCATTGGAGATGGGATATATATTGATATATATTGTGATATATTGATATATATTGGGAGAGTGAAGAAGGAGCATTTTAAAATTTTACACTAATGAGCCAAAGGGTGAAGAAGATCAATACTTTTGCTCATTCACCATGCCTCATAGTATATTCCAAGTATATTCATTGTATATCTTGTACTTACTTGTTCCCACCCTCATAATTTTGGCTTTCAGTTTTTAAGTTATAGCACCAGTGAGAGTAGTTCAGTTTTAATAGGAAAATAATTTTGGAATACATTATTGATTAGATCTTATGTAAAGTGAGGTGATATAAGCATATAGGAAGAAGCTGAGGTTGACTCAATGTTAAATATTCCCAAACACACAACAATTCTCCCAAATGAAGACCAGTTCATTCCTGTTTAACTACCTTATGTCCTTCAGTATCAGAAGAAAGCCATATGAAAGTGCAAATAGCTAAGGCAAAATTTATTTGGTTACACATAAAACATCATCTTGGACCTCAGCAATTGAATCATATATATCCTTTTTACTTCAGATCTGGCAAACGATATATTTTTTTGATTGCCAAGGGGGCAAGTATGAAAAAAGGAGAGCTGTAGGGAGAAAATGAGAGAACTGATATTTCAAAGACTCTAAAGATTTAAGTTTTAGTTTAGAGAAAACAGTTTGATGAGTTATAGGTAAAATAGAATTTGGTTCCTCCCCCAAAACACATGAGGAAAAGTACTTGACAATGCAAACCATATCTTTTTTTTTTTTTTTTTTATAACCTGGGGAGTTTGGAGAAAGAAAAGAAAAGAAAAAAGAAAAGAAAAGGAAAGAAAAGAAAAGGAAAGAAAAGAAAAGAAAAAGGAAAGAAAAGAAAAAGGAAAGGAAAAGAAAGTAAAGGAAAGAAAAAAAAAGAAAGAAAGGAAAGAAAGAAAAAGAAAGAAAGAATGAAAGAAAGAAAGAGAAAGAAAGAAAGAAAGGTAGATTTTGCAAAGTGAAAACTCAGCTACCAAGTGAAAAATCTGATCTTTTATCATCTAAGCACATAGTTGGGTAACTCACAAACAGAACTACCCAGTGTATAGGTTGCAGTGGCAAGAAGCCAACAGTGAAATCAAACTCATAAGCACCCTATAGAAAACCCCTCAAATTACTGCTGTGCTGTTGCCAGCTGTACTGCCAGGGAACAAGAGCTGTACAGATTTCTGTGGAATGACTGGGTTACTTAACACAGCTTGATTGGCTCTGTTCCTACTCCTGTTCTCTTTGGTTGACAGCTGACCACCATACTGGTTTGGTTTGAAATAAGACTGAAGTGAACACAACCACTTATATGCACCTTCTTGTTGTATACTGCTCTCCTGCCTGCCATCCCAAACCCATACATACCCTATGTACCTTGCAAAAGGTGAGATAGATACAACAGTTTCTTTGAGTAAAGCACACTGAAAGCGGATGATGCTTTCCAGTCCTTTTATTCCGTGAATCCATCATATCTTTAGAAGAGTTATTTCCTTGGTCTTTATTTGTAAGTGCCTGAATTTATTGAATGTGAAAAGAATGATATCTTAAATTCTTTTAGTTTTGTTAACTTTTCTTCATTTTAAATAATTGCTTTCTTCATGATCCTAGAGCTGGAATGGTTATTCAAAAGCCATCTAGTCTCCCTCTTGCCCTTGGATAAACTCTTGTAAGTAGCTACTTCTGTCTTTCAGTATTTCAAAAAAGAAGATATAAAAAGATATCCCAAGGGGCACTAGCAGTTGCTACATTCATGAGTTAGAAATGAGCAAGTTGGTTGGATATTTCCCTGTGACATGAAACCCATTAATTCACATGTTCTAAGGAGGCTTCCAAACTTTTTTTTTTGACTGATTCAGAGTAAGGAATTTTTTTTAATTCTGACCAAGTATGTAATATAATATAACTGAAATAAAGTTTTCATGAACAAAACTTACCCTTAATATGCATTAAGTGTTGTGTTTTCTTTCTTCTCCTTGCCTCCTCTTCGTTTCTTCTTGTTCCCTTGCACATTCTCTCCTTTTCTTTTAAATAAAAAAAATGCCAATTGGCACTCAGAAAACTGATTTTATTCATTAACCCATACTTAGAAAAATATTGCATTAAAATAAGCAAGCTTTTTTTTTTTTTTTTTTTAAGGCTTGGTCTTCATGTTCTTTGATCTACTATTGTTTTTAAAGAATTAAGTATCCTCCAACAGACACTAATTCTGTTACTTGTTTTGGTAATATTATTAGGAAGATAAATTTTATACTTCAGTAGTGGCATGTGATCTATTAATAACATCATGTATTAGGTGCTTAGTTGTACCAGATTTCGCATTAAATACTTTCTATTTATTTGCCATGAGAATTTTCTCATTTAATCTTCATAATTACCCTGTGAGGTAGAAACTGTACTTCTACTTATTTTTATAGTTGATAAAATTTAGGATCAGAGTAGTATATCAACCTTTCCAACAGTAAATAATAAATCTTAAATTCAAGGTTATTTGACTCAATGACCACACTGTTTATCTTAACTCTAATAACTCCTTAATTTTGGCTTCAAAAAGATTAAATGCCTTTGTAAAGCATCTGTATCACAGAGCAAAGAAAAGAGACTTGTGATAATGATTGCCATATATTTTTAATAATGTAAATTGAAACTTCTTGATAAAATAATTTTCACTCTAAAAGAAAAATAGAAAAAGAAGAAAGAAAGAAAACCCCCTCTAGAGCCATGAATACAAAAATTTGCTGTGTTATTTAACTGTTGTATAATTAAATCTTGTGAAAGTTTTCTTTTTAAGGAAAAAAGAAATATATATACATAGTCTTACATCTTATGGTATAGGCCAGGATATTTTAGCAAGTCAGAGGAACTCAAACATGAATGAAGAGTGGAATTTTCCTTTCATTTTCTATAATAACTATGTTTGTTGAAGAGCAAAACAGAGGAAAAAATGACCATCGTGCCTGGTTTTGAAGAAAACTTGTTTATACGTGTAATACATTGGAGCAATTGTTTGAGATCACTTTGACTATGCAGAAATGTGACCACTGAAATTCTTAAGCAAGGTTTGGAGCTATCGACTCCATAAAACTAATTAGGTCAAATAAGAGTGAATATTTGTGAAGGTAATTCACTTAGCTCATTTTTCCAATCTGTCTCTGGAAAAGGGAAAATACTTAAGAAAGAAAATAATAATGGACACATTTGGCTTTTATGACTCTTTTATTTCTGTCTCCACCTCTGCCATATTCTTAGGGTTAATACTAGATAATTTCTATCTTTCTTTTCTTTTGCCCTTTCTGTATCTTTCCTTTCCTTTTCTATGACTTTTCTTTCCTCTCCTCTCTCACCTCTCTCTTCCCCTTTATTTTCTCATCTTCCCTGCCCCATCTTTCATTTTTATGTGCAATCTTTATAATCTAGATTATAACCTTCATTCTCTTGTTAGATGATTCTTTTATCTTCTTTTTTAAAAAAGATTTTTTTTATTTATTCATGAGAGACAGAGAGAGAGAGAAAGAGAAAGAGAGAGGAAAGAGAGAGAGAGAGAGAGGCAGAGACACGGGCACAGGGAGAAGCAGGCTCCATGCAGGGAGCCTGACGTAGGACTCCATCCCGGGGCTCCAGGATCAGGCCCTGGGCTGAAGGTGGCACTAAACTGCTGAGCCACCCAGGCTGCCCTCTTTTATCTTCTAAACAAAGTGGAATGGATGTTGTTTCTGTTTATTAAAGTGATCTTGAAAAATAACATATTTTCTGCATTCTTGCATTCCACTCTTTGTCTCATAAACCAGATAGATTTCAGAAGAAATTTATTGTCCTATTTCTGGAAAATGTTGAAATGTTGACTTTATATCTTCTTGAGAGTAAGATGTATCTATGTATCTATGGTCTTTGTATGACCACTAAAGAGAAAAACCAGCAATTCCATGTTAAAAATTATCACTGATCCAAATATTTCTGCCACAGTAACTATAAATGAACCTTTGTAAGTACACCCTTTTATACAAGGAGATGGACTTGTTCAATATGTGATTGCTATCTGATGCTACCCCAGAAGAGAATTTGAAAGGAGGCAGGTGTGCTAGATCTAAGCCCCATTGAACTCTAGGTAAGGATTCTAAAACCATCCCCCTCAAGGGTACTTAGACAAGGTGGAATAAGATGAACTTGGATTTAAAGATACCACAAAAACATGCTCTGAATTCCAGAGGAAGGTAAGGAGTACTTTCTATGATGGTAGAGTGTAATAAGACCATGATCAGTAACAGGTATGTGATTGAGATATTGATAAACCTGTCAAATATTGCTGTGGGTAGACAGATTTGGTTTATGAATAAAGTTGTAAAAACACTCACAGACACATGACTGCAACCATGTTGGGCAAATACACAAATATACAAAACATGGGGTAATTCTTAGTGCATTGGTAGAGTGAGACACAGAATGAGAAAGAAAGCTTATCTATATTCAGATAAATGGGAGATGTTAGTTAACTAACTGTTAGTAACCAACTGTTAGTTGGGGAAATAATTTTTAGAGTTGGTGGATTATATAAGTGATGATTTCCCTGGTTTATTGAGTCTAAAGTAATAGATCTAATGTTACTCTGCTGTTACCTTGTCTATTTTAATGTGAATCTTTAAGTAGAATCACACTTATACATTTTTAGATATGGATTCTATTCTTGATTCAGGATTCTTCTGCATCTTAGGATCATGTACTGCTATCAAGATGAAACTTCTCCCATAGCACCATTGGTTCTAATAGCTCTTAAAGGTAATTAAAATAATTGAATTTTTATGATGGGGCAAATACAAGTATTATGAAATTGATTCCTGTGTGGAAGTTAACTTTGTTTTGTTCTATACTTTGGGCTTTAAATCTAATCTTGACCAGCCTCCTTAGTCACAAGGAGGAACTAGCTGAGAGAAAGTAGGCACATTACCAGCAATCTATAATCTACTTAGGAAACTTCATCTGTCCTCTTTATCACTCTTGATTTCAATGTTTGTCCTTTCAACTATTTCTAAGAAAGATAGATACTTCACTTTTCTTTCCCTTTAGTTTCTAATTTAGCAGTTCCATTAAATATCTGCAGAGTGGAAACAAATTTTGCATACAATGTCAGGATGATTCCATAATAACAACCTGTTTTAGGACATGTTTTCTGTGCCCTGTGTATTTCAGGTAAGGGGGATCAAAGAGAACTACCATTTACTGAACACCTACATGTGTTATCTCATTTAATTTGTACAATAGCTCTGAAGTGACAGTTACGTTTAGATAAGGAAACTATTTGACATTAAGAAACAACCCTAGTAAAAGAGCAAAATTGCCACAGATTCCTATTTGAAAAGCAACACTTATAGAAAATGCCAACTTATCTTTGCCATTATAGTGAGTTAGAATGTGAAATAAGTAAGATATCAAGGTATAAGTGAGAAAATATGAATAATGAGACAGAAATTATTACTATTTGTCTCACCTCCACAGTGAATTATTAGAAGTCATGCATCTAAAAGAGAAAATAGCACTGTAATCAGTTTGACGTTAGTTGTAATGTGGTACCTCAGAAAAGACAATGATTCATACTTCTGCTCAAGTGAGAAAACACTTCTTATCCTAGTTTACTTATATGTATATTGACTAGATAAGGGAGCCTTCATAGAACCACAGGCATAAACTATTTTTAACATGTTCATATAATTTGACTCCTGGGAGAGGGATCTTTTGATGCAAAGGGTCTTTGATGACAAAAGATATCCTAAAATGACATAAATTTCAGTTTCTTTTTTTTTTTTAATTTCAGTTTCTATTTCTTGCATTCTCACTTCAAGTTTCAGTAGAGAATAATGACCAATTTTTAAATAAAATAAAAAAATAGGTAAGGTCAAATGTTTAAAAAAACAACAACAGGTAAGGTAAAAGGTAGAGGACTTATCTTTTATCTTTTTTACCTTAAAAATTTTTGGTGATTTTGTCAAGCACCTAACGCTGTGGTTGATTTATAACAGATGCTTAATAAATATTATTGAAATGAAATGTGGAAATAAATATGTGCATATTCTTTAAAAGAAAAACTCAACAGACATTTACTGAGGGCTTAATATGTTCCAGATACACATGTATGAGATTTAAATGTGAATAGCATGCTAGAGCCAACTGTTAAGTAGCCTAAAATCTAATGGAGAGACAGGTAGAGAGAAAATATAATAACATATTAGTCTTAGAATTGAGATATGATTGAAGTAAGTTACATAGAATTTGAAATTTTCCAGAGAGAACTTAGGGCTTCATTGAGTAGGTTAACATTGGAATTGCTTCTGAAAGGAGTAATATGGAGTTGCTTAGAGGTCATGTGAAGATATAATTTTTATCCAGAGAATAGCACTTGTAAAAAGCACCTAGACATTAAAGGGGCCTGGCATATTGTGAGAATTGTAAAAATTCAGTATCATTGCCACATGTGGAACTGAGGGTATGGGGAAAGGAATTAGATGGAAGAAATACACTTGAGGGTTTTTGCTGGTGCAATTGATTATTTCCTGATATGAACCTGGAGATGTTTAATTTCAACTAATTAATTTCAGTGAGATGTGGATTTTTCTAGGAAATTACCCAATTTATTAGACTTTCTATGATACACCTTTAAGTGCCTTTACTATAGCAAACAAGATATTAAGATATTTGTTAAAGTGAAGAAATTGTGCAGAGTGACAAGATATGGAAGTGGTGTAGAATGATTTATTGAAAGAGTTGTGGCGCACCTGGGTGGTTCAGTGGTTGAACGTCTGCCTTTGGCTCAGGTCGTGATCCTGGGGTCCTGGGATTGAGTCCCACATCAAGCTCCCCACAGGAAGTCTGCTTCTCCCTCTGTGTCTCTCATGAATAAATAAATAAAATCTTTAAAAAAAGAGAAAGAGTTGCTTGTCACTTTTCCTTAAAATGGTCCTTTCTGAGTTGCTTTTTGAACTTACCTATACTTTATCTACCAGTAGATTTGCTACACAACTTATAGGTCAGTCAAATGACTAAATCCTAAGAAGTATACACAATGGGTGCTAACATAAATACAGTTTATTTTTGGTTAATAGTTTTTATTTCTATTTTTAAGATGAAAAGTAGAATATGCAAAATATATGAATGCATATCTTGCTAGCTGCAGGAAAATGTTAGATGGGTATAGCTTTGGTTTCCTCATTTATGTAAACTACTTATGATATGTACTTTTAAGACTTTATTCCAGATGCAAGTTTCATTTTCACATAAAGAGAAGGTCAGGCTTTACAATGTTATTTTTCATTTATTTTTTTTTTCATCCAGAGAAACACCTCAGAGGTTCCAGACTTCATTTTAAAGAAATTAGAGTTCCTTCAACTTTAAATTGCTTCAGTAGGTCACTACCAGATTATAGAGAGCATGATGTGCCTTACAAGTTGAAAAGTTTTCCACCAAGTAATAGCAGCAGTGAAAATTGTCAGAGAAACAACTAATTAATCTCTGCTCCTTTACAGCTATTTAATGCAATGCATAACTAAAAGTCCTGTTAAATTAATTAATGATTTCAATTATGAACTTTTCTCCAAAATGTTATGATTCGTATCAGGCTGATAATGCAGTGACCTGGGAGTGTGAAATCTGTGTTATGAAGAGAGTCGCCAGTTAATTGATTCACAAATTATTTAAAGTTTGTTGCACCCAAGGGAGTGCTCAGTTTCATGACAGTCATTTCTTAAAGTGTACAAACTCCTTTTTCACCTTAAGAATGTCTTCAGTTATTAAGCATGATAAAATGCCAGCATGTTTCTGGGGCTATGAGTATCTTAACATTTATGATATAGAATCTGTAGGTTGAATATGTGGAAATTAAATCTATATTGGAAGGAGAAAAAACTTAGCTAAATTATCAATGACTCTCTTTCATGAGAGTTTTTTTCATTGCTTTTACTTTACGATTTTAGTTTTTTTAAACATCACTCCTTAAAATGTCTTTATTTTTCTTTTTGTATTTGCTATACATTGAGCATATTTCATGTTAAGAGACAATATAATTATGCATTCTTAGGAAATTTTTAATGGGCAAATAACACAATATAATTTGTTTTGATGATTGGTGTTTGGAGCATTTGGATTGCTGGTAGGTCTAAAATGCCTAGCCTTATGTTGGAGAAGGTTTTAACTTCTCAATACAAGAACATTAATTTCTATAGGACACTTGAATCTTTTTATAGTATATAGGAAAAAGTGAAGAGAGTCATTGCTACCAGTATGGTTGTTTTACCCATGACTTAAATAGCAAAAGTGTACATATATGTACAAGGAGAAGGAAGGGAGTCAATAATATCATTAATATTTTATAATATATTTGTTAAAGTTTTATCAATTTTTTAATGCTAAGCTTGAGCTGATTTCAGTTCAGGTGATACGACCATAAGTAAGAATCCTTTCTTAATTGTCCATGACTGGCTGAGGTGGAAGAGAAAGAGACAATACTTGAGGAGTGACTCAAGCAGGGGGAGAAGGAAGCAGGGAAGTGCTGGCTGTAAGTGGAGGCTATATTCTTAGTGGCCTCTATATAATCTTCTCTATTCCATACACATATTAGGGCTTAATGAATAGCTAAAAAGTCTAGTAGTGCTTTTAGGGTGGTTGGACAATATCTTTAGCAGTTTCATTCCAATTTGATAGGTGATGTAAGAAAAATATTTTTTTTTTTTTTTATTTTTTTATTTTTTTTATTTTTTTTTTAGAAAAATATTTTTAATTTAACTTCTTGAGAGCATTTTGTCTCTAAGCTCTGAATTGGTAGATGTATTTACAAGATGGAGCAGGAACTTGTATTTTGGACAAACACTATGTTTTGCAAGTTTTACTTATCCTGGTGACTCTTATGTTTCACTACCCCCCTGCTTTTTTTTGACCTAAGAAAATTGCCCAAAGAGAAGACAAAGAGAGAAACAGTATTATTAAAAATAAGTTTATCTCTGTTAAACTTGCTGTGGGGCAAAAAGGAATGGACTTGAAAGGGAAGTAAATTTATACTAATTTTTGCATTGTAGGAAATGTACTATTTCAGACACTGACTGACTGCTTCTGTTTTCTAAAATTAAGGAGCCTATAATCTCAGCACCATTAACAAGTGCTGTCATTCAGATACACAGTGTCTGGCTGATTTAAATAAAATGAAATGAAGATAGTTGTTTCTGGTCCCTTGGCTTCACTCATTGCCATAAACATATGCTCTGCGTCCCGCTTCTTTCCATCTTATTTATGACTTTAATTTGTTGTGTGGGCTGCGCTAGAAATTAAATTTAATATAATTCTCCAAGGGACCCTGTCATATAATAACATGGTAATTTCTGTGTATCCTTTTGAAAAATGAGGAAATTAATTCTTCCTGACATGTTCTAATTATTCCAGTGTGAACGGCAAATCCGTTTTTCCTAGCCCCTGAAGTGTTATAGGCAAATGGCTGGTGTTCAAAGCTGAGGTGCTAATGCTGACCAGCAGTGCGTTTAATTTGAAACATGAGCAGACACCTTTCAACACACCTTTGTAATATTGGAGTACTTTACAGAAATTAATTCACTACTTATTTGGCAGCTTAGCCTTGGGGTTATGTTTTTTTATTCATCAATACTATAGTCATGTTAGCATAATATTTCCTGTTTCCTTCAGTGCCTGGTGTCTATGTATGGAACTTAGAATGTGCAATGGATAGTTCAACTGTAGGGATGACACAGAATCCACACACTTCAGAAATACCAGTTGTATGCCAAATTGTATTTATACTTTATAGAGAGGTGTAGTAAAGTCTTGAATGTTAACTTAATTATAGTCTATGCTTAGCAGCTTTAACTGAAATTATATAGTGTAGGAATTATTGGGCCAATCTTGCTGTGAAAAGACTACTTACTATACACTCTGCTGCCCCTGCTGTAAATTTCAGTTGTGAAGATTCAGTTTATTATATAGCAGTGATACTATGAAAAGTCAGTTTGTGAATAATATTTATGGAATAAGAATCTCAGGTTCTGAACCTGTCTAGAAAAATGTAGCTATACCCCAGGAGATAAGGGGTTAAAGCTATTTATTGGTGCTATTGGCCATATGAGGTGCATGACTTACTCATGTGGGTCATTTGAACTCCTTCATAGGTCTATGTGGTATTTTTAGAGGAATAACAAAAATAACTTCCTAATACTTGTCCCTTTATATGTAATCTTCTTTATAAAATTAGTCATTATACACTTCTCTAATCAGGGCAATCATTTGTCCCAGCTCTGATACAGTTCCTTTGTTTCAGTTAGCACTTGATAAATGCCATTGCATATTGACCATTTATTGTTATAATAAACAAGTGAGGGATCCCTGGGTGGTGCAGCGGTTTGGCGCCTGCCTTTGGCCCAGGGCGCGATCCTGGAGACCCGGGATCGAATCCCACGTCGCGCTCCCGGTGCATGGAGCCTGCTTCTCCCTCTGCCTGTGTCTCTGCCTCTCCCTCTCTCTCTCTCTCTCTGTGTGACTATCATAAATTAAAAAAAAAAATAATTAACAAGTGAATGCATGAGATTCTACTTAAAATAGAAGGTAGAAATACAATTAAACTTAAATAAAAGAAATAGAATTGTGTTTGGAGTAGCAGTAATCAAGGTTCTTTGTTTATCTGTTTTTGTATCTCTATATTATATTCTCTTTAAATTTTAACTTAAATAAGAGAAATGTGAATGGTAAATAAATAATTGTTCTGATAAATAGCATTAATATTAATTAATTAATACCATATTTTTTCCACTGACCATTCAGCTGCTAGATAAAATTTTATGCTCACCATCAATCTACTGGGTGCTACTGTCAGATTTAGATTATGAACAGGAGGAAACATACTTAGACTGCTCTGTCTTAGCTTTCCTTTATACTAAACCAAAGGAAGAAGTAGGCTTCTTTTGATTGGAAACTGAGGAGAAGAGACTTCTTTATTGGTATGTCTTGGCAGTCTTGAACTTTTAGGGGTGGCAAGGGAACATAGCAACATGCTTCTTCCTATTCAATTACACATCCCTCTCTCATGTTCTCGTCAAGGTAAGGTTATTTCTGTGTCCCTTTGTAAGGGTAGGAGATGCAAAAGGTCGGGAGTAAAGAGGAGGCCAGGTTGTCCCATCTTAGACCACAAGACTATACAAGTTGCTAAAGATTTCCTGATCACGAAGTTCTCCTTTGTGCTCTAGGGTAAGAAGGGAAATCTATTGCCCATCTGGCCCTTCTTTTTTCTTTCTTTTCCTTTTTTTTCCTCACTGAAATTATGGAGGAATTAGCACCAAAGACCAGAGACAGAGGCTAGATTAGAGCCTGTCTCTACTAGACCAGATAATTTTCAGAGCCAGATACATCATTTAAATCAAACTGATTGAGATACACATGTAATGATCCGAAGGGGCACATGCACCTCAATGTTTATACCAGCAATGTCCACAACAGCCAAACCCTGGAAAGAGCCAAGATGTCCATTGAAAGATGAATGGATAAAGATGAATGGATACATTATGTGTGTATGTGTGTGTGTATATATGTATGTATATACACAGTGGAATAATAGTCATCAGAAAAGATGGTCATAGGATGAATACTTACCAGTTACATTGATGTGGATGGAACTGGAGGGTATAATATGCTGAGTGAGGTAAGTCAATCAGAGAAAGACAATTATATGAGTTTCATTCATATGTGGAATATAAGAAACAGCATAGAGGATCATAGGGAAAGGGAGGGAAAACTGAATGGGAAGTCATCAGAGAGGGAGACAAACCGTGAGAGACTCTTAATGATAGGAAACAAACTGAGGGTTGCTGGAGAGGAGGTAGGTGGGTGGATGGGGTAATTGGGTGACAGTCATTAGGGAGGGCACATGATGTGAGGAGCACTGGATGTTATATGCAGCTGATGAATTATTGAACTCTACATCTGAAACTAATGATGTACTATATGTTAGCTAATTGAAATTTAAAAAAAAATTTATTGGAGTTCAATTTGCCAACATATAGCATAACACCCAGTTCTCATCCCGCCAGTGCCCCCCTCAGTGCCCATCACCCAGTCACCCCAACCCCCTGCCCACCTCCCCTTCAGCTAATTGAATTTAAATAAAAAAAGTTTTGAACAGGTTAAAATAAGCTACTTATATGTGCTATGATGTATGTACCTAGTTCCAAGCTCTTTTTGGGAAAGAGACTGCAAACATTTTTATGTGCTTCCATCAGGATGCTGCAATCACTGGTCCAGCAAAATAAATGAAAAGAAGTCCATAGTCCCCAATTTTGAAATTCTTCCTTTTCAAATATTACTTAGGCTCAGTTTTTAGTCATTTTAATTTTTTTATTAGAAGATTTTATATCGTTATTCATGGGAGACACAAAGAGAGGCAGAGACATAGGCAGAGGGAGAAGCAGGCTCCTTGTGGGGTGGGGTGCCTGATGCGGGACTTGATCCCAGGATTCTGGGATCACAACCTGAGCCAAAGGCAGACAGATGCTTAACCACTGAGCTACCCAGGTGCCCCTAGTCATTTTAATTTTTAAAAAGTTTTTACTATAATGTCAAGTTAATATCCAGAAAAATATGTTAAACTTATTCTATGTATTTTTTATTTGAATCAAAGAAATTTGATATGTATGTTAAATTTTATTTAAATAGATAAGTTGGAATTTATTATTTATTTTGTATGTGTATGTATGTGTGTGTACACATAAATATGTATGTGTATATATATATGTACACACACATAGGCACACACACAAACACAAGGATACTTCTAAAAGGCCCATACTTGATTTATGGCCCCCATTAAACTCACTGATACTTTCCTTTTACATCAGTATGTTTCAAAAAGCATTTTCATTCATTTGCCAACTTACTCAGTTTTGTTTACTGATTACTATAGTTTAGAACAAGATTTTCTCTATACTCACATATGTTCGTATTTTTACACTAACAAAAACAAATAACATTTACTAAGCATATGCTATATGCCAGGTACTGTGCTAATCACTTTATGTGCATGTCTTATGTAAAACTACAACTCAGAGGTAGCTACTGTAATTTATGAATATAAATATATTTATAAATAAAAACATTTTATTTTATTGATGAGGGAACTAAGCACAGAGAAGTTAAGTACTTTGTCTACAATTACATAGTAAATAGGTGAGGGAATGAATAATTTAATATACCAAGTGCTTTAAACAGTGCCTGTCACATACTAAGCCTTCACTGAACATTAGTTATTGCTATTTGTGTGTATGTATGTGTGTGTAATAGAATGCTGTGGGTTCTGAATTTCAACCAATATTTGTTGACTCTCTTTATTATTATGAATGGGATCATGAGGCTTCCTTAAGAGAAAGTGAGGAAGAAATTAGACTAGCTGATCTTTAAACCTAGCTTGGGAGTCTAGCTACATTTAAGAGCTTCAGTCTTATTTTAACTAAGCAGATATAGTCTTTGAACAAGTAGAACATGTAAGGCTCCCTTTTAGGTTCTATACAGTATACAAAATGTTTCTACTCTCACAGAGTTTACAATCTGGTGGGTGTTGGGTGTAGGGATATGGGAAAACATAATGACTATAATACTGGGTAGAATAAGATTTATTTTTTACTTCAAAATAGTTCAGGAGACAATTTGTAAGTCCTAACATTCTTAAATAAGCTCGTAGTTTTGACCAGATTTTATGCTTGGTTCACAGAGAAGGTTAAGATTCTATGAAAGGATAATAATATGGGGGGTAGGGCACAAGGTGTGGTGATTTCCTACATATTAAATTTAAGGTGCTAGTTGGACCAGTATGTGGAGCTTTCAAATAGTTAAAATGATAGCAGAGTGACATTTACTGAAAACTTTCTATTGAAGAAGCACAGTATAAATCACTACCTAGAAGGCATTTTCTCATTTAATCTTTTTAACAACCAGGTAAAGTAGATATTATTGCTATCAATCCTATTTTATGTAAGGGACCTGAGACAGGTTAAATACCTTGCCTAAAGTTTCAGAACTGTAGGTGACAGAACTGTCACTTAAAATTAGATTTATGTGATGTTATGCTCTCTTTTTACTTTTTTAAGATTTATGTTAGAGAGGAGAGCACAAATGGGATGGACAGAGGGAGAGGGAGAAAGGATCTCAAGCAGACTAAATGTTGAGTGCAGAACCCAGTTGGGGCTCGATCTCACAACCCTGAGATCATGATCTGAACCAAAACCATGAGTCAGATGCTTAACCAACTGTGCTACCCGGGCACCCCTGTGATACTATGCCTTTACCCATGAAATTATACTGTGTAGAAGTGCAACTATAAAAGAATTCTGGGCAGAAATGTAGATTTGGAAATTATCTGTAAAGGAGTGATAGTTACAACCACGGAATTATGTGATATCTCAAGAAGGAGAGGGAGAGGGGGACAATGAAAGAATGATAAAATAATAAGCAAAGAATAATAAATAGAAAAGTTTTTACATCCTAGAAGTCAAAGGAGAAGAAGAGACTGGGGCAACTGGCTGGTTCCCTTGGTAGAGCATGCAACTCTTGATCTCTGGGTCATGAGTTTTTTAAGTAGCCTGGATTCTACTTAAAAAAAAAAAAAAAATGACCAACAGTGTCAAATACTGCTGAGAATTTTAGAAAAATGAGGATCTGTCAATAGAAGCTTATAGGTGAGGCCAGAAGCTAAAAGGCAGAGGACTGAGGTGTGAAGATGATGATCAGGAAGTAGTTGCAAAACAGTAGAATACTTTCAACAAAGGTTGGTGGCTTAAGGAGCAAAGGGATGGAACAATCCCTTAATGTTAGAGAGACCATTGACATAGGTCCTCTTTTAAAATGTTAACATAGGGAGAACACAATTGTTGATGTAAATAAAGGGAGCAATCAGGAAGAAAGAAAAGGGAGGAAGAAAGCTGAAAGAAGAAAAGAGGGAGAAGAAGATTTCCTACTGCTTGAAATAGTTTTGCTCAAAGATATTTTTGATAGATTATTCATTTCCTAGGGCTGCTGTAACAAAGTACCACAAACTAAGTGGCTTAAACAATAGAAAATTATTCTCTCACAGTTCAGGAGGGTAGAAATCCAAAATCAAGGTGTTGCCAGTGGCTACACTTGCACTTCCTTTGTTCTTTCTCTCTAGCTTCTGGAGGCTTGATGGCAGTGGCTGGAATGCCTTGACTTGCAGCTGCATAACTCCATTCTCTGCCTTCATTGTCCCATGATGTTCTTCCTGTGTCTCTGTGTCTTCATGTGGCTGTCTACTTATAAGGGCTGCAGTCATATTAGATTAAGAGCCCACTATGCTCCGTATGACCTCATCTTCATTTAGCTAATTTTATCTGCAACTACGTTCAAATAAAGTTGCATTCTGAGGTATTGAGGATTAGGGCTCAAACATATCTTTTTTGTTGGGGGGATATAATCCAATTTATAACAATAGGTATTTATAGATTACTTTATCTTTAAACCCAATACAACTCTGAGCCACTTTTTAAGCATATCTCCCCTACTGTAGTTTTATTTGTTCATTAATTCTGCAGATAGAATTTGGGTAACCTGGAGTTTTTTTTTTTTTTTTAAGATTTATTTATTCATGAGAGACACAGAGAGAAGGCAGACACATAGGCAGAGGGAGAAGCAAGCTCCTTCAGGGAGCCCGATGCTGGACTTGACCCTGGAACCCCAGGATCATGGCCTGAGCCGAAGGCAGACGCTCAACCACTGAGCCACCCAGGCATCCAAACTTGGAGTTTTTGATATATGAAGCTAACATTTGTCATGCTGTTTCTAGTTGAGGTCTGACATTTAATTTGCTCACTTAGTCTTCTAATGTCAGCAGTACATTCCATGTATTTTATGTTAATTCAAGAAATATTTGTTGAGTACCTACTGTGGCAGATAACCATGATAGGGACCGTGGGACACAGCTTCTCAACTGGTGTGCTGTGCAAAGTTTCTTCTTTGGATTACAAATGTTCCAAGGTATGGATCCCTCCAGCCTTAAAGGTGTCAAGTAAAATATGGGGTGGCAGGTCGGGATAAGCACCTCTGGCCATTAGCATCCTTGAGAGTCTCCTCCAGCATGTCATATAAATCTTAACATTTTCTCTCTGTACCATAGAATGTAAAAGATGAGGAGCCTTTCTGGATTTACAGAGAAGTATAAATTGTCCTTACCCTCCAGGAGATTATAATCTGTTTGATAACTAAGGACAACATATGAATGATTTAAAATGAAAACCAGTGTGCGATAAATGCCAAATAAGAGATTAGAGAAAGCATTAAGGAATAGGTTGAATTTGATGTTACCTGTGAAGTCTGAGTAACGTATCTTACAAGGGATGAAGAAACATTATAGATAGGAAGTAAGGCATGACTCAAGTTGTACATTTCTGAAAATACAAGGTATTTGATGAGTGGGGAGTAGGGCATTGTTTTTAAGAGAAGATGTTCTATATAGGAAATCTGTAGACTTGGAAAGGTGGATTGGGGTTAGCTACTGAAAATGATTTGAAGACTGGGATCATGCCTTAGGTATTTTTGGTCATCTGTTATGTCTAGGGAAGCAACTTGCATATATTAAGTGTGAAGTAAAATAAGTTTGCTGAATGGATCTATAATAATTAGTGGTTATTTTGATGATCCAAAGGCTACTTATTCACTCCTGTTTTCCTTG
Organism: Canis lupus familiaris; assembly: GCF_011100685.1. Lineage (NCBI taxonomy): Eukaryota > Metazoa > Chordata > Mammalia > Carnivora > Canidae > Canis > Canis lupus. Next base: position 39,832,555 of record NC_049242.1, on the reverse strand, counting down.
TTACTTTAAATATTTTATGGTTTTCTTTCTTAGTGTGTGCCTTTGGCTTGTTTAATTTAGTAATAAGCTGCATAATCAACATATCTTGAACTAGTCTGTCAACTGAATCATATTATTAAGATGGGAGGAGAGAAGAGCAATGATAAGTGTTTTAAAAGACTTTTTTTTTTGGATCCTCAACTCTGTGGTCAACTATCTTTGACAAAATGAGAAAGAATATACAATGGAAAAGAGACAGTCTCTTCAATAAATGGTGCTGGGAAAATTGGACAGCCACATACAGAAGAGTGAAACTGGACCACTTCCTTAAACAATACACAAAAGTAAACTCAAATGGATGAAAGACCTAAGTGTGATACATGAATACATCAAAATCCTAGAAAAAGAACACAGGCAGCAACTTCTTTGACCTCGACTGCAGCAACTTCTTGCTAGATGTGTCTCCAATGGCAAGAGAAACAAAAGCAGAAATGAACTGTTGGGAGTTCATCATGATATAAAGCTTTTCTACAGCACAAGAAATATTCAACAGAACTAAAAGGTAATCTATGGAATGTGAGATGATATTCACAAATGACATCAGATAAAGGGCTGGTATCCAAGATCTTGTCAAGAAATGGGCAGAATCCAGCCAGGAAATGGGCAGAAGACACGAACAGACATTTCTCCAAAGAGGATATATAAATGCCTAACAGATACATGAAAAATGCTCCACATCACTCGGCATCATGGAAATTCAAATCAAAACCACAATGAGTTGCTACCTTGCACCAGTAGGACTGGCTAAAATGAACAACTCAGGAAACAACAGATGTTGTCGAGGATGCAGAGAAAGGAGAACCCTCTTACACTGTTGGTGGTATTGCAGACTGGTGCAGTCGCTCTAGAAAGTAGTATGGAGGTTCCTCAACAAGTTACAAAAAAAAACCAATTACCCTATGACTCAGCAATTGCACCAGTAGATATGTATCCAAAGGATACAAGAATAATTACTTGAAGGGGCACATTCACCCCAATATTCATAGCAGCAATGTCCATAATAGCTAAAATATGGGAAAAGCTCAGATGTCCATCACAGATGAATGGTTAAAGAACAGGTGGTCTATATCTCTATCTCTACATCTTATTCAGCCATCAAAAAGAATGAAATCTTGCCATTTGCAATAATGTGGATGGAACTTGGAGGTATTATGCTAAGCAAAATAAGTCAGAGAAAGACAAATACCATATGATTTCACTCATATGTGGAATTTAAGACACAAAACAAACAAGGGGAAAGGAAGGAAAAATAAAATAAGATAAAAACTGAGAGGGAGGCAAACCACAAGAGACTCTTAAATATAGGAAACAAACAGGGTTGTTGGAGGGGAGGAGAATGGAAGTTGGGATAATTGGATGATGAGCATTAAGGAGGGCACTTGATGTAATGAGCACTGGGTGTTATATACAATTGATGGATCATTAAATTCTACCCCTGAAACTAATAATACAGTATGTGTTAACTAAATTGATTTAAATAAAAGTTTAAAAAACCCCTTTTTCTTATGGGGAAGGACTCACTGAAAATTTAAAAGGCTAACCAAAATGTTGATTAGCTCACCTTTTCAACACCAAATTTCTTCATCTTTAAAATGAAAGTGTTGAAAAAGATTTCCTTCTAGATCTAAAATTCTATGATCCTACAACTAATAGACTGTATTATACATGGTTCATATTCTTAAAGGGAAACTTGCATACATATTGCATGATTTGGCTGTTAGCCTCTAAGTTGGTGTTTTATGTAGATAAGTACCTAATTATACAAAGACAATTTAAAGATAATTTGGAATTTGCAAAATATATAAAAGCAAACAATTAAAAATAAGTATAAAGTATATTCTAAGGTTACCTTTACAGTTCTTGAAACTGTAGCCTTCCTCTGAAGAAATTAAATTTGATTACATTTAAAATTATGTGATTTTTAACAGAAATAAATATACATATTCAAATCATTTGTGCTCTGCACAATTATTAGTATTCATGTCTTTAGTTTTAATCAATATTCATTTTGTTTCTTATTGCAATAGAACGCTGAAGAAATAATTCTTGCAATTTCATCTGCTGTGCAGAGGAGTCCTCAATTAATAATAACTAAGTTAACTGTGATGAATACTATTATTTATCTTACATATTGAACAGAAAATAGTTATATACTTATGGCAACTTGTTCAAAGTTAGATTGTTATTATAAGTTGGATTGTTACCATCTCATATGTAATATATAACATCTAATATAAACCTGAATACTAAGAAAACATCCAAGAAATAAATATATCTTTAAATATTTGTGATTACCATTTTTTTCTGTGAATGATTTTATGAACTAAATAGTGTCTCTCCAGTGATTATTTTTAATGTTAAATTTATATAGACTATAGAGATGGCATCTTCGACAAATATTTGATGTCATTTTCTATTCACTCACCCAATATTTCTTGGGCACTTGCTTATGAACCTAATGTTCTGTTAAAGGCTGAGGATACAAATCTAAATAGGGCAGAGTTTTTAATGTCAAAAAGCTTATAGGTTAGAGGGGCAAATGAGATAGGTTCATAATTATAGTACAATATGATATCCAGTTGATGAAAGTTTTTATAAGATGCTATGAGCCAACAAAAGAAGAAATTAATTTTAAAAGAAGACATGTAAAGAAAATTTGATCAAAGAAGTGACTTTGAGTCATGTATTTGATAGAAGAGTAGAAGCTCGAAAGAAGTAAGCTCCATAATGGCTGAATCTCTGTCTTGTTCACTATTCTGTCTCTTATGCCTAGAATAATGCCAGGGACAGAAGAAGCATTTTAATACTAGCATTTAATACTGGGGTATGGGAATTTAAAAAGGACATGCCCAGAAGCAGGAAAACCATAGGCAAAAGCATGAAAACATGGAAGATCATGGCATATGTGAGGACTTACAATTTAATTTTTTATGACTGGGATGAGGGACTATAAAGTGTGTACTAAAATCTAATGATTGGGATGCCTGGGCCGCTCAGCGGTTGAACGCCTGCCTTTAGCTCAGGGCGTGATCCTGGAGACGCGGGATCGAGTCCCACATGGGGCTCCCTGCATGGAGCCTGCTTCTCCCTCAGCCCATGGCTCTGCCTCTCTCTCTCTCTCTCTCTCTCTCTCTCTCTCTGTGTCTCTCATAAGTAAATAAGTAAAATCTCTTTTAAAAAAATCTAATGATTAAGAGAATGTACTTTGGAACATGTACAGACCATAATTTGAATCTTGACTTCATATTATACTGCTTTTGTGATCATGGGTAAAGCTCTGATCCTCTGTTGTTCCACTTAAAAATATAACAAATAATATTTGTTTATAATGTTCTATACAGATTTACTGGCAATAGTACCTGGCAAACGGAAAACATCAAATAAATTATTAAACCATTAATACTTTTTTTGAGGAAGTGGAGAGCCCTGAGACTGGAGAAACAGATATGATGAAATTTTGAAGGACTTTGTGTGATAGAATTTGGACCATCCTGTAGGTGATTGGTAGCTACACATCATTTTTGAATCCTGAAGCATAAGTTAGGTAGTTTTATAAACCTTATAATATTAGAGGACTGCTGGCTGTACAGAAGGTCCTCACAGAATATAAATTGAGTAAATGATTTCAATATTTAAAGCATGTATATAAAACAAAATGTACTGGAATCTAGAATTTCAGTTAAATTTTAAATTTAGTTAAATTTTAGTTTGCACACCCTCACAGAAGGTATACTGAGTAAACAGTTTGAATATTTAAATCATGGATATAAAATGAAATATACTGGGATTTAGAATTTATGGGAGAAGTTTGTTAAGACTTGGTAGAAAATAGCTACCACTAGGGCTTTCTATTTCTCCAGGTATAATTTGAGTGCCCCTAACTGGATTAACTACTTGTATAACTAGCAGGATTTGAGTGGCTGTTAAAAATGCCGATTCATGATGCCCCCATCCCTGCTGAATTAGAATCTCTTGAAGCCCTGGAATCTTTGTCTAAACAGATTCTATAGATGGTTCTAATCACCACAGAGATTGGGAACCATTTTCTAGAAAAATATTTTGGTAGAAAGCTACAATTTAAAAAAATAAGACAAATGTAAAATTGGATTTCTGATTAAGGTACCTTGTATCACTGAGTACATCTAAACTCTGATATCAAAAACTGACCTTTTAAGTACATTTGTTTTAAAAATTTAAAACCTCCAAAGTAACAACATGTAAACAGCCAATTCATATGTTATTTCAGTTTCATTTATAAATTACTTTTGAATCCTTTGGCTTAAATGGAGAAAATTCCACAACTTTACTTTTGACTATAATTAACTTGGCATATGCTTTTGAGTTAATAATGAGTCCTGAAGTTCCTTAAAGAGCTTTTAAAAAGGTGCTAATGTCCTTTCATTGTTCCTAAATCACTGAGTGGGGTGCAGATAGTTGTCTTAAATAAAGTAGTGCTAATTAAATATAGTTATTCACGTCTGTCAAATGAAGTTAACTATATTTGTGACTTAGAGTAGAGGGATGGAAAGTGAAAAAAGTGTTTGAAATGTATGAAATGAATGCCAGTTAAACAGAGAAAGTATAATTATTAAGGTTTCGTGGTAATTGGTTTGCTAAGGGACCTTTTGGGAAAATCCCTAAATAGCACTTTTCCCTTGTTTCTGAATACAATATGATTTGTTTTTTCTTCCCTTTCTGATCTCATGCCTTATTTCCTACAGAGAACTTCATGATTATTAGAATTCAGGAAAGGTTTGGTAAGGTCTATCCAGACGGAACCGTTAGTACTTTCAATAGCAAAAATGTAAAAATGCTCATAATGCTTTACATAACTAAATAGACTGTAAGAAACTGAGTAAGTTATCTATGATGTATACTTTACATGAAATCTGAGCCATAGTGGGACAATTCAAGCACTAGAAATTTAGTAAATTTAAGCCATCAGTAAACATTAGTATGCTTCTTAGTTGTTAAATATGTGCCTCCTTTTTTTTCCTCTTATAATCTCCTGTTCCATTTTTTTCTTTCTCATGTTTCTTTCATCTAGCTTATAAATTTGAATATTTGCATTTCTTAGCCATGTATCTTCTTAACTATAGTGTAGACTGAAATACCCAAGGGGCAATGGGATTTTGCATAGTTATTATGAAATGACTTGAAATTTTATTTTAATTTTTTTTCCAGCTGTATAACTTGTTTATTTTGGAAATCTGTCTGGCTTGTTTTGTGGAAATTATCATCTTAGATAAAGTGTTTACCATGTGCCAGGTATTATTTGAGACAATAGATATATAACAGTGAATAAAACAAAACCCCTGCTCTCATTAAGTTTGTATTCTAATGGTAGTAGGGGAGATATTAAAAAATAACAAATAAGCAAGTAAAATAGAGTATGTCAGAAGGTGATAAGTGCTGTGAAGAAACACCAAGTAGAATGAAGGAGGGATGGAGTGCTGAGGTGGAGAGTTAGCTATTGTATAAAATGAAGTAAGGCCTCATGGATAAGGTGATATTTGAGCTGAGGTCAGAAAGAAGTGAAAGAGGAAATCATGCAGATATCTGGGGTATGTATAGATGTACACTTGATGAGTTTGAGGAATAGTAGTAAGGGGACCAGTGTATCTGTATGGTGTGAATGATGAAAATATGCCAAATTTAAGCCACTGCAAGGGCTGTGCCTCAGCTTTTACCCTGAGGAAGATGGGAAACCATGGGAGGGAGCAGCCGGCAAAGGGAGAGGGAGAGACAGGCTCCTTGCTGGGCAGAGCTGATGTGGGGCTCAATCTCAGGACCCTGGGATCATGACCTGAGCCTAAGGCCGCCGCTGAACTGGCTGAGCCACCCAAGTGCCTCTCTTTTTCTTTTTTTTAAAATTCCCGTTATTCTCATCCAGGCTTTTATCACCTCACATATATTTAATCTCTCCAGCTAGATTATAAAGCCACTGAGAGATAGCCACCAGAACTCTCTCTCTCTCTCTCTTTTTAAACCTTAGATCATGATCAGATATGTTTGACTACTTGTGACAAACTGTACGAAGTGAGTGGAGACCAGTGTACAAAAGCAATTCCATGTGAGAAGCAGGAATTCTTTTTTTTTTTTTTAAGATTTATTTATTTATGATAGACATAGAGAGAGAGAGAGAGAGAGAGAGGCAGAGACACAGGAGGAGGGAGAAGCAGGGTCCATGCCGGGAGCCCGACGTGGGACTCAATCCCGGGACTCCAGGATTGCACCCTGGGCCAAAGGTAGGCGCTAAACCGTCGAGCCACCCAGGGATCCCCAGAAGCAGAAATTCTTAATTTGTGTTCAAGTCATGGACTCTTTTTAAAATAAAAAAAAAATTTTAACTTATTTTATTTAAATTCAATTAGTTAACATAGAGTGTATCATTAATTTCAGATGTAGAGTTCAGTCAAGTCATGGACTTTAGAGAACCTTTTGAAAACTATTGGAAGTCTTTCTAGAAAACATGCACATGCCTGGCATTTTGCACATGATCTCAGGGTCCATGGACTTTGCAGCCCCTACCCCAGACTTTGGTTAGATATCCATTTGATCTGAACCAGAACTATGTCTTACTCTTTGTTTCACTAGTACCTGACATGATGTTCTGTCTTTAGTTTGATATTTGCTGATAATGGCAATAATGAAACCATTTGTCTATTCTTTGCAAAGGTCATTGTACTGGAGTTCCTGATGTCTAAAAGTTCTGCATACTAATAAACACTAATTATCACATCCTATGTCCATTGTTAAGAGACATGGACTATCAAATATAAAGGTCATTGATATGATGTATTTAAGTTAAAAGTGGGTGTGTTTTCTGTAGCATAGTATTAGTTATTTGAGAGGTTGATTATTTCAGTGTACCTGAGTTTCTTTTAATAGCTGATACCAACTGCAAGGAAGGTAACAAAATACTTGATGTTTTGTCATATGTGCCTATTTCAATAACCCAGCAATATCTTGAAATGACCTGGTGTGGAGGATGAGAAAAGTCTAGGGACTGCTGCCAAGTCCTACAGAGCAGCAACATGGAAGTTGTTTAGTCAGTTTTACTAAAAGTTTGAAATCTACTATACTAGAGGCAAGTGCAGAAACTGTGTTAATTGCTAGCTTATTTTCCATATGGTTCTGTTTTAATGAAGCATATTTGATGCAGATGGTTGGAAGTAATGTCTAAACTGGCCCTGACTAATTCCTACAGTGCTTCCACTCCAATACTTAACAGTGCCTTTGTAAAGTTTCTTCATTCACACCTTAAAAAAATTATTTTTAATTTTTATTTTCTAGTTAAAATGTGGCCTAGAATAACGTGAAAATCATTCTTTAAACTTGACCTCTGAAAAGAACAAGAACAGTCATCTCTATGATTCTAGGTCAACATTACTTTCCAATTTGGTTTCTTTCATATTAGTGGGGTTCTTTCATCATTATATGGTTTTCTGAAAGTATTTAGTTGAGGAAATTGGCATTACAAAGGATCACAGATAGGAACTTCATAGGAACTGAAGTGACTTTACCAATAGCTTTGTTAACATGACAATACTCTTATCTCTTCAGGGATTGAAATGCAGCAGCTTGGAATATAAATAACTATCCTTTATTTGCACATTCTGTATATCTTATGCAATGAAATTGGACATGCTAGATATTAATGTTAAGTTAGAAGTGAAATCAAGGATAAATTGCCCAGCAATACTGCAAAAATCCTTCCATTTTCTTTCTTCCCTTCTATGAGACTAGAATATCAACATATAGTCATTGTGTTTGTCTTAAATCTTTAGAGAGAGTTCAGATATGTTATCTTGCTTAACAATGATATGCTGATTTCCTCTAAGTGTTTTATTTTCATGTACTTGTTGCTAAATATGTGCACTTGTCTTCATATTTGTTCATATTTGCTTAAGAATATAGATAATGTTCTTGTTAGACTGGAGGTTGAGTTCTGCAGTGCAAAAAAAGAGACATGGTTCAGTGGGTTTGTATCCATTTTGCTATGTTTTTTTTCTCACATTGTCACTTAAATATTCTCTTTGTTATCTGAATAGGACATCTGCTGACTAGCCTGACCCTCTTTACCTGATTGTGTGAAAAGTCTTGGTTAAATCTGTTAGGCGTTGGAGGCCCAGGGATCTGCTAAGTGCTTCTGAGCTTGAAAGACACACTGTCCTTGGTCTGTTTTATGTTTCCCACTTATGGATTCCTTTGATAAATAACCCTGATGTAGGTATGGGATAAGCCAAACAATGCAGTATTCTGAGCAGTAATTGATCCAGAGGGCTAATTACCTCTTAATAAACACTGGACTTTTTCTCATATTGTAGAGAGGTTCAAAAATGTAGTACAAAAATTAATTTTTCACCCAACTTAGTTGTTGTAATACAGGCAGTCTGAACACTGTAGAAAAATAATCAAAAAAAGAAAAAACCCCACAAAACCTAGTTTGTGAGAAACCTTTTAGAATCACAGTTCTGTTTTTATTTACCTCTATTTCCCCCTTGTCTTTCACTAGCAAGAAAGTTAACACTAGACTGGGCAGTGTTCTGCCCAGATATATTTGCATGTGTTTGGGGAGTTGTATTGAACATACCCCTTTGCCACAGAAAGTATTCTCTTTAAATGTCAATTTCAATGTTGAAATTTTATGAGAAAGGAAAGGAATACACATTTTCACTTATTTTAAACTTCTCCTTGGAAAATGTAGTTTGCTGCTGTTGTCTCAAGTTGGAAGAAATTGCAAAGTTTTCTTCAAATACTCATGGAAAGCAAATGCAATCCTGAATTAGACTAGAAAAAAAAGGTACCTTCTAAAAATCTGAATAATTATAACAGGTCTGTGTTAGTCATTTTTTTAAAACTTTTTCTCAATTTATATTCATCCTGGAGTTGACCTCCCCCCTCCTTCTTCGTCTTCTTCCTCTTCTCTTCTTCCTCCTCCTCCTCCGCCTCCTTCTTCTTCTTCCTCTTCCTCAAACAACTCCTCCTCCTCCTCCTCCTCCTCCTCCTCCCTCTCCTCCTCCTCCTCCTCCTCCTCCTCCTCCTCTTCTTTCTTCTTCTTCTTCTTCTTCTTCTTCTTCTTCTTCTTCTTCTTCTTCTTCTTCTTCTTCTTCTTCTTCTTCTTCTTCTTCTTCTTCTTTCTTCTTCTTCTTTTCCTCTTATTGTTTTATCTTGCCTTGTTTGTTTTATTCCAAGCATAGTTTAACTTTTCACTGAAGCAAGAGCCTAAAAAGGTCAGAGTAAGAAGCGAACAATTACCTTGTTTCAGGATAGAATATATTATTTCCCAAGTAATGTTTTTTTTTCCAAGTAATGTTTAAATACGGAATTGAAGAATTACTGTTGAGTTTGATTCACTTTGAGAAATCTCAGAAAAATTTTAAAGATTTGTCACTGTTTCTCTTCTTATAGAAATGCTTCTTTTTTTTAAAAAATTATTTATTCATGAGAGATACAGAGAGACAGACAGAGACATAGGCAGAGGTGTGGGACTCCATCCCAGATCCCATCATGCCCTGAGCCAAAAGCAGACCCTCAACTGCTGAGCCACCCAGGCATTCCTAGAAATGCTTCTTAAACTCAAAGAGAATAGCTCTTTGGAATACTCTCTGATTTTGAACTCCATGGAAAGCCACTTACAATAGGAGTGGGAGCCCTATGCTGAATTAGGCAGCTGGAGATCAGCTATTACCATGGTGTTGATAGTAACTTACGTTTTGGAGGGGCTCTGGACATGAGGTTTAAAATACCACGTTGCCTCAGACACTTGCTAGGGACAAGAAAAATCCAGCTATGTAGCTTTTTCACCATTATTGTATAGATGTTAGGTACTTGGGAAGTTCCTTCCTTTTCTTTTCTTTTTCAGAGAAATAATACTCTTATTTTAGAAATAAAACAAGATATTTAGCTGGGCTTCATGTTAGGCTTTAGGCTTTTAAAATTTTTCTTTTTTAAAATTTCTCACTATGGTTTTCAGGTCTTATTCTTGAACTGTTTCTCTTTTGGTCTTGATTTTGTTTTCAGAGAAATAGCAGAGCTAAGCTTTTCATTTAATTGTAATAAAATACTGCCCTAAAGAAGAAGGAAATATGATTTTTTTACTGGTTTATATAGAAAAGCATATAACTGTAATAATATTTTAACTATAGTTTGTATAGACCATACTCATTTAAACTCTATGCAAATCTTTGTTACTTCAGGGCAAACAAGCTACAAAACCATAATGTGTGGTGTAGTGAGCACACACCATAAATTTGATAATCATACTTGTGAATTCATCATATTTTATATAGGAGATCGCTGTAGCATTATGAATAGTAATGTGCAAATGACGTGAAAAAATGTTGCCACATTCTTGACTGTTTAGTGATTTTAATGCCACTGTATTATTTCATTTTGTGCCAAGTTGCATTGATTGATAAGTGAAGATAGTAAAATACCAGAAATTTTACATTGGTTTTAATGTGTGGAGTTTCTATAATTCCCCTCAAATCTGGAATGTTAACATAAATACTCCTTTTGTGGGGTAGCAGGAAACATACTGCCCAGACTACACATGTTACCCCGCTAGGCCTGCATCTACTGTTTAGAGAAATAGGAGTGGGAGGCTGTTTTAAGTGAAAGTGAAAAAAGGCATTTGTTTAGCTGCATGGCAACACAAATATTTCACTTAGTGAGGACTGACAATGCATCTCATTATGTGAGCCGGTGCCAGCTTGTAAAAAATTTCTGTTTAACTTTCCATATTAGTTGAAGGTGCTGTGCTTAACTGTTTGAAGCCTGGCATCCAGGTTCCTTCCCTTGCTCCCATCCCCAACACACATTTTTTGTCTACCACTGTTTGTTTATAATCCCAAAGTAATAGATAAGAGAGAGCCAAGGATATTTGGTCCATTGAATGCTATTAGGAATATGTGGGGAAACCTGCCAGATTGAAGTCTGCCTCAGGCTAAACATTTGTCACTTCTTCCCATTTCTCCTATTCCGGATGCACTTTCCTTAAGGCTAATTGTTATATTTTGTCTTGACAGTAGAAACATTGTGTGGTATTTTGTTTTAAATTGACAGTTACCTTGTGGTGCTACCATTGCCTGAGTAGCATGTTCTCAAGGTAATAATTCTTATTCTTAGATTCTTGAATCTCCCTTTACAATGTGTTTGGAGCTTAGGCTATTTTTGTTTCTTGTAGCAGTAGAAGGCAGAGTAAAATAAATTAATGATGACCATTGTATCACTTGTTTAAAATAATCTATTTTACAGATTTTGATCTGAAGAAGGTAGAGAAGTACTTTCTATTTCGAGAGTGTTTGAGATAAAGTCTCTGTGTTCTCATTGGCATGATCATTACCTGTGTGTATCAATTTCAATAGCTTTATCCAGATACGGTGGTATAAGGAGAGGGCAAAATACATTTTTAGATGTCTGTGGCTGTAATACATAAATGAAAGATTCTTAGCACTCACGAGCATAGGATGATGTGCAAGGACCAACTGTGTGAGTATTCCAAAAAATGAACATTTTTTTCATAATTTCATCATATTTTTTGAAGCTGTGGGATCAGGAGTGTCAATTCGTTAAGAGAACATTTCGAAACATTTTACCCAGTGAGAGAGCCCTAGTAACAGAATAAACTAAGAGAAGTAATTTATAATGCACAAAGCACTTTAAAATTATAAAAACCAAGAGAGTTAAAAGTGGGGATCACTTTGCATGAAAAAATTGGAAACAAATTCAAATTGTTGACAATTCCTCTGTACTAGTTAATATCTGCATAAGGTTTAGGTGATTGCACTTTATGAGTATGTTTACATTTCTTTCATAAAAGTAGTTGGGGCATTTAATTTTTTTTAAAATAAGAAAAGATTCAGATATGAGAATTAGAAATTTATGATAAAACATTTTCCTTTTTTTCTAAATTAAGTAGCTGGAAATTTGTAGCAAAATCTTTCCCTCCTCTTCCTTCCTCTACTGCATTCTGGTTTTTATTGTATTCCATCTTTCTCTATTTTTAGGGTAGACTTTGGTCCTCTGGGAAAAGAGAATCCTTTTAAATCCTAAAAACTGTGGCATCATCTGTTAGGCAGAAGCCTGAACTGGCTGGGGATTGTAAATGCCTGCCAAGGATCTTTCTGACCTCTTTACTTCTTACTACCTCCATAGTAGTTGTGGATTTTTGCTTAATTAGTCACATTCTAGCCCTGTGTCTGGGCTTTTTAGATAGGGAACACAATATGCCATCAGTTGATGGGATGGGCCAGGGTGTGGAAGTACTAGAAGGCAATGCAGTTGCAGTCTGGATGGAACCCAAAGTAAATATTTTGCCGTTAGCTTTCTCATCAATTAGATAGTCACGGTTAGCCTCAAAGGGCTAATATATGGATTTAAAAAAAACACATTTGGATTTTTCAGTTCTGCTTGTTATTGCTTATTTCCTTCTAATAAAAAGCAGCTCACTTCCTCTCTTCAAGCAGAACCATGCTTCAACTTTCCCAGCAAATCTTGTCTGAGGGTCAGTGAATTGGTCTAGTATCAAGAGCACAAATATGAGGCTTCAAATTTACTAAATAGTTCTTATTCCTCATTCCATGGTTTGGAGTGAGAGGTAGAAGGTAGAGGGATTGTTTCTATAGCATCTCTGTCTCCATGCTTCCACCCTGCCCATCCAATTATTAGTTCAGATTTAGAGTACTTGGTATCTGCCTTAAAGGACACTATTACAATATCCAGTCACAAATTTAATAGCTCCAAAAGTGGAAAAAAAACCCTTCTGGTTCCTTGCCACTTACAATGCATGGAAGATAGTAAACATCCAATGAGTATTTGTCGAATGAATAATTGAGTGGATGAGTGAGAATATAGGAAATGTTGACAAGAAGAGAAGAGTATAAAGTTCTTAAAAGATGTGATTGAGAATGATTTAGTGTTATGGACACTTGAAGTTCAAATTCAGAGATTAACTGGTAAAACTGTTGGAATGAGGAGTCCTTAATTCAAAAAAACTTGGACAGATTTACTTTTCTAGCTGGTACAAATTAGCCATCAGTTTTTTCCAGGAGTTGTCAGGTAGCATTCAATTTCCCAAATTTGAAATTTTGGAGGCAATGGGATCCTCTAAAATGCCATCTTTGGAAAACTGCCTAGGATTCAGAATAAGTTATTTTTATAGTACTAGAGAGACTAGACAACATCTTAGAAATTTCTGTACCTATCTGTGGTTTCATATTTCCTTTGCAAAGAGTTATGGTAGAAACATGAAGCTGCGTAGTGGGGAGAGTTGGTATGCCATGCTATAGGAAGTTTGGCAGAAGAGTTTCTATCTGGATATGCATTTTCTTTCTTTTTTTAATGTTTCAAGTTTTTATTCAAATGCAAGTTAGTTAACATACAGTGTAATATTAGTTTTAGGTGTAGAATTTAGTTATTCAGCATTTAGGTACAAAACAGTGCATAAGAACAAGTGCCCTCCTTAATCCCCATTACCTATTTAATCCATCCCCCCACCCACTCCCCCATAAACTATCAGTTTCTTCTCTATACTTAAGTTTATTTCTTGGTTTGCCTCTTTCTCTCTCTCTGCCCCCTTTGCTCATTTGTTTTGTTTCTTAAATTCCACATGTGAGTGAAATCATATGGTATTTGTCTTTGTCTGACTTGTTTTGCTTAGCATTAATACACTCTAGCTCCATCCACACATCATTGCAAATGGTGAGATTTCATTCTCTTTTATGACTAATATTCCATCATATATATATATATATGTGTGTGTGTGTGTGTGTGGTATATATATATCCAATTATTTTACATATATATGTGTGTATATATATATCTATATCTATATCTATCTATATATATATATCCCACATCTTCTTTATCCATTCATCAGTTGATGAACATTTGGGCTCTTTCCATAATTTGACTATTGTTGATAATGTGCTATAAAACTCGAGGTGCATGTATCCCTTTGAATTAATATTTTTGTATCCTCTGGGTAAGTACCTAATAGTGCAATGCTAGGTCATAGGGTAGTTCTATTTTTAACTTTCTGAGGTCCTCTATACTGTTTTCCAGAGTGACTGCATAGTTTTTTACAAACTAGGTAAGAGGGTTCCCCTTCCTCTCCATCCTTGCCAACACCTGTTTCCTGTGTTGTTAATATTAGCCATTGTGACAGGTGTGAGGTGATATCTCATTGGAGTTTTGATTTGTATTCCCCTGATGATGAATGATGTTGAGCATCTTTTTGTGTCTAATGTATGGACATGCATTTTCTTTCTATTCAAATTTGATGTGATTATGAATTACTGGTCTGCACTTGATTATGAATATAAAGGTGGATTTTTCAAGCTGATCAGAGTGTACCTGGCAGTCAGATTGTTTCTGGTTCTACTTTAACCTACTGTGGTGCTAATACCTTATGGGGGAAGCTTTGTGATCATGTTCGTTGTACAGGGATAAGTAGGCTAGTGTAGTGAGTGTGTATTCCTTCAATAGCTTCATTTTGGGAAAAATTCCTTGGGGAGCCACATGTGCTGAACTTCATGCTAAATATTTAAAATCAAGAGATTCCCAAATCTACCAGTATTCTTCAAGACTTTACTCTTTCAACCCAGGAATTTATATAGTCAAGAGATACTATTTTCTCCTAGGTTCTCTTTACTATTATTTTGCCCAATGCCATGCCATTTAGACTGCCAGATATTCTTGAAGTTTGCAATATCTCTCATTATCAATAATTTATTCTGCTTGTGTAGTTAATGGTGTATCTGTGCAAATAGTATATATATTTATATGCTGGCTACAAGGTAACAAAGGCCCAATTGTTTTTATGGTGAAAGGATACAGATTTTCCGTGCCCAATTAAGCAGGTAATTTACATATATATATATTTATATATAGCTTCTCAAACATTAAAACATACTTCCCATTATGTGTGGGAGGTTTACTTCACATTTTATTGCTCATTTCCTGAAATATAAAAATATAAAATAAATTGAAAAATTAAGTATGTATTTGGGGTATCTTTGGCATGTAATACCCAATTCAGATAGTATATGAAGTGTCTCATTCTTTATACATTGTGAATATGATAGCTGCCATTCTAGCATGCATTATTTATAACTCAGAATCTTCTAATTTTGAATAGTACAATGTATTTAAAATGTAGGATTTAAAAAAATAGGTTGTATGAAAAAGATATGAATGGGATATCTTTATCTAAAATCATTTAGATATTTTTGAACTGATTAGTATAGAAGCAGTTTGTATTTTTCTACTCCATACCATTCCTTTTACTGGAATATTTCAGGTAAACATTTTTACTTGTGGGATTTATATTTCATCTTTCAAGTCCCAGCTCCTTGTAGCCTTCTCTGGTCTCACTTCATTTGAACTTCCACAGTATTTTGTATTTCTCTTTCTGTGCTTGTCCTGATTTGTCTTTTTAGTAGTTTAGTAGTTTCTGTAACTATTCCTTTCTGTTAGCTTCTGAACAATTTTTTTAAAAGATGTTTATTTATTCACGAGAGACAGAGAGAGAGAGAGAGAAAGAGAGAGGCAGAGACACACAAGCAGAAGAAGCAGGCTCCATGCAGGAAGTCCCATGCAGGACTTGATCCCGGAACTCAGAACTCCAGGATCATGCCCTGGGCTAAAGGCAGACACTCAACTGCTGAGCTACCCAGGTGTCCCTGATCAGTTTTTTCTTTCTTTTTTTTTTTTTTTAATTTTTTTAAAAATTTATTTATGATAGGCACACAGTGAGAGAGAGAGAGGCAGAGACACAGGCAGAGGGAGAAGCAGGCTCCATGCACCGGGAGCCCGATGTGGGATTCGATCCCGGGTCTCCAGGATCTCGCCCTGGGCCAAAGGCAGGCGCCAAACCGCTGCGCCACCCAGGGATCCCAGTTTTTTCTTTTTTTTTTAAGGACAGGTATATTAAATCAAATACATCTTAAATAACTTATATGACTATATAGTACCTGTTTTTCCATAAGCACTCAGTAAATAATTATTGAGATAATAAAAAATTTTGAAAGACTCCACACTCTCAGTTCCTTTCATAATTTATGAAATTTACATTGCTCTTCTTACATTGGTTTCTCTTATATGTGTTGATTGTCTTTACTGTTTTCATATTATCCTGGGAGTTCAGGAGGAAATAGTTTCTTGAATTTGCTGATGAGTTTAATGCAACATCTTTTTAAAATATGAATTATGTTATTTATTGTGGGTCCCTGAACAAAATCTGGAGTTTGTGATTGGGGAATAAAGAAGGAATTGACATGTCACCCTCAGCGTTACTGTTCCTGCTCCTTCAGTCCCTCTTGTCAATCACGATTTTAGAGTGAAATCTATACCATACTTCCTGATACTGTCTCTAATATAGTAGTTTGCTCATAATTAGTGCTCCAAACATATGCATAAAATAAATGTGTGAATGAATTTGACATCAACGAATATTGCCTTTGATGTCTCATTCACTCCTTCCACTAATGGCTTATCTACTCTCCCCAGGCTTTCTTTGCATTTGTGTTGCCCTTCCATTCTTGCATATAAAATCTTCCTTTCAAGAAAACATTTGATGGTTGTTTTCAACCCATGATATAAAGGGTCAATATTAGCTTAGTATGTTCTTCTTTTGTGGCATATGAATTAAAAATGTAGAAATCTTTTCAAATAAAAATTAAGGTAAATGAGTTAAGTTATATGTGATCTTCATTCAAAATAAAGGTGTTGATTTTCTTGACTTCATAGAGAAACATGTTTATAGCTGGGCTCCAAAGCAGTTTTGGTATTGCTTAGGGACCCATGAGGAAATTTCTAGGGAAAGTAGCTGAAGATAGATTACTATAAATCTTTGCAAGTGTCCTAAGGATTTTAAAATTGACAATGGCTAAGAATAGAAAGAAGGATAGAAAGAGTACCTTGGGACAGCTGGCCCTGAAGTGAGGAAATGGAACTAAAGTTACCAAAAGAAAAATCCTTTGTTCTCATTTACCTTAAGAATAACTAGATTCATAGTTTTTGTTCCTCTTTTTGGACTGCTAGAAACAATTCAAGCAAATCTGTGCTGTGCAACTGCTATTACAATGAAGAGTTTGCATTTGTTATTATTGTCTTTACCTGAAGTTACTTCACTGTAATAATTACTGGAAAAAGAAATGATTTATAGCTACACACAGTTTACTGTATTCCTGTTCTAGCATTTTTCTAGTAAAAGCACCTTGATTTTATTTTATGTTTTTGGAGAATGATGCTTCTTTTGGTAAATGTGGTTGTGTAGAGTTGCCCTTATCCTCCCAAGTCATAGAGAGTGGGCATTCCATATGCCTGGTCACATTGATTGATTAGGAAATACACATGTTATCCAAGTCAGGCCAATGATATTTAATCTTGGGATTTTTGCTGGGAATTAATGGGAAAGAAGCACAGCCTTTCTACTGTCATTGCTAACCTGGAGTTTCTGATAGTCATCTTTGCCCCTGAAGTGGGAGAACCTGCCTGAGATATGGAGAGAGACCAATTACTGATTACATTGTTTTATTTTATTTTAAAAATTTAAAAATTCAGTTTGCCAACATAGAGTATAACACTCAGTGTTCATCCCATCAAGTGCCCTCCCTAGGGCCCAGTACCCAGTCACCCCATCGCCCTACCCCTCTCCCCTTCCACAAACCTTTGTTTCCCAGAGTTAAGAGTTTCTCATGGTTTGTCTTCCTCTTTAATTTTTTTCTCACTCAGTTTCCCTCCTTTCTCTTATGTCCTTTTCACTGTTTCTTATATTCCTCATATAAGTGAAACCATATGATGACTGTCCTTCTCTGATTGACTTATTTGACTCAGCATAATTGATTACATCATTTTAACACTGAGTCCAGTGTGTAAGAAGCCAGGACTTTTCAGTTATGTTGAGCTAAGAATTTTTTTATTTTAAATAAAGCTGCTTTGAGTTAGTTTTTTTATTGTAACAAAGTGTTCTAATGAATACAACCAAAATTATGCAACTGACCATAGAACTGATAGGGTGGATTGATATATGGGATTTGGAGAAATATTTTGATGTCCATTGACTGATCCAATAATGAAATTTATTTATTCCACTTTCCATGAGTGCAAATGAGTGGGGTGATATGATGAAGGTCATTACAATTCCTATTGAAATGATTAATATTGTCAAAGAATAAAATGCAAATGAGATGACACAGCTAGGTAAGTTCTAAGACTTAAGTTTATGTTATTTTGAAAATAGAACAAGTTTTTATGCTAAGTGATAAGTCGGACTGAGAAAGACAAATGCTGTATGATTTTACTCATATGTGGAATCTAAAAGAGCAAATGAAAAAACAAAAAGCAGAACCAGATATATAAATATATAGAAAACAAACCGATGGTTGATAGAAAATAAGGGGTAGGGTAAATGGGTAAAATGAATGAAGGGGAGTGGAAAAAATAGACTTCCAGTTACAGAAGAATAAATCACAGGAATAAAAGGTACATCATAAAGAATATATAGTCAATGGTATTGTAATAGTGTTGTATCCTGTTAGATGGTGGTTATACTTGTGGTGAGCATAGCATAATGTATAGAGTTGTTGAGTCACTATGTTGTAGACCTGAAACTAATGTAACATTGTATGTCAACTATACTCAAAAAAAAAAATAGAGAAAAATTTTAAAAAGAAAATGGAACAAGTTTATGGACTTTTTTCCTGGGTTAAAGAATACAGTTTTTCAGGGCACCTGGGTGGCTCAGTTGGTTAAATGCCCAATTCTTGGTGGCTCCGGTCATAATCTCAGGGTCATGAGATTGAGCTCTGCATCAGACTCCCTGCTCAGAGCTGAGTCTGCTGGAGATTCTCTCCCTCTCCTTTTGCCCCTCCCCCATTCATGCACACGTGCTCTTTCACTCTAAAATAAATAAATAAATAAATAAAATCTTAAAAAATAAATATATAGTTTTCCTTCCTTCTAATAAAATAAGTTGAGGTTTGCCTATATTTTTAATATTCACTTATCTATTGCAGTTTGATATATTTGTTAGATGTATAACTTGGACAGGAATTGGAGAGAGTACCTGTGCTCTGAAGAAATATCCTCTGCTTGTTACATTTTCATATGTTAATCTTTTCATTAATATGTGATTCTACTTAAGATCAACTTTAATGGATTTACCTCAGATTAGAAATCTTCTCACTAGTTTGGAAAAACTCAAAAAAATGGAAATGGATATTGTAGTACAAATTTTGCTGTTTTCCTGGAAAAATAATTGGAATTGTGATGAAAATTTATTCTCCAAATCTAGTTATGCACGTTCTACTCGACGTTTGTAAGTCACATTTAAAGGGGTAATATTTTTAATGTATATTTGCCTTTTAGGAGGGCTCCATTTTATCTGTCTTTTCACATTGTTTGAAATATGTATATAAAATATGTATGTAAAGACTAGGTTGATATTTGATCATCTCTCAAGCAATACTGAACCATTTTATATTAAGATTTTGTTACTTAAAATATTAAAAAAACCCAACATTAAGATAATATCCTAGGTTTTCTTGCTTTTCCCCCTGCCATTCAAGGATGTATATTCTCAGTCAAATTTGATCTTTTTAACTTGGCAAACCTTAAGTGACAAGGTCTTAAGTTGACACTGTTTTCTCCCTAATTCTTGTAGATTATAGATATGTTCCTCAGATCTAAGAGTCTTAGATCTAAATTCCTTGGGTGCTTATGTTCTCATAAGGAAATGATCATGTTCAGAGGTTGGGGTGTTAACTAGTCCAGGAGACCAAGGCCCCATTAGAACCATTGTAACGAAAGATGAATGGATAAAGAAGATGTGGTTTATGTATACAATGGAATATTACTCAGCTATTAGAAATGACAAATACCCACCATTTGCTTCAACGTGGATGGAACTGGAGGGTATTATGCTGAGTGAAGTAAGTCAGTCGGAGAAGGACAAACATTATATGTTCTCATTCATTTGGGGAATATAAATAATAGTGAAAGAGAAAATAAGGGAAGGGAGAAGAAATGTGTGGGAAATATCAGAAAGGGAGACAGAACATAAAGACTGCTAACTCTGGGAAACGAACTAGGGGTGGTAGAAGGGGAGGAGGGCGGGGGGTGGGAGTGAATGGGTGACGGGCACTGGGTGTTATTCTGTATGTTAGTAAATTGAACACCAATAAAATATTTTAAAATTCTAAAAAAAAAAAAAAAGAACCATTGTAACATCAAGCCAAAGTTACAGAAGCCTTAACCTTTAAGAGTCCATGCAGACAACAGCACATTTGGAATGGCATGCACACTTAGTTGTATGGGTGGAATTTCTCAGAGGTAGTGGATTTTGAAGTTTTATTATCTATCATTAAGCAGGATTTCGCCTTTCCTCAAATGACCCCTAGTGTGCAACCCAGAAAAATTCAGTTTAAAATATAAAATTCCTGGGAGAAAAATGCTTTTGCTGCTGCTGTTTCTCCTTCTTCTTCTTCTTTCTTCTTCTTCTTCTTCT
Source organism: Canis lupus familiaris (assembly GCF_011100685.1). Taxonomy (NCBI): domain Eukaryota; kingdom Metazoa; phylum Chordata; class Mammalia; order Carnivora; family Canidae; genus Canis; species Canis lupus. The sequence goes on along the minus strand of NC_049242.1, from coordinate 39,812,001 downwards.
TCTTCTTCTTCTTCTTCTTCTTCTTCTTCTTCTCCTTCTCCTTCTCCTTCTCCTTCTCTTCTTCTTTCTTCCTTCTTTCTTCTTTCTTCTTTTTTCTTTTTTCTTTCTTGTTCTCCTTCTTCCTCTTCTTTTTAAGATTTACCAACTTATTTGAGGGGGCAGGGAAAGGAGAGGAAGAGAGAATCCCAAACAGACTCCACGCTGAGCGTGAGCCTGACACAGGGCTCAAGCTCATGACCCTGAGATCATGACCTGAGTCGGAGCCAAAACCAGGATTCTGACACTTGGCTGACTGAGACACCCAGGTGCCCCAGAGAACTGTATTTTTTAATCCAGTAAAAAAAAAATCTATAAATTTGTTGTATTTTTCTTTCTCTTTTTTTAAGGATTTTATTTATTTATTCATGAGAGACACACAGAAAGAGGCAGAGACATAGGCAGAGGGAGAAGCAGGCTCCCTGCAGGGAGACCGATGCAGGACCTGATCCCAGGACTCTGGGATCATGACTTGAGCCAAAGGCAGATGCTCAACCACTGAGCTACCTAGGTGCCCCTCTACTGTCTTTTTAAAAAAATTTTCCTGTTACCCTAGAACCTGCTTCTAAGAGCCCTTCCTTTCTTCTTCTTATAACCCTTCAATGTGGTAATCTTTCTTTTTAGTCATTCACTATTTCTCCTACCCAAACCTATTCATGGTATAGTATCCTACAGGAGTCACATAGACGTTTATTATTATTCTTGTTGTTAAATTTTTTTATGACATTTAAATTAAAATAACAAAAAAATCTCACACAGAATTTCACAATATGCAATCTGTTTTTGCTTTTACCTGCTTGTTTCCAGTCCTTGTCCATGTTTTTTTTTTTTTTAATTTCACATAACTATAATCAGAGCATGGATATCATTGGGTATTATTTGTTTTTCATTTGATGTTATATAATAAATATTTCCTGTCACAAAAAGCTTGCCATGGCCTATACAGACACTGGGAGATGCCCTTGTATGTCTTTCTTTGGAAGAGATCTGCCATTTGGGTTTTATTTTGGATAGTTTTCCTCCTGGTCTTGAGATATTCCATTTACAATTAGCCTGAAGTTCTTACTGAGGGAAGACACAGTTTCTGTTTTTTTTTTATGGGAATGCATCTTAACATTTACCATTAACTATGAAGTTTTTTGTAGTTTTATTCCCCTTATCTCTTGCATCTGTTGAGAAGTTTATAGACTTTTTCTTCTTTAATCTATGAACATGGCATCATTGGCAGAGTTTCTAAACCATGTAGCATTACTGAGATAAAAACCTACTTGTTCTTGATGGATTTTCATTTACACTGTAGAATTAATTAATATTTAAAAGATTTTTTGTTCTGTTCTTAAGTGAGATTAGTCTATAATTTTTACTTTCTATATAGTATGTTTACTTTGTTTTGGAATCAAGGGTATTTTAGCCTTAAAAGTGAGTTGGGAGTCATATATATTTTAGCCTAAGAGGAATTCATAGGAGTTCTAGAGACACGAAGTTTAAACTCTAGCTAGGAGGAAAAATATTTTTATCTGTAAAGTATTTTGAAACATCAACCTAAGCTGGCATTTTTGTTTTGTTTTTTAAATTTTGGCACAGGGAGAGACTGGGGGAGGAAATTGGGAATAGAGAAAATGTTGGTAAAGCATGGAGGTTGCCTCTATAAGTCTCTGTAAGTGTGGAGATTGCCTCTATATATTATTTTGGTGTTTATTTTTGAATATATTTTGGCAGACCTATAGTATGATCAATTGGGATTAAGAGGAGGGTAGTTTTATGATGTTGGTTAGGGAAGATACTGGTTATTAGAGAAACCATTAACTGAACATTGAAAAAGGTTCCTGAACCAAAGTTGGAGCTACACATGATCTGAAATTTAAATACGTTTTAATTAGTCTGTTTATATCCCTAATACCCTTAAAAGGTAAAGGATTTGGAAAAAAAGGTACAAGGATAGAACTTCTCCTTCAGGTCCCACAATTTTCCCATTGGTTGCATTAAGCCATTTATGACATTGTTCTCTCTCCAAGACTCTCCTGGGAGTTAATTTTAGTTAGATTTTTATCTCTATAAAAAATCTGGGGAGTAGCTTTGAGTCCATATGTAATTTGACCGATGTTTCATTTCATCTTATAAAAAATAGTTCACAAATGTTAGGAACTCTTCAAGTTTGGCCTTTCTGAGTATCTGATATATGATTACTGATGCAATTTCTTACAAAAGAGGTGCTGACTTTCTTCTGTTCTTACTGTTCTAAATGTATCACAATTTAATTCAACACAATTTTTCAGCACCTACTCTGCACCAGGTACTGGATATTCAAATATGATTCTTCTTAAGGAGTTCAAGCTTTCTTTTTTTCATCCTTGTTCTCTGAAGGCTTTTTCTGATATCCAGGTGCTTTTGTTTTTCTTTCTTTTTTGCCTGTCAAAACAAAGAGATTTTTAAAGGAAAATTTGAGTTAAACCCAAGCTGCTTCTATTGAGAAGAATTAGTACAGCTCTCTGAACATGGGTCTATTGTTTGTTTAGAACCTAGTGTTAATGAGGGCACAATGCTTGTCTTGATTCTTATATGGACCTATTACCTTTGCTCTGTTCCATGGCCTTCAATCACTGATCTAATGGTTGATACTGCTAAAGACCAGGTGAGAAGATTTGGTTGATCAAAACATTAGAAAACCAGTGCAAATGGCATTCTTGCCAGGTATCATCCTTGTTTATAAAAGGCAAACAATAATTTAGGGCTTCATTTTAAAAAAATCATTACTGATAAAGTTGTAAAGGGATAGGTGGAAAGTAAAAAAGAACTTAAAAGCCATATTATCATGTGATGTTTTTTCCTGTTCTCCATTAATTGGGTAATTCTTAAGATAGTTTTCCCTATGTCATTTAGTTTCCTTTTTAATATCTTTAGATGCAAGATTGAGCTTTGCTGGCCTTTCTTTCTTGTTCTTCGAGTGTTAGTGCCAGCTTTGGCAGCCCACATTGTCAGTGCTGGCTCCCATGAAGGAATGGCTGAAGGCTCCTTTTGGAGACCCACTTCACTGGTTATTTTAATTGCTCACAGGGATAATTGTTGAGTGGTGCTATATAGGATAGTATTTCCTTTGCCATGGGGTTTAGGAATTCTGCCCAGTAATCACTCCTACTCCTGCTAGATGAGTGTATCTGAGTGGAAAGACTGGTAACTGACTCTAGGTATCTCCCTAAAACCATGTGTAAGGCCTCTGTCACATTAACTCTTTGAAATTCATGCAGAAACCGTGAATACTTTCCTCGCTGATCTTCTGTTTCATGTGGTCCAAAACAGAGAAATTTTTAGAGTTTAAAATTAGTACACCCTCTATCATGTAGCCCTGTGAGACCAAAGATTTTCTTTGCTTTCCTTTTTTTTTTTTTAAACTGTCCGAGAGGGGATCCCTGGGTGGCGCAGCGGTTTAGCGCCTGCCTTTGGCCCAGGGCGCGATCCTGGAGACCCGGGATCGAATCCCACGTCAGGCTCCCAGTGCATGGAGCCTGCTTCTCCCTCTGCCTATGTCTCTGCCTCTCTCTCTCTCTCTGTGTGACTATCAAAAATAAATAAAAATTAAAAAAAAACTGTCCGAGATATTAGAAGAACAATAGAGATTTGAGTCATGAGTGCTGAACTGAAAAAAAAATTAAAAACAGTGCTATTTCAGCTGCATTTGCTGTGGTGAAAGACTACAATATACTGTCTGTTTGCTGGTATTCTTTGGTGTTGGACTGTTAATACTTTCTGAGATATAGTGACAAATTTCTGGATCCAGCATCCATTAGATGTTTTCTCAAACTTAGCTACTTCTGTAAGTGGAAAGGAGCCTTCTAAGACTCAAAGTTTGTAGTTTTGAAACCCTTTATCAAGGAATAACTGATTCCCACCAGGCTAGTAAGCCAAAATATTTTAGTGTGTGTGTTGCCGAAGTGAGCACTCAGTAAGCCAGAATAAATGGTGAATTTGTAGAGGTCGTATTTCAGAATTAACTGTATGGTTGCAGGTTTTAAATTGAAAATCAGTGGAGATGATTATTTTTTTGAAGAGTTTCTGTCACTTATTAAATAAAAATGTATCAGTTTTGAGTGGCTATCTAGACTACATTAGTGCAAATGGAACAAAACAGAAACTTCTTCAGAAGAACTTTGGGAATCCTCAAAATGACCTTGACCTCTTTGCTAAGATTGATTGCTCAAAGGCCCCAATTTTCCTTCTTCCTTCATTGTATCCATGACCTTTGTCATGAGACTTTACAGTGCCCTTCCATTTTAGAAGGGTTTTCTGACTCATCCCTTGACTCTGGGATCTATCATTTAACTTGCTTTGGCCAATGGGATGTTAGCAAAGGTGATACAAGTCGAGGCTTGTGAAAGTACTTGTACGTTTCTGTTCACATTCTTGCCCTTTTCTGTCCCCACGAGAAGAACAAGCTAGTTTGCTGGTGGATGAGACATATGGAGCAAAGTTGAATTACTCTAGTTGTCCCAGCCAAGGCCATCCTAGATCAGCCAAAAGCCGGCCAACCACAAGACATGTTGGTGAGCTCAGCTAAAAGCAGAAGTGCCCAGCTGACTGCAAACACATGAGCTAAATAAATGCTTATTGTTTTAAGTCACTGAGTTTGGGGGTGGTCGAACCTGCAGCATTTTTGTGGCCATAGATAATTGATACAACCTCAGTTAACCTCTTTTAAAAAAGACTCAACTGGGCAAATATCACCGATGACTCCTAGTGATTTCTTGCTGTTTCAATGACAACATATGTTTCATAATGATTTCAAGAAATTCCTAGAGCTAGCCTCTCAGTGATACTTGTGTGAGACTTGATTTAAAGTGAAATATGTTTTCTTTGTGGGTCAATTTTAGGAACTCCGGAGATACCTCCACCCAGTCTATATTTTCAGCTAATGTATGTTACCCTTAACAGGGCACAGAGTCATTCCGTATACAAAAAAGTTAAGGTAAAAAAAAAAGTGCAAATAGTGCAAATAAAGTCAAATTCATGTAGCAAGAAACACAAAAGCCAATATATCCTTTGAAAAGAGCAAATTTTGACTGGGAAGAAGAGGTGGTGGTGAGTGGAGTCAGTAAAATAGAAAAAAATGAGGCTCAAAAAAGGGAAACTGGCTTTACTTTAGGCTATTTGAAAACAACAAAGTGTAAAAGTGAATGTTGTGAATGAAGACTGAGCTTTCAAATCTTAATTCCATTTACACTCTGAAAGTCCAACTTATTAAAGGGGAGGTGTTGGATGAAAGAAGCAATGAGGTAGTTTTGTTAGGGACCTGGTGCTTTAATTCTTTCTTTGTGCTTTGACAACAAATCACTGTTGTCTTTTTTTACTTTCAGATGCTCTATTGCTATTTCATTCACTTTCTTTTGTTGTAGAAAGAAGTCTGCTTTTTAGTGAGTATATCGTTTAAGTAGAGGGCTGAGAATCCTGGTCCCCAGGACAGAGACTAGGCTTTACTGATCTCTACTCAGAGAAGAGGTGCTGGATGGGGGAACCTGTACTTAGTTAATTCGTCATGTTAGTTGGAAAGGTCCTTATTATTTTGCACAGCAGTATGGTCACCTGGCGGTAGGTCATTAGCATTTTAGTCTTCTTTTCCTCACAACAATGCGCAACATGCTAATTAGAGGATTCTGAAAGCTAAGTAACCTGTTTTAAAACCAGACATTTTAATTTGCAGCTTTAATGGCTGTTTTTATAATAACTGGCTTTATTGGGGGTAAAAGCACTTCTCATGTTCCACTAGCAAGGCAGAGTATAACAGAAGCTGACAAAATTAAAAACCTCATAATGCGACCTTTGCCTGGGATAAAAGGCTGTTTCATAACAATTTCCTTTTGTTCTTTGTTTAAGCCATTACTCTAAAAGGAGCCTCCGATTAATCTAAGTAAATGCATCATTACAGTACTAATCCATGTCCTTCTGTCAGTGTCTGTTTTAATTAAATAAATGCTCGCAGAAAGATATCACCCACAAAGCTGTGATTGGAGAAAGAAACACTGGTGGAACAGGGAAGATTAAGAAGGGCTTTACCATTTTGTCCATTTGCATAGCTCCAGATGCCACAGTGTTTCAGGTTGAAAGAAAACTTACAAAAGAGTTTAACACACTTCACTCTTCTAGATTTAAAATAATGGGATTTACCAATGAAATTCTAATCATCCAATTTATCACATGTTAGACATTCCAAAGCAAGGAATACAACAGCTTTGGGCGTGTCTTTTAAACCTTTTATACAATGTTGTGTCATATCTATGAAAACATACGTGTCAAATTTGCATGGGGTTTTTCTTATTTCGGGTGACATGGATGGTGAAATCTAGTTGTGCATATACAACAGGATTTTTTTTCCTTTTTGAAGTATCTTGCAACTTCTATTTTGGTTAGGTTTTTTTTCCCCCTTATGGCTTCTTATTGATATGTTAAGAATTTAGGTGCTTAATTAGTTGTTAACAATGGAAAGTACATTTGATAAATGCTTATAAAATGAATATATCCAGTTACTATCACTGCACTGCTACATAGAAACTCTTCTTAGCAGTAGAGTTACAGAATTCCCGTGGTGAGTGCTTTCTCCATATACGGGCCATTATTTGATGTAATGAAAAGAGAAAGTGTGCAACAGTGAGATTGTTAATTAATTTAGCCTAACAAGATGAAGATAAATGAAGCAAAGCACAGATTGAATGAAGCAAGAGGTCTTATTTACAATTTAATACACTTTTATATAATGCAGATTTCACTTGATAAAAAAACCCCACAAACAACCCCACCCCAAAAATACCTAACAAGAAAGTACACTCCCTCCCACCATAGTTCAACACTAAAATCCACCTGACTTTACAGAAAACATGTACTGTGGCTCCATAGAGAAGACACTTTAACAATGTGTAAACAGTGCTTTTCTACTGCTAAGAATCCTATACTAGTTAACCTTTAACTTTAGTATTTCATTATTCTTGCTATAGAGTGGGGATGAACATAAAAATAATTATCTGGAAACCTTCGGGTTTTTTTGTTCTCCAGGTTATCCTGAGACATCTTGCTTCAGTTATTTAATAATCATTTTATTTTAATCCTTCTTTTTAAGCAAAGGAATGAAGCTTAAAAGTGAGAAAAGAAAAAAGAAAAAGAGCTGTGAGCCTTTTTACATGTGCTTGAATCTGTAGCAATTGTGCAGAATTCTTAAATTAGCATTATTTTTAAAAGTCTCCCTTTCAGAGATTAATGAGCTTTATCCAGTATTTGACCTTTTATCATTCTTGCTTTCTGCTCAGAAGTACTTCCTTCCTTCCTACAGTAGCTAGAAAAGACTGTCTCTTATCTTATGTTACTGTAGGCAGTGGTAACAGGGCTCTCTACAAATGGTGTTATTATGGTCACTATGTTTTTATCTCAGGGGTCACGAACAAATCCATGCAACTGCTTCTAAGGATTTCAATAAATAGGACTTTTTATCCAGACAATCGCCTTTTATGTTACTTTTAAACAAAACTACTAGTCCATCAAGAGTTTCAAAAGAAAACAATTCTACAGAGTGCCGGTATGGCCGCACAGACCAATCATCATGGCACCCATTCTCCAGTCCTTTATTTTTCAAGTCCACAACAATAGGTTGTTGATTCAATGGACAAGACCAGAACAATTAAGTTCTCTGTTTAGCAGCAGTGCAGCATTTTAATGCCCTTCTCTAATAATGGTCTCATTATTGTTATTCTAAGACTGGGCCTCAGGAGGAGGAATATTTGCTGGAGGTACGTCATTATTTTGCAAATTTCGATTAGCTCATCATGTTGTCTGTAGTGTGAAAATCGTAGCTAATTAGGGCAGCCAGTTAGACTACCAGCTTTTGAGCTTATGAGTTAAAAGGTAGCATACTTGATAGGCCAGTGATGTGAAAAAGGTGGTAAAAAGGAGGATTAGAGCAGTTGCCTTAGTAACTCCAACTTCCATCTGTGAGGGAACAATGGACTTGTGTTTCTCCCCCACCTTGGTGTAAAAATTGGTTTTGTTTTGAAAGGATAGGGTTCTTTTTATGACAATCTGGAATTCAGCCCAACTGAGTGTAGTTTTAGTTGTTAGGAGAGACCACTGGGGATAGGAAAGATGAAAGGTCATGGTGAGCTTCAAGGACATGAAAGGTTGTTGTCTCATGTAACAATGGTAGATTGTTTTTTTCTAATATTTCTAGCCAGCCCCTAAGTCAGGTGATGGAACAAATACCTACAGTTTAGTCAGGTGAAACGGCGGGGGGGGGGGGGGGGGGGGGGCAGGGCAAGGAAAGGAGAAAAATGGGGTAAGAGAGAGTTTGTACTTTGTTTTAAAAAATAAAAGGGTAGCTTCAATTTGCTTTTATTAAACAAAGTGATATTTCTTTGTCACCATCTCTGAGATTCCAGTGTGCTTTGGATGGTTTGCCTCTGTGGGCCATCACATCTCTGGGAAGCTCTCCAATGTGTTAGGAAATGTGATTTAAGCTTTCTTCCTGAACTCCCAGGAGGACCAGTGATGTGATACTTAACAATAAATTTAGTTGTTGTAGCTTTCTCACATTATTGGTGTTCTTAAAAGGTTTTCCTTCAAATGCACACTGAATAAAATGAATGATAAATATGAAAGAAATTTGTTTCACCACTCTACAGGGTTTTATCATAAATTCTACGACTTCCATCACAGAAAGTTTACAGGAAACTGTTTAGATGTTGCTGCAATAGCAACACAAATTTTTCTCTCTGTACACAAGAAAGTGCAACCATTTTAAGAGCTATTGGGGTTTTGTATTACAGAGGAGGTGATAGGAAAGGATTGGACACAGTGTTAGTTCATAAAAATCCTCAAAACCAAATCACTCTCTCTGGATTTGAAATACTTTCATTTCAGCAAAATGACTGGCTTCTATTTTCCTTCCAATATTAAAATACTTGGTTGTGTTTGTGGTTGGTTGTGTGTGTGTGTGTGTGTGTGTGTGTGTGTGTGTTTGGAACCAGAGAGAGTATAGGAACACTATCCTTTTAGGCAAAAGGATCATCTTTTGATGATCAAAGGATCCTTCATATTTCTTGCTCTCTATTGTCCCCAAACAACCTTTGTATAATTGAAACTGGACTTGGTCCAGGAGATTGGGGAGATTTTCAAATTTTCTTTTAATACCAGGTCTTTGTTTTCTTACTTTTTCTAGCCAACTGTCTTTATTGCTATAGCCTTTCTTTCTTTCTTTCTTTCTTTCTTTCTTTCTTTCTTTCTTTCTTTCTTTTCTTTCTTTCTTTCTTTCTTTCTTTCTTTCTTTCTTTCTTTCTTTCTTTCTTTCAGAAGTTGTGTTCTTTTAATTTATTGTGGGCATGAAACACATAGAGTTTAAGGACTTTTGGGATTATCTAGTCCAACTCTAATATTTGAAAAATAAGAAGAGGCCGGAAAGTTAAAATGACTTGCCCAAGATAACTCAGCTAGTTAGAGGTAGACATATAGATGCCATTTGCTATGCTATTTGAATATAAAAACTTAAAATCAAAGGAAGAATGAAGAAACATTACAGGAACATGTCTTGTTTACAGGTGATTTTAGAGGCTGTAGGGAGATGGAATAAAGCTAATAGAACAAGCTGGTGGTGGTGGTGGTACTGGGATTTGGATCAGATTTTTGTAACTATTAAAGGTTCATTTTAAACAAATGAAACATTTTTTCCTAATGAAAAACTCCACACAAAACCACAGCATAACTGGGGAGAGATGTACTTCAAGGTTTTGGCATTGCATTCAGAATCTGCAGCATCTCTTGATCTAGGCACTGTGTGAGACACCTTCACACAGTATTATAATTTTAAACACTTTTTCTTTCTAGTTTGACAAATTAGTTCACTGTTCTGTTTTTTAGTTTTTGCATCTGTAGAAAGGGACCTGATACTATCCAACTTTATTAGGTGTTAAAAGACATAAGAATCAGTATATGATTGAAAAAATGTAATGTATATTCAGAATATTAGGTGTATATTTGTGCTTTATCTAAACAGACACCCCAAGACAAATATGAATCATATTATTTAGATCAATATAAATGCTATAGTTTAGTTTTTAGAATTATGCAGAGTATATTTAGAAATTTTGGATTATATTTAAACATGGAGGGGAAAATAAAATAATCCATAATTTCACCTTATTGTTTTGTAATAAAAACCTTTACTCCCCAGTAACATTTTGGTATATTTCATTTCAGTATTTTATCTATGTGTGTATGAGAAGAAAGAACATGTCTAGCTTGTTTACTCCTCTTTCTCTGATGCCCAGAACAGTGCATGGCTCATAGTAGGTACTGAAAAATAGTTGAGTAAATGAAAAGAAATTTCAAAATTGGATCCTACTATAAATATGTTTTTGTACTTAAAAAATCATTTTATTACATTTTCCCATTAGTTTTTGAAAACATGACTTTACCATATTATATACCATATTGATGTACTGTAATTTGTTTTAGTATTGGAGTATCAATTTTAACTTTCACTCTTATAATATCAAAGTTATAATATGAAATGTTCACCAATATAAAAATATAAATATGAAAGTATATTATATGAAATATAAATATTAAAATTAATTTGTAAGACTATCTTCAATTTATCATTAAAGTGGTAAAATTTAAAGTTGGTGAAAAAAACCTTTCTATGAGCAAAGAATCACAGCAGATGTCATCACTTCCTTCAAGTTTTTGCTTAGATGTCATCTTCTCAATGAGGTCTATCTTGACCACTCTATTTAAATTAATTTAACTAATTAATTTTTAGTTGAAGTATGCTTGATATTTAATAAAATATTATTTTCAGGTGTACAGCATAGCGATTTGACTGTTATATACAGTATGAAATGCTTATCCCCCATAAGTGTAGTTACCATCTGTCAACATATTATGTTATTATAATATTATTGAGTATATTCTCTATGATATATGTTTCATCCCTGTGACTTACTTATTTAATAACTGGAGTTATAATTCCCTTTTACCTATTTCACTCCCCCCCACTTCCCTTTGGCAACCACTGTTTTTTTTTTCTCTATATTTATGAGTATTTATTTTTTGTAGTTGTGATTGTGTTTGTTTGTATATTTGTTCTTTGGTTTTGTTTTTTAGATTCCACATATAGGTGAAATCATATAGTATTTGTCTCTGACTTATTTCACTTACCACAATACCTTCTGATTCATCCATGTTGTTGAGAATGACAAGATTTCATTCTTTATAATGACTGAGTAATATCTCATTTTATTTATATACCATACCTTTATCCATTTATCTATGGATGGACACTTGGGTGGCTTCCATATCTTGGCTGTTGTAAGTAAATAATGCTCCAATAAACATAGGAATATATCTTTTTGAATTAGTGTTTTTGCTTTCTTTGAGTAAATATCCTGAAGACTGATCACTCTATTTTAAAATTGCAACCCTCCAAGGGTGGCTGGGTGGCTTAGTCAGTCAAGTGTCCAGCTCTTGATTTCGGCTCAAGTCATGATCTCAAGGTTGTGAGATCAAGCCCTCCACTGGGCCCCATGCTGGGAGTGGAGCCTGCTTAAAATTCTTTCTCCTTTTCCCTGTGTCCCCCCCACCCCACTAAGTTGTAACCCTCCAAACATTCCTGATTTCCCTAATGCTGTTCTATTTTTTCCATAGACTTTATAAATTTTTAATATAATTTGTATATCTATTAAATTTATTGGCCCTCTTTCTCGTATATTTCCTGGAATATAAGCTCTACATAGCAGAGAATTTTTGACTGTTTTAGTCACTCATATTCCCCAACATCTTGAATAATGCCTAGAACCTGAGAGGTGCTCAACAATATTTGTTGAATACATTTATTAAAATTTAAAACACTGGAAGTGTCTATTTTTTAAGTCAAGAATCAATACTTTTTTCTTCACATGGGTAATGTTCATCAACCAATTTGTATACCTGCTAAGCACTTCTGTCTTCTGAATGTTAATATGTACACATTAACCAGTTAAATTAAATCATAGCACTTGACTGAATCTTAAACTATATTGGATACAGTCTAAATTTCTTGCAACAAATGCTCTAAGGTTTGGTTGTGCAGAGTCACACTGAACTCTTGCTTTAGGGACATGGTTCTGGATAAGAAATGTCACCAGTGTCAATCCAAATGAACCTTTCCTCATCTAAACATGCTTCTGGTAAGACTCGTAAGGTTTGTGTCTGACCTAGACAAACTTCGGTTATCTACTTATTTACTTATATTTTGGGATGATTTTACCTTATACTGCCCCGATTGATATTAGTCCTATTCCTGAAATTTTCTTAAGAAAGACCTTTTAACTCTTTGAGGAACCTCCACACAGTTTTCCAGAGTGGCTGCACGAGTTCACATTCCCACCAACAGTGCAGGAGGGTTCCCCTTTCTCCACATCCTCTCCAACATTTGTGGTTTCCTGCCTTGTTAATTTTCCCCATTCTCACTGATGTGAGGTGGTATCTCATTGTGGAGAACTGTGTGGAGGTTCCTCAAAGAGTTAAAAATAGATCTGCCCTACGACCCAGCAATTGCACTGCTGGGGATTTACCCCAAAGATACAGATGCAATGAAATGCCGGGACACCTGCACCCCGATGTTTCTAGCAGCAATGTCCACAATAGCCAAACTGTGGAAGGCGCCTCGGTGTCCATCGAAAGATGAATGGATAAAGAAGATGTGGTTTATGTATAAAATGGAATATTACTCAGCTATTAGAAACGACAAACACCTACCATTTGCTTCGACGTGGATGGAACTGGAGGGTATTATGCTGAATGAAAAAAGTCAATCGGAGAAGGACAAACATTATATGGTCTCATTCATTTGGGGAATATAAAAAATAGTAAAAGGGTATAAAGGGGAAATGAGAAAAAATGAGTGGGAAATACCAGAAAGGGAGACAGAACATGAGAGACTCCTAACTCTGGGAAATGAACTAGGGGTGGTGGAAGGGGAGGTGGGTGGGGGGTGGGGGTGACTGGGTGACGGGCACTGAGGGGGTTACTTGATGGAATGAGCACTGGGTGTTATTCTATATGTTGGCAAATTGAACACCAATAAAAAATAAATTTATTAAAAAAAGAAAGACATTTTACAAACTTTATTTCTTTCAATGCATATGGTTTATACTTAAAAAATATAAAACTAAACAAAACAATGGTCACTTTATATATTTTTGGGGGTAGGTTTTGGGTAGGTGTTAATTATAATCTTTATAAAATAGCAATTTATTAGCTATAATAATCCCTTATATCTATAAGGCATTTATAGTTTCAAATCTTTTAATAAATATGATCTTGTTTTAATTATCAGAATAATCTTAGACACAGAGGGCATGATTTACTAGACCTATTTAGGGACTGAGGCACAAAACTATTAAGAGACTTAATCTAGATCACAAATCTAGGAAGTTATAGAGGCCGTGAGAAATCCAAGTCTTCAGAGTTCTACTAGTCCAGTATTGTTTTTCTTTTACTTACTTAAACATTCTCCCCACATTAAATAATCATTGTCCTGTTGACCTTTCTTAATAGGTTCCAAGAAAATATAAGCAAATGATTAGAATTAAAATTTTTTTCACTTTATTTTACGTAGTATACTATTCCAGTTTTCAAGAATTTTTCTTTAGCTTTCCCTGGTTCTTTTTAAATAATCATTATCTAAAAAATAAAATAAATAAAAATAAATAATCATTATCTTTAATTTTCTTTTTTTGCTCACAGTTGGTACACAATGTGACATTAGTTTCAGGTATACAACATAGTGACTCAACAATTCCATACATTATGCTATTCTCCACACCAATGTAGCTGCCGTTTGTCACCATTCAATGCTATTATGATATATAGTCATTGACTATATTCCTTATGCCATGTCTTTTATTCCTAGGACTTATTCATTGTGTAAATGGGGGCCTGTATCTCCCACTCCCCTTCACCCATTTTGCTCATCCCCTTGTCCTCCCATAGACATTATCTTTTCCTTTATTCCGAATACAAACATGAACCTTTGTAACAATTTGTGAAACCAGTGGCTGCCATGTCTATATCTCTTTTCGTCTTGTAGCTAATTGTTCATTTCACAGTTCTACACGTGATTAAGCAAGTTCTGTTCCATCACAACAGGCATAGAGCAAACTGTTAGAGGAGTGGAACAGCCTTGGAATAAAGTGAACATAGCAGGCAAAATGCATTCACTAAAAGACTGGACAATGAATACCAACAGGTCCATATATGTGGAAGGAAGACATAAAACAGGAGATTAAAGTGTTTAGTTAGGCAAACAAAGCAAGAAATGCCTGGGCAAGTGGTAGTTCATGATTTAGGCAGCTAGGCCACCATAAGGCCATAGACAACAGGGGTAATTAAAGGACAGATTCTGGTTTCTGAGTAGACCACAAGTGAAAGATTACCATAACCATGTAAGGGTCATGGTCTTAGGTGGCTAATGTATTTAGATACAGGAAAGCAATGTAGAATCCTAGTTATTAGAATCAAAGCAAAAGGTTGAGGTCAACCTAGCAGCAGGATTAATTGATTTCATTCTGAGTCCCAAAGGATTGTGTTGGAGTCTCCTTAGATGAGGTCAGAAATGGCTTTCAAACTTTTAGTGTACATAAGAATCACCTGAGGTGCTTTGGATTTCCGAGGTGGGGCCCATGTATCTATATTTTAACAAGCACTCAGATTTTTCTGATGCAAGTGTTTATAGGTCACATTTTGAGAAAATGCCATAAAGCCTGAGATGGTACTTACTGTAGAATAAGAGATCAAGTATTACAACTGTTGAGAGAGGAAGCAGCTGGGGGTTTAAAGTTAGACCTTTATACTAAGAGAAAAGTATTTTCTAGCCCAGAGCTAATCTGTATTTATCTGCATGTAAATAAAGCAGAAAACACAGGCTAATAAGCACTGGACTGGTGTGTTGTAAGCCTATTATATTTCTCTCTTCATGTATCTTGTTTCTTGTGTATGTGATTTGACCACTTTTGTAATATCTAACATAAAGATTTATACCTTTTAGTGTAAGAAAGTAAGGTTCATTGTTCTTTTGTGCCTAATCTGAACTGTCCCTCATTTTTATTTTCCATTTGTTATCTGCATAATTGAATTTCACCCTTTTCTTCCTGCTT
This sequence comes from Canis lupus familiaris, assembly GCF_011100685.1. Lineage (NCBI taxonomy): Eukaryota > Metazoa > Chordata > Mammalia > Carnivora > Canidae > Canis > Canis lupus. The sequence goes on along the minus strand of NC_049242.1, from coordinate 39,796,801 downwards.
CATAAATTGATTAGCATGAGTTGGGCAGACTGCTGTAATACTAAGGGTTAACCAGAAGAGAATTACAAATGAACTATCTAGAAAGTTGATTATTAATCCAGCTAGAGAAGAAATATCCTTTTACTTAGCAAGAATGAGTATCCGAAGCGCTGATAATATTGTTCAGGCAGTGAGGTGGAATGGCAGAGCTTGGTAAGTAAAACAAAACTTGGAATTAATCTTTTATATTCATTTTTAAATGCCCAGAATGTTAATATATTTAAACAGTTAGATCTATTATGAATTTACAAGTTGCCAGAACAAATCTAAAAAGTTCTGAATGTGTTTGTTAATGAGATCTCTACCTAGGCTATCGGTAAAAGTTAACTGAAAATTATTTACCTAAGTAGATAAATATGTTTAATTTTGAATATTTATAAAAATACACGATTAGATTTGTGATTAAGAACAAGGAAGTGGGCCTGGAGGAATGATTACTAAAACAATCTGAGTCCAAACCTCAGACTAAAGAATATCGAGTGGCAAACTTGTTTTTTCACGAGAGCAAATTCTTAGGTATGAAAATATAATTTAAAATATAATATTCACATAAAATAAGTGAGATACTTTTCAGACTTCTAGGTAACAAAAACTGTCATAAGTTCTCTTATTTTCTGGGTCCTAACACTCATTTCATCGTGATGTTTAAGGACCTTTCTAAAGACAGCTTTTATTGTATTTGTGAATTGGAAGGAAAGAAATGAGAGGATCTGTGCTATTTGTACAAAGAAAATTAAGGGAAAAGATAAGATTTTAATAATGTTCTTGCATCAAAGACTGCTTCTCCTGTTGTAGAAGAAATTTTGATGTCAATATTCAATTCAAAAGATTGAAGCTTGCATGAATTACTTGACATTACAAAAATGAGCCTTTTAAACATAGTATGGACTGTACTGAATATTATTGCAGCTTTGGGCAACCATAAATCATTTCAGTGTAGCATTGTACTCAGGAGAAATTAGCAAACTTACTGAACTGACGTTAAATTGTAACTGTGTATGGTCAAATGCAGAATTTTAACCCTTTTCTTTAAGGTATTTCTTTAGTGGCAATAAAAAGGCCTCAAATTAATATTTTGTTGTTTAATGCTTCAATGAGAACAGAAAAAGTGTGTCTATGAAACTATAAACTCAATATTGGAAATATATATTATCCCTGTGCATGTATTTGTGTGTCTGTGTTTATGAATATATACAGTATATTCAGTATATAGTCAATATATACAATATATATGCATTCAAAATGCCAGAGCACCATTTGGCTATATACACTCAGCTTTTTCTTAGTTCCAATGTTCTGGCCCATATTTAGGAGTAAGAATGTAAGTATAGACCATAATAAGTGAGATAATAAAGATAACAGTTAAAATTTATTGAGCTCTTGTGGGCTAAATGCTATGTTAAATGCTTTATCTCATTTAATCCTCATATTAACTCTGGGGATGTTGGAAAGCTACAAGGATTATAGTGTATGCTAAAATAAAAGATAAGCTAATTGAAGAGCCTCTAAGATCTGACGCTAAAGTCTAGAAAATAAAGGCCCAGGAAACAAAATGTATAAGAGGGGAGATCCCTTAATTCCGTGTGCTTGTCTTTCTCAAAGTTGGAAGATTTATTTAATATGAACCTTAGAAAGAAGAGGAGAATGAAATGAAGCAGTGAATTCTTAGCATTCATTAATTTCTTTAAAACATTTTATGAAAATTATATAAAAAGGTATAAAGTGTAGGTTAAAATATCTATGTATTTATGAGAAATAAAAACTTACCAATACAGAAGAAGCCTCTTGTGAACTCTTTCTCAATTTCACGTCTTCCTCTCTTTTTGCCAGAGGTAATCACTCTTGAATTTGGTGTTTGTCATTGCCATGCCTCTCTTTATTCTTATGGTTAAATTCCATGTTCTTTATACAAGAGGAAAAACTCCACTTCCTATTCTTTGAAATCCGAAAAAGATCTTTTCTTGGCTTTTTATTGCACTTTAGTTAAAACAAAAAATTCTTTTAATCTGCAAAACCCCTGCACAATCTGGCCACTGCATTACCAGCCTCAGCTCTTGCCTATCCCCCAAGTTCTTTCTTTCTTTTTTTTTTAAAAAGTTTTATTTATTTATTTATGATAGACAGAGAGAGAGAGAGAGAGAGAGGCAGAGACACAGGAGGAGGGAGAAGCAGGCCCCATGCCTGGAGCCTGACATGGGACTCAATCCTGGGACTCCAGGATCGCGCCCTGGGCCAAAGGCAGGCACTAAACCTCTGAGCACCCAGGGATCCCCCCAATAGTTCTTTCTAATTCAGCTGCTATACTGGTCTGTATCTTCACATTTTTCCTGCTCTAAGGTCTTCACATAATGCTGTCTTCTCAACTGGAATACATTTCTTCCCACTCTTTATCAGAATGTCTTTTGCTCATCCTTCAGGTCCCTGTTTAAAAATGTCATTATTTCAGATAAGGCTTCTCTGATCCTTCTAACTCAAATCTTGTCTGTCTGTAAAGACCTTGCTTCCCACTCTATTTCATAGTAGTACTGCAATTTTAAATTATGTACGTGTGTGAATTTTGTTTAATGTCTGCCCTTCATTCTAGACTGATCTATTTTGTTTTCAGATGTCTTCCCTTGCATTTAGCACACATGGTCTGGTATATGACAGGCATTCAATAAATATTTGTTATTACGGAGGAGAATATAGTGAATGAGAAAGAAAAAGAAAGGGAGATTGAGAGAAAGAAAATTACATAAAAATGGCCTGTGGTTTAGTTTGCATATACTGTTTAGGTAAAATTATGCAATTTAATGCTAGCATGGGATGAGGGAGGTGGCTGGGACCTTTTTGGTTTCTTATCCTCTAGCTATAGAACATTTGACAGCTTTTCTCCATTGTTGCTGCTTATTTTTCAGTGAGATCTTTCACTCTGTATTTTCATTTTGGGAAGTCTCCATTCCTGGATGCAAAAACTGAGCTTTCAAACTAGAAATTTATAGAACAGCTCCAGTGGCTATAATCTTAATGTGGAAACTCTACAATGAGCTCTAAAAATCTGGAAAAATTTAGGACATGTAGTTGAGAAAATATATCTGATATATTCACATAGGAAAGCCATGAAGCCAATTGTAAGAGTTTGAAGTGGGTAATTATAGCTAAAATATTAATATGGGTGATAATTGCTATAATATTGTTAGGCAGTCTGGGTTTTTTTTTCAGGAGAATATAGAAAAGGTTGTTATAAAGGGACAAAAATGAAGTCAGTCTGAGAGGAGGGCTGGGGTTTCAAAAGATAGAATATACATACCTTGTACTCTATGTAAATCTTTGCTGACATTTGTAGTTAAAATCTGAGGCTATAAAATTATGCTGAAAATTTTTTTTTTTTTTTTTGGTGGGTGGTATGGGAAAAGGAGATACAAAAGAAGAAAAAAAGAATTTAATTAACATGTCAGTGTTAAAAGGAGAGAATTTATAGAATGCTTCTTTGTGGTCATGGAAGGTCCCATTATTTAATAATTTTGTACCTTAGGGGCGCCTGGGTGGTTCAGTTGGTTAAGTGTCTGACTCTTGATTTTGGCTCAGGTCATGATCTCAGGGTTGTGAGATTGAGCCTTATGCTGGGCTCCACGCTGGTGTGAAGCCTGCTTAAGATTCTCTCTCTCCCTCTCCTCCTACATCCCCCCTAAAAAATTTGTACCTTAAATTTTTATTATACTTTATACTTCTAACGTGAACTTTTTCACATATTATGTTGTATAATCTTCGAGTAAAACTTAGAGTCTTATTATCTTTGTTTCAAATGCTAGGAAAACTGGGATAGAAATCAGACAGGAGCTTGGACAAAAGCTTAAAAAAAATCCTAGGTATAGTTTTCTAGGGCAGACTAATATTTGCTCCAGCTCTACTCCTTCAAAAAGATTTTGATTGGAGGGTATAATTAGGTTCTTCAAAGGACCATGACCAATTAGGTGAAAGTCCTGTATAGGTTTTTCAGACTTAAACATTTTGAATTTTTTTTTGTAATTTTCTAGAGATACACAGTAGTTAACAATCTCCAGAAAAATGGAAATGAGATGGTTAAGTGCATATAATTAACAGACACATTGCTAAGCCTATTCTAAATTAAGGTTTATGAATGAAGTTTAATGGTCCTAGTTCACGCCTGATATCTTAGGGCTTCAAAAATAAGGAGAAATAGGTGTGATCTTGTAAGAATGAAACACTGTAATTTGGAGTAAATGAACTATAGTTCAAATAAAACCATGTGATTAAGCAGAGAGTACAAGCCCCTTGGATGGAAACCCGTCACATGAATTCAGGATAGACACATTCTCGTGCCTATTTAAAAGATTTTTAAAAAAGGAATAGTGGAAGAGAATGTGTATGTTGCATATATACATGTGTGCAGGCAAGTGGAGGGATAGTTCTTTGGAGACAAGTTGCCAGGAATATTTGTAATGATTAGCCAGGAAGGCTGTGTGCTGCATTAGGGTAAAAGCCAAAACTTGTATTTTTCAATTGGGTAAATAATCTGGTTGCAGAGAAATTAATTTTTTTTTTTTACCATTTCTGGGGCAGTTGGTAGAAGCTTCTCTTAGGTTAAAAGAACCAGACATGTTTACCCTGAGGAAAGAAGTTTTAAGAGAACCCAGTAGCTGTCTGAAATGGCTAAAGTGCTGTATAGGGAAAGAGTGTATACTCTGGAGGGTCAAACGTAAGTTAGCAGTAAAAGGAACAAGGAGCCAGAATCACAGGAATGGTGGAAGACAAACACTTTGTAACAGTTACAGTTGTCTAAAAATGGAATGAGTTTCTTTGCTGAGGTAGTGAAGGGCTTGTTACTTAAAGGAATTGGGGAAGAAGGTTAAAAAGTTGAGTTATACCAAGTTATTTCAGTATTAAAGTTTATAAGAAGATGTCTTTATGTCAACTGGCTAAGAAGGGGAGGTGAATCAACATAACGAACAAAGATACATTCCTCAGTTATATCAAGAAAGAATGAACTTCATAAAGGCCAGATTTCCTCTCCGGATTCCTCAGTCATGCTTACTCTAGTATGTGAATAAGAAAATTGGTATATTTTCATCTGTTGGCAGCCATTTGATATCTGAAAATAATCCAAAGAAAAACTTTAGACTTCACCTGCCATCCTTAGCCCTCAGAAAAATTAGCATAAGAGAATGGAAGTATATTTTAAGGGGAAAAAAGAGAAATCAGTTCGTTTCTTCATTGGTTCTAGATCTGGAGAATAAGAATTTAGTCTCACGGACAACAGATTTAAAAGAACACTAAATTTGTATACATTTATTTATTTATTTATTTATTTATTTATTTATTTATTTTTTTTTTAAAAAGATTTTGCTCGTTAATTTATGAGGACACAGAAAGAGGCAGAGACATAGGCAGAGGGAGAAGCAGTCTGCCTGTGGGAAGCCCTGATGTGGGACCAAAGGCAGACCCTCAATCACTGAGCCACCCAGGTGCCCCTTTATACTTATATTTAAAAGGCTCCTGAGCTTCTGGTACGTTGACAAGATAAAGGATCACGTTTTTTAGCATTTTAGAGATTTTCTGTTATTTCGATTTGTCCTTATTGAGGTAATACATTTCATTTAAAAAACTAAAAATAATTAAAAATTACACAAGTATAATACATAAATACATTTTTGTTATGGAATAGTTCCTGGCATATAGCAGGCAATTATTAAATATTCAATGAATAATTATTGGGAAAAAAGTAAAGAGAATTTACTTTAATTTTTTAATGTCTCTCTCCACCCTAAATTCTATTTCTCTTCTCAAACATAATTGCTATTCTTAATCTGGTTTGTATGCTTCTAGACCTCTCTCTATATAATTGTATACAAGTATACACAATTATATATAAATATGCAATTTTATTTTGTGTGAGGTAACACTTCTCCTTTTCACAAATATTTTACATATCCTTTTTTATTTATTAAAATTACAACTCAGGGGGATCCCTGGGTGGCTCAGCGGTTTAACCCCTGCCTCTGGCCCAGGGCGTTATCTTGGAGACCCAGGATCAAGTCCCACATCAGGCTCCTGGTATGGAGCCTGCTTCTCCCTCTTTCTGTGTCTCTGCCCCTCTCTCTCTCTCTCTCTCTCTCTCTCTCTCTTTCTCTCTGTGTGGGTGTCTTTCATGAATGAATGAATACATAAAATCTTAAAAAAATAAAATTACAACTTAGATTTCTGTCAATTTATATAGCTTTACCTTATTTTTTTCCTATTTTTTTTAAAGATTTTATTTATTTATTCATGAGAGACAGAGAGAGAGAGAGGCAGAGACACAGGCAGAGGGAGAAATAGGTTCCATACAGGATGCCCTATGTGGGACTCAATCCCGGAACTCTGGGATCACACCCTGAGCCAAAGGCAGACGCTCAGCTGCATCCCACCTTATTTTCTTCTATGTAGTATTTTATACTATGTTATATTGTTATGTTGATAGACATCTGAGTTAGTTCCAATTAAAATATCCTCAGTTGAAATTTTAGGTATTTAAAACTTGGAGGATGGCAAAACTTTACTATGTTCTTAAATGGGCACAGAAAAATTCTATTTGGTAGGGTTATGAGAATTAAAGACATTGTAGGCAGAAGTATTCTGAATATGTAACACCATGGAGGAGTGAAAAAGTGTGGTGTCATTTAATCCTTCATTAAGGCAATACAGTTAGTTTTTTTAAAAAGATTTTTATTTATTTATTTGAGACAGAGAGTGTGAGAGAGAGCACAAGCATGGGGAGTGGCAGAAGCAGGCTCCTCATTGAGCAGGGAGCTTAACACGGGGCTGGATCCTAGGATACTGTGATAATGAACTGAGCCAAAGGCAGACACTTAAACTGACTGAGCCATCCAGGCACCCCAAGGCAATGCAAGAAGTTTTATTATCAGAGGATATTTGGTAGTGAGAAAAGGCCATTTAATTAATCCATTTAAAATTAAGTGAAAGTAACAGCTATAACTCTGGACAGAACTCAAAAATCTGAAGACACTGGGAAACAACCAAAAGCAGGCTACATCTTGAAAGGAGATGGAATTTGGAAGAAGAGGGGAAGGATATTGGGGTAAGGTAATCATTTTTAAGGTTTCCCGCATGAGGGCAGGCCTGTGTTGGGTTAATAAAATGCCAATAGAAAAATTAGCAGTCTTTCTGGCCTGGAGAACCAGAACAGACTTTGGGGCAACCATAGCTGCTGGGAAGTGAGGAGGTAAACCTGGGGGGAAAAAAAGAGCCACAGAATGGGGGCCCCAAATTCTATGTACAAACTTTGCCCCAGGCTCTGATCCCCAAACCATGCATACACATGACCAGCTTTAAGGAGCCCAGGTAAGGCTCAAAGAACTGAACAGATTGTTTGAGCTGCTTCCCACACACTCCAGTGAGAGAGAATACGCCATTTGGGTCTGAGCAAATAAATATCTTGCTAAAACAAACAAAGATGACACTCTTTAGAGCATTATAAAAGAATCTCCATGACATAATGATCATGATATCTAAGATATAATCCAAAATTACTCAACAATATGAAGATCAGAAAAATATGGGAAAAATAGGACTTTTTTTTTAAACTTTATTTTTTTTAAATTTTTTAAAATTTATTATTTATGATAGTCACACAGAGAGAGAGAGAGAGGCAGAGACACAGGCAGAGGGAGAAGCAGGCTTCCATGCACCGGGAGCCCGACGTGGGATTCGATCCCGGGTCTCCAGGATCGCGCCCTGGGCCAAAGGCAGGCGCCAAACTGCTGCGCCACCCAGGGATCCCAAAATAGGACATTTTATCAGAGAGAGAGAAATTACAAAAAGAACTAAATGGGAACTTTAAACTGAAATATATAATATCTAAAATATTAAAATAATTTGATAGGCCAGTCAGTATAGATCACAGAGGAAAAAGTCAGTGAAATTGAAAATTGATCAATAGAAATTATCCAAATTAACACAGAAAAAATTGGAAATGAAATGAATACATTAAGGACATGTAGGACAATATTAAAAGGTCTAACATATATAATAAGTTCCAGAAAAAAAAAGGAAAGCAATATTAGGGTGGAAAAAGTACTTGAAGAAATAATAGCCCCAAATTTCCAAATTTGGTGAAAGATATAAGTTTACAGATTTAAGAAGTTTGATGAACTCCAAACAGGATAAATACAAAGAAAAGTACACCAAGGCATGTTATAATAAACTGATAAAAAAAAGAGAATACTTTGTAGGTAAAAGTTATTTTTTTTATAAGGTCCAAGAAAAAAGAACCCAACCCACCCATATCAGGAATGAAAAAAGAATCATCACTACACAATTTATTTTTTTTCACTATGGAATTTATAGAGATTAAACACAATAAATAAATGTTATGAAAATCTTTGTCTAAAATGTAGTACCTAGATGAAATGGATAAATTCCTTGAGAAATACAGCTTATTAAAACCAACTGAAGATGAAACAGAAAACATAATTAACATCTTATCTATAAAATAAGTTGAATTTTTTAATTAAAAAAGAAACTTTCTGGGTGCCTGAGTGGTGCAGTCAATTGAGCACCTGACCCTTGGTTTCAGCTCAGGTTGTGATATCAGGGTCGTGAGATTGAGCTCTGCTTCTGGCTCTGTGCTTTGCACAGAGTCTGCTTAAGACTCTCTTTCCCTCTCCCCCTTAATCCCCCCAAAAAGAAATAAATCTTAAAAAAAAACTTTTTATAAAGAAACTATAGACTCAAATGGTTTCACTGGTGAATTGTATCAAACATTTAAGAAATAATGCCCATCTTATGTAAACTTTTCCAAAAAATAAAGAATAATTTCTACCTCATGCGACTAGCATAATCCTATTATGAAAACCTAAAAAATATAACAAAAAAGGAAAATTTTAGACCTATATGTTTAATGGTTATAGATGTAAAAATTTTTAATGAAACATCAGCAAATTAAATCCAGCAATATAAAAAGAAAATAGAGGTTAGCCTAGGAATGCAAGGTTAATTGAACATTTAGAAAAACCTCACCATATTAACAGAATAAATGAGAAGTATAATATGAACATTTTAATAAATAAAGAAAAAGTATTTGAAAACACCTATTCATAATTTAAAACTCTCAGCAAACTATTAATAGAAAATCATGTACTTTTTTTGTTTTTTTTTGTTGTTTTTTTTGAAAATCACGTCCTTAATTTGAAAAATGCATCTATGAAAAATGAAAATAACTTGATGGGCCAGTCAGTAAAGATCACAGAGGAAATATGTGAAAACTAACAAACATCATATGTAATGGTGAAATATTGAATGCTTTCTTTCCAGATGGAGTGCAAGATAATTAAAGCCCATGCTCGTTCATCCTATTTGACATTGTGTCAGAGTTCCTAACCATTGTAATGAGGGAAGGAAAGGAGACAGTATAAAAATATAAAAGGAAAAAAGTAGAATTGCCTCTAATCTGCAAGGTCATTAAATACAAGGTCTTTGGTATTTTAAAATACTAAGTGGATGGAGATAAAAATTACATGGTAAACAATGGGAAGAATAACTTTATTTTGACTCAATTTTAAAAATTAGAACGGAAATGAATAAAAATAAGTTTATATGATTGGGAACATTTCATTTGTAATTCTAACTATGCATTAATTCTTAGAAGAAGGAATTAACTGCATGTTTTTTAAGAGTAATTTTTCAGGTCAAATATTGTGATAGCACCATCACTTTTGATATTGTGGTACCATTATAATAAGGGTCATTTTTGCAAAGAATATTTCTTAAGGACTTTGCTTAATGTTTTTATATTCAAATCACTATCTTTGAATAATCTACTGTATAAACTATCATTCCTGCCTTTTCTGGTTCTTCGGTTTTTATATAGTCTCACTGTGAATTATTATTATTTTTAAAAGATTTTATTATTTTAGAGAGAAAGCGTAGATGTGGGAGAGGTAGAGGGAGAGATTCCTCAAGCAGACTCCAATTGAGCACGGAGCCCTGCTTGGGGCGCAATCTCATGACCCATGAGATCATGACCTGTGCAGAAACCAAGAGTCAGAGGCTTAACCTACTGAGCCACCCAGGCACTCCCTCACTGCAAATTCTTGATTCATCAATAATTTGTGCTATTCTCCTGTACTGTATTTCTTCTCATCAGTTCCTGCATCTTTGCAAGACTTGCAGTTTCATTTTGCAGTCACTATATATTTTTATTTTGAAAGTTATTTACAACATTCCACAATGCAGTATTCATCAGTCAGCTAGCTTGATTCTCAAACTTCACTGAAAAAATTGGCAATTTTAAAAAGTTTCCCTATTCTTAGGCTCCACTTAAATCAATTGAATCAATCTTTGGGAATGGGACGCAGGCATTATTACTACTTTTTAAAGGCTTCATGTGTTTTCAATGTGCAGACAAATTTAAAACCACTGAGCAGAGATTATCAAAGATACAAAGAAATTGACCCAAATGGATGAGATATGTGTTACGTTAATTTGTGAGGGATGTTTGTGCAAGACCAATTTTATAAATATTAAGTCCATTAGAGAATGTTTCTATATTTTGTTACCTTTCACTTCTTACATAATTTTGGAAATTCACGTAATGAATATTTGGATACTGAGAGAATAATGAGAGAATCTTCCATATTTATTGAGTGCCAAGTATGTTTGGCCTAGAATATAGTGGTGACTTATAATGTATGCTGTTCCTCTCTTTAGGCATTTACAGTCCAAAGAAGAGGAGGAATTAAATAATTAATTATAAGATAATAAATAGTATGAAAGGGGAAAGGGAGACCTAACCTGGTTTGTGATCAAGGATGGTGACTGCATTACTGATTAGTGATTAGTGCCAAGACCTAAGACGAGTAGAGATAATTTGGTGAAGAGGAGAAATAAGAGGGAATAAGAGGGAACAGAATTTTTGAGGGCCATAAATTGGGAAGAAGCTTGTAAGCTCTAGGAAAAGAAATCAGGCATAGATGACGAGAACAGTCAACAGAGAATAAAAATCAGGTCTTAAGTTGTCAAGTTTATGTGATGTCAGAGAATGAGATTAGAAAGATGGTTTGAAATCAGATATTAATAGGTCTGATATCCATACCAAGGAATTTGGAGTTTATCATACGGTTATGAGGAAATAATACAGATTATTAAGCAGGAGATTGTCATGATCAGATTTAATGTTTAAGGACAATAATTCAAGTAGAAAAAGAAAGATTGCTCAGTGTGGCATCCTCAACTTAGAATAAAAAATAAACTTCTCTTAGTTTTGCTTTTACTGCATTACACTAAAATTATTAAAGTAGAATGGATTTTTCCCTCCAACTCTCATTATTGCCTTATTCCCCAAGCTAAATGCAAAACAACATGTATAAGGACAAAAAAAAATCTCCACTAGCATTCCTCAAGAGCCATATGTATACCAATACAAGCAGAGTCTTCCTATAACTTTTTGCATTTGCCAAAGATAGCTTTGAAATATGGCCAGGAGCTTGAGAGTCACATACTCAAGGTATGGCTCCAGATACCAAAAATTTCTACAGATACTGAAGTGAACTAAGGCAGTTAATTTGACAGCAACAATATGAAACTGTACTTTTAGTCTGAATGACTAATACCTAGCAGATAGTGGGAGAGAAAAAAATTCAAAATTTTAATTAAATAATGTTTTACATATTTTTCTCCTTTGGACTCAATTCAATCACAAATGCTATAGCAGTTGCCTGGGATTTCCACAGCATTAATTAATTCAAAAGAGCAGAAAATGAATCAGTACCAGAAACTTATTTATTATGCCCTTCTTTCCTATAAGCACCGTAACACAGTCAGCTAGCCTGATTCTCAAACTTCACTGAAAAAACTAGCAATTATTTGTGATCACAGGAGTTTGCATTTCTAAGATTTGGGTGTATCCAATTTAAAGTGGATGAAAATATGCTCCCAAATATAATAATAAAGGAAAATTATTTGTTTTATTTTTTCTTTGCCTTTCTGTTTACTGAAAGTAACCAGTAATGGAAATATTTAACATTATATTTATTTATATATTTATATGAAAGAAATAAGACATGAAAATATTGACACTATTGAGAGAGAGCACACCTAAGGAGCTTTTTAGTTTGTTTTCCAAAGATAAAATGCACTTAAGAAAACAACTTACAGGTATGATTTAGACTTATCTTGTATTACAAAATATGGATGCCTTGTGTATTAATGGTGCCTGTTGCCTTTAGCCCACTGACAGTTGGAGTACAAGAAATGAAATAGTCACAGCTGAATCAGCTGAAGTGCAAGTTAGATCTGGAGATAGCAAATTTTAGAAGAAATTATAGAAAGGGTTAACTGAATATTAATTGGAAATGAGGAAGCACATAATTAAACCCTGGTCCTGGTTATGCTGTAGATTAACTGTGCAACTGTATTTCATTTAGTCCTTCTCAGATCTGTATTAGCACTGTACTATTATTATGTTACTACTGCTGATAATAATACCAATACAAGTAATTGAGAGTTTCCAGTGTCCCAGTACTTTGTGCCTATTTATTCTCCCACTTTTCTCTTTCTAATATTAGAGCTCTAGTTGAGAAAGAGTAAAATGATCTATATTTCTGGAGAAGAAGCACTTTTTCTAAGTGAAACAGGCCTCTAAAATCTGCTGTATAGCTCTCTGGCATGTTTTCTGCTAATTGTACATGCTATTCATTTGGACAGTGCCAAAGAGAGATACATACTGTAAATCAGAAAGAAAACACTTCGCCATAGGTTCATTTCTGATAGTTTAATTTACTTTTTTTGTGCGGCTACCTTTTCTTTCTTTCTTTCCAGCCGTGCAGAGTCAGTGATTCCTAGTAATAGCAAAATTTGCTTAGAGGATTCTAATTTCTGTTAGAAGCTTAAAAAAGTGCACTTCACTTTTGCCTATGCTTCTTGAATTTTTTTCCATTTTATCAGTTTATTTTGTTCTTTTCCTAGAGTTGTTTAAGCATTTTTTGAACCCTAAAAATGAGGGTGTGTCAGAATTGTTGCAAGCAAAGATAGAAGTAATCATATGTGGTTCTTGTTATAAGCTTTGTGTTGATATTGACTGCTATTTAAAATAGCACCTCTGAGATGAATCTACTTTTAGCATTTTTCTTTTTCAAGTGGTTTTATTCTGCAACATGTAACCATTTTTTTTCATATCAGTCACATTTTTGTCATACTGTTATTGTCCTGGTATCAACATAGGCTATTTGAACAAGGGGCTCAATATAGAATAAGTTAATTCCTCTATTACACTTTCATGTATTTCTTAGACTTCTAAAGACTACCTCTTTAAGCAACCAACATTAATTTTATAATTTATTTGTACATTCTAATTTCCTAAATGGTTTCTCATTTAGAAAATACAGAAACATTAACTAAGAGTATATTTAAAATCACCATTTCCAGGGATAGTAGTTCCTGTTAAAATTTTGGTGTAATGTATGTATAGTTGAGGTTATATCTAGTTTTAAGTTATAATTTTTATTTTTATTTTATTTTATTTTTTTAAAGATTTTATTTATTTATTCATGATAGTCACACAGAGAGAGACAGAGAGGCAGAGACACAGGCAGAGGGAGAAGCAGGCTCCATGCAGGGAGCCCGACGTGGGATTCGATCCCGGGTCTCCAGGATCGCGCCCTGGGCCAGAGGCAGGTGCCAAACCACTGCGCCACCCAGGGATCCCAAGTTATAATTTTTAAATTGAATTTCTTAACAGCTTGTCTTGATGGCTCAGAGTTATCATTATGAACATCTGATTCCTGAGCTGTTCCTTGAGTTGAGGGTTTGTTAAGGCTATTTATTGATTGGCCCCGAAACTGCTGTACTTCTTTGAGTTTTTGTATCTGCATTTTGGGTTTCCTGCTTTTGCCTTTGTTTCCAGACGCTAAGCTGTCATCTCTCTGTAATTGGTGTTTTTGCCTCTAGAAATATCATTTCTCCTTCTATAGTCCTAGAAGCTGCTATTTCTATTCAGCTATGGGCTGATAAGAAGAGAGAGAAAATTAACTTTTGATAGAGTTCTTTTTTTGTTGTTGTACAGCACTTAGTGCAGATGCTTTCATATAAATTATGCTACTTACCACAAGTTTTTGAATTGTTATTAGTTCAATCCTTTTTAATGTAACAATCATTTATTGAACACTTACTATATGCCAGGCACTGTGCTAAGAACCTTACATATATTATGTCAATTGAGTTTATTCCTGCTATAGTCCAGTGAGGTGGACTGTTTTACAGATAAAAATACCTAGTGTCAGAGAAGCTGAGTAACTTGCCTAAGATCATACTACTAATAAGTAGTAGAATCAGGATTTGGATCCAGATGTGCCCCCTCAAATAATGAAAAGTGCTATAATTATGTCTGAAGTAAGAGTAAATAGATTCTGAGCTCAGGAATTCTCCTTTAAGAAAAGTAAATAAGCCGTAGTGTATTACCTTGAGACATCTGGTTTGGGTTTTGCTTCATTTCTAATTCTCCTCGTCTCTCTATTATAGGGATATTACAGTACAAGGAGTCTATCGAGAAATGTAGTGACTTAAGTATGGAAAAAGGGTCAAAGCCAACTCAGTATTGAAGCCAAATTAATCCTAAAAGAATGAGGTTAACAAATATCTACTAATTCTTATTATTGTTAAATAAGACCTTTTTTCATAATTCGTAGAAGCAAGAGTGTATTCTTTGCTAAATATTCTTTATCAAAAGATACTGATTTATGGAATTACATAGAAGTTAATTTAGTAATTAGCCAAATCACTATTATATTTATTGTCCATAGCTATATTTCTTGGGCAAATGGGTTTTAATCTCAATGTCTATGTCTAAAATTATACATGAAATGAAAGGGTAATTTCAAGGAGCAAAAAGCCTCGATAGGATTTTCTTAGGGTAGATGAAATGCAGATTAAGAACTTGGTCTTAAAAGTTGATCTGCCTAGATTCAAACCGTCTGACTCCACCATTAGTAGTACAATCTTGAACACGTTAATTTTTCTCTGTCTAGTTTCTCATATGTAAAATGGGGATAATGATAATAATACATAATAATACACATATTTGGACTGTTTGTTTTGAGGACTATGTAAGTTAATATGTGTAAAGGAGTTAGAATAATGCTTGTTGCACAATAAGTGCTTTATAAGTGTTAGCTATTGTTATTTTAATTTAAAATTTTAACCATTTTCCATATCTAAGAGTTCTGTAAAAACTGCTAATAATCTTGTCTTTGCCTATCAAAATATTTTATTTTTCACTTTACAAATAATTTAATAATGTCTTCTATCATTCTCTCTCCTTCCTTAAGACCTTCCCTGAACTTGACAATGACCTTCCAGTGAACTCTAACTTCATTTTAGATCTATTTCTTGGAACTAAGCACAGAAACATGCAAAGTTACAGTATTTTATTCAGAATGGACACAAGCTTCATCAGAGGTATCAAATATAGCATCTCTTTATCTTCAGATAATTTTCCTCCAAGTTGTGAGATTTTCTCTGGCATTTGAAAATATGACACATTAGGCAAATAGGGTAACAGTGCAGTTCAACTGCTGACTTGAGTGTTGCATGTGCACTAGTATCCAATAATAACAGAGGACTCCTTGCTCATTTGCTATTTCATTATCAAAAAAAGTTGCAAGTGGTAATTTACTCTTTAGCACCCCCCCCCCCACTATGGTGTGCATGTGCTAGACCAAGATAAAAGCTATATTTTCTTCGTGGAAGGGTGTGGAGGTAGAGGATGATTTCAAATTAGAAATAATGACAGTAATAGAGGCTTCCAATGAAGATACTGTGGCCACAAAAGGACAGAGGAGAGACTCTAACTTCTGAAGCTGAGGTATTTAATTAAGCATGTAGTTTTTTCCTTTATATGTACAGGTAGCAAGTGTGTTGTTATTTAAGAGCTGAAGAGAGTGTCTGAGAAAGGTGTTTATTGGATGTTTTGATGATGGTTGGGAGAGAAGCAACCCTGAAATATCCAGAAGACCTGCAATAAGTAAAGTAAAAAATAACATTTTGATAGGAAAAGATTTTTTGCTTTTAAGGCTTTTGCTTCTCTTTTATAATAATTAACTGTGAGAATTAATTTATTGTAATAGTAATTTATTATTTTGGATAATAACACTGACTTAGATAAAAATTACCAGATTTTGATTAGAATGTCAAATGCTCTTCTTTTCTTTCTTTCTTTCTTCTTCTTCTTCTTTTTTTTTTTTGTGTGTTACCTTAGCAAACTTTTTTTTTTTTTTTTAACAGCTTACAACTTTGTCATCCTCAGGTGATTTTATTTCTAAATGTTTATTTTTGAAAGTCTGGCATTGTGCCTGTGTGTGCCTCTGGGTGTGTTTGTGTGTGTATTTGGTTTGGAAGAGGAGATGAGGAGAGAAGGTAAAATTTTAAGGAAATGGAAAGTCAGTGAAAGTTAATGAAAAGGATTGGAGATTTTTGTACAAAAAATTTAAATCATATTTTGTCCCTTGAGAGTAAAAATGAAACTGACCATATGATGCATATTTCCATGAAAAATGTGTATAAATCTCATAGGCAAAATTACAAGAAGAAGCAAACTTTCTAAGAGAGGGAAGAACACATATGTAACTTAAAAAATTGTAGGAGAGGTAAAAAGAAACTCTTTTTGAATATGCTTTTAAACATAGTGTGCAATTTGGATAAAGTTTTAACAGAACAGGCTGGGCCATTTATAGATTACAACACTTTAATTTTCTCAATGTTACAAAGTGTTGATTTTGATAAAGAATTTGTTGATGCTGTATCAACTTCTCCATGTGGAGAAGTGCTCCTGGGTGATTAGTTAGACTTAGGGCTCACAGCCAAAATTCAAGTTTGGTTCCCAGTTCTTCTGGTCTTCTGAGAATAGGAAAAAGCCACTACGTTTTCCTAAGACTTGATTCCCAATTAAAGAAATGCCTTATTATTGAGGATGTCAGTTCTCTTCTTTCTTCATCCTCTTTCTTTCTTTAAAAAAAAAGTTCCCTTTTTGTCTCATGTATTACCATCTTCATCTATCTTCAATTAAGTAGATAATAATTTTGGAAGTACTCCAGGGTTTATATTAGCTTAGTCATATGACATTTTAAAAATATTTGTACGAAATTTTTAACTGTAATTTTAAAACCAAAGAGTCTATTTTTTTTTACTCTAAGTTTAAAGCTGAGGAATCCAAAATGGTGTGATTAACTGATTTGCTCAAGATCACATACTTAGAAATCCAGGTATTTAGGGATTTGGGTCTGGACTTTTGGTAAAGCCACACTGCCAAATAGTTAACCCTTACGCATTTTTTTTTGTCTTGCCTTATTGTTGACCAGTGTCAGCATATTTTTTTTTAAACATCTGCTTAACCATTTGCATTATCTTATTTTACTATATCTACCTATCTATCAATAGATGGATGCATATCGAGAAGATTTGCCTGATTGCTTTGTAGGGCTCGTTTGCAGCTTGATATAATACATTTATGAAGTTTCAAAATCTTAAATAAAATTTCGGATTGTATAGAATATCCTAATACACTTGTGGGATTTGCTTTTAGTGGAAAAACTATGATATCTTTCTGTATCTATTTTGACAATAAGAAGGCAGCATGTTATTTTTTTGCTTTTCCAGAAATTATAGGCTTGTTAAATAATTAGTTAGAATGGTAAAATATAGTCTTTCCCACTGATTTTTTTCTGATTAAAAACCAAACTGAGTATTGGGGAAAATTTGTAAAATATAAAAAGAAACTACCATACTGATATTTACAGATACCTCGAAATGCTTAAACTGATTATAACCTTGAAGCTTATCTTAGGTACACATATTTTTTAAAAGAAAAATGGTGTCTTACTGCACATGGTATTTGGCAAGCCACTTTTTAAAAGTTAATGTATCATGATAGTTTTTCTCATGTCGTTAAATATTCTCCTGCATATTTTTTCTTTTTAAAATAAACTTCATTATTTGCAACAAAAATAACAGATGTCACATACACAAAATTTAGGAAGCATGCACATACAAAGATAAAGAAAAAGAAGAAAAGCTTTATTCCTACTGTCCATATATAATCATTATAATATCAAGTTGTGTATATATCCAGTATTAAAATTTTATGTTTCTTTCTCTAATGTATGTATCTATATCTCCCTTTAAAACAAAAATGGAAAAAAAAATAAAAATAAAACAAAAATGAAAAAAAATAAAACAAAAATGGAGTCATATGGTAACAAATACCTATTAATCTGTTTTTTTTAATTTAACAGTTTATAATATAATTTACATTTTCCCATGATACCACTATTCTTTTGATGATTTTTAATGGTTGAATACTATTCTATTTGTGGACCTTTCAAAGTTTAGTGGATCATCTATAGTTAAGGTTGTTGTGATTTTCTATTATTATTAACAGCATTGCAGTAACTGCCTTTGTAGGTCAGTCTTTGCACACATCTCTGATAATTTCTTCAAAATCTTAGAAATGAATTGTTGGGTAATCACTTTTTAAAAGTATTTAACCAATATTGCCAAAATACCCTCCAGAAAAGTTGAACCAGTTTACTCTTACTAGCAGCAGCATATAAGAGTACTCTTTTTGTCCACATCCATGCTTACACGTAATACTGTCATCATTTTCAACCATTGCCAATATGACAGATAGAAAATGACAGTTTATTTTTAGTATAATTTGTATTTCTTTGAGTAATAATAAAATGGAATATTTCTTCATTTGTTTTTTGTTCAATTACATTTCTTTTTTTTCTCCCCTCCCTTCCTTCTTTTTCCTCCCCCACTGTTTTTTTTATTCTATTTTTTTTATTGAAGTTCGATTTGCCAACACACACTTTTCTTTTTTCCAGAATCTGGGAGGGCGGTGTGGGGGTTTTGAAGGGAGAGGGAAGGGGAAGAGGAAGGAGGAAGGCAGGAAGGAATAAGTCTGCCTACTTCGGCTTGCCGCTTCCTTGCCTGTCCTTCTATCCTCTCTCTCTCTTCTCTCTTCTTTCTTTCTTTCTTTCTTTCTTTCTTTCTTTCTTTCTTTCTTTCTTTCTTTCTTTCTTTCTTTCTTTCTTCCTTTCTTCCTTTCTTCCTTTCTCATATCCTTTGAGAAGTAGCATGGATTTTGGAGTCAGGCTGTTGGTGACAGAGTTTGAATCTTGGCTCTATGGTCACTGCTTATCAGCTCTGTAACCTTGAGTGTTTACTTAATCTCTCAGTGCCTGTTTCCTTATCTGTAAAAGTTTCCTATATGTCATGGGGTTGTTGCAAGGATCAAATGAATGAAGATATATAAAATATATAGAACTGTCCAGCACAAAGTAATGCACACTATTCTAATGGGAAGTTAACTTTTATTGATTTTTGAGAGGTCTTTATATGCCAAAAATATTAACTCCTTATATATGATATAGATGTTTCTCCAATCTTGTCATTTTTGTCTTCAATTAAAATCTTTAGAAAATAAATGTTCTCATCAAATCTAAAGTTTTATTTTTCTCCTTTTGAGTGTCCTCTTTTGGTGTCATTTATAAAAATATACTTTATGTAAATATTCATATATATTTTACTATGGCATTATCATGATTTTATTTTTTTTACTTTTAGTTTTTTAATCCATCTGGAGCTTGTTTATTTTATTGTGTGGTATGCAATTATGATATAAAGAACCAATTGTCCCAACAGTATTAGTTATATAATCTATCGTTAAAACACTACAGTTATCACAAACCAAATTCTTAGAGATATTTGGATCTATTTTCAACTTATTTTGCTAATAATCAGTCTGGCTATTCATTTCACACACTTTTAGTTAGTGATATTTTATATATATGTATATATATATAAATCTACTTATATTTATTATATTAATTTATGTGTATACACATATACATGTACATTTATATACACATATCTATAAATCTCTTCTTTATATATATAAATACATATATAATCTCATATATATAGGAGTATATATATATATATATATATATATCTTTCAAATTATCTTGGGTATTTTCAAGTATTTGTTTTTCCAGATGGACTTCAGAATAATTTTATCATTTCTTTCCCTACCTACCCCAAAAGCTCAATTTGTGATTTTTTATAGTATACTAAATTTATAAAACAACTTGGGATCATATGATTTTTTAAACTGATGCATTGTGTTTTACTTTAAGGATACATTTTTTATTTAACTAATCCACTGTGCTTAGCACATTGCAGGGACTCAATGAAAATTCTTGAATAAATGTCAAATGTGTTAATACTAACTGCTGGAAATTTAGGTCATTTAAATTTTTTCTCTACATAAGCAATACTTCAATGAACATATTTAATATATAAGTCTTGGAATACTACCATGATTGCTTCTGTGGAATAAATTCCTAGGCATTTAAAAATCTAGTTCAAAGAGTATTTTTAATGATTTTGATATATTGCCAAGTTGCCTTTCAGAAAGGATGCACCAATTTATACTCCTCTCAACAGTTTGAAACTATCCTGTCATGATCAGCTTCTTATTTGTCTTCCCATTGAAGTGCAATACCAATATCTAATGAGTTTATATTTCATGGTAGAAGAAACATTTTACTTTTTAAATGCTTGTCACATTGTAGTTGCTGAATTTTGAGTAAAATACATATCTCTTCCACTATAGGATATTAAAACAACCAATGTAGATGTAATTCCACATGCTTGGGCAGAGTCACATATGCTGGGAACCAGATAATAATAATAATAATAATAATAATAATAATACAGTAAATATTATTTTAGGATAATGTCTTCAGGTTTTTTCCGTTTACTACCTTATTTTTCTTCTTTATGCTATGAAATCACTTTCCTCTCTTCTGATAAAAACAAATGTTGGTTACTTAGAGTATCTGATTTTAGCTCTTTTAAAAGTGACAAAGTGTTTTCACTCTTTTTTTAAAAAAAAATTTTTATTTATTTATTCATGAAAGACAAAGAGAGAGAGAGGTGGAGACACCGGCAGAGGGAGAAGCAGGCTCCATACAGGGAACCCGATGTGGGACTCTATCCTGGGACTCCAGGATCACACCCTGAGCCCAAGGCAGACGCTCAACCGCTGAGCCACCCAGGTGTCCCCAAAGTGTTTTCACTCTTACCTAGCATGAACAAGCTCACTCTTTCTATGACCTACTGGCTTTAAGTTGCAATTTTTGTTGGAGGAAAAAATTCATATTTATTCTGATTTGTCCTTGTATACCTGGGAACTGAGATTTAAACAAGAAAGTAAGCTAACATTACAGTTTTGATTAGTAGGATGGAAAGAAGCTAATAAAGGCTTTAGGATCCTTCAGTTTTTATTGATCTTTTCATTCTTCCTCTATCTCTCTTGATGTAGTATACATACTAGAAAAAGAGAATAAGCCTCAATCACGATAATATAGTTATTTTTACCGTGTTTTAAAAAGTGAAATCCTGGGATCCCTGGGTGGCGCAGCGGTTTGGCGCCTGCCTTTGGCCCAGGGCGCGATCCTGGAGACCGGGGATCGAATCCCACATCGGGCTCCCGGTGCATGGAGCCTGCTTCTCCCTCTGCCTGTGTCTCTGCCGCGCTCTCTCTCTCTCTGTGACTATCATAAATAAAAAAAAAAAAAAAAAAAAAAAAAAAAAAAAAAAAAAAGTGAAATCCTATTTTCCTAAAAGCAAATAACAACCAATATCTTCAATATCTCTGTAACTAACAACTTGACTTTTTTTGTATAAAAGGGTCTAAAAATTTTTTTTGAGATTGTTTTAAGAGATTTTAGTGTGCTGAAGAATAGTACCCCTTAATACTTATTTTTCCACCCTTTCCTTTTCTTCTTCCTAATCTCTTCATCTTTCATCTCCTCTCTCCCCACCCTCCTTCCCCTCCCCCTCCTTTCACCCTTCCTGTTCCTATTCATTTTCTTTTTCTTTCTGTTTGGGTTTAGTCAGTGTTCAAGAAATACAATTGTCAGGTCTGGAGTCTGAAATGTTCCGTCAGTAGTACAGTAGGCTTTCCCCATTTTCAGTAGTTGCCTGGGGAGATTTAAGTTGCTCTAGGCTGAGCTTATGGTACATGTAGTCATGGGTTTCAATGATGACCGTGAAGAATTCTTCTTTCCTTTTTTTCACTTTCACCTTATAGAGATCATGTGGAACTCTTACCTTTAGCAAGAGTACTGTGATTTAAAAATCCAATTTCCTTATGTTTTCCCATATTTCCAGTACCCATCTTTTGAAATGAGGTTTTAGCCAGTAAAGGACAAGAATGTAGAGGAAGTGGGTGAAAAATTCCACTTATAGCAAATTTTTTTTAAAACATGCATGGATTATGCTTGAGCATTAAGTACAACAATTTTCTAATCCTAAGATGACTCTTCCCTGACAGCCAGCTTGTCTTTCTTTTCCTATTCCCACTCTCATCTCTACTCTCACTCCTTACGAATTATTTGGAATTTTAGTTTATTTTAATATTAACCTCAAATCAATCTAATTCAGAAAGTATAGATCTAGCAGGAAGAAAAAAAAAACACATGATATATGCTAGAACTATGCATAAATGACTTGAGAGCAACCAAATTGTTTTTTAAAAATCCTGTTTGCATTAGATCTGCAATTGCCTCCATTACTATGATCATTTATCATTTAGGGAATGTTGCTAGAGATTTTTAGTGAGTTCTTTAGGACCAGACCATTTCTTCTGTCCTTCTTGTATATTATTTATTGCTTTGTTGTTTAGAGATCTGAATTCTAGTCCCAAATCATCTTTGGTACTTTGGAGTTTGGAGAACTCGTTCTAGGCCCAGCTCTCTCAGCCTCTAATTAGTAAGTAGGCACTTGTTTCAGCAAGTTGTTTAAACTCTTTAGGCCTCATCTTCCTTCAGTCATAACACTGGTTCAGTGATGCGAAGTATCTGATCTTAGCTGGAGACATTAGATTTGATGAGTAGAAGATGTCATTACCCTATTTTATAATGTATAGAACTTCTGTGTGAATGAGTAGGCTGAAAAAAATAATTGGTATGGACCAGTAAAGTTTCAAAAAGCTTTAAGTATTTGTTAATGATACTGAACTTTTGATATTTCTTTTTTATTTAAGTTGATGAAATCATACCTATTTTCTCATGTAAGATCTAATGGTGGTAGTCATTTTTTGGTTAGATGACCTTTTATTTCCAAGTTCTATTGTTAAAAGTTGCTAATAGGCATAGTGTAGCATTAAGTTTCACTGTCATTCTTTTATCCGTGATTTTTGACCATGGTTATCCCCTTTTCCTAAAACAATGATATAAAACAGGAAAGCTTCAATAATTACAGAAACCAAGAGAATAGGGGAGAGGTGTAGAAAATGAGAGAAAGACGGGGACGGAGAGGGAAAAAGGTAGAGAAAATGAATATAAAATAAATAACAATGAATCTGGTCATTTCTTTTTAGGTATTTGGTTTTCAAAATCAATTTTACTCTACTATTTCTTGGATTTTACAGAGGATATGGCATTGGCCAAGAACAGAGGCTACAGCATAAAATGAATGAATTTGTGACAGGGGCAAAATTCTTTTGCTATATCAGTTTGTTTTTGCTTACTACATTATGAAACAAAACAAAACAAAACCCCAAAAAACAAAAACCCAGCCCCTCATCACTTGTTTTTTCAACTTTAATTTAAAACACATGGGTCCGGGGATCCCTGGGTGGCGCAGTGGTTTGGCGTCTGCCTTTGGCCCAGGGCGCGATCCTGGAGACCCGAGATCGAATCCCACATCGGGCTCCCGGTGCATGGAGCCTGCTTCTCCCTCTGCCTGTGTCTCTGCCTCTCTCTTTCTCTCTCTGTGACTATCATAAATAAATAAAAATTTAAAAAAATATTAAAAAAATAAAACACATGGGTCCTATTATGGCACATTTAAGCAGGGGTTGGGAAATAAGTTCTTAAAAGTGCTAGGTAGGAAAAAATGGTAAATACACTAATAGTAAATTATTATTTTTTGTTTTAAAAATACATGTCAGTCAATCGGAGAAGGACAAACATTATATGTTCTCATTCATTTGGGAAATATAAATAATAGTGAAAGGGAATATAAGGGAAGGGAGAAGAAATGTGTGGGAAATATCAGAAAGGGAGACAGAACATAAAGACTCCTAACTCTGGGAAACGAACTAGGGGTGGTAGAAGGGGAGGAGGGTGGGGGGTGGGAGTGAATGGGTGACGGGCACTGGGGGTTATTCTGTATGTTAGTAAATTGAACACCAATAAAAAATAAATTAAAAAATAAAAAATAAAAATACATGTCATGTGATATTTGAAATGTCATTTGTATTTCTGAAAAAGTTAATTTTTAGAATTAGTTTGAGATGCATTGCCATCATTCTATCTGAATAACCATTAAGAATGTAGAGGGTTTGGAAACAAATCTACAAACCTATGAATTAGTGATAGTATACCTCAGAATACCTATATGTTGTAACTAGTAGAGATTCTAATGAACTGAAAAAATTTTGAGTTCCTGACAGTGGGAAATATTATGAATAACTTTTGCAGGTTTTCTGATTATTTTGGTAGACGTTTTTGGACTTCCCATATTTTATAAGCAGTAGTTCCCAGATATGTACATATAGAATTTAGGATGTTCTAAATGATGAAGAGGCATTGCCTTAGTCCATTTGGGCTGCTATACCAATGACCACAGATTGAGTAGCTTATAAACAATAAAAATTTATTTCTCACAGTTCTGGAGGATATAAGTCTGATATGTGACAGCATGGGCTGGATGAGGACTCTCTTCTGGGTCAGACTTCTTGTATGACAGAAGGGACTGGGAAGTTCTGTGGGATCTCTTTCCTAAGAGCACTAATCACATTCATGGAGGCTCTATTCTCATGACCTAATCAACTCCTAACAGTCCCACCTACTAATATCTTCACCTTTGGGGGTTACGATTTCAACATATGAATTTAGGGGAGATACAAACATTCAGACTGTAGCAGGCATATAGGGAGCTCAGAGAAAGAAAGATTTAGCTTTATGATTTAAGTAATTGTGGTACAGTGTAATATTATGAGATGATACCATTTTTTTTCTGTATAGTGCTTTAAAAGACTTATTTCCCATTTTCTGCCTTATTAAATAACCAAGGGCTTTTCCCTCTCTCTTGTTCTCCCTTTTTTTCATGGTTATTTAATAATGCACAGGATATATGATATATATACATATATATTTATTTAACTTCTTTGTTATTTACTTTCATTTTTGAAGATTACAGAGTTGAGCTTATATAAACCATAAAGCCATAAACTATTGCAATAAAAATTGGGTAATTCCTGGATATAATTGTACCTCTGAAAATTATGGAAACCAATTAAATTCTCAGTAGTGATGCCACATCATTTACTTGCAAGCTCCACTATTTCCAGAGCAGTAGGGGCATATGTAGATAACAAGAACTAATAGAATAGGAGACTAAGTTTATTTGGTAGTGAAAGAGTAACCCAAAGAAGGAAGTTGGACCCAAAGAAAAGAACATAATATGAAAGGAGTGTGAAGTGTTTTGTTTTGTTTTGTTTTGTTTAAGATTTTATTTATTCAAGAGAAAGAGAGAGAAAGGGGGAGGGGAGAGCACGCAAGAACAGCCTTAGGGGCAGAGGGAGGAAGAGGGAGAAACAGAATTCCTGCTGAGCAAGGAGCCCAATGTGGGGCTCCATCTCAAAACCCTGGAGCTGAAGGGAGGCACTTAACCAACTGAGCCACCCAGGTGCCCCAGGGGGAGAGAATTAAAGGCAGAGAGTTCAAAGAGTGGTACAGAAATTGAAGAGCCCATTAAGCTTGGATTGACTACTGACACATCTCTGTTTTGGACATGTGTCTAGAATTTATTCTTTTTTACATTTTGTAGAAATGTACAATTTCACATTGTGAGCTGTCCTTTGTAGTTGTTATTCTATTTCTGAATGATGAAAACATGTTAGAGATGTAATGTTCAAATAGTTTAGGTCATAAATATAGGTTGATGATGAGATTGGATTTCTTTTTGTTGCACTGGTGCTCATAGAGGTGCATATTCACATCCTAACACATTATTGTGAATAATACTCTGCATAGTGCCATTTACCTCTGTCATTGTTCTTGCTAAATACATCCATACATTATGACATTACATTTGTAAAAAGTTAAAAAGTGATTGTGTTATATGGCCACAGCAAGTTCTGAACATAACTTGTATTAACTAATATGGGCTTTTATAGCATCAGAAAAGAAATAATGAAATGTCATCAAAGTGATGGATAGGTGTTTGTAGTAAATTAAAACATATTTCTATATCTGAACCTTAATTATTATTTTTTTTTATTAAGGATCTTTCCATTCTAGTGATTCTAGCCAGGAGTCCAGCCCACGTTGTCAAAGTTACTAATATATACTAGTGTTGTTAACATTATAAAGATGGTTAATGATGATTTTATTTTCTGTTACTTTGCTTTTATTTTAATTTTTCTGTAATTCTCCTTATGTGAAAGTCTTTCAGCTTCTCATGACCAATGGTTAACTGCAACTTCATTTTGGAGTCAGTTATTGCCCTTACTCAACTGGGCTTATTTTTGAGTGATCTTTTGAAGAAGTAGCCTTTCCAGCAAAGTCCCACTCTTAGTTTCCAACCTGTCTTTGTTAGTACAATGTTCTTTCTTATGACTGCCACAGCCTTGATTGATTGGCTCTTCAATTTAAAGCCTGCCGTCTAATATTACTCAGCCATTAGAAATGACAAATACCCAGCATTTGCTTCGACATGGATGGAACTGGAGGGTATTATGCTGAGTGAAATAAGTCAATCGGAGAAGGACAAACATTATATGGTCTCATTCATTTGGGGAATATAAAAAATAGTGAAAAGGAATAAAGGGGAAAGGAGAATAAATGAGTGGGAAATATCAGAAAGGGAGACAAACATGAGAGACTCCTAACTCTGGGAAACAAACTAGGGGTGGTAGAAAGGTAGGGGGGCGGGGAGGTAGGGGTGACTGGGTGACGGGCTCTGAGTGGGACACTTGATGGGATGAGCACTGGGTGTTATTCTATATGTTGGCAAATTGAACACCAATAAAAAATAAATTTATATATAAAAAATAAATAAAAAAAATAAAGCCTGCCATCTGTCTCCATTTTCCCTTCCTTTCATCCTTTTTTTTCTATGCTGTTAATTTATCATTATTTCTCCCCCCCCCCAGTTTTTTTTTAAGATTTTTTTATTTATTCATTCATGAAAGACAGAGAAAGAGAGAGAGAGAGGCAGGCAGAGACACAGGCAGAGGGAGAAGCAGGCTCCATGCGAGGAGCCTGATGTGGGACTTGATCTGGAGTCTCCAGGATCACGCCCTCGGCCAAAGGCAGGCACTAAACCGCTTAGCCACCCCAGGATCCCCTCCCCCCAGTTTTATTGATATGTAATTGACATGCAGCACTGTATAAGTTAAGGTGTACAACATAATGATTTGACTTACTTATATTGTGAAACGTTACCCCAAAAGTTTAGTTAGCATCTGTCACATCATTATTTCTTTTCTGCTAGAAAATCTATGCATATCTATTGACATTAAAAAAGCCTATAGTAGCTGAGTGAAGTAAGTCAATCGGAGAAGGACAAACATTATATATTCTCATTCATTTGGGGAATATAAATAATAGTGAAAGGGAATATAAGGGAAGGGAAAAGAAATGTGTGGGAAATATCAGAAAGGGAGACAGAACATAAAGACTCCTAACTCTGGGAAACGAACTAGGGGTGGTGGAAGGGGAGGTGGGTGGGGGGTGGGGGTGAATGGGTGATGGGCACTGAGGGGGGCACTTGACGGGATGAGCACTGGGTGTTATTCTGTATGTTGGTAAATTGAACACCAATAAAAAATAAATTTATTAAAAAAAAGCCTATAGTATATTTACTAAACAGTCTTCAGTATACTTTAGTATCACATGTTTAATGTGATAAGATGAAGAGATAGAACTGATGAACTTGCTCTTCCTGTTGTACTTATCTGGATAATTTTGACTAACTTGGCTTTTGTAACCTATATTTTTAGATTTGATTATGTGTGTGTGTGTGCGTGTGTATGTGTGGTATAATCAATTGATAAATCATTTATTGAATTAATATATTCAGTGGTATGTCAGATATAAAAGAAGTCTAAAATATGACTCTTGCTTTGAGTAAGCTTGCAGTATAAACAAATTCAAGCAATAAAAAAATGTTGAATTTTAGAGTACTTACTTCCGTTTCAACAAACGGCATCATATATGCCTTATATGATGATAGCTAAAATATACGGAGTATTATCTATAGGCCACATACTGTGTTAAAATGCTTCAAATACATTACATAATGTAACCCTTTACCTAATTTCTATGAGCTAGGTTTTATTATTTTTATTGTTACTATTTTATGACAATAAGGTACAGAGGTTGAGTAACTTGCCCAGTGTCACAGAACTACTAGATGTTGAAGTAATAATGTAAGCCAGGCGAAATGAGTCTTAAACACTGTACTAGGGAGCCTCTGTATATTATTTAGTAGGATTATAAATTTATTTTGAGATTTTGATGGAAAAGAATAAATAATCTTGGTATAGTACTCACTATAGTATTGGAGTTTATTTTTTTTTAATTTTTATTTATTTATGATTGTCACACACACAGAGAGAGAGAGAGAGAGGCAGAGACATAGGCAGAGGGAGAAGCAGGCTCCATACACCGGGAGCCTGACGTGGGATTCGATCCTGGGTCTCCAGGATCGTGCCCTGGGCTAAAGGCAGGTGCCAAACCGCTGCGCCACCCAGGGATCCCAATATTGGAATTTATAATAGAGTTTTATTCTTCAAAATATAGTTCAGGTCATATATGCATGTATATGTCACATTGTAATTCCATGCATGTTTATTTTTTTTGAGCATACCATTTTTTAAAAATTTAACTTCAATTTGCCAACATATAATATAACACCCAGTGCTCATCCCATCAAGTACCCTCCTCAGTGCCCATCACCCAGCTACCCCATCCCCTCACCCACCTCCCTTCCACAACCCTTTGTTTGTTTCCCAGAGTTAGGAGTCTCTCATGGTTTGTCTTCCTCTCTAGTGTTTCCCCTCAATTGCCCTTCTTTCCCTTATAATCCCTTTCATTATTTCTTATATCCCATGTATGAGTGAAACCAGATGATGATTGTCCTTCTCTGATTGACTTATTTCACTCAGAATGATAACCTCTAGTTCCATCCACATTGAAGCAAATGGTGGGTATTCGTCTTTTCTGATGGCTGAGTAATATACCATTATATATATATATATATGTACACACACACACACACACCACATCTTTATCCATTCATCTGTCAAAGGATATCTCAGCTCCTTCCACAAGTTTGCTCTGTGGACATTGCTGCTATGAACTTTGGGGTGCAGGTGTCCCATTGTTTGATTATATCTATATCTTTGGGGTAAATACCAATTAGTGCAATTGCTGGGTTGTAGGGTAGCTCTATTTTTAACTTCTTGAGGAATCTCCACACTGTTTTCCAGAGTGGCTGTACCAGTTTGCATTCCCACCAACGGTGCAAGAGGTTTCCTCCATGCATGTTTTATATTTGTTCAATCTTCGGTGCTTTGGAGTTTGGATCATTCAACAAATGTTTACTGAGCGCTTACTATGTGCCAGGCACCCTGTGGCCCTGGGGACATTGAAGATAGAGCAATGAACAAAACATAAATTCCTGTCAAAACAGAAATTTAAGGAGCTTACATTCTAGTGGAGGGAGAAAGACAATATTAAAAAAGTAAATTATGTAAGTTAGAGGATAAATGCTATGGAGAAAAATAAAGAGAATAGGGAACGCCCAGTGTTGGAGATGTGTGCAGTCTAAATAGAATGGTCAGGGAATGTGTCTTTGAGAAGATAATGTTGTTCAAACACTTGAAATAACAGCAAAGGAACCATGCAGATATGTGAAGAGGAGTGGTCCAGGCAGAGGGAGAGACCAAGGCAAAAGGCTCTAAGATGGAAATGAGCCAGGATATTCAAGGAACAGAGATGAGACCAGAATGGCTGGAGACAAGTGAGTGAGGAGGAAATAATAGGCGATAAAGTCATAAAGGTAACAGAAACCTGATCACATAGGAACTCAGATCATGTGAGGATTTTGGCTTTTATAAACTGTGAGTTGAGCAATGATTGGAACATTTTCTGTAGAGGAGTGATATGAGCTGACTTAAGTTTTAAAAGGATCACTTTGTTGCTGGGAATATATTGTGGAGGTGCAAAAGAGTGGAAGCAGAGTGACCACTTAAAACTCTCTTGTAAAAAAAAAAAAAACTCTCTTGTAATAATCCAGATTAGAGTTATTGGTGGCTTGGAGTAGCAATGGAGGTGGTCAGAAGTAGTTATAATCTGAATGTATTTGGAATAAGAACTAACAGGATTTTCTAACAGATTAGATTTGGAGGATGAAAGAAAGAAAGGAATTAAAGATGACTCCAGGATTCTGACCTGAGAAGCTATAAGGATATAGAGTTGCCAGTAAATCAGATGGGAAAGCCTTTGGAAGGAACAGGTTTGAGGAAATATCAGGAGCTCAGTTTTGGATGTGTTAAATTTGGCATGCATATTATATATTCAAATAGACATGTAGAATAGGCCAGAGAGAGGAGATAAAAATTTACCACTATGAGAGTATATAAATATGAGCATAGTACCTTATAGATCTCAATCTGTTATTTGTTCTATTTGAAACACTCTTTTTTGCATTCTTTGGTTAAGATAGTATGGACCGGATGATGTATGGAATTGTTGAATCACTACATTGTACACCTGAAACTAATGTAACACTGCATATTAACCATATTGAAATTAAAAATTTAAAAAAAGATAGAAAACTCATGAGCCAGTAGCTCAACCTAAGGTTTAGATACTAATAAAGGTAATCTTACATTTAAAAAAAAAGTTAGTATGGAAAATATTTGTATTATGTTTAATTCTAAGTGATGAAAATAGAAATTTATTCTTTCATTAATCTTTTGGTCTGCCTGCAGTTTTATTCTGTACCAAGTACAGTCACATCTAGTCAGGAGAATAAAACCATGAAAAAGAATTCAGATAGGTGGGATTTAATTGAGGGAATTTGTTACACAGGAATTAGAAGGCTGAAAAAGAAAAAAAAAAAAAAGAAGATGAGATAACCCAGATTAATAACTGTAGGGAGTAGTTTCCAGCCATAGGAGTAGAGGAACAAAATGGAGGAAATTGGGTTCCTTGGACTTTGGAACTTGGAAAATCTTACTACTGGGGCTTTGACTTGTGGGGAGAGGGTATGCTGTGAGACTTGTGCTCAGATCATGGAGGGAAACATGGCATGGCTTATGCTCTAATCGTGGAGAGAGTGTGGCCAGCTGGTATCTCTGAGGCAGCTGGCATTGGGAGTGCTAAAAGAAGCCATTGCTGGTGGGAATGTAAAATGGTGCAGCCATAAGTGTATTTTGCTGTTGGAGCGATGCTGACAGGAGCTAGAAAAAGGAAGTCTCTTTTCTCCTCCTCCTACCTTCTAATTTCCCACTAGTCCCTCTCATTGGCAGAATCGAATAGGAAGCCAGCTGGCAAGAGAGCCTGGGAAATATAGTGCCCCAGAATCACAGAGCAGAGAATTGAAGGGTGATGTGAGAGTCAAAAGACAATAAGTAAATAACTGGCACAGTACTGTGAATGTTGATATGAATAAAATTTTAAGACCTCATTCCACTGAAATGTTAAGGGGAACAGTTTCCATTGTAAGCCATAGTACTTTGGTTATTTGGTGTGATATATGTAATATTTGGTGTTGAAGGGGATTAAAACTGATTAATTATAAGAATAATTAGGTTTTCAAAACTTCTAAGCTATTTTCTGTCTCCATGTAAGAGATTAATTTATTCATTCAGCAAATGTTTATTGCATTTATCATATGCCAGGTACTATTCTTGCACTTAAAATATATTAGCGAATGCCACAAATAATTTTAGTTCTTATGGAGCTTATATTATAGAAGGGAGAGACAGATAACAATAAGCATAAGTAAGTAAATTATATAGTATATTAGAAGTTTATAAGTACTATAGAAAAAGAAAAATATATAGAGTAGGATAAGGCAAATTGATAGTGCAAGGAAGCAATTTTAAATAGGATAATCAGAATAGAACTCATAGAGAACATGACATTTGAGCAAAGACTTGTTGAAGAAGGTAAGGGAGTTAGTAGTAGGTGAGAAAAATGTTATTTTCCATTTTTTGATAATAGCCATCCTAATGGGTGTAGTGTTTTGTCTTATTGTGGTTTTGATTTGCATTTGCCTTGTGACTGATGATATTGAACATCTTTCCATACATTTATGGGTCATCTGTAGATGTTTGGAGAAGTGTCTCCTTAAATCCTTTGCCTATTTTTGAATTATTTGTTGAGTGGTAGCAGTTTTCTGTATATTCTTGATATTAATCCCTTATCAGAAAAAGTTTTCTCCCATTCTGTGGGTTGTTTTTTCCCTGACTCGATAGTGTCCTTTGATGCACATAAGTTTTTTAATTTGACAAAGTCCAACTTATCTATTTTTCTCTTGTTGCCTGTGGTTTTGCAGAACATTCAAGAAATCATTACAAATCCAATGTCCTAAAGATTTCCCCTGTGTCTTCTAAGGATTTTATAGTTTTAGCTTTTAAGTTTAGGTCTTTGATCCATTTTGAGTTAATTTTTTTATGAATAGGGTAAAGTAAGGGTTCAAATCCCTTGTTTTGAAGATATCCAGTTTTCTTAGTATCATTTGTTGAAAAGACATCTGTTCACTTTTTATATAAACTTTCAAAGAACTTAGATATTGCAGAAAATAAGATTTATAGTTTTTAGTGATTATTTAATGCTCAGTACTCTTTTTGCTATATCTCTGTTGCCTATTATAATTTGTAGAATCATAATAGAAATACTAATTAATTAAGGATTATTTTGTTTCCAATAGACACTTTAATACTTCCTAGGAAAGTTACTTTTATGATGTCCATAGGCTTTATGTTTGTGTATGTATATTATCTTGAAGTACTAGACAACAATTTCTCTCTATGCTAATACTAGTGTTTAATTGGAAATATTGACTATTATTACTTTCCCATTCACGCTTTTATTATAAGCTCCTAGCATTTGTTAATCTCTCATTTTCATTTGGTAATGTGTCTAAGTGAAGGGTAAGATTGAAAGCTATATGTCAAGGTGATTTGTAGTTGTTTGGGATAATTATTGGAGAAAAACCCCATTCTTCACTGGGTCATTCTCTTACTCTTGCCTTGTGCTGTGGTTACATATTACTATCTGTGGTTGGGAGCCAGTCCTTTTCTTTAAAGGCCCCAAGGGAGAAAATGTGGTTGCATTCTGTACAATAACTGTG
The DNA here is from genome assembly GCF_011100685.1 of Canis lupus familiaris. NCBI lineage: Eukaryota > Metazoa > Chordata > Mammalia > Carnivora > Canidae > Canis > Canis lupus. The sequence continues at coordinate 39,763,324 of NC_049242.1, read as the reverse complement.
TGAATGGCTTGGGCTCCCAGTGGCATCATCAGGGATCTCAGTAGAGACTAAGCTCTCTCTTTGCCTATCATGAATCTGGTTTGATGTGAGGGGAAAGGACATTTAGAACATTGTTCTTTCCTCTGTTCTTATTTTCCTGAATATCGTTCTCATGCTGGGCCCAGTGGAAAACTGAATGTATAATTAGCCTGACAGTGATAATTTCAATAAAAAAGATAATACAAAGTACTTCAAAGTAAGAATTTTACTCCTGTTTCAGCAACAAAGCAAAACCAAAATCAGAACACACTTAAAAGCAAAATATGTTTCAGCAAAATCCAAGTTATATACCTTAAATCTAGTCTGAGGAAGTGGACTGAGATTCAGATTGCCCCCCCCCCCCTTTTTTTTAATTACACTTGAATAAACTTTACTTGGATGAACTAGTTGTTGCCTCAAACTTCTGACTTCTGCACCATGTATATCAGCAGGCATATTCACAGGAGTTATTCATTATTAATGTTTGTTGCCCCAGTAGAGCCAACTCACCTTGATAAAAGCTTGAAGGTTCTTTAATGGTTTTATGCTCTGACACTTGTCCTATGATTTTTGTATTTGGGTTACAAATTTGGTACCTGACTTTGTTAGGTACAGAAAAGAAATAAAAGAACTAGATAGACTTGTAAATTGTGACACTGATTTGCATAAGAAATACTTCAATGTTTAAGTTTGAGTACTACATTTGCCTAGTAAATTTGTATACATCTCAATGCAGAAAGAAAATAGCCATGGATTATCAATTAATTTGTTCTCTGTGACAGCTGTTGAATAGCAAAAGTGTGGGATTTAGACCTAGGTATAAAGCTTTGTTCCCCAGTTTACTTGCAGTATTCTTAATCAGTTTCTCATCAATAAACTGGGGCTAATATTATTATACCTATCATAGACTTGGAAGGATTAAATGAGATATCACTTGTGTCTTTTTCTACTTGAAATAGTTCTTCATAGTATAAAAAGCATTCTGTTTGTGGGATTTAATTTAATTGTTGTAGATAATTCTGTAATTCATTCCCTTTTTAGGATGTCAGGATGTAAGAAGAATAGGAGTCCTTTCTAACCAGTCCCCAGCAGCTGATTAAACACTGTATGGGAGAACTGGGAAATATGAAAGATGGCAAATGAAATCCTGGCAGAGAGAGCAGTCTAATCCCAAAGGACATTTTCAACAATAGCCTGGGCCCTCTGCCTAGTACTTAGAGGGGCCTATGGTAAGACACTCCTGCCCCTCACTGTACCATTCCCAGAATCTTATTCGTTAATGCTTGGCTTTATTAATAAAGTCATGACCACTTGTTCGGCACTGCATATGGTTGGTTGTGATTTCCAGCTGCCCTTTGGGCTAAAGTGTAAACAGTGAGTAGATTGTTATGTTCTTCTATTAAGCTTAAAGCTGTGATCTCATGTCTGTACCACATATGTCTGCAACCAGAAATATATCCCTTTCCTGATCTCAGGGAAGAGAAGCAGCACTGTGTCTGAAAAGAATCTGAATTCATTAGTCTAAGGGCTTTTTGGTTTTCTTTTTGCTGAAACCAAAGAACAAAATAAAGCATATAAAGTCATGAACATCATCAATAGGATGTCAGCATGACACCAAACAGCATAATATATTGTCAAGATGAACGTTTAATCCGGTGACTGAAATTTCTATACATTTGGCGTTTTCATAGAAGACAGAAATGCAGGCAATAATCCAACAATCCACAATCACAAAGAGAGCCTCAGTGCAGTGGATTTGAAATAAGCACAACAGTTTGTCTGAGTGACTGAAAAAATACCCATTGATACGACTGGTTCCTAAACCCTGGCCCAATTGCTAATATGCTGGGTTAACTACCATCTAAATTTTTTGCTTTAATATGTTGATCAGGGATGCTGTTGTTGCTGGTGGTGGTGATTTTTTCTTTTAAAATCAGCTTCAAGTGCTTGTTATTACAGATGTTTCAGCTGTTCACATGGTATGAATGCTAGATAAAACCCTGACACTCTAAGCTTTGTAGAAGAGGAAATTCATAGTAACGATACCATTTTATACCATATGAGCAAGATGCTTTCAGGTATATATATGTAAGTATTTGTTAGATATTCTTCATAGAAGTTTTACAGTATACTGTACGCATTTTCAGAGGAGGTAACTTTAAGTTTGTTTAAGAATTTAAAGAACTTGCCAAGATCATGCTAAGTCTGGGTTTCTACCTCAGGTTGACTCTCAAGCTTTGGTCTTCTTGCCATGTCACATTGCTCCTGCCGCTTTCTAACTGATTTTACAAACAGTTTTCTAGCCTCTGAAATACACAGTAATCCTGAGTAATAATACTAATAATTAATTGTGCTACCTTACATTTGTGTGGTGCTTTATATTTTTCAAATTGATATTATGACCATTAGTTCATGTGTTCTACCTCTGAGTACCCTATGAGGCAATCAAGGTAAGTATTATTCTCCCTATTTTATAGATGAGTATAGTAACCCCAGAGAGGATAAGTGATTTTGCCTAATGTAAAATAATTTATTAATGACAGAACTAGAACAAGAGCTCAAGTCTCGTTGCTTGCAATTTAGTGCTCCTGTGCAATCTCTGAGTTCCCTAAGGAAGAAGTGCTTGCAGAGTAGATCAACTTGTTGGTGCAATAAAGAAAATTACCCTTAGCTAGGCTAGCAGGTAAAAAGTTTTCCTTTCCCTGAAAATGCAAGTCTTTGGGTCAACCAGTTAAGTTTTAGAAAAAACCCACCTGGTAAGGGCTCATCCTGTAAGCCCTGGATTGTGGATTGTTGGATGCTTTTTCCAGGGAAAATATTGGGGTAAGGTTATTGTTGTGTACTGAGCTTAGCTAATTCCTGCTGGAGTCTTTAGCCAGAGTCTTTATCCAGAAGCCGTTAAAGATTCTCTAGCCCAACGGAAGTAGGGAGATTCTGGAGAGAAGGAAAACGTTGGGTTTGAAAATAAAATTTCCTTATAGTATTATTGGTTGGGTAATGTGCCAGTAGCATTATATGCTAGGTATAGTTTCTGAGTATTTGTGGAAATTAAAACAAACAAACATGTAACAAATCCTTCATACTATCAGGGAATAAATGCAGAAGTAAACAAAGAGGCAGAGACTCACTGCTGGGAAACTGACTTTAAATAACTGAATAGTCCTTCAAAATAAAGTCTGAACTGGTTTCATCAAAATTATTAAGTGGGCCTAGGATAGTATTAGGTTAAGGTACAGTTCTTAGCTCTGCCACTTACTATTTGTGTAATCATAGGTAATTTATTTAATCATCTTGAGTTTCCATTTTGCCATCAATGATGTAGTGATTGCCTCTATTCACTTTATTTTATTTTTTTTTATTTTTTTTTTTTTGCCTCTATTCACTTTAAAGCTTTTACTGAGGATGAAGCATCCTGGATGCTGAGGCTCTAACATGATACCTGTAGGTGCTCAAAGTATCCCTTTGCATGGGACATTTGCAATTTAAGATTTTTCTCTATTAGTGGAGCCATGCGATATCAGAAGTGGAAGAAATCTTGCATGTATTTTATTTTATTTTAATTAATTAATTTATTTGTTTATTTATTTATTTATTTTTTGCATGTATTTTAGTTTGGACTTAGAATGCAAGCTTCATGAGGGCAGGGGTTTTATTTTATTCACTGCTTTATCCCCAGAATCTAGAACAGGGCGAGGCATATGACATTTATATTGAATGAATTAATAAAAGAAGAATGGTAAGAAAAATAATACTTGGGTTAAGTAGAGCCTTCCTTATCTGGAACCATGTGTCTACATGTTAGACTGGCAACCTGCCAAAGCTTATGGGCATGTCTACAACTAGAGATGTCCCCAGGGATATCCACTGTGGGCATTATCACAGTGGCTGCCTCTACGGCAAAATGTCTGACTTACCATTTCTTACATATGAACGTTGAGTTCTGAGAAAGGGTAGATTTGCCCGTTGAGCTCTGTTGCCTTTACTTTGTGACATAGAGTTCTGCAACCATAATAAACTCTAGATAGACCTGCCTGCTTTTTAATTTTCTTCCATTAGCTTCCCTATACTCCCCATCATACACAGAGCAAGCACATCATACAATGCTTTTGCATAATTATTTTATAGTTTCATTTCCTCTGGAGAACTTTGCTGTGCTATGTTAGAAAATTGCTTTGTTTTCAGGTTTCTAGAGTTTCTTTGGTTTTCCTTTGGCGTTTCCTTGAAGAGAGTCATGGTGCTTGTTTTTTCCTGTGTCTGTGACACCACTGTGGTTGTACTGTGTTTCAGAGATTGGTACGCTGTCCAGATCCTAGGAGGGAGGAGTAAAGGTGGGGAACATGGAGAAGGAAAGCAACCAGGAAGGCCTTTGCTCATTACTTCTTATTTTACATTGAAAGGGGGAGATGTATCAGTTCCTTCAAAGAGCAAAGAGAGATGAGACCTGTCATTCTTATACTTTAGTCATTGTCTATTTGAAAACACTAGTACTTTTTTTTCTCTATAAAATGAGTCAGGCTCTTCTTTCCATTTTCTTCAAGAGAAAATCACATGATACAAAAAAGGAGCTTTATTTTAGAGGACCTGGATTTTAGGCCCCACTTCACCACGTCTTAGCTAAGTAACTGTGGAACATTATCTTCTGAGCCCTATTTGTATAGGCCAATTTTGTAGAGATGATAATATTACTGATTATACCAAGTTATTATATGAATTAAAAGAAATACTACACAGTAAAGGGTTTCACAAATTGTGAATTATGAATTATACACAAACCTACATCACTTGCTTCTACTTTTCATCATCTCTAAATCATCAAGAATTTCTTGTTGCCCTTTTAAAGTAGAAATATATCTTGTATTTTTTTCCCTGCTTTTGCCAACAGCTTAATCAAGTTCAAAAGATTTGGAAATTAACATTCTGTTTTCCAATTTTTCCTTGGGACCTTCACCAGGCCATTTTTCTGACACTCTGAACAGCTGTTGTGTGTCAGTCCAGAGGTGGTTGCATTTCACTGGATCAAGATTACATGATTCTGGTGTAGAGTTGCAGGGTTTTTGCTAACAATGGTTGCTCACTCTGGAGGTATGCTATATAATTTGGTGTATTAATGAGAGGAAGTTTGTACAGATGCTTTATAAATCACAGAAACTTTGTGCGAAAATGGCCCACTCTATTTTTTTTTAAAGAGAAATACTTCTCAATTTTCTTTTCTTCTTGTTTTCCCAGTAGTTTTGTATCTGCTGCTCAGGTTTTCTACTAAATACAGACAGACTCTCCTTTCCACAGCTCCTCTGAAACAGTGTTTATAGCAGTAGTAATGTGTGAGTTTTTAATTTTTTAAGGTGTGAGAGTTGTTTAATCTTAGAACATCTATGGAATGCAGGTAGTATTGTAATGTAGACAAGGGAATGCTGACTCTGGAATGAAACTGCAGGAGTTTGGATCCTGACTGCCACTTATTAACTGTGTGGCCTTGGACAAGTCATTTAACTTTTTTGTTCCTCAGTTTCCTCTGTAAAACAGACATAATCATAGTATGACATCATTGATTGTTATGAGTATCTCTCTTTCTATCTATATATACATATATATACACATATACACACACACACATATATAGTGTTAGCTGTTACTGTTGTTATTATTACTGAAAACTTCCCATTTTAAAAAATGTCCCATTTTTAAGGTATGCTGGAGCCAATCAATACATTACTAAGCCCTAATATATTTTTAGGACTCTGCCAGTTATCTTGGAGAATACAAATTGTATGACATGATTCTTCTCCTCTAGAGGCTTAGTTGAAAGTAATGTAAGGTACATTTGGATGCTACAAACTGCCTGAGGAAGCTGCTACTGGGCACTTTCATGGGTTGACTGACTGGGGACATAGAGCATAAAAAGAACAGGGAACTGACAAATACAAATTTGTCTTGACCAAGGTAAATGATGTACAAATCATTGCAATAGGAATGCAACAGTGGGCTGATATGTTCCTGAAAGTCTTCTGGAGGTGATAAGATATTAGCTAAGCCTTAAAGGTAGATTCTGGAAATGTAGAAAAGGGGAGGGATTTAGTGAGGGGGGAAGGAGTAAGGGATGGGAATATATACATCATAATGTCATAGGAAAGGCACAGTCAGACAGGCTAGACTTAAAGCTCTGGTGCTGCCTCTTGCTGGTTTTGTGACCTAAGGTAAGTTACTTAATATCCCAGAGCCTCAGTTTTCTTCTTTAGGTTATTGTGGGTCTTTAAACCATCTAAAGCAGGTAGCATAGTTCTTGGCACATAGTCAGTATTCAGTAGGTCATATCACTGGGAAAAGAGTGTAAAAATTGAAAGCATGGGATTTAAACTCAGACAAAATTGGTTCAAGTCTTCTCTAGCACTTACTAGCATGATAAACAAATTACTCTAAGCTTCATTTAGCTCATCTGAAAACAGGCATGAATCAGTAGCTTCATTGCAGAGTTGGGATTTAATGAGGTCCTGAGAAACATCAATAATGAACATGGCACATAGTATGTACTCAATACACTTTCGGCATTGTTGCTTTTATTCATACAGCATCGTTTTCCTTTCTCCCAGATATTTCTTTTGTGATTACTCATATACTTTCATCTTTTCCTCCCCCTCACTGTTCATTTACCTTCTTCCAGCAGCATTTATCAGTGGTGGTCGGAGAGACTGAAAACAGAGACTGAAAGAATGTGGAGGTAGAAGGGAACTGGTCAGCACCAGTCAGCATCACATGTCCAGCAGAACACCAAGGACAAGATAAGAAAAAGGCAGTTAAGCATACGTAAATATGAATGACAGGAGCATAAACATATACACCACCTTCTGGAGACTCATTCTTAAGGCCATGGAGATTTTTTCTTAGGGAAATTCTGATCATGTTATTTCCTTGGTTAAGTTCCTTCAATAATTTTCTATCTCCCTGAGGATAAAAATCCAAACTACTTTGGATTGCATTTGAAATCCTTTCCAATCCTTTCCAATCTGTTGTTAGTCTGTCCTACTGGATCTTTTTCTTGTCTTTTCCACCATGCATCCCATATTTCAGCCATTTTGAAGTCCTTCTTTGAATGTGACCACATTCTGTTGTATCTTCTTGCCTTGCACATCCTATAATGTCCACCAGACATTTCCACCAGATGAACTTCTACTTATTCTTCAGGACCCACTTAAATGGGATTTCTGTGATGCCTCTGATCCCTCCAAAATGAATTATTTACTCCTTCCT